>NC_087513.1:124433-1341232 GCF_963921805.1 Phalacrocorax carbo | reverse complement strand
CTCCTCCTTCTCCATCCTCCTCCTCCTCCTCCTTCTCCATCCTCCTCCTCCTTCTCCATCCTCCTCCTCCTTCTCCATCCTCCTCCTCCTCCTTCTCCATCCTCCTCCTCCTCCTTCTCCATCCTCCTCCTCCTCCTCCTCCTTCTCCATCCTCCTCCTCCTCCTCCTTCTCCATCCTCTTCCTCCTCCTTCTCCATCCTCCTCCTCCTTCTCCATCCTCCTCCTCCTCCTCCTTCTCCATCCTCCTCCTCCTCCTCCTTCTCCATCCTCCTCCTCCTTCTCCATCCTCCTCCTCCTCCTTCTCCATCCTCCTCCTCCTTCTCCATCCTCCTCCTCCTCCTTCTCCCTCCTCCTCCTCCTCCTTCTCCATCCTCCTCCTCCTCCTCCTTCTCCCTCCTCCTCCTCCTCCTCCTTCTCCATCATCCCCCTCCCCTCCCCCTCCCCCTCCCCCTCCCCCCCCCGCTGGGGCGCGCCTCGTCTCTCATCTCCGCCTCCTTCTTCTCCTCCTCCTCCTCCCCCGCTCCGTCCGTGCGTCCGCCCGTGCCCGTCCGTCCGTGCGTCCCTCCGGGGCTGCCCCGGCCCGTCCGCGCCTCCGCCCGTGGGTCCGTCCGTCCGTCCGTCCGTCCGCACGCGTCCGCTTGCGCCTGTGGTCGTCCGCGTGTCCGTCCGTCCCCGCGTCCGTCCGTCCCCGCGTCCATCCCCGCGTCCGTCCGTCCCCGCGTCCGTCCGTCCCCGCGTCCATCCCCGCGTCCGTCCGTCCGTCCCCGCGTCCGTCCGTCCCCGCGTCCGTCCCCGCGTCCGTCCGTCCCGGCGTCCATCCCCGCGTCCGTCCGTCCCCGCGTCCGTCCGTCCCGGCGTCCGTCCCCGTCCCCACCCACCCCTCCACACACCCCGTGTCCCCCCGTGTCCCCCCATGTCCCCATGTCCCCCCACATCCCCATGTCCCCCCATGTCCCCGTGTCGCCCCATGTCCCCATGTCCCCCCGTGTCCCCCCATGTCCCCGTGTCCCCCCACATCCCCATGTCCCCCCATGTCCCCGTGTCGCCCCATGTCCCCCCATGTCCCCGTGTCCCCCCACATCCCCATGTCCCCCCATGTCCCCGTGTTGCCCCATGTCCCCATGTCCCCCCGTGTCCCCATGTCCCCCCGTGTCCCCGTGTCCCCCCATGTCCCCATGTCCCCCCACATCCCCATGTCCCCCCATGTCCCCATGTCCCCCCGTGTCCCCACATCCCCATGTCCCCCCATGTCCCCATGTCCCCCCGTGTCCCCATGTCCCCATGTCCCCCCATGTCCCCCTGTCCCCCCACGTCCCCCTGTCCCCCCACATCCCCCCGCCCCGCACCCCCCGCCCGCGCGGCCGCAGGGAGCTGGTTCCAGATGGTGTCGGCGCAGGAGCGGCTCACGCGCACCTTCACGCGGAGCAGCCACACGTACACGCGCACGGAGCGCACCGAGATCAGCAAGACGCGGGGCGGCGAGACCACGCGCGAGGTGCGGGTGGAGGAGTCCACGCGCGTCGGCGGCGACCCCTTCCCCAACGTCTTCGGGGGCTTCCTGGCCCGCGAGGGCCTCGGCTCCTTCGGCCCCATCGCCCGCGCCCAGGAGGGTGGGTGCCGGCACGGGGGGGCGGCGGGGGCGGGGGCTCGCGTGGGTGCTGCGGGTGCTGCGGATCGGGGTGCTTGTGTGGGTGCTGTGGGTGCACCAGAGATTGGGGTGCTCGTGTGGGTGCTGTGGGTGCACCGGAGATCGGGGTGCTCATGTGGGTGCTGTGGGTGCTGCGGATCGGGGTGCTCGCGTGGGTGCTGTGGGTGCACCAGGGATCGGGGTGCTCGCGTGGGTGCTGTGGGTGCACCAGGGGTCGGGGTGCTCACGTGGGTGCTGTGGGTGCACCGGAGATCAGGTGCTCGCGTGGGTGCTGTGGGTGCTGGAGATTGGGGTGCTCGCGTGGGTGCTGTGGGTGCACCAGGGGTCGGGGTGCTCGTGTGGGTCCTGTGGGTGCTGCAGATCAGGGTGCTCGTGTGGGTGCTCTGTGTGCACAGGTGTGCGTTTGCACGGGTGCTCTGTGTGCACCAGGGCCGTGCATGTGCCAGGGACGGGTGTGCTGGGGATCGGGGTGCTCGCGTGGGTGCTGTGGGTGCACCAGGGATCAGGGTGCTCGCGTGGGTGCTGTGGGTGCACCAGGGATCGGGGTGCTCGCGTGGGTGCTGTGGGTGCACCAGGGATCGGGGTGCTCGTGTGGGTGCTGTGGGTGCACCAGGGATCAGGGTGCTCACATGGGTGCTGTGGGTGCTGGAGATCGGGGTGCTCGCGTGGGTGCACCAGGGATCGGGGTGCTCGCGTGGGTGCTCTGTGTGCACAGGTGTGCGTTTGCACGGGTGCTCTGTGTGCACCAGGGCCGTGCATGCGCCAGGGCTGGGTGCGCCGGGACATCGGGGTGCTCGCGTGGGTGCACCTCGTGCACAACGGCGCGCTTGCACGAGGACTGCGCTTGCACGAGGGCTGGGCGCGTGCAGGGGAGCCCGTTTGCACGAGGGCTGGGTGCACTCGCACGGGGGAGCGCACTCGCACGGGCACTGGCTGCTTGCACGCCCGCGCGCTCGTGCGAGGGCCGGGCGCGCGCTTGCACGGGGGGGTGCGCTTGCACGGGGGCCTGCACGCCCCCTCGCACGAGGCCGCGCACGAGGCCAGGGCACGCGGCCCGGGGGGGGTGGGGGGGGGTCGGGTCGTGCCGGCGAGCACGCGGGTCCTTCGCACGAGGGGCTCACGCGCGTGTGCTCACGCCTTCGCACGAGGGCGCGCGCTCCCCGCGGGGGGGGGGCACACGCGGGGCCTGGCGGTTTGGGGTGCTGGGGGCAGGGTGCCCTGGAAATGGGGTGCCGGGGTGATGGGGGGCCCTGATAAAGGGGTGCCCTGGCACCAGTACACCAGGGTGCCCTGCTGATGGGGTGCCCCAGTAATGGGGTGCCCTGGAAATGGGATGCCCTGGTGCCAAGGTGATGAGGTGCCCTGGTGATGGGGTGCTGGGGTGCCCTGGTGACAGGGCGCCAGGGTGCCCTGGTGATGGGGTGACTGGGTATTGGGGTGCTGGGGCACCCCGGTGATGGGGTGCCCTGGTGATGGGGTGCCCCAGTGGTGAGGTGACTGGGTATTGGGGTGCCCTGGTGCTGGGGTGCTCTGGTGATGGGGTGCCCTGGTGATGGGGTGCCCCAGTGGTGGGGTGAGTGGGTCTCGGGGCGCCCGAGTGCCCCAGTGATGAGGTGACTGGGTATTGGGGTGCTCTGGTGATGGGGTGCCCTGGTGCCGGGGCGCCCCAGTGCTGGGGTGGGTGGGTCTCGGGGCACCCTGGTGATGGGGTGCCCTGGTGCTGGGGCGCCCTGGGGATGGGGTGACTGGGTATTGGGGTGCCCTAATGATGGGGTGCCCCAGTGATGGGGTGCTCTGGTGCCAGGGTGCCCCGGTGATGGGGTGAGTGGGTCTCGGGGCGCCCGAGTGCCCCAGTGATGAGGTGACTGGGTATTGGGGTGCCCTGGTGATGGGGTGCCCTGGTGATGGGGTGCCCTGGTGATGGGGTGACTGGGTATTGGGGTGCCCTGGTGATGGGGCGCCCTGGTGATGGGGTGCCCTGGTGATGGGGTGACTGGGTCTCGGGGCGCCCTGGTGATGGGGTGCCCTGGTGATGGGGTGACTGGGTCTCGGGGCGCCCTGGTGCCGGGGTACCCCGGTGATGGGGTGAGTGGGTCTCGGGGTGCCCTGGTGATGGGGTGCCCTGGTGATGGGGTGAGTGGGTCTCGGGGCGCCCTGGTGCTGGGGTGCCCTGGTGATGGGGTGACTGGGTCTCGGGGCGCCCTGGTGCTGGGGTACCCTGGTGATGGGGTGACTGGGTCTCAGGGTGCCCTGGTGATGGGGTGCCCTGGTGATGGGGTGACTGGGTATTGGGGTGCCCCGGTGCTGGGGTGCCCTGGTGATGGGGTGACTGGGTCTCGGGGCGCCCTGGTGCTGGGGTGCCCTGGTGATGGGGTGGGTGGGTCTCGGGGCGCCCTGGTGATGGGGTGCCCTGGTGATGGGGTGGGTGGGTCTCGGGGCGCCCGAGTGCCCCAGTGATGAGGTGACTGGGTATTGGGGTGCTCTGGTGATGGGGTGCCCTGGTGCCAGGGCGCCCCAGTGCTGGGGTGGGTGGGTCTCGGGGCACCCTGGTGCCGGGGTACCCTGGTGATGGGGTGACTGGGTATTGGGGTGCCCCGGTGCTGGGGTGCCCTGGTGCTGGGGTGAGTGGGTCTCGGGGCGCCCGAGTGCCCCAGTGATGAGGTGACTGGGTCTCGGGGCGCCCTGGTGATGGGGTGCCCTGGTGATGGGGTGCCCCGGTGCTGGAGTGGGTGGGTCTCGGGGCACCCTGGTGATGGGGTGACTGGGTCTCGGGGCGCCCTGGTGATGGGGTGCCCCGGTGCTGGGGCGGGTGGGTCTCGGGGCGCCCCGGTGCCGGGGTGGCAATGCGCCCCGGCGCGGCCGGGGAGCCGTGGGGTGACGGGGCGCCCCGGTGTCCCCCCCCCAGGCGAGGCGTCGGCGCAGGAGCTGGCGGCGCAGGTGCTGAGCCCCTCGGGGCAGCGCTTCGAGGCGGAGGTGGTGGCGGGGGGCGCGGGGGTGTACAGCGTGCGCTTCGTGCCCCAGGAGATGGGCCCCCACACCGTCAGCGTCAAGTACCGCGGGCAGCACGTGCCCGGCAGCCCCTTCCAGTTCACCGTGGGGCCCCTGGGCGAGGGGGGGGCCCACAAGGTGCGCGCGGGGGGCACCGGCCTCCAGCGCGGCGTGGCCGGCGTGCCAGGTACGGGGGGGCGCTGGGGCTGGGGGGCACGTGGGGGGACGTGGGTGCTATGGGGAAGGGGTGGGGGGGACGTGGGTGCTATGGGGAAGGCGTGGGGGGCACGTGGGGGGACGTGGGATGCTATAGGGGGTAATATGGGGGGACATGGGGGACGTGGGTGCTGTGGGGAGGGGGTGGGGGGCACGTGAGGGGACGTGGGTGCTGTGGGGAGGGGGTGGGGGGCACTTGGGGATGCGGGTGCTATGGGGGGACGTGGGGGAATGTGGGCGCTATGGGGCTGTGGGTGCTAGGGGGGTGTGGGTGCTAGGGGGGGCTATGGGTGCTGGGGGGGCTATGGGTGCTGGGGGGACTCTGGGTGCTGGGGGGCTCTGGGTGCTAGGGGGTGTGGGTGCTAGGGGGTGCTATGGGTGATATGGGGGGCTATGGGTGCTAGGGGGTGTGGGTGCTGGGGGACTATGGGTGCTGGGGGGTGTGGGTGCTATGGGGGGTGTATGTGGGGGGCTCTGGGTGCTAGGGGATGTGGGTGCTGGGGGGGCTCTGGGTGCTGGGGGGACTATGGCTGCTGGGGGGTGTGGGTGCTATGGGGGGTGTATGTGGGGGGCTCTGGGTGCTAGGGGGTGTGGGTGCTGGGGGGGCTCTGGGTGCTGGGGGGCTCTGGGTGCTAGGGGGTGTGGGTGCTGGGGGGGCTCTGGGTGCTGGGGGGCTCTGGGTGCTAGGGGGTGTGGGTGCTGGGGGGGCTCTGGGTGCTGGGGGGCTCTGGGTGCTAGGGGGTGTGGGTGCTGGGGGGGCTCTGGGTGCTGGGGGGCTCTGGGTGCTAGGGGGTGTGGGTGCTGGGGGGGCTCTGGGTGCTAAGGGGTGTGGGTGCTGGGGGGCTCTGGGTGCTAGGGGGTGTGGGTGCTATGGGGGGTGTATGTGGGGGGGCTCTGGGTGCTAGGGGGTGTGGGTGCTGGGGGGGCTATGGGTGCTGGGGGGCTCTGGGTGCTAGGGGGTGTGGGTGCTGGGGGGGCTATGGGTGCTGGGGGGGCTCTGGGTGCTGGTGGGCTCTGGGTGCTAGGGGGTGTGGGTGCTATGGGGGGTGTATGTGGGGGGGCTCTGGGTGCTAGGGGGTGTGGGTGCTGGGGGGGCTCTGGGTGCTGGTGGGCTCTGGGTGCTGGGGGGTGTGGGTGCTGGGGGGCTCTGGGTGCTAGGGGGTGTGGGTGCTGGGGGGGCTATGGGTGCTGGGGGGCTCTGGGTGCTGGGGGGTGTGGGTGCTGGGGGGGCGCGGGGCGGGGCCGGGCCGGGCGGGGTGGGGGGCGCTGGCCCTGGGCCGCGGGCGGAGGCCGGGGGCACCCACGGGTGCCGTGTCCGCGCGCCCCCCGCAGCCGAGTTCAGCATCTGGACGCGGGAGGCGGGCGCCGGGGGCCTCTCCATCGCCGTCGAGGGGCCCAGCAAGGCCGAGATCGCCTTCGAGGACCGCAAGGACGGGTCCTGCGGCGTCTCCTACCTCGTCCAGGAGCCCGGTGGGTGGCCTGTGGGGTGCCCCGGCCCCCGCCCGCGGGGGTCCCCGGGAGGGGCTCCTCCCGCTGTGAGGGTGGCCTGTGGGGTGTCCCTGTGGGGGGTGTCCCTGCGTGGGGTGTCCCTGTGGGGGGCGTCCCCATGTGGGGTGTCCCATGTGGGGTGTCCATGGGGGGTGTCCCCACGTGGGGTGTCCCCATGTGGGGTGCCCTGTGTGGGGTGGCCCCATGTGGGGTGTCCCCGTGTGGGGTGTCCCCGTGGGGGGTGTCCCATGTGGGGTGTCCATGGGGGGTGTCCCCACGTGGGGTGTCCCCATGTGGGGTGTCCTGTGTGAGGTGTCCCCATGTGGGGTGTCCCGTATGGGGCATCCTGTGTGGGGTGTCCCCATGTGGGGTGTCCCTGTGGGGGGCGTCCCTCTGTTGGGTGTCTGTGTGGGGGGCGTCCCCTTGTGAGGGTGTCCCCATGTGGGGTGTCCTGTGGGGGGTGTCCCTGTGGGGTGTCCCTGTGGGGTGTCCCCATGTGGGGTGTCCCCATGTGGGGTGTCCCCGTGGGGGGCGTCCCTCTGTTGGGTGTCCCGGGGGGTGCCCCCCTGCCGGGTGCCCCCCCGCGAGCCCCCCCGCGCCCCCCCAGGCGACTACGAGGTCTCCATCAAGTTCAACGAGGAGCACATCCCCGACAGCCCCTTCGTGGTGCCCGTGGCCTCCCACTCCGATGACGCCCGCCGCCTCACCGTCACCAGCCTCCAGGTACCGGGGTCACCCCGCACCCCCGGGACCCCCCCGCCACCGCCGGGACCCCCCCGCCACCGCCGGGAACCCCCCGCCACACCCGGGAACCCCCGCACCCCCGGGACCCCCCCGCCACCCCCGGGACCCCCCCGCCACCCCCGGGACCCCCCCGCCACCCCTGGGACCCCCCGCCACCCCCGGGACCCCCCCGTCACCGCCGGGAACCCCCCGCCACACCCGGGACCCCCGCCACCCCCGGGACCCCCGCCACCCCCCGGGACCCCCCCGCCACCCCCGGGACCCCCCCGTCACCCCCGGGACCCCCCCGCCACCCCCAGGAACCCCCCGCCACCCCTGGGACCCCCCGCCACCCCTGGGACCCCCGCCACCCCCGGGAACCCCCCGCCACACCCGGGGTCACCCCGCACCCCCGGGACCCCCCCGCCACCCCCAGGAACCCCCGTCACCCCCGGGCCCCCCGTCACCCCCGGGAACCCCCCGCCACCCCCGGGCCCCCCGCCACCCCCGGGACCCCCCCGCCACCCCTGGGACCCCCCGCCACCCCCCGGGAACCCCCCGCCACCCCCGGGCCCCCCGCCACCCCCGGGACCCCCCCGCCACCCCTGGGACCCCCGCCACCCCCGGGCCCCCCGCCACCCCCGGGACCCCCCCGCCACCCCTGGGACCCCCCGCCACCCCCGGGGCCCCCCGTCACCCCCAGGAACCCCCCGCCATCCCCGGGACCCCCCCGCCACCCCCCGGGGGCCCCCCACCACCCCCGGGAACCCCCGCACCTCCGGGCCCCCCGCCACCCCTGGGACCCCCCGCCACACCCGGGGCCCCCCGCCACCCCCGGGAACCCCCGCACCTCCGGGCCCCCCGCCACCCTCGGGGCCCCCCGTCACACCCGGACCACCCTGCACCCCTGTGTCACCCTTGGGTTTCCCCCCCCCATCACTTGTGGGCCCCCCATGTCACCCCTGGGACCCCCCCCCTCACCCCCGGGTCCCCCCCGTCACACCCGGGCCACCCTGCACCCCTGTGTCACCCTTGTCACCCCCGTGTCCCCCCTGGGTCCCCCATGTCATCCCTGGGGTCCCCCAGAACCCCCCTCGTCCCCCCTGTGTCCCCCTGTCCCCCCTGTGTAACCCCCCCGTCCCCCTTGTGTCCCCCCCCATGTCCCCCCAGTGTCACCCCGGGTCGCCCATGTGTCACCCCCTTGTCCCCCCCTGTGCCCCCCCAGGTCCCCCTGTCCCCCCTGGGTCACCCCTGGGTCCCCCATGTCATCCCTGTGTCCTCCAGCCCCCCCCCCCGGTCGTCCCCCCCCCGTGTCACCCTGGGTCCCCCTGTCCCCCCAGTGTTCCCTCATGTCCCCCCCTGTGCCCCCCGGGTCCCCTCTGGGTCCCCCTGTCACCCTTGTGTCACCCCTGGGTCCCCCACGTCATCCCCGTGCCCCCCCTGTGTCCCCCCGTCCCTCCTGTCCTCCCAGTCCCCCCCCTGTCCCCCCCATCCTCCCTGTGTCCTCCGTGTCCCCCCGTCCCCCCATCCTCCGCGTGTCCCCCCATCCCGCCATCCCCTCATCCCCGTGTCACCCCCATCCCCCCGTGTCCCCCCGTGTCCCCCCGTGTCCCCCCGTGTCCCCCCATGTCCCCGTGTGTCCCCATGTCCATGTCCCTGTGTCCCCCTGCCACCCTGTGTCCCCCGTCCCCCCATCCTCCCCATGTCCCCATGTCGCCCCATGTCCCCGCGTCCCCCCATGTCCCCGTGTCCCCCTGTGCCCCTCCATGTCCCCCCATGTCCCTGCGTCCCCCTATGTCCTGGTGTCCCGGTGCCCCCCCATGTCCCCGCGCCCCCCCATGTCCCCACGTCCCCCCATGTCCCCGCGCCCCCCCATGTCCCCGTGTCCCCCTGTGCCCCTCCATGTCCCCCCATGTCCCTGCGTCCCCCTATGTCCTGGTGTCCCGGTGCCCCCCCATGTCCCCACGTCCCCCCATGTCCCCACGTCCCCCCATGTCCCCGCGCCCCCCCCATGTCCCCACGTCCCCCTATGTCCCTGCACCCCCCCGCACCCCCCCATGTCCCCGCGCCCCCCCATGTCCCCGCATGTCCCCGCGCCCCCCCATGTCCCTGTGCCCCCCCATGTCCCCGCGCCCCCCCATGTCCCCGCGTCCCCCCATGTCCCCGCGCCCCGCCATGTCCCCACGCCCCCTGCGCCCCCCCATGTCCCCGTGTCCCCCCGCGCCCCCCCATGTCCCCGCACCCCTCCATGTCCCCATGTCCCCGTGTGTCCCCATGTCCCTGTCCCTGTGTGCCCCTGCCACCCTGTGTCCCCCGTCCCCCCATCCTCCCCATGTCCCCGTGTCCCCCCACGTCCCCATGTGCCCCCATGTCCCCCCCATGTCCCCGCACCCCTCCATGTCCCCACGTCCCCCCATGTCCCCGCGCCCCTCCATGTCCCTATGTCCCCCCCATGTCCCCGCACCCCTCCATGTCCCCATGTCCCCACATCCCCCTATGTCCCCGCACCCCTCCATGTCCCCATGTCCCCACGTCCCCCCATGTCCCCGCGCCCCTCCATGTCCCCACATCCCCCCATGTCCCCGCACCCCTCCATGTCCCCATGTCCCCGCGCCCCCCCATGTCCCCGCGCCCCCCCATGTCCCCACATCCCCCCATGTCCCCACATGTCCCCGCGCCCCCCCATGTCCCCGCGCCCTGCCATGTCCCCGGTGCCCCCCCATGTCCCCGCGCCCCGCCATGTCCCCGGTGCCCCCCCATGTCCCTGTGCCCCCCATGTCCCCGCGCCCCCCCATGTCCCCACATCCCCCCATGTCCCCGCGCCCCCCGCGCCCCCCGCGCCCCGGTGCCAGCGCCGCGTGCCCGCAGGAGACGGTGACGGTGAACCAGCCGGCCTCCCTGGCCGTGCAGCTGAACGGGGCGCGCGGCGTCATCGACGCCAAGGTGCACACGCCGGCCGGCGTCGTCGAGGAGTGCTACGTCTCCGAGCTGGACGGCGGTGGGCGCGGGGCGGGGGGCGCGGGGCGGGGGCCGTGGGGCGGGGGGCGTGGGGCGGGGGGCGCGGGGCGGGGGCCGTGGGGTGGGGGCCGTGGGGCGGGGGGTGTGGGGTGGGGGGCGCAGGGCGGGGGGCGCGGGGCGGGGGGCGCGGGGCGGGGGCGTGGGGCGGGGGGCGCGGGGTGGGGGCCATGGGGCGGGGGGCGCGGGGTGGGGGCCGTGGGGTGGGGGCCGTGGGGTGGGGGCCGTGGGGCGGGGGGCGCGGGGCGGGGGGACACAGGGTGGGGGGTACAGGCCAGGGGGCACGGGGCATGGGGGAAATGGGGCAGGGGGACATGGGGCAGTGGGCATGGGGCAGGGGGACACAGGGTGGGGGGCGCAGGCCGGGGGGCACGGGGCAGGGGAAATGGGGCAGGGGGACATGGGACACAGGGCATGGGGCAGGGGGACACAGGGTGGGGGGTGCAGGCTGGGAGGCACGGGGCAGGGGGAAATGGGGCAGGGGGACATGGGGCAGTGGGCATGGGGCAGGGGGACACAGGGTGGGGGGTGCAGGCTGGGGGGCACAGGGCAGGGGGAAATGGGGCAGGGGGACATGGGGCAGTGGGCATGGGGCAGGGGGACACAGGGTGGGGGGTGTAGGCTGGGGGGTGCGGGGCAGGGGAAATGGGGCAGGGGGACATGGGACACAGGGCATGGGGCAGGGGGACACAGGGTGGGGGGTGCAGGCTGGGGGGCACGGGGCAGGGGAAATGGGGCAGGGGGACACAGGGTGGGGGGCGCAGGCCGGGGGGCACGGGGCATGGGGGAAATGGGGCAGGGGGACATGGGGCAGTGGGCATGGGGCAGGGGGACACAGGGTGGGGGGCGCAGGCCGGGGGGCACGGGGCAGGGGAAATGGGGCAGGGGGACATGGGACACAGGGCATGGGGCAGGGGGACACAGGGTGGGGGGTGCAGGCTGGGAGGCACGGGGCAGGGGGAAATGGGGCAGGGGGACATGGGGCAGTGGGCATGGGGCAGGGGGACACAGGGTGGGGGCGCAGGCCGGGGGGCACGGGGCGGGGGGACACGGGACGTGGGACATGGGGACACGGGGACATGGGGACATGGGGGATGCAGGGGCATGGGGACTTGGGGACGTGGGGACACGGGGACACGGGGGCGTGGGGTCCCAGGGACGCGGGGACACGGGGTGCGGGGACATGGGGGATGCAGGGGTGTGGGGACACGGGGACGTGGGGACGTGGGGACACAGGGACACGGGGACGTGGGGACATGGGGTGCAGGGACACGGGGATGTGGGGACACGGAGACATGGGGACATGGGAACATGGGGTGCAGGGACATGGGGACGTGAGGTCCCAGGGACACGGGGACGCAGGTGTGGGGACACGGGATGCAGGGACGTGGGGACTTGGGGACGTGGGGACGCGGGGACACGGGGACACAGGGGCGTGGGGACTCATGGACGTGGGGACATGGGGGCGCGGGGTCCCGGGGTCGCGGGGTCGTGGGTGACGCGGTGGCCCCCGCAGACAAGTACGCCATCGGGTTCCTGCCGCGGGAGAACGGGGTGCACTCCATCGACCTGCGCTTCAACGGGCGCCACGTGCCCGGCAGCCCCTTCAACATCCGCGTGGGCGAGCAGAGCCAGGCCGGGGACCCCGGCCTCGTCACCGCCTACGGCCCCGGCCTCGAGGGCGGCCTCACAGGTGACGCCGCTCGCGGGGGCGCGGGGGTGCCCTGGGACACGGCGCGGGGTGGGGTGGCCATGGGGACGTGGCCGTGGTGTTGGGTGGTGGCCATGGGGACGTGGCCGTGAGGTCATGGCCGTGGGGTGGTGGCCATGGGGACGTGGCCGTGAGGTCATGGCCATTGGGGGGTGGCCATTGGGTGTTGGCCATGGGCTGGTGGCCGTGGGTTGGTGGCTGTGGGTTGGTGGCCGTGTTGGTGGCCAGGGTTGGTGGCCATGGGTTGGTAGCCGGGGGTGGCAGCCGGGTGGGGTGGCCATGGGGACATGCCATGGGTTGGTGGCCATGGGTTGGTGGCCAGGGTTGGTGGCCATGGGTTGGTAGCCGGGGGTGGCAGCTGGGTGGGGTGGCCATGGGGACATGCCATGGGTTGGTGGCCGTGGGTTGATGGCCGGGGGCGGTGGCCAGGGTTGGTGGCCATGGGTTGGTGGCCATGGGGTGGCGGCCATGGGTTGGTGGCCGTGAGGTCATGGCCATTGGGTGGTGACCATGGGGTGGTGGCCATGGGGTGGTGGCCATTGGGTTGGTGGCCATTGGGTTGGTGGCCGTGAGGTCATGGCCATTGGGTGGTGGCCATGGGGTGGCGGCCATGGGGTGGCGGCCATGGGGCGGCGGCCGGGGGTGACGGCCCGCCCCCTGACCGCGGCGGCGCAGGCGTGTGCTCGGAGTTCCTGGTGAAGACGGCGAACGCGGGGGCGGGGGCGCTGGCCGTCACCATCGACGGCCCCTCCAAGGTGAAGCTGGACTGCGTGGAGTGCGCCGAGGGCCACCGCGTCACCTACACCCCCATGGCCCCCGGCAACTACCTCATCGCCATCAAGTACGGCGGCCCCCACCACATCGTCGGCAGCCCCTTCAAGGCCAAGGTCACCGGTACGGCCCGGGGGGGGACGCGGGGGGACGCGGGGGGACGCGGGGGGACACGGGGGGACGGGGACACGGCACCCTGGGGTGGCACCCTGGGGTGTCCCTGGGGGGGGGCGTGGCGGAGGAGACCCAAGGTGACGTGCTGGGGGGGGGTCCCAGGGTGACATGATGGGGGGGGGCCCTGGGTGACATGATGGGGGTCCCCAGGGTGACATGATGGGGGGCGGTCCCTGGGTGACATGATGGGGGTCCCCAGGGTGACATGATGGTGGGGGGTCCCTGGGTGACATGATGGGGGTCCCCAGGGTGACATGATGGGGGGGGGTCCCTGGGTGACATGATGGGGGTCCCCAGGGTGACATGATGGTGGGGGGGCCCTGGGTGACATGACGGGGGTCCCCAGGGTGACATGATGGGGGGGGGCCCTGGGTGACATGACAGGGGTCCCCAGGGTGACATGATGGGGGGTCCCTGGGTGACATGACAGGGGTCCCCAGGGTGACATGATGGGGGGTCCCTGGGTGACATGATGGGCGGGGGGCCCTGGGTGACATGATGGGGGTCCCCAGGGTGACATGATGGGGGTCCCCAGGGTGACATGATGGTGGGGGGTCCCTGGGTGACATGATGGGGGTCCCCAGGGTGACATGATGGGGGGGGGTCCCTGGGTGACGTGATGGGGGGGGGTCCCTGGGTGACATGACGGGGGTCCCCAGGGTGACATGATGGGGGGGGGTCCCTGGGTGACATGATGGGGGTCCCCAGGGTGACATGATGGGGGGGGTCCCTGGGTGACATGACGGGGGGGGTCCCTGGGTGACATGACGGGGGTCCCCAGGGTGACATGATGGTGGGGGGTCCCTGGGTGACATGACGGGGGTCCCCAGGGTGACATGATGGGGGGTCCCTGGGTGACATGATGGGGGGGGTCCCTGCGTGACGTGATGGGGGGGTCCCCAGCATGACATGATGGGGGTCCCCAGGGTGACATGATGGGGGGTCCCTGGGTGACATGATGGGGGGGGTCCCTGGGTGACATGACGGGGGTCCCCAGGGTGACATGATGGGGGGTCCCTGGGTGACATGATGGGGGGGGTCCCTGGGTGACATGACGGGGGTCCCCAGGGTGACATGATGGAGTTCCCCAGGGTGCTCTGATGGGGGGGTCCCCGGGGTGACATGACAGGGGGTCCCCAGGGCAGTTTGATGTGGGTCCCTTGGGGTGACATGATGGTGGGGGGGTCCCCAAGCTGACATTATGGGGGGTCCCCCAGGGTGATGTCATTGGGGGTCCCCACGGTGGCATGATGTGGGGGTCCCCAAGGTGATGTGACCAGGAGCCCCCAGGGTGGTGTGATGGGGGTCCCCAGGGTGACGTGCTGGGGGGGGAGACCCCCAAGGTGACCTGATTGGGGGTCCCCAGGGTGATGTTATTGGGGGTCAAGGGGGGGCAGTGTGTGGGTTCCCGGGGGGGGGGTCCCCCCACGGTGGGGGCTGACGGCGTCCCCGCGCCCCCAGGCCCGCGCCTCTCGGGGGGGCACAGCCTGCACGAGACGTCGACGGTGATGGTGGAGACGATGACGCGGGGGGGGGCGTCGTCGCGGGGGCCCCCCGCCTTCGGGGGGCTCCCCAAGTTCTCGTCGGACGCGGGGAAGGTGGTGGCGCGGGGGCCGGGGCTGGCCACCGCCTTCCTCGGCCAGAAGAACCACTTCACTGTCGACTGCAGCAAGGCTGGTGCGTGGGGGGGGTCCCGGGGGGTCTCGGGGGGGTCCTGGGGGTCTCAGGGGGGTCCTGTGGGGTCTGGAGGGGTCCTGGGGGGTCTTTGGGGGCAGGTGGTGGGTCAGCAGGGGCATCCTGGGGGTCCTGGGGGGTCTTTGGGAGCAGGTGGTGGGTCAGCAGGGGGGTCCTGGGGGGTCTCAAAGGGTTCAGGGGGGTCTTTAGGGGCAGGTGGTGGGTCAGCAGGGGGGTTCTGGGGGGTCTTTGGGGGCAGGTGGTGGGTCAGCAGGGGGGTCCTGGGGGGTCTCGAGGGGTCCTTCGGGGTCTTTGGGGGCAGGTGGTGGGTCAGCAGGGGGGTCTCAAGGGGTCCTGGGGGGGTCTCAGGCGTCCTGGGGGGGCAGGTGATGGGTCAGCAGGGGGGTCCTGGGGGTCCTGGGGGGTCTCAAAGGGTCCTGGGGGGTCTTTAGGGGCAGGTGGTGGGTCAGCAGGGGGGTTCTGGGGGGTCTTTGGGGGCAGGTGGTGGGTCAGCAGGGGGGTCCTGGGGGGTCTTGAGGGGTCCTTCGGGGTCTTTGGGGGCAGGTGGTGGGTCAGCAGAGGGGTCCTGGGTGTCCTGGGGGGTCTCAAAGGGTTCAGGGGTGTCTTTGGGGGCAGGTGGTGGGTCAGCAGGGGGGTCCTGGGGGGTCTCGAGGGGTCCTTCGGGGTCTTTGGGGGCAGGTGGTGGGTCAGCAGGGGGGTCTCAAGGGGTCCTGGGGGGTCTCAGGCATCCTGGGGGGGTCTTGGGGCATCCTGGGAGGGCAGGTGATGGTTCAGCAGGGGGGTCTCGGGTGGGGTTCCAGCGAATCCTGGGGGGTCCTGGGGGGTCTTGGGGCGTCCTGGGAGGGCAGGTGGTGGGTCAGCAGGGGGGTCCGGGGGGGTGTCGGGGGGTGCCGAGGGAGGGCGCAGCCCCAGCGTTACCCCCCCCCGCCCCCCAGGCACCAACATGCTGATGGTGGGGGTCCACGGCCCCAAGACCCCCTGCGAGGAGGTTTACGTCAAGCACGTGGGGAACCGCATCTACAACGTGACGTACACGGTGAAGGAGAAGGGCGAGTACGTCCTCATCCTGCGCTGGGGCGAGGACAGCGTCCCCGGCAGCCCCTTCCGCGTCACCGTCCCCTGACCCCCGCGCCGGGGGGCCCCGGGGCGCCCGCGCCCACCAATAAACCTCTGGGAGACTCGGGGTGCCGTGCTCATTGCTGGGGGGGGGGCGGGGAGGGGATAGCGGGGGTGCCCAAGGGCGGGGGGTGGGGGGTGGTGTCCCCAAAGGGGGCTGGGGGGGACACCGGGGTGAAGAGGGGGGTGCTGGGGGTCCTGGGGTGGGACGCCGGGGTGCAGAGAGGGGTCCTGGGGGGTGCTGGGTGTCCTGGGGTGGGACCCCGGGGTGCAGAGAGGGGTCCTGGGGGTCCGGGGTCAGACCCCAGGGTGCAGAGGGGGTTCCTGGGGGGGTCCTGGGGGTCCTAGGGTGGAACCCCTGGGTGCAGAGGGGGTCCTGGGGGGTGCTGGGGGTCCTGGGGTGGGAGCCCGGGGTGCAGAGAGGGGTCCTGGTGGGTGCTGGGGGTCCTGGGGTGGGACCCCTGGGTGCAGAGGGGGTTCCTGGGGGGTGCTGGGTGTCCTGGGGTGGGACCCTGAGGTGCAGAGAGGGGTCCTGGGGGGTGCTGGGTGTCCTGGGGTGGGACCCCGGGGTGCAGAGAGGGGTCCTGGGAGGGTCCTGGGGGTGCTGGGGTGGGAGCCCGGGGTGCAGAGAGGGGTCCTGGGGGTCCGGGGTCAGACCCCAGGGTGCAGAGGGGGTTCCTGGGGGGGTCCTGGGGGTCCTAGGGTGGGACCCCTGGGTGCAGAAGGGGTCCTGGGGGGTGCTGGGGGTCCTGGGGTGGGACGCCAGGGTGCAGAGGGGGTTCCTGGGGGGGTCCTGGGGGTCCGGGGTCAGACCCCAGGGTGCAGAGGGGGTTCCTGGGGGGGTCCTGGGGGTCCTGGGGTGGGACTCCGGGGTGCAGAGAGGGGTCCTGGGGGGTGCTGGGGGTCCTGGGGTGGGACCCCGGGGTGCAGAGAGGGGTCCTGGGGGTCCGGGGTCAGACGCCAGGGTGCAGAGGGGGTTCCTGGGGGGGTCCTGGGGGTCCTATGGTGAGACCCCGGGGTGCAGAGGGGGTCCTGGGGGGTGCTGGGTGTCCTGGGGTGGGACCCCGAGGTGCAGAGGGGGGTCCTGGGGGGTGCTGGGGGTCCTGGGGTGGGACCCCGGGGTGCAGAGAGGGGTCCTGGGGGGTGCTGGGTGTCCTGGGGTGGGACCCCTGGGTGCAGAGGGGGTTCCTGGGGGGGTCCTGGGGGTCCTAAGGTGGGACCCCGGGGTGCAGAGAGGGGTCCTGGGGGTCCGGGGTGGGACCCCGGGGTGCAGAGGGGGTTCCTGGGGGGGTCCTGGGGGTCCTATGGTGAGACCCCGGGGTGCAGAGGGGGTCCTGGGGGGTGCTGGGTGTCCTGGGGTGGGACCCCGAGGTGCAGAGGGGGGTCCTGGGGGGTGCTGGGGGTCCTGGGGTGGGACCCCGGGGTGCAGAGAGGGGTCCTGGGGGGTGCTGGGTGTCCTGGGGTGGGACCCCTGGGTGCAGAGGGGGTTCCTGGGGGGGTCCTGGGGGTCCTAAGGTGGGACCCCGGGGTGCAGAGAGGGGTCCTGGGGGTCCGGGGTGGGACCCCGGGGTGCAGAGGGGGTTCCTGGGGGGGTGCTGGGGGTCCTATGGTGAGACCCCGGGGTGCAGAGGGGGTCCTGGGGGGTGCTGGGTGTCCTGGGGTGGGACCCCGAGGTGCAGAGGGGGGTCCTGGGGGGTGCTGGGGGTCCTGGGGTGGGACCCCGGGGTGCAGAGAGGGGTCCTGGGGGGTGCTGGGTGTCCTGGGGTGGGACCCCTGGGTGCAGAGGGGGTTCCTGGGGGGGTCCTGGGGGTCCTAAGGTGGGACCCCGGGGTGCAGAGAGGGGTCCTGGGGGTCCGGGGTGGGACCCCGGGGTGCAGAGGGGGTTCCTGGGGGGGTGCTGGGGTTCCTGGGGTGGGACCCCAGGGTGCAGAGGGGGGTCCTGGGAGGGGTCCCGGGGGGCCAGGGTGGGACTCCTGGATGCAGAGAGGGGTCCTGGGTGCTGCAGCCCCCGGGTCCCCGGCCCCGCGCGGTGCGGGGTGCTGTGCCCCACGGGGGGGAGGGGGGGCTCAGGACACCGGGTCCCACCGGGGGAGGGGGGGTCCCACCGGGGGAGGGGGTGTCCCACGGGGGGAGGGGGTGTCCCACGGGGGCAGGGGGGTGTCCCACGGGGGGAGGGGGTGTCCCACGGGGGCAGGGGGTGTCCCACGTGGGGAGGGGGTGTCCCACGTGGGGAGGGGGTGTCCCACGGGGGGAGGGGTGTCCCACGGGGGGAGGGGGTGTCCCACGGGGGGAGGGGTCCCCTCGCGTCCCCTCGCGTCCCCTCGCGTCCCCTCAAGGGCACGGAGCGCCGCGCATGCGCGCTGCCGGCCCAGCGCCGAGCTCGGGGGCGTGGCCACGTTGGCGGGGCGGGGCTTTAGCCGCGGGTGGAGGGGCGACGCACACAGGGAGGCGGGACCATTATGGCGCGGCCAGGAGGCGATTGGCGCAGCAAGGGGGAGAGGAGGCGCGGCCAAGGCGGCGGGGCGGAGCCAGCGCAGGGGAGGCCGGGCGACGTGGGCGGGGCTGCGGCGCCGTTGCCCGGGTGACGGTGGGGAGGGGGGCGTGGCGGCGCCTGCGCAGTGCGCGGCGGTCCCCCCCCCCCGGCGCGGCGGCGGCCATGGCGGGGCGCGGGAAGCTGATCGCGGTGGTGGGCGACGAGGACACGGTGACCGGGTTCCTGCTGGGCGGCGTCGGGGAGCTGGACAAGCACCGGCGCCCCAACTTCCTCGTGGTGGAGAAGGAAACCAGCCTGGCCGAGATCGAGGAGACCTTCCGGTGGGGCGCGGCGGGGGGGGCCCGGGCGTTCGGGGGGTGCTGGGGGATGGGGGGGGGCCCGGGGGTTGGGGGGGGGGCTGTGGGGTGGGGGGTGTCGGGGGTTGGTGGGGGTCCCGGGGGTTGGAGGGGGTGTCGGGGGATGTGGGGGTGTCGGGGGTTGGGTGGGGGGGGGGGCTGTGGGGTGAGGGGTGTCCAGGGGGATGTGGGGGTGTCGGGGGTTGGGGGGGGCCCGGGGGTTGGAGGGGGGTCCGGGGGTTGGAGGGGGGTCCCGGGGGTCCTGGGGGCTGGAGGGGAGTCCCGGGGGTTGGGGCGGGTGACGGGGGTCCTAGGGGTTGGGGGGGGTCCTGGGGGTTGGGGGGGGTCCCGGGGGTTGGGGGGGGTCCCGGGGGATGAGGGGGGTGTCGGGGGTCCTGGGGGCTGGAGGGGAGTCCCGGGGGTTGGAGGGGGTGTCGGGGGTTGGAGGGGGTGTCGGGGGATGAGGGGGCCTGGGGGTTGGGGGGGCTGGGGGATAGAGGGGGCCTATGGGGGTGTCCCAGGGAAGGGGGGGGGGATCCTGGGGCATGGGGGAGTCCTGGGGGAGGGGAGTCCCCGGAGGGTTTGGGGGGTTCCAGGGAAAGGGGGGGGTGGGGGGGGGTGTCTTTGGGCTGGGTGCTTGGAATGGGGAGGGGTCCAGGGATGGGGGGTCCTGGGGGGTGGGGATGGGGGGGAGGGCGCCAGGATTCCCGGGGGGGGGGGGGGGCAGGGAGCGCCAGGGGGTCACAGGAGCCCTGGGGTGGGGGGGAGGGGGGGCATGGGGACATGGGCAGTGGGGGGGGGGGAGAGCCGGGCTCTGAGCGCTGCCCCCCCCACTTTGTGCCCCCCCCCCAGGAGCTTCCTCAGCCGGGAGGACATCGGCATCATCCTCATCAGCCAGTGCCTGGCGGAGCTGATCCGGCACGCGGTGGAGGCGCACGCCCGCGCCCTGCCCGCCGTCCTCGAGATCCCCTCCAAGGAGCACCCCTACGACCCCGCCAAGGACTCCGTCCTGCGCCGCGCCCGCGGCGTCTTCGCCCCCGACGACCTCCGCTAGGGACCCCCGCCCCGCCCCAAGGCTCCCCAACCCCCCCCAGGGTGCTGCTGGGGGTCCATGGCCTACCCCAAGGGTCCCAAACCCCACCCTAGGGTGCTGTGGGGGTCCACGGCCCGCCCTAAGGGTCCACGGCCCACCCGAAGGGTCCCCGACCCACCCTAGGGTGCTGCTGGGGGTCCATGTCCCACCTAAGGGTCCCCAACCCCACCCTAGGGTGCTGCTGGGGGTCCACGGCCCACCCTAAGGGTCCCCGACCCACCCTAGGGTGCTGCAGGGTGTCTGTGTCCTACCCCAAGGGTCCCAAACCCACCCTAAGGGTCCATGTCCCACCTAAGGGTCCCCAACCCACCCTAGGGTGCTACTAGGGGTCCACGGCCCACCCTAAGGGTCCCCGACCCACCCTAGGGTGCTGCTGGGGGTCCATGGCCCACCCTAAGGGTCCCCGACCCACCCTAGGGTGCTGCTGGGGGTCCATGGCCCACCCCAAGGGTCCCAAACCCACCCTAAGGGTCCATGTCCCACCTAAGGGTCCCCAACCCCACCCTAGGGTGCTGTGGGGGTCCACAGCCCACCCCAAGGGTCCCCAACCCACCCTAGGGTGCTGCGGGGTGTCTGTGTCCTACCCCAAGGGTCCCAAACCCACCCTAAGGGTCCATGTCCCACCTAAGGGGCTTCACACCACCCTAGGGTGCTGCTGGGGGTCTATATCCCACCCTAAGGGTCCATGGCCTACCCTAAGGGTTCACAGCCCACCCTAGGGTGCTGCTGGGGGGGGTCTGTGTCCCGCCCTGAGGGTCCATGTCCCACCCTAGGGTGCTGCTGGGGACCCACATCCCCACCCAAGGGTTCATGTCTCACCCCAAGGGTGCTTTTGGGGGGGCCCACAGCCCACCCCAACTGTCCCACCCCACACAAGGGGGCTGCTTGGGGGCTCCATGGCCCACCACTGGGTGCTTCTGGGTGTCTGGGCGTCCCTGCCCCACCCCGGGGTGCCACGGGGGGTCTGTGGGTGTCCCGTGGGTGCCCCGTGACACTGGCTCACCCTGGAAGGGGAAGTGCCAGTGCGGGGGGGTGGGGGGTGCTCCGAGGACACGAGGCCCCAGCAGCACCCTTGGGTGGGGGGCGGGGGGGCGCTGGGGTTTGCTGACCCCTCCCCACACTCCCTGGGGTCCCCAAATGTTGGGTGGGGGGCGTGTGTGTGTGTGCCCCACCCTCCCCGTACCCCAACACGCGCTGCCCCTGCTCGCCGCCTGCTCTGCTCTGTGGGTCGCGCCGTGGGGCTGGGGGGGGCGGGGGGGGGGGCAGGGACACGCTATGGGGTGGGACGGTCATTCTATGGGGCACCAGGGGCAGGGACACGCTATGGGGTGGGACAGGGACATTATATGGGGCATGGGGGTGTCAGACACCCTGTGGGGTGGCACAGGGACATTCTATGGGGCATGGGGGGGCAGGGACACACTATGGGGTGGCACAGGGACATTCTATTGGATGGGGTCAGGGGCACGGTATGGGGTGGCACAGGGACATTCTATGGGGCACGGGGGGGTCAGGGACATGCTGTGGGGTGGGACGGGGACATTCTATGGGGCACGGGGGGGTGACAGGGATGTGGCACAGGGACACACTGTGATGACTTGTGGGTCACAGGTGGGAGGCTGGGACCCCCTCCCCGGCCCCCCAACTCCCCCCATCCCACAGGGGTCTGTGTCGTGTGGCCCCCCCCCCCCCCCCCCCCCCCAGTTTCCCCCAGCCCCATGGCCGCGCCCCCCCGCCCCCAGTCCAGCCGTGGGCCCTGGAGGTGGGGTGTCACCCGTGGGGCACCCCGCGACCCCCGATGCCAAGGTGTGGGGCTGCGTGGGGACCCCAGACCGTGGTGGACCAGGTCCCCCCACTGTGGGGGTGCAGGGCTGGGTGGGGACCCCCCGGTTTTGGGGTGCTGGGTCCCCCTGATGCGGGGGCCCGGAGTTGGGTGGGGTCCCCCAATGCGGGGGTCCAGAGCTGGGAGGGGGCCCCCATCTTGGAGCGCTGGGATCAATGGGCACCCCCCCACCCCCCACCTTGGGGTCCTGGGTCCCTCCAGCGCTGGGGTGCGGGTCTGGGTGAGGCCCCCCCAATCTTGGGGTGCCGGGTCCCCCCAATGCGGGGGTCTGTGACTTGGGGGGGTGGGGTCGGGGGTGGGACCCCAGACCTCGGGGTGCCGGGCTGTGCCCCAGGGGTGGGCCCTCCCCCCCCCCCCCGGCTCCGCTTCCAGCCCCCACCAGGGCGGGGCAGCTTTGGGGTCACCCCAGATTTGGGGGGGGGGGGGGGGCGGGGATCGCCGGAGGGGGTCCTGCCGGCCGTGGGCACGAACGCGTGTGTGTGTGTGCAAAGGAGCCGGTCAGGCGCGTGTGAACACGCGTGCACACGCACACCCCGCGCCCCCTCACCCACGCGCGGGGGGGGGTGGGGGTGGGGGTGGGGGTGGGGGGGGCGGGGCCGTGGGTGCCCCCACCCGTCCCCGCGGCCGGACGCGTTGATCCTCTTTGTCCCCAAAGCGGCTTTAGGGCGGCTCAGCGCCGCGTCCCCCGCAGCCGCCCGCACACCGAGCGCGGGGGGCGGGGCCGGGGGCGGGGCCGGGGGCGGGGCCGGGGGCGGGGCCGGGGGCGGGGCCGGGGGCGGGGCCGGGGGCGGGGAGGTGACAGCCACGGGATGCCAGACTGGTGGGGGCTGGCAGGGACCCCTGGAGCTCACCCCGTCCCACCCCTGCTGGAGCAGGCACCCCCAGAGCAGGGGCACAGGGCCGCGTCCAGGCGGGGGGTGAATGTCTCCAGGGAAGGGACCCCACAGCCTCTCTGGGCAGCCTGTGCCCCTGCTCTGGCACCCGCACAGGGAAGGGGTTTCTCCTCATGTTCAGGTGGAACTTCCCGTGTTCCAGCTTGTGCCCATGGCCCCTTGGCCTGGCGTTGGGCACTGCTGAAAACAGCCCGGCCCCATCCCCCTGACACCCACCCTTCGGGTATTTATAAGCACTGATGAGATCCCCCCTCAGCCTTCTCTTCTCCAGGCTGAACAAGCCCAGGTCTCTCAGCCTTTCCTCACCAGGGAGATGCTCCAGCCCCTGATCCCCTTGGCAGCTCCGCGCTGGCCTTGCTCCAGCAGTTCCCTGTCCTTCTTGAACTGGGGGGCCCAGAACTGGACACAGCCCTGCAGGTGTGGCCTCACTGGGGCAGAGCAGAGGGGGAGGAGAACCTCCCTCGCCCTGCTGCCCACACTCCTTTTAATGCATCCCAGGACACCGCTGGCCCCCTTGGCCCCAAGGGCCCAGTGCTGGCTCAGGGTCCCCTCGCTGCCCCCCAGCACCCCCAGGACCCTCTCAGCAGAGCCGCTCTCCAGCAGGTCCCCCCCAGCCTGTGCTGGTGCGGGGGGTTGTTCCTCCCCAGGGGCAGGACCTGGCACTGGCTCTGGCTGAATCCCATGAGGTTCCCCTGGGCCCAGCTCTCCAGCCTGGCCAGGTCTCGCTGGGTGCCAGCACAGCCCTCCGGCGTATCAGCCGCTCCTCCCAGTTTGGTATCGTCAGCGAACTGGCTGAGGTTACGCTCTGTCCGTTTGTCCAGGTCATTGATGAATCTGTTGAACAGGACTGGACCCAGCACAGACCCCTGGGGAACACCACCAGTGACAGGCCTCCATCCAGACCCTGCCCCATTGATCACGACCCTCTGAGCTGTTGCTGAGCCAGCTCTCAGCCCACCTCACCGTCCTCTCGTCCAGCCCCCGCCGCCTTAGCCCACCTGTGGGGATGCTGTGGGAGACGGTGCCGAACGCCCCACTGAGGCCAGGACAGCCAGCCCCCGCTGCTCTCCCTCCACCCACCCAGCCAGTCACGCCCCACATCAGGGCGTCAGGCACAATCCCCCCTCGGTGGATCCACGCGGTTTCTGCCACCCTCCTGGCCCCCCCCCATGCCCGGAGGAGGCCCCCAGGGGAACCGCGCGTCACCGTGCCGGGCGGGCGGGGGGTGCCTGGCCTGGGGTTTCCCGCGTCCCTCTTGCCCTTTTCGAAGCCTGGAGCGACACTGACGCCCCTCCCGTCCCCGGGCACCCCTCCCGTCCCCCACCACCTTGCGAAGGTGAAGGAGAGGGGGGCTCACGAGAACGTCCGCCAGCCCCCTCAGCACCCGTGGGTGCGGCCCATCGGGGCCCTGGGCGGGTCCCGGCAGCGCAGGCAGCACAGGCAGGGCAGATCCCCAGGCAGGGCAGGCAGCGCAGGCAGGGAGCACAGGCAGGGCAGGCAGCGCAGGCAGGGAGCACAGGGAGGGCAGGCAGTGCAGGCAGGGAGGGCAGGGCAGGCAGCGCAGGCAGGGCAGGGCAGGGAGCACAGGGAGGGCAGGCAGCGCAGGCAGGGAGGGAGAACAGGCAGGGAGGGCAGGGCAGGCAGGGAGCACAGGCAGGGCAGGGAGGGCAGGAAGGGAGGGCAGGCAGGGAGGGCAGGGCAGGCAGCGCAGGGCAGGCAGCGCAGGCAGGGCAGGGAGGGCAGGCAGGGCAGGGAGGGAGCACTGGGAGGGCAGGCAGCGCAGGCAGGGCAGGCAGGGAGGGCAGGGCAGGGAGGGCAGGCAGGGCAGGCAGCGCAGGTAGGGCAGGCAGGGAGCACAGGGAGGGCAGGCAGGGCAGGCAGGGAGCACAGGGAGGGCAGGGCAGGCAGCGCAGGTAGGGCAGGCAGGGAGGGCAGGCAGGGCAGGCAGGGCAGGCAGGGAGCACAGGGAGGGCAGGCAGGGAGGGCAGGCAGGGAGGGCAGGGCAGGCAGGGCAGGCAGCGCAGGCAGGGCAGGCAGGGAGCACAGGGAGGGCAGGGCAGGGAGGGCAGGCAGGGCAGGCAGCGCAGGCAGGGCAGGCAGCACAGGGAGGGCAGGCAGGGCAGGCAGGGAGCACAGGGAGGGCAGGCAGGGCAGGCAGCGCAGGCAGGGAGGGCAGGCAGGGCAGGCAGGGCAGGCAGGGAGCACAGGGAGGGAGGGCAGGGCAGGCAGGGCAGGCAGCGCAGGCAGGGCAGGCAGGGAGCACAGGGAGGGCAGGGCAGGGAGGGCAGGCAGGGAGCACAGGCAGCGCAGGCAGGGCAGGCAGGGAGCACAGGGAGGGCAGGCAGGGAGGGCAGGCAGGGAGGGCAGGCAGGGCAGGCAGCGCAGGCAGGGAGCACAGGCAGCGCAGGGAGGGCAGGCAGGGAGCACAGGGAGGGCAGGCAGGGCAGGCAGGGAGGGCAGGCAGGGCAGGCAGGGAGCACAGGGAGGGCAGGCAGGGAGGGCAGGCAGGGAGCACAGGGAGGGCAGGCAGGGCAGGCAGGGCAGGCAGGGAGCACAGGGAGGGCAGGCAGGGCAGGCAGGGAGGGCAGGCAGGGCAGGCAGGGAGCACAGGGAGGGCAGGCAGGGAGGGCAGGCAGGGAGCACAGGCAGGGCAGGCAGGGAGCACAGGGAGGGCAGGCAGGGAGGGCAGGCAGCGCAGGCAGGGCAGGCAGGGAGCACAGGGAGGGCAGGCAGCGCAGGCAGGGCAGGCAGGGAGGGCAGGCAGGGCAGGCAGGGAGCACAGGGAGCACAGGCAGGGCAGGCAGCGCAGGGAGGGCAGGCAGGGAGCACAGGCAGCCCCGCAGCCCCGCAGCCCCGCCCGCCGCGGCTCAGGCCGCCCCCGCTGATCCGCCCCCCCCGTCCCGGCCCGGCCGGGCAGCAGCGCCGGGGGCGGCGGCACCGGGCAGGTAACGGGCGCCGGGGGGGCCGGGGGCGCCGGGGGGGCCGGGGAGGGGGTCCCGGGGCGAGGAGGGGGCAGCCCGGACGCCGGGGTCTCTGCCCGGAGGGGTCCCGCCCGCGGGGGGGGGTGTCTGGCCGCGGCAGGGCGGGGGGGAGCACTCCGAGGGACCCCCGGCGTGGGGGGGGGGGGACACCCTGGCTCCCCTCTTTGCCCCCCAACGGGGGCGGGGGGCTCCCCGGGGGGACAGAATGGGGACCCTCCCCACCCATCCCGGTGCCGGGGGGGGGGGGGGTGTCGGCGTGGCAGATGGGGACCCCCCCCTCCCCCTGCCCTAATTACCTGCAGCTAATTGGGAGGGGGAGGGGTAGGACCAGCATCTGGCGGGGGGGTGGGGGCGCCATATGGTCCCCACGCCCCACAGGTTGGGGGTGGGGTGTTCGGGGACACCCCCCCCCCCAACCCCTGCAGACCCCACGGCGGGGGACGGGACACGGGGGGGGACTCGGGGGGACGTGGGTGTCCCGCAGGGAGCGGTGGCGGCCTGGCGTGGGCACATCGCCCCCCGCATCGCCCCCCACATCACCGCGGCCCGGCCGACCCCCAGGCACCGAGGCCGGTGAGACCACCCTGAGGGACAGGGGACCCCCTGGGGAACCCCTGGGGACAGGGGCACCCAAGCATGGGGTCCTGGGGTGGGGGACCCCGGGGGTGGGACCCGGGGATGGGGGACACGGGCATGGGCACCTAAGCTTGGGGTTCTGGGGTTGGGGACCCCAGGGGAAGGGGGGTCTGCAGTTGGGGACCCACGGGTGGGGACAGGGATGGGGACCCCAGGGGACCACCCACAAGGGGATGGAGACCCAGAGTTAGGGACCCAAGCACAGGGTGCCAGGGATGGGGATGCGGGCGGGGGACAGGGATGGGGACCCCCAGACTGGGGACACTGGGAGGTGGACAGGGATGGGGACCCCTAGACTGGGGACACGGGCAGGGGGGCCTGGGGATGGGGACCCCCAGATGGGGGACATGGGGATGGGGACCCCCAGATGGGGACTGGGGGTGGCGGCGTGGGACCATCACCAGTGGGACACGGAGGTGGGGGCGCAGGGAACAAGGGTCGAGGGGACAGAGGCAGGGGTCCCAGCCCTGCTCCACCGTCCCCCCACCAGCTGCAGGCTGCCACCGAGGGACCCCCGGCCCCACGGCATCCCCCCGGCCCCATGGCGGCCCCGGCCCCACGGTGGCCCCGCGGCCCCACGGCAGCCTCGTCCCTCCTGGCCGCCTGCCTGGCGCTGCAGCTGGCCCCGGGTGAGCGTGGGGGGGGGCACTGGGGAGCGTGGGTGGGGGGGCACTGGGGAGCGTGGGGGGGGGGGCACTGGGGAGCGTGGGCGGGGGGCACCGGGGACGGGCGGGGGGGGCCCATTGGCTGGTGGGGCCACGGTGACCTGGGGATGGGGCCCCAGGGGAGGGGGTGACCAGGGCATGGGGACCCTGGGGGTGGGGACCTAAAGGTGGGGACCTTGTGGGTGACAGCCATGAGAGACGGGGACCCAAGGGATGGGGACCCCGGGGATGGGGTCACTGGGGGATGGGGACCCTGAGGGTAGGGACCCAAGGGATGGGGACCCCGGGGATGGGGACCCTGGGGTTGGGGTCACTGGGGGGTAGGGACCCAAGGGATGGGGACCCAAGGGTTGGGGACCCTGGGGATGGGGTCACTGGGGGATGGGGACCCAAGGGATGGGGACTTGAGGGTGAGGACCCGAGGGCATGAGGACCGGGAGGTGGGGACCCGGGGGGACACCGGCGACCCACAGATGGGGGTCCAGGGGGGTGGGACACGGGTGAGGGTGACCTACAGGCAGGGGGACGCAGGGGTGGGGACCTGAAAGGCTGGAGACCGTCGAGGGGACAGGGACCCCCCGGGGATGGCGATCGGGGCGTGGGGACGCAGGCGCCGGAGACCCCCGGGGTGGCCACGGGCAAGGGGCCGGGGTGAGGGGGTGGGGGTGGGGGGTCGGCCGGGTGTCCCCGCCCCTGACCCCCCCCCCGGGGTGGCGGCAGCCCGGTCCGACGGGTGCAGCGGCTTCGGGAACCTGTTCGCGGAGGTCGCGGAGAACAGCGCGCACGGGAGCCTGGTGGCGCGGCTGCCGGCGGGGGGCGGCGCGGCGGGGGGCGGCGCGGCGGGGGGCGGCCTCCAGCTCTGCCTCGACGGCGCCGACGCCGCCTGGTTCTACCTGGACGGGCGCAGCCTGCGGCTCAACGCCTCGGCCGGGCGGGCCCTGGACCGCGAGGTGCTGCCTCCTCCCGCCCGGCCGTCTGTCCGGCTGCCTCCTCCCGTCCGTCCGTCTGTCCGGCTGCCTCCTCCCGTCCGTCCGTCTGTCCGGCTGCCTCCTCCCGTCCCGTCTGTCCGGCTGCCTCCTCCCGTCCGTCTGTCCGGCTGCCTCCTCCCGTCCCGTCTGTCCGGCTGCCTCCTCCCGGCCGGCCGTCTGTCCGGCTGCCTCCTCCCGTCCGTCTGTCCGGCTGCCTCCTCCCGGCCGGCCGTCTGTCCGGCTGCCTCCGTCCCGTCCGTCCGGCTGTCCGGCTGCCTCCTCCCGTCCGTCCGTCTGTCCGGCTGCCTCCTCCCGTCTGTCCGGCTGCCTCCTCCCGTCTGTCCGGCTGCCTCCTCCCGTCCGTCCGTCTGTCCGGCTGCCTCCTCCCGTCTGTCCGGCTGCCTCCTCCCGTCCGTCCGTCTGTCCGGCTGCCTCCGTCCCGTCTGTCTGTCCGGCTGCCTCCGTCCCGTCTGTCCGGCTGCCTCCTCCCGTCCGTCCGTCTGTCCGGCTGCCTCCGTCCCGTCTGTCTGTCCGGCTGCCTCCTCCCGTCCCGTCTGTCCGGCTGCCTCCTCCCGTCCCGTCTGTCCGGCTGCCTCCTCCCGTCCGTCCGTCTGTCCGGCTGCCTCCGTCCCGTCCCGTCTGTCCGGCTGCCTCCTCCCGTCTGTCCGTCTGTCCAGCTGCCTCCTCCCGTCTGTCCGGCTGCCTCTGTCCCATCCGTCTGTCCGGCTGCCTCCTCCCGTCCGTCTGTCCGGCTGCCTCCGTCCCGTCCCGTCTGTCCGGCTGCCTCCTCCCGTCCGTCTGTCCGGCTGCCTCTGTCCCGCCTGTCCGGCTGCCTCCATCCTGTCCGTCTGTCCGGCTGCCTCCGTCCCGCCTGTCCGGCTGCCTCCATCCTGTCCGTCTGTCCGGCTGCCTCCGTCCCGCCTGTCCGGCTGCCTCCATCCTGTCCGTCTGTCCGGCTGCCTCCGTCCCGCCTGTCCGGCTGCCTCCTCCCGTCCGTCTGTCCGGCTGCCTCCTCCCGTCCGTCCGTCTGTCCGGCTGCCTCCTCCCGTCCCGTCTGTCTGGCTGCCTCCTCCCGTCCGTCCCGTCTGTCCGGCTGCCTCCTCCCGCCCGGCCGTCTGTCCGGCTGCCTCCTCCCGTCTGTCTGTCCGGCTGCCTCCTCCCGTCTGTCTGGCTGCCTCCTCCCGCCCGGCCGTCTGTCCGGCTGCCTCCTCCTGTCCGTCTGTCCGGCTGCCTCCTCCCGGCCGTCCGTCTGTCCGGCTGCCTCCTCCCGTCCGTCTGTCCGGCTGCCTCCTCCCGTCCCGCCTGTCCGGCTGCCTCCTCCCGTCCGTCTGTCCGGCTGCCTCCTCCTGCCTGTCCGTCTGTCCGGCTGCCTCCTCCCGTCCCGTCTGTCCGGCTGCCTCCTCCCGTCCGTCCGTCTGTCCGGCTGCCTCCTCCCGTCCCGTCTGTCCAGCTGCCTCCTCCCGTCCGTCCGTCTGTCCGGCTGCCTCCTCCCGTCCCGTCTGTCCGGCTGCCTCCTCCCGTCCCGTCTGTCCGGCTGCCTCCATCCCATCTGTCCGGCTGCCTCCATCCCGTCTGTCCGGCTGCCTCCATCCATCCCACGTCCGTCTGCCTCCATCCGTCCTGTGTCCGTCTGTCCCGCATTTGTCTGCTTCCAGCCTCTGCCCGTCCCATGTAC
Source organism: Phalacrocorax carbo (assembly GCF_963921805.1). Lineage (NCBI taxonomy): Eukaryota > Metazoa > Chordata > Aves > Suliformes > Phalacrocoracidae > Phalacrocorax > Phalacrocorax carbo. The sequence goes on along the minus strand of NC_087513.1, from coordinate 1,312,104 downwards.
GTCTGTCCCGCGTCTGTCTGCCTCTGTCCGTCCCGTGTCTGCCTCTGTCCATCCTCCATCCATGCCCATCCTCCATCCCATGTCCGTCCGTCCTGTGTCCGTCCCGTGTCCATCCGTCCTGTGTCCGTCCCATGTCCATCCCATGTCCGTCCGTCCTGTGTCCGTCCATCCCATGTCCGTCCGTCCCGTGTCTGTCCCGTGTCCATCCGTCCCGTGTCCGTCCATCCCATGTCTGTCCCGTGTCCGTCCATCCCGTGTCCGTCCCGTGTCCGTCCCGTGTCTGTCCGTCCCGTGTCCGTCCCGTGTCTGTCCGTCCCGTGTCCGTCCCGTGTCCGTCCCATGTCTGTCCATCCCGTTTTCCTCCCGTGCCCACTCCGTCCCTACCCGCCACCCCCCCAGCACCCGTCCCGCCCCCGCCCAGCCCGCGCCCCCCGCCTGGGGACCCCCCAAGGGGGTGCCCCTGGGGGTGGCGGCCCCCCGCCCGCCGCGGCCCCCCGCCCGACGCCCCGTCCCTCGCAGGAGCTGGAGTCGCCGGTGCTGATGGTGGCCCTGACGTGCGCCGAGGACGGCTTCTCCCCGGTACGGCCGCCGCGACGCGGGGACCCCACACCCACGGGGGACCCCCAGGGGCGCGGGGTGCTCTGTGGGGCTCCGTCCCACCCCCCCTCCGCCCCCGTGCCGCCCCCCACCCCCCGCCCCGGCAGGTCGAGTACCGGATCATCGTCCAGGTCCTCAACGAGAACGACAACCGGCCCCACTTCCAGGGGGCCGCCGTCCTCACCCACAACGTCAGCGAGGTGACGGGGCGGGACGGGGACGGGGACGGGGACGGGGACGGGGTGGTCCTGGGTGTGGACTGGGGACGGGGACAGGGATTGGGGACAGGGATGGGCACGGGGATGGTCATGGTGACAGGGAAGGGGGTTGGCACCGGGACAGGGATGGGGACAGGGATGGGGACAGGGACAGGGATGGGGACAGGGACAGAGATTGGGGACAGGGATGGGCACAGGGACAGGGACGGGGTGGGGATGGGCACCAGGACAGGGATGGGCATGGGTGTGGACTGGGGACAGGGACGGGGACAGGGATAGGGATGGGGAAAGGGACAGAGATTGGGGACAGGGATGGGGACAGGGACAGGGACGGGGACAGGGATGGCCACAGGGATGGTCATGGTCATGGGGACAGGGATGGGGACAGGGATGGCCACAGGCATGGATTGGGGATGGGGACAGGGACAGGGATGGGGCCACGGGGCCATGGGGACAGGGATGGCCACAGGGACAGGGATGGGGACAGGGATGGCCACAGGCATGGATTGGGGATGGGGACAGGGACAGGGATGGGGACAGGGATGGGGCCACAGGCATGGATTGGGGATGGGGACAGGGACAGGGATGGGGCCACGGGGACAGGGATGGGGACAGGGACAGGGATGGCCACAGGGACAGGGATGGGACAGGGATGGGGCCACAGGCATGGATTGGGGATGGGGACAGGGACAGGGATGGGGACAGGGATGGGGACAGGGATGGCCACAGGCATGGATTGGGGATGGGGACAGGGACAGGGATGGGGACAGGGACAGGGATGGGGACAGGGATGGCCACAGGGATGGTCATGGTCATGGGGACAGGGATGGGGACAGGGATGGCCACAGGCATGGATTGGGGATGGGGACAGGGACAGGGATGGGGCCACGGGGCCATGGGGACAGGGATGGCCACAGGGACAGGGATGGGGACAGGGATGGGGACAGGGATGGCCACAGGCATGGATTGGGGATGGGGACAGGGACAGGGATGGGGACAGGGATGGGGACAGGGATGGCCACAGGCATGGATTGGGGATGGGGACAGGGACAGGGATGGGGACAGGGATGGGGACAGGGATGGCCACAGGCATGGATTGGGGACGGGGACAGGGACAGGGATGGGGACAGGGACAGGGATGGGGACAGGGATGGCCACAGGCATGGATTGGGGACGGGGACAGGGACAGGGATGGGGACAGGGACAGGGATGGGGACAGGGATGGCCACAGGCATGGATTGGGGATGGGGACAGGGACAGGGATGGGGCCACGGGGACAGGGATGGGGACAGGGACAGGGATGGCCACAGGGACAGGGATGGGACAGGGATGGGGCCACAGGCATGGATTGGGGACGGGGACAGGGACAGGGATGGCCACGGGGACAGGGGTGGGGACAGGGATGGCCGTGGATTCAGGATGGGGACAGGAACAGATGTGGGGAGAGGGATGGGAAATAGGGCTGGTGCTGGGAGAAGGTGGGGTGCCCAGGAGGAGATGGGGACACCCGGGGGGGATGGGGGTGCTCAAGAAGAGATGGGGACACCCAGGAGTAGGTGGGGACACTCGGGATGGGCCAGGGACACCCCGGGGTGATGGGGTCACCCAGGGGGTGATGGGGACACCCCAAGGGGATGGAGAGACCTGGTGGGGATGGGGAGACCCAGGGGGGACCGGGACACCTGGGACAGGATGGGGACACCCCAATGAGACGGGGAGACCTGGGGGGGATGGGTCACCCAGGGGGTGATGGGGACACCCCAAGGGGATGGGGACACCCCAAGGGGATGGAGAGACCTGGTGGGGATGGGGAGACCCGGGGGGGACCGGGACACCTGGGACAGGATGGGGACACCCCAATGAGACGGGGAGACCTGGGGGGGATGGGTCACCCAGGGGGTGATGGGGACACCCCAAGGGGATGGGGACACCCCAAGGGGATGGAGAGACCTGGTGGGGATGGGGAGACCCGGGGGGGATCGGGACACCTGGGACAGGATGGGGACACCCCAATGAGACGGGGAGACCTGGGGGGGATGGGACCACCCAGGAGGTGATGGGGACACCCCAAGGGGATGGGGACACTCCAAGGGGATGGGGAGACCCCAAGGGGATGGGGAGACCTGGGGGGCATGGGGACTCCTGGGAGGGGGTGGGGCCGCCCAGGGGGGTTTGGGGTCCGCAGGGTGGGTTTGGGGGTGCCGGCGGGCCCAGGGGCGCGGGCGGTGGGTGACGGGGGGTGGCCGTCAGCTGGCGGCCGTGCACTCGGTGGTGTTCAGCACGCAGGCGGAGGACGCGGACGGGGACACGCTGATGTACGTCATCGACACGGCCTCGGTGAGCCCCGGGGGGGCGAGGGGGGACAGCGGGGGGGGGCACCTGCCGGCGCTGAGCCCCCCGCTGGCCCCCCAGCCCGACGCCCGGTTCTTCCGCATCGACCTGCCCAACAGCGGGAAGGTGGTGCTGGCGCGAGCCCTCGACTTCGAGAGCCGCCAGCGCCTGGAGGTGGTGGTCACTGCCGTGGTGAGCCCCCCCGCGCCCTGCCCGCGCCCTGCCCGCGCCCTGCCTGTGCCCTGCCCGCACCCTGCCTGTGCCCTGCCCGCGCCCTGCCCACGCCCTGCCTGTGCCCTGCCTGTGCCATGCCTGTACACTGCCCGTGCCCTGCCCGCACCCTGCCCGCACCCTGCCCATGGCCTGCCCGCGCCCTGCCCGCGCCCTGCCTGTGCCCTGCCTGCACCCTGCCCGTGCCCTGCCCGCACCCTGCCCGCACCCTGCCCACACCCTGCCCGCGCCCTGCCTGCGCCCTGCCTGTGCCCTGCCTGTGCCATGCCTGTACACTGCCCGTGCCCTGCCCACGCCCTGCCCACGCCCTGCCCGCACCCTGCCCGCACCCTGCCCATGGCCTGCCCGCGCCCTGCCCGCGCCCTGCCTGTGCCCTGCCTGCACCCTGCCCGCGCCCTGCCCGCTCCCTGCCCGCACCCTGCCCGCACCCTGCCCGCGCCCTGCCCATGGCCTACCCGCACCCTGCCCGCGCCCTGCCCGCGCCCTGCCCGCGCCCTGCCCGCGCCCTGCCCGCGCCCTGCCCGTGCCCTGCCTGTGCCATGCCTGTACACTGCCCGCGCCCTGCCCACGCCCTGCCCACGCCCTGCCCGCGCCCTGCCCGTGCCCTGCCTGCACCCTGCCCACGCCCTGCCCGCGCCCTGCCCGCGCCCTGCCTGTGCCCTGCCTGCACCCTGCCCACGCCCTGCCCACGCCCTGCCCGCGCCCTGCCCGTGCCCTGCCTGCGCCCTGCCCGCACCCTGCCCATGGCCTGCCCGCGCCCTGCCCGCGCCCTGCCTGTGCCCTGCCTGCACCCTGCCCACGCCCTGCCCGCGCCCTGCCTGTGCCATGCCTGTACACTGCCCGCACCCTGCCCACGCCCTGCCCACGCCCTGCCCACGCCCTGCCCGCGCCCTGCCCGCGCCCTGCCCACGCCCTGCCCGCGCCCTGCCCGCGCCCTGCCCGCGCCCTGCCTGTGCCCTGCCCGCGCCCTGCCCGCGCCCTGCCCGCACCCTGCCCGCACCCTGCCCATGGCCTGCCTGCACCCTGCCCACACCCTGCCCGTGCCCTGCCTGTGCCCTACCCATGCCCGTGCCCATGGCCTGCCCCATGGCCTGCCCCGCGCCCTGCCCGCGCCCTGCCTGCGCCCTGCCCACACCCTTGCCTGCACCCCTGCCTGTGCCCTGCCCGCACCCCACACCCGCGCCCTGCCCGCACCCTGCCTGCACCGTGCCTGCACCCCGCCCGCACCCCGCCCGTGCCCTGCCCGTGCCCTGCCCGTGCCCTGCCCATGGCCTGCCCGCGCCCTGCCCGCGCCCTGCCCGCACCCTGCCCATGGCCTGCCTGTGCCCTGCCCGTGCCCTGCCCATGCCCTGCCCACACCCCACACCCGCGCCCTGCCCGCGCCCTAACCGCACCCTGCCCGCACCCTGCCCGCTCCCTGCCCGCACCCTGCCCGCGCCCTGCCCGCTCCCTGCCCGCACCCTGCCCGCGCCCTGCCCGCGCCCTGCCCGCGCCCTGCCCGCGCCCTGCCCATGGCCTGCCCGCACCCTGCCCGCGCCCTGCCCGCGCCCTGCCCGCGCCCTGCCCGCGCCCTGCCTGCACCCTGCCCGCTCCCTGCCCGCACCCTGCCCGCGCCCTGCCTGCGCCCTGCCTGCGCCCTGCCCGCGCCCTGCCTGCGCCCTGCCCGCTCCCTGCCCGCACCCTGCCTGCGCCCTGCCCGGTCCCTGCCCGCACCCTGCCCACACCCTGCCCGCGCCCTGCCCACGCCCTGCCCACGCCCTGCCCGCGCCCTGCCCGTGCCCTGCCCGTGCCCTGCCCGCGCCCTGCCCGTGCCCTGCCCGCGCCCTGCCCGCACCCTGCCCGCGCCCTGCCCGCGCCCTGCCCGCGCCCTGCCTGCGCCCTGCCCGCGCCCTGCCCGCGCCCTGCCCGCACCCTGCCCGCGCCCTGCCTGCGCCCTGCCTGCGCCCTGCCCATGGCCTACCCGCACCCTGCCCGTGCCCTGCCCGTGCCCTGCCCGCGCCCTGCCCGCGCCCTGCCCGCGCCCTGCCCGTGCCCTGCCCGCGCCCTGCCCGCGCCCTGCCCGTGCCCTGCCCGTGCCCTGCCCATGCCCTGCCCATGCCCTGCCCGTGCCCTGCCCATGCCCTGCCCGTGCCCTGCCCGCGCCACCCCGCTGGTGGGGTGGGACACGGCGGCCATGCCGGAGCCCCTCTGCCCACCCCCCCCGTGTCCCCACATCCCCCATTCTCCTGCCGCGCTCCCCCTCCCGTGCCCGCACTCCTCAGCGCCCCACGGGTCCCTGCCCCCCCCGTGCCCCCCCCGTGCCCCCCCCGTGCCCCCCGCCCCCCCGGCCCATCCCCGCCACCCGCTAATTGGGGGTGACGTGATGCCGTCAGCACCTGCCCTCAATCCCCCTCATTTCCCTAATGGGTGCCCGCCCCCCCCCCGCCAGCGGGCCCCGCCGGGGGGGGCACCCCCACCCCCACCCCCACCCCCACCCGCCGGCACCCCCCGCCCTGCGCTGCCCACCCCGTTCCTGGCCAGGCCGGGGGGGGCCCGTTCCATGGGGGTCTTTGTCCCGTGAGGGTCCCTGTCCCCTGGGGTCCCTGTGCTGGGGGGTCCCTGTCCCCTGGGGGTCCCCATGACTGGGTGTCTCTGTCCCATGGGGGGGTCCCTGTCCCCTGGGGGTCCCTGTCCCATGGGAGGTTCCTCACTGTCTCCTGGGGGTCCCCATGACTGGGGGTCCCTGTCCCATGGTGGGGGTCCCTGTCCCCTGGGGTCCCTGTGCTGGGGGGTCCTTGTCCCCTGGGGGTCCCTGTCCCATGGGGGGTTCCTCCCTGTCCCCTGGGGGTCCCCATGACTGGGTGTCTCTGTCCCATGGGGGGGGTCCCTGTCCCCTGGGGGTCCCTGAGCCAGCCAGGCAGCCCCCCCTCCCATCTCCCTGCCGGTGGGGCTCAGGGCGGGCAGGGCTCCCCCCCCAGCAGGGTTTGGGAGGGGGTCTCTTCGCCCCTCCGGCCTCCGTCCACCCACCCGCCTGTGTGTCCGTGTGTCCGTCCGCTCCCCCCCCCCCAGGAGATGAACACCAAGGAGCGGTTCAACGCCTCCGCCCGCGTCCGGGTGAACGTGCTGGACGGGGACGACCAGTACCCCCAGTTCCTGCCCTGCACCCCCCGCCACCACCGCGGCCTCACCGTCTGCACCAGCCCCGTCTACACGGCCAACGTCACCGAGGGCCAGCTCCAGGTGGGCGGGGGGCGCCGGGGGGGCGCGGGGGTCCCACCCAGGGGTTCAGCCCAGGGGTTCCACTCAGGGGTCGCACCCGGGGGTCCCGTGGGGCTGAGCCAGACCTCTCCGCATCCCCCCACTCACCCACGGGGGCCCCCTGAGCTTCCGCTCCAGGTGGGCGGGGGGCGGCAGGGGGTGGCGGGGGCCCCACCTGGGCGTCCCACTCAGGGGTCCCACTCGAGGGTCCCGTGGGGCTGAGCCGACACTCTCCGCGTCCCCCCACTCACCCACGGGGGCCCCCTGAGCTTCCGCTCCAGGTGGGCGGGGGGTGCCGGGGGGGGCGGGGGTCCCGCCCGGGGGTCCCATGGGGCTGAGCCGAGCCCCCCGTGTCCCCCCACCCACGCAGGGGGGTCCCCTGAGCTTCAGCCCCGGCTCCATCTACGCCGAGGACGGCGACAGGGGCCTGAGGGCGGCCATCACCTACTCCCTGCTGGCAGGTACACGGGGGGCACGGACAGACGGACACGGGCGGGCACGGACAGGCAGACACGGGCGGGCGGGGACACACGGACACGGCTGAAGAGGGACAGACAGACATGGGTGGGCAGGGACACACGGACAAGGGTGGGCGGGGGGACACAGGCACAGATGGATGGGGACAGACAGACGTGGGTGAGAGGGGACAGACGGACACGGGTGGGTGGGGACAGATGGACATGAGTGGGCAGGGACAGATGGACACGGGTGGGCGGGGACAGATGGACACAGGCAGGCACAGACAGACAGACATGGGCAGGCAGGGACACACGGACACGGGTGGGCGGGGGGACACAGGCACAGATGGATGGGGACAGACAGACGTGGGTGAGAGGGGACAGACGGACATGAGTGGGCAGGGACAGATGGACACGGGTGGGCGGGGACAGACGGACATGGGTGGGCAGGGGCAGACGCACCCCGCCGTCACGGGGGGCTGTGGGGGGTGGGGTGTCACGCCCTGGAGCACCCAAGGTGTTAAACCCCCCCTACGGGTGCTCAAAGGGTTAATACCCCCCCCACGTGCCCCCCAAAAGAGGGGGCGCAGGTAGGAACGTGCGGGGGGGGATATTGGGGACCCCCCCCGGGGTGTCCCGGGGGGATTTTCCCACAATGTCCCATGGTGGGGTGCGTGGGGGGGGCCCGGGGTGGGTGGGGGTGCCGGGGGTGGGGGGTCCCGCGGTGGGGGGGGTCCCACAGTGTTTGGGGGGGGTCGGGAGTAGGTGGGAGGGTGCTGGGATAGGTGTCCTCGGGGTGGGTGGGTGGGGGTCCCGGGGGGTAGGGGATCCTGGGGTGGGTGGGGGTGCCGCGGGTGGGGGGTCCCGGGCTGGGTAGGGGGACTCGGGGGTGGGTATCCCCGTGGTGGGCGGGGGTCCCGAGGCGGGTGGGGGTGCCCCGAGGGCGGGCGGGGTGCTGGGGGTGGGGGGTCCCAGGGGCAGGCGGGGGTCCCGGGGCGGGTTGGGGTGCTCCAGGGGAGGGCGGGGTGCTGGGGTGGGGGGTCCCAGGGGCAGGCGGGGGTCCCGGGGCGGGTGGGGGTGCTCCAGGGGAGGGCGGGGTGCTGGGGGTGGGGGGTCCCAGGGGCAGGCGGGGGTCCCGGGGCGGGTTGGGGTGCTCCAGGGGAGGGCGGGGTGCTGGGGTGGGGGGTCCCAGGGGCAGGCGGGGGTCCCGGGGCGGGTGGGGGTGCTCCAGGGGAGGGCGGGGTGCTGGGGGTGGGGGGTCCCAGGGGCAGGCGGGGGTCCCGGGGCGGGTTGGGGTGCCCCGAGGGCGGGCGGGGTGCTGGGGGTGGGGGGTCCCAGGGGCAGGCGGGGGTCCCGGGGCGGGTGGGGGTGCTCCAGGGGAGGGCGGGGTGCTGGGGGTGGGGGGTCCCAGGGGCAGGCGGGGGTCCCGGGGTGGGTGGGGGTGCCCCGAGGGCGGGCGGGGTGCTGGGGGTGGGGGTTCCCGAGGCGGCCGGGGTCCCGGGGCTGCGGGGTGCCGGGTGGGGGTCCCGGGGCGGGCGGGGTGCCGGGGGTCCCCCGCTCAGCCCGGCCCCCCCCCAGGGCAGGAGAGCGGCCGGTTCCACATGGACAACGCGACGGGCGCCATCACGCTGCTGCGGGCGGTGGAGAGCAGCCGCACGACCCCCGCCATCAGCCTCAGCGTCATGGTGGGCGGGGGGCGGCTGGGGGGGCTGGGGGGCCTGGGGGGGCGGGGGGGGCAGGGGGAGGGGGGCTGCAGCCGCACGACCCCCGCCATCAGCCTCAGCGTCATGGTGGGCGGGGGGCGGCTGGGGGGGCTGGGGGGGGGACCTGGGGGGTGGGGGCGCGATGGGGGTTCTCCCGGGGATGGGGTGCCCTGGGGAGATGGGGGTGCTGGGGGAAATGGGGGCGCCCCTGGAGAAGATGAGGGGGTCCCTGGGGAGATGGGGGGGTACGTGGGTAAATGGGGGGGGTCCCTAGGGAGCTTTGGGGTGCCCCTGGGGAGCGGGGGGTGCTGTGGGAGATGGGGTGCCCAGGGAGATGGGGAGTCCCTGGGGCAATTTGGGGTGCTGGGGGAGAGGGGGGGTATGTGGGGAGATGGGGGTGCCCCTGGGGATGGTAGGGGGGGGTCCCTGGGGGAGAGGGGGGGTATGTGGGGAGATGGGGGCATCCCTGGGAAGACTTGGGGGGGAGAAGGGGGGGTCCTTGGGAAGATCTGGGGGGAGCTGGGGGGTCCCTATGGAGATGGGAGGTCCCTGGTGAGATTTGGGGGGGTGCCTATGGAGATGGGGGGTCCCTGGGGAGATTTGGGGTGTCGCTGGGGAGATGGGGGGTGCCTATGGAGATGGGGGGCGCCCCTGTGAAGCTGGGGGGCAGGCGGGGGTGCCCCAGGGAGATGGGGGGAAGATAGGGGCTCCCTGGGGAGATTTGGGGTGCCCCGGTGGAGATGGGGGTCTCTATGGAGCTGGGAGGTCCCTGGAGAGATTTGGGGTGCCCCTGGGGAACTGGGGTGAGCTGGAGGGTGCCTATGGAGATGGGAGCTCCCTGGGGAGATTTGGGGTGCCCCGGGGGAGATGGGGGGTCCCTATGGAGACGGGGGGCGCCCCTGTGAGGCTGGGGGGCAGGCGGGGGTGCCCCATGGAGCTGCGGGGTCGCTGCGGGGTCGCCGCGGGGCGGGGGCGCCGGGCGGGGGGCGCCGCCCCCCAGCACCCATGGGTGCCCGGCACCCCGGCAGGCCGCGCAGGTGAACGACGCCAGCAAGTACGCGGTGACGCAGGCGGTGGTGCGGGTGCTGGCCGCCAACCGGCACCCGCCGCGCTTCGCCCGCGCGGCCTACCGAGCCTTCGTCCCCGCCGGCGCGCGCGAGGCCGCGCTCCTCCTCACCTTCGGCGGGCACGTGCTGGCCCTGCGCGCCCACGACCCCGACTTCCCCGAGGTGGGCGGGCGGGGGGCGGGCAGGGGTGCGGGCAGGGGGTGGGGTGCGGGCAGGGGTGCGGGCAGGGGTGCAGGCAAGGGTGCGGGCAGGGCACAGGCAGGGCACAGGCAGGGCACAGGCAGGGGGTGGGGTGTAGGCAGGGGTGCAGGCAGGGCACAGGTGTGGGGTGCGGGCAGGGCACAGGCAGGGCACGGGTGTGGGGTGCAGGCAGGGGGTGGGGGGCGCAGGCAGGGGTGCAGGCAGGGGGTGGGGTGTGGGCAGGGCACAGGCAGGGGCACAGGCAGGGTGCAGGCAGGGGGTGGGGGTGTAGGCAGGGCACAGGCAGGGGTGTGGGCAGGGTGTGGGGTGTAGGTAGGGCACAGGCAGGGCATGGGTGTGGGGTGCGGGCAGGGCACAGGCAGGGCACAGGCAGGGCACAGGCAGGGGTGCAGGCAGGGCACAGGCAGGGGTGCAGGCAGGGTGTGGGGTGTAGGCAGGTGGCAGGCAGGGCATGGGTGTGGGGAGCGGGCAGGGCACAGGCAAGGTGTGGGGTGCAGGCAGGGGTGCAGGCAGGGGTGCGGGCAGGGCACAGGCAGGGGTGCAGGCAGGGGTGCGGGCAGGGCGCAGGCAGGGGTGCAGGCAGGGGGTGGGGGTGCAGGCAGGGCGCAGGCAGGGGTGCAGGCAGGGGGTGGGGGTGCAGGCAGGGCACAGGCAGGGCACAGGCAGGGGTGCAGGCAGGGTGTGGGGTGTAGGCAGGGGTGCAGGCAGGGTGTGGGGTGCGGGCAGGGCACAGGCAGGGGCACAGGCAGGGGTGCAGGCAGGGTGTGGGGTGTAGGCAGGTGGCAGGCAGGGCATGGGTGTGGGGTGCGGGCAGGGCTACAGGCAAGGTGTGGGTTGCAGGCAGGGGTGCAGGCAGGGCGTGGGTGTGGGGTGTGGGCAGGGGTGCGGGCAGGGCACAGGCAGGGCACAGGCAGGGGTGCAGGCAGGGGGTGGGGGTGCAGGCAGGGCACAGGCAGGGGTGCAGGCAGGGGGTGGGGGTGCAGGCAGGGCACAGGCAGGGCACAGGCAGGGGTGCAGGCAGGGTGTGGGGTGCAGGCAGGGATGAAGGCAGGGCACAGGCAGGGTGGGGCAGAAGTGCAGTAGGGGTGCAGACAGAGCGTGGGCAGGGTGCAGGGTGCGGGCAGGGTCCTGGCAGGGTGCAGGCAGGGTGAGGGATGCAGGCGGGGGTCCTGGCGGGTCGGGCAGGGTGCAGGCAGGGTGCAGGCAGGGCGTTGGGTGCAGGCAGGGGTCCTGGCAGGGTGCAGGCAGGGTGAGGGATGCAGGCGGGGGTCCTGGCGGGTCGGGCAGAGTGCAGGCAAGGAACAGGCAGGGTGGGGGCAGGGGTCCTGGCGGGTCGGGCAGGGTGCGGGCAGGGTGCGGGCAGGGTGGGGCAGGGTGCGGGCAGGGTGCGGGCAGGGTGGGGCAGGGTCTCAGGCGGGCGCCCCCCCCCCCGCAGGGGCTGAACCCCCAGGTGCGGTACAGCCTGCGCCCCGGCACCGAGCACGGGCAGCTCTTCCAGGTGATGCCCAACGGGCTACTGGTGGCCCGCGCCGACCGCCTGCGGCCCGCCCAGAGCTACCGCCTGGAGGTGGGGGGCCGGGGGGCTCCAGGGGCGCCGGGGGCCCTGGGGTTGGGGGGCCCTGGGGGGTCCGAGGGCGTTCGGGGAGCACCAGGGGGGCTGGGGAGCATTGGGGTGGAATGAGGGGGGCTGGGGGGCTGGGGGACACTGGGGGGTTTTGAGGGGCACCAAGGGAATTGGGGGCACTGGGGGGTACTAGGGGGAATGGGGGGCACCAGGGAGTCCCAAGGGGTTTGGGGGGCACCCGTGGGGCAGGGGGGGACTCGGGGCAGGGCCGGGGGGGACCCAGACCCCCAGCAGGTCTCAGGGCTGGGTGGTGGTCCTGTGCTGAGCTTGGGGGTGACACCCAGGCGCCCGGGGGGATGGGGGGTCCCCTTGTGCCCCCCCCCGGGCAGGGGGGTCCCCCCCTGTCCCCCCATCGCCCCCCCGGTGCCCCCAGGTGCTGGCGAGGGATGAGGAGTCGGGAGAGACGACGAACACGACGGTGGAGCTGGAGGTGCTGTGGCCGGGCCAGGCGGGTACGGACGGACGGACGGACAGACGGGGCGTGCATGGGACCCCCAGCACCCCCTGCCCCAAGGCCCCAGGACCCCCAGCACCCCCACAGCTCCAGGAACCCCCAGCAGCCTCCTGCCCCACAGCCCTGGGACCCCTGGTGCCCTCCCACCCCAACGGCCCCAGGACCCCCAGTGACCCCCCTGCCCCACAGCCCCGGGACCCCCAGTGACCCCCTGCCCCACAGCCCTGGGACACCCAGCGTGCCCCCCACCCAGCCCCGGGACCCCCAGTGACCCCCTGCCCCCCAGCCCCGGGACCCCCAGCATCCCCCCCTCAGTCCCAGGACCCCCAGTGACCCCCTGCCCCACAGCCCCGGGACCCCCAGTGACGCCCTGCCCCACAGCCCCGGGACCCCCAGTGTCCCCCCTCAGCCCCAGGACCCCCAGTGACCCCCTCAGCCCCCAGCCCCGGGACCCCCAGCATCCCTCCTCAGCCCCAGGGCCCCCAGTGACCCCCCCGCCCCACAGCCCTGGGACCCCTGGTGCCCCTGCCCCACAGCTCCACACCCCAAGAGGTCCCCTCCTGCCCCACAGTACTGGGGACCCCCCCCCAGGTCCCCTCTTGCCCCACAGCACCAGGCCCCCCCCAGGGATGGGGTCCCCCCAGCCCCCCAGCATGCCCCCCCCCCAACTCTCGCCTGTCCCCCTGCAGCCCCCCGGGACCCCTCGGAGGCAGGGCCGGGCCGGAGCCCCCTGAACATGGGGGTGCTGGCGGGGGGGCTGGGGGCCCTGCTGCTCCTCACCGCCGCCATCCTCTTCCTCATCATGAGGGCGATGAAGAAGCGCCAGCGGCAGCAGGAGACGGCCGACCGGGCGGCGCTGGCCATCGAGAAGCACCCCAATGTGGTAGGGGCCCCCCAAACCCCCCGAGCCCCCCCAAACCCCCCCTCCCGCCCCTCAAACACACCATGGACCCCCAGAGACCCCCCCCGAGTGCCCAAACACTCACCTGGACCCTCAAACACCCCCGAGATCCCCCAGAGACCCCCCCGAACACCCAAACACCCACCCGGACCCTCAAACACCCCCCAGATCCCCCAGAGACCCCCCCGAACCCCCAAACACCCCCCCGGACCCCCAGAGACACCCCCTGAACCCCCAAACACCCAGCCGGACCCTCAAACACCCCCGGACCCCCAGAGACACCCCCTGAACCCCCAAACACCCACCCGGACCCTCAAACACCCCCCAGATCCCCCAGAGACCCCCCCCGAACCCCCAAACACCCCCCGGACCCTCAAACACCCCCGAGATCCCCCAGAGACCCCCCCGAACCCCCAAACACCCCCCCGGACCCCCAGAGACCCGCTGAACCCCCAAACACCCACCCGGACCCTCAAACACCCCCCGGACCCCCAGAGACCCGCTGAAGCCCCAAACACCCCCGGACCCTCAAACACCCCCCGGACCCCCAGAGACACCCGCTGAACCCCCAAAGACCCATCCGGACCCTCAAACACCCCCCAGATCCCCCAGAGACCCCCCCGAACCCCCAAACACCCAGCCGGACCCTCAAACACCCCCCGGATCCCCCAGAGACCCCACCGAACCCCCAAACACCCACCCGGACCCTCAAACACCCCCCAGATCCCCCAGAGACCCCACCGAACCCCCAAACACCCACCCGGACCCCCAGAGACCCCACCGAACCCCCAAACACCCAGCCGGACCCTCAAACACCCCCCAGATCCCCCAGAGACCCCCCCCGAACCCCCAAACACCCACCCGGACCCCCAGAGACCCCACCGAACCCCCAAACACCCAGCCGGACCCTCAAACACCCCCCAGATCCCCCAGAGACCCCCCCCGAACCCCCAAACACCCACCCGGACCCTCAAACACCCCCCAGATCCCCCAGAGACCCCCCCGAACCCCCAAACACCCACCCGGACCCTCAAACACCCCCCAGATCCCCCAGAGACCCCACCGAACCCCCAAACACCCACCCGGACCCCCAGAGACCCCACCGAACCCCCAAACACCCACCCAGACCCTCAAACACCCCCCGGATCCCCCAGAGACCCCACCGAACCCCCAAACACCCCCCCGGACCCCCAGAGACCCCACCGAACCCCCAAACACCCAGCCGGACCCTCAAACACCCCCCGGATCCCCCAGAGACCCCACCGAACCCCCAAACACCCCCCCGGACCCCCAGAGACCCCACCGAACCCCCAAACACCCACCCAGACCCTCAAACACCCCCGGACCCCCAGAGACCCCCCCGAACCCCCAAACACCCACCCGGACCCTCAAACACCCCCCGGACCCTAAGACCCCCCCAGATCCCCAAACCCTCCTTCTGGACCCACAGACCCTTCCCAGGACCCCCAGAGGCCCCCCCGGACCCCAAAAACACCCCAGACCCCCAATACCCCCGCAGACCCCCAAACACCCCCCCCCCCCAGACCCCCAGAAACCCCCCCAGACCTCCAACTCCCCCCCCGGACCCCCAAATTCCCCTCTGGACCCCCAGACCCCTGACACCCCCCCGCCCCCCCCCGCACCCCCCCCGCACTCCTGGCTCCACAGATTGGGGTGGGGGGTTTGGAAGGGGGGGGGCAGGGCTCCCCAGCCTTGGAGGGGGCAGGAAAGGGGAGGCGCCCCCCCCCCCCGTGCCTCAGTTTCCCCATGTGACACCCCTCCCCCCCCACAGAGCCTGAGGTGGTTCCAGCCGGTGAGTGGGGGGGGGGCGTGACCCCCCCCGGTGTGGTGGGGCACCCCTGAGCCCCCGCCCCAAAAGGGTGCTGGAGGGGTTGTCCCATGGGGGAGGGGTCCCATGGGGGGAGGGGTCCCATGGGGGGCTCCCTGTGCCGGGAGGGGTGGGGGTGCTGGTGGGGGGTCCCATAGGGGGGTCCCATGGAGGGGGGGGTCCCTGTGCCGGGAGGGGTTGGGGTGCTGGTGGGGGGTCCCATAGGGGGGTCCCATGGAGGGGGGGGTCCCTGTGCCGGGAGGGGTTGGGGTGCTGGTGGGGGGTCCCATAGGGGGGTCCCATGGGGGGTGGGGGTCCCTGTGCCGGGAGGGGTTGGGGTGCTGGTGGGGGGTCCCATGGGGGGGGTCCCATGTGGGGGGGGTCCCTGTGCCGGGCAGGGGTGGGGGTGCTGGTGGGGGGTCCTATGGGGGGGGGGGTCCCTGTGCCGGGAGGGGTGGGGGTGCTGGTGGGGGGTCCCATGGGGGGGGTCCCATGGGGGGGGGGTCCCTGTGCCAGGCAGGGGTGGGGGTGCTGGCGGGGTTCCTATGGTGGGAAGGGTCCCATGGGGAGGGGGGGGGGTCCCTGTGCCGGGAGGGGTGGGGGTGCTGGCGGGGGGTCCCATGGGGGGGGTCCCTGTGCCGGGAGGGGTGGGGGTGCCGGCTGGGGTCTCATGGGAGGGGGTCCCATGGGGGTCCCCCCACTGACCCCCCCGCCCCCCCGCAGGTTCCTGCCAGCAAGCCCACCTCCAGCCCCCCCAGCCTCTACTACCCCAACGAGGGGTACAGCGAGGGGGGCGAGGGCCCCCCCCCGCCGCCGCCCCCCCCTCCCCCGGCCCCCCAGCCCCCCCCCGCCCCCAAACTCCAAGCCAACTCCCTGGGGCGGCCGGGGGGGTCCCCAGAAGGGTCCCCATCCCCCCCCCCGGCCAGCCCCGAGCTCCCCCGGCCCCCCAGCCCCAGCGAGGCATCGGGGGGCTGTGGGGAGGAGGGGGGGGCCAGCCCCGGCTCGGGGGGGGGCCCGGGGGGGCTGCCGGTGCTGGAGGAGGTGAGCGAGGAGAGCCCGGAGGAGGGGGCGGGGGGGGACCCTAGGGTGCCCCCCACCCTGCTGCAGCTGCTGGAGGACTCGATCGAGTGCTGAGGGTGGCACTGGGGGGCGCGGGGGGGGGCGTGCGGCGGCTCTCGGGGGGCACCAATAAAGACCTGGAGCGGCACTGGGGGTCCCTGGGCACTGCGGGGGCACTGGGAAGCACTGGGGGGCACTGGGAGGCACTGGGGGGCACTGGGACGGTCACAGCTTCCAGCCCAGCTCCCCGGGGTGGCATGGTGGGGCACTGGGGGGGGCGCTGGGAAGCACTGGGGGCAATGGGAGGGCACTGGGGGGGCGCTGGGAAGCACTGGGGGCACTGGGAGGCACTGGGAGGCACTGGAAGGGCACTGGGGAGGCACTGGGGGCACTGGGAGGGCACTGGGGGCACTGGAAGGGCACTGGGGGCACTGGGAGGCACTGGGAGCTACTGGGAGGGCGCTGGGAGGCGCTGGGGGGGCACTGGGTGGGCACTGGGGGGGCACTGGGGGGTACTGGGGGAGCACTGGGGGGCTACTGGGGGGGCACTGGGGGGCACGGCGGGGTTACAGCCCCCAGCCCAGCTCCCCTGGCGGGCACTGGGAGGGCACTGGGGGGGCGCTGGGAGGCACTGGGGGGCACTGGGAGGGCACTGGGGGAGCACTGGGGGGGCACTGGGGGCGCACTGGGAGGGCACTGGGGGCACTGGGAAGGTACTGGGGGGATACTGGGGGCACTGGGGGAGCACTGGGGGGGCACTGGGGGCTACTGGGGGGGCACTGGGAGGCATGGCGGGGTTACAGCCCCCAGCCCAGCTCCCCTGGTGGGCACTGGGAGACACTGGGAGGACACTGGGGGGGCGCTGGGAGGACACTGGGAGGGCACTGGGGGCACTGGGGGAGCACTGGGGGAGCACTGGGAGGGCACTGGGGGCTACTGGGGGGCACTGGGGGGTACTGGGGGCACTGGGAGGGCACTGGGGGCACTGGGGGAGCACTGGGGGAGCACTGGGAGGGCACTGGGGGCTACTGGGGGGCACTGGGGGGTACTGGGGGCACTGGGAGGGCACTGGGGGCACTGGGAGGGTACTGGGGGGGCACTGGGGGGGCACTGGCGGGCACTGGGGGAGCACTGGGAGGGCACTGGGGGCTACTGGGAGGGCACTGGGAGGCATGGCGGGGTTACAGCTCCCAGCCCAGCTCCCCTGGCGGGCACTGGGAGACACTGGGAGGACACTGGGGGGGCGCTGGGAGGACACTGGGAGGGCACTGGGGGCACTGGGGGGCACTGGGGGAGCACTGGGAGGGCACTGGGGGCTACTGGGGGGCACTGGGGGGTACTGGGGGCACTGGGAGGGCACTGGGGGCACTGGGAGGGTACTGGGGGGGAACTGGGGGGGCACTGGGGGAGCACTGGGGGAGCACTGGGAGGGCACTGGGGGCTACTGGGGGGGCACTGGGGGGCATGGCGGGGTTACAGCCCCCAGCCCAGCTCCCCTGGCGGGCACTGGGAGGCACTGGGAGGCACTGGGGGGAGCACTGGGAGGCACGGTGGGGTTACAGCCCCCAGCCCAGCTCCCCTGGCGGGCACTGGGAGGCACTGGGGGCACTGGGGAGGCGCTGGGAGGGCACTGGGATGTACTGGGGAGTTACGGCCCCGCCCACCCGCCGCGCCCCCACGTGGCGATCTCCGCGCCCCGTTGCCACGCCCTCTGGGTGGGCGGAGACACCGTGGCCACGCCCCTTAAAGGGCCAGCGCTCCTTAAGTGGGTCAAGCCCCACGGGGGGGGCGGGGAGTCCCAGCACCAGGTGGTGCTGGGGGGTACTGGGAGCACTGGGATGTGCTGGGATGTGCTGGGTTGTTCTGGAATGAGCTGGGATGTAATGGGGTGTACTGGGGATCATTGGGTTGTACTGGGCTGTACTGGGCTGTACTGGGGTGCACTGGGGTACACTGGGCTGTACTGGGAGCACTGGGCTGTACTGGGGTGCACTGGGCTGTACTGGGAGCACTGGGCTGTACTGGGAGCAGTGGGAGCACTGGGTTATACTGGGCTGTACTGGGAGCACTGGGCTGTACTGGGCTGTACTGGGCTGTACTGGGAGCACTGGGATGCACTGGGAGCACCGGGCTGTACTGGGCTGTACTGGGAGCACTGGGAGCACTGGGATGTACTGGGGAGCACTGGGTTATACTGGGCTGTACTGGGATGCACTGGGAGCACTGGGATGCACTGGGCTGTACTGGGAGCACTGGGAGCACTGGGTTATACTGGGCTGTACTGGGAGCACTGGGAGCGCTGGGAGCACTGGGCTGTACTGGGAGCACTGGGAGCACTGGGCTGCACTGGGCTGTACTGGGAGCACTGGGAGCACTGGGATGCAGTGGGAGCACTGGGAGCACTGGGCTGCACTGGGCTGTACTGGGCTGCACTGGGAGCACTGGGAGCACTGGGATGCACTGGGCTGTACTGGGAGCACTGGGATGCACTGGGAGCACTGGGAGCACTGGGAGCACTGGGATGCAGTGGGCTGTACTGGGCTGTACTGGGAGCACTGGGATGCACTGGGAGCACTGGGAGCACTGGGATGCACTGGGCTGTACTGGGAGCACTGGGCTGTACTGGGCTGTACTGGGAGCACTGGGAGCACTGGGAGCACTGGGCTGTAGTGGGAGCACTGGGAGCACTGGGATGCACTGGGAGCACTGGGAGCACTGGGAGCACTGGGATGCAGTGGGCTGTACTGGGCTGTACTGGGAGCACTGGGATGCACTGGGAGCACTGGGAGCACTGGGATGCACTGGGCTGTACTGGGAGCACTGGGATGCACTGGGAGCACTGGGAGCACTGGGATGCACTGGGAGCACTGGGAGCACTGGGAGCACTGGGATGCAGTGGGCTGTACTGGGCTGTACTGGGAGCACTGGGATGCACTGGGAGCACTGGGAGCACTGGGATGCACTGGGCTGTACTGGGAGCACTGGGAGCACTGGGATGTACTGGGGAGCACTGGGTTATACTGGGCTGTACTGGGATGCACTGGGAGCACTGGGATGCACTGGGCTGTACTGGGAGCACTGGGAGCACTGGGTTATACTGGGCTGTACTGGGAGCACTGGGAGCGCTGGGAGCACTGGGCTGTACTGGGAGCACTGGGAGCACTGGGCTGCACTGGGCTGTACTGGGAGCACTGGGAGCACTGGGATGCAGTGGGAGCACTGGGAGCACTGGGCTGCACTGGGCTGTACTGGGCTGCACTGGGAGCACTGGGAGCACTGGGATGCACTGGGCTGTACTGGGAGCACTGGGATGCACTGGGAGCACTGGGAGCACTGGGAGCACTGGGATGCAGTGGGCTGTACTGGGCTGTACTGGGAGCACTGGGATGCACTGGGAGCACTGGGAGCACTGGGATGCACTGGGCTGTACTGGGAGCACTGGGCTGTACTGGGCTGTACTGGGAGCACTGGGAGCACTGGGAGCACTGGGCTGTAGTGGGAGCACTGGGAGCACTGGGATGCACTGGGAGCACTGGGAGCACTGGGAGCACTGGGATGCAGTGGGCTGTACTGGGCTGTACTGGGAGCACTGGGATGCACTGGGAGCACTGGGAGCACTGGGATGCACTGGGCTGTACTGGGAGCACTGGGATGCACTGGGAGCACTGGGAGCACTGGGATGCACTGGGAGCACTGGGAGCACTGGGAGCACTGGGATGCAGTGGGCTGTACTGGGCTGTACTGGGAGCACTGGGATGCACTGGGAGCACTGGGAGCACTGGGATGCACTGGGCTGTACTGGGAGCACTGGGAGCACTGGGATGCACTGGGAGCACTGGGATGCAGTGGGCTGTACTGGGCTGTACTGGGAGCACTGGGAGCACTGGGAGCACTGGGATGCAGTGGGCTGTACTGGGCTGTACTGGGAGCACTGGGATGCACTGGGAGCACTGGGAGCACTGGGATGCACTGGGCTGTACTGGGAGCACTGGGAGCGCTGGGAGCCGGCGGGGTCAGCCGGGGCTGCCGGAGGTCGCTGCCCCTCCCCCCGCCCCTCCCCCCTAATCCCCGCTAATCCCCGCGCGGCTGGGAAAGGCCGGGGGGGGGAGGGGAGGTCACGGCCCCACGCCCCTCCCCCACCCCCCCGCCCCCCCGTGCCTCGGTTTCCCCGGGGGGGGGGGGGGCCCCCACGCGGGAGGGCGGGGCCGATGGGGCGGGGCCTCCCCACGCCCCCCCCCCCCCGTCCCCACGCCACCCGCGGCGGGAGCAGCGGGACCGGCCGGAGCCCACGGCCCCCCCCTCCCCCCCCCGGGACTGGGCAGCCCCCCCACGCGTGACCCCCCCCACCGAGCCCCATGGAGGCCCCCCCCGACCCCCCCCCGGAGGTCGGGGTCTCCCACGCGGGAATCGGCCACGAGACGGCGGCGCAGCGCGGCAGCCCCCGCGGGGGGTGGGCCGGCCCCGAGGGCAGGTGGGCGCGAGTGGGGGGTCCTGTGCCCCGAGGGGGGGCTGTGCCGCGAGTGGGGGGCAGTGCTGGGGGGCCGTCCCGGCGGGGGGGGGGCTGTGCCGCGAGTGGGGGGCGGTGCTGGGGAGGGGGCGTACCGGGGGGGGGCTGTACCGTGGGGGGCTCCTGTGCCGCGTGGTGGGGGGCTCTGCGGCGAGTGGGGGGGTCGTGGGGTGCTGTGCCTGGCGGGGGGGTGGGTCTCCCGTGGGGGGGACTGTGCCGCGAGTGGGGGTCCTTTGCGTGGGGAGGGGGCCGTGGGGGGGGGGGGGACACGGCGGGGGGAGGGCAGTGCCTGGGGGTGCGGGGGGAGGGGGGGTAGGCTCTGCAAGCCGTCACCCGTGGGGGGGGTCCCGGGGTCACCCGTAGGTCACCCCGGGAGGGGGGGTGCGGGGGGTTCCGGGGGCATCCCAGGACACCGGCGGGGGGGTGGGAGGGGAGAGGAGCCCCCACCCAGGGAGGGGTGGGTGCCCACCCGTGTGGTGGGGTACCCGTGGATGCCCCCCCTTGCACCCTCCCGCCGCTCTGGGTGCACGTGGGTGCCCCCCCCCGCCCACGCGTGACCCTGACCCCGCCGATTACTGCTAATCCCCGCGCGGGGGGGGGCTGGGGGGGGGGGCGGGGGGGGGGGTCACCTCTGGGTGCCCTGCGCGGTCCTGGGTGGGGGGGGGGGCACCCAAGGGTGGGGGCAGCACCCATCGGCGCGCGGGGCACCCCGTGACCCCGAGTGGGGGCACCCACGGCGGGGGGGGGACGGGGGGGACCCGTGGGTGCTGGGGGGAGGGGGGGGCGATTGCGGGGACGCGGGGGGGGGGCCCCGTTATCCCCAGTGATGGGCGCGGGGAGGCGGGGCTGGAGAGGGGCGGGGCGGTGGGCGGAGGGGTGGGTGTGGCTTCTCGCCCCGCCCACCGCCCCGCCCCTCTCCGGCGCTCCAGCGCCATGGGCGAGGGGGAGCCCAGGTACTGGGAGGCGCTGGTGGGGACTGGGGTGGCGGGCGAGCGCTGGGAGGGGAGCGGGGGGGGTTACTGGGGCCGGGGGAGCGGCACTGGGGGGCTTTACTGGGGAAGGGGGCGCTGTAATGGTAGGGTTCCTGGAAGTTACTGGGGAGGGGGGGGCAATGGGGGGGGGTAGTGGGAGGGTTACTGGGATGGGGGGGAGGGTTACTGGGAGGTGTCGAGGGCTGGGGAAGCCGCGGCGGGGGGGGTGCTGGGGGCTGCTGGGCGGGGAGGGGGTTGTACTGGGGCGGACTGGGAGGCGGGGGGGAACTGGGAGAGGAACTGGGGCGCACTGGGAGGCGGGGGGCGCACTGGGAGGCATCGGCACAGACTGGGGGGGGGGCACTGGGGCAGACTCCGAGGTGGGGGGGGGGCACTTGGAGGCACTGGGACAGACTGGGAGGCGCGGGGGGGGGGGCACTGGGGCAGACTGGGGGGTGGGGGGGGCACTGGGAGAGGAACTGGGGCACACTGGGGGGTGGGAGACACACTGGGAGGCACTGGAACCGACGAGGGGGGCACTGGGAAGCACTGGGGCAGACTGGGAGGAGTGGGGGGGGGGTCCTGCGGCGGCCAGTCCCGGCACCTCCCCCCGGGGGCGGTCCGGCCACGCCCCTGCCCCACCCCCTGCCACGCCCTGCGCCGGGGCCACTGCGGGCACCGGTACCGCAACGCCCCGGGGACCCCCCCGCGAACCCACCCCCCCCTCCGGGGATACCCCCGGCTTGGGGACCCCCCTGGGGAGCCCCCCTCCCTCCGGAGACCCCGCTTGGGGACCGGCCCGGGTGGGGATGGGGGTCCCTGGTGGGGGGTCCCGGGGCGGCGTTAGGGGGTTCCCAGTGGGGTTGGGGGGTCCCGGGGCGGTTTTTGGGGGGGTCGCGGGGCGGTTTTGGGGTGGGCCGGCAGAGCAGGGGGGTCCTGGCAAGTTTGGGGGAGTCCCGGGGCGGTGTTGGGGGGGGGGTCCCGGCAGGGCAGGGGGCTCTTGGGGCGGTGTTGGGGGGGGTGCCGGCAGGTTTGGGGGGCTCCTGGCAGGTTTGAGGGGGTCCTGGCGGTGTTAGGGGGGTCCTGGCAGGGCTGGGGCATCCCGGGGCGGGGTCTGGGGGGGTCCCGGGGCGGGGTCTGGGGGTCCCGGGGCGGGGCAGGGGGGGCCCGGGGCGGGGTCTGGGGGGTCCCGGGGCGGGGTTTGGGGGGTCCCGGCGGGGGGGGTCCCGGTGTCACCCCCTGCCCCCCAGCATGGCCGACTACCTGATCAGCGGGGGCACCGGCTACGTGCCCGAGGACGGGCTCACGGCCCAGCAGCTCTTCGCCTCCGCCGACGGCCTCACCTACAAGTACGTGGGGCCCCCCCGGGCCCCCCCCAGCACCCCCCGGCACCCCCACCCCCACCCCCAGCACCCCCAATCCACCAGGACCACGTCCCCATCCCCATGGGAGCACCCAAAGTGTGTCCCCCCCCCCCACCAATGCTGGGTGCCCCCCCTCGGGTGTGTCATGGGGGGATACACAGAGGTATTTGGGGGGGTCCCGGCTGCCCTGGGGGGGGGTCTCAGCCATGCTGACGCCCCAAACACCCCCACACCCTACTTCATCCCCTCCTCAGTGACTTCCTCATCCTCCCCGGCTTCATCGACTTCACAGCTGACGAGGTGGTGAGTCCTGGGGCCCCCCCCGGACCCCCCCAAAGTGACACCCCTGTGCCCCCCCCCGGCGTGACACCCCTGTGCCCCCCCAAAGTGGGACCCCCAAAGTGACGTCCCTGTCCCCCCCCCAAAGTGACACCCCCATGTCTCCCCCCAGGTGACACCCTGTGCCCCCCCTGGGGCCACCCCACCATTTTGGGGGTGCAGCGGGGCCCCCCCCGATGTGTGTGTGTGTCTCCTGTGCCCCCCCAGCCCCCCCCCCCCGGCGTGGGGGTGGGCAGAGCTGGGTGGGGGGTGCCCGTGGTGGGGGTCCCAGTGGGAGCCTGTGGGGGGTCCCAGCAGGGTGGTGCTGGGGGGGGGGGGGAGGGGGGGTGTCTCTCCCCCGCGGGGGGGTCCCGGAGGCCGAAGGCTCCCCCCCCCCCGCCCCCCCCAGGACCTGACGTCGGCGCTGACCCGCAAGATCACCCTGAAGACCCCCCTCATCTCCTCCCCCATGGACACCGTCACCGAGGCCGAGATGGCCATCGCCATGGCCGTGAGCGGGGGGGGGCCGGGGGGGGGACCCCCGGGGGGGCTGCGGGCTGGGGGGCACTCCCGGGGGGCGGGGGGGGTTGGGGGGGGCCGAGGCCGGGATGGCCACCGCCATGGCCGTGAGCGGGGGGGCCGGGGGGGGGGACACCCCCGGGGTGTCTGGGGGGGGTCTAGGGGGTGGGAGGGTTCCCCAGGGGGGCTGGGGGGTGCCTGGGTGCGGGGGGGCACCGGGGGGGGTGGTTCAGGGTCAGGGCGCCCCCCATCTGATTTGGGGGTGCAGGGTCAGGGTGCTCACCCCTTTCCAGATTGGGGTGCAGGGTGGGGGTCCCCACTCCTTTCTAGGTAGGGGGTGCAGGGTCGGGGTGTAGGGTGGGGGTCCTCACTCATCTCTGTCTTGGGGCGCCCACCCGTGTCTGATTTGGGGGTACAGGGTCGGGATGCTCATCCCCATGATGGGTGCAGGGTCAGGGTGCCCACCCCTCTGTGACTTGGGGGTGCAGGGTGGGGGTCCCCACCCCTCTCTGATTTTTGGGGTACAAGGTGGGGGTCCCCATCCCTCTATGATTTTCGGGGTGCAGCGTGGGGGTCCCCACCCTTCTGTGTGTGGGGCACCCCCCGACCCCCCCTTCCCGACCCCCCCCCCAGCTGATGGGCGGCATCGGCATCATCCACCACAACTGCACCCCCGAGTTCCAGGCCAACGAGGTGCGCAAGGTGAAGGTAAGGGGGGGGGGGGGGGGGAGTCCCCCAAAACCCGCCCCGCCCCCCCCGCCCCGCCCCCAGCCGCTGTGTGTGCGCCCGTGTGTCCCCCCCAGAAGTTCGAGCAGGGTTTCATCACGGACCCGGTGGTGATGAGCCCCACGCAGACGGTGGGGGACGTGTGGGAGGCGAAGGCGCGGCACGGCTGTCACGCAGACGGGCGGCTGGGGGCAGGCTGGAGGGCATGGTCACCTCCCGCGACATCGACTTCCTCGCCCAGAGGGACCGCGGCACCCGCCTGGCCGAGGTGGGGCGCGTGTGGGGCGCGGTGTGGGGCGGAGGGCTGCGCTGGCGGGGCGGGGGGCGCTGGCGGGGCAGGGGTGGGAAGGGGATGTGGGGCAGGGATGGAGGGGTGGGATGGGGAGGGTTGGGGGATATCGATGGGATGTGGGGCGGGGTGGGAGGGGATGTGGGGCAGGGATGGAGGAGTGGGATGGGGGTTGGGGATATCGATGGGATGTGGGGCGGGGTGGGAGGGGATGTGGGGCAGGGATGTGGGGGCAGGGATGGAGGGGTGGGATGGGGAGGGTTGGGGGATATCGATGGGATGTGGGGCAGGGGTGGGAGGGATGTGGGGTGGGATGGGTGGGGCAGGGATGGAGGGGTAGGATGGGGGTTGGGGATATCGATGGGATGTGGGGCAGGGGTGGGAGGGGATGTGGGGCAGGGATGGAGGAGTGGGATGGGGGTTGGGGGATATCGATGGGATGATGGGGCGGGGCTGTGGGGCAGGGGTGGGATGGGATGGGATGTGGGGCAGGGGTGGGAGGGGATGATGGGGCGGGGCTGTGGGGCAGGGGTGGGATGGGATGTGGGGCAGGGGTGGGAGGGGATGATGGGGCAGGGATGTGGGGCAGGGGTGGGATGGGATGTGGGGTGGAGTTGTGGGGTGGGGGTGGGATGTGGGGCAGGGGTTGGATTGGGATGGAGGTTTGGGGGATGTTGTTGGGGTGTGTGGGCAGGGGTGTGGGGGCAGGGCAGGGGTGCAGTAGGAGGCGGGATGGGCGGGGGTGGGGTGGAGGGATGGGTGTGGCAGGTGGGGTGGGATGGGTGGGGCGGGGTTCGGGATGGGTGGGGCGGGGTGGGGTGGGCGGGGCAGGGGAGGGGCCGGGCTGATGGCCGGGGGAGGGGCCACAGGGTCCCGCCCCGCCCCCTTCATGACGTGGCCCCACAGGTGATGACGAAACGCAACGACCTGGTGGTGGCTCCGGCCGGCGTCACCCTCAAGGAGGCCAACGAGATCCTGCAGCGCAGCAAGAAGGGTACCCCCCCCCCGGGGTCACCCCCCCCCCGGGGTCACACACCCCCCCCGGGGTCACCCCCCCCCGGGGTCACCCCTGCCCCCCATGGTCACCCCCGCCCCCCCCCCGAGGTCACCCCCCGTCACCCTGCCCCCGCCTGGGGTCACTCCCTGCCCCCGCCTCTGCACAGGGTGGGTCACCCCATCATCACCCCCCCATGCGCCCCACCCCCGGGGTCCCCCTGGACCCCCCTTGTCCGGGGTCCTCCCACATCCCCCATCCCCACTGCCAGGATCCCCCTGTGCCCCCCCAACCCAGGGCCCCCCATGTCCCTCCATCCCCACCCCGGGGTCCCCCCTCTGTCCCCCCCATCCCGTGGTCCCCAAAATCCCCCGTGGTCCCCCATCCCAGGGGTCCCCCATCCCAACCCTGGGGTCCCCCATGTCCCCCACCACCGGGTCCCCCCACATCTCCCCGTCCCCACCCCCAGGGTCCCCCCGCAGCCCCATCCTGAGGTCCCCCCACAACCCCCTGTGACCCCACCCCTGCCCGTGGGGTCCCCCTCCACCCCGCCATCCTGGGGTGCCCCCAAATCCCACCAGGTCCCCCCCGCACCCCCCCATCCCGGGCCGCCCCACATCCCCCCATGTCCCCCATTCCCAGGGTCCCCCCATCCCCACCCACGGGGTCTCCCTGCGCCCTCCCATCCCGGGTCCCCCCACCCATGGGGTCCCCCATCCCCACCCCCGGGGTCCCCCCATCCCCACCCACGGGGTCTCCCTGTGCCCTCCCATCCCCGGGGTCCCTCCATCCCCATCCCCGGGGTCCCCCCATCCCCACCCATGGGGTCTCCCTGTGCCCTCCCATCCCCGGGGTCCCCCCACCCATGGGGTCCCCCCATCCCCACCCATGGGGTCTCCCTGTGCCCTCCCATCCCCGGGGTCCCCCCATCCCCATCCCCGGGGTCCCCCCATCCCCATCCCGGGGTCCCCCATGCCCACCCACGGGGTCTCCCTGTGCTCTCCCATCCCGGGGTCCCCCCATCCCCACCCATGGGGTCTCCCTGCGCCCTCCCATCCCCGGGGTCCCCCCACCCATGGGGTCCCCCCATCCCCACCCACGGGGTCTCCCTGTGCTCTCCCATCCGGGGGTCCCCCCATCCCCACCCACGGGGTCTCCCTGCGCCCTCCCACCCCCGGGGTCCCCCCATCCCCACCCACGGGTCTCCCTGCACCCTCCCATCCCGGGGTCCCCCATCCCCACCCCCAGGGTCTCCCTGCGCCCTCCCATCCCCGGGGTCCCCCCCACCCATGGGGTCCCCCATCCCCAACCATGGGGTCTCCCTGTGCCCTCCCACCCCGGGGTCCCCCCATCCCCGGGGTCCCCCCATCCCCACCCACGGTTCTCCCTGCACCCTCCATCCCGGGCTCCCCCCATCCCCACCCACGGGGTCTCCCTGCGCCCTCCCATCCCCCGGGTCCCCCCACCCATGGGGTCCCCCCATCCCCACCCATGGGGTCTCCCTGTGCCCTCCATCCCCGGGGTCCCCCCATCCCCATTCCTGGGGTCCCCCCATCCCCACCCACGGGGTCTCCCTGTGCCCTCCCATCCCCGGGGTCCCCCCATCCCCACCCATGGGGTCTCCCTGCGCCCCCCCACCCCGGGGTCCCCCCATCCCCACCCTGGGTCTCCCTGCGCCCTCCCACCCCCGGGGTCCCCCCATCCCCATCCCGGGGTCCCCCATCCCCACCCTGGGTCTCCCTGCACCCCCCCACCCCCGGGGTCCCCCCCGCCCGCGGGCGCCCCACGGCGCCGCGTGCCCCCCAGGGAAGCTGCCCATCGTCAACGAGAGCGGGGAGCTGGTGGCCATCATGGCGCGCACCGACCTGCGGAAAGAACCGCGAGCACCCGCTGGCCTCCAAGGACGGGCGGAAGCAGCTGCTGTGCGGGGCCGCCATCGGCACCCGCGACGACGACAAGTACCGCCTCGACCTGCTCGTGCAGGCCGGCGTCGACCTCGTCGTGCTGGTGCGGGTCCCGGGGGGAGGGGGGCGCCGGGACCCCCGCCCGGGCCATGGGTGATGCTCCTGCCTGGCACCGGCGCTGCTCCGCGCCCCGCGGGGCCCCGAATCCCTGCCCCCGTGGCGCCCCGAATCCCCGCCCCCGTGGCGCCCCGAATCCCCGCCCCATGGCACCCCGAATCCCCGCCCCGCGGCACCCCGAATCCCCGCCCCGCGGCACCCCGAATCCCTGCCCCCGTGGCGCCCCGAATCCCCGCCCCGCGGCACCCCGAATCCCTGCCCCATGGCGCCCCGAAACCCCGCCCATGGCACCCCGAATCCCTGCCCCCGTGGCGCCCCGAATCCCCGCCCCGTGGCACCCCGAATCCCCGCCCCGCGGCACCCCGAATCCCTGCCCCCGTGGCGCCCCGAATCCCCGCCCCGTGGCACCCCGAATCCCCGCCCCGCGGCACCCCGAATCCCCGCCCCCTGGCACCCCGAATCCCCGCCCCGCGGCACCCCGAATCCCCGCCCCGTGGCACCCCGAATCCCCGCCCCACGGCGCCCCAATCCCCGCCCCGCGGCACCCCGAATCCCCGCCCCCTGGCACCCCGAATCCCTGCCCCATGGCGCCCCGAATCCCTGCCCCGCGGCTCCCCGAATCCCCGCCCCCTGGCACCCCGAATCCCCGCCCCGCGGCACCCCGAATCCCTGCCCCATGGCGCCCCAATCCCCGCCCCGCGGCACCCCGAATCCCCGCCCCACGGCGCCCCAATCCCCGCCCCGCGGCACCCCGAATCCCCGCCCCCTGGCACCCCGAATCCCTGCCCCATGGCGCCCCGAATCCCTGCCCCGCGGCTCCCCGAATCCCCGCCCCCTGGCACCCCGAATCCCCGCCCCCTGGCACCCCGAATCCCTGCCCCATGGCGCCCCGAATCCCTGCCCCGCGGCTCCCCGAATCCCCGCCCCCTGGCACCCCGAATCCCCGCCCCCCGGCACCCCGAATCCCTGCCCCATGGCGCCCCGAATCCCTGCCCCGCGGCTCCCCGAATCCCCGCCCCATGGCACCCCGAATCCCCGCCCCGCGGCACCCCGAATCCCCGCCCCGCGGCGCCCCAATCCCCGCCCCGCCCCGCCCCAATCCCCGCCCCGCCCCGCCCCAATCCCCGCCCCGCCCCGCCCCAATCCCCGCCCCGCCCCAATCCCCGCCCCGCGGCTCCCCGAATCCCCGCCCCGCAGCACCCCGAATCCCCGCCCCCCGGCGCCCCGGATCCCCGCCCCGCGGCGCCCCAATCCCCGCCCCGCCCCTCGCCCCGCCCCTCGCCCCGCCCCTCGCCCCGCCCCGCCGAGCCCGACGCCCCCGCCGCGCCCGCAGGACTCCTCGCAGGGGAACTCCACGTACCAGGTCGGGCTGATCCGCTACATCAAGCAGAAATACCCCGAGCTGCAGGTGATCGGGGGCAACGGTGAGCGGGGGGGGGTCCGGGGGGTCCGGGGGCGGGGGGGGGTACCGGGGGTATGGGGGGTACAGGGGGTCCGGGGGGCTGGGGGTTACAGGGGGTCCGGGGGGTCCGGGGGCGGGGGGGGGTACCGGGGGTATGGGGGGTACAGGGGGTACGGGGGGTCCGGGGGCGGGGGGGGGGACCGGGGGTATGGGGGGTACAGGGGGTACGGGGGGTCCGGGGGCGGGGGGGGGGACCGGGGGTATGGGGGGTACAGGGGGTCCGGGGGGTCTGGGGGCGGGGGGGGGTACCGGGGGTATGGGGGGTACAGGGGGTCCGGGGGGCTGGGGGTTACAGGGGGTCCGGGGGGTCCGGGGGCGGGGGGGGGGACCGGGGGTATGGGGGGTACAGGGGGTACGGGGGGCTGGGGGTTACAGGGGGTCCGGGGGCGGGGGGGGGGACCGGGGGTATGGGGGGTACAGGGGGTCCGGGGGGCTGGGGGTTACAGGGGGTCCGGGGGGTCCGGGGGCGGGGGGGGTACCGGGGGTATGGGGGGTACAGGGGGTCCGGGGGGTCCGGGGGCGGGGGGGGGTCCGGGGGTATGGGGGGTACAGGGGGTCCGGGGGGCTGGGGGTTACAGGGGGTCCGGGGGGTCCGGGGGCGGGGGGGGGGTACCGGGGGTATGGGGGGTACAGGGGGTACGGGGGGTCCGGGGGCATGGGGGGGTACCGGGGGTACCGGGGGTATGGGGGGTACAGGGGGTACGGGGGGCCTGGGGTTACAGGGGGTCCGGGGGGTCCGGGGGCGTGGGGGGGGGTACCGGGGGTATGGGGGGTACAGGGGGTACGGGGGGCTGGGGGTTACAGGGGGTCCGGGGGGTCCGGGGGCATGGGGGGGTACAGGGGGTCAGGGGGTACCGGGGGTACCGGGGGTATGGGGGGTCGGGGGTACAGGGAGGTGCAGGGAGGTATGGGGAGGTATGGGGGGTCGGGGGGTACGGGGGGCTGGGGGGTACAGGGGGTCAGGGGTTATGGAGGGGTACGGGGGGGGTGGGGGAGTACGGGAGGGGCACAGCGGGGCCTCAGTGGCCAGGGGCTGTGGGGGGTACAGGGGCGCCATGGGGTACAAGTGGGGCCCAGGGGCTGGGGGGGTGCGGGGGGTCGGGGGTGTACAGGGGGTCAGGGTGTACAGGGGGTGCTGTGGGGTTGGGGATTTGGGGTGGGGATTTGGGGTGGGGATTTGGGGTGTGGATTTGGGGTGCTGCGGGGTGTGGATGTGGGGTGCTGTGGGGTGTGGATTTGGGGTGCTGCAGGGTGAGGCGCAGCCCTGGGGGGGAGGAGAACCGGGGCGCTGCGGGGCAGGTCTCGGGGTGCAGCACCCCGGCATGCCGTGGCAGCAGGGGGGTGTGGGGGGGTGGGCACCCACCCCCCAGCCGTGGGGGGCCCTGACGGCGCGGCTGCCCCCCGGCCCCCCCCGCAGTGGTGACGGCCGCCCAGGCCAAGAACCTCATCGACGCCGGCGTGGACGCGCTGCGGGTGGGCATGGGCTGCGGCTCCATCTGCGTCACCCAGGAAGGTGGGTGGTGCCGTGGGGCGCCCCCGGGGTGGTGGGGTGCCCCCCTGGTGCCCTGGGGTGCCCCCGGGGTGGTGGGGTGCTCCCCCCCCAGCATGGTGGGCTGCCACTGGTGCAGTGGGGTGCCCGCGGCATGGCAGGGCGCTCCAGGCGTGATGGGGTGCGCCAACACTGTGGGGTGTCACCTGGCTTGGTGGGGTGTCCCCCTGGCTCCGTGGGGTGCCCCCAACTCCATGGGGTGCTCCAGCTCAGTGGGTTGCTCCTCAGGCTCAGTGCGGTGCCCCCCCCGGCTCCATGGGGTGACCCGGCTTGGTGGGGTGACCATGTGCTGTGGGGTGCCCCCCGCGCCATGGGATGCCCTGGCTCGGTGGGGTACCCCTGTGCTGTGGGGTGCCCTGGCTCAGTGGGGTGCCCCTGTGCTGTGGGGTGTCCCCACGCCATGGGATGCCCTGGCTCGGTGGGGTGCCCCTGTGCTATGGGGTGCCCCTGCACCGTGGGATGCCCCTCAGGCTCAGTGGGGTGCCCCTGCACCGTGGGGTGCCCCCGCGCCGTGGGATGCCCTGGCTCGGTGGGGTGTCCCCACGCCGTGGGATGCCCTGGCTCGGTGGGGTGCCCCTGCGCTGTGGGGTGCCCCTGCGCTGTGGGGTGCCCCTGTGCTGTGGGGTGTCCCCACGCCATGGGATGCCCTGGCTCAGTGGGGTGCCCCTGCGCTGTGGGGTGCCCTTGTGCTGTGGGGTGCCCCCGCGCCATGGGATGCCCTGGCTCGGTGGGGTGCCCCTGTGCTGTGTGGTGTCCCCACGCCATGGGATGCCCTGGCTCAGTGGGGGTGCCCCTGCGCTGTGGGGTGCCCCTGTGCTGTGGGGTGCCCCCGCGCCATGGGATGCCCTGGCTCGGTGGGGTGCCCCCGCGCCGTGGGGGTGCCCCCCGCGCCGTGGGGCGCCCCGGTGCTGTGGGGCGCCCCACGGTGCCGCTCTCGGCAGTGATGGCGTGCGGGCGGCCGCAGGGCACGGCCGTGTACAAGGTGGCCGAGTACGCGCGGCGCTTCGGCGTGCCCGTCATCGCCGACGGCGGCATCCGCACCGTGGGGCACGTGGTGAAGGCGCTGGCGCTGGGGGCTTCCACCGGTGAGCGGGGGTGGGGGCACCCAGCACCCACCCGACCCGCGGCCGTGATACCCGGGGGTCCCTCGGTACCCACTTGGGGGTCCCACAGACGGCACTCACCTGGGGCGGTGACACTTAGGGGTCCCTCGGCACCCACTTGGGGGTCCCACAGACGGCACCCACCCGCAGCGGTGACACCCAGGGGTCCCACGGCGCACACATGGGGGTCCCATGGCCAGCGCCCACCCACACCCGTGGTGGTGACACCCAGGGGTCCCACAGTACCCACTTGGGGGGCCCATGGCCAGCACCCCACCCGCCCCCCGCGGCAGTGACACCTGGGGGTCCCTCGGCACCAACTTGGGGGTCCCACAGATGGCACCCACCCGTGGCGGTGACACCTGGGGGGTCCCTTGGCACCCCACTTGGGGGTCCCAGCACCCACCCGCGGCCGTGACACCCGGGGGTCCCACAGTACCCACTTGGGGGGGCCCATGGCCAGCACCCATCCGCACCCGCAGCGATGACACCCAGGGGTCCCACGGTGCACCACATGGGGGTCCCATGGCCACCGCCCACCCACACCCGCAGCGGTCACCCCTGGGGGTCCCTCAGCACACACTTGGGGGTCCCACAGACGGCACCCACACCCGCAGCGGTGACACCTGGGGGTCCCTCGGCACACACTTGGGGGTCCCACAGACGGCACCCACCCGCAGCGGTGACACCTGGGGGTCCCTCGGCACACACTTGGGGGTCCCACAGACGGCACCCACCCGCGGCGGTGACACCTGGGGGTCCCTCAGCACCCACTTGGGGGTCCCATGGCCAGCAGCCACCCACAGTGGCAACACCTTGGGGTCCTACAGCGCCCACGCAGGGGTCCCATGGCCAGCACCCACGGCGGTGACACCTGGGGGGTCCCATGGCCACTGCCCCCCCACCCAGAGGGGTGCCCATGCAGGGGGTCCCACAGGGGTTCTCCCGGGGGTCCCACGGCTGTCTCCCCCCTCCTGAGAAGTGCCCACCCAGGGTGCTCCTGGGGGTCCCACAGCCAATGCCCCCCGCACCCAGAGGGCTCCCCATCCAGGGGTCCCAGAGGGGTGCCCATCCCGGGGGTCCCACCGCCATCGCCCCCCACCCATCACCCCCCACCCCCAGAGCGGTCCCACAGGGGTCCTCCGGCGTCCCATAGCCATGACCCCCCCACGAAGAGGGGTGCCCACCCAGGGGGTCCCACAGAGGGCTCCTGGGGGTCCCACAGCCATCACCTCCCCCACCCAGAGGGATGCCCACCCCGGGGGTCCCAGAGGGGTGCTGGTGGGGGTCCCACAGCCATCACCTCCCCCACCCAGAGGGATGCCCACCCCGAGGGTCCCACAGGGGTGCTGGTGGGGGTCCCACAGCCATCACCTCCCCCACCCAGAGGGGTGCCCACCCCGGGGGTCCCACAGGGGTGCTGGTGGGGGTCCCACAGCCATCACCTCCCCCACCCAGAGGGGTGCCCACCCCGGGGGTCCCACAGGGGTGCTGGTGGGGGTCCCACAGCCATCACCTCCCCCACCCAGAGGGATGCCCACCCCGGGGGTCCCACAGGGGTGCTGGTGGGGGTCCCACAGCCATCACCTCCCTCACCCAGAGGGATGCCCACCCCGAGGGTCCCACAGGGGTGCTGGTGGGGGTCCCACAGCCATCACCTCCCCCCACCCAGAGGGGTGCCCACCCCGGGGGTCCCACAGGGGTGCTGGTGGGGGGTCCCACAGCCATCACCTCCCCCACCCAGAGGGGTGCCCACCCCGGGGGTCCCACAGGGGTGCTGGTGGGGGTCCCACAGCCATCACCTCCCCCACCCAGAGGGATGCCCACCCCGGGGGTCCCACAGGGGTGCTGGTGGGGGTCCCACAGCCATCACCTCCCCCACCCGGAGGGGTGCCCACCCAGGGGGTTCCACAGAGGGCTCCTGGGGGTCCCACAGCCATCACCTCCCCCACCCGGAGGGGTGCCCACCCCGGGGGTCCCACAGCCATCGCCCCCCGCCCCCAGAGCGGTCCCACAGGGGTTCTCCCGGGGGTCCCCCCGCCGTGCCCCCCCCCGAGGGGAGCCCCCCCCGCCCCGGGGGCGCCGGGGGTCCGACGGCCGCCCCCCCCCCCGCAGTGATGCTGGGGTCCCTGCTGGCCGCCACCACGGAGGCGCCGGGGGAGCTGTTCTTCTCGGAGGGGGGGCGGCTGAAGCAGTACCGGGGCAGGGGCTCCCCCGACGCCGCGCGCGAGGGGGGCGGCAGCCACCAGCGCTACTTCAGGTAGGGCACTGGGGGGGCGGGGGAGGGCGGGGGGGTCCCCGCGGCCCGCCTGACCCCCCCCCCCACCCCGCAGCGAGGGGGAGGCGGTGACGGCGGCGCCGGGGGGGCCGGGCTCCGCCCGGGACAAGGGCTCCGTCCACAAGTTCGTGCCGCCCCTGATCGCGGGGATCCAGCGCGGCTGCCGGGACATCGGCGCCAGGAGCCTCTCCGGGCTGCGGTGGGGGGCGGGGGGGCGGGGGGGGCAGGGGGGAGGGGGGCGGGGGTGAGTGGGGGGACGGGGGGCGGGCGGGGGGTGAGAGGGGGGCGGGGGGTGGGAGGGGGCGGGGGGGTGAGAAGGGGGGGTGGGGGGGCGGGGGGCGGGGGGTTGGGGGGTGGGGGCGGAGGGTGAGAGGGGGGCGGATGGTGAGGGGGGCGAGGAGGGTGAGGGGGGCAGGGGGAGAGAGGGGGGCGGAGGGTGAGAAGGGGTGGGGGGTGGGGGGGCGGGGGTGAGTGGGGGGGACGGGGGTGAGAGGGGACAGGGGGAGAGAGGGGGGCGGGGGGAGCGGGGCGGGGGGGTGAGAAGGGGTGGGGGGTGAGAAGGGGTGGGGGGTAGGGGGGCGGGGGTGAGTGGGGGGACGGGGGTGAGAGAGGACAGGGGGAGAGAGGGGGGCGGGGGGGAGCGGGGCGGGGGGGCGGGGGCGAGGGGGCAGGGGAGAGAGGGGGGCGGGGGTGAGACGGGGGCGGGGGTGAGACGGGGGCGGGGGGTGAGAAGGGGTGGGGGGTGAGAAGGGGTGGGGGGTAGGGGGGCGGGGGTGAGTGGGGGGACGGGGGTGAGAGGGGACAGGGGTGGGCGGGGGCAGGGGGTGAGAGGGGTTCGGGGGGCAATGGGGTGGGGGGTGTGAAAGGGTGGTGAGGGGTGAGAGGGAGGCAGGGGGCTGGGGGAGCAGGGGGTGAGAGGGGGCAATAGGGGGCAAGGAGGGGAGCAGGGGGGTGTCGGGGTGCGAGGTGGGGGGGCCAGGGGGCGGGGCGGGGGGGTCAGGGAATGGGGGGGGTCAGAGGACAAGGTGGGGGAGCCAGGGGGCGAGAGGGGGCAGGGACTGGGGGGGGGGGGCAGGCGGCGATGGAGGGGGGACACAGAGGATGAGGTGGAGGATGCAGGGGGCGAGAAGGGGGCAAGGGGGGGGTCAGGGTGCAAGGTGGGGAGGCCAGGGGTCGGGGGGGATCAGGGGATGGAGGGGAGCAAGTGGGGGAGGCCAGGGGGCAGGGGGAGGCAGGGGATGGGGGGCGAGGGGCGAGGGGGGGTCACCCAGCCCCACCACCCGCCCCCAGGTCCATGATGTACTCGGGGGAGCTGAAGTTCGAGAGGAGGACCATGGCGGCGCAGATCGAGGGGGGGGGTCCACGGGCTCCACTCGTAAGTGGGGGCGGGGGGGGGGGCGGGGGGACGCTGCGCAGGCGCCACGTCAGATCTGGCTGTGTGACACCCCCCCACCCCCCCAGGGCACGGGGGCACCCCGTTACCCCAGTACCAGATATGGGGGGGCACCCAGCTGCCCCAGTACCGGTTATGGGGGGGCACCCAGTTACCCCAGTACCAGATATGGGGGGGCACCCAGCTGCCCCAGTACCGGTTATGGGGGGGCACCCAGTTACCCCAGTACCAGATATGGGGGGGCACCCAGCTGCCCCAGTACCAGTTATGGGGGGGCACCCAGTT
The DNA here is from genome assembly GCF_963921805.1 of Phalacrocorax carbo. Taxonomy (NCBI): domain Eukaryota; kingdom Metazoa; phylum Chordata; class Aves; order Suliformes; family Phalacrocoracidae; genus Phalacrocorax; species Phalacrocorax carbo. The sequence goes on along the minus strand of NC_087513.1, from coordinate 1,276,416 downwards.
GCCCCAGTACCAGATATGGGGGGGGCACCCGGTTACCCCAGTACCGGTTATGGGGGGCACCCAGCTGCCCCAGTACTGGTTATGGGGGGGGCACCCCGTTACCCCAGTACCGGTTATGGGGGGGCACCCAGCTGCCCCAGTACCAGATATGGGGGGGGCACCCAGCTGCCCCAGTACCGGTTATGGGGGGGCACCCAGTTACCTCAGTACCAGATATCGGGGGGCACCCAGCTGCCCCAGTACCGGTTATGGGGGGGCACCCAGTTACCTCAGTACCAGATATCGGGGGGCACCCAGCTGCCCCAGTACCGGTTATGGGGGGGCACCCAGTTGCCCCAGTACCAGATATGGGGGGGCACCCAGCTGCCCCAAAATGGTTATGGGGGGGCACCCAGTTACCCCAGTACCGGTTATGGGGGGGGCACCCAGTTACCCCAGTATCGGTTATGGGGGGGCACCCAGCTGCCCCAGTATCGGTTATGGGGGGGGCACCCAGCTGCCCCAGTACCGGTTATGGGGGGGCACCCAGTTACCCCAGTACCAGATATGGGGGGGCACCCAGCTGCCCCAGTACCAGTTATGGGGGGGCACCCAGCTGCCCCAGTGCTGGGTGCGGGGGGGGGGTGTCAGGTACCCATCGCCCTGTTTCGGGGTGTCGGGGGTCCCCGGCCCTCCTTTGCGCAGGTACTGGGGGAGGGGAGCACCCCATTGCCCCAGCACCGGGTACTGGGGGTCCCAGACCCCCCCAGCGTCCCACCAATGGGTATGGGGGTCTGTGACACCCCCCCATGGCCCCAGTGCAAAGTATGGGGGTCCCGGACCCCCCATCGCCCCCGCATGGGGTAGGGGCCCCCCCCTGTTGTGTCACTGTGGGGACACCCCGGTACTGGGGGTACTGGTCTGTGCTGGGACTGGGGGAGCTGCCTCAGGGAACAGGGAGCCCGAGACACACGGGGGGGGGGGGGCTGCACCCAGGGGAGACCCCCCCCGCCAGGGGCCGGTGCCCCCCACGACACTCGGGGCGCAGGCAGGGTGCTGCCGTCGCTTTAATTCACCCCATGGGGTGCAGCACAGGGGCAGGGGAGCACCCATGGGCCCCCCCAGCGCCCCACCCCTACCTGGGGGGCGCCTGGTTGTCCTGGGGGGCTTCGCCTGTGGCTGTCCCCGCCCTGATTGGGGAGTGGTGGGGAGGCGGGGCTTCTGCGAGTGGGCGGGGCTTCTGGTGGTTAGCAGAGCTGGTTGGCTGGTTGGTTGGCCGCTGGTTGGCCAGTTGGGTGGCGGGTTCCTGTCCCGAGGCTCCTGGTTGGCCAGCCAGGGGGGCTGCTGGTTGGTTGGCTGCAGCGGTGGTTGGTCACGGGTGGTTGGCCGGGATGCGGGTTGGTTGGCTGCGGTTGGTTGGCCGCGGTTGGTTGGCTGTGGTTGGTTGGCTGCGGTTGGTTGGTTGCGGTTGGTTGGCCGTGGTTGGTTGGCTGCGGTTGGTTGGCCGGGATGCAGTTGGTTGGCTGCGGTTGGTTGGCTGCGGTTGGTTGGCTGCGGTTGGTTGGCCGCGGTTGGTTGGCCGTGGTTGGTTGGCCGCGGTTGGTTGGCCGCGGTTGGTTGGCCGCGGTTGGTTGGCTGCGGTTGGTTGGCCGCGGTTGGTTGGCCGTGGTTGGTTGGCCGCGGTTGGTTGGCCGCGGTTGGTTGGCTGCGGTTGGTTGGCCGCGGTTGGTTGGCCGCGGTTGGTTGGCCACGGTTGGTTGGCCGCGGTTGGTTGGCTGTGGTTGGTTGGCCGCAGTTGGTTGGCCGCGGTTGGTTGCCGCGGTTGGTTGGCTGCGGTTGGTTGGCTGCGGTTGGTTGGCTGCGGTCGGTTGGCCGCGGTTGGTTGGCCGCGGTTGGTTGGCTGTGGTTGGTTGGCTGTGGTTGGTTGGCTGCGGTTGGTTGGCTGCGGTTGGTTGGCTGTGGTTGGTTGGCTGTGGTTGGTTGGCTGCGGTTGGTTGGCTGCGGTTGGTTGGCCGTGGTTGGTTGGCTGCGGTTGGTTGGCCGGGATGCGGTTGGTTGGCTGCGGTTGGTTGGCCGCGGTTGGTTGGCCGCGGTTGGTTGGCCGCGGTTGGTTGGCTGCGGTTGGTTGGCCGCGGTTGGTTGGCTGTGGTTGGTTGGCTGTGGTTGGTTGGCCGCGGTTGGTTGGCTGTGGTTGGTTGGCCGCGGTTGGTTGGCTGCGGTTGGTTGGCCGCGGTTGGTTGGCCACGGTTGGTTGGCCGCAGTTGGTTGGCTGTGGTTGGTTGGCCGCAGTTGGTTGGCCGCGGTTGGTTGGCCGCGGTTGGTTGGCTGCGGTTGGTTGGTTGGCCGCGGTTGGTTGGCTGCGGTTGGTTGGCTGCGGTTGGTTGGCCGCGGTTGGTTGGCCGCGGTTGGTTGGCCGCGGTTGGTTGGCTGCGGTTGGTTGGCTGTGGTTGGTTGGCCGCGGTTGGTTGGCCGTGGTTGGTTGGCCGCGGTTGGTTGGCTGCGGTTGGTTGGCTGCGGTTGGTTGGCCGCGGTTGGTTGGCTGTGGTTGGTTGGCCGCGGTTGGTTGGCCGCGGTTGGTTGGCCGCGGTTGGTTGGCTGCGGTTGGTTGGCTGCGGTTGGTTGGCTGCGGTCGGTTGGCCGCGGTTGGTTGGCCGCGGTCGGTTGGCTGCGGTTGGTTGGCTGTGGTTGGTTGGCTGCGGTTGGTTGGCCGCGGTTGGTTGCCGCGGTTGGTTGGCCGCGGTTGGTTGGCTGCGGTTGGTTGGCCGCGGTTGGTTGGCCGCGGTTGGTTGGCCGCGGTTGGTTGGCCGCGGTTGGTTGGCCGTGGTTGGTTGGCCGCGGTTGGTTGGCCGCGGTTGGTTGGCCGCGGTTGGTTGGCCGTGGTTGGTTGGCCGCGGTTGGTTGGCCGCGGTTGGTTGGCTGCGGTTGGTTGGCCGCGGTTGGTTGGCTGCGGTTGGTTGGCCGCGGTTGGTTGGCCGCGGTTGGTTGGCCGCGGTTGGTTGGCTGCGGTTGGTTGGCTGTGGTTGGTTGGCTGTGGTTGGTTGGCTGGGATGCGGTTGGTTGGCTGTGGTTGGTTGGCCGTGGTTGGTTGGCTGTGGTTGGTTGGCTGTGGTTGGTTGGCTGCGGTTGGTTGGCTGGGATGCGGTTGGTTGGCTGTGGTTGGTTGGCCGTGGTTGGTTGGCTGTGGTTGGTTGGCTGTGGTTGGTTGGCCGCGGTTGGTTGGCTGGGATGCGGTTGGTTGGCTGTGGTTGGTTGGCCGTGGTTGGTTGGCTGTGGTTGGTTGGCTGTGGTTGGTTGGCCGCGGTTGGTTGGCTCCGGTCGGTTGGCCGCGGTTGGTTGGCTGTGGTTGGTTGGCTGTGGTTGGTTGGCTGCGGTTGGTTGGTTGCGGTTGGTTGGCTGTGGTTGGTTGGCTGCGGTTGGTTGGCTGTGGTTGGTTGGCCGCGGTTGGTTGGCTGTGGTTGGTTGGCTGCGGTTGGTTGGCTGCGGTTGGTTGGCTGGGATGCGGTTGGTTGGCTGTGGTTGGTTGGCCGTGGTTGGTTGGCTGTGGTTGGTTGGCTGTGGTTGGTTGGCCGCGGTTGGTTGGCTCCGGTCGGTTGGCCGCGGTTGGTTGGCTGTGGTTGGTTGGCTGTGGTTGGTTGGCTGCGGTTGGTTGGCTGCGGTTGGTTGGCTGCGGTTGGTTGGCCGGGATGCGGTTGGTAGGCCGCGGTTGGTTGGCTGCGGTTGGTTGGCTGCGGTTGGTTGGCTGCGGTTGGTTGGCTGTGGTTGGTTGGCTGCGGTTGGTTGGCTGCGGTTGGTTGGCTGTGGTTGGTTGGCTGCGGTTGGTTGGCTGCGGTTGGTTGGCTGTGGTTGGTTGGCTGCGGTTGGTTGGCTGCGGTTGGTTGGCTGCGGTTGGTTGGCCGGGATGCGGTTGGTAGGCCGCGGTTGGTTGGCCGGGATGCGGTTGGTTGGCTGCGGTTGGTTGGCTGTGGTTGGTTGGCTGCGGTTGGTTGGCCGCGGTTGGTTGGCTGCGGTTGGTTGGCCGCGGTTGGTTGGCTGCGGTTGGTTGGCTGCGGTTGGTTGGCTGCGGTTGGTTGGCCGGGATGCTGGTTGGTTGGCAGCGGTTGGTTGGCTGCGGTTGGTTGGCCGGGATGCGGTTGGTTGGCCGCGGTTGGTTGGCCGCGGTTGGTTGGCTGCGGTTGGTTGGCCGCGGTTGGTTGGCTGTGGTTGGTTGGCTGCGGTTGGTTGGCTGGATGCTGGTTGGCTGCGGTTGGTTGGCTGCGGTTGGTTGGCCGGGATGCGGTTGGTTGGCCGCGGTTGGTTGGCCGTGGTTGGTTGGCCGCGGTTGGTTGGCTGCGGTTGGTTGGCCGCGGTTGGTTGGCCGCGGTTGGTTGGCCGCGGTTGGTTGGCCGCGGTTGGTTTCTCTGCGGTTGGTTGGCTGTGGTTGGTTGGCTGTGGTTGGTTGGCCGCGGTTGGTTGGCCGCGGTTGGTTGGCTGTGGTTGGTTGGCTGCGGTTGGTTGGCCGCGGTTGGTTGGCCGCGGTTGGTTGGCTGCGGTTGGTTGGCTGCGGTTGGTTGGCTGCGGTTGGTTGGCCGCGGTTGGTTGGCTGCGGTTGGTTGGCTGCTGTTGGTTGGCTGCGGTTGGTTGGCCGCGGTTGGTTGCCGCGGTTGGTTGGCCGCGGTTGGTTGGCTGCGGTTGGTTGGCTGCGGTTGGTTGGCTGCGGTTGGTTGGCTGCGGTTGGTTGGTTGGCCGCGGTTGGTTGGCTGTGGTTGGTTGGCTGCGGTTGGTTGGCCGCGGTTGGTTGGCCGCGGTTGGTTTTCTCGTTGGCCAAGACGCTGGATAAGATGTTGTTGGTCAACTGGCTGGCCGGATGCTGGTTGGCTGGCGGGTTGGCTGGCCGGATGCTGGTTGGCTGGTGGGTTGGCTGGCCAGATGCTGGTTGGCTGGCGGGTTGGCTGGCCGGATGCTGGTTGGTTGGCGGGTTGGCTGGCCGGATGCTGATTGGTTGGTGGTTGGTTGGCCGGATGCTGGTTGGTTGGTGATTGGCTGGCCGGATGCTGGTTGGCTGGCTGTTGGCTGGCTGGATGCTGGTTGGCTGGCGGTTGGCTGGCCGGATGCTGGTTGGCTGTCGGGTTGGCTGGCCAGATGCTGGTTGGCTGTCGGGTTGGCTGGCCGGATGCTGGTTGGCTGTCGGGTTGGCTGGCCGGATGCTGGTTGGCTGGCAGTTGGCTGGCCGGATGCTGGTTGGCTGTCGGGTTGGCTGGCCGGATGCTGGTTGGCTGGCAGTTGTCTGGCCGGATGCTGGTTGGCTGGCGGGTTGGCTGGCCGGATGCTGGTTGGCTGGCGGGTTGGCTGGCCGGATGCTGGTTGGTTGGCGGTTGGCTGGCCGGATGCTGGTTGGTTGGCGGGTTGGCTGGCTGGATGCTGGTTGGCTGGCGGTTGGCCAGGTGCCAGATGCTGGTTGGCTGGCGGGTTGGCTGGCCGGATGCTGGTTGGCTGGCGTTTGGCTGGCCGGATGCTGGTTGGTTGGCGGGTTGGCTGGCCAGATGCTGGTTGGTTGGCGGTTGGCTGGCCGGATGCTGGTTGGCTGGCGGGTTGGCTGACCAGATGCTGGTTGGCTGGCAGGTTGGTTGGCCGGATGCTGGTTGGCTGGCAGTTGGCTGGCCGGATGCTGGTTGGCTGGCAGGTTGGCTGGCCGGATGCTGGTTGGCTGGCGGGTTGGCTGGCCGGATGCTGGTTGGTTGGCAGTTGGCTGGCCGGATGCTGGTTGGCTGGCGGGTTGGTTGGCCGGATGCTGGTTGGCTGGCGGGTTGGCTGGCCGGATGGTAGTTGGTTGGCGGTTGGCTGGCCGGATGCTGGTTGGCTGGCGGGTTGGCTGGCCGGATGCTGGTTGGCTGGCAGTTGGCTGGCCGGATGCTGGTTGGCTGTCGGGTTGGCTGGCCGGATGCTGGTTGGCTGTCGGGTTGGCTGGCCGGATGCTGGTTGGCTGGCAGTTGGCTGGCCGGATGCTGGTTGGCTGGCGGGTTGGCTGGCCGGATGCTGGTTGGCTGGCAGTTGGCTGGCCGGATGCTGGTTGGCTGGCGGGTTGGCTGGCCGGATGCTGGTTGGTTGGCGGTTGGCTGGCCGGATGCTGGTTGGCTGGCAGTTGGCTGGCCGGATTCTGGTTGGCTGGCGGTTGGCTGGCCGGATGCTGGTTGGCTGGCAGTTGGCTGGCCGGATGCTGGTTGGCTGGCTGTTGGCCAGGTGCTGGTTGGCCGCCTTGGCCGTGCTCTCCATGAGCCGTGCCCAGACGAGGCCGGCTCCGCCCGGGGCTGTCGCGGTGCTGCCGGCACCGTGCGTGGTGAAGCCGGGCAGCGACTGGGGACGGCACGACCTCGCCGGCAGCTCCGGGGCCGCGGCGCCTTCGGGCGGCATCGCCGGGTGGGCCGGGGCGGGCAGGGCGCCGGTGGTGACATCCCGCCAGATCGCGGTGCCCGTGATGGGTGGTTTGGCCGGACCGCGGTGCCGGTGCATCGGGGCGGGGTGGGGGGTCACCGGGGGGCTGCCGTGCCGCGGGCCGTGCCGGGGTGACCGTGTAACCTTCTCTCTCTTTCCTGCCCATGCCGCCCCCGTAGCTTTACGGTTCTGCCACGTAAGTACCGGCGCGTGCCCCCCCCCCCCCACCTCCCACGGGGTGGCCGGGGGGGGGCTCGGGGTGCTGGGGGGAGGGGGCTGCCACTGCTGGGGGGATCCGCAGCCCCCCGGATGGACACACGGTGGGGTGGGGTGCTGGTGGGGGGGGGCTCCCCTCCAATCCCCAGCCAGGATCTGACGTGGTGCCGGCAGCAGCGGGGTGGGGGGCGTGGGGGGGGGGGGGAAACATGGGGTTGGGGGGGCAGGACACCCCACCCACCCCCCCACCCCCCCCCCGTTAACTCCCCTCTTTCTCCACCCGCAGTTACGAGAAGCGGCTGTACTGAGGAGGGGGCGCACGCCGGGACCCCCCGCCCGCCCCCCGCCGGCCCCCCCCCGGCGCCCCCCCCCCACCCACCGCTAGTGCCGCGCCGGGGCTGGTTTTGCACTACGGGCGGGACCCCCGGCCAGCCCCCCCGCACTGGGGCCCCCCGCACCCACCCGGGGCTTTCGGGGGGGCTGCACCCTCTAGGGGTGGGTAGGACGTAGCACCCGCTGCTTGTGCCCCCCCCCCCGAACCCCACTTTGTCCCTGCTGGGGGGGGGGGGAAGAAGGGACTGGACCCCCCCCCCCCCAACGGACCCCCCCGCCGGGGCTCCCTGCCGTCACGGGGGGGCTGCCCCGTGCCCCCCACCCCCAAACCTGGGGTTATGGAGGGGCGGCGGCTCCCCCTGCATCTGGGGGGACCCCCTGCACCCCGCGGCCCCCCCCCCGGCAGGTGGGGGGGGGGGGGGGCGCCGGGGCCGGCACCGCGCTGTATCCAGGGATTAATAAAGCATCGGAGCATCAAGCGGGGGCCCTGCCCGAGACCCCGTGTGTCCCCCCACCCCTCCGCGGCACGCGTGGCACCGCCGGGGGGGGGCGACCCTGCGCGCGTGTCCCCCCCGCCCCGGCCTCGTGCCCCCGGGCGTGGGTTTGTGCACGGCTTTGCACGCCGCGGCCCAGGTTTGTGCACCGAGGGCGTGGGTTTGCACGCCCGGGAACAGGTTTGCACGCTTTGCACGCTGTAGCATGGGTTTGCACGCCCTAGGCACGGCTTTGCGCACCGCGGGCCTGGCTTTGCACACCACGGCACACGTTTGCACGCCGTGGACCCGGCTTTGCACGCTGTAGCATGGGTTTGCACGCCCTAGGCACGGCTTTGCGCACCGCGGGCCTGGCTTTGCACACCACGGCACACGTTTGCACGCCGTGGACCCGGCTTTGCACGCTGTAGCACGGGCTCGCACGCCGTGGCATAGCTTCGTGCACCAAGGACGTGGGTTTGCACACCCCAGCGTGGCTTTGCATGCTGTAGCATGGGTTTGCACACCCTAGGCACAGGTTTGCACGCCGCAGGCAGGGTTTCACACACCGCGGCACACATTTGCACGCTGTGGACCCAGCCTTGCACGCTGTAGCACGGGCTCGCACGCCGTGGCATAGCTTCGTGCACCAGGGCACGGTTTTGCACACCATGGCACAGGTTTGCACGCTCTGGGCACGGCTTTGCACACTCTGGGCAGGGCTTTGCACACTGTAGCACAGCTTTGCACACTGTGGGCCTGGCTTTGCACACCGTGGCACACATTTGCACGCCGTGGACCCGGCTTTGCACGCTGTAGCACGGGCTCGCGCGCCGTGGCATAGCTTCGTGCACCAGGGCACGGTTTCGCACGCCATGGCACAGGTTTGCACACTCTGGGCAGGGCTTTGCACACTCTGGGCAGGGCTTTGCACACTGTAGCACAGCTTTGCACGCTGTGGGCCTGGCTTTGCACACCGCAGCACACGTTTGCACGCCGTGGACCCAGCTTTGCACGCTGTAGCACGGGCTCGCGCGCCGTGGCATAGCGTCGTGCACCAGGGCAGGGTTTCGCACGCCGTGGCACAGGTTTGCACGCCACAGGCAGGGCTTTGCACGCCGTGGCACGGGTTTGTGCACCGAGGGCACAGCTTTGCACACCACAGCGCAGGATCGCGCACCGTGGGCCTGGCTTTGCACACCGTGGGCGTAGTTTTGCACGCCGTGGCGCGGGTTTGCACGCCGTGGTGCAGCCTCGCACACCGCGGGCACCGCTCTGCACCCCTGCGCCGACGCAGCCAGCCGCGCCCCGGCCGTGGGGGGCAGAGCAGCCGTCCGTCCGTCTGTCCTGGGGTGCCGTGTGTCCCCCCCAGGGCTAGAGCTTGGCGTGTCGTCCAGGCTGTGGAGGAGGAGGAGGGGGCAGCGAAGCGGGGGGCTGGGGAAGGCACCCCCGCGCCCGCTCCGGCTGCCCCCGGCGCCCCGAAATGGAGCCGGGCGCTGGCGCTGCCGGTGGTGCGGGAGCTGGCGTGGACCAGGAGCGGGCGGGTGGCCAGGCCACCGCCACCACTGGCACTGGCACCACCAGCACCACCAGTACCAGCGCTGGCACCACCAGCACTACCGGCACCGGCACCCCTGGCACCCCCGGCACCACCATCGCGGGCGCCCCACCAGGCGCTGCCCCCGCCGCAGCACCTGGCACCGTCCCCACACCCCACCCCATGAGGGACCCCTGCAAATGTGGGTTCCCCCCCCAAAATGAGGGACCCCCCCAAAATGAGGGACCCCCCAAATGAGGGATATCTCCAAATAAGGGACCCCCCCAAAATGAGGGACCCCCCCAAAATGAGGGACCCCCCAAATGAGGGATATCTCCAAATAAGGGACCCCCCAAAATGAGGGATATCTCCAAATAAGGGACCCCCCCAAAATGAGGGACCCCCCCAAAATGAGGGACCCCCCAAATGAGGGATATCTCCAAATAAGGGACCCCCCCAAAATGAGGGACCCCCCAAAATGAGGGATATCTCCAAATAAGGGACCCCCCCAAAATGAGGGACCCCCCAAATGAGGGATATCTCCAAATAAGGGACCCCCCCAAAATGAGGGACCCCCCAAAATGAGGGATATCTCCAAATAAGGGACCCCCCCAAAATGAGGGACCCCCCAAATGAGGGATATCTCCAAATAAGGGACCCCCCCAAAATGAGGGACCCCCCAAAATGAGGGACCCCCCAAATGAGGGATATCTCCAAATGAGGGACCCCCCCAAAATGAGGGACCCCCCCAAAATGAGGGACCCCCCCAAATGAGGGATATCTCCAAATAAGGGACCCCCCCAAAATGAGGGACCCCTGCAAATGAGGGGCATCCCCCCAAATGTGGGACACCCCCCCCAAGCGAGGGGACCCGCCCCAAATAAGGGACCCCCGACTCCTGCCAGGCAGCACCAGCACCCCGGGGGGATGGGAGTGGGGATGGGAGGGGGGTCCCGCCCTGCTGCCCCCCCTCCCCCCCCCCCCCCCGCGGGCAGGGTCTGTTGTGTGTCCCCCACCCCCACCTCGTGTTGCTCCAGGCCTGGCTGGGACCCTCCCCCACCGCGGGACCCCCCCCCCCGCCATGGGGACCCCCCACCACGGGGACACCCCCTCCCCACGCTGCCCCCACCCTGCGGGCAGCCCTGTGTCCCACAGGCACTTGTGGGTGCCGGGGTGGGGCTGGGGGTGGGTGCCGGGGTGGGGGTGGGGGTGGGGCTGGGTGCCGGGGTGGGGGTGGGGGTGGGGGTGGGGGTGGGTGCCGGGGTGGGGCTGGGGGTGGGGCTGGGGGTGGGTGCCGGGGTGGGTGCCGGGGTGGGGGTGGGGGTGGGGGTGGGGGTGGGGGTGGGTGCCGGGGTGGGGCTGGGGGTGGGTGCCGGGGTGGGGGTGGGGGTGGGTGCCGGGGTGGGGCTGGGGGTGGGTGCCGGGGTGGGTGCCGGGGTGGGGGTGGGGGTGGGGGTGGGTGCCGGGGTGGGGGTGGGGGTGGGTGCCAGGATTAGGCCAGGCCGTGGTTACAGAATGCCTCACACAGCGCCAGCGGTACCGCGCCCCCCCCACGGGCCCCCACAGACCCCCACAGCCCCCCAAAGCCCTCCACGGACCCCCACAGCCCTCCACTGCCCCCCACAGCCCTCCACGGACCCCCACAGCCCCCACGGCTCCTTGCTGAGCCTTGTGGCCCCCCCATTGCCCCCACAGACCCCAAGGCCCCCCCCAGAGCCCCACAGCCCCCCCCAGAGCCCACTGCTCCTCACTGAGCCCACAGCCCCCCTATGGATACCCACGGCCCCCCGCAGGCCCCCCACGGCTCCCCGCCCCCCCGCGATGTCCCCCCGCTGTGTGGTCCCGGGGGGCAGCAGTGACCTGGTGACAACGGCCCCCCCCCGCGCCCCCCCGCCCCCCCTCCGCGCCCCCCCGCCCCCCCCGCGCCCCATGTCACCCACCCTGGGGCTGCGGGCGGGGGCTTCTCACAGCCCGGGAGCCGCCACGTTTGGGGGCTGCGGGGGGGGGCAGTGAGGGGGGGGCAGTGAGGGGGGGCAGTGGGGGGGGCTGCGGGGGGGGGCAGTGAGGGGGGGCAGTGGGGGGGGCAGTGGGGGGGGGCAGTGAGGGGGGTGCGTGGGGCGCGCACGGAGCGGCGCGTGCGGTGCTTCCACGCGAGGTGCGGTGGGAGCGACCCCAGTCCCGCCCAGTCCCGAGCCCAGCCGAGCCTTCGCGGCGGGGCCGGGGGCGGAGGAGGAGGAGGAGGAGGAGGATGAGGAGGGGGCTCGGCCCGCCCCGCCCCCCCGCGCTGCTCCGCCGCCGCCGCCGGTGTCGGGTCGGGGCCGCCGCGGAGGCCGGTGGGTGCGGGGGTGAGCGGGGATGGAGGGGCGCTGGGGTACCTGGGATGCAGGGACACAGGGTGCCGAAGGTGCTGGGGGTGCCGGGGGTGCCGGGGGTGCTGAGGCTGCCGGGGGTGCTGAGGCTGCCGGGGCTGCCGGGGGTGCCGGGGGTGCTGGGGGTGCCGGGGATGCCGGGGGTGCCGCGGGTGCCGCGGGTGCCGGGGGTGCTGGGGGTGCCGGGGATGCCGGGGGTGCCGGGGGTGCTGAGGCTGCCGGGGGTGCCGGGGGTGCCGGGGGTGCCGGGGGTGCCGGGGGTGCTGAGGCTGCCGGGGGTGCCGGGGGTGCCGGGGGTGCCGGGGGTGCCGGGGGTGCTGAGGCTGCCGGGGGTGCCGGGGGTGCCGCGGGTGCCGGGGGTGCCGGGGGTGCCGGGGGTGCCGGGGGTGCCGGTGCTGCTGGGGGTGCCGGGGGTGCCGCGGGTGCCGGGGGTGCCGGGGCTGCCGGGGGTGCCGCGGGTGCCGGGGGTGCCGGGGGTGCCGGGGGTGCTGAGGCTGCCGGGGGTGCCGGGGGTGCCGGGGGTGCCGGGGGTGCCGGGGATGCCGGGGGTGCCGCGGGTGCCGGGGGTGCCGGGGGTGCCGGGGGTGCCGGGGGTGCTGGGGGTGCCGGGGCTGCCGGGGCTGCCGGGGGTGCCGGGGGTGCCGGGGGTGCCGGGGGTGCTGGGGGTGCCGGGGCTGCCGGGGCTGCCGGGGGTGCCGGGGGTGCCGGGGGTGCCGGGGGTGCTGGGGGTGCCGGGGGTGCCGGGGGTGCCGGGGGTGCCGAGGCTGCCGGGGGTGCCGGGGGTGCCGGGGGTGCCGGGGGTGCTGGGGGTGCCGGGGCTGCCGGGGCTGCCGGGGGTGCCGGGGGTGCCGGGGGTGCTGGGGGTGCCGGGGCTGCCGGGGCTGCCGGGGGTGCCGGGGATGCCGGGGGTGCCGGGGATGCCGGGGGTGCCGGGGCTGCCGGGGGTGCCGGGGGTGCCGGGGGTGCTGGGGGTGCCGGGGGTGCTGGGGGTGCCGGGGGTGCTGAGGCTGCCGGGGGTGCTGGGGGTGCCGGGGGTGCTGGGGGTGCCGGGGGTGCCGGGGGTGCTGGGGCAGCAGGACTGTGTGGGACCCGCGTGTGCCCGGTGTGTGAGTGGGTGTAGCAGAGCTGGTGGGGGAGTGTGAGTGTGAGTGTGAGTGTGCACCCCGTACGGAAAAGCCAGGGCTTCGGGCTGAGCCGAGCACCGCACGGACACGGACACACGGACACGCACACGCCTGGACACGCACATGCATGCACACGCAGAGCCCCCGTCGTGCCCCCGTCACGCAGGCTGAGCTCACGCACACGTGCTCACACGCGACGACACGCGTGCCCCGCACCTGCACACGCTCGTGTCCGCTGCGCCGGGCAGGTGGGGGAGCGGGTGACAGGAGCGCGGGGGGGTGCGGGGGGGGGGTGCGGGGTCAGGGGCGTGCAAGGGGTGTGTGTGCAAAGGGGGTGTGTGCAAAGGGGGTGTGCGTGGTCAGAGGTGTGCAAGGGGGGGTGCAAAGGGTGTGCAAGGGGGGTGCACATGCTCAGAGGTGTGCAAGGGGGGGTGCAAAGGGGTGTGCATGGTCGGGGGCGTGCAAGGGGGGGTGCATGGTCGGGGGCGTGCAAGGGGGGTGCGCACACTGGGCTCCGTGGGTGCGGGCGGCCCGGCTGGCCGGGGGCGACACCACGTGCCGGGGAGACGCCGCGATCCCCGCAGCACACGCGTGTGCACACCCGGGGGCCGGGGGCGGCGTGGGGGGGTGGGGGGGGCGTGGGTGCCACCCAGGGGTGCCGCACCAGCGTGACCCGGTGCGCAAAGCCCGGGGGAGCAGCCCCGCGGGGCGGTGGGTGCCGGGGGGCCCGGGGGCGGGGCGGTGGGTGCCGGGGGGCCCGGGGGCGGGGTGCGGGGGGCCGGGGCGCGGTGGTGGCGGCGGTGGCGGCAGTGACAGGTCCCCGCGTGCCCCGTGAGCCCCCGTCACATCGCATCCGCCCTGACGGGCCCCGATGTGACACCGCGGAGACAGGCCTTGTCACAAAGATTAGGGACCTGGCGTCGGGCCGGGGGCGGGGGGGGGGGGGGGCGCCCGCTCCCTCGGGTGGCCCCGGCTCGGGGGAGCCCCCCCCCACCCCCTCCGGCCCGCGGGAGGGGGCTGCCCCACAGACCCCCCCATCCCCATGTGCCACCGCGCGTCCCCAGGGTGGCAGGAGCGTGGTGGGACGAGCCCTGCCTGCCCTGCCTGTACTGCCCTGCCCTCAGCCGGGGGCGGGGGGTGCCAGGCCCCCCCCGGGCAGGGCTGTGCCGGGGTGCGGGGGGAGCCCAGTGCGCTCCGTCTGTCCGTCCTGCCCGACCCGGCTGGGCGGGGGCTGCTGGTGCGGGCAGGGCTTGGTGCGGGCAGGGCTTGGTGCGGGCAGGCTGCCTGCGCCCGGGGTGCTCCTGTCCCCCCCTGCCAGGGACCCTCCTGTCCCCATCCTGCCCTCTTGACACCCCCGGTCGTGGCCCCCCCTCCAAGAGCTGCCCCAGTGCCATCGGCACAGACGGGCCACCGTCCTGCTGGGGACGCTGGGGCGGGGACGGGGCCGTGGGGCTGGGTTGTTGCCATGGGGCTGGGTGAGCCCTGCGGGGCCAGCTGTGCTGAGGGTGCCACGGGGCTGTCTGAACGCCGTGGGGCTGTGCATGTGCCGTGGGGCTGGCTGGGCCATGAGACAGGCGGCGTGCCGTGGGGCCCACTGTGCCATGGAGCAGGCTGTGCTGTGGGTCAGGCTGTGTGCTGTGGGGCTGGCCATGTGCCGTGGGTCAGGCTGCGTGCCATGGGGCTGGCTGTGCCGTGGGTCAGGCGGCGTGCCGTGGGTCAGGCTGTGTGCCGTGGGTCAGGTGGCGTGCTGTGGGGCTGGCTGTGCCATGGGTCAGGCTGCGTGCCGTGGGTCAAGCTGCGTGCTGTGGGGCTGGCTGTGCCGTGGGTCAGGCTGCGTGCCGTGGGTCTGGCTGTGCCATGGGTCAGGCTGCGTGCCGTGGGTCAGGCTGTGTGCTGTGGGGCTGGCCATGTGCCGTGGGTCAGGCTGCGTGCCATGGGGCTGGCTGTGCCGTGGGTCAGGCGGCGTGCCGTGGGTCAGGCTGCATGCTGTGGGTCAGGCTGCGTGCCGTGGGGCTGGTTGTGCCGTGGGTCAGGCTGCGTGCCGTGGGTCAGGCTGCGTGCCGTGGGGCTGGCTGTGCCATGGGTCAGGCTGTGTGCCGTGGGTCAGGCTGTGTGCCGTGGGTCAAGCTGTGTGCCGTGGGTCAGGCTGTGTGCCGTGGGGCTGGCTGTGCCGTGGGTCAGGCTGGCTGTGCCGTGGGTCAGGCTGCGTGCCGTGGGGCTGGCTGTGCCGTGGGTCAGGCTGCGTGCCGTGGGGCCGGCCGTGCCCCACACGCCGGGGTAACCCTCCCCTGTGCCCCTCTCCGCAGCGCCGCCCCGGCCGTGCCTCCGTCGCCGATGTCCCCGCCGTCCCCCGCGGGGCCGGGGGCTGCCCCCCGCCTGCTGCTGGCCCTGCTGTGCCTGGCCCCCCCCGCTGCCGCCCCGCCGCCCCCCCCGGCACCCAGCGGCCTGCCGGGACCCCCGGGGACGGCGCCGGGACCCCCCGCGCCTCGCAGCGAAGCCCCCGTCCTCTCCCTCAACCTCGGCCTCAACTTCAAGATCAAGGTGCGAAGCCAGGGCAACCCCCGCCCCGCCGCCCCCACTGCCCCCCCGGGACCCCCCCGCCCCGCGCCGCTGACCCCCGGCACCCCTGGGACCCCCGCCCCGCCACCGCCGTCGGCTTCGGGCTGGCCTGACCCCGGGGACGAGCCGGGCTCCGGGACCCCCCCGGAGGAATCGGGGGGCTGGGGAGGACCCCCCAGCCGTGCCATCCCAACCCCCCCGGCATCCCCGGCCGGGGACCGGGACAAGGAGCTGGAGCTGGACATCGCCATCGACCTGACGGCGGGGCTGGACCCCGAAGCGGGGCCGGGGGGGGCCGTGCCCCCCACCAGCCTCCTGCGGGTCCCCCCCGGCCCCCACCGCCCCATCCCGCTCATCCCCGGCATCAAGGCCGGCATCTCGGAGTTGGCCAAGAAACTCGGCGCTGCCGGTGAGTGCCCTGCAGCCGAGGGGGGCTGGGGTCCCCCGCCACGGCCCCCCCCATGCTGAGGGACCCCCCCCCTTTTTGTGTGTGCCTCCCCCCGCACAGGGTTCCTGGTGCCCACGGTGCCCCCCAGGCTCGGCCATGAGGGGCCGGGGGGCAACGGGTCCCAGGAGCAGGAGCAGGCTGGCAGCGGCGCTGAGCCAGGTGAGGGGGGGGTTCCTGGGAGTGGGGGGGGGCGGGTCCTGCCACCCCCAAAATGGCCGGTGTGACCCTGGTTGGGGGGCAGAGCACCGGGGCAGGGGGTGCACGGGGAGCCACTGGGCACGGGTGCTATGGGGGTGCGGGGGGGGGGGGGCCAGGAAGGATGTGGGGGTGCACGCTGCCACCCATCCCGCCCCCCAACCCTGCCCACCTCTCCTCGCCCGCAGCCCACCCCCCCGGCCGCCAGCCCTCCCGGGGTGCCGCGCCCCCCCCTCCCGCCGCCGCCTCCGCCTGCACCCCGGGTTCCGCCTGTGGCTCGGGGGGACCGGACCCCGGGGGTCCCCCCGGCGCCCTCCTCTCCTGGCCCCCCCACTTCGTAGCCCTGCAGACCCCCTGGCCGGCGGCCGCCGCCACCTGGGGCCCGGCTTGGGACGCCCACGTCTACGGGGTCGGATGCCTTTTCGCCTTACTGGGACTACTGGGACTGCTGGTGCTGGTGGGGGCCCCCCGGCGCCGCCCGGCCGCCGCCCGGCTGCGGGGGGGGCTCTTGGCGGCGGCGGGGGCCGCCCGCGCTTTCCCGCTCTTCTTCGACGCCTACGAGCGGCGCGGCCGCCTGCCCCCCGCCGCCGCTCGCCTCCTCTTCGAGCTGCCCTTCCCCTGCCTGGGCTGGGGGCTGGCGCTGGCCCTGCGCCCGCCGCGCCCCCCGCCCCGCTGCCGGACCCCCGCCGTGGCGGCGCTGGGGGTGCTGCACGCGGCCGGGGCGGTGGGCGCCGTCGGGGCGGTGGCGGCGTCGGGGCGGCTGCCGGGGCTGCTGCTGCTGCCGCGGGGGCTCTTCGCCGCCCTGGCGGCCGCCCTCGCCGTGTGGGCGCTGCCCCGCTGCGGGGGGGGGGTCCCGGGGGGGTCCCCGGGGCAAGGGCGGGGCGGGGGGGGGCGCGGCGGCGGCGCTGGGGACGGCGGCGGCGGGGGCCGTGCTGAGCGCGGGGCTGCAGGTTTTCGGGGCGCTGCAGGAGCTGGGGTGGGGGGGGCCGGCGCCCCCCGGCCCCTGGGCGTGGTGGGGGCTGCAGCTGGGCTGTCGCCTGGCCGAGGCCGCCATGGGGCTGCCCCTCGCCGCGCTGGCGCTGGCGGAGACCCCCCCGCCCCGGCGCGCGGACCCCCCCGAGCCCCCCGACGGCTGCGCCCCCCCGGTCGCGGGGTCGGGCCGAGGCGTTGCCCCTCTGCGGGGTGTCCCCCGAACCCCCCGAGCCCGACGGGGACCCCACCGCCGGCTACCGGCCCCCCTCGCCCATCGACCTGCGCCGCAGCATCGACGAGGCCTTGGGAGGGCGGCCCGGCACCTTCCGGCCCGGCCCCGGCGCCCCCGCGAACGGCGCGGCCGCCGGGACGGGGCCGGGCACCACCGGTACGGCGGGTGTTGGCACGACCACCACCCCGGAGCCCGGCACCCCCGGCACCCCGGAGCCCAGCACCCCCGGCACCCCGGAGCCCGGCACCCCGGCTCTCGGCACCCCCGGCACCCCGGAGCCCGGCACCACCGGCACCCCGGCTCTCGGCACCCCCGGCACCCCGGAGCCCGGCACCACCGGCACCCCGGAGCCCGGCACCACCGGCACCCCGGAGCCCGGCACCACCGGCACCCCGGCTCTCGGCACCCCCGGCACCCCGGAGCCCGGCACCACCGGCACCCCGGCTCTCGGCACCCCCGGCACCCCGGAGCCCGGCACCACCGGCACCCCGGCTCTCGGCACCCCCGGCACCCCGGAGCCCGGCACCCCCGGCACCCCGGCTCTCGGCACCCCCGGCACCCCGGAGCCCGGCACCCCCGGCACCCCGGCTCTCGGCACCCCCGGCACCCCGGAGCCCGGCACCCCCGGCACCCCGGCTCTCGGCACCCCGGAGCCCGGCACCACCGGCACCCCGGCTCTCGGCACCCCCGGCACCCCGGAGCCCGGCACCCCCGGCACCCCGGCTCTCGGCACCCCCGGCACCCCCGGCACCCCGGCTCTCGCCACCGCGGGCCCCCCCCGGCCCCCGGCCCTGCAGCGTGCCGCCTCCTGTGGGGGGGGCTCCGTGGGGTCCCCGGGGGCGCGGGGCCGGCGGGGGGACCCCGGAGGCGGCAGCCCCTCTCCCCAGGGACTGTCCCGGGGGGGGCGGCCGGCGGTGGTGCCAGCCCCCGGTCCCCCCCGGCGGGGTCCCGACCCGGCAGCCCCCCCTCTGCGACCCTCCCGGAGCTGGGTGGGGGGGACACCCCGCTCCCCGCCAGCCCCCCGAGCCGAGGGGGGGCGGCCCGTGGGGAGGGTCCCCGAGCCCCCCGGGGACCCCAGCGCCGACCGCCGCAGCCTGGGCAGCGACACCATAGACTTGTAGGGCGCGGGGTGGCCCCGGCCCCCCCGTGGGACCCCAGTGGGGCCAGCCCCCCCCAGGGGAGCAACGGAGAGACCCCGGCCCGGCCCCCCGCGGCATGCTGCTCCGGACCCCCGGCCCCGCCTGGTCAGGGGACCCCCCCAGGACCCCCAGATGCCTGCTGTACTCTGGGGACCCCCCCCACATCCCCAGAGACCCCCGGCTGCCCCCCAGGTCTCCGAGACTCATAAGTACGGGTGAGCAACCTGGGGACCCCCCGGTCCCTGAGCGCCCCCGGGTGCCTGGGACCCCCAAGTACCAGTGACAACCTGGGGACCCCCCCAGCACCCCTCCAGGTCCCTGAGACCCTCAAGTATGGGTGAACAAGCTGGGGTCCCCCCAGGTCCCTGAGCCCCCCAAGTATCAGTGACAACCTGGGGACCCCCCCAGCCACCCCATAAGTCCATAAGACCCCCCCTCCCCAATTGCTGGTGACAACCTGGGGACCCCACCCAGTCCCTGAGCCCTCCAAGTACGGGTGACAATCTGGGGTCCCCTGATGTCCTTGAGACCCCCAAGTGCTGATGATAACCTGGGGACCGCCCAGCAGCCCCCCCAGGTCCCCAAGACCCCCCAAGTACGGGTGAACAACCTGGGGATCCCCCCAGTCCCTGAGCCCCCCCAGGACCCTGACCCCCAAGTCCCAGTGACAAGCTGGGGACCCACAAGTCCGTGAGACCCCCCTCAAAGTGCTGGTGACAACCTGGCCCCCCCCCCCCCAGGTCCCTGAGCCCCCCCGTCTCCCCCCGCCAAGGCTCGGGACCCCCCCAGCACCACACCACATCACTGACCCCCCTCCCCCCATGCCATGTGCCAGAGACCCCCAAGCTCCCCATTGTAACCCAGGGCCCCCCTCTGCCAAGCTCCCCCCCCAGCACTGGGGGGCACTGGGGGCTGGGTCCCCCCGTCGTGGCCCCCCCAGACCCCCCTGTACCCAATAAAGTGCCACATGTGAAGGATGCGAGTGTGACCCCGCGGGACGCCCGCGACCCCCCCCAGCTCCGGGGGGGACCCCTAACCCCCACCTACCACCCCATGCCCACAGGACGGAACCCCCAAACCCCTCCAACCCCACAACCCACAGCCCCGGGGCGGGACCCCCAAATCCCCCCAATCTCCTCAAACCCCCAGCCCTGGGGTGGGACCCCCAAATCCCCCTAAACCCCCCAGCTCCAAGGTGGGACCCCCAAATCCCCCCGTACCCCCCAAATCCACCCAAACCCCCCAGCCCTGGGATGGGATCCTGAAACCCCCAAGACCCCCAAATCTGCCCAACTCCCCGAAATCCCCCAAATGCCCCAAATCCCCCCAATTACCCCAAATTACCCCAAACCCGCAAAGCCCCAACCTCTCAAATCCCCCAAGTCCCCCCAAATGCCCCCAAATCCCCCCCAACCCCTCAAATTCTCCCCAACCCCCAAATTCCCAAACCTCCCCATGCCCCCCAAGACCCCTAAATCCCCCGAAACCCCCCAAGACCCCCCAAACCCGCAAACCTCCCAACCCCTCCCCAAACTCTCAAATCCTCCGAAACCCCCCCAAATTCCCCGAAACTCCCCAATACCCGCACCCCCCCGGCCCGCCGCTCCCGCCGCGCCGCCAGGGGTCGCTCTCCGCCGCCCGCCCCCGCCGGCGCCGCTCTGCCCCGCCCCTCCCCGCCCCTCCTGCCCAAGATGGCGGCGGCCGGCGGCCGCACGGTGCTGGTGCGGGGCCTCCCCCCCGCCGCCACCGGCGCCGACCTCGAGCAGGTCTTCGGCAGCCTCGGGCCTCTCCGCCGCTGCTTCGTCGTCACCGAGAAGGGTCGGGACCTGGGGGGACCCGGGCTGGGAGGGCCTGAGAGGGGCTGGGACCGGGGTCTGGGGGGTGTGAGGGGTCCTGGGTCCTGGGAGGGCCTGAGTAGGCCTGGAACAGGGGTCTGGGGGGTCCAGAGGGCCTGAGAGGGTCCGGGACTGGGGCCTGGGGGGGCTGATGGGGCCTTCTACTGGGGCCTGGGGGAGATGAGGTGGTCTGGGGGGGATGAGTGGGGCTGAGAAGGTCTGGGACTGGGGCCTGGTGGGGGGGGCTGAGGGGCCTGGGACCGGGGTCTGGAGGGGCTGAGGGGGTCTGGGGGGCCCAGGGGGACCTGAGAGGGTCTGGGGGGGCCGGGGGGACCTGAGAGGGTCTGGGACCAGGGGCTGAGGGGTCTTGGAGTACTAAAGGAGCCTAGGGCTGCGGTTTGGGGGGGCCAAGGCCTGGGCCTGGGGTCGGGGAAGTCTGAGTCTGGGGGCGCTGAGGCCTGAGGGAGCCAGGGGCTTCTGGGACTGGGGTCTGGTGGGGGCTGAAGAGGTTTTGGGTGCCTGAGATGGCTTGGGACGGGTCTGGGGGGTGCTGAGGGGGTTTGGGATCAGGGGCTGGATGGGCTGAGGAGGTCTGGGATCAGGGTCTGGGGGTGGCTGAGGGGGCCTGGGATCAGGGGCTGGATGGGCTGAGGGGGTCTGGGATCAGGGTCTGGGGGTGGCTGAGGGGGCCTGGGATCAGGGGCTGGATGGGCTGAGGAGGTCTGGGATCGGGGTCTGGGATCAGGGTCTGGGGGTGGCTGAGGAGGTCTGGGATCAGGGGCTGGGTGGGCTGAGGAGGTCTGCGATCGGGGTCTGGGATCAAGGTCTGGGGGTGGCTGAGGGGGTCTGGGGGGGAGCACAGAGGAAGCCTAGGGGTGGGGGGGCAGGATCTGGGGGTTGTGGGGTCACCCGGAGCCATGGGCTAGGAGGGTCTGGGGCGGGGCACAGGAGGGTGCGTACGCTGGGAGCAAACCCGTTTGGGGGGGTCCGGACTGAGGAGGCGGCACAGTGGGGTACACAGGGAGGGAGGGAGGGGGTGCAGGGGCCTCACACCGCCCCCCCGCCCCCCCAGGCACCCAAACCAGCCGCGGCTTTGGCTACGTCACCTTCTCGCTGGCCGAGGACGCCCAGCGGGCTCTGCGCGAGGCCCCCACCCTCGCCGGCCGCCGCCTCGCCGTCACGCCGGCCCGCCAGCGGCACAGGGACGGCCGGAGGAAGCCGCGGCGCCGGGGGGAGGAGGAGGAGGAGCAGCAGGAGAAGAAGGATGAAGCAGCAGCGGCAGCAGGTGAGCTGGGGGTCGAGGCTGCCGCTGCTGCCCCCCCGAGACCGAAGAAGCCCCGAGGCGCCTCCAGGAAGGCGCGGCTCATCATCCGGAACCTCAGCTTTAAGGTACTGGGGTCCACCAGGGCTGGGGTGACCCCCACGTCCCGCCCTGCCCGCCGCGGGGGGCCATCCCAGAGCCCCCCAGCCCCTTCCCTCACCCGCCGGCGTCTCCCCAGTGCTCCGAGGACGACCTGCGCTCTCTCTTCTCGCCCTTCGGCACCGTGCTGGAGGTGAACATCCCCAGGAAACCAGGTGAGCCCCGCCCGGGGAGGGATTTTGGGGTGCTGGCCCCCGCGCTGTGGCAGTCTGGGGCGGGGGGGGCAGAGCCGCGGGCGGGCGCGGAGCAGCTCTCGCCGTTCTTGCAGACGGGAAGATGCGAGGATTTGCCTTCGTGCAGCTCGGAAACGTCCTGCAAGCGGCCAAGGCGCTCCGGGGGATGAACATGAAGGAGATCAAAGGTCTGGCTCTGCCTCTTCCCTTTTCCCCTGCTCTGTGGGGGCTCTGGGGGGTGCCCCCCGCCTCGGGGAAAGGGGGGGTGCTGACGGTGCACCCCCACGTCCCTTTGCCTCCGCAGGACGGCCGGTGGCGGTGGACTGGGCCGTGGCTAAGGACAAATACCGGGCGACGCACGAGGGCCAGCCCCAGGGTGAGGGTCCCAGCCCCCCCACCCCAGCATGGCTCCGGGCCTGGCTGGGTGCCCCCCGCTGTGGGGGGCAGCCCCCTGTGTCCCGGCACCCCCCAGTGCTGGCTCTTGGGGAGGGGGACGGGGTCAGTGACTGTCCCCTCTCGTCCCCGTGTGCGTCCCACCCCGCAGGGAGCTCAGGGGAGGAACCCGGGGCGGCCCGAGAGCGGAGCAAGGGTGGGGGGGGAGAGGAAGAGGAGGAAGAAGAAGAGGAGGAGGAGGAACAACAAGAAAAAGACGAGGAGGAGGAAGAGGACGAGGAAGAGGACGAGGAGGACGAGGAGGAGGAGGAAGAGGACGAGGAGGAGGAAGAGAAGAAAGATAAAAAAGCAGTTGGAAAGAAGAAGATCAAACCTTCCTCATCCCGGACACGAGACCCGTGAGTGAGGGGAGAGGTTGTGCCCCTCGGGGGGGGATGGGGCTGATCCCGGGGGGTCTCGGCCTTGGTCCAGGGTGCAGCCCCCTCCCCTGTGTCCATGGGACCGCCGGGCTTGTCCCTGTGCTGTGGGACCCCCCGTCCCGAGCCCTTTGTGCCCCCCCCGGGGCTGCTGTGGGGCCGGGCCAGCTCTGCCCTGGCTGTCACAGGCCTGGGAAGGGGACGGCGGCCGGGGACAGCAGCGAGGAGGAGGACGATGATGATGAAGCTGATGAGGAAGCAACCGGGGAGGATGATAGTGAGCAGGAAGAGGACTCGGATGAGGAAGAAGAGGAGGAAGGTTTGTTTTGCTCTGGGTGGAGGAGGCTGGCAGGGTGGGCTGCTGCAGGCAGGGTGCCTCGGGGCGCATCCCCGGGGTCTGGGGGGTCCTTCCTTGGGGTCTTGGGGGGGGGGGGGGGGGGGGGGGGGGCTGTCCCTGGGGCCTGGGGGCCGCTGCGGTGCAGCCCCCGGGCACCCCTCAGTGGCTCCCTGTGGTTGCAGGGGGGGGCGCGCCCCCAAAGCGGCGGCGGGGGGGCCAGCAGCCCCCCTCGGACGTGGGCGAGGGCAGGACCGTCTTTGTCCGGTGAGTGCCGCGTCGAGCGCCGGTGGGGGGCTGGCCCCGGGGGGCTGAGCCGGGGGTCCCCCCTTTGCCGTGGTGGTGAATCTGGGCCGGGGGGACGCCAGGGAGGATATGGGGGGGTCTGTGTGTCCCCCCCGCGACAGTCTGTGTGTGTGTCCCCCACCCCGCCTCGGCGGCAGGAACCTCTCCTTCGACACAGAGGAGGAGGCGCTGGGGGAGCTGCTGCAGCGATTCGGGGACCTCAAGTACGTCCGCGTGGTGCTGCACCCCGACACGGAGCACTCCAAGGGTAAGCGGCAGCGGGGGGGGGCGGCGGGACGCCCCCTCCTGTCCCCAGCCCCCCTCCGAGCCCCCCTCTGAGCCGCCCTCCGTCCCCAGGCTGCGCCTTTGCCCAGTTCCTGACGCAAGAAGCCGCACAGAAATGCCTCCAGGCTGCCCAGGAGGAGAGCGAGGTGGGTGGGGGGCTGTGGGACCCCCCTGGGGGGCTGTGAGGGACCCCCCTAGGCGCTTGGGGAGACGAGGGACCCCCCCAGGGGCTTGACTAGGGACATGCTGGGGGCTACAAGGGACCCCCCAGGGGTTTGGGGAGATGAGGGACGCTTCACGGGGCTACAGGGGATCCCCCCGGGGGCTTGGGGAGTCTGGGGACCCCCCGGGTGGCTATGAGGCCCCTCCCCCGGGGGGCTTGGGGAGACCAGGGACCCCCTGGGTCCCTATGAGGGACCCCCCCGGGGGCTTGGGGATGGCACCAGCCCTCCTGCCTCAGGTTTGGGGGCTGCCACCGGCGTCGTCCCCCCTCTCTCCGGGGTTGTTCCAGCCCCTGGGGACCCCCTGCCGGGGCCCGTGCGGGGTCCCCGCCGCGCCCCCCGCCCCCAGCCGTGCCCCCCAGCCCCGGCTGTGCCCCTTCCCAGGGCGGGGGGCTGCGGCTGGACGGGCGGCTGCTCCGCATCGACCCGGCCGTGAGCCGCGAGGAGGCGCGGAAACTCCGCGGGCAGAAGGCGAAGAAGCCGACGGGCACCCGAAACCTCTACCTGGCCCGCGAAGGCTGTGAGTACCGGCCCTCGGGGGGGGGTCCCGGGCACCCCCAAACCCCCCTCCTCTCCCCTGGCACCCCCAAACGCCCCCCATCTCTCCCCCCTGCAGTGATCCGGGCCGGGACGAAGGCTGCGGAGGGCGTGAGCGACGCCGACATGGCCAAGCGAGCGCGGGTGAGCGTGAGCAGCCCCCGGGGGCCGGCGCCTGCGCCCCTTCCTGGGGTGGGGGGTGGGGGGGGGGCACGGCCCCCTCCTCACGGCCCAGTTTGTCCCAGTTTGAGGAGCTCAAGTACCAGAAGCTGCGGGACCAGAACATCTTCGTGTCCCGCACGCGCCTCTGCGTCCACAACCTGCCCAAGGCCGTCGACAGCGCCCGGCTGCGGCGCCTGCTGCTGCGGGCGGCGGGGGGCGGCAGGGCCGTGCGCATCAAGGAGGTGGGGGTCCCCCCGTGTCTGTGTCCCCCCCCCCTCCCCCTGTGCTCTGGGTCCCCTCTGGGGTGGGTTTGGCGGTGAACAGGGGTGCAGAGGAGGTGGGGGTCTCTGTATGTGCCCTCTGGGGTGCGTTTGGGGTGCAGAGGAGGTGGGTGTTCCCCTCATGTCCCTCTGGGGTGGGTTTGGGGGTGAATAGGGGTGCAGAGGAGGTGGGTGTGTCCCCCCGTGTCGTCCCCCTCCCATGTCGTGTCCCCGCCATGTCGTCGTCCCCCGTGTCTCCTCTATTGTAGGTTTGGGGGTGAACAGGGGTGCAGAGGAGGTGGGTGTCCCCTGTCTGTGTCCCCCCACGTCTTTTCTGGGGTGGGTTTGGGGGTGCGGAGGAGGTGGGTGTCCCCCTCGTGTCCCCCCATGTCCCCCCATGTCTCCTCTGGTGAGGGCTTGGGGGTGAAGGGAGGTGCAGAGGAGGTGGGTGTCCCCCTCATGTCCCTCTGGGGTGGGTTTGGGGGTGAATAGGGGTGCAGAGGAGGTGGGAGTCTCTGTATGTGCTCTCTGGGGTGGGTTTGGGGGTGCAGAGGCAGTGGGTGTCCCCCCTAGGGTGGGTTTGGGGGTGCAGAGATGGTGGGTGTCCCCCCCATGTCCCCCCTAGGGTGGGTTTGGGGGTGCAGAGGCGGTGGGTGTCCCCCCTAGGGTGGGTTTGGGGGTGCAGGGGAGGGGCGGGGGTCCCGGCGCAGGTCGGTGACGGGCGGGGGGCTCCCCCCGTGCCCCCAGTGCCGGGTGATGCGGGACCTGCGGGGGAGGGGGCAGTCCCTGGGCTACGCCTTCGCCGAATTCGGGGAGCACGAGCAGGCGCTGGCCGCGCTGCGGGGCCTCAACAACAACCCCCACCTCTTCGGGGCACAGAAGGTGGGTGCCCCCGGCCGCGTGCAGCCTTTGGGGGGGCTCAACCCCCCCCACCATGGGGCGGGGGGGCATCCCCAGGCCCCCCAAAACCCTATGTCTCTCCTGGGGTCTTCCCCATCACTCCCCTGCACCCCCTTAGGGCCCCCCAAGCGCCAGGGTCTCCCCCTCTCTGCCCTGCAGGGCCCCCTGGGGGGGTCCCCCCACTTTTGGGTTGCTCCAGCTTCCTACAGCCCTGTGGGGGTCCCCTCCCTTCCAGTGCTCCCCTGGTGTTACCGGGGGGCTCCCCCCCTCCCCATGACCCCCCCCCCACCCCGTGTTACCAGAGGGCTCCCGCCCTCCCCATGACCCCCCCCCCCCCCCGCCCCGTGTTACCGGGGGGCTCCCGCCCTCCCCATGACCCCCCCCCCCCCCGCCCCCGTGTTACCGGGGG
Source organism: Phalacrocorax carbo (assembly GCF_963921805.1). NCBI lineage: Eukaryota > Metazoa > Chordata > Aves > Suliformes > Phalacrocoracidae > Phalacrocorax > Phalacrocorax carbo. The sequence goes on along the minus strand of NC_087513.1, from coordinate 1,250,802 downwards.
GCTCCCCCCCTCCCCATGACCCCCCCCCACCCCGTGTTACCGGGGGGCTTCCCCCTCCCCATGACCCCCCCCACCCCGTGTTAGTGGGGGGCTCCCCCCTCCCCATGACCCCCCCACACCCCGTGTTAGTGGGGGGCTCCCCCCTCCCCATGACCCCCCCACACCCCGTGTTAGTGGGGGGCTCCCCCCCTCCCCACGACCCCCCGGTGTTACTTGGGGGGGCTCCCCCCCCCAGTGCCCCCCCCGCTCTCCCCGCAGAGGCCCATCGTGGAGTTCTCGCTCGAGGACCGGCGCAAGCTGAAGCTGAAGGAGCAGCGAGCCCAGCGCAGCCTGGTAGGGGAGTGTCCCCCCCTTTGCACCCCCATTTTGGGGGGGGGGGTGTCCCCCACCCGGTACTGACCCCCCCCCCACTCTGGCGCAGCTCAAGCTGAAAGCGAAGCCGGCGGAGCAGGACGCGGCCGAGCCCCCCCGACCCCCACAGAAACATCAGGGGAGGAAGAAACCGGCCTCCGGTGGGGCGCGCGGCTCTGGGGGGCCCCCGGCGGTGGGGCAGGAGGCCCCCCCGGCCCCCCCGAGCCCCGCAGCCCCCCCGGCGGGGGCCGTGCCCTGGTCCGGTTTCCGCACGGAGGCGCGGGGGGAGCGGGTGCAGCTGCCGGACGGGACCACCCGCAGGAGGGTGCTGGCGCTGCCCTCCCACCGCGGGCCCAAAATCAGGTACGGGGTGGGGGGCACCCCCTCCTCCGCCCCCCCGCCGGGCCCTCACCCCCCTTCCCCGCCGTCCCTATGGCTTCTGCCCTCCCCCGGGGCCCTGGCTGGGGTCCCTCAGGCACCCACGGGAGTACCGAGCACCCATGGGTGCCCCCCTCCTTGCTCTCCCCCTCCCCCAGGAAGCGCGACAAGGGCAAGGTGAAGCCCCTCCCCACCAAACAGCCCAAGGCCAAAGCCCAGCGGCGCAAGGAGAAGCGCAAGGCACCCCCCACCCAGGTGAGACACCCCCCACCCAGGTGAGACACCCCCCACCCAGGTGAGACACCCCCCACCCAAATCCCTCGGGTCAAATCGCCCTAATTTAGGGGTGCAACGGGGGGCTCCCTTCCCTCCCCCCGTGCTCCTGGCCCTGGCTCTGCCCGGCGAGGTGTTGGGGGGGTTCCAGAGGCCCCCCCTGAGCCCCCCCTCGCCTCCCCCCGCAGGCGCGGCGGCAGCGGGGGGCCGGGGGGGCCGGGGGGGCCGAGGCCCGCTTCAGCGAGCTGGTGGAGCGCTACAAGAGGAAGATCCTGGGCAGCGACGCCCCCGCGCCCAAACGGGGCAAGTGGTTCGAGAGCTGAGACCACCCTCCCCCGACCCCCACCCGTGGGTGGGGGGTCACTGGACCTCATGGGGGGAGTCAAGGGACCCCCTGGGGGGTCTCTGCTTCAGCCTCGGGGCTCTCAGCAGGGGGAAGGACCAAGTCCTGGGTCGCCCCTTGTTGCCGTCATCCCCGACCCGGGATTTGGGGGGGCCCCCGTCCCTCCTCCTCTCCCAGGGGTCTCGCCTGGTTTGGGACCCCCGGGGGCTGGAGGGAGGGGTGGGTGCCCCCCATTGCCAGCACCCCCCACCCTGTTGGGGACAGGGTGCTGTAAAAATAGAGGAATATATTTTAATAAAAAGCTTTTTGGAGGAAAAAGTCACAGCTCTGGGGTCCCTGAGCCCCCCTCCCAACCCCTGGCATCCCCCTGGCCCCCTCTACCCACCCCTGGGACCCCTGAGCCCCCCCACCCCGGGGCTGGGTGGGGGTGGGCACAGTCCCATGGCCTGGGGGGGGTGGGAAGGGGAGGGGGGAGCAGTGTTGGGGGAGCCCCTGGGGTGAGGGGAGGTGGGGGCCCCTGGGTGGGGGGAGAGAGATGGGGCAGAGGGGTTTGGGGGGCTGAGAAGGGCCCTATGGTGTGTGGGGGTCCCCAGCCATGGGGGGGGGGGGGGTCAGTGCCCCACAGCCCCCCCTGCTGTGTGTGTGTCCCCACACACACTCTGACCCCTGGGACACCCCCCCCCAGGCCCAGGGACCCCACAGGACGGGGGGGGCTCTCTGCCCACCTCCCCCCCCGCATCCCCCCGTGTCCCGGAGGCGCTGGGGGGGGGGGGGTTGGGGGGGCCCAGCCCAGGAGCCTCATAAACCGCGGCGGGGCCTGAGTCAGCCGGGCCACGTCCTCGCACGCCCCCGTGTCCCCGGGGTCCCTCGGCCGGGGGGGTCCCCAGCCCTCCCTGGGGGGTCCCAGGGGCAGCGCCATGGTTTTGGGGGTGGGGGTCACAGGGCCACCCCACCCTGCGCCACGGCCGTGGCAGCCCCCAGTGCCACCCACCCCCACCCCAGTGACGCCGGCCGCGCGCGGCATGAGCCGGGGGTGCTGGAACGGTGCCTTTATTGTAAATTAATGGAGGAATAAATATAAATACTTAATAATAGTAATAATAATACTAATAATGGTAATAATAATAGCAATAAATAATAATAATAATAATAGAAAAGGAGGAAAGCGGGTGCCCGGCGTTCTCCGATGCCGGTTGTGCCAGGCTGGCTGTGCCGGCTGGGGGCTTGCCGTGGGGTCCCCCCCCAGGCTGTGGGTCCCCCCCGGGGCTGTAGGGTCCCCCCCCCGGGGCTGTGGGATCCCCCCCCGGGCTGTGGGATCCCTCCCTGGGCTGTGGGACCCCCCGGAGCTGTGGGGTACCCCCCGGGGCTGTGGGACCCCCCCCGGGGCTGTGGGATCCCTCCCTGGGCTGTGGGACCCCCCGGGGCTGTGGGGACCCCCCCCCGGGGCTGTGGGGTACCCCCCGGGGCTGTGGGGACCCCCCCCGGGGCTGTGGGGACCCCCGGGGTGCCCCTAGCAGGCGGGGTGCCCGTCGAGGCGGGCGGCGATGCCGTCCAGGCAGACGCGGAGCCGTGCCAGGGCCAGCCCGGCGGCCGTGTGGGGGGCTTCGGCCAGGGGGTCGGGCAGGGCCGGGGGGCCCGGGGGGGCGCGGGGGGGGCTGCAGCCCAGGTGGGCGCCCAGGACCCCCAGGAGGCTGCGCAGGTTCTCCATGTCGTTGGCGATCTGGGCCAGCGGTAGCCCCGCGGCCGCCAGCCGGCCCAGCAGGCGCTGGAAGAGCTGGAGGCGGTGGTCCATGGCCCCCAGCCCCTCCGGAGCCCCCTCCCCCGGGATGGCCTCCAGCCCGCTGATCTTCAGGCTCAGGGGGAAGAGCTGGAGGGGGGCGAAGGGGGGGTGGGGTGTCAGGGCACGGCCCCCCACCTCGGGAGACCCCCCCCGCTGGGGCGCAGAGCCCCCCCCAACCCCACCCAGCCCTGGGCAACCGCCCCAGGGGACCCCCAGCCAGGGTGCAGAGCGTCCCCACCCCCAGCATCCCTTCCTGGGGACCCCCCGTTTGGGGTGTAGAGCCCCCCAGGGAACCCTCCCATCTAGGGCACAGAGCCCCCCGCCCCCCAATCCCACCCACCCTCGAGTGACCCCCCGGGGACCCCCCCCATCTAGGTCACAGGGCCCCCCCACTCCACCTCCAAATCCCACTCATCCCTCGGCCTATCTCCTTGGGGACCCCCCCATTTGGGGTGTGGAGCCCCCCAACCCCACCCAGTCCCAGAGGACCCCCCATGCCCCCCCACCCAGCATCCCCCCATGGGGACCCCCAACTATGGCATCGAGTCCCCCCCCCAATCCCACCCAGCCCTGGGGACACCCCTCTCCATGTGGGGGACACCCTGTGCCAGCTGCCCCTCCCTGGAGACACCCCCCACCCGGATCACAGCCCCCCCCCCACCCCTGAACTGGGTGTGTCCCCCCCCAGGGACCCCCCCGAGGCACAGACACCCCCCCTCCCTCGGGTGAGACGGGACGCGGCTGCAGCGCCCCGGCCCCCCGCGGCTCCCTGGGTGGGTGGGGGGTCCCTGGGTGGGTGGGGGTGTGTGTCCCCCCCCCCGGGGCTCGCCTGGAGCTGCTGGATGCGGGCGCTGAGGGTGCGGGTGAGGTTGCGGGTGTCGGCCTGCACCTTGTCGAGGCGGCCGGGGCGGCCGGCGGCCAGCGGGAGCCACAGCCAGAGGAGACCCCAGGGGGACACGGCGGGGCCGCGCATGGCGCCGGGCTCTGCGCCGGGGGGCGCGGGGTCAGGGCACCCCCGAAATGCCACCTCTGTCCCACCCCCCCACCCCACCCCCCCCAGGAGGGGACACGAGGGGTGCTCCGACCCCACACCGGGCGCTCCTTCCGATATGTGCCACCCCCCGCCCGCGGGGAGCACCCACCCGCCCACCCGCAGCGGGGTGACGTGGGGAGGGGGCGTAGGGGTTCCCCGAGCCTTGTGTGTCCCCCCTCCGGGCGCCCCCCGGGAGGTGGGAGCAGGCGGAAGGCCGCGGTGACATGCCCAAGGCCGCGGCGGGGAAGCGGTGTCGGTGTCACCGCGTGCGGGCCCTCGTCACCGCGCCACCGCCCCGACGCGTCCCCCCCCCCGGCGCACGTGCCAGCGCGGCCGCGCCCCCGACGCCTTCCCGGAGCTGCCCTTTCGCAAGGGCCACCCACGGCCACCCACGGCCCAAGGTCCCCGCCTGGGGCCACCACCGCGGCCGTGACCGTGCAGGGCTGCCACCGGGGCCTTGGTGACAACGTGGCCGGGGGACACCGCTCGGGGGTGTGTGTGGGGGGGGTGTCTCGGAGGGCCAGGGGTGGGTGCTGGGCCCCCCCAGCGCTGAGGCTGCTCCCCAGGGACCCCCGTTCTCTCTGGGGTGGCACGTGTCCCTGTCACCCGCTGCTGGACGTGGGGACAGGGGGACGTGGGGGACAGGGGGATGCGGGGACAGGGGGACAAGGGGACAGGGGGACAAGGGGATGGGGGGACAAGGGGTAAGTGAGGATGGGGATGCAGGGACAGGGGGGACACGGGGGAAAGGGGGGACAGGGGGACAGGGGGACGCGGGGACAGGGGGACGTGGGGACAGGGGGATGCGGGGACAGGGGGACAGGGGGATGTGGGGACGGGGGGATGGGGGGACAAGGGGTAAGTGGGGATGGGGATGCAGGGACGTGGGGATGGGGGGGACACGGGGGAAAGGGGGGACAGGGGGACGCGGGGACAGGGGGACAGGGGGACGTGGGGACAGGGGGATGTGGGGACAGGGGGACGCGGGGACAGGGGGATGTGGGGACGGGGGACAAGGGGACGGGGGAACCAGGGGTAAGTGGGGATGGGGGTGCAGGGACGGGGGGACGTGGGGACGGGGGGAACAGGGGGGACACGGGGGACACGGGGGGACAGGGGGGACAGGGAGGACAGGGGTGACACGGGGACCCACGGGGGGACGGGGGGTCGGGGGGGGGGGACGGGGGGCTCCCAGCCCGGCACTCACCGGAGACTCACACCTGCTCGCTGAGCCTGGAACGAGAGAGCCGGTGCCGGGGGGGGGAGGGGACCCCCGCCAGGACCCCCCTGTCACCCCCGCCTGGGGACAGGGTGCGGGGGGGGGCAGGGATGTGTGTCCGCCCCCCCCCCCCGGGGTGCTGAGCGAGCGGGGCTGTGCCCGCCTGCCCCGGGAAAGGGGGTGCCCGGACCCCCCCGGGGGGCTTCGGGACAAGCCCGGCACTGTCCCTGCGCGTCCCCCGGGGCCGGGGGGGCGACACGACGGGGGACCCCCGGCCCTGCACCCCACAGGGCTTTGGGGGGGGTCCCTTGGGGCGGTGCAGCCCTGATCCCCTTGTCAGCAGCGTGGGGAGCCGGGGGGGGCCACGATGGGGGGGTCCCGGGGTGGGGGGTCCTGGAGTGAGGGTCACACTAAGGAAGGGGGGTCCCACGGTAGGGGGGGTCCCAGGGGAAGGGGGGGTCCCAGGGGAAGGGGGGGTCCCATAGTTGGGTGTCTCTGAGGAAGGGGGTCCCGGGGTGGGGGGGTCTCACGGAAGGGGGGTCCCTGGGGAAGGGAGGGGGCTGCGGTGCGGGGGGGGGGAGGGGGGGTCCCCGCTTACCTGGGTCACCCCGTGGGTCCCGTCCCGTCGTGGTGTGGCCCCCGCGCCCCGCCGCCCCCCCCTATATAGCGGAGCGGGGCCGTTGCACAACGGCGCTCCCCGCCCCCGCCCGCCCCCGGCCCGGCGGCTGGCTGTCGCTCTGTCCGGCCGGCTGTCCGGCTGTCCGGCCGACCCGGCCCCCCACCCCCGGCTGCAGCCCCCCCGCGGCCCCAGCGGGGCTGCAACGAGCCGGGGTTGGGGGGGTCCGGGGACACCCGGAGCACCGCGGGGGGGTCCCGGAGCACCCGGGGGGGGAGGCCCGGGGATGCACCGGGCACGGGGCGGGGGGGCCCGGGGCACGGGGGGGGGACCCGGGGTAAGGGGGTTCCCGAGGGGCCCCAGGGGACGAGCTGCACCGGGGGGCTGGGACTGGGGAGCCCCGAGAGCCGGGGGCACCCCCACACCAACACAACTGTGCAGAGGCACCCCACCCCACAGCGTGACCCACAGCGTGACCCACAGCCTGCCCCACAGTGTGACACACAGCCTGCCCCACGGCCTCCCCCACAGCGTGACCGACCACGGCCTGCTCCACAGCCAGCCCCACAGCGTGACCCACGGCCTGCCCCACGGCCAGCCCCACGGCCGAGCAGAACCCCCCGCGAGCAGACGTGCCCGGGCGGAGCGGCAGCGCCTGCCCGTGTGCGGGGTGACACATCCGCACACGCCAGCGCCGTGCGCACACGCACACACACACACGTGCACGCTTGCACATACACGTGCACACACACACCCACCCCCCTCCCGGCGCTCCCCACGGAGTGCTCCCCCCCGCCCCCCGCCCTGTGACCCTCCTCAACTGCCCCTTTTTCAACCCAAGCTGCTCCAGATTCCCCAAACTATGGGGGGGCACACGGGGGGGTGGGGGTGATGGGGGTCCCACCCCACCCCAGGGAGGGGACAGCCGCCACCCTCAGCACCCTGAGCCCTGTGGGGGGGGTGGGGGTAGGACCCACTGCAAGCCCCCCTGCCCCCCCGCCCCCCCCCAGGCTGGCGGGGCCCCTCAGGGAACCTGCACATCTGGGCACCTGCACATCTGGGCACCCGCATCCATGCGTGCTTGTGCAAGTGCCCCCCCCCGACCCACGCACTCTGGGGATCCCCCCCCGTGCCCACACACACAACTCCCCCAACACCCTCCAGGGGCCGCCGGGGGGGAGGTCCTGGGCGGTGCCACCCTCAAGCAGCACCTGCTGCCCACCAGGTGGGTGCCGAGGGGATCCCGGGGGGGTCCCGGCCACAGCCCCCACCTTCCCGCACCTGGGGGGCCCGTCCCTCTGGGGCTGGCAGGGGCTCTTTGTGAGAGCAGGGGGGGCAGCCCCATCCCCAGCCCCTCTCTACCACCCCCCCATCCCCCTCCCAGTCACTTCCCAGTCCCCAGCCCCCTCCCAGCCCTGTCCCAATCCCGTCCCATCCCATCCCATCCGGTCCATCCATCCCAACCCCCTGCCGTGAGCAGGGACATCTTCAGCCAGAGCAGGAGCCCCGTCCAGCCCGGCCTGGGATGTCCCCAGGGGTGGGGCATCGACCACCTCTCGGGGCAGCCTGGGCCAGGCTCTCACCACCCTCAGTGTAAAAAATTCCTCATATCCAGTCTAAATCTCCCCTCCTTTAATTTAAAACCATCCCCCCTTGTCCTGTCACAACAGGCCTTGCTAAAGAGGTCGCCCCCACCCTTCCCACAGCCCCCCTTTAAGCCCTGGGGGGCCGCAATAAGGTCTCCCCGCAGCCTCCCCTGCCCCAGGCTGAACAACCCCAGCTCTCCCAGCCCGGCCTCGCAGCAGGGGGGCTCCAGCCCCCGGAGCATTTCTGTGCCCCCTCTGGCCCCGCTCCAACAGCCCCGTGTCTGTCCCGTGCTGAGGAGCCCCGAGCTGGAGGCGGCGCTGCAGGGGGGTCTCACAGAGCGGGGCAGGGGGGCAGCACCCCCTCCCTCGCCCTGCTGCCCGCGCTGCTGGGGATGCAGCCCAGGGCACGGGTGGGGGTCGGGGCTGTGAGCGCACACGGCTGGCTCGTGTCCCGCTTTTCACGCCCCCCCCCCAGGACCCCCGAGTCCGTCTTGGCAGGGCTGCTCCCCATCCCCCCATCCCCCGTCCCGTGGGGATCCCGGGGGTGGCCCCGGCCCAGGGGCAGGACCCTGCACTTGCCCTTGCTGAACCTCATGGGGCTCTCCCAGCCCCCCCCCCAGCATGTCCCGGTCCCCGGGGATGCCATTGTGTCCCTCTGGCATCACCTGCCCCAGCACAGCTCGGTGTCACCTCGGTGTCACCTGCCCCAGCACAGCTCGGTGTCACCTGCCCCCCAGCACAGCTCGGTGTCACCTGCCCCCCAGCACAGCTCGGTGTCACCTGCCCCAGCACAGCTCGGTGTCACCTGCCCCCAGCACAGCTCGGTGTCACCTGCCCCAGCACAGCTCGGTGTCACCTGCCCCATCGCAGCTCGGTGTCACCTGCCCCCGCACAGCTCGGTGTCACCTGCCCCCGCACAGCTCGGTGTCACCTGCCCCCGCACAGCTCGGTGTCACCTGCCCCATCGCAGCTCGGTGTCACCTGCCCCAGCACGGCTCGGTGTCACCTGCCCCAGCACAGCTCGGTGTCACCTGCCCCATCGCAGCTCGGTGTCACCTGCCCCCAGCACAGCTCGGTGTCACCTGCCCCATCGCAGCTCGGTGTCACCTGCCCCCCAGCACAGCTCGGTGTCACCTGCCCCATCGCAGCTCGGTGTCACCTGCCCCATCGCAGCTCGGTGTCACCTGCCCCAGCACAGCTCGGTGTCACCTGCCCCAGCACAGCTCGGTGTCACCTGCCCCATCGCAGCTCGGTGTCACCTGCCCCCCAGCACAGCTCGGTGTCACCTGCCCCCATCGCAGCTCGGTGTCACCTGCCCCAGCACAGCTCGGTGTCACCTGCCCCAGCACAGCTCGGTGTCACCTGCCCCCCAGCACAGCTCGGTGTCACCTGCCCCAGCACAGCTCGGTGTCACCTGCCCCATCACAGCTCGGTGTCACCTGCCCCCAGCACAGCTCGGTGTCACCTGCCCCCGCACAGCTCGGTGTCACCTGCCCCAGCACAGCTCGGTGTCACCTGCCCCCGCACAGCTCGGTGTCACCTGCCCCAGCACAGCTCGGTGTCACCTGCCCCATCGCAGCTCGGTGTCACCTGCCCCAGCACAGCTCGGTGTCACCTGCCCCATCACAGCTCGGTGTCACCTGCCCCAGCACAGCTCGGTGTCACCTGCCCCCGCACAGCTCGGTGTCACCTGCCCCAGCACAGCTCGGTGTCACCTGCCCCCAGCACAGCTCGGTGTCACCTGCCCCATCACAGCTCGGTGTCACCTGCCCCATCGCAGCTCGGTGTCACCTGCCCCATCACAGCTCGGTGTCACCTGCCCCAGCACAGCTCGGTGTCACCTGCCCCATCACAGCTCGGTGTCACCTGCCCCAGCACAGCTCGGTGTCACCTGCCCCATCGCAGCTCGGTGTCACCTGCCCCAGCACAGCTCGGTGTCACCTGCCCCCCAGCACAGCTCGGTGTCACCTGCCCCATCGCAGCTCAGTGTCACCTGCCCCCAGCACAGCTCGGTGTCACCTGCCCCCGCACAGCTCGGTGTCACCTGCCCCCAGCACAGCTCGGTGTCACCTGCCCCATCGCAGCTCAGTGTCACCTGCCCCCAGCACAGCTCGGTGTCACCTGCCCCCGCACAGCTCGGTGTCACCTGCCCCAGGATGGGGACGGGATAGGATGGGGGGATGGGGTTGGAGGGATGGGATGGGGTTGGGGTTGGGATGGGGATGGGAGGGATGCAATTGGATGGCATGGGATGGGGTGGGGATGGGATGGGATGGGAGGGATGGTATGGGGTTGGGACGGGATGGGATGGCATTAGATGGGTCGGGGATGGGAAGGGATGGGGTGGGGAAGGGATGGGAATGAGGCGGGGATGGGATAGGGAGGGGATGGGGATGGGGAGCAGGGTGGGAAAGGGATGGGGATGGGCTGGGCACTGGGAAGGGACTGGGAGGGGGATCGGGAGTGGGTAGAGATGGGATGGGAATGGGAAAGGGATGGGCTGGGGCTGGGGCTGCCCCCCCCCCGCTCTGACTGACATCCCAGGCTATCCCAGCACCCCGGCTACCCGCTCAGGGGTGGTCTTAGACTGCTGCCCCTCCCCACGCCCCTGCGTCCCCACACCCCCGCGTCCCCCCCGTCCCCCTCCCTCGCACTCCAGGACCCCTCAGCATGGGATGGTCCCCCAGACCCAGGTCCCCCTCAGGGCCTGGACCATGTTCACCCCCCCCCCCCAGGGACTCTGGGGCCGCAGGGCAGCGTGCGGGAACCGGCGACCCCCATCCCTGTGGGTGCTCCTGGTGCCCCCCCCTGCCGCCCCCCGTGTTATTTTTGGTGGGGAGAAGCCCTGCCTGCTTGATGGCGTTTACGGGCTGGCCGGAGCCGGGGCTCTGCCGGCGGCCCGCGGAGCCCAGCGGTCCCAGGGGAGCCCGCGGCCGGCCCGGGTTAGCGCCCACATTCCTGCGGTCGGGCTCACCCCGCCTGACACCAGCCCCGGCGCGGGGTCCCCGACAGGCAGGGGGACATGGGGACACGGGGTCGCTCCCTGCTGCGAAGCCAGGGACAGTGATGAAGAGGGACAGAGGCCACCCAGGGGCTTCACACCCATTCAGTGGGGGTCCCGGGGGTCCCCAAGGGTGTCTCTGCGCCCTGGGTGCAGTGGGCTGGAGGGTGGCCGGTGTCCCCAGGGGTGCTGGAGCCCCCCGACCCGCAGGGTCCAGTCCCTGGGTCTGCTGATGGGGTCAAGCGGGGGGACACACACACAGGGGAGTGGGGCTGTGTTGGGGGGCAGGGAGACACCCCCCCCCGTGTCGGTGAGGGGACCGGAGCCAGCCTGGGGACACAGCCGTGGGCAGGGGACAGCCGACGTCCCCATCACCCGTCCCTGTCACCCTCCCTGGCCGAGATGCGCGGTGCGGCACCCCCATGCACCGCGGCACCCCCAAACTGAGCGTGTGGCCCCCTGGGTGTCCCCAGCCCCCACGGGGTGCCCGGGCGGGGGGGTCAGCGTGCCCAGCCGGGTGCCGCAGAGGGTCCCCACGGCGGGGCTGTCACCGTGCCGGCCGGTGCCGCGGCTGGGGCGCGTGTTGACCCCACGAATGTTGACACAACCCTTCCAGGAAAGGGCAGCGGCGGCACCGGCTGCCGGGCAGGCGCTGGCAGGGCCCCGCAGCCACCCCGCGACGCCGAGCGGGGTCCCCCGCCACCGGCACGGGGGGTCACCGTGCCCCGGCCCTCCCTGCAGCGGCCAGCGCGCGTGGCCCCAGCCCTGGCCCCCTGCAGCCACCATCCCTCGTGTCCCCAGCCCTGTCCCCCCACCAGCCACCATCCCCCGTGTCCCCAGCCCTGTCCCCTCCCCAGCCACCATCCCTCGTGTCCCCAGCCCTGTCCCCAAGCCCCTGTCCCCTCCCCAGCCACCGTCACTTGTGTCCCCAATTCTTCCCCACCCCAGCCAGTATCTCTCCTGCTTGTGTCCCCAGGCTCTGTCCCGTCCCCCCCACAGCCACCATCCCTCCTGTCCCCAGCCCTGTCCCCCCCACAGCCACCATCACTCCCACTTGTGTCCCCAGCCCTGTCCCCCCCACAGCCACCATCCCTCGTGTCCCCAGCCCTGTCCCCTCCCCAGCCACCATCACTCATGTCCCCAGCCCTGTCCCCTCCCCAGGCAGCATCACTCCCACTTGTGTCCCCAGCCCTGTCCCCCCCCCAGCCACCATCCCTCGTGTCCCCAGCCCTGTCCCCTCCCCAGCCAGCATCACTCCCACTCATGTCCCCAAGCCCCTGTCCCCCCGCAGCCACTGTCACTCGTGCACTGGGTGCGCAGACTGGGAGCAGTGGGTGCTGGGCACCCTCCCCCGCCGCTGCCGGGAGCTCTGCCAGCCCGCAGGGACAGAGGGTGTCACTGGGTCGAGGACAGGGACAGGGTGATCGATCCGGTGGCACCTCGGCGTTAGCCGCAAAGGACACGAGTGGCCGGAGGTGCCCCGGGGCCGCGCACTGTCTCGGGGACCAGGGGACACGGGGCTTGGGGACACCGTGGGTCTGCCCCCAGCACGGCCCCTTGGCACGCGCTGCGCACCCCGAGTGAGCCGGGGTCACGGGGTTTGCACCCCGAGTGTGTGCAGGGGGCGTGCGCACCCCAAGTGTGTGTGCCCTGGGGCCGTGACCCCCCTCTGTGCCCCGTGTGCACCCCAAGTGTGTGTGCCCTGGGGCCGTGACCCCCCTCTGTGCCCCGTGCGCACCCCGTGTGGGTGCCCTGGGGCCGTGACCCCCCTCTGTGCCCCGTGCGCACCCCAAGTGTGCGTGCCCTGGGGCCGTGACCCCCCTCTGTGCCCCGTGCGCACCCCAAGTGTGTGCCCTGGGGCCGTGACCCCCCCTCTGTGTCCCGTGCGCACCCCGTGTGCGTGCCCTGGGGCCGTGACCCCCCTCTGTGCCCCGTGCGCACCCCGTGTGGGTGCCCTGGGGCCGTGACCCCCCTCTGCGCACCGTGCGCACCCCGTGTGCGTGCCCTGGGGCCGTGACCCCCCTCTGTGCCCCGTGCGCACCCCGTGTGCGTGCCCTGGGGCCGTGACCCCCTCTGTGCCCCGTGCACACCCCAAGTGTGTGTGCCCTGGGGCCGTGACCCCCCTCTGTGCCCCGTGTGCACCCCGTGTGGGTGCCCTGGGGCCGTGACCCCCCTCTGTGCCCCGTGCGCACCCCAAGTGTGCGTGCCCTGGGGCCGTGACCCCCCTCTGTGCACCGTGCGCACCCCGTGTGGGTGCCCTGGGGCCGTGACCCCCCTCTGCGCACCGTGCGCACCCCGTGTGGGTGCCCTGGGGCCGTGACCCCCCTCTGTGCACCGTGCGCACCCCGTGTGGGTGCCCTGGGGCCGTGACCCCCCTCTGCGCACCGTGCGCACCCCGTGTGGGTGCCCTGGGGCCGTGACCCCCCTCTGTGCCCCGTGCGCACCCCGTGTGCGTGCCCTGGGGCCGTGACCCCCTCTGTGCCCCGTGCGCACCCCGTGTGTGTGCCCTGGGGCCGTGACCCCCCTCTGTGCCCCGTGCGCACCCCGTGTGCATGCCCTGGGGCCGTGACCCCCCTCTGTGCCCCGTGCGCACCCCGTGTGTGTGCCCTGGGGCCGTGACCCCCCTCTGCGCACCGTGCGCACCCCGTGTGGGTGCCCTGGGGCCGTGACCCCCTCTGTGCCCCGTGCGCACCCCGTGTGGGTGCCCTGGGGCCGTGACCCCCCTCTGTGCACCGTGCGCACCCCAAGTGTGCGTGCCCTGGGGCCGTGACCCCCCTCTGTGCCCCGTGTGCACCCCGTGTGTGTGCCCTGGGGCCGTGACCCCCCTCTGTGCCCCGTGCGCACCCCGTGTGTGTGCCCTGGGGCCGTGACCCCCTCTGTGCCCCGTGCGCACCCCGTGTGTGTACCCTGGGGCCGTGACCCCCTCTGTGCCCCGTGTGCACCCCGTGTGTGTGCCCTGGGGCCGTGACCCCCTCTGTGCACCGTGCGCACCCCAAGTGTGTGTGCCCTGGGGCTGTGACCCCCCTCTGTGCCCCGTGCGCACCCCAAGTGTGCGTGCCCTGGGGCCGTGACCCCCCTCTGTGCCCCGTGTGCACCCCGTGTGTGTGCCCTGGGGCCGTGACCCCCTCTGTGCCCCGTGTGCACCCCGTGTGTGTGCCCTGGGGCCGTGACCCCCTCTGTGCCCCGTGTGCACCCCGTGTGTGTGCCCTGGGGCCGTGACCCCCTCTGTGCCCCGTGTGCACCCCGTGTGTGTGCCCTGGGGCCGTGACCCCCTCTGTGCCCCGTGTGCACCCCGTGTGCGTGCCCTGGGGCCGTGACCCCCCTCTGTGCCCCGTGCGCACCCCAAGTGTGTGTGCCCTGGGGCCGTGACCCCCCTCTGTGCCCCGTGTGCACCACAAGTGTGTGTGCCCTGGGGCCGTGACCCCCCTCTGTGCCCCGTGCGCACCCCGTGTGCGTGCCCTGGGGCCGTGACCCCCTCTGTGCCCCGTGCGCACCCCGTGTGCGTGCCCTGGGGCCGTGACCCCCCTCTGTGCCCCGTGCGCACCCCAAGTGTGTGTGCCCTGGGGCCGTGACCCCCTCTGTGCCCCGTGCGCACCCCAAGTGTGTGTGCCCTGGGGCCGTGACCCCCCCTCTGTGCACCGTGCGCACCCCGTGTGTGTGCCCTGGGGCCGTGACCCCCCTCTGTGCCCCGTGCGCACCCCGTGTGTGTGCCCTGGGGCCGTGACCCCCTCTGTGCCCCGTGCGCACCCCGTGTGTGTGCCCTGGGGCCGTGACCCCCCTCTGCGCACCGTGCGCACCCCGTGTGTGTGCCCTGGGGCCGTGACCCCCCTCGGTGCACCGTGCGCACCCTGTGTGCGTGCCCTGGGGCCGTGACCCCCTCTGTACCCCGTGAGCACCCCGTGTGTGTGCCCTGGGGCCGTGACCCCCCTCGGTGCACCGTGCGCACCCTGTGTGTGTGCCCTGGGGCCGTGACCCCCCTCTGCGCACCGTGCGCACCCCGTGTGCGTGCCCTGGGGCTGTGACCCCCCTCTGTGCCCCGTGCGCACCCCGTGTGCGTGCCCTGGGGCCGTGACCCCCTCTGTACCCCGTGAGCACCCCGTGTGCGTGCCCTGGGGCCGTGACCCCCCTCTGTGCCCCGTGCGCACCCCGTGTGTGTGCCCTGGGGCCGTGACCCCCCTCTGTGCCCCGTGCGCACCCCGTGTGTGTGCCCTGGGGCCGTCGCACCCCCTCTGTGCCCCGTGCGCACCCCAAGTGTGCGTGCCCTGGGGCCGTGACCCCCCTCTGTGCCCCGTGTGCACCCCGTGTGTGTGCCCTGGGGCCGTGACCCCCTCTGTGCCCCGTGCGCACCCCGTGTGCGTGCCCTGGGGCCGTGACCCCCCTCAGTGCCCCGTGCGCACCCCGTGTGTGTGCCCTGGGGCCGTGACCCCCCTCTGTGCCCCGTGCGCACCCCGTGTGCGTGCCCTGGGGCCGTGACCCCCCTCTGTGCCCCGTGTGTGTGCCCTGGGGCCGTGACCCCCCTCTGTGCACCGTGCGCACCCCGTGTGTGTGCCCTGGGGCCGTGACCCCCCTCTGTGCCCCGTGCGCACCCCGTGTGTGTGCCCTGGGGCCGTGACCCCCCTCTGTGCCCCGTGCGCACCCCAAGTGTGTGTGCCCTGGGGCCGTGACCCCCCTCTGTGCCCCGTGCGCACCCCGTGTGCGTGCCCTGGGGCCGTGACCCCCCTCTGTGCCCCGTGCGCACCCCGTGTGTGTGCCCTGGGGCCGTGACCCCCCTCTGTGCACCGTGCGCACCCCAAGTGTGCGTGCCCTGGGGCCGTGACCCCCCTCTGTGCCCCGTGCGCACCCCGTGTGCGTGCCCTGGGGCCGTGACCCCCCTCTGTGCACCGTGTGCACCACAAGTGTGCGTGCCCTGGGGCCGTGACCCCCCTCTGTGCCCCGTGTGCACCCCGTGTGTGTGCCCTGGGGCCGTGACCCCCCTCTGTGCCCCGTGCGCACCCCGTGTGTGTGCCCTGGGGCCGTGACCCCCCTCTGTGCCCCGTGCGCACCCCGTGTGTGTGCCCTGGGGCCGTGACCCCCCTCTGTGCCCCGTGCGCACCCCGTGTGTGTGCCCTGGGGCCGTGACCCCCCTCTGTGCCCCGTGCGCACCCCGTGTGGGTGCTCTGGGGCCGTGACCCCCCTCTGTGCCCCGTGCGCACCCCGTGTGTGTGCCCTGGGGCCGTGACCCCCCTCTGTGCCCCGTGCGCACCCCGTGTGGGTGCTCTGGGGCCGTGACCCCCCTCTGTGCCCCGTGTGCACCCCGTGTGTGTGCCCTGGGGCTGTGACCCCCTCTGTGCCCCGTGCGCACCCCGTGTGTGTGCCCTGGGGCCGTGACCCCCTCTGTGCCCCGTGCGCACCCCGTGTGTGTGCCCTGGGGCCGTGACACCCCTCTGTGCCCCGTGCGCACCCCGTGTGTGTGCCCTGGGGCCGTGACCCCCTCTGTGCCCCGTGCGCACCCCGTGTGTGTGCCCTGGGGCCGTGACCCCCCTCTGTGCCCCGTGCGCACCCCAAGTGTGTGTGCCCTGGGGCCGTGACCCCCTCTGTGCCCCGTGCGCACCCCGTGTGCGTGCCCTGGGGCCGTGACACCCCTCTGTGCCCCGTGCGCACCCCAAGTGTGCGTGCCCTGGGGCCGTGACCCCCTCTGTGCCCCGTGCGCACCCTGTGTGTGTGCCCTGGGGCCGTGACCCCCCTCTGTGCCCCGTGCGCACCCCAAGTGTGTGTGCCCTGGGGCCGTGACCCCCCTCTGTGCCCCGTGTGCACCCCGTGTGGGTGCCCTGGGGCCGTGACCCCCCTCTGTGCACCGTGCGCACCCCAAGTGTGCGTGCCCTGGGGCCGTGACCCCCCTCTGTGCCCCGTGCGCACCCCGTGTGTGTGCCCTGGGGCCGTGACACCCCTCTGTGCCCCATGCGCACCCCGTGTGCGTGCCCTGGGGCCGTGACCCCCCTCAGTGCCCCGTGCGCACCCCGTGTGTGTGCCCTGGGGCCGTGACCCCCCTCTGTGCCCCGTGCGCACCCCGTGTGCGTGCCCTGGGGCCGTGACCCCCCTCTGTGCCCCGTGTGTGTGCCCTGGGGCCGTGACCCCCCTCTGTGCACCGTGCGCACCCCGTGTGTGTGCCCTGGGGCCGTGACCCCCCTCTGTGCCCCGTGCGCACCCCGTGTGTGTGCCCTGGGGCCGTGACCCCCCTCTGTGCCCCGTGCGCACCCCAAGTGTGTGTGCCCTGGGGCCGTGACCCCCCTCTGTGCCCCGTGCGCACCCCGTGTGCGTGCCCTGGGGCCGTGACCCCCCTCTGTGCCCCGTGCGCACCCCGTGTGTGTGCCCTGGGGCCGTGACCCCCCTCTGTGCACCGTGCGCACCCCAAGTGTGCGTGCCCTGGGGCCGTGACCCCCCTCTGTGCCCCGTGCGCACCCCGTGTGCGTGCCCTGGGGCCGTGACCCCCCTCTGTGCCCCGTGCGCACCCCGTGTGTGTGCCCTGGGGCCGTGACCCCCCTCTGTGCCCCGTGCGCACCCCGTGTGTGTGCCCTGGGGCCGTGACCCCCCTCTGTGCCCCGTGCGCACCCCGTGTGGGTGCTCTGGGGCCGTGACCCCCCTCTGTGCCCCGTGCGCACCCCGTGTGTGTGCCCTGGGGCCGTGACCCCCCTCTGTGCCCCGTGCGCACCCCGTGTGGGTGCTCTGGGGCCGTGACCCCCCTCTGTGCCCCGTGTGCACCCCGTGTGTGTGCCCTGGGGCTGTGACCCCCTCTGTGCCCCGTGCGCACCCCGTGTGTGTGCCCTGGGGCCGTGACCCCCTCTGTGCCCCGTGCGCACCCCGTGTGTGTGCCCTGGGGCCGTGACACCCCTCTGTGCCCCGTGCGCACCCCGTGTGTGTGCCCTGGGGCCGTGACCCCCTCTGTGCCCCGTGCGCACCCCGTGTGCGTGCCCTGGGGCCGTGACCCCCCTCTGTGCCCCGTGCGCACCCCGTGTGTGTGCCCTGGGGCCGTGACCCCCCTCTGTGCCCCGTGCGCACCCCGTGTGTGTGCCCTGGGGCCGTGACCCCCTCTGTGCCCCGTGCGCACCCTGTGTGTGTGCCCTGGGGCCGTGACCCCCCTCTGTGCCCCGTGCGCACCCCGTGTGCGTGCCCTGGGGCCGTGACCCCCTCTGTGCCCCGTGCGCACCCTGTGTGTGTGCCCTGGGGCCGTGACCCCCCTCTGTGCCCCGTGCGCACCCCAAGTGTGTGTGCCCTGGGGCCGTGACCCCCCTCTGTGCCCCGTGCGCACCCCAAGTGTGTGTGCCCTGGGGCCGTGACACCCCTCTGTGCCCCGTGCGCACCCCAAGTGTGCGTGCCCTGGGGCCGTGACCCCCTCTGTGCCCCGTGCGCACCCTGTGTGTGTGCCCTGGGGCCGTGACCCCCCTCTGTGCCCCGTGCGCACCCCAAGTGTGTGTGCCCTGGGGCCGTGACCCCCCTCTGTGCCCCGTGTGCACCCCGTGTGGGTGCCCTGGGGCCGTGACCCCCCTCTGTGCACCGTGCGCACCCCAAGTGTGCGTGCCCTGGGGCCGTGACCCCCCTCTGTGCCCCGTGCGCACCCCGTGTGTGTGCCCTGGGGCCGTGACACCCCTCTGTGCCCCATGCGCACCCCGTGTGCGTGCCCTGGGGCCGTGACCCCCCTCTGCGCACCGTGCGCACCCCAAGTGTGCGTGCCCTGGGGCCGTGACCCCCTCTGTGCCCCGTGCGCACCCTGTGTGTGTGCCCTGGGGCCGTGACCCCCCTCTGTGCCCCGTGCGCACCCCAAGTGTGTGTGCCCTGGGGCCGTGACCCCCCTCTGTGCCCCGTGCGCACCCCGTGTGCGTGCCCTGGGGCCGTGACCCCCTCTGTGCCCCGTGCGCACCCCGTGTGCATGCCCTGGGGCCGTGACCCCCTCTGTGCCCCGTGCGCACCCCGTGTGTGTGCCCTGGGGCCGTGACACCCCTCTGTGCCCCATGCGCACCCCGTGTGGGTGCCCTGGGGCCGTGACCCCCCTCAGTGCCCCGTGCGCACCCCGTGTGCGTGCCCTGGGGCCGTGACCCCCCTCAGTGCCCCGAGCGCACCCCGTGTGCGTGCCCTGGGGCCGTGACCCCCTCTGTGCACCGTGCGCACCCCGTGTGTGTGCCCTGGGGCCGTGACCCCCTCTGTGCCCCGTGCGCACCCCAAGTGTGTGTGCCCTGGGGCCGTGACCCCCCTCTGTGCCCCGTGCGCACCCCGTGTGCGTGCCCTGGGGCTGTGACCCCCCTCTGTGCCCCGTGCGCACCCCAAGTGTGTGTGCCCTGGGGCCGTGACCCCCCTCTGTGCCCCGTGTGCACCCCGTGTGCGTGCCCTGGGGCCGTGACCCCCCTCTGTGCCCCATGCGCACCCCAAGTGTGCGTGCCCTGGGGCCGTGACCCCCCTCTGTGCCCCGTGCGCACCCCGTGTGTGCCCTGGGGCCGTGACCCCCCTCTGTGCCCCGTGCGCACCCCAAGTGTGCGTGCCCTGGGGCCGTGACCCCCCTCTGTGCCCCGTGCGCACCCCGTGTGTGTGCCCTGGGGCCGTGACCCCCCTCTGTGCCCCGTGCACATCCCTCGGCACACTCTGGTGTTGCACACCCGGGGTTGCACCCCCTCAGTGCACACAAGGACGGTTTCGCTCCTGCTGAGCGGGGCTTGCGCAGAGCCACGGCCTCTCCTGCCCCTCACCCCACCCCACCGGCGAGGGTCTAAGGGGTCGGGGCGGGGGGACACCGCCGGGACAGTGACCCCCGCTGACCCCAGGGCTGTCCCACACCACACCGCGTCTCGCTCAGCACATGGAGCTGGGGGAGGATGAGGAAGGGGGCACGTGGGACTGATGGCGGTTGCCTTCCCCAGTCACCGCTGGGCGTGCTGGAGCCCGGCTCCCCCCGGGGCTGCCCGTGGGGCGGGGGGGGGGACGTCCTTGCTTTGCCCACGCGTGGCTTTTGCTCTCCGTTTAACTGCCGTTACCTCAGCCCACGCGTCTCCCCACTGTGACCCTCCCCGTTCTCCCCCCCGTCCCGCCATGGGGGAGCCGGGCTGAGCCGCCGGCCGGGCTTAAACCACGCCAGGCCTTGGGGGTGCCCAGAGCGGGGCTCGCCAGCTCCGGCGGGTTGGATCGGCACCTGCCGCTGGGATTTAGGCTGTGACCGGGCCGGCTCCCCGGTGCGCCGTGGGGCTGCCCCCTGTGCTGCGCCGTGGGGCCGGGGGCTCGCTGTGGCTGCGCTTTGCTCTCGCCGCCCACCGCCGCGCCTGGGAACGCTCCGGGGACAGCAGCGGCGCCGGGGCCGGGCTGGCATGCGGCCGGGGCTTCGCTGGTGCTGCCGTACTGGGCAGGCTGGGGCGCCGGCGCGAGCTCCGGTCAAGAGGACTGGGACGGGTGGATGATCCCACAGGGGAGTGGGACGCCCTGAAGCGTCCGTGGATGTGGATAATCCCACGCCAGAGCAGGTACAGCCCCGGAGAGCCTGTGGCACCAGCTAAGGCACCACTTGGAGCAGGTACGCCCCGAAGGGGCTGCAGCCCGCGGGTGCATCCGCGCCGGCGCAGGGGCTCGTCGCCACGGTCAACCCGACAGTCTGGAGATTGTCGTGGAAACACCTTTAACTTCTTGTAAGGTGGGATTTGAGTCGCATTTTATGGGAATTCCCCGAGCAGGAACCACCTGGACCAGCGGAAAAGCCTTCCAAGGAGCAGCGACCCGACCCGCGCTGGCTGGGGTGCCCAGTGACCCCCCCCACAGCACCCACCGCTCCCGCCCAGGGTCACCCCCCGTACCGACGGAGCCCCACGCCGTGGACTAAACAAACCCCGTGGGCATTTGGGGATGTTTTATGGGCGTTTTAGGGGGAGGGGGGCATCGATTCCCACTGGGGGGGATGGGGACGTGTTGGGGTGGAGAACGAGCTGGGTTTGGCTTTGCCACCGCGCGGGGTTAAACCACGACGCTCGCACGGGAAGCCGATGCGCCCCGGGGGGTGGCTGTGCCCGGTGGCAGCGAGTCCCGGGGACAACCCCCCCACCCAGGGTCCCCACGCCCCCCCCAGCACGACAGGGTGCCGCGATCCCCTCTGGAAAGGGGGCAGGAGGAATGGCTCCCCCCCCCCGCCCCAGGTCCGAGCTGGTCGTCCCCATCCAGATGAGAGCTGTCACCCCACGGTGAGACCCCCCCCCAAATCCCACCGCACCCGGTCAGTGCCGCCCCCCGCCCAGCAATGACCGGTGGGGGGGTCAGCCGTGCCGGGGAGGCAGGTAGCTTTCTGCACCCCCCCCCCATTTCTGCACCTGCCCCTCCATCCCCGGGGCTGAAGGGGGGGTCCCCGCAGCCCCCCCCCCCCCATCACCCCCACACTTACCTGGGCCGCGGCTCCCCCCAGGCCTCCCCGCTGACGTGATCCCCCGCAGATACTTTTTGGGGTAAGGGCTTCCTGACGGCTGGCGGGAGGAACAGCAAGCCCAGACCGCAAAAAGACCCGAGAGAGACAGGGATGGCCACGGTGGCACCCGCGGTGGCACCGCCGGCGGCGGGAGGCGACCGGGAGGGTGGCGGGGGGGGCCGGGATGCTGCGCAGACCCCCCGGGTCCCGCCAGCCCCAGGCTGTCCCCTGTGCAGGGCAGGGGGTGACGGTGGCCGGTGTCACCCGTGCGCCGGGGATGCTGCCCCCCCCCCGCCCCCCCCCGTGGGAACGGGGACACGCGTGAGCCCCATGGGTGCACCACTGCGGCGCGGGCACCCCAGGAGGTGGGGGGACTCTCCCTGGGGGTCCCCGGAGCACCCCAGCCACCAGCACCGCACCCAGGTGGGGGGTCCCAGTGCTCCCCAGCCCCTCAGGGCCCCCCCAGACTGGGACGACTGGGTGCTGGGTGACGCTGGCACCGCCGGCGCTGCGCAGAGCGGGGGGGCACGGCCCTGACGGGGGGGACGTGGCGCAGGCTGAGGGGGGCACACGTGACCCAGGCCGGTGGGGCTGCGACACAGACGGGGGGGATGAACCCCAGGCAGGAGCAGCCCCTGCCTGCACCAGATCCCTGCCTGCGGGCAGGGGAGCACAGGATCCCCTCGGATGCAGGCAGGGGAGTGCGGGATCCCCTCGGATGCAGGCAGGGGAGTGCGGGATCCCCTCGGATGCAGGCAGGGGAGTGAGGGATCCCCTCGGATGCAGGCAGGAGAGCGCAGGATCCCCTCGGATGCAGGCAGGGGAGTGCGGGATCCCCTCGGATGCAGGCAGGGAAGCGCAGGATCCCCTCGGATGCAGACAGGGGAGTGCGGGATCCCCTCGGATGCAGGCAGGGAAGGTCGGGATCTCCTCGGATGCAGACAGGGGAGTGCGGGATCCCCTCGGATGCAGGCAGGGAAGCGCGGGATCCCCTCGGATGCAGGCAGGGGAGTGCGGGATCCCCTCGGATGCAGGCAGGGGAGCACGGGATCTCCTCGGATGCAGGCAGGGGAGCACGGGATCCCCTCGGATGCAGGCAGGGAAGCGCAGGATCCCCTCGGATGCAGGCAGGGGAGCGCAGGATCCCCTCGGATGCAGGCAGGGGAGCGCGGGATCCCCTCGGATGCAGGCAGGGGGGTGCGGGATCCCCTCGGATGCAGGCAGGGGAGCACCGGATCCCTTTGGATGCAGGCAGGGAAGTGTGGGATCCCCTCGGAAGCAGGTGGGGAAGGTCGGGATCCCCTCGGATGCAGGCAGGGGAGCACAGCATCCCCTCAGATGCAGGCAGGAGAGCGCAGGATCCCCTCGGATGCAGGCAGGGGAGTGCGGGATCCCCTTGGATGCAGGCAGGGAAGCGCAGGATCCCCTCGGATGCAGGCAGGGGAGTGCGGGATCCCCTCGGATGCAGGCAGGGAAGCGCAGGATCCCCTCGGATGCAGGCAGGGGAGTGCGGGATCCCCTCAGATGCAGGCAGGAGAGCGCAGGATCCCCTCGGATGCAGGCAGGGGAGCACAGCATCCCCTCAGATGCAGGCAGGAGAGCGCAGGATCCCCTCGGATGCAGGCAGGGGAGTGCGGGATCCCCTCGGATGCAGGCAGGAGAGCGCAGGATCCCCTCGGATGCAGGCAGGGGAGTGCGGGATCCCCTTGGATGCAGGCAGGGAAGCGCAGGATCCCCTCGGATGCAGGCAGGGGAGTGCGGGATCCCCTTGGATGCAGGCAGGGAAGCGCAGGATCCCCTCGGATGCAGGCAGGGAAGTGTGGGATCCCCTCGGAAGCAGGTGGGGAAGGTCAAGATCCCCTCGGATGCAGGCAGGGAAGTGCAGGATCCCCTCGTATGCAGGCAGGGAAGTGCAGGATCCCCTCGGATGCAGGCAGGGGAGCACCGGATCCCTTTGGATGCAGGCAGGGAAGTGTGGGATCCCCTCGGAAGCAGGTGGGGAAGGTCAAGATCCCCCTCGGATGCAGGCAGGGAAGTGCAGGATCCCCTCGTATGCAGGCAGGAGGGTGTGGGATCCCCTCGGATGCAGGCAGGAGGGTGCGGGATCCCTTTGGATGCAGTCAGGGGAGCACAGGATCCCATCATGGACGAGGTTTTGCTGGTGGCGGACACCCACCGGCTGCTGCAAGCCCAGGACAAGCCGTGATCCGCAGCGACCCGTGCCGACGCTCCCGGCACCGCCGACGCCACGGGCAAATCCCAGCTCCTTTTCCTCGGCTCCCGGAAAACCCAGCCGGGCCCAGGGAGACCCTCCGGAGCCAGCAGGAACGGCCGGTGCTCGGCGTTACCGCGGGCTGTCGGGTTTCACCGTCCTCCGGAGGTGCTGCCGGCGAAGGAGCCCGTCCTCGGCGGCGGCGAGGGCTGCCCGAATTTCTGCGCCTGCGAGCTGCGTCCGTGGGGCCGGCGGGGGGTGAGGCCGGGGGTCCGGGGCTCCGGGGCCGGGCCGTGTCGGTCCCTCCGGGCTCGGCTCTCCGGAAAGACGTCGGAGGTTTTGAGGGTACCGGCGGCTTCCGCTGGTCCCGGTGGCAGGGAGTCCCCGGCGGTGGCACGGCAGGACCCCGGCCCGCTCGGGAGACCCCCGCGGCAGCACCGGGGCCACGGCGGTGCCAACCCCTGGGAAGGGCCGGGAAAAGCGGCTCCCGGAGCCACGGGGCCGAGCCCAGCTCCTCAGTGGGCACCACGCCGAGCCCGAGCCAAGGCGCCACCGGCCCCCGCCGGCAACGCGGCCCCTTCCCCATCCCACGGCCACCTCCGCGTCCCACCCACCATCATCCCACCACCTCCTTCATCCCACCATCACCCCCATCCCACCATCTCCTTCATCCCGCCACCTCCTTCATCCCACCATCTCCTTCATCCCGCCACCTCCTTCATCCCACCATCACCCCCATCCCACCATCTCCTTCATCCCGCCACCTCCTTCATCCCACCATCTCCTTCATCCCACCACCTCCTTCATCCCACCATCACCCCCATCCCACCATCTCCTTCATCCCGCCACCTCCTTCATCCCACCATCTCCTTCATCCCGCCCCCTCCTTCATCCCACCATCTCCTTCATCCCGCCACCTCCTTCATCCCGCCACCTCCTTCATCCCACCATCTCCTTCATCCCACCATCTCCTTCATCCCGCCACCTCCTTCATCCCACCATCACCCCCATCCCACCATCTCCTTCATCCCGCCACCTCCTTCATCCCACCATCTCCTTCATCCTGCCACCTCCTTCATCCCGCCATCTCCTTCATCCCGCCACCTCCTTCATCCCACCACCTCCTTCATCCCACCATCACCCTCATCCTGCCATCTCCATCCTACCATCATCCCCGACCCACCCTTACCCCCATCCCACCATCTCCTTCATCCCCCCATCATCCCCATCCCACCCTCACCCCCATCCCGCGGCCGTCTCCATCCGCAGCCCCGTCCCACGAGCAGGGTGACGGGGGCGGGGGGGTGACAGCCTGCAGGGAAGGTGACACCGGGTGGGCCACAACACCCTGTCCCTGCGCCCCCTCCCCGCCCACACCGGGGCCCGGGCGGGGGCCGCGGCTGCGCCGTGCCATCGCCCCCTTCCTCATTTATTGATGAATAATCCCGGCGGCGGCTGCGGGGGTGGGGGGGACGGTGCCAGGACCCCGCTCCCGGTGGTCCCCGCTCACCGCCGGCTCCCACCCCAGCTCGGGGGGGACGGGGGGGACACCACCGTGGCGGTGCCGAGCCATGCTGGGCGGGCGAGGGGCTCAGGCTCACCCGCACCCGTGGGCACCCTGTGGGCACCGGGGTGGGGACACACGGGTGTCCTTGGGGGGGTGCCAGCGCCGCACTGAGCACCCCGGGGACCCTCCCCGTGGGAGCAGGGACCCGATCCTGCCCCGCTGCCCACCCTGCGGCCCCCAGACCCCCCCATTTCCTCCCTGCCGGACCCCCCCGGAAGGGGGGACCCAGCCACAAGGGGCTGGCGGGCACCCACGGGTGGGTGCGGGCGTGCGAGCCGGCGTGACGGTGCCTGCGCCCGTGGCGTGCGCGGCACAGACCTTTCTAGATCGCCGCGAGGCTCCGAGGCCGGTTTTGGGGCCCGTTGGCTCCTCCGACATGGCACCGGTGCGGGGAGGGGGCTGCACCCCACGGACCCCCCCTCCCCACGCCCCGTGTCCCCGCCGTGTGGGGACCCCCGTGGGTCGGCCGGTCGCCGTGACCCCCCCCCGGATGGCTGCGGGGAGCTGGGGGAGCTCCGCGCCCCCCGTGACGGTGCTGGTCTGGGTGGGGGTGAGGGGGGGGCACCGCGGGTAGGGGGGTGCAGGGATGTGGGGAGCGGGGTGCGGGGGGTCTGTGGGGTGGGGAGGTGCACCCCGGGGGCACTGCGGGGGGGAGGCATGGGTGGTCCCGCTGTGGGGTGGGAAATCGGGGGTGCACAGGGATGCGGCACGGGGAGGGGGCCGTGAGCAGTGCGTGGGTGTGCCGGGGGTGGGGGGGGTGACACCCGGGGACACGGGTGGCCCCGGTGTGCGTGGCACCGGGGGGGGGCGGGGGGGGGGGTCGGGACACAGCGGGGTGCGGTTCACAGGATCGAAGGGTGCGGGGGGGGGCGGTGCGGGGACCCCGGGGTGCCGCGCGTGGGGCCTCGGGGTGCTGCGGGGGGGGGAGGTTGGTCCCGGGGGTTGGGGCGCGGGGTGCAGGGTGTCCCTGTGGCGGGGGGTGCCCCCCCCAATGTGCGGTGCATGGGGCGGGGGGATGCGGGGTGGGGGTGGTCCGGGCATCCCCGGGCACTGCGGGGTGTCACGGGGGGGGGGGAGTCCCGCGTTGGGGGGGGGGAGCCCCGGGGGGCGGAGCGGGAGGCGGGGGGGAGCAGGGGGACCCCAGAGCCGCCCCCCTCCCCGTGTCCCGCCGTGTTCCCCCCCCCTCCCCGCCCCGGTCCTACCTGCGGTGGCCGCCGCGCTGCGCCGGGTGCGGGGGTGCGGGGGTGCGGGGGGGGGGGGGGGGGGGGGGGCCGGTGCGCGGCGGCGCGAGCCCTGGCGGCGGCGATTGACCCGCATTGACGTCACTGCGTCATCAGGGTTCCCCTGGAAACACGCGAGAGCTAAAAATAGCCTCGGCAAGGGGGGGGCGGTGGGCGGGACGGGGGAAGGGGGGAGCGGCCCCCCCTCGCCCCCGCCGGCTGCCGCTATTCTGGGGACAAAGGGATAAATATAGACACGGGGGACACCGCCACCCCCACGGGGGACACCGCCATGGGGGGGCACAGGCGCCCCACGGGGACACCGCCCCCCCACGGGGGACACCGCCACGGGGGGGCACAGGCGCCCCACGGGGACACCGCCACCCCCACGGGGGACACCGCCACGGGGGGGCACAGGCGCCCCACGGGGACACCGCCACCCCCACGGGGGACACCGCCATGGGGGGGCACAGGCGCCCCACGGGGACACCGCCACCCCCACGGGGGACACCGCTACGGGGGGGCACAGGCGCCCCACGGGGACACCGCCACCCCCACGGGGGACACCGCCACGGGGGGGCACAGGCGCCCCAGGGGGACACCGCCACCCCCACGGGGGACACCGCCACGGGGGGGCACAGGCGCCCCACGGGGACACCGCCACCCCCACGGGGGACACCGCCACGGGGGGGCACAGGCGCCCCAGGGGGACACCGCCACCCCCACGGGGGACACCGCCACGGGGGGGCACAGGCGCCCCACGGGGACACCGCCACGGGGGGGCACAGGCGCCCCACGGGGACACCGCCACCCCCACGGGGGACACCGCTACGGGGGGGCACAGGCGCCCCAGGGGGACACCGCCACCCCCACGGGGGACACCCCCACGGGGGGGCACAGGCGCCCCACGGGGACACCGCCACCCCCACGGGGGACACCGCTACGGGGGGGCACAGGCGCCCCACGGGGACACCGCCACCCCCACGGGGGACACCGCCACGGGGGGGCACAGGCGCCCCACGGGGACACCGCCACCCCCACGGGGGACACCGCTACGGGGGGGCACAGGCGCCCCACGGGGACACCGCCACCCCCACGGGGGACACCGCCACGGGGGGGCACAGGCGCCCCACGGGGACATCGGTCCCGGGGGGGGCACAGACACCCCACGAGGGCACCCCCACGGGGGGCACCCACCCAGGAGACACTGCCACGCCCACGAGGGTCACAGCCATGGGGGGGCTCCATCACGGAGGGACACCAGCACCCCACGGGGGACACCCCACGGGGGGTCAACGCCCCCAGACACCCCCGTCTGCGCCCCTGCGTCCCTGGGTGTGGGGGGGTCGACACCCGCCCGTGGGCTGTGTGGGGGGTGTGTGGCTGGGGACAGCAGGACAGCGGGACATGAGGACAGGGGGACGTGGGGCTGGCCCTGCACCAGCACCGCAACCGGGAGCAGGAGGTGACCCCCCCGCCCCCCCCCCGGGCACCCACGGGGGCACAGGACTTGGGTGCTCATGTGCGTGCACCACGCACACCCACCCCCCACTCCCCCACCACGAGTGTGCACAACCCCCCTTGCACTGCGTGTGCGCCGCACACCCCCCCTGCACGCACGCTGTGCACAGACACCTGCACCGACGCACACACGCACTGTGCACGGACACACACCGCGCACGCTACACGCTGTGCACACGCACCTGCACCGTGCACACACCCCCCCCCCCCCCGCGCACATACAAGGCACACACGCGCTGTGCACAACCTGCCCTGTGCACGCACACTGTGCACAGGCGTGCACTGTGCACGCTACACACGCGCTGTGCACACGCCTGCACTGCGCACACACACACCCCCCCCGTGCATACACCCACCGTGCACACATGCGCTGTGCACGGACACACACCGTGCACGCTACACATGCTGTGCACACACACTGCACACAGGCACACACTGTGCACGCTACACACGCGCTGTGCACACACACTGCACACAGGCACACGCTGTGCACGCTACACACGCTGTGCACACACACGCCACACAGGCACACACTGTGCACGCTACACACGCGCTGTGCACACACACGCCACACAGGCACACACTGTGCACGCTACACATGCTGTGCACACACACGCCACACAGGCACACGCTGTGCACGCTACACACGCTGTGCACACACACGCCACACAGGCACACACTGTGCACGCTACACACGCTGTGCACACACACGCCACACAGGCACACACTGTGCACGCTACACACGCTGTGCACACACACGCCACACAGGCACACACTGTGCACGCTACACACGCGCTGTGCACACACACTGCACACAGGCACACACTGTGCACGCTACACACGCGCTGTGCACACACACTGCACACAGGCACACACTGTGCACGCTACACACGCGCTGTGCACACACACTGCACACAGGCACACACTGCACACTACACGCGCTGTGCACACACACTGCACACAGGCACACCCACTGCACGCTACACGCGCTGTGCACACACGCGCTGTGCACGGACACACACTGTGCACGCTACACACGCTGTGCACACACGCGCTGTGCACGGACACACACTGTGCACGCTACACACACGCTGTGCACGGGCTGTGCATGGGCTGTGTGCACACACACACTCTTTCACTGTGCACTCACTCACACCCCGTGCACACACACCCTGTGCACCCGCACACCCCCCGCGCACAGACACGCACCGTGCACGCTACATGGACACTGTGCACACACACACGCTGTGAAGCACCCGCACACACACACACAGAGGCTGTGCACACCCCCACCCCCAAGGCCCCACGACTGTGCGCACACCCCACACCCCCGTGCACACACACACACACACAGAGCACATGCTGTGCACACCCCCACGCCTGCGCCCGCACACCCCGCATCGCCTGTTCACACACACTCGTGTGCCCCGATCACCCCCTTCGCCACCTCCAGGGTCGGGTGACGGCGTGGGGCCGCGGTACCACCGGCACAGCCCCCTGAGGCAGCGGGTGACAGGGTGACACGGGTGACAAGGTGACACGGGTGATATGGGTGATATGGGTGACAAGGAGACACGATGACGCAGGGCCTGGCGGGGACCCCACGTCACGGGGTGTAATTTTCACCCGGGGCTTCGGACAGGGACAGGGACGGTGCAACCAGTGCCAACGCTGGGGGCACCGTGGGACACGGGGGGGCCGTCCA
The DNA here is from genome assembly GCF_963921805.1 of Phalacrocorax carbo. Taxonomy (NCBI): domain Eukaryota; kingdom Metazoa; phylum Chordata; class Aves; order Suliformes; family Phalacrocoracidae; genus Phalacrocorax; species Phalacrocorax carbo. The sequence continues at coordinate 1,221,592 of NC_087513.1, read as the reverse complement.
CGGACACGGCTGTGCTGGGACGGGGCTGTGCCGGGACGGGCTGTGCTGGGAGGGGGCTGTGCTGGGATGGGCTGTGCTGGGACGGGGATGTGCCGGGACGGGGCTGTGCTGGGAGGGGTCTGTGCTGGGACGGGGCTGTGCCGGGACGGGCTGTGCTGGGACGGGGCTGTGCTGGGACGGGGCTGTGCCGGGATGGGCTGTGCCGGGACGGGCTGTGCTGGGACGGGCTGTGCTGGGATGAGGCTGTGCTGGGATGGGGCTGTGCTGGGACGGGGATGTGCTGGGACGGGGATGTGCCGGGACGGGGCTGTGCTGGGACGGGGATGTGCCGGGACGGGGCTGTGCCGGGATGGGCTGTGCCGGGACGGGCTGTGCTGGGACGGGCTGTGCTGGGATGAGGCTGTGCTGGGATGGGGCTGTGCTGGGACGGGGATGTGCCGGGACGGGGCTGTGCCGGGACGGGGCTGTGCTGGGAGGGGTCTGTGCTGGGAGGGGCTGTGCTGGGAGGGGGCTGTGCTGGGAGGGGGCTGTGCCGGGACGGGCTGTGCCGGGACGGGGCTGTGCTGGGATGGGCTGTGCTGGGAGGGGGCTGTGCCGGGACGGGGCTGTGCCGGGAGGGGTCTGTGCTGGGAGGGGCTGTGCTGGGAGGGGGCTGTGCTGGGACGGGGCTGTGCCGGGACGGGGCTGTGCCGAGACGGGGCTGTGCTGGGATGGGCTGTGCTGGGACGGGGCTGTGCTGGGACGGGCTGTGCTGGGATGGGCTGTGCTGGGATGGGGCTGTGCTGAGACGGGGCTGTGCTGGGACGGGCTGTGCTGGGATGGGCTGTGCTGAGACGGGGCTGTGCTGGGACGTGCTGTGCTGGGACGGGGATGTGCCGGGACGGGCTGTGCTGGGATGGGGCTGTGCTGGGACGGGGCTGTGCTGGGATGGGGCTGTGCAGGGATGGGCTGTGCTGGGACGGGGCTGTGCCGGGACGGGGCTGTGCCGGGACGGGGCTGTGTCGGGACGGGCTGTGCTGGGATGGGGCTGTGCCGGGACGGGGCTGTGCTGGGACGGGGCTGTGCTGGGACGGGGCTGTGCCGGGACGGGGCTGTGTCGGGACGGGCTGTGCTGGGATGGGGCTGTGCTGGGATGGGGCTGTGCCGGGACGGGGCTGTGCTGGGACGGGGCTGTGCTGGGACGGGCTGTGCCGGGACGGGGCTGTGCTGGGATGGGCTGTGCTGGGACGGGCTGTGCCGGGACGGGCTGTGCTGGGACGGGCTGTGCTGGGATGGGCTGTGCTGGGACGGGCTGTGCTGGGACGGGGCTGTGCCGGGACGGGGCTGTGCCGGGATGGGCTGTGCCGGGACGGGGCTGTGCCGGGACGGGCTGTGCTGGGACGGGGCTGTGCTGGGACGGGCTGTGCTGGGATGGGGCTGTGCCGGGACGGGCTGTGCTGGGACGGGCTGTGCCGGGACGGGCTGTGCTGGGATGGGGCTGTGCCGGGACGGGGCTGTGCCGGGACGGGCTGTGCTGGGACGGGCTGTGCTGGGACGGGGCTGTGCCGGGACGGGGCTGTGCCGGGACGGGGCTGTGCCGGGATGGGCTGTGCTGGGATGGGCTGTGCTGGGAGGGGGCTGTGCCGGGACGGGCTGTGCTGGGATGGGGCTGTGCTGGGACGGGGCTGTGCTGGGATGGGGCTGTGCTGGGATGGGCTGTGCTGGGACGGGGCTGTGCCGGGACGGGGCTGTGCTGGGATGGGCTGTGCTGGGATGGGCTGTGCTGGGACGGGGCTGTGCCGGGACGGGGCTGTGCTGGGATGGGCTGTGCTGGGATGGGCTGTGCTGGGACGGGGCTGTGCTGGGATGGGGCTGTGCTGGGACGGGGCTGTGCCGGGACGGGGCTGTGCCGGGACGGGGCTGTGCTGGGATGGGGCTGTGCTGGGATGGGGCTGTGCCGGGACGGGCTGTGCCGGGACGGGCTGTGCTGGGATGGGGCTGTGCTGGGATGGGGCTGTGCCGGGACGGGGCTGTGCCGGGACGGGCTGTGCTGGGACGGGCTGTGCTGGGAGGGGGCTGTGCCGGGACGGGGCTGTGCTGGGATGGGGCTGTGCTGGGATGGGGCTGTGCCGGGACGGGGCTGTGCTGGGATGGGGCTGTGCTGGGAGGGGGCTGTGCCGGGACGGGGCTGTGCTGGGATGGGGCTGTGCTGGGACGGGGCTGTGCTGGGACGGGGCTGTGCTGGGATGGGGCTGTGCTGGGATGGGGCTGTGCTGGGACGGGGCTGTGCCGGGACGGGCTGTGCTGGGATGGGCTGTGTCGGGACGGGCTGTGCTGGGACGGGGCTGTGCCGGGACGGGGCTGTGCTGGGACGGGCTGTGCTGGGACGGGGCTGTGCCGGGACGGGGCTGTGCTGGGATGGGCTGTGCTGGGATGGGCTGTGCTGGGACGGGGCTGTGCTGGGATGGGCTGTGCTGGGACGGGGCTGTGCTGGGATGGGCTGTGCTGGGATGGGCTGTGCTGGGATGGGCTGTGCTGGGATGGGCTGTGCTGGGACGGGCTGTGCTGGGATGCGGCTGTGCTGGGACGGGGCTGTGCTGGGATGGGCTGTGCTGGGACGGGGCTGTGCTGGGATGGGCTGTGCTGGGATGGGCTGTGCTGGGACGGGGCTGTGCTGGGATGGGCTGTGCTGGGACGGGGCTGTGCTGGGATGGGCTGTGCTGGGATGGGCTGTGCTGGGATGGGCTGTGCTGGGATGGGCTGTGCTGGGACGGGCTGTGCTGGGATGCGGCTGTGCTGGGACGGGGCTGTGCCGGGACGGGCTGTGCTGGGACGGGCTGTGCCGGGACGGGCTGTGCTGGGACGGGGCTGTGCCGGGACGGGGCTGTGCTGGGACGGGCTGTGCTGGGACGGGGCTGTGCTGGGACGGGGCTGTGCTGGGACGGGCTGTGTCGGGATGGGCTGTGCTGGGACGGGGCTGTGCCGGGACGGGCTGTGCTGGGATGGGCTGTGCCGGGACGGGGCTGTGCTGGGATGGGCTGTGCTGGGATGGGCTGTGCTGGGATGGGCTGTGTCGGGATGGGCTGTGCTGGGACGGGCTGTGCTGGGATGGGCTGTGTCGGGATGGGCTGTGCTGGGACGGGCTGTGCTGGGATGGGCTGTGCTGGGATGAGCTGTGCTGGGATGGGCTGTGCTGGGATGGGCTGTGCTGGGACGGGCTGTGCTGGGACGGGCTGTGCTGGGATGGGCTGTGCTGGGATGGGCTGTGCTGGGATGGGCTGTGCTGGGACGGGCTGTGCTGGGACGGGCTGTGCTGGGATCGGGCTGTGCTGGGATGGGGCTGTGCCGGGACGGGCTGTGCTGAGACGGGGCTGTGCCGGGACGGGCTGTGCTGGGACGGGCTGTGCTGGGATGGGCTGTGCTGGGACGGGGCTGTGCCGGGACGGGGCTGTGCCGGGACGGGGCTGTGCTGGGACGGGGCTGTGCTGGGATGGGCTGTGCTGGGACGGGGCTGTGCCGGGACGGGGCTGTGCTGGGATGGGCTGTGCTGGGACGGGGCTGTGCTGGGATGGGCTGTGCTGGGACGGGGCTGTGCTGGGACGGGCTGTGCTGGGATGGGGCTGTGCCGGGACGGGGCTGTGCTGGGACGGGCTGTGCTGGGATGGGCTGTGCTGGGATGGGGCTGTGCCGGGACGGGGTTGTGCTGGGATGGGGCTGTGCTGGGACGGGCTGTGCTGGGATGGGCTGTGCTGGGACGGGGCTGTGCCGGGATGGGCTGTGCCGGGACGGGGCTGTGCTGGGATGGGCTGTGCTGGGACGGGGCTGTGCTGGGATGGGCTGTACCGGGACGGGCTGTGCCGGGACGGGGCTGTGCCGGGACGGGGCTGTGCTGGGATGGGGCTGTGCTGGGACGGGGCTGTGCTGGGACGGGGCTGTGCTGGGATGGGGCTGTGCTGGGATGGGGCTGTGCCGGGACGGGCTGTGCCGGGACGGGGCTGTGCTGGGACGGGGCTGTGCCGGGATGGGCTGTGCCGGGACGGGGCTGTGCTGGGATGGGGCTGTGCTGGGAGGGGGCTGTGCTGGGAGGGGGCTGTGCTGGGACGGGGATGTGCCGGGACGGGGCTGTGCCGGGATGGGCTGTGCTGGGACGGGGCTGTGCTGGGACGGGGCTGTGCTGGGACGGGCTGTGCTGGGACGGGGCTGTGCTGGGACGGGGCTGTGCCGGTACGGGGCTGTGCTGGGACGGGCTGTGCTGGGATGGGCTGTGCTGGGACGGGCTGTGCTGGGATGGGGCTGTGCTGGGACGGGGCTGTGCTGGGACGGGCTGTGCCGGGACGGGGCTGTGCTGGAATGGGCTGTGCTGGGACGGGCTGTGCTGGGACGTGCTGTGCCGGGACGGGCTGTGCTGGGACGGGGCTGTGCCGGGACGGGGCTGTGCTGGGATGGGCTGTGCCGGGACGGGGCTGTGCCGGGACGGGGCTGTGCCGGGACGGGCTGTGCTGGGATGGGCTGTGCTGGGACGGGCTGTGCTGGGACGGGCTGTGCCGGGACGGGCTGTGCCGGGACGGGGCTGTGCTGGGATGGGCTGTGCTGGGACGGGGCTGTGCTGGGATGGGCTGTGCTGGGACGGGGCTGTGCCGGGACGGGGCTGTGCTGGGACGGGCTGTGCTGGGACGGGGCTGTGCCGGGACGGGCTGTGCCGGGACGGGGCTGTGCTGGGATGGGCTGTGTCGGGACGGGCTGTGCCGGGACGGGGCTGTGCCGGGACGGGCTGTGCTGGGACGGGGCTGTGCCGGGACGGGGCTGTGCTGGGACGGGCTGTTGCGGGACGGGGCTGTGCTGGGATGGGCTGTGCTGGGATGGGCTGTGCTGGGACGGGGCTGTGCCGGGACGGGGCTGTGCTGGGATGGGCTGTGCTGGGATGGGCTGTGCTGGGACGGGGCTGTGCCGGGACGGGGCTGTGCTGGGACGGGGCTGTGCCGGGATGGGCTGTGCTGGGATGGGCTGTGCTGGGACGGGGCTGTGCCGGGACGGGGCTGTGCTGGGACGGGGCTGTGCCGGGACGGGGCTGTGCTGGGATGGGCTGTGCCGGGACGGGGCTGTGCCGGGATGGGCTGTGCTGGGACGGGGCTGTGCCGGGACGGGGCTGTGCTGGGACGGGGCTGTGCCGGGACGGGGCTGTGCTGGGATGGGGCTGTGCTGGGATGGGGCTGTGCTGGGACGGGGCTGTGCTGGGACGGGGCTGTGCCGGGATGGGCTGTGCTGGGACGGGCTGTGCTGGGACGGGGCTGTGCCGGGACGGGGCTGTGCTGGGACGGGGCTGTGCCGGGACGGGGCTGTGCTGGGATGGGGCTGTGCTGGGATGGGGCTGTGCTGGGACGGGGCTGTGCTGGGACGGGGCTGTGCCGGGATGGGCTGTGCCGGGACGGGGCTGTGCCGGGACGGGGCTGTGCTGGGAGGGGGCTGTGCTGGGATGGGGCTGTGCTGGGATGGGGCTGTGCTGGGACGGGGCTGTGCTGGGACGGGGCTGTGCCGGGATGGGCTGTGCTGGGACGGGGCTGTGCCGGGACGGGGCTGTGCTGGGACGGGGCTGTGCTGGGACGGGCCTGTGCTGGGACGGGCTGTGCCGGGACGGGGCTGTGCTGGGACGGGGCTGTGCTGGGACGGGCTGTGCCGGGACGGGCTGTGCTGGGACGGGCTGTGCTGGGATGGGCTGTGCTGGGACGGGCTGTGCTGGGACGGGGCTGTGCTGGGACGGGCTGTGCTGGGACGGGGCTGTGCCGGGACGGGGCTGTGTCGGGACGGGCTGTGCTGGGATGGGGCTGTGCTGGGATGGGTCTGGTGTCTCCTAACTGGTGGCACTGGGGACATGGGGCCCTGTCATGGAGGGTACAGGCAGGGAAGTCTCCCCAGGGAACAGGACCTCGAGGGGGTCCCCCCGTGGGCATATGGGCGCCCAGGCTGGCTGGAGCCGCAGGGCATCCCATGGAACCCCGAAGACTCCTGAAGTAGCCCTTGGAGGGGGGTGTCCCCAGAGTCCCCCAGGGACACCATAGCATGACCCTCAAGGATCCCCCCCGAGACTCTCAGGACCTCAGTTACACCCCAGAGTCCCCTGGCATCCCCCAGGTACAGCCAGGGACCCCCAGGGACCACCAAAGCCCCTCCCGATCCAGCCAGAGACCCCCAGGGACCCTCAAAGCCCCCTCCCCACCCCACAGCCCTGCTGGCCCCACCCCCACCTACTCTTCCTTTAATTATGACCGTTTTGCTGCTGTTAATTATTGCACTAACGCCCCCCCCCCCCCCCCCCCCCCCGCACTGGGATCAAAGTAAATCAGCGCGGCCCAGTAACGAGCTCCCCAGGAGCGGGGGCGTCGCTGCCGGGGGTGGGGTCTCCCCACACCGACCCCACCATCACCCACCACGTGGGTGCCATCCACCGGTGTCCCCACAGACAGACGGACACACGCTTGGCATTGCTACAGTCTTGGCAGCGGTGGGAGCCCAGGGGGCTTCTTTGGGGGCGCTGCCGCCCCCCCCTTGCCTGGCTCGGGTTGGGGGGTGCTGGGGGCAGGGCTGGGGCCCAGGGCTGGGAGGTGGGGGCTGAGGCCCGTGGGTGGGTCTTGGGGGGTTCAGGGTCAGGGCCGGGGGCACTTTTGGGACCTGCGGTTGAGCCCCATGGGTGGGACCCAGGGTTGGGGGCCCAGGTTTGGGGGGTCCCAGGGTTGGTGTCCCGGGGTGGGACCCTGGTTTGGGGTCCCAGGTTTGGGGGGGTCCGAGGATTGGGGGTCCCTGAGTTGGGCATCCCAGGGCTGGGGTCCCCGGGTTGGAGGGTTCCCAGGGTTGGAGGTCCTGGGGTAGGGGGTCCCAGGGGTTGGGTCCCAGGGTTGGGGGGTCCTGGGGTTGGAGGTCCCAGTTTTGGGAGGTCCCAGGTGTGGGGGGTCCCAGGGTTGGGTCCCAGGTGTGGGACCCTGCATTGAGACCCAGGGCTGCAGGAGGGGCTTGGCCCGGACCCTGCCCCGCTGCCGTAGCCCCAGGGGCAGCCCCCCCTCTCCCCCACCCCAGCCAGCACCGAGTTCACCGGGGCCGGATGAGCCCTCCCTGCTCCTGGGATGGCTTCGGGGCCCCCCCCCCCATGCAGCCCCCCCCCCACAGGGAGGGGGGTGCCTGTGCCCAGAGCATCTCCCCCTCCCCAGACGTGGGGGTGCAGTTTTGGCCCCTGTGGACGAGGCAAATGGGGGGGGAGGGGTGTGGGTGGGGTGGGGTGTGACACCACCATGGAGGGGGGACCCCCCCCATCAGGGAGAGGTGGCGGACGCTTGACTACTTTTATTGGGCCTCCGAAGCTTTAAATACAGGCCGGGGGGGCGGCACTGGCTGCGGGCAGGGCGGGGGGGGCACATCCAGCTGTCAGTCGGACCAAGGCAGGGGGTGGGGGGGGGGCCAGGGCCGCCCCCCCAAGCCCGGCATCCCCGGGGCACGGAGCTGCGACCCCCCCCTCCTCGGCTGCCCCGGCCCCCCGGGGGTGGGGGAGGGTGGGATGGGACAGGACGGGCTGGGGTGGGGGGGACACGCGGGACGTTAGTGTGGTGGCGGCGGGGGTGGGGGACGCGGGCCCCGAAGCATCCCTTAGCGGCTGTAGCCAAATTCGTCCGCGTCGTCGGCTCGGAAATCGCCGTAGCGCCAGAGGTTGAGCTGCAAGAGAGGGCACGGGATGGGGGGCAGCCGGCGCCCCCCCGGAGCTGGGGGCTATCCAGGATCCCCTCGGAGATGGGGGTACCACACCCAGTGCCACCCTGGAGACGGGGGGGGGGGGCTCCATCCAGGATCCCCCCGGAGATGGGGGTACCACACCCAGCGTCACCCCAGAGATGGGGGGGGGCTGCATTAAGCAACTCCCCTAGAGATGGGGGGGGGGTACCACATCCAGCACCCCCACCAACAAGGGGGCTGCACCAGGCATCTTCCCCAGAGATTGGGGGGGGCTGCAGCCAGGATCCTCCTGGAGATGGGGGTACCGCACCCAGCATCACCCCAGAGATGGGGGGGCTGCCTCCAGGATCACCCCGGCGATAGGGGGGTACCACACCCCCGCCCCCCACCCAAGGGGGCTGCATCTGTCACCCTGGCAGACAAGGGGCCCCCTGGCCCCCGCTCCCGCCGCCCCCCCCCCCCCACTCACCCGGGCGCTCTTGGCCGTCTCCTGGGCGTTCAGGTACTCGGTGATCTGCGGGGACAGAGGCTGGGGGTGACCCCACGCCCCCTCCCCTGCCCCCCGGGGGAGCTTGGGGGGGTGGGGTGTGGGGCGGCGCAACCCCAGGGACCCCCAGCAGGGTCTGCCCAGCCATGGCGGGTGGGACCCCCGCCGTAGCACCCATTACCTGCACCTTAGGGTGGCGGAAGGGGTCCCCATTGCGGGTGGGGAGGTGGGACCCCTGCCCAGCTCGACCCCCAAGAGGGAACCCAGGCATCCGGGTGGGGGTGCCCAGCACTTCGGGGGTCCCCCCACCCCTTTTCCCTTGACCCCCCCGGCACAGGCACCGAGCCCAGATCGATGTGGCATCAGATGATCCGGGGGTCGATGGCTCACAGCTCGGTCGCCCGCAGGGCAGAGCCCGCCCTGCTGCACCCACCAGCAGCACGGCAGGGACCCCCTCCCCAGCACCCAGCAGCACCCAGCAGCACCTACCACTTTCTGGAACTGCTTCTCCTTGCGCACCTCCACCATGACCAGCCCCTCCTTGACCAGCCCCAGCCCCACGTCGCTCTTGGAGTCGGCGAACTGGAGGGTGACGTGGGGGCAGCCGGGCCCCAGGTGCTCCACGTTGAGCAGGCACTGGGTGTTCTGGATGTCCCGTACCACGCTGTCCACCGCGTCCGCCCGCGCGTCGTCCTGCGGCACCGGGCGGCGTCGGACCCCGCGGTCCCGCCGGGGACCCGGAGCCCCCCCCCCCCCCCACTTCCCCAGGCGCCCCCCCCGCCCCGTACTTACGTCCTGGGGCACCTGGATGAAGGCGAACTTGTACTCGGTGGCCTGCGCCGGCAGGATGCGGGTGCTGAAGGCGGGGGGCAGAGCGGCCAGGCGCGTGGCGGGCAGCGTCTCCTTCTGCGGGCGCAGAGAGGGGGCTGGGAGGGCGCCCAAGGGTGCTGGGCACCCTGTGACGGGCTCCCCGGTGCCAGGGTTGGGAGGGCGCCCAAGGGTGCTGGGCACCCCATGATGGGGTCCCTGGCACTGGGTCTGGGAGGGCACCCAAGGGTGCTGGGCACCCTGTGACGGGCTCCCCGGTGCCAGGGTTAGGAGGGCGCCCAAGGGTGCTGGGCAACCCATGATGGGGTCCCTGGCACTGGGTCTGGGAGGGCACCCAAGGGTGCTGGGCACCCTGTGACGGGCTCCCCGGTGCCAGGGTTAGGAGGGCGCCCAAGGGTGCTGGGCAACCCATGATGGGGTCCCTGGCACTGGGTCTGGGAGGGCACCCAAGGGTGCTGGGCAACCCATGATGGGGTCCCTGGCACTGGGGCTGGGAGGGCACCCAAGGGTGACAATCACCCATGATAAGCTCCCCGATGGCAGGGTTGGGAGGGCACCCAGGGGTGCTGAGCACCCTGTGATGGCGTTGGGAGGGCCCCCAAAGGTACCAGGCACCCCGTGATGGGCTCTGTGGTGCCTCCTGGAGGGAGGAAAACACCAGCACCCAGCCGCAGGGACGGCCAGACGGCCAGACAGATGGCCGTGCATCCCAAGCCCCCTGGTCCCAGGGGCACGATGCTGCCCCTGGGACCAGCTTGGCACCTGGGGGGGGTCACAGCCAGCCCCCCCACCCGCACCGGGGGGCTCCGGCCGGCACCCCGGGGTGCCCCCGCCGCGGCGAGCACTCACGTTGCCGTAGTCAATGTAGAAGATATGGACTTTGGCGGCCGACTCCACCTTCTCCACCCGGGCCCGGTACCTGGGGGGGCGGGGAGGGGGGGGATGACGGTCACCCCAAAACGCCCCTGATCGCAGGGCAACGCCCCCCACGTGTGTGCAGGGGGGTGGGGAGCGGGACCCCCGCCTCACCACTCTCCGTCGACGAACTTGGCGATGCAGACGTCTCCGCGGCGCGGGGCGTAGGAGCCCTCCACGGGCGGGTGGCTGCCCACCTCGGCGCGCATGTTCTCCATCAGCTTCTCCAGCTGGGCGCCTGCGGGGCGGGGGGGCCCGATCCAGCACCCGGGTTAACCCGGGAAACGTGGGGTTTTTGGGGCCACCCACCGAAACCGAGCCTCCTCACCCCGGCCCCCCCTCGCGCCTGCGGGTGGCGGAACACCCATGGGTGCCGGCGGTGCGGCGCCGTCAGTATTTGTGGTGTTAATAATTCAGCGGGTGCTGATGCCTTACAATTTCACCTCAGGGACACAGTGCGGGGGGGTGGGGGGTCCCCAGGGTGCTGCACGCCCGCCGGGTGGGCACCCACGATGGCACGGGCATGGCTGGGAGGTGGGTGGGATTCGGAGCCGGTGCTGTGCCAGGCTGGGGGTCCAGGGATGAGCCCTCCCCCATCCCCTTCCCCGTTCCCTTAAAGCAGCCAAATGACATCGCAGGGGTGGGGTGAGACCCACAGGGTGGGTTTGGGGGGTGGGAGGGAAGGGGGGGACCCCAGCCCCCCCCCCATACCCGTCTCTACGTCCTGCACGTAGAAGTGGAGGTCGTCGGTGATCTCCGTCACGAAGACAGGCTTGTAGTTGGCCGTGCGCTCCTTCTCCTCCAGCACCGGCACCACCTCCTCCGCCGGGGTCTCCTCGTAGTGGGACCACACCTGGCATCAGCAGGGGTGGGGGGGACACGCACACATTGGCCAGGGGACCCCGTGGCCACGCACGATGCCACCGGCGAGCGGCCGGGAGCGGAGCGGGGAGGGTGGCCGTGCCGGTACCGAGCCGCCGGAGCATCCCTGGCCCCCAGCACCCTTGATGTGCCTTGGGATGGGGATGTCCCTCGGGGTGGGGACACCCCTCAAGGTGGGGACACCCCTCGGGGACGGTCCTGCCCGCTCTCACCTTCTCCTTCTTCTGCTTGGCGGCCTCCTCGGCGGCCAGCAGCGCCTTGTAGTAGGGGCTGCGCTCGGCGGTGAAGTGGACCTTGGAGAGAGCGTGTTCCACCAGGGCCACCGAGAGGTTGAGGCCCTCGATGTGCAGCCAGCCGATGAAGTTCCCCGCCTTGTCCATGCTCTCCACCTCCACCTCCACCTGCGGGTGCCCCCGGCGGGGAGGGACGTCAGCCCTCCGCGCCCTCGGCAGCGGGCAGGATGCGCCCACCCCCACCCCGCCTCGCCCCCCCCAGCGCTCGTCGTGTCCCCCCCGCCGCGCCAGCCGGCAGCAAGCAAATGAATGGCTGGGTAACAGCGGCGTTTGACCAGTGGGGGCCCGGCCAAAAGGCAGCCCGGCGTGGGGTCTGGCAGGCGGGGTCCCCACTGCTCTCCTCCACGGCACACGGAGCTGATCCATGGGCACCCAGATCCCCACGGGCACCCTGATCTGCTCCCCAGGCTGTCAGATCTGCTCCCTGGCACCCAGCTCTGCTCCCTGGTCACCCAGCTCTGATCCCTGAGCACCCAGATCTGCTCCCTGGCACCCAGCTCTGCTCCCTGGTCACCCAGATCTGATCCCTGGCACCCAGATCTGCTCCCTGAGCACCCAGATCTGATCCCTGGTCACCCAGCTCTGCTCCCTGGTCACCCAGATCTGATCCCTGGTCACCCAGCTCTGCTCCCTGGTCACCCAGATCTGATCCCTGGCACCCAGATCTGCTCCCTGAGCACCCAGATCTGATCCCTGGCACCCAGATCTGATCCCTGGCACCCAGATCTGCTCCCTGAGCACCCAGATCTGATCCCTGGTCACCCAGCTCTGATATCTGGTCACCCAGATCTGCTCCCCAGGCACCCAGCTCTGCTCCCTGGGTATCCAGATCCGTTCCCTGGGCACCCAGATCCCCATGGGCACCCAGATCTGCTCCCTGGGCTGCACCAGCTCTGCTCCCTGGGCACCCAGATCTGCTCCCTGGGCTGCACCAGCTCTGCTCCCTGGGCACCCAGATCTGATCCCTGAGCACCCAGATCTGATCCCTGGCACCCAGATCTGCTCCCCAGGCTGTCAGATCTGCTCCCTGGGCACCCAGATCTGCTCCCTGGGCACCCAGCTCTGATCCCTGAGCACCCAGCTCTGATCCCTGGGCACCCAGATCTGATCCCTGAGCACCCTGCTCTGATCCCTGGGCACCCAGCTCTGATCCCTGAGCACCCTGCTCTGATCCCTGGGCACCCTGCTCTGATCCCTGAGCACCCAGCTCTGATCCCTGAGCACCCAGATCTGCTCCCTGGGCACCCAGCTCTGATCCCTGGGCACCCAGATCTGATCCCTGGGCACCCTGCTCTGATCCCTGGGCACCCAGCTCTGATCCCTGAGCACCCTGCTCTGATCCCTGGGCACCCAGCTCTGCTCCCTGAGCACCCAGCTCTGATCCCTGAGCACCCAGATCTGCTCCCTGGTCACCCAGATCTGCTCCCTGGGCACCCAGCTCTGATCCCTGGGCACCCAGCTCTGATCCCTGGGCACCCAGCTCTGATCCCTGAGCACCCAGATCTGCTCCCTGGTCACCCAGATCTGATCCCTGAGCACCCTGCTCTGATCCCTGGGCACCCAGCTCTGATCCCTGAGCACCCAGATCTGATCCCTGGTCACCCAGATCTGATCCCTGGCACCCAGATCTGCTCCCTGGGCACCCAGCTCTGATCCCTGGGCACCCAGCTCTGCTCCCTGAGCACCCAGCTCTGATCCCTGGGCACCCAGCTCTGATCCCTGGGCACCCAGCTCTGATCCCTGGCACCCAGATCTGATCCCTGGGCACCCAGCTCTGATCCCTGAGCACCCAGCTCTGATCCCTGGGCACCCAGCTCTAACCCTTGGCACCCAGCTCTGATCCCTGAGCACCCAGCTCTGATCCCTGGCCAACCAGCTCTGATCCCTGGCACCCAGATCTGATCCCTGGGCACCCAGCTCTGATCCCTGAGCACCCAGATCTGATCTCTGAGCACCCAGCTCTGATATCTGGGCACCCAGCTCTGATCCCTGGCCAACCAGCTCTGATCCCTGGGCACCCAGATCTGCTCCCTGGGCACCCAGCTCTGATCCCTGAGCACCCAGCTCTGATCCCTGAGCACCCAGCTCTGATCCCTGGGCACCCAGCTCTAACCCTTGGCACCCAGCTCTGATCCCTGAGCACCCTGCTCTGATCCCTGAGCACCCAGCTCTGATCCCTGGGCACCCAGATCTGCTCCCTGGGCTGCACCAGCTCTGCTCCCTGGGCACCCAGATCTGATCCCTGAGCACCCTGCTCTGCTCCCTGAGCACGCAGCTCTGATCCCTGGGCACCCAGCTCTGATCCCTGAGCACCCTGCTCTGATCCCTGAGCACCCTGCTCTGATCCCTGAGCACCCTGCTCTGATCCCTGGGCACCCAGCTCTGATCCCTGGGCACCCAGCTCTAACCCTTGGCACCCCGCTCTGCTCCCGGCCATGCCCAGGGAAGGGAACCCAGAGGACACGAGGGCAGGACGGTGCGTGGGACGCGGGCAGGAACACGGCACCTCCTCGCCTCGAGCTCCCTGCCCGCGCCCTGCCCGCCCCCGGGGGGGTGCCAGGAGCCTGCGCCCCCGGCCCGGCGCTGCTGGAGCACCCGTGGTACGGGCACTGCCTGTGCCGTGGCGCTGCCGGTGCCCCGTCCTGCGGCCTCTGCCTGCCACGGGAAGGGGCCGGCGCTTGCACGGCACCACCAAGTGTGCAAACCGGGGAGTAAACTGGAGTGTCCAAACTGGAGAGCGCAAACCCGAGTGTGCAAGCCGGAGAGCAAACCCTAGAGCAAACTGGTGTGCAAACCTGAGTGGGGAAACCAGAGAGCAAACTGGAGTGTGCAAACCCGAGAGCGCAATCTGGAGTGTGTAAACCTGAGTGGGCAAACTGGAGAGTAAGCTGGAGTGTGCAAACCAGAGCGGGGAAACCGGAGTGTGCAAACCGGAGAGCAAACCCGAGTGTGCGAACCAGAGCAGGGAAACCAGAGAAAAAACCGGAGCGTGCAAACCGGAGAGCAAACTGGAGTGTGCAAACCAGAGTGGGCAAACTGGAGAGTAAACTGGAGTGTGCAAACCAGAGCGGGGAATCCGGAGTGTGCAAACCGGAGAGCAAACCCGAGTGTGCGAACCAGAGCAGGGAAACCAGAGAAAAAAACACAGTGTGCAAACCAGAGCGGGGAATCCGGAGTGTGCAAACCAGAGAGAGCAAAGCCAAGAGCAAACCTGAGAGCAAACCTCAGTGTGCAAACCAGAGCAGGGAAACCAGGCGAGAAACTGGAGTGTGCAAACGAGTAAGAGCAAACCTGAGAGGAAACCCGCGTGGACAAACCAGAGAGAGCAAACCGGAGTGTGCAAACCAGGGCGTGCAAGCCAGTGAGGGCAGGCCGGGGCGTGCAAACCGGCCACTGCAGGCAGCTCTGCCGCCTCGCACGCTCGCACCCCGCCGCCCTGCCAGGCCGTGGGGGCCCTGCGACGTCTTTCACTGGCACCTCCGAGGCCAGCGGGTTATTTCCATCGCCTGGCCCTGGGCTCTGACCCTCCGTCACGCCGTGGGCTGCCGGGGGGGCTGCCGGGGGGCTGCCGGGGGGGCTGCTGGGTGGGATGCCGGGGGGGCTGCCGGGGGGGCTGCCGGCCCTGCCGGGGTGCCAGCTGGGAGCAGGGGAAGAGCAGCTCTGCGCCACCGCAGCTGCACGGAGGTTTATCGGGATGCTCCGGGGTCAGGGCGCATCCCCCGGGCACCCCCAAGCACCCTGCACACCCCTGGGCACCCCAACAGCATGCTGCCACAGCCCCCGCGACCTCCGGGGTCCCCCCTCGTGACGTGGGGCAGTGTCTGCCCCCAAATTCAGTGACAACACCCAGCACCTCTGCAGGGTGCCCTGCTCTGAGCCGGGGATGGGCGAGGACCCCCAGAGACCCCCACGTCTCCCTTCCCGGTGGGTGCCCCCCACCACCCCGTGACAAACCCACTGGGGTCCCCCTTCCCAGTGGCACCCGTTAGCGCCTCGGCAGCTCGGGGCAGGCCGGTGACCTCTGTTAAACCCATAATGGGAGTTAAAGCCCCCAAAACCAGTGGGTTTTGCAAAATAATGCTCCTTGCAAAGCGCGTGGCGTCAGCCGGCATCTCACGGGGTGTGCGGGTGACAGGGGGGCGGCTGCACGGGGAGGGGGGCACGGGCACTGCCGAGACCCCCAATGCAGTCCCCAGGCAGCGACCCTCCCCGCCCGATGCCAAACCCAGGCACCAGCAGTGGGGGGCCACAGGGGACAACTGCGTCACCCGGGCTGGGGACAAGCGTGGTGCCCCCTGGCGCTCCCCCTGTCCCTGAAACCGGGGGGCTGCAGCCCCCCTGCGCTTTGGGGGTGGGCGCGCAGGAGCTGCTGCAGATGGAGCCCATGGGACGTGCCATGTCCAGCACGGGGTGGGGGTCCGCTGCCTCCCCCCCCCCCAGGCCCACCCTGCTGAGCCCTGGCATGAAGCACACCCCAAAAAGGGTCTGTCCCCCCGGGGGGGGTACCAGCCATGGGGTGGGGGGCCGGCCGAGCCCCGGAGCTTCAGCACACATAAAGCCCCTTTGAGAGCACCCGCGGGGCGGCAGCGGGCCAGGGCTCCCCGCACGCACCCGGCATGCCGATCACCACCCTGCCAGCGAGGAAGAGGAGGGAGCCCGGAGCCCCCCGGTGAGCCGGACCCCTCCGGTGTGCCACGCTGTGCCCGAGGGGCTGCGCCCGACGCCGGTGGGCTCCTGGGCGAGCAGCACCATTGCCAGCAACCCAGAAATCTGTTCGCCCGGTACCGCGGTGGGTGCCGGGTGCGAGGCCGGGCAGCGGTGCCGTGTCCCCAGGCTGTGGCCTTCGCCGGGGCCGTGCCCCCGACCCCCGGACCGTAACGCCCGGAGCAAGGCTCCGCCGCGGCCTCTGGCACGAAGCTGCGTTTCCATCTAGCGGCAGCCGGACCGAACGGCAGCGGGACACCGCGCAGCCAGTGCGGCACCGCACGCCTCGGCCCCGGCCAAACCGGACCCCCCACCCCCCGCCCCGGGCAGCCCCTTCCCAAACCGCTCACGGTGCACCGGGTGCTGGCGGAGCCGGGGCACCCATGGGTGCGCGCAGCGGGCGCCCGAGCTCTCACACGCACGGGGCGAACACGCGGGCACAAGCGCACGCGCGCGAGCAAAGCACAAGCGACCGCGTGCACGGCACGGGGAGCATCTGCTTGCTCCGGTGAGCACCGACCCCCACCCCCCCTCACCCCCCCGGTGCCGCAGCACCGCGAGGCCTCCCGGCGCTGCACCGACCTCCGCTCCGCCACCCGGAGCACCGGCCGCATCCCTCCGCCATCGATCCCTCGTCAAGGGCCGGTTGCTCATTGCACCCGCCTGGCTGGCAGCCGCCGCACGCCCGGAGCTGCAGCGGGGCCGGCGGCCAGCTGCGGAGCGGCGCTGGGTGGGCGGCTCGGCGCCGCCGACCTGCCGGGGACGGGCAGAGGGTCCTCATCTTCCCGCAGCCCCTTCCAGTCGCCGGAGCCGCAGCACCGGGCGGCGTTTGGCCCGTGGCCCTCGGGGCCGCCGGGACGGCCCACGCCGGGGCCGGGAGCGTGGCCGAAGGCACCGGCCGTGCCGCTCCCCGCCGGGGTCGGAGGAGAGGCGAGGTTTGGCGAGCGGGAGATGGATGGGCCCTCGCGCTGCTTTACAGGTGCCACGGTGCCATCATTTGATTACCCCGCCGTAGCCTTCCGCGCGGTTAATCGTGTCTGGCGCCGGCGTTGCCGGACACGGAGCTGTTTTCCCACCCCGAAGCTCATCAATCCCGTCCCAACCTTTCCCCGTCGCTTCAAGAAGCCTCGCAGCGTCCTTCTTCCCTTCCACCGCACGGGCCCCCCGGCACGGCACCTGCCACGGCACGTGCGCGGCACGGCCCGGTGCTGCTGGCACGCCGTGGGGCAGGATGAGGCCCCCCCCGCCCCCCGCCCCGGTCACCCGCCAGCCCCAGGGGTGCGCCTCTGGCCGAGGGGGTCGCCGGGGGAGCAGCACCCCACGCGCGTGAGGTGGGACACCCCGCGACGCCGCGGTAAAGGCGTCCCTGTGCCGCCCCATGGCCGGAGGGTCACCGCGAAGGGACGAGCGGGACGGTAACGGACGCGCCGTAAGAGCTTTGCTTCGGCAGGGACGGGGACGCAACCGGTGCTCCCTGTCCGGGGGGGACATGGGGGACCCACGCGGGACCCACGCCGGGGGTAGACGAGGCCATCGGGCCCTGCGGCGCCTGGGGATGTGCCACCAGCACCCAGGACTGGGACCCCCAGGTGGGACCGGGCACCCCGCAGGGAGCAAGGACAGGAGCGTGTCCCCGGGGGTGCTGCCGCACACCGTGTCCCCACGGGGCCACCCTGAGCACCCGCCAGCCCCACGGAGGTGCCCGGCCAGCTGCGGGCACCCACTGGTGACGGCTTCACGTGCCACCGGAGGGTACGGTGAGGGAGCAGGGGGTCTGGGTGGGTGCTGTTGGCGCATCCCCGTCCCATAGCCCCCCTTCCCCATCCCACCCCACTTCATCTTGACACAGGGGCAGGCGCCCCACAGACCCCAAAATCCTGCACAGGGACCCCCACCCAGTGGGGGCTCCTTCGATCAGACACCAGAGAATCCACATAAGGTTGGGGTGCATTTTAACCTCCCCTCCGCAAGGAAACAAGCTCCTGGGTCCCCCCATCGCCTCACCCTGAACCCCCACCTCAGGCACCTCCTCACTGCCAGCCTGGGGGGGCCGGGGCACCCTCCCCCCTCCCTCAGCACCCTGGGGACCACCCCCCATCTCAGGGAGCCTGTGAGACCCCCGACGCTGCTGGTGGCCCTGTGGTCCCCACATCCCGCAGGGACGCATCCTGCTGGGTCCTCAGCCCCGGTGGGGGGGGAGCCAAGCTGGGTGCTGCACCGGGGGCGCCCCCGGCCCCCCCCAACCCACGTCCTCATTTTCTTTTATTAATTAAACCCCGACGCTGCCGCTTGGGACGCTTCGGTGCTGCCGGCGAAGCCCCCGGCCGCCAGCGGCTCCACGGGGGGTGCAAAACCACATTGGGGGGGGGTCCAGGGTGGGGGGGCACAGCTCGCCCCGCAGCAACCCCAGCTCCTGCTCCGTCTTCCCCCCGACCCCATGCTGATGCGCACTGGGAGTGTCACCCACCTCGCAGCGTTGTGGGGAGGGCCGCCCCGGTGATGGCACCCATGGGCCCCCCCCACCCCACCCCACAATCGCGGGGGTTCGTTACCTGGCCGGCGCTAATTATCCACCCGCCTTGGGCCACCCTGCAGCGGCCGGGGTTGGGGGGGCCCGAGGTGGCGACGGAGGCAGACGAACCCCCCCCTAGCCCGTACCCCCAAAAAGCAGGCAGCCCCCCCTCCCCTTTCTGCTGCTGCGGAGCCGGGCTCGGCCCCCATCAGTGTCCCAGCTTGTGTCCGGTCTCAGCCTTGAGGCCGGGGTTTGGGGGAGGGGCGGGGGGGTCCGCGGCCCCCTGCTCGGTTGGGCACCGCATCCTGCGCTGCGGGGGGGGGAGGGGGGGAGAAGGGGGGGCCACCAGCCACGGACGGAGCCGCGTCCCCCCCCCCCAATCACCTTAAAGCCGCCGAGCTGCTCCATTAGCGCCGCGTCCGTCCGTCCGTCCTCACCCCGCGGTCGGCGGTGGGGGCTTCGCTCTGAACCCCCCCCAGTATCCCCAGCGCGGTCCCCCGGAGCGGGGCTGCGGGCAGGGAGGAGGAGGAGGAGGGAGGAGGAAGAGGGAGGAGGAGGAGGAGGAGGAGGAGGAAGAAGCCCATCCCGCATCTTCCTCCCGGAGCAGCGAGACCGAAAATAGCCGCGGCCGCCGCACCGGGGGAGCGGGGCCGGTGGGGCCCCTCCGGAGCGTGGTGGGCGGCGGGGGGGGGGGCGGGGGGGGTGTGGGGCGGGGGTTCGGGGGGTGTCGGAGCGCTCCGCACCCCCCCGCCGCCGGGCTGCCGGCAGGATGCGTCAGCAATCCCTCCGCGCTCCCGCTGAAGGACAAAAGGATGCGAGAGCCGCCTGCGCGGCTGCTCCCCGCACCGCCCGCGCCCCCCGCGCCCCCCAGCTCCGCGGGATGCCCCCCGCCGCCACCCCCCCGCCCCGGGACGCCCCCCCGCCGCCCCGCGGCGCCCAGCGCTGAGAGCCGGACGCGACCCACGCGGGAAGGAGACGCGGGAGGGTGAACGGGACCCCCGCCCCCCCCCCCGCCCCCCGCACACCTCCCCCCCCCCCCCCCCGACCGACCGGGCGGGAACGGCGAGCGGCTCCCGCGGGCGGCGCGGCGGGGCTCCCCCCCCCCGGCCCCCCCTTGGCCTTTCCCCTCTCGGACCGGGGGTTTTTCCTCTCCTCCGGGGGCTCTCGGCTATTTATTTATTTATTTTCCGATAGCTATTTTTTTAATTTTTTTTTGAATTTTTGTTTCCTTTAAATCTTTTTTTTCCCCGTTTTATTTTCTAATTTTTTCCTTTTCATTTGCTTTGCGCCGTTTTCCCCATTTTAATTTTCCTTATTTTTTTCATTTTCGTTCAGTTTCTCTTTTTTCCTTTTTCCTTTTTCCATTTTTTTTTTTTCAATTTTTAATTTTTGAATTTTTTTCCCCCCAATTTTTCCCCTTTTCTCCCGGCCGCCCCCCTCCCGCGCCGCCCCCGCGGGCGGGGGTCCCGCCATGCCGGGCCGGCCGGGGGGGCGGCCCCACGGGCGGAGGTGCGAGGCTCGGGCGGCGGGGCTCGCCGCGGCGGGGGGCTGCCGGGCCCCCGCTTAGCCGGGCCGCCCCCCCCCGCCCCCCCACCCCCCAACCCCCCCCCCCTTTGCACCGCAGCCTCCAGGAGCCATTTTGTCTTTTTTTTTCCCGGAGCCGGCCCCCCCCGCCCCGGCCCCGCTCCCCCCTTGCGCGGCGCCGAGCACCCCCGGAGCGCCCCCCCGCCCCTTCCCCAGGTAGGTACGGCTGGAGAGGGGGGCTCGGCCGGGAGGGGGGGCGCCTGTTTCCTCTCCCCCCCTCACCCCACTCCCCCACCGGCATCTATTATCGCGCTTTTTTTTGGGCTAAATTTTCATTTTTCCTTCCCCCCCCTCCATCCGCGGCCCCCCCCCCTCACCCCAGCACCGCGACCCCCCCCCCCCCAACTCCGGCCAGCCGGGCCCAGCTTGTCGGAGCCGGGAGAGGGGGGGGGCCCTGAGCCGGTTCTCCTTTTCACGCCGACATCCCCAGACGATGGTGAACGATGAACGTGCCACATCATGAAGCTCTTGTGGCAGGTAACTGTGCACCACCACCGCCGCCGCCGCGCCTGGAGAGCTGCCCTGGTCTCCTACCTGACCGTACACGCGTGGATCCTATACGTCGCCGCCGCCTCCCCCGGACCCCAGAGCTGCCCCTCCGTTTGCTCCTGCAGTAACCAGTTCAGCAAGGTGGTCTGCACCCGTCGCAGCCTCACCGAGGTCCCCGCCGGCATCCCCTCCAACACCCGGTACCTCAACCTCATGGAGAACAACATCCAGATGATCCAGGCGGATACTTTCCGCCACCTGCATCACCTGGAGGTCCTGCAGTTGGGCAGGAACGCCATCCGGCAGATCGAGGTGGGGGCTTTCAATGGGCTGGCCAGCCTCAACACCCTGGAGCTCTTCGACAACTGGTTGACCGTCATCCCCAGCGGGGCCTTCGAGTACCTCTCCAAGCTGCGGGAGCTGTGGTTGAGGAACAACCCCATCGAGAGCATCCCCTCGTACGCCTTCAACCGGGTGCCCTCCCTCATGCGCCTGGACCTGGGCGAGCTGAAGAAGCTGGAGTACATCTCCGAGGGGGCTTTCGAGGGGTTGTACAACCTCAAGTACCTCAACCTGGGGATGTGCAACATTAAGGACATGCCCAACCTGACGCCCTTGGTGGGGCTGGAGGAGCTGGAGATGTCGGGCAATAACTTCCCCGAGATCAAACCGGGCTCCTTCCACGGGCTCAAGTCCCTCAAAAAGCTCTGGATTATGAACTCGCAGATCAACCTGATCGAACGCAACGCCTTCGACGACCTGACGGCGCTGGTGGAGCTCAACCTGGCCCACAACAACCTCTCCTCCCTGCCCCACGACCTCTTCGCCCCGCTGCGGTACCTGGTGGAGCTCCACCTGCACCACAACCCCTGGGACTGCGACTGCGACATCCTCTGGCTGTCGTGGTGGTTGCGGGAGTACATCCCCACCAACTCCACCTGCTGCGGGCGCTGCCATGCCCCCCTGCACATGCGGGGCAGGTTCCTGGTGGAGGTGGACCAGACCTCCTTCCAGTGCTCGGCGCCCTTCATCATGGACGCCCCCATGGACCTCAACATCTCCGAGGGGCGGGTGGCCGAGCTCAAGTGTCGAACTCCTTCCATGTCCTCCGTTAGGTGGTTGCTGCCTAACGGGACGGTCCTGAGCCACGCGTCCAGCCACCCGCGCATCACCGTCCTCAACGACGGCACCTTGAACTTCTCCCACGTCTTGTTGACGGACACCGGGGTTTACACCTGCATGGTGACCAACGTGGCGGGGAACTCCAACGCCTCGGCCTACCTCAACGTGAGCACGGCCGAGCTCAACACCTCCAACTACAGCTTCTTCACCACCGTCACGGTGGAGACCACCGAGATCTCCCCGGAGGACATCTCCCCCAAGTTCACCAAGCCCGTGCCCACCACGTCGACGGGCTACCAGCCGGCGTACACCACCACCACCACCGTCCTGGTCCAGACCACGCGGACGCCCAAGCAGGTGGCGGTACCCACCGCCGACTCCGGCGACAAGATGCAAACCAGCCTGGACGAGGTGATGAAGACCACCAAGATCATCATCGGTTGCTTCGTGGCGGTGACGCTCTTGGCCGCGGCCATGCTCATCGTCTTCTACAAACTCCGCAAGCGACACCAGCAACGCAGCACCGTGACGGCCGCCCGGACGGTCGAGATCATCCAGGTGGACGAGGACATCCCGCCGGCGGCGGCGGCGGCGGCGGCGGCTCCCGCCGGCGTATCAGGTGAGGGGGCAGTCGTGCTGCCCGCCATTCACGACCACATTAACTACAACACCTACAAACCGGCACACGGGGCCCACTGGACAGAGAACAGCTTGGGGAACTCTCTGCACCCCCCCGGGACCACCCTCTCTGAACCCTATATAATTCAGACCCACACCAAGGAGAAAGTACAGGAAACCCAGATATGACTTTTTTTTGGGGCTTTTTGCTTTTTTCCCCCTCCCCCCGAAATTACAAATGCAATAGAATGCACAAAACCAGAACAAAAAAAAAAAAAACCACAAAAAAAAAAGGAGGAAAAAAAATTATATATATATAGACAGCAACTTTTGTACAGAGCGGGGGAGAGACTTTTTTTTCTTGTACATGCTTATATATTAAATCTATGGGCCGATAAGAGAAGCAGATTATATTAAAATTAAAAAAAAAAAATACAAAAAAAAAAAAAACCCAACAAAAAACCCCCACAAACCAACCACAAAAACTATTTTCTAACTCGCAAGTTCTATTTAAAAAGAGGGAGAGAAAACAAAAACAAACAAACAGGAAAATAAATCCGATTTTGCCGAAACCGGAGCGGCGGCGGCGGCGTGGCAGGGCCCCGTGCGCGGTGCAGCGCGGTGCAAGCGCGGCGCGGGGGAGACGCCGTAGCGGGGAGCGCAGAGAGAAGCCCGGTGGGGTGGGATTTTAGGTTTGGGGTTGTTTTTTTTTTTGGGGGGGGGGGGGCTGGGGGGGGAAGGGAGGGTTTGGGGGGGAGGGGGCAGGATGCGGCCGGACCCCCGTCCCACGGCGCTTGCCCTTGGGCCGCGTGTCGCCTTCACCGGCCGCGCCGGCTTCGAAGCGGAGCAGGGAGCGGGACGGCGGTCCGAGCCGCCGCGCTGTGCCAAAATCTTCCAAATGCAATAAAGAAATTAATTTTGGGGTTTTTTTTTTTTGGGGGGGGGGGGGTGGGGGGGGCGGTGGGGTGCAGCCCGTGGGCCGGGGATGGACACCTGCAATGTATTAAAGCAAAAAACAAATTAACAAAACCCAAGAAAAGGGGAGGGGGGGGGAAAAAAACCCCCACCGAGCCGCCGGGCGGGTGGGGTGCTGGGCGTGCGTGGGGGGGGCCGGTGCGGCGGCGGGCGGGGGGCGAGGAGCGGGTGCCCCCCGCTCTGCTCCGCGCCCCCTTTCCACACTGCACCACATCCTGCAGGCCCCGGCGTGCGCCGCCGCACCGGGCACCGGCGGCAGAGGGCTAAGGCTCCTGGGGGGCCGGGGGGGCCTCCCCCCCCCGCTGGGAGACCTGACATATGATTGTAGACCACCTTCAGCGACACGCTGCGGTTTTTAGTCCTTTATTTTTATTTCTTCTGGGGGGGGGGTGGTGTATTTTTTTCCCCCACCCCCCCCATTTCCCTTCCCTAGGTGGGGGTGAGGATTGGGGGTGTTCCCCCCCCCCCCCAAGTCCACCCCAAGGGCTTCTCATGGAATAGGGAGGGGGTGTCAGGAGAATTTAAGGGCTCGGGGGGCTCGGCCTGGCGATGGGAGGGGGCCGGGGGGGGCCACCAGCATCCGAGGTGGCCGCCGAGGGGGGGGGTCCCAGCGGGGACAACAAGTGCCTCGTGGGGGTTCCCAAGGGGGGGCGGTCCGGGAGGGGGGGGACAGGCAGGGCCAGCCAGTGGTGGGGGGGTCCTCCCCGGCCGCTCGGGCACTGGAACTACTTTAATTTCTTATTTTAGCTTTAAAATTTACCGGAGGGTGTCAAATCTGAACTAAAATTGGGGTTGGGGGTGGGGGGGCGTGGTGGGGGGGGTGGGGGGCGTCGGGAAGTTCTCTCTATATCTATATCTCTCTATATAAACGCCGGAACGGTCTGACTGTACTCTGAGACCCGAACGAACCACCACGACGACTAAAAAAAAAAAACAAAAACCAACAAAAAAAAAACCATAAAAAAAAAAACAAGTGTATTTTTGTATTTTAATAAATATTGTTCAAAATTTGTAATGCCGTGTCCCTGAGGGGTTAAAGCGGCGGGTTGCGAGGGGGGGGGCTGCTGCCACGACCCCCCACCCCGGCAGGCAGCGGCCTGAAAGGGTTTCTGTTGCTGCCTTTTTTCTTTTTTTTTTTGGTCTTTCCAGCAGTAAAAAGCTTCCAAAAAAAGAAAAAAAAAAATCGCGGAGGGGGAAGCGGGGAGGCAAGTGGAGGGAGGAGGCGGGGGGCGACGCGAATTGGGGGCGGGGGAGGGGGAAATGTGCTTGGGTGGGGGGGGTGAGGAGCTTTGGGCCCCCCCCCCCGAGTTGTGGGCATCCGAGCGGCTGCGCCGGGACCCCCGGCATCGCGGCGGGCACCCGGGTGGAGATGCCGGTGCATCCCCTCCCCCACCCCCGGGACCCCCCCCAGGGGTTGTGGTGGGGGTGGGGGCGGGGGGGCAGGGTTGTTACCCCTCTGATTTATGGCTGGAAAACCTTAATTCGCCATTAAAGGCGGGAGCGGGCGCCGAGCAGGGAGGGTAACGCCGGGGATGAATCACCGGCAGCGGGACCCGGCGCTCCAAGATGGTCGGGCAGGGGCAGGGGGACGGAGGCCGGCCCCGGCACCGCGGTGGGGACACCGGGACCCCCCGGCTCCACCGGGACCCCCCGACTCCGCGGGGTCCCTGGGCTGCGCCGGGACACGGGGACCCCCAACCACGCGAGCTCACCCCCGCCTCCGCGGGGACCCCCGGGCGCTGGCGGCAGGGACGTGGGGTGCCCCGCGTGCTGGTGGCGGGGAGGCGGGGACCCCCGGGGGGGGGGGCAGCGGGGTCCCCGAGGTGCCACCCCCCACCCCCCCACCCCAGCCCTTGCGGCAGCGCGGGGTGACGGTGCCCGCCGGCGGCCCCGGGGCCACCCTTGTGCCGTCGCTGCGGCCGCGGGCTCCCTCCGGCACCGGCGACGGAACCGGCGCCCCCCGGGGGACCCCATCGCCCAGCCCGGGGATGCCGAGGGGAGGAGACCCCCCCCAGCACCCCGCTTCACCGGGACCGAGCCGCCGCGCAGCGCCCAGCCGCCGCAGCGCTGTCGCGGTTATCGCGGCGGGAGCTTCACGTCGGGATTTTAAGGGATTTTTTTCTTTTAAGCTTTGGGGTTTTTGGTTGGGTTTTTTTTTTTTTTTTTGGCGAAATCCGGGAAGGTTTCTATCAAAACATATGTCTGGTTTTCTCTTTATTACCGGCTTGTATCACTCCGGCTGATCTGCCAATGCAAACACCGCTCTCCTCTTCCTCACGGCGGGCTGAGCTCTCCCACCCAGCCCCGGCTTTGCTGGGGGGGGCCTTCCTCCCCGCCGGCACCTCCGCACTCCTCCTCCTCCTCCTCGCCGCGCCAGCCTCCGGCCGGGCAAACATCCCACGCGAGCCTTTAGTTCGGCAGCGAGGCAGGAGGGGATGAAGGGCTTGAAGTGACACCTTGATTTTTATTTAAGCACTTTGCTTTAATTTTAGCCTTAAATTAGAGCGCCCGAGTCAATCACCTTCCTGCTGCTATCAAAAATGGCTGGAGGGGAGCGTGGGGGGTGTGGGGGGGGCTCTGCGGCGGGCATGGAGGGGCTGCGGGTGGCCAGGGCATGTGCGGGACCAGCGGGGGGCTGCGGGGAGACGGGGGGCTGCGGGATGATGCGACGGAGGGGTTGCAGCATGATCAGGGGTCTGTGGGGTGATCCGGGGGGTTGCAGCGTGATCAGGGGTCTGTGGGGTGATCCGGGGGGTTGCAGCGTGATCAGGGGTCTGTGGGGTGATCCGGGGGGTTGCAGCATGATCAGGGGTCTGTGGGGTGATCCGGGGGGTTGCAGCATGATCAGGGGTCTGTGGGGTGATCCGGGGGGTTGCAGCGTGATCAGGGGTGTTGCAGTGCGATCGATGCGAGGGGCCACGGTGTGATGCAATGGGGGGTTGCAGCGCGACCAGCGTAAGGGGGCCGCGGTCCGAGCAGAGGGGCTGCAGGGCAATTGGGGGGCTGTGGTGGGATCAGTGCGAGGGGTTGCAATGCGGTGGGGTGGCGGGCTGCAGCGTGAACAGGGGGGCTGCAGTGTGACCAGTGTGAGGGGTTGCAATGCCATCGGGGGCTGCAGTGCTATCAAGGGCCTGCAGCATGCTCGGGGGCTGCAGTGCAATGGGGCAGAGGAGCTGCAGCTTGCTCGGGGGCTGCAGTGCGATGCGGTAGAGGGCCTGCAGCATGCTCGGGGGGGCTATGCTGTGCTTGGAGGGGCTGCAGTGTGATGGGGTAGAGGGGCCGCAGCATGCTTGGGGGGCTGCAGTGTGCTCGGGGGAGGCTGCAGTGTGCTCAGGGGCCTGCACTGTGCTTAGGGGGCTGCAGTGTGATGGGGGAGCGGGGCTGCAGCATGCTCAGGGGGCTGCAGTGCAATGGGGTAGAGGGGCTGCAGCGTGCTCAGGGGGCTGCAGTGCAATGGGGTAGAGGGGCTGCAGCGTGCCTGGGGGGCCGCAGCGTGCTCGGGGAGCCTGCACCATGCTTGGGGGCTGCAGTGCGATGGGGTAGAGGGGCCGCAGTGTGCTCGGGGGGCCGCAGCATGCTCGGGGGAGGCCGGGGCAGGGCCACAGCACCGGAGCTGGCCGGTCCCTGCTCCCAGCGCTGGGAAACTTTCCCGCCCGAGTCTCCCACCGTCTCCGCGGGCAGGGGTCTGGCAGAGCGGGCAGGGGGCCGGCAGAGCGGGCAGGGGGCCGGGAGCGGAGGTCATGGGCTGCAGGGACAGAGGGGAAAGCCGCCACTGCCAGGCGAGGGACAGACGGCCGTCCAGCCGTCCGGCTGAGGGCGGGTGGGTATTTGCAGGCAGCCCCGTGCGAATGCCTTCGTCACCGGCTTCGCAGAGCCATGCGAAAAACGGAGCGACAGGAATATAAAAGCCTTTCATTGGCGGCTCCGGCGGCGATGCCAGGCACGGGGCCCCCCCTCGCACACACGCCATCCGCCCGCCGCCCACCCCTCGCGCTTTTTTTGGGGGGGAAACGGGAGATTTCAGCTGCCGGAGATGCTTTGCCGCTCAGCGACAGCCAGCCCGGCCGGCAAGGGCACGCCGGCCCCCGGCACAGGCGGCAGCGGGCAGGGCTGCGGGGGGCTGGCAGGGCCGGGGGTGCCCCACGCCGAACCCCGCCAGCGTCCGGGTACCCCCTGCAAACCGCCCCACGGCTGCCCCACGGCTGCCCCACGGCGGGTTCCCCATCCCGGCAGGTTTAATGAGGAAAACACCCCGGCGGGGAGCGGGGGCCGCGCAGCTGCAGCATCCCGTGATTAAAACCTATAGGCTTGTTAAGGATAATTTCTATGGCAACCTCCTCGGCAGGGACCGGCCTCTACGCTGGCACGTGCCAGAGGGTGCCGGTGGCTTTGCCGGCACCCCAAGAGCCCTGTGGGGCACCCCACGGCGCATCCCCGGCACCGCTGCGGCCGGGGGGTCCCTGCTGGTTCCCCCGGCTGGGGTGGGTGCGGGGTTGGGGTGCTCGGCTGGCGGCGGGGGATGGTGACCCGGTGCCGGGGCCTTTTCTTGCCGTGCCGGCACATGGCAGCGGCGGGTTTCGGTAAGAGCAGCTCGGTAATTAGCTGCCTTGCTTGGGAAAAGGCAAATATTTACTAAATAAGTATACGCAGTTTGAGGGAAAAAAGCAAATGTCACAGCAGCTGCCGAGAACCCCCCGCGGCGGTGGCACTGGGGTGGGGGCGACGCTCCCCGCTGCGGCTCGGGGACGCGGTGGGACACGTGGGAGGGTCAGCGGAGCCTCCTGCCAGCACCGAGCGCGGGGCATCCACCCCTTGGGCGTTGCGCGGGGCTCCACGGTGGCACCCCCAGAGAGGGGGTCCCCGCCCCGGTGTCACCGGCACCGTGCCACGGGCAGCCGTGCCAGCGGCCGTTGCGGCGGCGCGGGGTCCCAGCCGCTCGGCACCCAACCCGACGTGGGGGTCCCCTTAATTATTCTTATCGCTGCGGATACTTTTGGCTCCGGTGCTGCGGACGGGTGGGGGGTTATTTTCGTTGTTGTTTTGCAGCCCGGTGGGTTTGCGGCGGCAGCGTGCCGTAACGCCGCCTCGGACCGGTGCTCTCGGGAGCGGGGCGATACGCTGGCGCGCAGATTTAACGACCGGTAATTTAAGGCTTGATTCATCAAAAAAACCCACATTGGATTTCGAGAAATTCCACGCACGGGGCAATTTTCCGGCAGTCCCGCAGGACCGGGCGGCTCCTGCCGCGACGGGTGCGGCGGCCACCACGGCACTGCCGGGGTGCTGAGAGGGAGATAACCCCCCCCGCATCGCCCACCGGGGCTGGGGTGGGCACCCTGGCGTGGGGGTCCCGCTGCTGCCGGATTAGCCGAGCGCAGGGCCGTGAGGCATCGATCCTCCCGGAGCATCGCCGGCAGCACCGCGGCCGCTGCCAGCCCCAACCCAAAACGAGCCGGGGTGGGTTAGTCACCGTCCCACTGGCTTCACCTGGCCGGTGAGTCAGCAGCAGCCGGAGCTGCTGGGTTAAAAATAGACCCTCAGCCTCCCGGGGTGCGGAAAAATTTGGCTGCTCCCCACCCCGGCGTGGGTGTCCCCCTCCCCAGGCCACCGTGGGAGCCTGCCAGTGCCACCCGTGTCTCCAGACTGTGGCTGCGGGGGGTCTCTGGGGGTACCTGCCCTCCCCGCGGGGCAGAAGGCAGCGGGAGGAGGAGGAGGATCGCGGCTCCGGGGGTGACGGGGACCTGGCACAGGCTCCCCACGGCCGACACAGAGCCCCCCCCACGCACGGCACGAGGCGCTCGGCGGGGAGGAGGAGGATGATGAGCAATGGCGGTGGAGGGAAGCGGGTGGGCCAAGGGCTGCACCGGCAGCACGGCAGCCCTGGGTGGGTGGACGGATGGACGGACGTCCTTGTCAAGACTAAAAATACCCAGAAGCAAGAAGCTCGTCCGAGCGGCAGCCGTCAGCTCCCCCGGCACGCCACGCACCGGGCACGCACCGCACCGGGCTCCGACGGGGCCGGTGGGGAAACTGAGGCACGGCAAGCCCCGCTGAGCTCCATCCCGCCTCTGCCCGCTCCTCCCCGGCAGCGCCGCGGGGCTGTGCCGGCGCCGGCCGAGCTGCCGCCACGTGCCAGGCCGCTTTCCTGGTTGTTTGGTTTTTCTTCCCCAAGCCTGAAACCAGCAAGTGCTTTTTTTAAGGGGGGAGAGGATTTTATTTGCTGTCCCTCCCCCCCCCAGGGTAATTAGGATTGCAGCACTGCCGGGTTGGCATAAACACGCTGCTGCGCCGTCCCTGCTAATCGGCCTTATGGGGTGGAACCTCCTAAATTGGGTTAAGCAGGTCAGGAGGATGGCACGGTGCCGCTGGCGGTGGGACCCCCCCCTCCCCACTCCCACGCGGGGTCCCCCAGGGCTCCGAAAACCCATCGGGACGGAGCCCTGAGCGTTCGGGTGGGGGTTCAGGGTGCCGGCGCGGCGTGACTGCGGCTCTCAAGCTCCGCCACGACGTCCCCCGGCAGCATCCGCGTGGCCTCCTCGCCGCGGCCACGTGCCGGCCGCCACGGCCCGGCTCCCGGAGGTGGAGCGCACCAGTGCCGGGCGAGCGGCCCCCGCGTCACGCCGGTACTGCCCGGCGGGACCCCGTGTGCAGCTGGTGCCGGGTAGACGCAAAATAGTCTGCACCTTGGGGAGAGCCGGCAGCCCGGCCGATGTAATTAAATCAGGCACCTTGTCAAAATCAGGCTGCTCATTTGCACAACGTGAGCACGAAGGGGGGAAGGGGTGGGACGGGGCTCCCGCAACCTCCGCGGCGCTGCCTTGGCGCAGCCGCCGAGCTCTCCCGTCCAACGCCCGGCGCCCCGGAGCACCGCGGTCCTGTCCCGTGCCACGCTCCGCGCACCCTCTGTCCCCATCCCCAGGAGGTGACGGCGCCGGCACGGCCGCGGCACGGCCGCCCCGTGGGCCGTGGCAACCCGCCGGCACCGCGGCACCCAAAGGCAAGAGCCGTCGCAGCGGCTCTGGCATCACCGAGGGGGTTTTTCAACGGCTTCCACCGCCCAGAGTGACACCCTCCTATGACGGCAGGGGGGTGCCTCCGGGGAGGGGGGAGCATCGCGCCTCGGCAAGAGGCAGGTTTTTGCCCACGGTTCCACAAGCGGTGCCGTCGGCGGGATGCTGTCCCCAGGGAGCCTGGCGGCAGCCGGGGGATGCTCAGGGGGGTGCTCGGGGGGTGCTCGGGGGGATGCTCTCCCACTCTTCGGTCCGTGGTCTCCAGCCTCATTCTTTCTCGAAGGCTCCGTCAAGGAGACGGGCGTTAAAACCCCCTGGCAAAGGCTCGTTTAGTCCCTAACGAGCCCTGCCAGCGCCCAGCCAGAGCCGCGTCTCCCGGAGGGCTCCCGCGTCCCTGGGAGGAGCTCGGCAGAGCCCAGGGCCGGCAGGGACCATTACCGGCTCCACCGCACGTGGCAGGCAGCGCCGAGGGGCAGGCAGGGACACAGGCAGGGAAGGAGGGAGGCAGGGACACAGACAGGCAGCAGGGGGGAGGCAGGCAGGCAGGGATGCAGGCCGTCGGCAGGGGAGGCAGGGATGCAGGCAGGGATGCAGGCAGGGGTGTAGGCCGCCGTCGGGGGAGACAGGGATGAAGGGGGGAGGCAGAGATGCAGGCAGGGATGCAGGGAGGCAGGGATGCAGGCAGGGATGCAGGCAGGCATGCAGGCAGGGATGCAGGGAGGCAGGGATGCAGGCAGGCAGGCAGGCAGGGGTGTAGGCCGCTGGCGGGGGAGGCAGGGATGCAGGGGGGAGGCAGAGATGCAGGCAGGCAGGCAGGGAGGCAGGGATGCAGGCAGGGATGCAGGGGGAGGCAGGGATGCAGGCAGGCAGGGATGCAGGGGGAGGCAGGGATGCAGGCAGGCAGGGAGGCAGGGATGCAGGGATGCAGGCAGGGTTGCAGGCAGGCAGGCAGGCAGGCAGGGATGCAGGCAGGCAGGCAGCGGGGGAGGCTCTCTGCCTGCTCTGCAGAGCAGCGCCTGCCCCTTCCCAGCTCCGCTCAGAGCAGCAGCCTCCAGGGCTCCCACAAACTGCTGACACAGCAGCTGGAGCCTCTTGTTAAAACCATCACGATAAAGGAAAAATGGGGGCTACAAGGCAATGAAGAAGGGACCAAAACCCCCCCGCAGGGGTTGGGTTGCTCAGACCCCCTGTCCTGGGGAGATTGAGAAAGCCAGTATCAAGATGCTGGTGGTGGGATTTGCAATTCCCCGTGGGGTAAAGCCGCGTGGCGGGGGGCCGGAGGGGGGGGGAAGAGCCGGCACCACAGCGAGGATTTTGTGAGAGCTGCCCGAGCGCTGCCCAACGCTTTTCTCTCCATCAGCGAGGGGAGGGGTGACACCCCCCCCCAAGGCTCCAGCTGGACCCCTACAGTCTGGGGGAAAACAGGGACTCCTTGCCCCAAGGCAGGGATATGGAGGAGGAGGGCTGGGGCGGGCAGGAGGGGACCCCCATCCCGGGGTGTTCGGGCGGCTGCTGCACCCCTGCGGGAGGGGAGTCCCGCCCCGGCGGGTGCTGGGTACCGGTAGTGGGGAAGGGCCAAGCCCCCTGGGCACGCAGCCGCCCACCCCAAGCCACCAGCGGTCGTTAAGCCCCATCATCGCCCGCTAATAACGAAGTGGGCTGCCTGCGGTGTCGGCGGCTGCGTGCCCAACGTGCCCCCGGGTGCCGTAAAGGAATAAATCCGCTATTCCGTGTAATGGATTGTATATAATGACTTGGAGAGGTCAGCGAGGGGAGCAGTATCCTTAACGGCACGGAATAATTCCCTTCCTCTTCTCAGCCAGGTCCCCAGCACCAGCCCCGGGAAGCCTCGGCCGAGCCGCACGCCGTGCCGGAGCAGCGCCGGCTCATCCGGCACCACCGTCCCGGGGTCGCGCTGCTGGCAGAGCCGAGCTTTGCACCCCGCGGTTCTCATGGGCGTCAGTGCTCGGGGCATCTCCCGCGTGCCTGCAAAGCACCGGCGCTGCGCTGGCACGGCACGGCACCGTTCGGCGCCGGCACGGCTTTCCACCCCGCGCCATCACGCCGCCACGGCCTGGGGAGGCCACGGGAACATGCCGGCGGTGACCGAGCGCCGTGCCGGCCCCGACACATCGCCTGCACACCCGCCACGCGTTTGGGGACGGGGTGCGAACAGGCTGCTCGCCGAGGAGCAAACTCCCCCTCCTCGGAGCTCGGAGCCAGGTCCGGGATGTCACCTCCTGTCCCCGTCCCCCGCTCCTTGCTTTAAAACCTCCCGTTTGAAGCGCACAAGTGAAAGAGGTGAGGAATAAAAAGGGGAATAAATATAAAAGGCTCCTTTTCTGCTCAGTTCCTGGAGGACTCAAGCATTTAGCCGGGGAGTTTAAAAGCCTGCTGACCCGGCACGCGCCGGCAGCCGGGATTACGGCGAGGAAACCTTCAAAGGGCCGGAGGGGCTGGGGGGATGCGGGCAGGGGAAGAGGGTGAGCGGGCAGCGGGTGCTGCCCGTGCCAGGCTGTGCGTGGGGAGGGCGAGCCGAACGCCAGCCCCCGCTCTAAAAATATAGGCCTGACCCTGTTCTAAAATTACCGCTCGGCACCCGCCGCTGGCAGCGAAATCGGCCCCGAGCTGCGGATCCATCAGCGGGAATGGGAATTGCTGCATTGCAACAAGAGCCGGGGGCTGGCAGGGGCTGGGGGGGCTGGGGGGCCTGGCAGAGGCTCGGGGGGCTGGCAGGGGCGGGGGGTGGCTGGCAGAGGCTGAGCGGGACTGGCAGGGGTTTGGGGGGGCTGGCAGGGGCTCAGGTGCCTGGCAGGGGTTGGGGGGGCTGGCAGAGGCTGGCAGGGGCTGGGGGGGCTGGCAGAGGCTGGCAGGGGCTGGGGGGTGGTCTGGCAGGAGCTGAGGGGGGCTGGCAGGGGTTGGGGGGGCTGGTGCAGGCAGTGGAGAGCACCCAATGTCCTGGGGCACAGGGGACATTTTGGGCCCATTTCCCATGATTACGGCACCGGGGGGGTTTGTGGGGGGGGGCGATGGGGGGGCTGGAGCTGTGACTCCCCACCCCCACCCCACCGGGCAGCCCCCACAGCGGTGATGGTGACGCAGGGATGGATGGGCAGAAGATGGGGGATGTCCCCATCATCCGGTTGCCGTGGAAACTGAAGGGAATCACCTTCCAGAGAACCTCCAAGCAAAACCCCGGGACACCCCCCCCAACGCCCCCACACTCCAGGAAAGCAGCAGGGACACAGACGAGGAAAGCGCCCACCCCTGCACCCCAGGAGGGGGCTGCCACCCCGTCCCCATGCACCCCAGGAGGGGGCTGCCACCCCACTGCACCCCAGGAGGGGGCTGCCATGGTTTCAGAGCCCCACCGTGCCTGGGGACACCTGGGAACGTGGGTGGGCACCAAAGCCAAGCCGGGGTGGCAGCACCGAGCGGGATGGGGGGGACGCCATGGCAGGAGCCACCCAGAGCGAATCCGAAATGAAGGTGCCCATCACCCACTCCCCTCCCCGGCAGCACCCTGGGATCGCAGCGCCTTAATCCTCCTCGGGAGAGATTTTTTAAAATTTATTCAAGCCACCCTATTTAGCCGCCGTCCTCAGAGGAGGGATTAAGCTGCCGCAGTCTCCGGGCACTTGGCTGCTGCTCCCTGCGGGGACCGTGGAATTTGGGGGTTCCTCCAGCCAACGGCCCTGGGCAGAGGGGTACAGGCAGACCCCTGCCCTGCTGCCAGCCCCGCACCATGCATACCTCGCCCCGACTCAGAGAGAAGGGTCCGGGAAATGTCCCCAAGGGCCATTTGCATCCCGACCCCCTGCAGGGGCTCCCCCAAAACGCCCCAGGTCCCACCCCAGCTGCACCCCAAAACGCAGAGCCGGCAGCGCGGGGCTCGTCCCTCTCTCGGCCCTGCTGCGGGAGGGCAGCGCCGGCGCCCGACACCTCTGGGCCGTGCCGTGCCGGCTTTGCGAGCCGCTGATGAAGGCGTGAGCCAAACCAGACCCCTCTGTCCCCCGGGAACCCCGGCAGCGCCTGCCCGGCTCGCGTGAAAAGCCGCAGCGGCAGCAGCGCGGCAGTGGGTGACCCGCAGCCGTGCCCACCGCGCCGGGCAGGCGCCACTGCCCCGGTGCTGCCGGCATCGCCCTGCTCCCGGCCTGGGGACGCCGTGCCCGGTGCCATCGGCCGTGCCCGGAGCAGGATGAGACCCGCAGCAGCCACCACCATGTGCCACGTCCATCCCAGGCTGCGGAGGGTGTCAAAGCTGTCACCGCTGCGGCACCACGGGAGGGGACCGTCCTGCCGCCACCACCCCACAACCGGGGCTGGGGGCTGCTTTGGGGGACACGGAGCACGGCCCCCACCCCCCCACTCGGTGCTTTCCAGTGCCGAGACCCCGCTCGGCTCAGCCCGGCGAGGCAGCAGCTGCGGCTTTGTTAGAGCCCCGATCGAAATTCCACGTGCATCGAGGCCAGATGGGGCGAAACACTGAAGGGGTCGACGCAGGAAGGAGAAACGCAGCCGGGGAGGCAGCGACGCCGAGGGCGGGGGGCAGGCGCCCGCACTGCCCGCAGCACCCCTTGTGCCCCCCACGGCCAGCCCCGGACCCCCGGGTGGGCGCCCTCCTGAGAGGTCCTGGCTGGGGGGGCTGCGAAAGCCACACCGGCAGATTCACCCCCCACCCCCCCGCCCCGCCGGCGGGCAGGACCCCCTCAAGCGCGGGCAGGCGGGCGAGCGAGGTGATGGGACGTGACAGGGCCTGGCTGGTGCGGGGCGGTGAGCGCCGGCTGCGCCGCAGCCTCCAGGATGCGCGAAGGGAGCCCAGCGATGCCCCCGGGACGCGGGTCAGCAGTTTACAGCAGCCGACGGCACGCCGCAAGAGGCTGAGGAGGGATGGAGATGCCTGCTGTGTCCCTGCGTCCCGGTGTCCCTGTGACCCTGCGTCCCTGTGTCCCTGCGTCCCTCAGCCCCTGCATCCCTGCATCCCCCTGTCCCTCAGCCCCTGTGTTCCCATGTCCCTGCATCCCAGTATCCCTGTGTCCCAGTGTCCCTGCATCCTGGTGTCCCAGTGCCCCTGCATCCCTGTGTCCTGGTGTCCCTGTGTCCCCGTGTCCCTCAGCCCCTGTGTCCCCATGTCTCTGCATCCCAGTGTCCCCGTGTCCCAGTGTCCCTGCATCCTGTGTCCCTGCATCCCTGTGGCCTGGTGTCCCTGTGTCCCTGCGTCCAATTGTCCCCGCATCCTGGTGTCCCCATATCCCTGTGTCCCCGTGTCCCCGTGTCCCTGCATCCCCATGTCCTTGTGTCCCCGTGTTTCTGCATCCTGGCGTCCCTGTGTCCCTGTGTCCCTGCATCTCAATGTCCCAGTGTCCCTGCTTCCTGGTGTCCCTGCGTCCCAGTGTCCCCATGTTCCTGCATCCCCATGTCCCTGCGTCCCTGTGTCCCTGTGTCCCTGAATCCAACTGTCCCCGCACCCTGGTGTCCCCATGTCCCTGCATCCCGGTGTCCCCGTGTCCCTGCATTCCCATGTCCCTGTGTCCCTGCATCCAACTGTCCCCGCACCCTGGTGTCCCCGTGTCCCTGCATCCTGGTGTCCCCCTGTCCCTGCATTCCCATGTCCCTGTGTCCCTGCATCCAACTGTCCCCGCACCCTGGTGTCCCCATGTCCCTGCATCCTGGTGTCCCCGTGTCCCTGCATTCCCATGTCCCTGTGTCCCTGCATCCAACTGTCCCCGCACCCTGGTGTCCCCGTGTCCCTGCATCCCGGTGTCCCCGTGTCCCTGCATTCCCATGTCCCTGTGTCCCTGCATCCAACTGTCCCCGCACCCTGGTGTCCCCGTGTCCCTGCATCCTGGTGTCCCCCTGTCCCTGCATTCCCATGTCCCTGTGTCCCTGAATCCAACTGTCCCCGCACCCTGGTGTCCCCGTGTCCCTGCATCCTGGTGTCCCCCTGTCCCTGCATTCCCATGTCCCTGTGTCCCTGAATCCAACTGTCCCCGCACCCTGGTGTCCCCGTGTCCCTGCATCCTGGTGTCCCCCTGTCCCTGCATTCCCATGTCCCTGTGTCCCTGAATCCAACTGTCCCCGCACCCTGGTGTCCCCGTGTCCCTGCATCCTGGTGTCCCCCTGTCCCTGCATTCCCATGTCCCTGTGTCCCTGCATCCAATTGTCCCTGCATCCTGGTGTCCCCCTGTCCCTGCATCCTGGTGTCCCCCTGTCCCTGCATCCTGGTGTCCCCCTGTCCCCGCACCCTGGTGTCCCCGTGTCCCTGCATCCTGGTGTCCCCCTGTCCCTGCATCCTGGTGTCCCCCTGTCCCGGCGCCCACCAACCTGTGGCATTTTGGGTGGGCGCAGGGCCTCGCTTCTCCCGACCCCCTCAGCCGCCTGCATCGCCCCGCGGCCGAGAGGGGCGAGCGGGGCGGTGCAGGGCGGGCAGCGCAGCGGGGTCCCGGCAGCCCCGTCCCCTGCTCGAGGCTCGGCAGGAGGAGGAGGAGGAGGAGGAGGCCGGGGAAGCCAGGCCATGGCGCAGAGATGGAGTGTGCACGAGTGGAGGAACCCCTCGCCGCGTCGCTGCTGCCCACACTCTGCCGGGGAGACGGCAGCTCAACTGCCCCAGCTGGCTGCTCCTGCCCCATACCCCCATTCCTGCCCCCCCTTTTCCTGCCCCAGCCCCCCTATTCCTGCTCCAGCTCCCTGCTCCTGCTCCAGCCCCCCATTCCTGCCCCAGACACCCATTCCTGCCCCAGCTCCCCACTCCTGCCCCAGCCCCCCTATTCCTGCCCCAGCTCCCCATTCCTGCCCCAGCTCCCCATTCCTGCTCCAGCCCCCCTATTCCTGCCCCAGCCACCCATTCCTGCGCCAGCTCCCCACTCCTGCCCCAGCCCCCCTATTCCTGCCCCAGCTCCCCATTCCTGCCCCAGCTCCCCATTCCTGCTCCAGCCCCCCTATTCCCGCCCCAGCCCCCCCATTCCTGCCCCAGCTCCCCATTCCTGCTCCAGCCCCCCTATTCCTGCCCCAGCTCCCCATTCCTGCCCCAGCTCCCCATTCCTGCCCCAGCTCCCCATTCCTGCTCCAGCCCCCCTATTCCTGCCCCAGCTCCCCATTCCTGCCCCAGCTCCCCATTCCTGCTCCAGCCCCCCTATTCCTGCCCCAGCTCCCCATTCCTGCCCCAGCTCCCCATTCCTGCCCCAGCTCCCCATTCCTGCCCCAGCCCCTCTATTCCTGCCCCAGCCCCCCCATTCCTGCTCCAGCCCCCCTATTCCCGCCCCAGCCCCCCTATTCCTGCCCCAGCTCCCCATTCCTGCCCCAGCTCCCCATTCCTGCCCCAGCTCCCCATTCCTGCCCCAGCCCCTCTATTCCCGCCCCAGCCCCCCTATTCCCGCCCCAGCCCCTCTATTCCTGCCCCAGCCCCCCCATTCCTGCTCCAGCCCCCCTATTCCCGCCCCAGCCCCCCTATTCCTGCCCCAGCTCCCCATTCCTGCCCCAGCTCCCCATTCCTGCCCCAGCCCCTCTATTCCCGCCCCAGCCCCCCTATTCCCGCCCCAGCCCCCCTATTCCTGCCCCAGCCACCCATTCCTGCGCCAGCTCCCCATTCCTGCCCCAGCCCCCCTATTCCTGCCCCAGCTCCCCATTCCTGCCCCAGCTCCCCATTCCTGCCCCAGCCCCTCTATTCCCGCCCCAGCCCCCCCATTCCTGCCCCAGCTCCCCATTCCTGCCCCAGCCCCTCTATTCCCGCCCCAGCCCCCCTATTCCTGCCCCAGCCCCCCATTCCTGCCCCAGCCCCCCAAGACGGGCCGAGGGAAGGTGCTGCCTCTCCCCGTGCAGCCCCTCACAGCACCGCCGCTGGTCTGCACCCCACGCCAGGAGCCCCCCATTCCCTGGGTGGGGGGGGGGGAGAGGGGGGAGCTCATTTAGTCACCCTGGTATTTAAACCCCCACCCCAAGCCAAGGGCACCCCGACACCCGGGCGGCAGCCGCGATGCCGGTGGCAGAACCCCCGCGCCAAGCAGCCGCCGGCGCCGGCACCCGCTCACCGCGCCGTGCCGGACCCCACCGCGGACCACCGACGGCTGCGCCTCGACCCGCCGAAGGCCCGAGGGGGGCCGCGCTCCCGCACCGCCGCGGCTCATTTAAACGGAGCGAGGAATTACCGGCAGCACCGACGCGAGGGCGTGAATGCAGCCGGGGCGGGGTGAGAGCGGGGAAAAGCAGAGTCATCGGTGCAGAAATTGCCGAGTTTTACCTTGGCAGCCGCTCGGCGAAAGGCTGCGGAGGGCACTTTTATACCCTATACTGAAATTATGAATCACGGCGTAATTGCACGAGATGGATCTCGCGCTCCGGCGACACAGAAGCTTCAATCAGGGAAGTCGCACGAGTTCGGGAATTTTAATATCAAGAGACCTTAATGAGAGCACGATAAATCCGGGGAGGGGGAGGCGGGGAGGGGGGGCTCGCGGCGGACCCCCGCGCGCTCGGCAGCCGATCGGCAGCGCCCCCCAGCCTCGCCCGCCTTCCCCCCGCAGAATTGGCAGCAAAAGCCCAAAGCAGCACCCAAATCGGCCGCCCCGGGGAGCAGCCGGGAGCTGCCCGTCCCTCGTGCCGGGAAGGCCGAGGCCGCCGCGCGTCCCCTCGGCGTCCGCCGCATCCACGGGGCTTCTGCTGGGCCGCCCTGCGCGCCCACCGCATGTCTGCCGCTCACCCGCTGCGCTGCTGCTGCTGCTGCGCAGCCCCACGGAGCCGCTGCGCATCCGCCGTGCAACCGCCACCCATCCACCGTGCACCCACCGCACCTCTGCTGTGCACCCACCGCACCTC
Source organism: Phalacrocorax carbo (assembly GCF_963921805.1). Lineage (NCBI taxonomy): Eukaryota > Metazoa > Chordata > Aves > Suliformes > Phalacrocoracidae > Phalacrocorax > Phalacrocorax carbo. The sequence goes on along the minus strand of NC_087513.1, from coordinate 1,182,667 downwards.
TGCTGTGCGACCACCGTGCACCCACCGCACTTCTGCTGTGCATCCACCGTGCACCCACCGCACTTCTGCTGTGCGACCACCGTGCACCCACCGCACTTCTGCTGTGCATCCACCGCACTTCTGCTGTGCACCCACCGCACTTCTGCTGTGCACCCACCGCACTTCTGCTGTGCATCCACTGCACTTCTGCTGTGCACCCACCGCACTTCTGCTGTGCACCCACCGCACTTCTGCTGTGCATCCACTGCACTTCTGCTGTGCGACCACCGCACTTCTGCTGTGCATCCACTGCACTTCTGCTGTGCGACCACCGCACTTCTGCTGTGCAACCACTGCACTTCTGCTGTGCGACCACCGTGCATCCACTGCAATTCTGCTGTGCGACCACTGCATTTCTGCTGTGCATCTACTGCATTTCTGCTGTGCAACCACCGTGCATCCACCGCACTTCTGCTGTGCATCCACTGCACTTCTGCTGTGCAACCACTGCATTTCTGCTGTGCATCCACCGCATTTCTGCTGTGCAACCCCACACAGCCACCCTGTATCCACCGAGCATCTGCTGTGCATCCACCGTGCCTCCGCTGTGCATACACCGTGCATCTGCTGTGCAACTGCCACGTATCCACTGCATTTCTGCTGTGCAACCCCACATAGTCACTGTGCATCCACCACTGTATCCACCGTGCATCCACCGTGCATCCACTATGCATCTGCTGTGCAACCCCACGCAGCCACCATGCATCCTCTGTGCAACCACCACACGCACACCATGCATCCACTGCATTTCTGCTGTGCAACCCTACACAGCCACCGTGCATCGACCGTGCATCCGCTGTGCATCCACCATGCATCCACTGCATTTCTGCTGTGCACTCCCGCTCAGCCGCCGTGCATCTGCTGTGCAACCACTGCACTTCTGCTGTGCAACCACTGCACTTCTGCTGTGCAACCACCGTGCATCCACTGCACTTCTGCTGTGCAACCACTGCATTTCTGCTGTCCATCTACTGCATTTCTGCTGTGCAACCACCGTGCATCCACCGCACTTCTGCTGTGCATCCACCGCATTTCTGCTGTGCAACCACCGTGCATCCACTGCATTTCTGCTGTGCGACCCCACACAGCCACCGTGCACCCACCGTGCTTCTGCTGTGCATCTGCCGTGCATCCACTGCATTTCTGCTGTGCAAATCCACTCAGCCACTGTGCATCCACCATCCATCCGCTGTGCAACCACCATGCTTCTGCTGTGCATCCACCACATTTCTGCTGTGCAACCCCACACAGCCACCCTGTATCCACCGAGCATCTGCTGTTCATCCACCGTGCCTCCGCTGTTCATACACCGTGCATCTGCTGTGCAACTGCCACGTATCCACTGCATTTCTGCTGTGCAACCCCACATAGTCACTGTGCATCCACCACTGTATCCACCATGCATCCACTGTGCATCTGCTGTGCAACTCCAATGCAGCCACCATGCATCCTCTGTGCAACCACCACACGCACACCATGCATCCACTGCATTTCTGCTGTGCGACCCCACACAGCCACCGTGCATCCACGGTGCATCTGCTGTGCAACTGCCACACATCCACCGTGCATCTGCCGCTGTGCATCCACCATGCTTCTGCTGTGCATCTGCTGTGCTGCTGCTGTGCAACCCCACACAGCCACCGTGCATCCTCTGTGCAACCACCACTCATCCACCGTGCATCTGCCATGCATCTGCTGTCTGTGGCTGTGCAACCCCACACAGCTGCTGTGCATCCTCTGTGCAACCGCCACATATCCACCATCCATCCTCTGTGCATCTGCTCTTCTTCTGCCACCACTTATCCACTATCTATCCGCTCTGCATTGCTGTGCAACTGCTGCGCAACTGCCACATGTCTGCTGTGCACCCATCATGAATCTGCTGTGCAACCCCACACCCCCGCTGTGCATCCTCTGTGCATCTGCTATGCATCCACCGTGCTGCTGTGCAACCAGCACTCATCCACCACGCACCTGCTGCACCTCTGCTGTGCAACCCCACACATCCACCGTGCATCCTCTGTGCATCCTCTGTGCATCTGCTGCACCTCTGCTGTGCAACCCCACACATCCGCTGTGCATCCTCTGTGCAACTGCCATGCATCCACCATGCATGTGCTGTGCATCTCCCATGCATCCACCGTGCCTCTGCTGTACATCCACTGTGCTTCTGCTGTGCATCCCCACACAACCACCATCCATCCTCTGTGCATCCTCTGTGCATCTGCCCTATATCCACCATGAATCTGCTGTGCTGCTGCTGTGCAACCCCACACATCTGCTGTGCATCTGCTATGCATCCACTGTGCTGCTGTGCAACCAGCACTCATCCACCATGCACCTGCTGCACCTCTGCTGTGCAACCTCACACATCCACCGTGCATCCTCTGTGCATCCTCTGTGCATCTGCTGCACCTCTGCTGTGCAACCACCACGCATCTGCTGTGCAACCCCACACATCTGCCGTGCATCCTCTGTGCAACCACTGCACATCCGCCGTGCATCCTCCGTGCAACCACTGCACATCTGCCGTGCGTCCTCCGTGCAACCACTGCACATCCGCCGTGCATCCTCCGTGCAACCACTGCACATCTGCTGTGCATCCTCCGTGCAACCACTGCACATCTGCTGTGCATCCTCCGTGCAACCACTGCACATCCGCCGTGCATCCTCCGTGCAACCACTGCACATCTGCTGTGCATCCTCCGTGCAACCACTGCACATCCGCCGTGCATCCTCCGTGCAACCACTGCACATCTGCTGTGCATCCTCCGTGCAACCACTGCACATCCGCCGTGCATCCTCCGTGCAACCACTGCACATCTGCTGTGCATCCTCCGTGCAACCACTGCACATCTGCTGTGCATCCTCCGTGCAACCACTGCACATCCGCCGTGCATCCTCCGTGCAACCACTGCACATCCGCCGTGCATCCTCCGTGCAACCACTGCACATCCGCCGTGCATCCTCCGTGCAACCACTGCACATCTGCTGTGCATCCTCCGTGCAACCACTGCACATCTGCTGTGCATCCTCCGTGCAACCACTGCACATCCGCTGTGCATCCTCCGTGCAACCACTGCACATCTGCCGTGCGCCCGCCCTGCATCCGCCACGCATCGACCTCGCATCCGCGCCGCTCCCGCCCGGCGTCCCTCGTGCACGGCAGCTCTGCGGGGAGCAAAGCCAAGCACTGCGGAGGACCCGGAGCTGCTCCAACCACCCCAGCACACCCCGTCCGCTCGGACGGCCCCGCGACCCCGCTGCACCCTGGCACGGCCCCTTCGCATGGGGGGCACGGGGGAAGGCGCCCCACAGCGGCGGGTCCCTCCTCATCCTCGAGGCAGCAGCGAAGCTCCCCCCCGGGCTGACGGATGCCCCCGGCACGTCCTGCTTCCTCTGCGCTTTCCTTTCCTGCATCGCCTCTCTGCTCGCCTGGCTTCTGCAGGCACCACCCGCCAGGTGCTTTCTGGGGTCACCGCTCTTGCCCCCCATCCTCCCCAGTCCTCCCCAGTCCTCCCCGGCACGGGCCCGGCGGCGCGGAGGAGTGCGAAGGCAGGGCCAGGCCAGCCAAGCACAGCGCACCGGAGCCGCCGCCGCCGTCGTGTTCGGAGCAGGGACCGTGATTCAGCATTGATTTCCACCCAAAATAACAAAATAAGCCAAAGCAAACCAAAATAAAGCAAAGCAAACCAAAGAAACCAAAGCAAAATAAACCAAAATAAACCAAAGTAAACCAAATCAAACCAAAATAATCCAAAATAAAGCAAAGCAAACCAAACTAGAGCAAACTATGCCAAAGCAAACTAAAATAAAGCAAAGCAAACCAAAGAAACCAAAGCAAAATAAACCAAAATAAACCAAAGTAAACCAAATCAAACCAAAATAATCCAAAATAAAGCAAAGCAAACCAAACTAGAGCAAACTATGCCAAAGCAAACTAAAATAAAGCAAAGCAAACCAAAGAAACCAAAGCAAAATAAACCAAAGTAAACCAAATCAAACCAAAATAAGCCAAAATAAAGCAAAGCAAACCAAGCTAGAGCAAACTATGCCAAAGCAAACTAAAATAAAGAAAAGCAAACCAAAGAAACCAAAGCAAACCAAACTAAACCAAAATAAACCAAATTAAACCAAATCAAAATAATCCAAAATAAACCAAAGCAAATTAAACCAAAATAAACCAAAGCAAACCAAAATAAACCAAATTAAACCAAGTGAAACCAAAATAAACCAAGCCCAAATAACCCAGAATAAACCAAAGCAAACCAAAATAATCCAGAATAAACCAAAGCAAACCAAAATAACCCAAAATAAACCAAAGCAAACCAAATCAATGAGCTACGGCCCACCCGGCCCCCGCCCCCCGCCCTCGCCCACGGCTGCCTTCGGCGCGGGCAGGTTTCGGGGGGCAGCACCCGCAGCGCCCCGGCGGCCAAAGCCGGCCCCGGCGCCGCAGGAGGCTTCGCCGGCGCGGCTCTCCCCGGAGCACCAAACGGCTGGGCAGCGACCGGGGACGCGGCGGCTGCGGCTCAGCAGCACGGGGAAGCTCCCCGCGCCCCTTGCCCTTGCTCGCAGCCCTTCGGCGCGCCCCGCGCCCCTCCCGCAGCGGCACCCGCCGGCGTGCCGCAGCCCCGGCGCCGCCGAGCATCCCTACCTCTCGCTGCAGCACCAGCTCCTTGGTGAAGTGCGTGGCCTCCTCGCTGAAGGGCTCACCCTCCTGGACCAGCCCCGGCAGGTTCCGGGCTCCCCGCGGACACTCGATGCCTGCGGGAGGAAGAGGAGGAAGAGGAGATGGAGGTGTTGGGGGAGGCCATTGCTGGGGACCTCACCTGACAGAAATGTTTTGGGGAGGAAAGGGGCTGCAGGAGGGTCCTCGGCGCTGGCTCTTCCCTGGCACCGGGGCAGGGAGAGCCGGGGACAGCCCTGGGGCCGCGGGGACACGGGGATGAGGAGGGGAAGAGCCAGCGGGGAGGGGAAGAGCCAGTGGGGATGGGGATGACGAGGGGAAGAGCCAGCGGGGAGGGGAAGAGCCAGTGGGGATGGGGATGAGGAGGGGAAGAGCCAGCGGGGAGGGGAACATGGGGACAAGGAGGGGAAGAGCCAGCGGGGAGGGGACATGAGGATGAGGAGGGGAAGAGCCAGTGGGGAGGGGAAGAGCCAGTGGGGAGGGGAAGAGCCAGTGGGGAGGGGAAGAGCCAGTGGGGATGGGGACGACAAGGGGAAGAGCCAGTGGGGATGGGGATGAGGAGGGGAAGAGCCAGTAGGTAGATGAAGAGCCAGTGGGGAGGGGAACATGGGGACAAGGAGGGGAAGAGCCAGTGGGGATGGGGACGTGGGGAGTCGCCTCGCCTGGGTCTCTCCCTGCTGCAGCTGGCCTCGCCGGGGGTAGTTTTGGGGACCCCAGGGCGCAGCTGGGGTGCGACACCCCACCCCTGCCATGCCACGGGGAGCCCCAGGCTCTCCCAGCTACACAGAGACCACCACCCCCGCCGCGGCGCAGACCCCGCAGCACCCGCAGCCAGGGAGGCCAAACCCCAGCCCCCGACGCCCTCTAAACCATCATTAAACGTTAAAATACTTCCAAAACCAGGAGGGGACGAGGCCGAGCGCTGCAGCGGCCGCGCCGCCCCACGTCCGGACACCCCCCCCCCGCCCCCCGACTCAGTTTCCCACCTGCAAACCGAGGCGACCACCCCGGGCTCCCCTTTGGCAAAGCGCTGCCAGCCCCGGCGGTGGCACCGGTTATCAAACCGGGAAGCCCTGCATTATTAATTTTATTTTACATAATTCGTTATTAATGAAGTGCCGGGAATTACACTCGGCGGCTGCCGGAGCGCTCGGCCCGCGACGGAGCAGCAACGCCCGCGTCCCGGCGAGGGCGGCGGGGGGGAAACCGCACCGCGCGGCTCAGCCCGGCGCTCGCGGCACAGCTGATGGCAAAGGGGCCGGGGGAGCTCGCCGGGCCTGCCACCGACCGGGGACGCCGCGGCCCCGCTCCCCGCCGGCCGCGTGCCGATGAGGATGAGGAGAAGGGGGGACCCGACGATTAACGATGCGCCCCCCTCGCCTGTCGCATCCTCAGAGAACCGCGGTAAACGCCGCCGGCCCGGCCAGCCCCACGGTGACACGGTGGGGTGTCCCCAGGGCAGCGGGTTTGATGCGGTGCTGCTGTCACCCTGGGGGGCACAGGGGACACAACCCCGCCCCCGAGGAGCGGCCCCCGAGCACCGGGAGCCCACCCTGCAGCTGCAAGGTCCCTGTGTCACTGCGTCCCCACGGCACCGGTGACGGCAGCCCTGACCTCGCCGGCGAGGCGGGGAGGGGGGCCGGTGGCTGCCGAGCACTTTGGGGGGGACTCCAGCGCACCCGTCACCCATGGCTGAGGGGTTTCCGAGGTCTGGCGGCGTGCGGACCCCCGGCTGCGCCAGGGACCGGGCGGCTGCTTTGGGCACCGGGGCGGCTGGAGCGGCGGCACTCACCGGCTTGCCAGAACGGCGTCACGGCTCGGTGCCCACCGGCTTGGCGCCCACCGGCTTGGCACCCGCAGACACGGCAGGGATAAAATGCTGCCCTGCTCTGGCTGGGAACAGCCGGGGTCGCACCGGGAAAGCTTGCGGTGACATCCGCGCCGCCGGCACGGCACCGCCGGCACCGCACCGCCGAACCGGGAAGGGAGACCGGCTCTCGCTTAAGCAATTAATGAGTAATTCCCAAAGTGCTGGTTTCGCACATGGCTGAAGTGCTGAGCTGTCCCCCAGCAGGTGGAGAGAACCTCGCGCCCCCCACCGCCCCCAAGCCCCCCGGGGTGGGGGATCGGGGCAGGCTCACCCCACGGCGCAGGCGCCGGGGACGAGCAGCGCCCGGTGAAATGAAGGCTCCGCGCTGGACGATTTAGCTCACGATTAAAACGGGTCATTTGCATCACGCGAAATGAAACCCCTGCGCTAGGGGCGATGGTAGGGGGTGCGGGGGGCTATAGGGGAGGGAAGCTGGGGGAGCCCCCGCTTCCCTCCCCGCTACATCGCTCCTGGGAGAGGCACGGCCACCCCAGCTGGGACTGGTGGGGTCCCCAGCCCTGCTGTGGGGTGACAGCGGGGTCCCCAGTCCCGCTGCAGGGTCACGGTGGGGTCCCCTGCCCCACCACAGGGTCACAATGGGGTCCCCAGCCCCACTGCAGGGACCAGCGGCATCCCTGGGTGCTCACAGGCCCCAAAACACCAGAGAGGGGGTGACACCCCCCACTTCAGCACCATGGAGCACCCAGAGAAGGAGCCTGGTGCTTTGGGAAGCTGCCCCGCTGCCCTCCGCCCCCGGCTCTGCTCCGGCTCCCCACGGGACCCCACCGAGGTGGTGCCGTGGCTGCAGCCTGGCCGGGGGTGCAGGAGCCAGGCTGCAACGCAGGACACGTCCCTGCCCCTGTCCTATCCCCGTCCTCATCCTCATCCCATCCCAATCCCCGTCCCATCCTCATCCTCATCCCCATCCCAATCCCCATCCCTGTCCCTGTCCTATCCCCGTCCTCATCCTCATCCCCATCCCAATCCCCATCCCTGTCCCTGTCCTATCCCCATCCTCATCCTCATCCCCATCCCAATCCCCGTCCCATCCTCATCCTCATCCTCATCCCCATCCCAATCCCCATCCCTGTCCCTGTCCTATCCCCATTCTCATCCTCATCCCCATCCCAATCCCCATCCCTGTCCCTGTCCCATCCTCATCCTCATCCCCATCCCAATCCCCATCCCTGTCCCTGTCCTATCCCCATCCTCATCCTCATCCTCATCCCCATCCCAATCCCCATCCCTGTCCCTGTCCTATCCCCATCCTCATCCTCATCCCCATCCCAATCCCCATCCCAATCCCTGTCCCATCCTCATCCTCATCCTCATCCCCATCCCAATCCCCATCCCTGTCCCCATCCTATCCCCATCCCCATCCCCATCCCCATCCCCATCCCAGTCCCCATCCTCATCCTCACCCCATCCTCGGGGTGAGGAAGGAAGAATTTTGGAAACTTGGGAAAATGGGGGGTGGGGAGCGTGGGCAATCCCATGACCTTCGTTACCGAGCGTGAAACCGGCAGCCTGGTAACGAAGCTCGCCGGCGGCCGGGAGGCTCCCCCCACCCAGAACCACCCCAGGAGCACCCAGACCCTCCCGCGGTGCAGCCAGGGGGACCCTGGGCAGGTCCCTGGGGACAGGGGACCCCCCTCCAGCCTGGGGGCTGCAGGCAGGGGAGGGGGGGGACGGGCCCCCCCCAGCTCCCAGACCCCGAAACCGGCCCGGCGCCGTGCACAGAGCGGACAGGCAGACCCGGGTTGTGAGTGGGAGGAAGGAGCAGAGACACATCTCCTCCTCCTCCTCCTCCCGGCACGCTGGCAGCGGGCGGCAGCAGGCGGGCACGGCTCCGGCACGGCTCCGCCAGCGCTGCGGCCAGGCCATGGCACGCATCCCGGCCGCGCCGCGGATCCCGTGCGAAAGCGCTGCCAGCGGCTCCGGCGAGGCGCATCCTCCAGCACCGCGCGGGGAGGGGGAACCGAGGAGCCAGAGCTGCCAAGAGCGTGTCTTCCCTTCCTCCTCCTCCTCCTCCGCAGAGCGAGCTGGGGGAAGGGAGCCGCCGCGAGGGCTTATGCACCACGACGGCAACGTTTCTCTACAGAAAATAATTGGAAGAAGCAGCTGAGGAAGTGTCCGAGTCCTTAAATAAAATAAAATAAAATTAAAAAAGCAAAGCGCAGCGCTTTTACAGTGCGGCGAAGGGCTGCCGGCCCCGCGCTGCCGGGGGACCCTGGCCCACGGGCCCGCTGCGACCCGGGACGGGCTGCGCGGCAGCTCAGGATGCCACCTCGGCTCCTCTCCCTGCATGTGACGCCTCCTAAACCCACAGGAGCCGAGCCTGCTTTTGGAAAAGGAAAGCCTAAAAGGGATGGGATGAGCGCGCTTGGCCTCGGAAAGGCGCCGGCTGCCGTCCGGCGAGGCGGGGGCCGCTCGGCCCTCACCGGGAGCTAAGCGAGCCCGGCAAACTTACCCAGCACTTTAAAAAACCATAAAATAACTAAACCCGAAGCCGCGGCTCCGCTGCTCTTCCCGGGAAGCCGTAATGTATTAATCTGCGCAGATGAGGGATGCGGTTTAAAATGCTGCAGCGTGCGGCTGCCACCGCTCTCCCCTGGGGTCTCGGAAGAGCTCCGCTACAAATCACTGGTGCTAAACGTTTTCTTGCCGGGCAGCGAGCCCCGGGGCCGGCAGCGCGGCGGGGACGGAGGGGGGCGGCTGCCGGCGCTGCGGAGGGTGCTCCGACCTTGGCCCCGTCCCTGTTCCAGCGCGTGGGGACGGAGGGAGGGTGAGGGCTGGGGACAAACATCTCGTAGCATCCCGGGGCACCCAACAGCACCCCAGGGTTTCCCACAGCATCCTGGGGCACCCCACAGCACCCCACAGCATGCCAGGGCACCCCACAGCATCCTGGGATACCCCACAGCATCCCGGGGCACCGCGCAGCATCCCAGGGTATCTCACAGCATCCCGGGGCACCCTACAGCACCCCAGGGTATCCCACAGCATTCTGGGGCACCCTACAGCATCCCAGCGTGTCCCACAGCATCCCAGGGTGCCCTACAGCATCCTGGGGCATCCCAGGGCACCCCACAGCATTCCGGGATACCCCCCAGCATCCTGGGGCACCCCACAGCATCCCAGGATGTCCCACAGCATCCTGGGGCACCCCACGGCATCCAGGGGCACCCCGCAGCATCCCGGGGCACCCCGCAGCATCCCACAGGATCCCCGGGCACCCCACAGCACCCTGGGGTACCCCACAGCATCCCAGGGCACCCCCCAGCTGGGGATCCCCCCACGAGGCAGGTCGCCGGCAGCCCGGGATTCAGTTCAGCCTCGCGCCGTCCCGGCACCTTTACGTTTCTGGGGCGTATTGATGCGGCTCCGCCCCGGTAACGGCAGCACCCGGGCGCCGTGGGGCGAGCGGGGAACTGTGCCGAGGCTTTCACAACGGGTAATAAAGGGGGTTCGGTGCTCCCACGCCACGCTGGGTCTGGTATAGATAATATGGATAATAAACTGTATCTATATATTATTCCATAGATATAATATTTTATATATATGTCTATACACACAAGAGCACTGACTGTCAGCGGATAAACAGCCACGAAGCTGCTAATAAAAGTCTGACCTCGCCAACTTCACGGCCTCACTGGGCACCCCCGGCAGCCGGGGGCAGCCATCGTGCACGGCACGGCACCGGCATCGCCCCTCCCTCCGGGAGCTCGTAAATAAAACCTCTCTCCTATTTCTCCAGGGAAAATTTCCCTGATTTACCATTGACCTCCCATCACTCCCGGAGCGGGGGCTTTTCCAGCCCTCATTTCTGGGCTCTAAACACCTTCTTCCCCCCTTGCTGTGCCGTGACCGGCGCGGTGAGCCGGGGAGCGGGGACGGCACCACGCGAGGCTCGCCTGCCCGGGAGCGCCTGCGCGGGCGCCGAACGCCCGAGATCGATCTCCGGGAGGATTGATGGACTTCGGGAGAAATAGGAGGCGAGCAGAAGGGAGGAGAAGAGCCGCGCGGTAGCATCAGTCACCGGAACGAAGCCGCCCGATAATTGCGGGCAGCACGCCGGAGCGAGACCCGGACGCCGAGGACCCGCGCCAGATGCCGGCGGCTGCGCCGCGAGCGGGGTGCGAGTCGCTGCCGCGGCACCGGCCCAAAGGCCTCGGGCCGGATCCCGCCCTTGCAAGCAGCAGCGCCGGGCAGGACGATGCCGCCGTCCCCAGGGGAGTCGAGCCGGCGCTGGTGGTGATGCCGGGGGGCTGCCGCTGCCGTCCCCTCCTTCCCTGGCCGCCGGCGGGCCTCCGAGTCGTGATGGCAACTTGGCTGCTGCCGCGGAGCCCGTGTGGGAGCGCGGCGTATTTTTAACACTAGTCCCTACCAAAATAGAGGCCGTCGGGAACAGGGAAACAGACGGCAGCGGGGAGGCGGGAGGTGGCCGGGCGCTGCCGAACCACGCCGGCTCCTGTAACGCAGCCCGGAGCCGGGGGCTGCCCGGGGACCCCCGGCCCAGCACCGCGCTGCCGGGACGCCGGCGGAGGGGCGCAGCTCCCAGCGGCGACGCTCAGCTCGTCACAGCCCCGGCTGCCCAGGGCCTTGGGACAGAGGGACTTACGGACGCGGGGACCGGCCGTTCTGCTGCATGGGGCCACAGATTTTGGGGTCACCGTGTCCCAGCACCACCCATCCGCAGCATTTTGGGTCCCCACACCCCAACACTGCACACCCGCAGCACTTGGGGTCCCCACACCCCAACACCGCACCCCAACACTGCACACCCACAGCATTTGGGGTCCCTGTATCCCAGATGCTGCAGCCTTTGGGGTCACCGTGTCCCAACACTGCACACCCGCTGCACTTGGGGTCCCCACACCCCAACACCATCCCCCCGCAGCATTTGGGGTCCCCGCACCCCAACAACGCCCCCCCGCCGGCAGGGATGCTCCGCCCCACGGCCAAGCAGCAGCGCCCGGGCACCCGAGCAGAGCCCCATGTCCCCAGGACGTGCCCCCACGGGGGGAAGGGGGTCCCCGACGGCACCACCCTGGTGCCTCCTGCAGCGGGACAGGCCAGGCCGCCGCCGCCGCCGCCGCCGAGCTCAGCCGTGACGGGGGGAACCCGCGCCGGGGACCGCGAGGCACCGCTGCCCGCGCAGCGGCCCCTCTGCCGTGGGCAGCAGGTGGGGAGCAGCACCCCGCCGGCACGGCTCCCATGGGGACAGACCCCAGCTCCGGTGACAGCCCGGGCAGTCGGCGAGGCTGCGATCCCCCTGCACGAAGCCGGGGTGAAAAAATGATGCAAAACACAAAAATCACCCTAAAAAATACATCAGTTCCCAAAAGCTGAGGCATCGTAGGGTAACTCAGGCTGGAAAGGGCTTTGGGAGGTCGCTCAGGGTGGGCTGTGGGGTGGGAGCATGGGATGGAGCGGGTACAACCCCGGGGGGCTGCAGCCATACCCTGCAACCTCATTTTCACCTCCTTTTCCCCCAAAAGCAGGCAGTACGCCCCATCTTGGCACCCTGGGGCTGCACGGCTCCTCGTGGCATCCCCCCCACCCCGGACACGGGCAGCCCCTTCCCCCCGGTCTCGCCTGCTCGCGAGGCGGCGGTGAGTTACGGCCGCTCCCCGGGGAGCCGCTCGCAGCCCGCACACGCCGATATACATCAGCCTCCTCGGATATACATCAGCCTCCTCGCGGGCGCACGCAGATAAATGTCGATATCGCCAGCCCCGCCTCATAAATACACAGCTCCGCCGTCTCTGAGAGATTTAGGGGCACCCAACCCCCGGGGGCAGGCGGCACCCGCACCCCAGCAGCACCGGGGGTGCAGCACCACGGCCCCCCTCGCCCCTCGGGGCGTGCTCTCCCCTGGGATCCTGCTAACGCTGCCGCCGGCCCCCGCACCGAGAAGGCGTCAGGCTGCAGCGTCTCGCCGGGAAAGAGGAACCCGGGATTAAATTAGCGCCTCTCTATTTGCACATATTTATAGCACTCAAACATATATATTTTAGCTGGGAAGACGGGATGAGGCTCCCTGGAGAGCATCCCTGAAGTCACATTTACAAGGGACCTGTCTTCTCTTTATGATGCTCATTTGCATTCGATATATATATTTTAAAAAAAAGGCGGCATTGATAAAATGCAGATATTTATCATATTCCTGGCTCTAAGCGATGGGTGGTGGCACCGTGCGGCGCGGGCAGAGGGAATGGGGAGCAGCGGCCGCCACGGTGCTGCTCCGCTCACGAGCACCGAAAGCGGCTGCCGGGAATGGCACTGGCTGGAAAACTGAAGAAATAAAAAAAAGAGTAGGAAAAAATAAAAAAAAGAGAGTGTGAGCAGAGGGTGAAACCTCCCCCGGCCCTGAAGCCCACGCCGGGCTCGGTGCCACCACCGCGCCGTGGCCCCCCGCCACCTCCCAGCATCCGCCCGCGTGATTTTATAGGACGTAAATACTTTGGCAGTTAATCAATTAGCTGAGGAATAACCTCCCCCTGGGGTGCGGCGCAGGAGCCCCCCCCGGCAGCTCCCACCCCCCCCCGGCCGGGTCCCCCCCACCCCCGGGCAGGTCCCCCCACCCCCGGGCAGGTCCCCGTCCGCCCCGTGAAACCAAGGGAGCGCAGAAGGATGTGTACGGGGAGGATGAGGAGTGCTGGGGGGGGGGCGAAGCAAGCTGCCGTGGGGGGAGGAAGGCGCCTTCCCCCCCACCCCACAAGACCACCCCCCACACGCTGGGACTACGCTGGGTGGGGAGCAGGGGGGAGCCAAGAGGCCACCCCAAAATCCAGCTGCTGGGAGTGAGCAGAGGCTGGGAGGAGGGCTGGAGGCTTGGGGGAAGCTCCAGGGGGGGACGATGACACTGGGGTGTCACAGAGCAGGGACCCTCACGGAGCAGGAGCAGGGTCGGAGCTGGAGCAGGGACCCTCACGGAGCAGGAGCAGGGTCGGAGCTGGAGCAGGGACCCTCAGGCAGCAGGAGCAGGGTCGGAGCTGGAGCAGGGACCCTCACGGAGCAGGAGCAGGGTCGGAGCTGGAGCAGGACCCTCACGGAGCAGGAGCAGGGTCGGAGCTGGAGCAGGGACCCTCACGGAGCAGGAGCAGGGTCGGAGCTGGAGCAGGACCCTCACGGAGCAGGAGCAGGGTCGGAGCTGGAACAGGACCCTCACGGAGCAGGAGCAGGGTCGGAGCTGGAGCAGGGACCCTCACGGAGCAGGAGCAGGGTCGGAGCTGGAACAGGACCCTCACGGAGCAGGAGCAGGGTCGGAGCTGGAGCAGGGACCCTCACGGAGCAGGAGCAGGGTCGGAGCTGGAACAGGACCCTCACGGAGCAGGAGCAGGGTCGGAGCTGGAGCAGGGACCCTCACGGAGCAGGAGCAGGGTCGGAGCTGGAACAGGACCCTCACGGAGCAGGAGCAGGGTCGGAGCTGGAGCAGGGACCCTCACGGAGCAGGAGCAGGGTCGGAGCTGGAACAGGACCCTCACGGAGCAGGAGCAGGGTCGGAGCTGGAGCAGGACCCTCACGGAGCAGGAGCAGGGTCGGAGCTGGAACAGGACCCTCACGGAGCAGGAGCAGGGTCGGAGCTGGAGCAGGGACCCTCACGGAGCAGGAGCAGGGTCGGAGCTGGAACAGGACCCTCACGGAGCAGGAGCAGGGTCGGAGCTGGAGCAGGACCCTCACGGAGCAGGAGCAGGGTCGGAGCTGGAACAGGACCCTCACGGAGCAGGAGCAGGGTCGGAGCTGGAGCAGGGACCCTCACGGAGCAGGAGCAGGGTCGGAGCTGGAACAGGACCCTCACGGAGCAGGAGCAGGGTCGGAGCTGGAGCAGGACCCTCACGGAGCAGGAGCAGGGTCGGAGCTGGAGCAGGACCCTCACGGAGCAGGAGCAGGGTCGGAGCTGGAGCAGGGACCCTCACGGAGCAGGAGCAGGGTCGGAGCTGGAGCAGGGACCCTCACGGAGCAGGAGCAGGGAGCAGGACCACAGAGCAGGAACCCTCACAGAGGACCATGGTACCAGAAGCAGGGACCTCCACAGAGGAGTGACCTGCATGGAGCAGGACCACCGAGCAGGACCACCCGTGAAGCTGAAACCCCACGGAGCCGGGAGCCCACACAGCAGGAACACCCACAGAGCTAGGACCCCATGGAGCAGGGACCCCACAGAGCAGGGACCCCACAGAGCAGGGACCACATGGAGCAGGGACCCCACATTGCCAGGACCCCACGGAGCAGGGACCCCACAGAGCCAGGACCCCACAGAGCAGGAACACCCATAGAGCAGGGACCACATGGAGCAGGGACCCCACGGAGCCAGGACCCCACAGAGCAGGGACCCCACGGAGCAGGGACCCCACGGAGCAGGGACCCCACGGAGCCAGGACCCCACAGAGCAGGGACCCCACGGAGCAGGGACCCCACGGAGCCAGGACCCCACAGAGCAGGGACCCCACGGAGCCAGGACCCCACGGAGCAGGAACACCCACGAAGCCAGGACCCCACAGAGCAGGGACCCCATGGAGCCAGGACCCCACAGAGCAGGGACCCCACGGAGCCAGGACCCCATGGAGCCAGGACCCCACGGAGCAGGGCTCAGCCAGACGCAGGCTCCGCCACTGAGGGGCTGGCGACCCCCCAGGGTGCCGACGCTCGGAGGTGGGGGACAACCTGGCTGATCTGCCCGTAAGCTCAGCTTGATGCACAGGGCGTCCCCCCAAGCAGGAGCCCCCCCTCTCCTCTCACCCCCATTTCACCCTCCTGGCGCAACCAGCAGCTCACCGCAGAGACCCCCCCCAAAAACCCCCGAGGTGTGGGAAGCCACAGAGTCCCCCCAGCCACCTGACCTCTCATTAGCTCTTTCCCTGAATAATTGATCAGGGCTGCGCGGGGCTCGTTAGAGGTGGAGCTGCTTCAATAACCAAGTTTGCCTTACTCAGGGTAAAAGTGTAATTTCCCAGCGCCGGGAGGGGTGCCAGGCTCCCCCGGCAGCTCCCGCGGGCACGGCGGCGGGCACGGCGCACCGGTGCGTGCCGGCAGCTCCCCCGCAGCTTTCCCGAGAGCCGTGGGGGCGGCTGGGGATGCGGGTGGGATCCCAAAACCGCCCGCCTCTGTCGCGCAGCGGGACGTGGCGGTGCCCGGCATACCGGCCCTGCCGCCAAAGGGCAGCGCCCGGCCGGGCACCCACCGCCCCTGCGGCGCAGCCGGGGGAGGCGGCAGGGGCTGGGGAGGTGTTCGAGTTGCCAGCATGACCAGCACCCCAGTTAAGAGGTAACGCAGCAGCAGGGTGGTAACACCAGGTGCTGGCTCCCAGCGAGGAGAGCCGGGGAGTCCAGCGCCGTTCCCACCCCGTCCCTCCCGCGCCGCATCCCACCGTGCCGCTGCCGCCCGGCTTCCACTCCGGCCAGCCCTGCCTGCACAGCCCTGCTGGGCTCGGGGGCACCCCAAAACCTCCATCCCCGGCACCCCCACCCCCCAGGGGAAGGGGCCAGCCTGACTCTTGCTTCACGGTTTGCCGCCGGCCGGAGCAACTGGGGGCGAATCACCCCACATGCCGGGCCGAGGTGGCATGGGGCTGGCGCACCGAGCTCGCCGGCATTGGCCGTGCCGGCTCCCGGCGCTGCCGGCAGGAGAGGGGAGGAATCCGGCCGAAGCCCAGGAATACCCACGCTGGCAGATGTGCGGGGTCTGCAGCAGGGGAAGACAGAAGGCGCGCGTCATCTTCCACGCTAACTGGCATGTTACCTGCCTTTTTAGCCCGTAATTAATGTGTACAACTTGATTAGAGAGCCTCAGCTGGGGAAGGTCTCCCTGGAGAAGAGCCAGGGAGGGAGAGCAGCAGCCGCCTATGCTCCTGGTGCTAAGGGGACCGGGAAGGGAGTGGGACAGTTTGCTCCAACAACAAAGAAGCATCTCCAGCAGCACTGTTAGCCCAGCTCAGCATGCCGCTGCTCTGGGACGTGCACCGTGGGACAATCCTGTGCAATGCAGGGTGATTCTGTGCAAGTCAGGATGATTTGGTGCAATGTGGGATGGTCCTGTGCAATGCAGGACGCTCCTGTGCAATGCGGGATGCTCCTGTGCAATGCAGGGTGATTCTGTGCAAGTCAGGATGATTTGGTGCAATGTGGGATGGTCCTGTGCAATGCGGGATGCTCCTGTGCAATGCGGGATGCTCCTGTGCAATGCAGGGTGATTCTGTGCAAGTCAGGATGATTTGGTGCAATGTGGGATGGTCCTGTGCAATGCGGGATGCTCCTGTGCAATGCGGGATGCTCCTGTGCAATGCAGGGTGATTCTGTGCAAGTCAGGATGATTTGGTGCAATGTGGGATGGTCCTGTGCAATGCGGGATGCTCCTGTGCAATGCGGGATGCTCCTGTGCAATGCAGGGTGATTCTGTGCAAGTCAGGATGATTTGGTGCAATGTGGGATGCTCCTGCGCAATGCGGGATGCTCCTGTGCAATGCAGGATGCTCCTGTGCAATGCAGGATGCTCCCGTGCAATGCGGGATGCTCCTGTGCAATGCGGGATGTTCCTGTGCAATGCAGGATGCTCCTGTGCAATGCAGGATGCTCCTGTGCAATGCGGGATGTTCCTGTGCAATGCGGGATGCTCCTGTGCAATGCGGGATGTTCCTGTGCAATGTGGGATGCTCCTGTGCAATGCGGGATGCTCCTGTGCAATGCGGGATGCTCCTGTGCAATGCGGGATTGTCCTGTGCAATGCAGGATGCTCCTGTGCAATGCAGGATGCTCCTGTGCAATGCGGGATGCTCCTGTGCAATGCAGGATGCTCCTGTGCAATGCAGGATGTTCCTGTGCAATGCGGGATTGTCCTGTGCAATGCGGGATGCTCCTGTGCAATGCGGGATGCTCCTGTGCAATGCGGGATGCTCCTGTGCAATGCGGGATGTTCCTGTGCAATGCGGGATTGTCCTGTGCAATGCGGGATGCTCCTGT
The DNA here is from genome assembly GCF_963921805.1 of Phalacrocorax carbo. NCBI lineage: Eukaryota > Metazoa > Chordata > Aves > Suliformes > Phalacrocoracidae > Phalacrocorax > Phalacrocorax carbo. Next base: position 1,165,107 of record NC_087513.1, on the reverse strand, counting down.
GCAATGCGGGATGTTCCTGTGCAATGCGGGATGCTCCTGTGCAATGCGGGATGTTCCTGTGCAATGCGGGATGTTCCTGTGCAATGCGGGATGCTCCTGTGCAATGCAGGATGCTCCTGTGCAATGCAGGATGTTCCTGTGCAATGCGGGATTGTCCTGTGCAATGCAGGATGTTCCTGTGCAATGCGGGATTGTCCTGTGCAATGCGGGATGCTCCTGTGCAATGCAGGATGCTCCTGTGCAATGCAGGATGCTCCTGTGCAATGTGGGATGTTCCTGTGCAATGCGGGATGCTCCTGTGCAATGCGGGATTGTCCTGTGCAATGCAGGATGCTCCTGTGCAATGCGGGATGCTCCTGTGCAATGCAGGATGCTCCTGTGCAATGCGGGATGTTCCTGTGCAATGCGGGATGCTCCTGTGCAATGCAGGATGCTCCTGTGCAATGTGGGATGGTCCTGTGCAATGCGGGATTGTCCTGTGCAATGCAGGATGCTCCTGTGCAATGCGGGATGCTCCTGTGCAATGTGGGATGCTCCTGTGCAATGCGGGATTGTCCTGTGCAATGCAGGATGCTCCTGTGCAATGCGGGATGTTCCTGCGCAATGCGGGATGCTCCTGTGCAATGTGGGATGTTCCTGTGCAATGTGGGATGTTCCTGTGCAATGCAGGATGCTCCTGTGCAATGCGGGATGCTCCTGTGCAATGCGGGATGCTCCTGTGCAATGTGGGATGTTCCTGTGCAATGCGGGATGCTCCTGTGCAATGCGGGATGCTCCTGCGCAATGCGGGATGCTCCTGTGCAATGCGGGATGCTCCTGTGCAATGCAGGATGCTCCTGTGCAATGTGGGATGTTCCTGTGCAATGCGGGATGCTCCTGTGCAATGCGGGATGCTCCTGTGCAATGTGGGATGTTCCTGTGCAATGCGGGATGCTCCTGTGCAATGCGGGATGCTCCTGTGCAATGCGGGATGTTCCTGTGCAATGCGGGATTGTCCTGTGCAATGCGGGATGCTCCTGTGCAATGCGGGATGGTCCTGTGCAATGCGGGATGCTCCTGTGCAATGTGGGATGTTCCTGTGCAATGCGGGATGCTCCTGTGCAATGCGGGATGCTCCTGTGCAATGCGGGATGCTCCTGTGCAATGTGGGATGTTCCTGTGCAATGCGGGATGCTCCTGTGCAATGCGGGATGCTCCTGTGCAATGCGGGATGTTCCTGTGCAATGCGGGATTGTCCTGTGCAATGCGGGATGCTCCTGTGCAATGCGGGATGGTCCTGTGCAATGCAGGATGCTCCTGTGCAATGCGGGATGCTCCTGTGCAATGTGGGATTGTCCTGTGCAATGCGGGATGCTCCTGTGCAATGCGGGATGTTCCTGTGCAATGCAGGATGCTCCTGTGCAATGCGGGATGTTCCTGTGCAATGCAGGATGCTCCTGTGCAATGCAGGATGCTCCTGTGCAATGCGGGATGGTCCTGTGCAATGCAGGATGCTCCTGTGCAATGCGGGATTCTCCTGTGCAATGCAGGATGCTCCTGTGCAATGCGGGATGCTCCTGTGCAATGTGGGATTGTCCTGTGCAATGTGGGATGGTCCTGTGCAATGCGGGATGTTCCTGTGCAATGCGGGATGCTCCTGTGCAATGCGGGATGCTCCTGTGCAATGCGGGATGTTCCTGTGCAATGCAGGATGCTCCTGTGCAATGCGGGATGCTCCTGTGCAATGCGGGATGTTCCTGTGCAATGTGGGATGTTCCTGTGCAATGCGGGATGGTCCTATGCAATGCGGGATGCTCCTGTGCAATGCGGGATGCTCCTGTGCAATGCGGGATTGTCCTGTGCAATGTGGGATGCTCCTGTGCAATGCGGGATGCTCCTGTGCAATGTGGGATGTTCCTGTGCAATGCGGGATGCTCCTGTGCAATGCGGGATGCTCCTGTGCAATGTGGGATTGTCCTGTGCAATGTGGGATTGTCCTGTGCAATGCAGGATGCTCCTGTGCAATGCGGGATGCTCCTGTGTAATGCGGGATGCTCCTGTGCAATGCGGGATTCTCCTGTGCAATGCGGGATGTTCCTGTGCAATGCGGGATTCTCCTGTCCAATGCAGGATGCTCCTGTGCAATGCGGGATGCTCCTGTGCAATGCGGGATTCTCCTGTGCAATGCGGGATTCTCCTGTGCAATGCAGGATGCTCCTGTGCAATGCGGGATGCTCCTGTGCAATGCGGGATTCTCCTGTGCAATGCGGGATTCTCCTGTGCAATGCAGGATGCTCCTGTGCAATGCGGGATGCTCCTGTGCAATGCGGGATTCTCCTGTGCAATGCGGGATTCTCCTGTGCAATGCGGGATTCTCCTGTGCAATGCGGGATGCTCCTGTGCAATGCGGGATGCTCCTGTGCAATGCGGGATGCTCCTGTGCAATGCGGGATGCTCCTGTGCAATGTGGGATGTTCCTGTGCAATGCGGGATGCTCCTGTGCAATGCGGGATGCTCCTGTGCAATGTGGGATGTTCCTGTTCAATGCGGGATGCTCCTGTGCAATGCGGGATGCTCCTGTGCAATGCAGGATGCTCCTGTGCAATGTGGGATGTTCCTGTTCAATGCGGGATGCTCCTGTGCAATGCGGGATGCTCCTGTGCAATGCAGGATGCTCCTGTGCAATGCGGGATGCTCCCGTGCAATGCGGGATGCTCCTGTGCAATGCAGGATGCTCCTGTGCAATGCGGGATGCTCCTGTGCAATGCGGGATGCTCCCGTGCAATGCGGGATGCTCCTGTGCAATGCAGGATGCTCCTGTGCAATGCGGGATGCTCCCGTGCAATGCGGGATGCTCCTGCGCAATGCGGGATGCTCCCGTGCAATGCGGGATGCTCCTGTGCAATGTGGGATTGTCCTGTGCAATGCGGGATGCTCCTGTGCAATGTGGGATTGTCCTGTGCAATGCGGGATGCTCCTGTGCAATGTGGGATTGTCCTGTGCAATGCGGGATGCTCCTGCGCAATGCAGGATGCTCCTGCGCAATGCGGGACACCCCAGGTGATGCAGAGGCTGCTGCAAAGGGGTGCAGCTGCGTTTCCTGGGGGGCCGCAGCTGCCCACGGGCACGCCAGTCCCCTGGCACCAGACACCCCAAAATCTTCGCTCCGGAGCACGGCCCCAGGGCCGCTCCGCGGCAGGCGGGGAGTCGCCCCCTCGCTATTTCCAGGGCAGCGCGGGGGTGGCGAAGGAGGCGGCCGGCGTGACTCAGACCGTCGGTGCCCGCTGCACCCCCCGGCACCCTGTGGGCGCAGCGGGTCCTCAGTTGCTCCAGGGACCCCCAATAGCTCTGGGTCCCCCCGGGGCACCCTGCGGCGGCCGGGGTTGGGGGGTTATTCACCACTTTGGGGAACTTTTTGGAGCCAAATCAGCCCCTGGAAGCGGACGACAGCCAGTCGGTCTCCACAGCAACGGGGATTAAATATAACTTGCAGCAAGCGCGCTCCCCCCGGAGCATCCATTTCCAGGCCACCCCAGTGCCCTCCCCGCCCCCTCCCCTTTAATTTAAAAATTATCCGACTAAGCGGAAAGGCCGAGCCAGAGCCCCCCCGAGTCACCGGCAGCGGCCGAGAACCACCGTCACCGGCAGGGACGGGTGTGTTTAACCACCGGTCCCCGGGGAGGGACGGCGGGAGCCTGCTCATCCCGCCGTGGGAAGGGGACTCATCGCCCCCGACCCCGTGGAGGCCCCGTGGGACCTGGGCTGCACGTCCCCAGCCACGGGCGTCCCACTGGCGAGGAAGAGGATGGGGTCACGCAGGGCCGCCGCCGCCAACGCTGGGAAGCGGCCGCTCAACCGGCGGGAGCGGAGCAAGTCCCACCCGAAAGCGGGGAGCACGTTTCGGAGCGTGGCGGCGGGAGCCGGGGCCGATGCCGGACCCAGCGGGACGGCGCTTTGCCGCCAGCTCCTCTCGCAGGGAGCGCTCGGAGGAGCCGGCAGGATTCTTGTGTGTGAAACACAGCTGAACCCAGCGGCAGCCTCTTAAACCAGAAATATTTAAATACATCTAAATTCCTCCTCCCGAGCACGTGGGAGTTTTATCGCTTCTTAAAATTTTAATGTCTCAGTCGCAGGCAAGGGGGAGTCTCGTTTCCCCGTCTTTTGCAGCTGACTTTAAGAATGGTTAATTATAAATAAGACTCTGTGACTATTTATACGCACAAGCACGCGGAGAAGGACAGGTTTAGGACACGCTTCCCGCATGGCAGGAGCCAGCCTGGAGCGGGGCTGGGGATGCTCGTGCTCCGGCCGGCCGTGGGGACGGGACATCCCCAGGCAAGAGCATCGCTCTGGGGGGGTCTGGTCACTGGAGGGTGACGGTGACGGTCACCGGTGGGACCGGGGGTCTCCGGCCAGGCTGGCCGTGTCCCACAGACCACGAGGAGCAGGTGGCCGGAGCGAGCGGTCTGCCGGCACCCAGAGCTCCGGCAGGGATCTGCGCCTTTGGGTGCCACGGGAAAGGGCTGCGGGGTGCGAGGGGCTGGGGTTTGCTCGCCAGAGCGAGCCGGTGGGCAAGGGGGGCACCGCGGCGTCGTTCCCTGGGTCAGCAGTTGGAGTCTCGCCGGGAGCAGGCGCGGTCCCTCCCGCTCCCCAGAGCCCCCGGTGCTCCCCAGCCGGGGGGCCGGTGGCCTCGGGGCACGGCGAAGGGCCGCTCCGCGGCGCGCGGGCGCAGGCACCGGGGGCAGGTAAGCTGCGCGCTGGCTTTGCGAGCTCAACGCGCTGGTCCCCGGCTGCGGGAACAAAGGGGCGGACAAAGACTTCCCGACTCCACCCCGGCCCCCACGCTCCCCCCCAGGATAAATATTCCTTCGGTGGGAGCGGCAAGAGCTGTTGCTTACAGAAACCTTGGTGTTTTTATCCCCGTATAAGATCTATTTATATGCTTATTGAATTTTTCATAACCAAGTTGTGAACGATCAGCGTTCAGGGTCATCCTTTATACACGGTTATTGCCATAGAAACGGGAGCGAGAGATGAGCCGCCCCACATCCTCTCCCATCGAGGGATCCGGCAGCGCCGGCAGAGGCTCTGCGAGCCACCGCTCTCGCCGGCGACGGGCCTCCCTGTCCCGGCACCGTCCGCCCGTCCCGCCGCCAGCCTAGGAGGTGGCACCTTGAAACGATGCCCCTGCCGCGCTCCGCTCCGCGGCGAAGCCTCGGCTGAAATAGGCGCCGCAAGCGCTGCTTTAGTTGGGGAACGCTTCGGTTTTTGTAGGACCTACCAAAACGAGCGCCGCGTGCGTGCGGGGATGCGCGCCCTCGTCCTGCTGCACGGGCAAGCCCCTGGGGTGATGCAAGAGACGCTCGTGCTCGTCCCCGTCCCCACGTGTCGCCCCGTGGGGGGTCCCACAGCCCCACCACCTCCTCCCGGGTTGGGCGGAGGAGAGGGGGCCTTCCCAGGCCCCCCATTGCTGCCCCTCAGAGCAGCCCCCCGCCCCCCCGCTGCAGCCAAGCACTCTGCCCGCAGGGAAGAGGGGGCGAGCAGCCACAGCACAGGGCATCGCCACGCGCGGGACGGGTGCCCCAAAACCTCTGGTCAGCTCCAATTAGTGCTCCCCAGCTCAATGAACGCCCCCCCACCCCCACCCCCCCGATCCTGACCCGTCGGCAGCACCGGCGTTAACCTCACCCGCAGCCCCGCGGGGGTGAGGGAGGACCGTGCACCCGAGCGGGGCGAGGATCCCCCCCATCGCGGCGGGGGCTCACCTGCGAGCAGGAAGGTGATGAGGCAGGTCTCCTTTGGCATGAAGAGCTTCAGCCGGGAGCCGCTGAAGACGTACTCCACCACGGCCTCGGAGCGGCCGGCGCGCTGCAGGAAGGGCAGGAACTGCTTCGCCTTCTGGGTGTCCTGCAGGGAGGGAAACGGGGGGTCAGGGTGGGGGCTCTGACCACCCCCCTCGATGTCCGGCGACCCGCCGGCACCGCGACGTCCCTCACGGTGGGGACAGCGGCTGCTCCTCGCTGCAGGCTCGGATGGGTCTCGCCTGCCCCGTGCCGCTGGGGTGGGATGCGGGATGCGGGCAGGGACCCGACTTCTCCCAGCTCGGGATGGACTGAGCACCCCACGCCTGCACCCACATCCCAGGGGCAGGGGCTGCTCCGGTGTGGGCACAGCTGCCTGGGTGCAGGCAGGAGCAGGCAGGAGCAGGCAGCAGCAGGCAGGCCGGCTCCTGCCCCGTCCCTCCCTTCCATAACGGAGCAGTCCGTGACTCCCGGGAAACCCCCCTTCGCACGCCACCTGCTCCCTCCCCAGCCGCGAGCCTCTGCGAATAAATCCAGGCACGTTCATTAATAAAAACTTAACGAGCTGCCAAGTAGCTCAGGAGGCCGGGGCTCCAAGGGGGTGTCGGGGTCCGTGTCGCAACCTCCCAATGTATTTACCCAAGGAAGAAAGGGGAATAAAAAAAAGCAGCTCCCCAAATAAAAGGCGGCCAGGTGGCTTTTTAATCTCACTCTGGCCTTAATTTAGAAAAATGAGGTGCAGAGGGGAGCGTGGCACGGCCAAAACCAGGCGGCTCTCGCAGGACCTGGAGCCGGCTCCCCCAGGCAGGGCCGGAGGCAGGAGCTGGTCCGTGGCAGCAGGGCCGGAGCGGGGCTTAATAACTTTTATTAAGCTCAATGGAAGCCGCTGGCGTTGGAAAGGCAGCGGCGCGGGGAGGGAAGGGGCTCGGCCGGGGAAGGCAGGCAAGCGGAGGCGGCTGTAAATCTCTGGAGCAGAGGCTGGGAGCCAGGGCGGGAGGGGGAAGGCGCTGGCATCTGCTGGCAGAGGAGACGGAGCTGCTTCCAGAGCAGGCTGTAAGATGGCAGCGGCAGAAGAGGCAAATCCCAGTGCCCCTCCGGGGACGGGGGAGCCGCGGCACGAGCATGGGGAGCCGAAGGAGCAGGAGCTGCGGCTCTGCCCCTTAGCTCCGGCAGGTATCAGTGCCGGCGGCACGAGCAGCTCGCGGACCGGCACGAGCAAGGGGGGGCCGGTGTTTTGTGTGCACCCCCATTTTAACCTGCTCCGGGGCAGCGGGCGGCTGCTGGCTTGCTCACGTGTGCGACCCGCAGCCGCCGGCTGCGCGGAGCCGGCCCGTGCCGCAGCGGCGGCCCCAGGTGCTGCCGGTGCCCAACCTGGAGCCACTCCGTGCATCGAGCGGGCGCAGGTCTCAGCGGTCCCCGAGTGCCAGCGCTGCCACCCTCCGGCTTCGGCACAGGGAAGGACACCGTCATCCGCCACGCCGGTGCTTCGGCATCTTCCTCCCAGCGCCTGGGGGGTGCCCCAAGGCTCGGGGCGGCAGCACGCCCACCCAGCAGCACGGCCTCAACCAGCACCTTCACACCGCCATCCCAGCTCCCTTCGCTGCAGGCACCCACCCCGCCCAGCCGCCAAGGGGTCCCAGGCAAACCCAACGCCCCCCAGCAGCTTGCCCGGGGCAGGGCTGGCAAACGAAGACCCCCCTCAAATCCCGCCGCATCACCCCCCGCCGCGCTCGCCGCTGGATCGCTCGCCGCCGCGTGTGCTCCGCGCGCAAAGCAACCCGGGGAGGGTTTTTTAGCAGATGTGCAGTCAAGAAGTTAATACAACACATGTAAGTGCAATCTGCATGCAAAGAAAAACCACATTACCCGGCGTTAACCACTTAGGTCTAACATATGCAAATCTAAAATGGGAGCCGTTAATGAAGGCTACTAATTAGTGGTAATCGCTGTACAGTCTCGATTTGATTAGCTTAAGGAAAAAAAAAAAGAGCTGCAAGAAGGAGCCCACCGTAGGGTGGGCTTCTGTGCTCCAGCCCAAAAGTGGGTGCTCGGGGAGACCCCCCAGCTGCCCCGAGCGGGTGGGGGAGGCAGCCAGGAAGAGCTGGGCGCCGAAGACCAACCCCGCGAGCCGGCTGCCGTCAGCATTGGAAGGAGGCGGCGACGTTCCAACATGCTGGAGAATGACCTTAAAAATCCACCGGGATTTGCACGAGACAAAGCAGCTCCTCCGCACGAGGGGCAGAGACGTGCCAGCGCCCACCGGCACCGTGGAATGATAAGCGGAGAGCGGCGATTCCTGCACGGCGAGGTGCGCCGGCAGCCGAGGCGGCCCGGCACGGCGGGGACAGGCGTCCGCTCGCTCCCCAAGTCCCTGTTAGGGCAGGTTTATTTGGGGTTTTGGCATTAAGGCGGAGGGGAGCCGCGCTGCTGGGAGGATGCTCTGGGTTGCTTCGAGCCTTTCCTGCTCCCTTGCCTGGCAAAGCGCCCTTGCTCCCCGGTGCAGCACCGCCGCCTCTGCCGTGGTGGTGGGGGCACAGGTCTCCCGCTCGCCATGGGCGCCAGGAAAAGCTGGGCACGATGCAAGGGCTGGGGGTTTGACGCCTTGGTCCCTTTGGACCCTCCTCAAAACGGGGCCACGCCGGCCTCTGCTCCCCCTCACAGCCACCGCCGGGTCTGACCCAGACCCCACCGAGGGTGTTCGGCGGCCGCCCCGCGGTGCACGGCGAGGGGACGGCGCCCACCGAAACAGAGACGGTGGCAGCGGGGAGAGGTCGGGCTCAGATGCTGGGTTGCAGCGTTTAACGCTGGGGATACGGGATCCCCTGGGATGGCACGTGCCGGGCATCGCCCGCCGAGGGGCCGGGAGCTGCGGTGCCGAGCAGCCGGCGGGACGGGGCAGGAGCAGGGGGAGCCGATCCTGGCGGAAGGGATGGCTGTGCCGATGCCGGGAGCAACTTCTGGGAGTGAATTTTGGGAGTGGTCGGGGCAGCCGCCGCTGCCCGGCACAGGTCCGAGCTGCTGTGCCAGCCTGGCACACGGTGCGTGGCTACAGGGCGGGCGGCCTTAGGGGTGGCCGGCAGCCGGTGCGGAGAGCTGGCGGCCGCCCAGATTAGCCGGCGCTGCCGCCGCGTCCGGCCTTTGCCTTCGTGCTGCAGGACACGCGCAGACGCCCTTCGCTGCCGGGGCCGGCTCCGGCTCCGGGGTTCTGCGGTGGGAAGGAGCCGAGCGTGCCATGCCGCTGTCCCCAGCTCTGGCAGGGACCCAGCGGGTGCCCTGGGGACAGACGGACATGGGCGCTGTGGTTTGGAGGGGATGGAGACGAGGAGCTCCCAGACCCGCCTACCCTGGGTCTGCTCTCCAGGGCCAGCGACCCCATGCTCGGGCACAGGACAGCGAGGTCCCGGCCGCCCCACGAGCAGCCTGGGACAGACAAACGGCCCCCAGCCCGCACCGATCCCGCTGCAGGAGCCGGCCTGGCAGCCTCCGGAGGGGCCATGGCACCGGGAGCGTGGCGGAGCACCAGCTCTGTGGTGGTGGGTGCCGGGTTGGGATGCTCCCAGCCCACCCAGCTTATCCCATCAAGGGTTGGGGAGGGATGTAATCGGACGTGCCTGCGCAGGGACGTGGTGACAGAGGCTCTTGGATCTGCCGGGCGTGGGGGAGGCATCAGCAGCTAAACCCAGACGGGGCAGGGATGTGGGGGATCCCCACCATGCTGGCAACTCCCCCTCCCCATCCCAGCTGCGCTGAGCCTTGGTTCCCACCTTCAGCGGTGCCCAGGCTCGCGCAGGATTCATCCCCTGCCACCGAGCTGGCAGCTCAGGCGCCTTTCGCTGCCTCTGGGGAGAAACAGGCGCTTCCAGGGCACGACCCACCCACCCTATTTCATGCACTGACCTCGTGGGGGGTGCAAACCCCCCCGGCACCCCCATCCCACCCCTTTTCAGGGCTCCCCAATTCACAACAGACCGGGGCACCCCACCAGGGTGCTGCCGGCTCTGCCCGCCCTGCTCCTTGCCCACCCCTCCCACCCAGGTGGTACCACCCCTGTTACTATTATTTTAACACTTCGAGCATCTAATTAGCTGGGAATTGAAGGAAAATTATGCATAAATACGGCGAGGAAAAAAATATCCTCCTAACTCCACTTTTATGTGAAGCTCTGCCAATTATGCAAAATTATTCAAGGTCTTTCCACAAGGACAGGAGGCTTTCTGGCGGCTGGGCTGCCGCGCGCCTGCCCGCGCTCCCGTGCCGGAGCGCACGCGAATGGGAGAAGCGAGCTAGCGTGGCTTTGGATTGCGGCTGCGCTCCCCTCTTTGCTTTTCCTCTGTTTTCGGGGGGGGGGGGATTTTTTCTTGCCTGCAGCATCGCAGGTCCACGAGGAGGGATGCTGCTTCCCTTTGCAGCTCCCGGCGCGCAGGGAATGCCCGTCTGTGGGCAGCGCAGGCGAGGGACCGGGGAGGGTTTGGGGTGTCGGAGAGGAGCAGGATGCTCCTGGGATGCCCTGGTGTCCCCGGGCCCTGGAGGGATGCCAGGGCAGCCACCGTCGGATGGCTCGAACCACAGGGAAGGGACGTTTCCCAGCACAAGCCTGGGCGGGAGGACAGGAGGCTGCGGCGGAGCCAGGAAAACTGGGCTGAATCTTGTGTTTGAGCTAATTCCCCGCCTTTCGCATCCCAGTTGCCAAGCCGGCCGGGGGGCTCAGGAATGGGGAGGCGGGGTAAGGCAGAGCTGGGCCCCGGCAGCTTGGCAGGGTGGGGGCAGAGATGACGACCCAGGGACAAGGACACAGTGATGGTGCCATGCTGGTGGATGGCACAGGTTGACATCCATGGGCGAGGGGTGTGCTGCCACCGCCCCATGGGATGCACCGAGGGTCCTGTCACCCTGTCCCCATGATCTGAAAGGCAAAACACCCCAAAGCCTGTGTTTTCCCGACACCGTTTCCCCACAGAGTGCCGGGGCGCGGGGAGGTGCCGCGCCGGGAAAGGGCAGCGGGCACAGCTGGGCAAAACCGCAGGCGCATCGGGTACCGACGAGCCCGGGGACGGGGATGTCTCCAGCGCTCGAGGGACCCAGAGCAACGCCACCCGAGCCACTCCGGCGCTAGTGCCGTGCCAGCGCCGGTGCTGCTCTGCCAGAGCGACGCGGAGCTCAGCAGCGATGCCGCCTGCTCTCTGCCGGGCAAACCGGCGCCGCGGCCGGCAGCGCGCAGGGGGTCCGAGCCCTCCACCTCGGGTGCCGCCCGGGTGCGGAGCGGGAGAGGCACCGCTCCTCCTCCTGCCCAGCCCCAGCCCAAACCGCTGCAGGGGTCCCGGTCACCCCGCTGCGGCACGTGGGGCCGACCGCACCGCGACAGGCGCCCCAGGTCCCGGGGGGCCGGGCTGAGCGCCGCTCCTGCACACATGGCACCAGCAGCACGGGGGCTGCGGGGACACGGCTGGGAGGGGACGGACGGACACGGTGCCACGCCGCGCACAGCCACTGCTGCCTGGTGGCTCACTGCCACAGCATCACCGGCCAAATCTTGCCGTTGGCGTCACCGGCACCCCAATATATCGCCGCCACCCCCCACCCCGCCTGGCTCCTGCCTCCCGTTGTGGCATGGCACCGCAGCGGCTCCAGTTTGGTGCTGGGGAGCTGGGACCGACGGCCGGGAGGGACAGCAGAGCCCGGGGAATCGCAAAGCACACCCCGCCGCTGCCCTGGGCCCCGTGGGACCCCGGGCATGGGTGCTCGCCGAGCCTGGCGCACGCCCAGGCAGCGGGAGGAGCGCGGCGCCGCCAATTCGCATTGAATTATTTTGGCAGTGGTAAAGCACCCGCTGTCAGTTCGGCGCGCGCCCGCATCCATCACGCCGCACAACTGCTGACACACGGCTAACTAAGGCCGGGATCAATTTACAGAAAACTATTAAAGATTTAAAAAGATTAACAAATCTTCATAAAAGCCATGATGTATTAGCCTAATTTTGTTTGCAGGGGCCCTCCCATCCGGCTCCAAACCTTTTCCTCGCTGCCCTGATTGAGTTACGGGGGCTCCTAAGGATCCCGGCAGCAGCACGGTCCCGGCGCAAGGACCCTGCCGGGGTTGGGGCTGGGGGGCTTGGAGTGGGGGCGTCCCCACACCCCGCCGCCGTCGCCGCCGGTTCGTCTCGCTCTGCGAGGGCAATCACACCAGCCTGTGTTTTTCAGAAGCCTAAAAGGTAACCGAGCCCTGGGGAGCCGGCGGCCGTGCCGCGGGGGTGCCCCTGGCACCCTTCGCCGCGCCCGATCCGCAGGGACCCCGCGAGGGGTTCACCTGGGGAGGATCAGACGTCTCCGTCTTGTACGAGCAGCAGACCCCACCCCAGCAATGAAAAGCAGGGCGGGAGGCTTGTGCAGGCGGGAATTGGGGTGCCCAAGGCAGAGCTCCGACCCCCCCGAGGGCACAAAGGACCTTCTCGAGAGCCAGGCCATCAAACCCAGGATGGACGCACGGACGCAGCTCCGGCGCTGCCGCGGGAGCCCCGCGCTGCAAAACCCTGCGGCACCGCGGGGTCACCGTCGCCGCCGGTGCTTGGGGTGACGCCAGCACGAGGCATGCGGTGAGACCACCCCGCTGCTCCCCGGAGAAGAGAAACCCCGGGAGAAATCTCATTTCACCCTTTCGGGGTGCGCCGGGTGGTGACAAACGCCTTCTGCAGCGGCACTTGGGGGGCCGCCAGCCCCGTCGGAGGATGATGATGGGCTGCAATACTCCCTCGTGCCATCCCCAGCTGGGGGTCCCGGCTGCTCCGGCAGACCCCGGCAGAGCTGCAGAATTCCCTCATGCAACGAGCAGGATCACGGGCCGCGCAGGTGCGCCAGCACCCGGCACCTCCCCGGCTCCGCTCCACGCACCCCATCCCGGCAAACAACCCGGCCCGTGGCACAGCCGGCGCGGCCGCGCCCCACGCCGCGCCCCAGAAGGTCCTTACCCCGGAGATGTCAGCCACCCGGTGAATCGGCACCTCCTTCTTGCTGTGCAGCCCCTTGCCGTTCTTGATGGCCCTGCAAAAGAGAGGTGGCACGAGCCGTCAGCGCCCGCCGCGGCGGCTGGAAGGGCCGGCGTTGCCCCCCGCGCCCGCCCGGCGAGAGAGCGGCCGACTCGTTGGCCTGCTAATCCCAATGAGCATCCTTGGGCGGCTCACCTGAGCTCAGCACGTGCCTGATCAGCGGGGCCGCTCGCCCCCGTTACCAAATTAAATTATTTTGTTCCCCGCACAAACGGAGGGATCAAGAGGAAGGCGAGTGCCCCGGCAAGATGCAAAATTAATACGTGTTTCTCTCAGCGCTTCATCACATGGAGCATTTTAAATGCAAAATACGCGGCGAACGCTCCAATTTTAATGGAAATAAGTTCCTACCAGGTTAAAATAATACCGAGGTGATGAGAAGCCTGAATGAAGCCACCAAGGAGGGCACTTCGTGGCTGAAAAATGAGTGGGTTCCCCAGAACTGATGCCGGAGCCGGTTCTGCGGCGCGGTGCCGAGCCGGCTCTGCCTGCGCGGGAGGGTGCAGCACCGGGATGGCATCAACCGGGAGGGGGTTAGGGACACCGCTCTCCAGCAGAGCTGCGGCCGTCGGTTTGGGACCGAGCGCCCCAAAGCAGAGCCCGGGACCGCAGCGCTGCCGGCCCTCACCGCCCCGGCACCCGGCGCGCAGCCGAGCGGCACGGGCAGAACCCGGGTGCGCGCTGCCCCGGCGTTGGGCTTGTCGCCTCGGTGGGTGGACGGCGAGGGCAGCCGCACCGGTGATCCGGCGGCAGATTTATTGGGTTTTCATGCAGTTCACGGCCGGGCTGGCTTATTGCCGGGTGCGGGAGGGAGCGGCGGCAGCGCTGCCCTCGGCCAGGCTGAGTGGGAAGGGCTGGCAGCGGCGGGTGAAAGGGCAGCAGACATTCATTAGAGCTCCTTCCCCTGACAGGTTTGTCCTTTTCCAGCTTCCAAAGGCCAAGCTTATTTTCCAGGTGTTAGCGGCACAGCGCAGAAGCGAGCGGGGAGCTGCCGCCCGCTGCCGCCCTGCCTGTGCCGCGCCGAGGGCGAGCACGCTTGGCACAGCCGGCGCCAGCCCCCGAGGCCGCCCCCAGCCCGCTGCCCGGCGTTTTTTTGGGTTGGGGCTTTTTTTAGAGAATCCAGCAGCCCAAGCAGGGCTGGAAACCAGGTCCCTGCCCCACATCTCCCGGAGGATGCTGTGCCCACAGCTCGGGCTTGCCAGCGCCTGCAGCCAGGCCAGGCGGAGCCTTCGGCTCATCCCGAAGGATGCCCAGAGCCCTGGTTCCCCGTCCCCAAGCAGGATGGCAGCCGGCAACGGTCCAGCCTCCTTTCACCACCTTTCACCCCCAGTGTGGTGGTTCCCCCCGGGATGAGGCCACCCCATGCACGAGCTCTGTGTCCCCGCAGTCACCCCCGGCCAGCTCCAGAGCTTCTCCTCCCTGCCGCAGGGCTTCCCACGGGGAGTAGGAAAGGGCACCTTCCCCTGCGAGGCTGGGGCAGGCAGGGACGCCGGCAGAGCCCGGGGCAGAAGCAGGCAGCCCTGCCCACAGCAGGCTCACAGGGCGGCACGGCATCGGTGCGTGGGCCTGGGGCAGCCCCGTGCTGGAAAGGAAGGCTGGGGGATGCAGGGGGGGCACCCACCCCACCCCCCCACCCCCCCCCCCAGGAAAACCTGGTGGGATGGGAAAACTCATCACCTCCTTTCTAAATACCCCAGGGAGGGACCAAGCAGGCAACGCCGACTCCGGCCTTTGCTAAGGAGCTGGGAGGGTTAAAGGGGTTTTGCAAACCCCGAGCAGCCATCATCTCCAGACTGCCCAAAGCCCACCTCCAGGGGGATCTCGGGGCCCGCACCCCGATCTCACCCCAAACCTCCCGTTCCCCTTGGGAGCTTGTTTCTGCCCCCGGCATTACCGGGGAGCGAGCAGGGACATCCGAGCACCCTGATATTTGGGACATCTGAGCTCGAAACCACCCCCCTCCATGCCCGGAGCGCGGCTGTGGGCTCCATCCGCCTCATCCAACCCCAGGTATCCTGGTGCCCGGCTGCAGGATCGCCGACATCGGAGCCCTCCGAGATGCCGATTTAACACCAGGCACCTCGGCTTTCGACAAGGTACGTCCCCATGGCTCGGCAATGAGGCCCCAAGCAAGCTGCCGGCCGCCGATCCCACGCCATGCGGGGTGGTGGTGGGGGTGTGTGGGGAAAGGGAGCGCGAGAGCCCATTTATCAACCTTCCCCCTCAAAAGCGAGAGGCTTGCAGTAAAACTGAGCACAGTCTTGCACAGCGGGCTGGCAGAAACCACGCCGCAACCCCCTCAAAGCTGCTCTCCTCTGCTGTCGGCACAGCGCCGTCAGCTGCTGCCAGATTTGCTGCCGAGGAGGAGCTGAAATCCCACCGCCCCGCTGGGCCCAGCCGTGCCACCGCCTCCGGTGCAGCCAGAGCCGGGCCAGCGCCCGCGGGGGCACGGGAGCAGCGCCGGGGGGAACCGCAGGGTGGGCGGCAGCTCAGCCGGAGGGGAGCGGCGCCGGGAAAGGGGTGCCCGTTGCTCAACGCCATGCGACCCTTGGGTAGGACGGGACGCAGGAGGTGGATGGGGTGCAGCCTGCTCCGGGCTTCCCCTCCCCGCGGAGCTGCAAGGCTCGGGCGCAGCTCTCCGTGCAGAGACGGGGCGCAGGGACGCAGCCCTGGTGCAGGGGGCACTGGGCCGCAAGGGGGGCTGAGCAACGCGGTCACCTCCTGCAGGGAGCTGGCCCCTGCATGTCTGAACCGTGCACCCCGGACCGTGCACAGCTGCACTGCGCATGCGTGGACCATGAACCCTGGACCACGAATGCCTGGACCGTGCACAGCTGGATCATGCACACCTGGACCATGCACAGCTGGGTCACACATGCCTGGACCGTGCAACCTCGACCGAGCACACCTGGACCGTGCAACCTCGACTGTGCGCACCTGGACCGTGCAACCTCGACCGAGCACACCTGGACCGTGCAACCTCGACTGTGCACACCTGGACCGTGCAACCTCGACCGAGCACACCTGGACCGTGCAACCTCGACTGTGCGCACCTGGACCGTGCAACCTTGACCGAGCACACCTGGACTGTGCAACCTCGACTGTGCACACCTGGACCGTGCAACCTCGACCGAGCACACCTGGACTGTGCAACCTCGACCGTGCACACCTGGACCGTGCAACCTCGACTGTGCACACCTGGACTGTGCAACCTCGACCGTGCACACCTGGACCGTGCAACCTCGACTGTGCACACCTGGACCGTGCAACCTTGACCGAGCACACCTGGACTGTGCAACCTCGACCGTGCACACCTGGACCGTGCAACCTCGACCGAGCACACCTGGACCGTGCAACCTCGACCGAGCACACCTGGACTGTGCAACCTCGACCGTGCACACCTGGACCGTGCAACCTCGACCGAGCACACCTGGACTGTGCAACCTCGACTGAGCACACCTGGACCGTGCAACCTCGACTGTGCGCACCTGGACTGTGCAACCTCGACTGTGCGCACCTGGACCGTGCAACCTCGACCGAGCACACCTGGACCGTGCAACCTCGACTGAGCACACCTGGACCGTGCA
Organism: Phalacrocorax carbo; assembly: GCF_963921805.1. NCBI lineage: Eukaryota > Metazoa > Chordata > Aves > Suliformes > Phalacrocoracidae > Phalacrocorax > Phalacrocorax carbo. The sequence goes on along the minus strand of NC_087513.1, from coordinate 1,148,701 downwards.
ACCTCAACTGAGCACACCTGGACTGTGCAACCTCGACCGAGCGCACCTGGACTGTGCAACCTCGACTGTGCACACCTGGACCGTGCAACCTCGACGGAGCACACCTGGACCGTGCAACCTCGACTGTGCACACCTGGACCGTGCAACCTCGACTGTGCGCACCTGGACCGTGCAACCTCGACCGAGCACACCTGGACCGTGCAACCTCGACTGTGCACACCTGGACCGTGCAACCTTGACCGAGCACACCTGGACTGTGCAACCTCGACTGTGCACACCTGGACCGTGCAACCTCAACTGTGCACACCTGGACTGTGCAACCTCGACTGTGCACACCTGGACCGTGCAACCTCGACGGAGCACACCTGGACCGTGCACCCCGGGTCCGTGCGCCCCAGGAGAGGCGCTCGGGAAGTCGGGCGCCCGAGGAAGCTTTGCGCTTCCCTCCCGCCCGAGCGACGTACAAGCGCCGCCCGGCTGCGGGCACCGACACAACGCGCCCGGGAGCATCCCCTGCCCGCGCGCGAGGTGCAGGCAGGCAGCAGAGCAGGCAGGGCTGCCCGGTCAGGCAGAAAGAGTAGCCCTTCCCGCTCCTCCCAGCTGGCAGAGGAGAAGGCAGGCATCAGCGCCCCTGCCTGCATCAGCGTTTCTGCTGCCTCCGCCGAGGACACGGCGCGGGGAAGCATCCGCACGCATTTTTCTCACCACGATAACCTCAACCTAATTACAGGAGGCCTCAAGTGCCTCAAGTCCTTCGGATCGGCTCGGACGTCACAGGGTTTAAATGCAATTACTTCTCTGGCAGACAGGCCGGGGCAGGAAGGCTGCGGCAGCGCCCTGCCGGGCTTCGCCGCCCCGAGGAGCGGCGCGGGGCCCTTTGAACCCCGGCGTGATGCACGCAATGGGCCGTGAGACTCCAAACAACCTCCCAGGCTTTTTGCAAATGTTATCTGCCTTCAGCTGCCTACAGGCAGCTCCGGCATTAACATGGAGAACCCGCCACGCAGCGAGATGCTTCCCACTGACTCACGGCACGCCTGGCCCTCCGCCAGCGCTGAGCCCGAGCCCGTCTGCGGCACCAGCGCTGCGCCGGCAGCATGGAGGAGGTCGGGGCTGAGGCGGGCACACGCAGCCGGGCCCTACTCGGGGAGGATTTTGGCTGCCGGGGAGTCAGGGGGAGCTGGAGGCAGGAGCAGGGACCTTGCAGAGCCTGCGGAGGGGAAAGGACGCTCGCCCCGGGCAGGAGGGATGCGGGGCAGGAAGGCCGCGCCGAGCAGCGGGGACGGACGGATGGATGGGGACGCGGCAGGGATGGGATGGGGGGGGATGCGGTGCAGCCCTGCACCTCCCCGCGAGACACCCTGAGAGGCGGCACGGGCACCGCGCGGCTGCGGGAGCACCACCGCCCCGGCACGGCACTCACCGAGCCTCCGCCGCCAAGAGCTCGTCGTAGTGCGAGGATCTTTGGTCGTCGTCTTGCCGGTAGCGGATGACGGTGGCCAGGCCTTTGCTCACCAGCGCTTCGGCGATGTTGCTGCAAGAGAGAGGAGCGGGGGGCTCAGCACCGGTGGCGGGGCGGAGGGGCCCATCTCCCCCATCACCCACCGCGGCCGACCCCCTGCATCGCGCTGGTCCCTGACGCCGGAGGGGGTCAGACCTGCCGGGGTGGGCGAGAGGAGACCCCCACTCCGTTTCCCGCCGCTGGCCATGGGACGGTGCTTGGAGCAACGTTTCACAATTAACGGGGACTTCTGGGCACAGCCGAGGGGGTCCCCGCGTGAGCGTGCAGGAGCCAGACCTCTGCGGCGAGGGGCCTCCCGGCAGCACCCCAAAACCCCCGCCACTACTCCCCAAAACCAGAAGGGTCAGCGCCCCTGGGCTGTTGGGAACCTCCTTGCTTTTTACCTTCCTATTGCTTTTTTTATCGCTGCCATCCCCTCGTCGGAGAGGGGAGGTGGGCGCTGGCCGGGCGCGGGGGCCGGCTGCCAACGGGCGCCACGTGCCGAGGCGGCGCAGCAAATTGGCTGCCATTACACTCTGCTGCTTTAAACAAATTCATAAATTCTACTTCGCTGAGCGCATCTGTAATTCTCCTCCAATTACACAGGCAGGGCATGGACTGCTAATTCACTACTTAATAAAAAAAAAAAAAAAGCATATATATATATATATATGTATGGAGGGGGGCCTGATCCATTCGCAAGCCCCGGGAGCACCCCCTGCCCTGGAGAGGGGGAAGGGCAGAGCCAGCACCGGGAGCTGAAAATAGGTCTCGCCTCGGAGCAGGGGGAGAAAAAAAAAAAGAAAAATAAGGATTCGTAAACGAGGAAATAAGCTGCAGCAGGAGGCAGCTGCAGAGGTAGTGCTTGAAATGCCAAGCAACCAGGAATAAGCACCTACAGCTATTTTGGGCACGAACAGGAGGCTGCGCCGGGGGGAGGCGAGCGCAGGGCTGGTGGCACCCGCGGCGTCCCAGCGGCCCCCCGACACCGCGGTCTGCCCCGACGGGGGAGGGCAAGGTTTGGGGCTGGGCAGGGCTGGGGGCGAGGCTCCGTCCCCGGGTCCCCAGCGCCTCGGGAGCAGTGGGGCACAGCCTGACGGCCACGGGCAGGAGGTGACCCCGGTAGGGATGAGCTGCAGGGACACCTGCCCCGGTCCCTATCCATCCGTTCCCTGGGGTACAGCTGCAAAGCCACGGGGCCGTTTGGAGGTGAGAGGCAGCAGCACCCCAAAACCGGTGGGCTCCTGCCTGCTGATGGGTGCTGGTAGATCCGGACGTCCCCAGCAGCTCGGTGCCAGCCCGGCTCTGCCAGGGAGGACACGGTGCCCCGTGCCGGGACGAGCAGCCGAGGCTGCTGCCGGAGGGAGCCCCCCCAGCTGGGATGGAGTTTGCGGCCCCGCAGCCGTCTGCGGCCAAGCCGAAGTGGCGAGGAGCTGCGGGACGTGGGGGGGCAGCCGCAGCCCCTCCCAAGAGCGAAGCGCCGGGGCTGGCAGCGCGCACAGCACCGGAGCGGGGACGGGAGCAGCTGTGCGAGGGCTGGCACGGGGGGAGCACGCGAGGGACGAGCCGGTGGCGGCTGCCTCCAACGGGAGCTGGCTTTGCTCCCACATGGACACTTCCAGCCACGCACACGTCCTCGCCGGCGAGCGTGGGGTGGCCCTGGCTCCATGGGGGTTGGGGTGGGCGAGCTGTTGTGTGCCACTGTGCTTCCCACTCGCCATCGTGCCTCTGCGCCGCCCCACGGCCCCGAGCATCGCTCAGCGCACGAGCGGGGACATGCGTCACCAGGAGCTTTGCCCAACACACGCCGGGGGAAGATGCTCGAGCGAACCTGAGGCCAGAGACTCTGGTGATGGGCGCGCTGGGGAGAGCTGCCCACCTGGCCCCTGCTGCTCAGCGGGTGGTGCGCCCAGAAACGCCGCCTCCATCCCACCCCCACACCGGGGAGCTGCAGCTGCACCCCCGGAGCAGCACATCTGCAGCATGTCCCCAACCCGACCCACCACGAGGACGAGCCCCAGACACAACCACCACCAGCCCTGGGGCAGGACAGCTCCTTCCCCTATGGTCACATCCCCCCCGAGCACGGGCAGACAGCCTGGGGCACCCCTTTGTGTCCCACGACCCCACCCCGGGGCTCCGGAGCAGGCAGCCCTCCAGCCCTGGCGCGGTTTCCATGCTCATGCAAAGCCCGGCCGCATCTGGGCTGGGGGTCCCATCAGCCCCCCATTTGCAGCCTCCAGAGGAGATGCCCAGCCCTGCCTGCCCTGCACCCTGCGCCGGCCGGGCTGCTCCATCCCCAGCCATCGCCCGAGCCCCTGAGTTCTGGGGAACGGAGCAAGGCAGGGTGGGGGGACAGGATCTGGGAAGAGCAAAGGAGGTTAAAACCCAACATGAAAAGCATCAGGAAGCAACTGTGCCAGCGAGCGCTCCCTCTGCTCACTAAACGGACAATTTTATTCTGCCCCCAGCACTCGTGAAGTGTTGTAATCTTGTTGCCACCTCTGTTTGATGGCTTCATTTATTCAGCAATATCATGGTTATGGCTTTTTAGAAGACAAGCAAAATTGCCAGCGTTTGCTCCCGCCGCGCCGCTGGGTCCTAAAGGAGCCGGGACGGGACGGGGCTGTGCGCAGGGAGGGCAGCTGTGCTCCCCCCGGCTTTTCGGTCCCCAACGGGCTCTGCAAGAGGGGACGGAGACACCCGACCACCGATTCGGACCCAAAAGGTGCTGGTCCGGGCTGCTGCCCCCCCCCCCCGAGCAGGGGGACCCCTCCTCGGCACCAGCTCCCGCTCTGCCGCAGCCTGGCTCCAGTTAAGGTTTCAGAGACAGCGTTCCCGTGGCTGGTGGGGACCGAGAGCAAGCGGGAGGTGCCAGCTGGCCGCAGGGCTTGCGGGGATGCTGCTGCACCCGGCTGCCTCAGTTTCCCTTCCCTGAGCAGCCTCTCGGGCTGTGCCGGGGCGCTGCACGGCTCCAGCACCAGCCGTTCCCCCCAGCAAATGCGTCTGCTCCGCCGCAGAGCCCTGTACCATCTGCAGAGCAGAATGAGCCCAACGAGGGGTTATCTAACCCCGTGCTGTCAGCAGGGGTGAACCCCCCAGGCACCCCGCCTGCCCCGGCGCTGCCCGTGCTGGGTGCCCAGACCCCCTCGTTCCCCCGGGCAGGGGGTCCCGCAGCCCAGGACCAGCTCTCGCCCTGGTTTGGGCTCCTCCAGCAAAAGGAAAAGCCGCCTCCACCCCAGGAACGCTAAACCTGGAGCGAGCACATGGGCTCCCCGGTGCGACGCAGCCCGCAGCCAGCCGGGCTGGAACCCCATCCCGGCATGGGGCTGCAGGGAGACCCCCCCATCCCTGCCTCCATCCTCCCTAACCCGAGAGCCCAAATGGGTCTGGGAGGGTCAGAGGCACCCGGCAACTCTGCTTTGTGGGGTGATGGGGAGGAGAAAAGCCGCCTGCATCCCCCACCCACGGGGCGAGGGCACCCTCCCTGCACCCGGCTGCGCTGGGCAGCGTGACCCAGGCCCTCACGTTCACCTGCTAGAGAGGAGGATGGGGGCGACAGACCCCATGGGGCCTGTCCCCCCAAGGGCATCAGCCCCCTCCTTCACACACCCACCAAGCCCAGAGACCTGTGTCCCACTCCCCATCCCAGCCACATCCCACTCCCCATCCCAGCCGTGTCCCTCCCCATCCCAGCTACATCCCACTCCCCATCCCAGCCGTGTCCCTCCCCATCCCAGCAGCATCCCACTCCCCATCCCAGCCGCATCCCACTCCCCATCCCAGCGCATCCCACTCCCTATCCCAGCGCATCCCACTCCCCATCCCAGGGCATCCCGCTCCCCAGCCCAGCAGCATCCCGCTCCCCATCCCAGTGCATCCCACTCCCTATCCCAGGGCATCCCACTCCCCATCCCAGCCGTATCCCACTCCCCATCCCAGGGCATCCCACTCCCCATCCCAGCCGCATCCCACTCCCCATCCCAGCGCATCCCACTCCCCATCCCAGCCGCATCCCACTCCCCATCCCAGCGCATCCCACTCCCCATCCCAGCAGCATCCCACTCCCCATCCCAGCGCATCCCACTCCCTATCCCAGCAGCATCCCACTCCCCATCCCAGCGCATCCCACTCCCCATCCCAGGGCATCCCACTCCCCATCCCAGCCGCATCCCACTCCCCATCCCAGCGCATCCCACTCCCCATCCCAGGGCATCCCACTCCCCATCCCAGCCGCATCCCACTCCCCATCCCAGCGCATCCCACTCCCTATCCCAGCCGCATCCCACTCCCCATCCCAGCTGCAACCCTCTCCCCATCGCAGCGCATCCCACTCCCCATCCCAGCGCATCCCACTCCCCATCCCAGCCGCATCCCGCTCCCCGTCCCAGCCACCCATGCCCACCCCTGCCCCATCCCCCAGCGCTTTAATCCCCTCCGCTCGGAGCAGATAAGCAGCTATTCCTGGCACCAGACTCCAAAAGTATCCAATATGCATGAAATCAAAGTTTTCATCATTTCCAGTGGTCAAAGGGCAGCGAGCATTAAATCCCAGAATACCGGGATTAATGGAGGGATCATTAAAAATCTAATGTTAAACCACCTCTGCAACCACAGCGCCGGGTGAGCCTGTCATATATCACAGCCTGATTAGAAGGAAACAAATCCCAATTTCAGAGGGGGTTAGCTGAGCCGCCATGGGGAGGGCGGCGGAGGCACCAGGCTCTGCTCCTTCATCCACCCCTCATCCTCCTTGCTGGGCGGATGGGAGCGTATCACGACGCTGACAGGACTTTATTTGGGAAGTTTGGCTAAATCACGCAAAGATGAGGTTTTTACGCGGCGTTATGTAAACCTGTGCGATTTCTAATCAAACCCACCACCCCGAAGCAGAGGGGCCGGGCTGCCACCCGGGGGCTCGCCCGCTGCTGAGGTCCCCCGCACCACGGCGTCCGCTGCCCGGCACCACGGCAGCCCTTCCCCAGCACAGCCCAGCCACCGCAAGGGACCAGAGGCGGGCTGAACCGGTGCCCTGCATCCCTCCGAACCCTCGTGGGATGCTCTGTGAGCCTCTCCTGGCACAGGAGCCGGCTGGCACGGCGCTCGTGTCCCCCCGACATGCTGAGCCCCGCTCCTGAAAGGATGCCAGCTCCTTCTGGTCGCACGCACAAGCAGCTCGGCTCTAGCACGCGCGGGCGAGATAAGAGAGGGAGCTTCTCCTCCTCCCCCGGGTTTGACACACAATCGGTGCCTGCTGCCTGCAGATCCCTGGCAGCCGCACAGCACCGGCGAGGCGATCTTCCCACCGCCCCGGGCTGCTCCCAGCGGCAGCGAAACGCCCTGGCAGCTTGCTCTGATCCGGTCAAGGAGCAAACGTGCAACGACCGGGCTGGGTGCAGCCGAGGCCAGGAAGGTGCTGGCTCTGCTTGGCCGCTGCAGGCAGGGCGAAAGGGCCAGTCTCGGAAGAGCGGAACGGCTCAGCCCGGACCTGGCTGCAGCCTGCAACAGCCACGGGTGCTTTGGGGAGAAGGGAGAGCCCCGAGGAGGACGGGGAGCTCCCCACGGCCCTTCCCTCCTGCAGCGCTTCAGACCCCTCCGCCCCAGGCTGTGCCACCCTCAGCAGCTTCTGCAGCAACAGAACCGCGGGACGGTGCTTTGCCAGCGCGGAGCACGACGTCCTTCAACCCCTCGGTGCGACCAGGGCCCCGGCAGAGCCAGCTCCGGCGCTGGTTCATGCCATCTCGGCACCGGTGCCCTCAGAAGGCACTTCAGTGCTGGGGGACCCCCAGCGTGACCGGGAGCAAACCCCCGCCACGCACCGCAGCGTCCGGCCGCCTCCTGCCTGCAGGAACGACAGTACCGGGGAGAATTCTCCTCCCCAGGGCTGACCGTATCGCATCGAAGCCGGGAGAGGGGCTCGGGGACAGCAGCACATGGTTGCACCATTTAAGGGTGCGAGTGGCTTTACTCCAAGTCCCCGAGCTTGCAGCCGCCCCGCTCCGTGCCCAGCCGGGCCCCTGCCAGCACCAGGCCGGGCGCCGAGCTCTGCCAGCCCGCAGCCAGCCGCTGCCAACCTCGCCGAGCTCATCCTCACGGCCGAGCTCCTGGGGACGAGGCTGGCGGCGGACACCTCCTCCCCGTAGGAGGGAGCAGCTTGCAAAGCAGCAGCAAAATCTGGTTCCTTTCCAGAGGCTCGGGCTGCAAAAACCTACACAGCTCCTGGGCGCGAGCCCAGCTTTACCCTGGCACCGCAGCCCACGCAGGTAGCTCGCTGCGCACATGGCTCCGCTGCGAACAGCAAAGTGCTGGCAGCTGGTCCCCGCTCCGGCCCCGCGGGACCCCGGGGTGGGTAAATACCCTGTGCCGCGCCGCCGGCTCGCCCGGCACGTCTGGCGGTGGAGCCGCCTCGGGCTCGCAGCTGCCCCTCGCCCCGGGAAGCCGGGCTGGGTTTCCTCGTGGAAGGGAAAGCATGCATCCCACGGCTTTTGGCTGCCACCCAGCCTGGGGACAGCGTGGAGCTGGTGGCGTGGCCACCAGCGTCACCCAGCACCAGCGGTCCCCCGGGGGCTCCCGCTCGCCCCTCTGCTTTGCAAATGCGTTCACCTCCCCGTCACCCGCACCAGCAGCCCCCGGCTGGGTCCTCTCCCCACCGCTCGCCGGGTCCTCTCCCGAGCTCTGCACCAAAGAGCACTTTGCAAAGGTCAGGATCATCACCCGGCTTTTTGGGTGAGGAGAGAGACACCGGGGAGGAACAGCAGCCCCGCGCCCGCCTCCACGGCTGCAACCAGCCCTTCATCCTGCCTCTTCCTCCCGGTGCTCGCACGGCCCCGGCTCTGCGTGGGCAAGGAACGCCGCAGCCCTCCAGCACGCAGCCTTGCTCCGCACAACCCCATCCAGGAGAAGGGCAGAGTCCGGCCCTGCAGAGATGGGTCCGAGTGCTGTTAGGGGACTCGGGGAGATGGGATTGTGCATATTTTTAAACTTTTTATACTTCACATTTCTGTATGCATGTCCTGGAAACGTTCAGACACCCAAACCGGAGCGGCTTGAGCTTCGGTGAGCTGAGCACCATCCACTGCACAGCAAAAAACCCTGAGGTTGCACCAGGCAGGGAAACATCCACAGCCCCCAGTGCCCCCCAGCTCAGAGCATCGCCTCCACGCCCGGCTCCTGCCCAAAATGCTCCCACGGGCTCAGCTCATGCTTCTCGCGTGGCTGCAGCGGGTGCCTGTCCCACACCCTGCAGCAGGAGGCTGTCCCCGCACATCCTCATGCGAGCAGCTCCCTGCCTTCCCCTGCCAGCACCGAAACCTCCCACCCACGACCAGGGACGTGCGCGGCCACGATGCTGCAAAGCCTCCGAGCGCCGGGACACTGGAGCAGCCGCGGCGGGTGGGAGCACCTTGCCCAGCGCCCCGTTCCCAGCGGCAGCACGGAGCAGGACCAGCCCACGCTGCTTCCCACCTTGGGCAGGCTGCCTCCAGCCTCCAGCACCCCCGGAACCCCGACACACGGCCAGGGGAAGCAGTGCCACAGACTGCGTCGAAAACAACCCCAGATCCACCCTCCCGTGCTTTGATCCCAACTCTGAGCAGCTTCCCTGGATGCTCCTACTTCATTCCTGGAAAGGGGAGTGAAAAAGCATCCCCTTATCACCCTCCCTGGGCCACCGGAGACGCTGGATGCTCTGAGAGCAGCTGCTGGGGCTTGCAGAGCTGTGCCGGCACCACCAACAACCCCAGCCACGACACCCTGAGCCGTGCCGGCATCCCGGCACCACCAACCACCCCAGCCACGACATCCTGAGCCGTGCCGGCATCCCGGCACCGCCAACCACCCCAGCCACGACACCCTGAGCCGTGCCGGCATCCCGGCACCGCCAACCACACCAGCCACGACACCCTGAGCCGTGCCGGCATCCCGGCACCGCCAACAACCCCAGCCACGACACCCTGAGCCGTGCCGGCATCCCGGCACCACCAACCACCCCAGCCACGACATCCTGAGCCGTGCCGGCATCCCGGCACCGCCAACCACCCCAGCCACGACACCCTGAGCCGTGCCGGCATCCCGGCACCGCCAACCACACCAGCCACGACACCCTGAGCCGTGCCGGCATCCTGGCACCGCCAACCACACCAGCCACGACACCCTGAGCCGTGCCGGCATCCCGGCACCGCCAACCACCCCAGCCACGACACCCTGAGCCGTGCCGGCATCCCGGCACCGCCAACCACACCAGCCACGACACCCTGAGCCGTGCCGGCATCCCGGCACCACCAACCACACCAGCCACGACACCCTGAGCCGTGCCGGCATCCCGGCACCGCCAACCACCCCAGCCACGACACCCTGAGCCGTGCCGGCATCCCGGCACCGCCAACCACACCAGCCACGACACCCTGAGCCGTGCCGGCATCCCGGCACCACCAACCACACCAGCCACGACACCCTGAGCCGTGCCGGCATCCCGGCACCGCCAACCACCCCAGCCACGACACCCTGAGCCGTGCCGGCATCCCGGCACCGCCAACCACCCCAGTCACGACACCCTGAGCCGTGCCGGCATCCCGGCACCACCAACCACACCAGCATGAAATCCTGCTGCTTAAGTGCAAAAAAAAAACCCTCCCAGGGCTTCAAATCCTGGGAGAACCCCCAATTCTTTCCAGGTTTAGAGCTTTTAAGGCCCAGACATGGCAGCACTGCCGCCGGGGGCTGATCCTGGCGCTCGGCTGGGTGCTGAGCAGCCAGCGAAGCGCGCCGGGCGCACCGTGACGGGTTCGCTGCAGCGGGTGCATCGCAGCGGGTGCACCGAGGAGGGTTCAGCGATGACCGGTTTGGCTGCAATGCACCCGCTGCAGCGCACCCGCTGCAGTGCACGTGCTGCAGCGGGTGCGCTGCACCCACACCGACCCCCCCTCCTGCCGCTAGGAAAGGACAAGGAAGAGGGGAGCAGGGATAACCGCTTAAAGAAGAAATTTCCTGACTCTGAATTAAATATCGTGCTCCAGCCCTGCTCCCTGCTCCTCTCCCCGCAGCCCCTGCATGGCGAAGGGGGGGAACCGCAGCCCCCCCACTTCAAATAAAAGCATCTGGGGAGAAGAGCTGGAGCTGCTGCACGGAGGGAAGACGCACCCCCCAGTTAAACCCAGATTAAAGAATGGGAATATGAAAACGCAGATGAAAAGCTCTTCGCTGTGGAAAAAAATCTTATTAGGCCGTGAAATACAGTTTTTGCCACTTAAAAGAACGGCGGAGTGAAAAATGGCTATTTGCAAGCTTCCCCCCGCCCCGCCCGCCCGCTCCCCCGGCAGCACCGAAACTCATTTCACAGTTTCTCCACCCTCCCCTCACCCCCCCGAAAATCCAGAAAGGAGGTTTTTCAGCTGTGTTTTCACCCACCGAAACCTCTCAGGCTCCCGCTGCCTGGCACAGATTGGCATTGCCAAAAGCAGCCCCGCATGAGACCCCCCGCCGCGCCCAGAGGTGGCATCACCAAAACTCGCCATTTGTGCCAAATTAGCCCCAAAAACGCAGCATCCCGGCCCTGCTGCCTGCAGGGGAAGCACCGCCCTCCCTCCCCGGCATGGATTTATAGCTCGGGGCTTTCCTTAAGTTTGTTTTTAATGATTTTTAGTAGCTTTTTCTTCCACGCATTTGTTCGATTGGCATCGCGGCAGCCTGAGTCCCCCCGGGGAAGGGCTGCGGGGACGGGACCCCCGGAGCAAGTCCCCTCTGGGGTGTCAGCGGGACCCAGCCCCCCCAGGACCCCTAACAGAACAGTAAGGGACCCCTCGCCGCACGGTGACAGCCAGGCTCTGCCCACGAACCGGCTGAAAATCCAGGTGTAGGCAAAGGGGGTCCGGGGCCACCCCATGGGACGTCCCCGCGGCAGCAGTGGGCTCCTGCCAGGAGCCGCCGGCCCTGCATCGGCGCCCGCGGCCGACCCGAGGAGGCTGATTTATGGGGTGCCCCGGCTCCCCAGTTACAGCCTCGCTGGTGGGCTGGGGACTGCATCCCCTCCCTGCATCCCAACGCGTTCCCCAGGAGGGAGCCGGGCTCCTGGGGAGCCCCGAGCCCTGCAGCCGGGCACCCCGGGGCTCCCACCCCGCAGCCCACACCCGCTGCGCCTGCTGCCCACGAGGGGATGCTGTGGGATGTGACGGGAAGCTGTGGGATGCTGCAGTTTGCTGCCAGCCTCTGTGGGATGCTGCGGGATGTCATGGGAGGCTGTAGGATGTTATGGGATGCTGAGGGATGCTATGGGATGCTGTGGGATGTCATGGGAGGCTATGGGATGCTGTGGGATACTCTGGGATGCTGTGGGATGCTGAGGGTTGCTATGGGATTCTGTAGGATGCTGAGGGATGCTATGGGATGCTGTAGGATGGTGATAGATGCTATGGGATGCTGCCGGATGCTGAGGGATGCTATGGGATGCTGTGGGATGCTGTAGGATGCTGAGGAATGCTATGGGATGCTGTGGGATGTCATGGGAGGCTATAGGATGCTGTGGGATACTCTAGGATGCTGTGGGATGCTGAGCGATGCTATGGGATGCTGCCAGATGCTGAGGGATGCTATGAGATGCTGTAGGATGCTGAGGGATGCTATGGGATGCTGCCGGATGCTGAGGGATGCTATGAGATGCTGTAGGATGCTGAGGGATGCTATGGGATGCTGCCGGATGCTGAGGGATGCTATGAGATGCTGTAGGATGCTGAGGGATGCTATGGGATGCTGCCGGATGCTGAGGGATGCTATGGGATGCTGTAGGATGCTATGGGATGCCGCGGGATGCCAGGAGCTTCCCAAAGAGCAAAGGCTGATGAGAACCCAGTGCCCTCATCTGCACCCGCTCCCGGTGGTCACAGCAGACCTTCCTCACCGTCTCCAGGTCCTGCCACCACCACTTTGCGGGTGTCTCCACACTAATCGTGCCCGAGGTGCGGGGGCACCCTCCCAACAGCATCCGTGGTGGGATGAGCCAGCCCTGCGAGCCCAGAGCGGCACAGGAGGTGCCTGCGGGGCTCCCGGTGTCCCGGCAGCTGCCCCTCCACCCTGCTCTCCATGTCAGCACGGCTTTGTTGTGACAGCCGAGCACAAACCTCTGGCCTTACCTGTGCTCAGCAGGAAAACACGAGCTGGGAAGAGCAGTGCCGGCAGCGGCGGTAAACGCTGACAAGGCACGCGGTGCACCAGCACCGGCGGAGCGGGATGGGGGGGCTGCGGCATGCCGGCACCGGGCAGAGCCTTGCCAGGCAGCGGCACTGGCGTTCCCCGGGCACAAATCAAGCTGAAAATGCTGGGGAGCTGGAAGGGGGAAGCGTGATGGACCCAGCGAGGGCAGCTGGCGCTGCCAGCTCAGAGCCCCCCTGCGGGAGACACCGAGTGAGGCAGCGCAGGTGGGGGTCGGGCAGGGGTACGGACGGGGGTACAGGCAGGTGAAGATGGGTTTGTGCTCCAGCTCCCCAAGCTTGCAGCGCAGGGGGACACGTGGCACGGTGTCTGCTCTGAGCTGGAAGCAGGAGAAGCTGCTCTGCTGCCCTCCGCAAACCCACCCAGCGCCTCGAGGCGAGCAGATGCAAGGGGACGGGTAACCAGCACGGCCAGGGGGCTGAAGGACCACCGCCTGCCTGCACCAAGTGCAACAGCAGCTAGGCAGGAACCAGGGCCCTGGAGCTCCAGGAGGCAGGCGGGGGTCAGCCCCCTGCCTGGGCTGGCCGCCCCAGCGAGCTGCCGGCGTGCTCAGCCTGCCAAGCAGGCTCAGCCCAGCCCAGATGCCAGGCGGACAAGCCAGGCTTTCTTCCCCGCTCTGTCCCCAGCGCGGCGCGGGCCGGACGGCACAGACCCTGCTCTGTTACGCCCACACCTTCGCCGGGGCAGCCGAAGGACCCCGTGCCCAGCGCCGACCCGCACCGCGGGGCTGTGGGCGGCCAGGAGCAAGGGGGCTGCCCCACGCCGTGCCCCCGAGGCTTGCACGCCGCAGAGACGCTCCGGCGCTCGCTCGGCTCGCTCCGCTGATGCCTGATTATGGCAATGAAGTCAACGCGAGCAGCTGCCCTGCAAATTCACGTCAGGTTTCCTCCCAAAACAGGGATGCGACTCAGGAGCTATTTGAAAGCAATTTGCAGCTGGAGACGTTAAGAGCAGGCGGCAGCGCTCGGCGAGATGCCCCTGAGATGGGAAATCCTGCCCCTCCAGCGTGCCGGGCACGGCACAAGAGCTGCCGGGAGCCTCCCGGGGCTGGCAGCACTGCGGCCACCGGGCACGGGGAGAGGCCGGCGGGTTTTGCACCGCACGTTCCCCTCCTCGTGCATTGCCAATGACCCAAGACCTCATCCTCCTACAAACAGCCCCAAAACCACAACGACCGGGCTGTCCCTCCTAAAAACCTGGTGAGACACACTCAGCTGGAGAATTAACTCCCTGGGGACCCACTGAATAAACCGGGTGGGTTTAAAGCTGGTGCAGGCAGCGCAGGAGAGCAGGGCTGCTCCGCTGGGCTCCGCCGCACCCAGCGTCTCCATCCAGGAAAGCCCTTTAGGCTCCCGCTGCCGCGGTTTCATCCCGGGAGCAGCACCCTGGCACGGCCTGGCAGCGGGCGTGGAGCAGCCCCAGCCCCGTCACAGGCAGGGCTGGATCCCCTTTGCCACCGGAGTGGAAATCAATCCCACTCATGAGATAAGCATCGCCGAAGGTCACTCCACGAGTGCCTTAATCAGAGGGGAGTGGGGTGACAGGGAGCTTTCCGGCTTCCCAGGTGTCACGGAGCCGTGTCTCCCCGTGCAGCGCGAAGCTCCGCAGCTTTCCCAGACCTTGGATTAAGGGGAAGGAAAGCGCAGCGCTGCAGCACTTTGGTTGCTTTCCAATATAGCTGCTACAGGGGAAAAAAAAAAAAGGAAAAAGCAAGCAAATGGCCTATGACAAATCATCCCTACGCAGCTCCTGGAGGTGCTGCCATCCGGACGCGCGCCTCGTCGGCACAACCGCTCCGTAGGGCCGCGCTGGAGGAGCCCGACACCCCTGGGTCCTGGGGTAAAGCCACCGATCCTGCCCGTGGCAGGAAAACGGGGGGCAGGGCTGGAGAGGGGGGGCTGCTCCGGCAGACCCCGCACCGCTGCGCCGCGTCACGGGGAGGGCGATGTCCCCTGGGAAAGGACAGACATCCCAGGGACATACAGCAGAGAGATGGTTCCTCCCAAGCAAACCGCCAGCCACGCTGCTCCCCAAGGCGACCGGCTTGCGGCGGGGTCCTCCAGCCCAGCACCCCCAAACTGCCGGAGCTGGGGGCAGCAAGCGCAGGGCCGCGGGTGGAGCGGGACAGCAGCGCCCAGCCGCCGGCACCGAGCCCCACAGCGAGGGTGAGCCGCCCTCGGCCCCCCGGCGCCCCCGCGGCGCACGGCAGAGCCCCGCGAAGCCCCGGCGAGCGCCAGGCCGGGGCGCCGCGCCCCGTTCCCCGCTTCCACACTTACATTCCTCCGATGGAGACGGTGGCACACGTGCGCTCGGAGAAGGCGGGCACGGTCTCGGTGGCGCTGCTGGCCGGTCGGATGTAGTCCACCGTCACGTTCACCTGGGCAAGACAGACGGACACGGGGGTCAGTCCAGCCCAGGGGCTCCCCTGCATACCCCCATCCCCCCCTGCCCCAGAGCCCCCGCTGTCGGCCGGCCAGGCCCCACGCCTCCCCGTGCCCAGGTGAAGGAGCCGTTTGCCAGCCAGCTGCTGGCGCCGATGGCACTGCCAGCGCGTGAGCCAGGGCTGGGCATGTTAAACCAGGAGCTTCCCATGGCAGATGAGCTGCCGCCCCGGGCTCCTGGTACGGGCACTCGTGCTGCCGGCGGCACCCCGGCTCCTGCCAGGCACGCCGGCGAGCTCCCCATCTGCCGGAGAGCCGTGGCAGGGATCCCGAGCGTGCAGCCAGCCCCGATGCCTCCTTGTTTATGGGTAATCACGTTTTGGCCTCTGCTAAGAGAGCTTGTCTGTACCTGCAGGTAGATGAAAGCACAGCTCCCTGCTAAGCTGTAGCTGTCAGCTGGCATCAGTGTCGCCGGCACCGTGCCGAGCGGGACGCGGAGGCCGGTTTGCAAAACGCTTTGGTGAGGCAGAGAGCAGCCCCCGGGCACCCCAGAAACCCGGCCGTGCACCCGGCGCGGAGCTGCGCTGCCCCCGGGCGTGCTGCCCCCATGCCACCGCCACCCGCCCGCCCCGCATCACCCACCCGGCACGCAGCTGTGCCGGCAACAAGCACCGCCACCGCCCCCGTCCTCCCACAGACAGGGGCGTTCGTGCACGTCACCTAGTGGGGGTCCACCTTGGGGGGGTCAACTTTTGCAGGGTAACTGCACCTCCCAGCGCACCAGGGCTTGGGATGAGCTGGCGGGTGCAGAGATGCGCGTGGGTGAGACCGTGGCTCGCGTTCCTGGCACAGCAGCCCCCAGGCATCACCCTCCCAGCAGCTCTTGGCCGTCACCCCCCAGCAGCTCCCGGGCATCACATCCCAGTGCCCATTATGAGCGAGCAGAATTTCCATCCATTTATAGAATCACAGAATCACTGAGGTTGGAAAAGACCTCTGGGATCACCAAGTCCAACCGCCAACCCAACACCCCCAGGCCTCCCAAACCATGGCCCCACGTGCCACGTCTGCATGTCCTTTGAACCCCCCCAGGGACGGGGACTCCCCCACCTCTCTGGGCAGCCTGTGCCAATCCCTGACCCCTCTGGCAGGGAAGGCATTTTCCCTCACATCCAACCTAAACCTCCCCTGACGCAGCTTGAGGCCGTTCCCTCTCGTCCCATCACTGGTGACTTGGGAGCAGAGACCAGCCCCCCCCTCACTCCAGCCCCTCTCAGGCAGCTGCAGAGAGCGAGAAGGGCTCCCCTCAGCCCCCCCTTCTCCAGGCTAAACCCCCCCAGCCCCCCCAGCCGCCCCCCAGCACGCTTGTGCTCCAGACCCTGCCCCAGCCCCGCTGCCCTTCTCTGGACACGCTCCAGCCCCTCCAGGCCCTTCTTGTCCCGAGGGGCCCAAACCTGAGCCCAGCACTCGAGGTGGGGCCTCCCCAGGGCCGAGCACAGGGGCCCCATCCCTGCCCGGCCCCTGCTGGCCGCACTAATAGGATCATTTCCAGCCCAGACCCCCGGACCGGACCGGACCAGGTGCTGCCATACCTGCCCCCTCCCCAGCCCTCTCATCCCCATGAGCAGGGCTCGGTGACGAGGCCAGCGAAGGTCGCAGGAGGCTGTGTCGGGGGCTCTGTCCCAGCACGTGTGGGGCAGGAGGGCTGGAAAAGCCATCAGCGTCCCCTCCGGAGAGCCGCAGTTCCCCGGCGGGGTTGGAAAAGCAGCGCTGCTCCACCCGCACATCCCGGTCCTCGGCACCGCTCCCATCCCACCCGCGCTGCCCACCCTCCTCCCCGCTCCCGGGATCGGGGGGCCCCGGCTCCGGCGCACGTCCTGCAGCGCCGCCCGAACCTGCGGCCGCTCTCGCAGCTTCGCCCCCCGGGCTGGGGTGGGGACGGCTGCGGGGCGGGTGTGTGTGGGGCTGGGGTAGGGACGGCTGCGGGGCGGGTGTGTGTGGGGCTGGGGTAGGGACAGCTGCG
This sequence comes from Phalacrocorax carbo, assembly GCF_963921805.1. Taxonomy (NCBI): domain Eukaryota; kingdom Metazoa; phylum Chordata; class Aves; order Suliformes; family Phalacrocoracidae; genus Phalacrocorax; species Phalacrocorax carbo. The sequence continues at coordinate 1,131,594 of NC_087513.1, read as the reverse complement.
GGGCGGGTGTGTGTGGGGCTGGGGTAGGGACGGCTGCGGGGCGGGTGTGTGCGGGGCAGGGGTAGGGACGGCTGCGGGGCGGGTGTGTGTGGGGCTGGGGTAGGGACGGCTGCGGGGCGGGTGTGTGCGGGGCAGGGGTAGGGATGGCTGCGGGGCGGGTGTGTGTGGGGCTGGGGTAGGGACGGCTGCGGGGCGGGTGTGTGTGGGGCTGGGGTAGGGACGGCTGCGGGGCGGGTGTGTGCGGGGCAGGAACAGGGACGGCTGCGGGGCGGGTGTGTGTGGGGCAGGGGTAGGGACGGCTGCGGGGTGGGTGTGTGCGGGGCAGGAACAGGGACGGCTGCGGGGCGGGTGTGTGTGGGGCAGGGGCAGGGACGGCTGCGGGGCGGGTGTGTGTGGGGCAGGGGTAGGGACGGCTGTGGGGCGGCCGCGTGCGGGGCAGGGGTAGGGACGGCTGCGGGGTGGGTGTGTGCGGGGCAGGAACAGGGACGGCTGCGGGGCGGGTGTGTGTGGGGCAGGGGTAGGGACGGCTGCGGGGCGGGTGTGTGCGGGGCAGGGGTAGGGACGGCTGCGGGGCGGGTGTGTGTGGGGCAGGGGTAGGGACGGCTGCGGGGCGGGTGTGTGCGGGGCAGGGGTAGGGACGGCTGCGGGGCGGGTGTGTGTGGGGCAGGGGTAGGGACGGCTGCGGGGCGGGTGTGTGCGGGGCAGGGGTAGGGACGGCTGCGGGGCGGGTGTGTGTGGGGCAGGGGTAGGGACGGCTGCGGGGCGGGTGTGTGCGGGGCTGGGGTAGGGACGGCTGTGGGGCGGCCGCGTGCGGGGCAGGGGTAGGGACGGCTGCGGGGCGGGTGTGTGTGGGGCAGGGGTAGGGACGGCTGCGGGGCGGGTGTGTGTGGGGCTGGGGTAGGGACGGCTGCGGGGCGGGTGTGTGCGGGGCAGGGGTAGGGACGGCTGCGGGGCGGGTGTGTGTGGGGCAGGGGTAGGGACGGCTGTGGGGCGGCCGCGTGCGGGGCAGGAACAGGGATGGCTGCGGGGCGGGTGTGTGTGGGGCAGGGGTAGGGACGGCTGCGGGGCGGGTGTGTGTGGGGCAGGGGTAGGGACGGCTGTGGGCTGTGGGGCGGCCGCATGCGGGGCTGGGAGCGCTGCCCCTGCAAGCCTCAGCAGCACCGGCAGCACCGGCACCCGCCGGCACAGCAACACGGAGCTGCAACCCCCGGCCACGGCCATGCAATAAACAGCGGGGGAAAAGAAATCGGGAGTTAAAGCCCGAGCGCTCAAACACTTAATGCGATCCCACATCTGTACGCGCCATTTCTATGCAAATCCAACCCAATTCCGCCGCCTTGCTTCCCCTAGAAAAGCACCTTCCTCGCGTCAGCCGGGGGAGGCTGCGGCTGCCCTGGGCTGGAGGAGGCACAGGGGGACGTGGGGGTGACACGGGGGTCCCCAGGGAAGTCCTGGCGCTGCCTCCCCCCGCCCTGGCCCAGCCACGGGGCTGTATTTAGGCGCTACAGACTCTTTTCCAGGTGTGCCGCCGCACCGCGCCGTGCCCGCTCCTTGAGCCGAAGGGAGACGGACAGGCTCCCAGCTCGCGCGGTGCGAGGCAGCAAAGGCAAACCCTCTCCGACTGCCGGCTCTTCCCAAGCCTGGCTTTTTTAAAATGAGCATAAAAATGCAAAAAAGGTACGATTGCCTGGCAAACCCCCGCCGTCAGCTCGCTCCCGCGTACGGCCGAGCTACTCAAGGTTTGCAGCAGCAAAAGAGGGGGGCCCTGGCAGCAAAGAGCCAATGAAGGGGAGAGGTTAAAGCAATTCCTCCCAGCGAAAGTATTGTCATAACAACTATAGGGGGAAAAAAGACAAGGATTACTCCAAGAGGCAAGTTAGGAAATTCAAGCTACTACAGGGCTTTTGAAATGTCATCTGGCTCAGCAGCGAGGCAGGGCTCCACTCGGGAACACCTTGCCTGGAATTAGGCAAAGCGTGGGCAAAAGGGCTGGCGAGGAGCTCGCACGGAGGCGGGGGGGGACGGGGCGCGGGGCACCCCGCAGCCCCGGCTCGGACCCTGCAGCGTCACGGGCAGGGGAAGAGCGCGGAGGGGTCGGGCTGGGCGTCACACGTAGGCCTGCAGCGGGGAAGCGATGTGCTGTGTTGCACTGCCTTGCACCGTGCTGCATTGCACTGCAAAGTTGCGTTGCATCATGTTGCGTTGCATAGCATCGCTTTGCATTGCGTTGCAGAGTGCTGCGCTGCACTGCGAAGCGTAGCTTTGCGCTGCGTTGCACCAGTGTTGCGTTGCATTGCAAAGTGGTGCTTTGTGCTGTATTGCACTGCAGCGTTGCATCGCATAGCATCATGTTGCATTGCATAGCATCGCTTTGCATTGCGTTGCAAAGTGCTGCGTTGCACTGCAAAGTGTCGCTTTGTGCTGCATTGCACCAGTGTTGTGAAATGTTGCGCTGCGGTGTTGCATTGCGTTGCGTTGCATTGCGTTGCATATGTTGCATGGCATCACAGAGTGTTTTGTTGCATTGCATTGCACTGCAAAGTGTTGCTTTGTGCTGCATTTCACTGCAAAGTTGCGTTGCATCATGTTGCATTGCATAGCATCGCTTTGCATTGCGTTGCAAAGTGCTGTGTTGCATTGCAAAGTGTAGCTTTGTGCTGCGTTGCACCAGTGTTGCGTTGCATTGCGCTGCACTGCAGTGTTGCATTGCATTGCAAAGTGTTGTGTTGCACTGCAAAGTGTTGCTTTGTGCTGCGTTGCATCAGTGTTGTGAAATGTTGCGCTGCAGTGTTGCATTGCGTTGCGTTGCGTTGCGTTGCATTGTGTTGCATGGCATCACAGAGTGTTTTGTTGCATTGCATTGCACTGCAAAGTGTTGCTTTGTGCTGCATTGCACTGCAAAGTTGCGTTGCATCATGTTGCATTGCATAGCATCGCTTTGCATTGCGTTGCAAAGTGCTGTGTTGCACTGCAAAGTGTCGCTTTGTGCTGCATTGCACCAGTGTTGTGAAATGTTGCGCTGCGGTGTTGCATTGCGTTGCATTGCATTGCGTTGCATATGTTGCATGGCATCACAGAGTGTTTTGTTGCATTGCACTGCACTGCAAAGTGTCGCTTTGTGCTGCATTGCACTGCAAAGTTGCGTTGCATCATGTTGCATTGCATAGCATCGCTTTGCATTGCGTTGCAAAGTGCTGTGTTGCACTGCGAAGTGTAGCTTTGTGCTGCATTGCACCAGTGTTGTGTTGCATTGCGCTGCACTGCAGTGTTGCATTGCATTGCAAAGTGTTGCGTTGCACTGCAAAGTGTTGTGTTGCGCTGCAAAGTGTCGCTTTGTGCTGCGTTGCATCAGTGTTGTGAAATGTTGCGCTGCAGTGTTGCATTGCGTTGCGTTGCGTTGCGTTGCATTGTGTTGCATGGCATCACAGAGTGTTTTGTTGCATTGCATTGCACTGCAAAGTGTTGCTTTGTGCTGCATTGCACTGCAAAGTGTTGCTTTGTGCTGCATTGCACTGCAAAGTGTTGCCTTGTGCTGCGTTGCATCACAAAGTGTCGCGTTGTGTCGCACTGCACGGCAGCGTTGCATTGCGTTGCACCGTGACGCATCGCATCGCATCGCATCGCCAAGTGTTGCGCTGCGAAGCGTTGCGTCCCCAGGACAGATGCAGCTGAGGCTAGTTGCGGTGACAGAGCTGGCACGTCCCCCGCTAGGTGATGCCAGCACCGCTGCACCTGACAAGTCGCAAACGCAGAACTCCCTTTCCCGGGGCAGGAACAAGCACACTCGCAGCACCCGATGGATTCAGCAGGAAAGGACTCCAACCTGCCGCGTCGCCGCTGCCACCACTTGGGCCGAGCGGGACTGCGGGAGGCCGGGATGTGACAGCCCCGTCCCCACCCTCCCCAGCAGCCCGGCCCCAGCAGCGCCAGCGAACGCCAGGTCCCCCCCCAGGGCCGGTGCCCACGGGGGAGGGCTGGCAGGAGCCGGTCCCACAGACCCACCCAAGGAGACCCACGGCACAGCGTGGCGCGGCACGGCACGCCGGGTCGCGCCGGGGCTCAGCCTCCCGTACTCCTGGCTCCGTGGGGCGCCGAGCCCCGGCCGCAGCATTCGCCCACCTCCCCGGGTGCTCCTGAGATGAAAGGTGCCGTGAAAGCGCCCATGGCACCCTGACCGAGCCGCGGGGCATCGAAACACCCAAACGGGGCTCCCGGAGCCGCCGCCAGCAGCACAACAGCAGCCGGTTCCAGCTGCAAACCAGGAATTAAAACCTTCCCATAATTAGCACCTCGATCCCTCTCCTCCGTGTACCCCAGGCCCCGGGGCAGAGCTGCCCCCTCAGCGTCCCCTCCCCGGCTGCCACCTCGGAGCAGTTAAAGGCAGCGAAGAGGCAGGAGCGCGCACCCGCGGTGCGTCCTGCTTCCCTGCTCCTCACGTCCCAGCAAGAAAAGGGACGCCCCTGCTGTGCCAACCCCTGTTGCCGTCCCAGCACCCGCTGGCAGCAGCTTCGCGCGCCGGCCCTGGGCGCGGAAGGGACAGGCAGGGAGCACGGCGCGATCCCACCTTGCTGGGCAGCTTCCCCCCGCCCGGCGCAGGTCCCCGCTGTAGTTTGCAGCGCCTCGACGGAGCTAACGACACTGGGAAGGCGGTTTGGTGCATGCAGAGGTGCTCCCCTTCCCCCGTGCATGCTCTTGGAGGGACAACGCTCACCTCGGGCATGTTGTTTTCACCAGTGGAGAATCAACTCCTGAGAGTATCCACAGCCCTGGCTCGGGCAACCCCTGCAGCCCCAGCCCCAGCTCAGGCACCTCCTGCACCTCCCGCACCCCCAGCCCTGGCTCAGGCACCTCCTGCTCCCCCAGCCCCCTCCTGGGCACCTCCTGCACCCCCAGCCACATCTCAGGCACCTCCATCACCTCCCGCACCCCCAGCCCTGGCTCAGGCACCTCCTGCACCCCCAGTCCCCTCCTGGGAACCTCCTGCACCCCCAGCCCTGGCTCAGGCACCTCCTGCACCCCCAGCCCCATCCTGGGCACCTCCTGCACCCCCAGTCCTCTCCTAGGCACCTCCTGCACCCCCAGTGCCATCCTGGGCACCTCTTGCACCCCCAGTCCTCTCCTGGGCACCTCCTGCACCCCCAGCCCCAGGTCGGGCACCTCCTGCACCCCCAGCCCGGGGTCAGGCACCTCCTGCAGCTGTACACCCAAACTCGGGGAGCTGCTCAGCCCAGCCCAGCCCCACCTGACCGCTTTCAGCTGCGACAGACCCAGACCCCCAGCCCAGAAGCACGAGGGGACACTGCGAGCAGCAGCGCCCAGCGCTGGGGGCTCTGCTCCGGGCTCCCGCCGAGCTGTGCCGAGCCCGGCTTCGCCCATCTGCCACCCGCAGGGACCTGAAGCTGCAGGGAAAGCGCCCCGGGGCACCCGGCCACAGACCCACCACGGTCCCACGCGGGTGGCCGTGAGCCAGGTCCACCCGGCACCGGGCGCACGCGAGAGCGGCCGCCGCCGGCACCCCGCAGACCTGCAGCTCAGTCACTGTTCCACAGGGGTACGAAAAGCAAAGAGGTCCCTGAGCAGAGAGCGCGACGTGCAGAGCTCCCAGTGCCTGCCAGCACCGCTGAGGGGCCAGGAGGGCAGGGGGTGGCCGGCGCCAGGGTGGGACGTGGGGTGCCCGGCCGATGGTGCGGGGTCCCCGCCTGGCTCCCTCCATCCCTCCCGCACCCATGGGACCCGCAGCGGCCTCTCGCTCCCTCCCAACGCCAGCCAGCATCGATGGCGGCCATCTATCGGTGGGTTTCCAAGGTCAGCTGCAGTCAGTATGAATTAAATCACTCCGCCAGCTCTCCTCCCTGGAGGAGATCCAGCCCCGAGAAGAATGGCACTACAGAGACTCACATGCCTTTGTGCAGCCAACGCGTTCAATGTCACCCACCCCGGCTCCGCCGCCACCAGCCGGGGCTGCACCGGAGCTGCCGGCCCGCGCTCGCCCGTAGCTCAGTGCCCGGCAGCCTGGCGCGGGGCGAGGGGAAAGGCTGGCGAGCCGCATCCCTGTCCCCATCCCCATCCCCACGTGCCCCACGCCTCGCCACCGGCTCTCGTGCGAGGGTGTGCGGGGAGGACACGGCCCCTGGGAGCTGCGGGGCCGTCGGTGCCAAAAACCCGCGCTCACGCTCACGGCAGGAGGAGGATCGGTGCCTGGGGTGCCGAGCACCGCGTCCCCGGCACGTGGTGACGGGTGCAGCGTCCCCAGCGTGTGGTCACCGGCACGTGGTCCCCGGCACACTGTCCCCACCATCACGGTCCCAGCAATGTGGTCCCCCAGCACATGGTGCCGGGCTGCCGCTCGCAGGAGGATGCTTTGGGAGCATCCTCCTGGCCTCAGAGGCGGGGGTGGGGGGCAGCCAGCTCCCCTTCACGGCCCTGACACGCGGCACGAGCTCTTGGGGTGGTAAAAATAGTCCCTGTGAGTTTGTGACGAAGAAGGGCTGGGAGATCCGCAGGCGTTTCAGACAGTAATTATAGCAGAGCAAGTCTGGTCTGCCACCCACCCCTGCCATATGCACCCACCCTGCGCCCACCCGCCGCAGCCAGGCCCCCTCCTCCCTGCTGCGCCCTCTGTCCCCGCGGCAGGGGAGAGTCCCCTCTGAGCCCCCCAGCCTGGCCCCGGGACCCACCGCGGGGTGCTGCCCCGGGGAGGGTGCCGTTAGAGGAATGCTCTGCACCGCAGGACACCGCGGAGAGGCACCGGCGGACTCTCGACGCGCCACGCTCCGGCACGCGGGGTCCCGGAGCAGAGCGGTGACGGCATCTGCTGCAAGTGAAGCGAGAGATGAAACAGAGCAAGCGGGGAAGGACGGGGCTGGAGAGCGGGTCCTACGTGCCTGGACGCCCTGTGAGCCGGCTCAGCCCAGCCTCAGCACCCGTCGGCCGCAGGAGGGGTGCTTTGCTGGGAACAGCAAGCAGGAGCCAGCTCAGTTTGCCTTCAGCTTCACCAAGCTCTTTGTTAACCCCCTCTGCCTCTCCTCATCAGACCCTCCCACCACGGTCCCTCCTAGGAAGGCGTGTAAAGAGCCCGGGATGTGGCACGGGGGATGCTCCAAGCCCCCACGCTGCAGAGCAGCCCCCGCGGAGCCCGCAGAGCCTCAATCCTTGCCGAAAGCGAAGCCTGCGGTGGCCGAGGGGCCCCGCGTTCCCTCCTCCCCACGGGCTCCGGCAGCAGCGGGGCTACCGAGCCCCCCTTGGGTTGCAGCCTTGGGGCAGCTGAGCTCAGCCCAGCCAAGCCGAGCCCAGCCGAGCCGAACGAGCAGCCCCGGGGTAGGACTGACCTTGCTGGGGCAGCTTCTGCCGGAGCCAGGAATAACTCAGGGCTGCAGCCTGGCAATGGAAGTGCCCAGCAGAGACCTTTGAAGAAGTGTTGGAAGGAGGAAAATAGATGCACAGAGAGGAAATGGCCCTGAATTTCTGGTCATTATGCCAGGAACCACCACATTTGCTCTCTTCACCCTCCCCTGCTGTCAGGGAGCCATTTCAGGCCGCTGCAGCGACCGGAGCTGAGCACGCCAGCAGACTTCTCCCCTCCTGCTCATCTGCATCTGCGTGCACTGTTTATTCCAAGCAGAACACAGTCGGGAGAAGATCCCTCCCGAGTTCGGCACTGGGGAGCAGCCAGCTCTCCAGAAGGCTTTGAACAGCAAAATCCTCCCCAACTTCACATGCCGGAAAGCAGCGGTGATGACGCAGCGCGTTCCCGCGAAGCTCGGGAGCCGGCGCTCTGCAAAGCCTCGCAGGCACCGGCACGCTGCTCGGCACAGGGTCCCGGCTCCGGCACGTGGCCAGCATCCCCTCACCATGCACCGTCCCCACCCCTCCCGGCCGCGCCGCCCTGCAGAAAGCGGGACCTTCTTAAAAAACCCCCGGCTGCGCCCCGACCGTCGCCGCGCTAGGCGACTGCTGCCACGCCGCGCCGCGCCGCGCCGCCGGCTCCCCCCGAGTTTGCAGGCTGCCGGTAGCACGCGCTGAAAATTGCCCATCAGCACAAAAATCTGCAAAGGTCTGCAAAAGCCTTCCCTCATCCGGGGAGAGGGATGATGTTCAGCGGGGAAACGTTTCCCCCAGTCAAACCCCGTTTCTCCCAGGTCTGCCGCCGGTGCGGGCACTGGGAACGCTGCTTTGGGTAACCCCAAAAGGAGCATCCTGGGAAGCGCCCCAGTCCTCTGAGCCACGCGCTCTGACCGGACGCACTGGAAAACTGCAGGGAAACCCCCAGCTGCTGCTTTCCAGGTACGCTGGGGGCTCGGGTTCGTACTCGCAGGCTCTCGCGGACGAGAGGTGTTATCAGCTCGCTGTCAGCCCTTCCCTTTGATGAGCCTCCGTCCCTGAGCTGCATCGCTAACAAATCCCCAGGCATTAAAAATAAGCTGAAGCTTTGCAGATAAATGAGCACAGGCGTCAGGAGGCGAGGGCAGGCCACCCGCGCGCCCCCCTGCCCGGGAGCGGGGAAGACGAGGCACGGCCGCGGTTGAGACACACTCCTCCTCGCGTCCCTTGGCACCGGCCACGCGCAGCCCGCCGGTCTCCAGTTATCGACCGCCCCATCGACCCGGGGACAACCGTGCACGGCACCACGGCACGACTGCACCCCCTGCCAATCCAGGGCCTGGCTACGGCACGCACCGGGACACCGCGCACCGCCGGCCCTTGCGCCGCGGCAGCGCCGGGGCTCTCTGCGCCAGCCCCTCTGCCGTGGCGGGAGCGGGGTGCTCGCGCCCGCGGGGCCGGGGTGCGGGGCTGGGGCCGGGGGATCGGGCAGCACCGCTGGGAACACACGTCTCACCGGGGCTGGCTCAACGGGTGGAATTATCCCCGGGGCCAGAGGCATAAAAAATAAAGGACCAGCACGGTGCAGCTTTGGGGGTTCGCCCTGGCCACGCACAAGCCTCCCCTCGCAGCCACATGGTTGATGGGGGGCAGGGGGGTGAGAAAGGGGCACCCCCACCTCTAGCCTGGCATCGGGGGGGGGCCTGCTGCCCTCCCGCCCGGTGCCTGGGGAGGCAATGGGGCTCACCCCAGTGTCACCACCTCTCAGCACCCCCACAGACCTTACTGGGTGCCCACCAAACTCACAGCCCCCAGCAGCAGGACTGGACCCCGAGGAGGGGATGAGTGCGGCGGTGCCAGGGATGGGAGGACTCTGCTGCACCACGGAGCCCTGCATCCGTACGGCTGCAGCCCATCGGGCACCCGTGGGTGCTCGGGCACCCCAGGGAGAGCCGCCCCTCTGCCCACCGTCCCCCCACCGGCTGCAGAGCAGGCTTAAGCAAGGGACTGAATCGCCTCCATGCACAGGGGATATTTTTCCCTGAGTTATCTCGTGCCGTCTCCCTCCATCCGAATGATTAATCCCCCTCAGCTAATTAGAGGAAAGGGCCAAGAGCACCCATTTAGGCTCGATTGAATTGCCTGCACGATGGCATAATTAAAAAAAGCGGCTTAACGGCAATGCATGCCCGGCGCTGAAATCGATGGGCAGCGTCTGTGCGGAGGGAGCCGTCCCTGCCCCGATGTGCCCCGCTCCACCGCGGGAGACAAATCCATACCGGGGCACAGCAGCCAAACGCCGGCGGGCGCTGCAGCGGGGCCGGGGTCGCAGCAGCCGGTTCATCCCGTGCCACCGGGCAAATTCCACCGTCCTGGGTCAGTCCCGCGGCTGCCGGGAGGGTGCAGCTCCCTTGCAGGAGCCACGGCAGCTCTTGCACCGGGCACGTGCCGCGGCAGCGCAGGGAGCCGGCACGGGCACAGCGAAAGCTGGCGGAAGAGTCGAAGAAAACAAATCGGGTCTGTTAAAGGGAGAAGCAAAGCGCCATAAAAATCCCAGCTTCAGAAACTTCACGGTGCTTTGATGGAAGGGCAGGAGAGAAAATATATTATACTCCATCTACCTCCGGGGCGCTGGGAATTCAGATGCGGTTCCCCGCGGGCTGGCCCCCCTCCTAACGTGATAAGTGCTGCACGAACCGAAAGCGAAGGGGCCACCGCGGCCGTGGGGATGTTTGTGCCTCTTCTCCTTTCGGTGCTTTCTCCAGAGGGAGGGGGGACTATTTCTGGAAGCAATCGCGGTTTATTTTTACCGCCGGGGCCCACGGGAAGCTATCGCGCTGCCCCTGCGTTTCTGCGGGACAGGCGGCGCGGGCAGCTCCGTGCCGCGGCGCGGGGAGGCGGCGCATCGGCGGGGGATGCAGCAGGGCTGCAGGGCAGGGAGTGGGGGGCGAGCGGCCGGGAAGGAGGCAGAAAAGGCAGAAAACGGGTGGCGAGAGCAAAGGCGTCTGTCCGCTGCGCCGGGCTGGCAGCGTCCGGCAGCCCAGTGCCCCTGACTGGGTTTCAGGCTCTCCCGGCCATGAACTGGGGTTTGTGCTGGAAGCAGCCGGAGCTGCAAAGCCCTTAGGGATGGTGGGACAGATGGACAGGTGGTGGGACAGGCAGCAGGGTGCCTGGGAGCACCAGGAGGGCTGGCTGCTCCCCCACCCCAGCAAACCTGCCGCCCCCAAGGCTGCTGCCCAGGGCCAGCACACACGGGCATCGGTGAGAGTGGGGCACGACCGTGGGGCGGGAGACCCGGGCTGCTGCCTGCCTGCCTGCTCACCGCAGCCCTGCCGCGCTCACCGTCGGCACCACAGCCACCCCCCGGCCAAGCGGCCTCCGGGTCCCCGAGCCCCTGTTCCCCTCGAATGCCCGCAGACACCCACAAAAGCAGTCGTGACAAAGCCCATCCCACAGCTCCAGGCTCCCACTGCCCACCCGGAGCCAGGGCTGGGCACAGCACCATGCACCAGTGCGGGCTTCCCTGTGGGCCCAGCAACGAGAGGGACATCCCATGGGAGCCACCACTCAGCCAGGAGCGTGATATACTGGGAGAGCAGTATGCAGCAGGAGGATTTATTAATTTCCAATTAATTTAATCCGCCTGGAGCTACTAGGGGCGATGACCCCCAAACCGGAGAGGAGGATCATGGGATCTCATGGATCATGCCAAGAGGGTGCCTTTGAGGTGTCTGACCCCAAACACAGCCCCTGCTGACTTCACAGCACTCCTGCCTGCGCTGATGGCATTGGCACTCCTGCCTGCACCGATGGCATCGGCCCTCCTGCCTGCGCCGGGCACCATCAGCCCTCCTGCCTGCACTGATGGCATCAGCCCTCCTGCCTGCGCCGGGCACCATCAGCCCTCCTGCCTGCACCGATGGCATCGGCCCTCCTGCCTGCGCCGGGCACCATCAGCGCTCCTGCCTGCACCGATGGCATCGGCCCTCCTGCCTGCGCCGGGCACCATCAGCCCTCCTGCCTGCACCGATGGCATCGGCCCTCCTGCCTGCGCCGGGCACCATCAGCGCTCCTGCCTGCACCGATGGCATCAGCCCTCCTGCCTGCGCCGGGCACCATCAGCCCTCCTGCCTGCGCCGGGCACCATCAGCCCTCCTGCCTGCGCCGGGCACCATCAGCCCTCCTGCCTGCGCCGGGCACCATCAGCCCTCCTGCCTGCACCGATGGCATCAGCCCTCCTGCCTGCGCCGGGCACCATCAGCCCTCCTGCCTGCGCCGGGCACCATCAGCCCTCCTGCCTGCACTGATGGCATCAGCCCTCCTGCCTGCACCGATGGCATCAGCCCTCCTGCCTGCGCCGGGCACCATCAGCCCTCCTGCCTGCACTGATGGCATCAGCCCTCCTGCCTGCGCCGGGCACCATCAGCCCTCCTGCCTGCACTGATGGCATCAGCCCTCCTGCCTGCGCCGGGCACCATCAGCCCTCCTGCCTGCGCCGGGCACCATCAGCCCTCCTGCCTGCACTGATGGCATCAGCCCTCCTGCCTGCGCCGGGCACCATCAGCGTTCCTGCCTGCGCCGACGGCATCGGCCCTCCTGCCTGCGCCGGGCACCATCAGCGCTCCTGCCTGCACCGATGGCATCAGCCCTCCTGCCTGCGCCGGGCACCATCAGCCCTCCTGCCTGCACTGACGGCATCAGCCCTCCTGCCTGCGCCGGGCACCATCAGCCCTCCTGCCTGCACTGATGGCATCAGCCCTCCTGCCTGCGCCGGGCACCATCAGCCCTCCTGCCTGCGCCGGGCACCATCAGCCCTCCTGCCTGCACTGATGGCATCAGCCCTCCTGCCTGCGCCGGGCACCATCAGCGTTCCTGCCTGCGCCGACGGCATCGGCCCTCCTGCCTGCGCCGGGCACCATCAGCGCTCCTGCCTGCGCCGACGGCATCGGCCCTCCTGCCTGCGCCGGGCACCATCAGCCCTCCTGCCTGCACCGACGGCATCAGCCCTCCTGCCTGCGCCGGGCACCATCAGCCCTCCTGCCTGCACCGATGGCATCGGCCCTCCTGCCTGCGCCGGGCACCATCAGCCCTCCTGCCTGCACCGATGGCATCGGCCCTCCTGCCTGCGCCAGGCACCATCAGCGCTCCTGCCTGCACTGACGGCATCAGCCCTCCTGCCTGCGCCGGGCACCATCAGCCCTCCTGCCTGCGCCGGGCACCATCAGCCCTCCTGCCTGCACCGGGCACCATCAGCCCTCCTGCCTGCGCCAGGCACCATCAGCGCTCCTGCCTGCACTGATGGCATCAGCCCTCCTGCCTGCGCCGGGCACCATCAGCCCTCCTGCCTGCGCCGGGCACCATCAGCCCTCCTGCCTGCACTGATGGCATCAGCCCTCCTGCCTGCGCCGGGCACCATCAGCGTTCCTGCCTGCGCCGACGGCATCGGCCCTCCTGCCTGCGCCGGGCACCATCAGCGCTCCTGCCTGCGCCGACGGCATCGGCCCTCCTGCCTGCGCCGGGCACCATCAGCCCTCCTGCCTGCACCGACGGCATCAGCCCTCCTGCCTGCGCCGGGCACCATCAGCCCTCCTGCCTGCACCGATGGCATCGGCCCTCCTGCCTGCGCCGGGCACCATCAGCCCTCCTGCCTGCGCCGGGCACCATCAGCGCTCCTGCCTGCGCCGACGGCATCGGCCCTCCTGCCTGCGCCGGGCACCATCAGCCCTCCTGCCTGCACCGACGGCATCAGCCCTCCTGCCTGCGCCGGGCACCATCAGCCCTCCTGCCTGCACCGATGGCATCGGCCCTCCTGCCTGCGCCGGGCACCATCAGCGCTCCTGCCTGCACTGACGGCATCAGCCCTCCTGCCTGCGCCGGGCACCATCAGCCCTCCTGCCTGCGCCGGGCACCATCAGCCCTCCTGCCTGCGCCAGGCACCATCAGCGCTCCTGCCTGCACTGACGGCATCAGCCCTCCTGCCTGCGCCGGGCACCATCAGCCCTCCTGCCTGCGCCGGGCACCATCAGCCCTCCTGCCTGCACCGGGCACCATCAGCCCTCCTGCCTGCGCCGGGCACCATCAGCCCTCCTGCCTGCACCGGGCACCATCAGCCCTCCTGCCTGCGCCAGGCACCATCAGCGCTCCTGCCTGCACTGACGGCATCAGCCCTCCTGCCTGCGCCGGACCGCAGGCTGCCTGCGGCACAGCCGGAGCACGTGCACCGGGAGGTGTCAGGACGAGGACAGGAGGGCAGCTGAGGACAGACGGCTCGCTGCAGCCAGAGGACTTTTTGTCCTTGCTGGCAAAATACGCGTCCCCCCTGCCGTGCCGGGAGCAGAGCAGCCGGGGCTGGGCAGGGGCTGGGCAGGGGCTGGGCAGGGGGTGCCCTCCTGCGGCGCCGGGCACGGGCAGGCAACGGTCCCGGGGTGCCCCAGCTGCCCGGCCCAGGGGAGTCGGGGTTGCCGATACCTCGGGAGCCAGCGCCCCAGCAGCCCCCGCTTTGTCTCTTACACACGCGCGTGCAAAGCCCAGCAGGTCCCTGCCCGAGCACACACCCCCGTGGGCGAGGGACGGCTTGTTGTGACCCCGCTCCGTGTCCCCGGGTGGCAAAGGGACTGTGCTGCCCGCCGGGGGGCAGGGGACAGCGATGGGGTGTGAGTGGCCATCCCCGGCGGGGGGTGACAAGGCTGCCGGGAGCAGGTCCTGCTCCCCGAGGGTGGGTGCCGCTTCCCTTGGGATGGGGTGGGATGGGGTGGGGTGGGACGGGGGTACATCCAGCTCCGTAATTCCTACAGTGCAGCTCCCTCTAGTGTCACACCGACCCTCCAGAGCTGCCACCGCGCACCCACAAGGCAAGGTCACCGCTGTGCAAGGACAGCACCCACGACGAGGGTCCCCAGGGCACAGGGACAGCAGCCACGAGGAGGGCCTCCACGGCGCAGTGCAAGGACAGCACCCATGACAAGGGTCCTTAAGGTGCAGGGACAGCACCCACGACGAGGGTCCCCAAGGTGCAGGGACAGCACCCATGAGGCAAGGTCACTGCTGTGCAAGGACAGCATCCATGACAAGGGTCCCCAAGGTGCAGGGACAGCACCCACGAGGAGGGTCCCCAAGGTGCAGGGACAGCACCCACGAGGAGGGTCCCCACGGCACAGGGACAGCACCCATGAGGCAAGCCTGAAGCCACGTCCCCGCAGGCAGCGGCCACGGCACGGCCAAGCCCGACAGGCACACGGTGCTTGCGGCCGAGGAGGCAGCTGATGAAGCACCGGCAGCAAGACCAAAAACTCATCCTGGCCTAATTATTCCTAATATTCAATTCATCAATCTTGAAGGGGATGATCACGCTCTGCCGGAGCAGCTGCCAGCGGCGATCCCTCCCGGGGCTTGTCACGCCGCTGAGCCATGCCAGCTCTTCCCAGGCAAACGAAAGGCAGCGGGAAGGGAGGAGGCAGCTCCGAGCCGGGCAGGGGAGCCCCGGCCCTGGGGGACAGGCTGGGGTGAGCACTGGGGGTGCACGGGGCAGACCCCAAACCTCGAGTCCCCCGCAATGGGGAGGGTCCCCACATCCACCGCACCTCGGGGACACGCTCGCACGGCCACAGATGCTCAGCGCCCTCAGGCCCACGCAGGAGAGGGGCGGAGAAGGGGCCCAGAGGGTGCTTGGTGGTGGGGCAGCAGCTCAAGGGGCCACCGCAGCCCACGGGCGCTTGCGCCGCGGACGCCAGGAGCGAGGCCGGAGCAGTCGGCACCGGTCTGACTGCTGGACCCGCCCGGGGATCCGGGAGATCCCCATCTGCCGAGGACCCGGGAGATCAGCCGAACCCGGGGCTCTGCAGGAAGGGACACCCTTCGGAGGACGGCTGGGCTCCCCGGATCGGGCTGGGCTCTGCAGGGCTCCCCCCGGGCGGGCAGGCAGGGCTCCCCCGCGGCACCCCTGCAAACACGCAGGGAGCTGGAGCCGCGCCGACGCCGCGGGCAGTGCTGCGCATCGGTCCCAGCCCACCCCGTTTGATCTCCCCGCGAGCAGACAGCTCTCAGAAGTCGCTAGCTCCCCGCCGGGGTGGGCTTTAAAAGTATATTAAAAAAGGGGGTGGGAAAAGAGGGATTTTGCCGCAAAGATTGATGCTGACAGCGAGCCGCGAGAAGGCAAGGGCGAGCCACCCCGTGCAAGGCTGTCATTTCAAATCAGAACGCGCCACCAACCTCGAGGGACTGTTTTGATCATTAACGGAAAGGATTTTTTCATCGCTTTCCTCAATCAAATTAATCTGAAGTGAAAAACGTGGAGCTGACAAAGGAAATATTTATAAAGCAAACGAGGCAACATGAAAGGCAAGCGGGCGCCCAGCTCCCAAGGTTACCGAAACGACGAAGGCAGGAGCCCCAGCAGCGCGCCGCAAGGTTATGGGGAGCTTTAAGTGTGGAGGCTGGCGGCATTCGCAGCCAAACGGCTTCTTGCTTCTATTTCTGGGGGTCACTGGCTCCCGACCAGACACTCCGGGCACGGGGACGGCGGCAGCTGGCTGCCGTCCCGCTCCCCTCCTCCTGCTGCTGACGGCCGTCCAGCGGCAGCAGAGCAGCGAGGGTGCGCCGCCGCCCGCTCCTGCCGGTCCCTCCGGACGGGATCATCCTGCTGCCCACACCTCTGGGCGCCTGGAGCATGGTGCCTCATGCCGCAGCACCGTGCTGGGGGTCCTGGGAGGAAGGCAGGACCCTCACCCTCCCCGCCGGCACCGCTTGGATGTGGTTGTGGGGACACGGGGGATGCAGAGAGCGGCCGCCAGCCTCGGGGGTGGCTGGAGGCTGGGGCCGCCCCGCGTGGGGCCGGCTCCCCCAGCGCCTCGGGGCTGGGCACGGGGGTCACGGGGCCGGTGCAGGCAGCACCACGAGCACCAGGGGCTCCGGCAGTGCCACAGCCCTTCCCGCAGTGGGGATCCGGTGACCGGAGCCGGGGCTTCGGCCAGCCGTGCCTCGGCTCCTGCCTGCGAGCATGCAAGGGTGAACATGAATGGGTTTGGGGAGGAAAAGGGTGGTTTCCAGCAACAGCCAAGCATGGCAGGGTGGGAGACAGCAAACCCCACTCCACTGCACTGCAGAGCAACAGTGGCTGGAGGAAAACCGGTGCCAGTAACCCCCGGGGTGGCCGGCAGCTCTCAGACTGGGACCCTGCCATGGTGCAGCCTGGCCAGGACCCTCCTGGAAACAACTGGGTTTCCATTTCAGAGAGCGGAGCTCTTTTCACAAGTCCCAGCAACATCCTCGCAGCTGCTTTTGACTACACAAAGTGACAGGCTTCCCATTAGAAAAGTCTCGCAAGCTGCTATTTTTTTCCTTTTCTTTTTTTCTTTTTTTTTTTTTTAAATATATAAACAGGGCTCTGAAATGGAAAGATGCAATTAGGCATGGAAATAGTCCTCAATGAGCAGCAGCGAGCAGCCTCGCTATGAGGGAAATTGATTTTATTTGACCATTTTATGAGCATTTGAAAATTGCATCCTGAGCATGTGCTTCAGTAGTTAAGTGCACATTATATTCTTCATTCCCCTGAATTGCTCTAAACCAGCCTAGAAAAATATGCCGGGGAAACAAAGGGAAATATAAAGCGACGCAGGTACACAGCACTCCTGGGAAATGGGCGCAGCTGAAAGCAACCCCTCGGAGGGCCCAGGTCAAAGGGTGCTCCAGCTTCGGGTGCACCCCACAACGCCGCCTCCCAGCCCCTCCTTAGCACCCACCCGCACCGGGGACAAGCGGGGACCTCGCCACCAGCCCCGTCCCCTCCATACCTTCTTCCCGATGAGCTTCTTGCGCAGGAACTCCCGGGCCTCGAACATGTAGGGAATGTCGTAGAGGGGCCTCAGCTTCCTGTTCTTGTCCTGCAGCGGGGGCAGAGGGGGGGCACAGGTCAGGGGAGCGCCCCAAAACCCCCCAGTGATGAGCATCCCTATGGGCAGGCAGCCTGCTTCCCGCTCCGGAGTGGACACCCCAAAGCTAGCGCACCCAGCACCCCTCGCCCGCTCCCATGGGTGCCCTCCCACTCCTGCACCCCAGGGTGGGCTCCCCGAGCATCGCCGCAGCCCCGGCTCTGCCGAAACCCTGAGGGGAGCCCCCGGCAGACACGCACACCCTCCCACGGGGCTGTGCCAGCAGTCACCTCACAGCGCCAGGCCGAGCATCTCCTCCGAGGTTAAGTGGCAGCTCTATAAGGGGAAGGGGTGGAGGGGAATTTGGGGTGGGGGGAGATGGCCAGGGTCCCTCCAACAAGCCGCCCGCCCCCACCGAGCACCCCAGCCCCTCTCGCCAGCCCCCCAGCCCCACTCACACCGTGCCAGGCAGCTCAGTGCTGGGGATCTCTGTCTCATCTCCCCAAAACATTGCGCACAGCACCCTCTCCCCACGCACCCGCTGCCTGCCCTGCCCGCGGGAGGGGAAAATAAAGCTCAAGAAGCTCTGTAATTAAGAGAGCTGTGCAAGCCAGGTACGCGGCCTCTGCTCACGCAGGCTCCTGCACAGAAGTTGCTCATTATAGACACGCTCGTTATCAGCCAGTGATTAACGGCACTTGCAGGACGAGATGCCCAGGAAAGGGAACCAGAGGACATCTGGCTGCTCGCTGCCCGTCAGCTGCTCGGGGTCTGTCGCAGTGATAAAACCCCTTCAAAGGCTGAGCAAAAAGGGGATTTTTCCAGTGGAAATGGCAGTGAGGATTTGGGGATGACGCGGGGCCGGGGAAGGGCTCGAGCTGCACCGCACCGCACGGTGCGGCTGCGCCCGCATGAGCTTTGCGGCGGGTTTCGTGGAGGAGGATTGGCAGCAGCGAGCCCGGTGAGCTAGATAAGATCATATATAAGACGTGTAAGATAATCCATATATGAGACGGGGTGCTGCTCACCCTCCCCGGGCCACCCTCCGCCCCTGCGAGCCCCCAGCGCCCCGCGGCACGCCGATGGGCTCCGTGGCACGGCACGGCAGTGCATCGCCCGACGGCACGGGAAGGGGCTCACATGCCAGCCAGAAGAGAGCCAGGGTGGGGACTGCGCTGCCAGCGAGGCTGGCAATCCCCCCCCCGAGGAGTGCCAGCGGTAGGAACAGCGTCCCCCAACCCCTGGCTTTGCTCTTGGGGTCCCTCCCCGAGAGCGGCCGAAGCAGGTGCCTTGCGGGAGCACGGGGCAGCGCGCAGCAGCGTCCCTGGTCACCCTCCCTGTGACGAGGCTTTGGGGACCGAGCAATCCCCGGGCCAGAGACGGTGGTTTCGGAGCCACCAACCCCAAGGGGCTTGTCCCCCTCCACCACCACCCCCGGACACGGCACGCGGTGTGGGGGCAGGGTGAACGTGGCTTTGAAAGCTGCCGCGGCTCGGCACCGTCCCCAGAGGGTGCGGCGCGGCTTCCCCCGGCACACCCTGCTCCCTCGCTGGGCTTCGGGAACACTTTGCGGTTGGATGCGCCCACACCGTTACGGACACGGCACCTTCGGGCCCTGCCAGCATGCGAGGGGAGGGAGGGAGAAGCCAACCCAGCCCTGGGAGCATCGCAGCCCACGCCGGTGGAGGACAGCCCTTGGCACACGGCTCTGCTCGCCGGCGTGGTGCTGTGGGGCACGGCGCCCTGCATGCCCCGCCGAGCCGGGGAGGAATACACCGAAAAGAGGGAGATAAGGCAAAAGCAGCAGGAAATGAAGGCGAGGAATCAGATCGGAGAGGGAGCGAGCGAACAAAGACACGCCGGCACTTGTGCTCCATGTTCTCCTGTAATGAATGAGGCTTTGATAGCGTTTATTATGTCCTCGACGCCGTTCCCAGGCTGCTCCTTGGAGCCGTTCCCTCCTCCACCCGCAACGCCGCTTGCCCAGCGCCGGCGATGGGAGCGGGCCAGATCCCGCGAGGGCATCCCCACCCGCGGCAGCGAGCCGGTGCTGCCCCCAGCGCCAAAACCATCGCCGGAGGAGGCGCCTGCTCCCTGCAGTGGCCAAAAACCCCTTTGCAGGCAGGGCGAGAGCAAGTCCTGAGCCTGGCAGGGTGCGGGACTGGCAGAGATGGCATTTCTTCTGGAAAAGTGCTTTTACGCCCACCAGGCATCACCCTGCTATCACTCGTGGCACAGAAAAGCTTCCTGGCACCTAATGAGGTGGGCTTGACGAGGCCGGCGCGGGACACGGTGCCAGCTAGCCGGCCCCGAAGCCAGTTTTCTGGCATGGAGAGAGCTTTTTCCTCGCCCCATATAAAATAAAGCTGCGGCTGAGTGCATGGGGACCGCGCAGCTGGCGGGTGGCCCGAGGGATGCCCCAGCAAAGGGCTCGGCGAACGTGCTGCCGCCCTGGGAAACGCCGGCGCTGCTGCTGGCCCCGTCTCAGCCCCGCAGCCAGGCCCGGCTGCGCCGCGGGACGACGCGTTATTCACGCCGCTCCCCTCTCCGGTGAGGTGCGTGGGGACGGAGGTGGCTCTGTTATTTAGCTGGTGCCAGAAAAACTCCTGGCCCCGCGCCACGGCTGGAGTCAAGCCGTGTGATTAAACCCTGTAGCGCCGGGAGCGGGGTCTGAGCGGGGCTGCCGGCGGGGGGGCTGCCTGCTCCTCCTGGGGCATCCCCCCATGGACCCCCGGGGCATCCCCGCAGCAGCACGCATGACCCCCTCCCCGTCCCCTCGCGGCAGGGCCCCGGCAGCGCGGAGCCGGAGGAGCAGGGATGACTAACTCCTCATTTCACAGTCCAGTGCTGCAAAGCGGTGCCGTACAGCCACGGCCGTTGCTTCGCTTAAAAATCACCGTGTGAAGACGGAGAAATAAGCCAAGGGGCTGAGACACAGGGTGGGCTCAGCCCTCCGACACCGCGCGTACCGATGCTCCCCGCTTTGTCACCTCCTGCCCCCCTGCCTGCACCCCAAAGCAGAGAGCAGGCTGGGCCACCCACCGGCCTCCCCCTCCGCCCCTTCCCAAACACAGCCGAAGCCCAACACCAGCTCCTCTTCCTGACTGCCAACCCCTGCTCCCTGCGGGGCCAGGACAGCCCCCGAAAGCCCAGGAGAGCCCCCAAAATAAACGCTTGCACTCGAACACTGCCTTTCCCCTGCAGCCGATCCTGGGATTGCTGCTTCTGAGCAGCTCTGCGATGCAAGGACGCCCCGCAGCCGGCTGCTGCCTGCACCCGGCTGCCTGCTCTGCCTGCCGGGCTCCCGGAGCATCCCCTGGCCCCAGGTCCGGGGGCTGGCTCGCAGCCCCGGATCCCGCAGCCGGGAGCACGCTGGGCTTTCCTCCGCTCGCCTTCGCAGCACAGCCACGGTGGGATCTGATGGGACCTGGGCCACGAGTCTCTCCCAACCTCGACAAGGTCACGGTGAAGCTTCAAGATAAATAACGCTGCTCAGGCTCCTGTCTGCTGCTTTGCAGGGGCAAAGCCCTGTGCAAACACTAATTAATCCTCACTAACAAACTCCAAATTTATTGCTTATTTAAGTGTCTATCTGGCACAGGCTGTTAAGTCCCTAGTCCCGTCCTGCACAGCGCTGGAGCACGGGAAGGGGGATGGCGGGAGCAAGCGGCAAAGCCCTGGGCGGCCCCGGCATCACCCAGCCCACGGTGCAGTGCCGGCAGGCTCAAGTGCCAGCAGCGATCACATCGGTGGAGAAGTGACCCGAGAGCAGCTCGGCAGCCTCGGCACGAGGAGGGTCCGGGAGCTGCTCCCCAAGATGCCCCACCTTCGCTTTCAAAGCTCCCACGGGATGCACCCTCCATCCCAGCCAGCACGGCGCTGGCAAGGTGCAGCCGGGGGTCCCGGCACGGCGCTGGCGTGGGGCTGGTGCTCTGGGCAGGCTCCTCTGCCGCCGCTTAGCCAGGGATTTACCCGGTTTGTGTAAAACCCTGCGGCTGCATTAATGAGAAGAGGGGAAATGCCTGCCCTGGAAGCAGCACTCAAGCGCTTAAAAGCCTCTTCTCCGAGCGCAGCGGCAGCGGCCCCGACATCGCACAAAAGCAAATGTTTGCCTTAAAAAAAACCAACGCAGCCACCTCAGAGCATCTCCCAGGTCTGCAGCCACGTGGGACCACCCCAAAAAGGGGCCCAGGGGCACAGGCGCCCCAGCGATGGCACCGTCCCCGCCACCGGAGCAGCCGCCCTCCCCGTGCCGTGCCATCACGCGGGCCCCGGAGGAGCCGGAGAGGCGGGGGCCGAGTCCTCACCGAGGCCGCGTCGTCGTCGTGATGCTGATGAAAAATGCAAACCCTTCTGCAATTCCCAGCACAAGTAAAATGCAATGGGCTGTGCCAGGAGTCAGAAAATAGAAACATGTAAGTGTCCAATACATATCGCCCTTAACCACTGCCCTGTCAGCCACCATTAAATACCGTTTTGCTGGCCTGTAAAAATGGTATTTCGTATCGGAGGGGAAGTGGCCCGGCAGATCACTCTGGGAAGCCATTCAAGAGCTTGGACACACGTTTGAGGTTTTGCAAATAAACATTAAAAATCAATATAACGGTAAGGTTGTTAACTAAATTCTACGACCGTCAAACACCCAGCGATTACAGGCACATAGAAAGATATTGCTTTTTTTAAACTGCTTTTCAAGCCGAGAGCTCGAACCGCAGCAGCATCCCTCTAAGCCGTCTTTCCCATGGCCTTCCCGGACACAGCATTTCACGGTGCACGGAGAAGCGACGTCCTCGGCCGCGCCCTGCCGCGGGAGCGGGACGGGCGAGAGGGATGGCATCGCTCCGCGGGAGCTGCGGGTGCTGCAGCGCCAGCCCCGGCTTTCCCCGGCTGCCGGGGAGAGCCATCAGCCACTCAAAAAATAATTAAAAAAAAAAAAAAAGCAGCGTGTTACCCTCATTCAATTAAAGGTGTGCGACGGGGAAGTCATTTATTAGCAAGAAAGTCAATGTGTGGAGCTTCATCTTCGGAGAGTTGCCGGAGGAGGGGAAGGGTGAACTGCTCGCCCTCCCTCCTGGGACGCGGAGACGGGGATTTCAATCCAGAGATCGATGGGAACGTCCTGCTTCCTCGCGGGCTGCCCACAGATACGTGCCGGGGAGCCCGGGGAAAGAAGCCAGCTTTTTGTTTAAAATGAAAAGCGGAGCATCTCGGAAGAGGGTGCTGCTCCCGGGGCCGGCGCTGGCTGCGCTCCCCGGCAAAGGGCGGTGAGTGCCGGCGCCGGCAGCCCCAACCTCCCTCCTCCTTAAATAACCCCTGTGTGGCTTTAAATACCTAACAGGCTGAGTGAATTACAGCTCTCCTGTCAAATTAACATCATTATGTCGTACCGCAGCCAATTAAGGTCTATTTTCAGGAAAGCAGCAGCCCATATCTGCCGTGAAGGCTGCGTGGGGGGGGTGTTAAACACCGGGTCCCCTCAGTTCCCCACTGCCCAGGGGTCCCGCTCCACCCCCTGGCCCCCTTCCCAGGGGCAGAAGATGGGGATGACGATGGATGTGGGCACATTCAGGGCAGCTGGAAATGCTCCGAGACCCTAGCTGGCGAAACGCAGCCCGGTGTGCCGGCAGCACCTCCCGACACCCCATCGGTCCCAGGGCGCTCGCCGGCTCGCAGAGCAGGGGAGGTCGGCCCAACCCGCCAGGGACGAGCGGGGGGTCCCAGCTCCCCGAGCGCAGGATTTTGGGGTTTCTCCCAAGAATCCTGGTGTGGGATGCTGTGGGTGCCTGCGCTCACAGGGGACCCCAAAAGAGCCGAGGGGCCGGGACCTGCAGCCCAGCGGTGCCGCAGGACTGCAGGTGGGGAGAGCTCTCCCCTTCCCTGCCAGCGCTATTAGGGAAGCTTATTATTTGTAAAGCCATTAGCATAGCAAATCAACTCGAAGCGACGTGCGAGACTAAGCCGAGGTGGAGATTACCAGCTGCCACCGAACACAGCGCCAGCAGCGTGCCCGGCATCCCTGGGGCACGGCGGCCGTGGGGCTGCTCGGGGACGCAGCAGCCCCACAGGGACCCCGGAGTGGGGGGAACCTGCCCCTTTCCGAGGCTGAGCGGGGGAAGGATCCGACCTGGAGCGAGCGGGACTCCCTCCCGCAGGCAGGGGAATCCTCGGGGCGGCAGCGGGGGCGAGCTGGGCTGCGTGGCAAACGCCGGGAGTCAGCTCCCGCTGCCCCCCTGCGCGGCGAGGGGGAAGGCGAAGGAGGGAAGGGGAGACGGTTCGTTAGCAGTGTCGCGCCCGCGGTTCCCAGCCCTCCCACCCCGGCGCATCCTCGGCTGAACCCGGCACGCTCGGCTCGCCAGGGGATGTGCCGAGTGGGAAATCCATCACAGAGGCCGGTGAGGCGGTGACAGCAAACACGGTGGCTCGCTCCGTGCTGGTGTAACAAGCAGACCCGGCGCAGGGCTCCAAGAGCAGCCTGCAGCTGGCGAGCAGAAGCGTGCTGCTGCCGAGCGTTTGGGGACAGGCTTTTCCATATCAAAGCCTCCGTAGCGCATCGAAGCCCTGCTCTGTGAAAAATGGCAAGGCACGCATCTGGTTTAACGGCACGCACGTGGGCGATGATCTTACAAACAGCATCAGCTCGCTCACGGGCCTGTCCCAGGAGCCGGGCAGCGCTTCTGCAAGGAAAAGGATGACACCGGGAGCAGAAACAGCTACAGGAAAGCAACAGCCCTGAGGATGACAGGCACGTGCTGCAGCGAGGAAACAAGGACGAGGGGCTCCCACCGCACCAGGGAATTAAGCAGCGCCTCTGCTCGGGCAGCCCCGTCTCACGCAAGCAGGTGCCAATGCCTGGATGCAAAGCGTGAAGTGTGCATTCAGCTTCTCCAGCGCTCTGCCTGCTCTGCCGCTTGCCTGCTCTCCTGCAGAAGTGCTCTCCGCTCCCTCATTGCCTGCAGAGCACCTCTCTGGCAGCAGGCACTTGATACCAAGGCACTGCGCGCACCTGAACCACTTGAGTGATAAATGCCGGCTGGCCACGGCAGAGCTGGAGAGCATTTTTAAATGGCAATAAGGGAGAAAGTGCGTGCCCAGAGAGCTCGCCGGAGTGACCGAGTGCTGGCTGAAAGGGGAGGGCTGCCCTGCCCTGCCCTGCCCTGCCTTGCCCTGCTGCCAGCGAGCCCGCGGGCAACCCCAGGGGGTCGCCGGCCCCTCCTGGTTGCACCCCCAGCCGCAGCAGTCAGTCTGCGGGGATCAGTCGCAGCCTGGTCTCAGGCAGGGGCCGCGCAGGAGCAGAGTCGTTTGCGGCAGCGGCCGAGGGCTGACGAGTTTGAGGGGCACAGGCAGGTCTGGCAGCCCCCTGGCAGCCCCCTGGTAGCCCCCCGCCAGGCTGGGAGAGCTGCTCTTTTCCAGCTGTGCTTAGGGAGGGCACAGGGAAGATCAGAGCATCTCAGCGGCCACCGCTTCAGCTAACGAGACCGGCCAGAGTTACAGCCCTAAGAGGATTAACACGAGCTCTCTGATACTCACACAGAAGGATGCCTCCGAACTAATGGGGGTCAGGAAGAAGCTCCCCCTGGAAGCCCATTATCCTGCGGCTGCTGCTACAGGACGGCTCCCACCTCCTTCTGTATCACCCGCCTGCAGTGAGAGCAGGCAGCTTCAAAAGCCCCGGCTGGTCGCTCCCCCCACCCGAGCTCAGCAATACGGGTGCTCACCCCGGTGCCAGCCCAGGTCACCCTGCACCCACCCGAGTCGTCCTTTTGGGCCAGCTCGGCCCAAGGCAGCGCTGCCCGGGGGTGCCACGGGGATGGCACGGGCACCCACGGGGATGTTAATGCACACTGCCGGCGGAGAGCACGGTGAGGCAGGAGGGCAGCAGCGCCGGTGCGGTGCTGCCGGCACCAACTGTGCTGGAGCTGTGGGAAGATGCCCCAAGGAGCGAGCGCGGCGGCTGCACTGACCCCGTCCCGGCACCCCAGGGGTAGAAGGCTTTCCCCAAAGTCCTGCACAGCCCCTGGGTGGTATCAGAGCATCTCAGGCCCAGGAATTACTCAAACATCATTAGCAGAGTCCAATTAAAGACAGAAAAACAAACTCCTCCTGAGCTGAGCATCCATACCCAAACAAGAAAGAGAGGCCCCCATTTTAATCACTTTCATTATCAAAACAGGCTCCCCGCTGGAGCCTTGTAATTGGAAGTCGACCATTTTAATGCGATTTGCATTTTATCAAAGCGTATTGAGAGGCTCACAGGAACGCTTCCCTCGGGTCCCCGGCCCCGGCCCCGCGACCCAGGGCGGGGGGAGCCCGAGGTGCCCCCGCACCCCGGCACCTGCTCAGCACTGTGGGTACAGCGCTGACCCCCTCGGGAGCAGGGACCTTGCACGGTGGCGGCAGCCCCAGCCACGGCTGAGCTCGCCGGCAGTCGCCCTTCGCTTTTCTCCACCATCCCCCTCAACGCGGAGCCGGGCCCGCAGCTGGACACGGAGCCAGGCTGAACCACCTACAGCACGGAGCAAGTTTCCTGCATCCTCAAGTCCCCTTCCCAAAACCAGCCCAGGGCACAAGAACAACTGTGGGAGTGCTGCCAGGAGGGGGAAAGGCGGCTCCATCCCAGCCGCTGTCTTTTGCTGCCTTATCCTGTATCCATCCTCCGCCTTCTCCATAAAACCCGTCAGATCCCAACGCCGGTATTGATGGTGTTGCTGGCGCACACCGCCCCGGCCTCCTCCCCAGGGCATCGGGGCTGCGCTCACCGCGCGCCTGGGCTCGCTCCTGCAGCCTCGCCAGCAGCCATCAATCTCCATCAAGCCTGAAGGCACCTATTAATCACGTTAGAGAGAGGCCCTAATTTAAACCTTCTGCCTGCTGCCACACGCTGCCTGCTCGTCTCCCTCTGCCAGCCCGTTTCATCGCGGCATCCTCCCGGAGAAGCTGGCGGCTCATGGCTTGGACGGCTGGACTCTTGGCTGGGTAAAAAACCAGCTGGTGGCCGAGCCCAGAGAGTTGGGGTGATCGGAGCTAAATCCAGCTGGCGGCCGGTCACAGCGGGGCTCCCCAGGGCTCAGTGCTGGGGCCAGCCTTGTTTAATGTCTTTATCCATGGTCTGGGTGAGGGGATCGAGTGCGCCCTCGGTGAGTTTGCAGGTGACACCAAGCTGGGCGGGAGTGTCGATCTGCTGGAGGGCAGGAAGGCTCTGCAGAGGGACCCGGGCAGGCTGGATCGATGGGCTGAGGCTGATTGGATATTAGGGAAAATATCTTTACTGCAAGAGAGGTCAGGCATTGGAACAGGCTGCCCAGAGAGGTGGGGGAGTCGCCACCCCTGGAGGACACCACGGACGAGTGGCAGCACCAGGAAGGTGCTGACAAGAGGTGACCCCAAAAGCAGAGTCATGCCAAGCCACGGGCATCCCCGGAGGGACCCTCACCCCAGGTTAACAGGATCCCAAAGGAGGAAAGGAAAGGTTTCCATCCTCTCTGGATGCACCAGCAGCTGTTTGAGCTGGGAGCTCCTTGACCAGAGCAGAAGTTGGTGGCAGGCTGGATCTCACCCAAAACCCTCCAGGTCTCCCTCCAGGAACCCACCACCTGCAAGAGGCACCCGAGGCTGCCACGGTGGGTCCGGTCCCGGAGCGGAGCGGGGCTTACGGTGCCGCACGACGCAGGTGGCTCTTGGGATGCAGGCAGCACCGCGGGGCGGCTTTCAGCAGCAGAGAGGCTTACCCACCGCGGCGCTCAGAGCACGGCACAGCCCGTCCCAGGTGCGCACAGGACAAGCACGGTGACATAACCAGTCACCTTGGGGCTCCTCTCGCCTGATGGAGCAGCAGATGAAGCGGGACACAGCATTTTCTGCAGGAATTTCCATCGCTGCAGTTAGCGCCTTCCACCCAGCACGTGCTGCTCTGCACCTGCAGCGGGTCCCCGGCGGTCCCCAGCCTTGTTCCTCCATCTTCTGCACCCCAGAGGGATGCAGCCGGGGCACATGCTGACACGAGGAGTACACAGCAGCTCAGCAGCCAACGCCGCAGCATCCCTGGGGCAAACGGCGTGTGCAACACCGGCAACTCCCGCCTGCACCGGGAAACTCTCCCCACTCCCTCTTTGGGCTCACAACCAAGCCCAGGCACAGCCAAGACCAAGGCCGCCGTACTTCTAATTGCTTGGCGAGAGCAGAGCCCGTATCTCCAGTTCCCCCCATGCTCAGTGCCTCTAACTCCTCAAAATCAGGTACAGAAAGCACATTTTGTTTGTGGCCCTAATTCTCTGAAGGCTCCGCACCGGGGCTTTGCTCGTCACCCACAAGAACGTGGTTTTACAGAGGAAGAAAACCCGCCGTGCCCGCTGGCTCCTCTGCCGGGGTGGCCACGCTGGCCGCAGCCGCTCCAGGCGGAGGATGCTCCGTGCCCCCGCAACCCTCCTTTGCACGGCTGCTTGCAATCGCATTAGCTGCGGGCTTAAATTAATAAAGTTGTTTGTCTTGTCAGCATGTGCTACGCGTTGAACAAGCACCCCCTCGGGAGCCGCGGTCCCGCGGCACAGCCACAAGCCGGATCCTGCCCAGGACGAGCCGGCTCTGCCGCTGGTGCTGCCCCACTACAGCATCCCCGCTGCCGTAAGCGACCCTCCTCATCCCCGGGGAGGAGCTCGATGTCTTCAGCATCACGCAGCCACAGCCCCCAGCTGGAAGACACCAATACAGGGACATGCTCCCCCCGCGGCACCCCGGAGCGGTTCGCCCTCGGTTCCTCGAGGGGCTGGTGCTCTCGTGGCAGGCGCTCGCTCCCCGCTCGCTCCGAGGCAGCGCTCACGCAGCCGTCAGCCTGGCCGGCGAAGGAGGGCCGGGCAACATCAGGGCCGGGGACAAGGGCAGCAGAAAGCTCATGGCACGCAGCCACGGTGAAGCCTTTGCTGCTCCTGTTCGCGGAGAAATAAAACAGCCCCAGCAGAAAAGCCACAGGACAAATGGAAACGGCGCGATCGATAACAATCATCATCTCTCTCCCGGCATGAAAATAAAAGGCGAAGCTGCAGACGTCGTTTCAGCACAAGATATCAGCAGATGGGCACCGGCGCGCAGGGCTCGGGGGTGACACGGGCGCTTTTGGGAAGGCAGAGGTGGTGCCCTGCGGGCTGGGGACACGCGCCCAGCGATGCCCCGGGGCTCCCGCGGCAGCATCCCCTTGCGATCTCCCAGACCTGAGCCTGGAGGGGCATCACCGGCGGGTGCCGCGGCCAAAGCGCGGCGGTGCCGGCCCTGCAGACGGATGCCACGCAGCCGTGCTCCCGACACCAGCCCCACAGAGCCCCCTCCTTCCCTGAATCCCCCCCAAATCACCGGTACCCTCGGAGGTAGCGCCGATCGCGGATGCTGAAATCAGCTAATGAAAGTTATTTATGAGGTGATTACCAAGTTGGCTGTGCCAGCGCGGAATTAAGATAATTTGTAATTATGTGCAACGCTTTTAGAATACAGCACGCTTATGTTTTTAGTCACTTGTTTTATTAAATTAAACGCTCGGGCTAATTACAGGCATCCTTCGGATATCTCCCTCTCAACTCTCGACCCGCGGGAGCCTGTCGCCAGCAGATAGCGCGTGCACTGCTCCAGCGTGTTTGCTCACGCAGGACCGTTCGGGGCTGTAATCAGCAACTATAAATTACCTCGTTAAAAAAGGGATTACCCTTTGTAAGGAAAGCCTCTGCTTAAACCCATCAAGATCCTTGGAAAAAGTAATTTCTGAGCAACTGAAGTTTTTGTTTCGCCGGCACTGGAGACTATTTCTGGCTGAGGAATATTTGGGGAGTAACTCCCAGATTCAGGCTTTGGTGCTGGAGCGAGAGCGTCTGAAGGGCCGTCTCACGGCTCTGCTGTAACCTCTGCCTGGCTACAAGCGTCTTCAGGTAGCGGCAGGGAAGGCAGCGCCCTTTCCTAGGAACGAATCGGGGAAACCACCCGAGCACGACGTTACCCGTCAGTGGGGAATTCATTAACCGGCGGCGCTTTGGCAACGCGCACAAAGAGCCCCCTCTCTGCGGTCGAGGAGGTAATGTCGCTGCTAATGAGGAAATTGAGATGTATTAAATTACTTGGTAATTTCAGAAGGTTGGTTCTTTTTTTCTTTAATTTTACAACACCGCAATGTTTGAATTCTATCTTAAATGACCCTGACTTTCCCGAGAGCACCAGAAAAGCAGCCCAGTGTGAGACGCTCTGAACGTCTCCCAGCCAAGACCACTGGGAAAGCTGATCTAGCCCATTACCGGCTGCACCGTTACGTGCTGGAGACGCACCAGCGGCATCAGCGGCCCTCGGGGAGCTGACAGCCCCGAGCACGGTCAAGGGCAGCCAGGAGCATCCCTCCCAGCGCACGCCGGACCAGCCCAGGTTTTCCCTGAAAGGGACAGTGAAACAGGAGACAAGGCGTTGGGTTTCAAAGCGTTCTTCCTTCCAACACCAGATTTAGTCCACCCACAGCTCGTGTGTCTTCCCCAGGTGTGCTTTTGTCCGAAAAAATGGAGAACTTACGCTCCCTGAGGGGACAGAAACCGCGCTCTGCCCAGCTGCTGCTCCAGGGACCGTGCGCCTCATCCGAGGCAGGGCAAATCCCGCACATGCCCCAAGCCATCCCCTCCTGCGGCACGGGGGGATCGATCCGTCCCCGGGTCCCTGGCCTGCGCAGCTCCCACGGTGGGACGTGGCGGCGGAGACCCCAGCACGCCCCACGCAGGATGGCAGCAGGGAACGGGGCTGGTCCGAGCATCGCCCCGCGCAGCCCCGGGGGCTCCGCCATGCCAGCCAAGGACCAGCCCCCCCGCCCAGCAGCATGCCCACACCATCCTGGGGGGCCATCGGGGCTGCTCCCCATCCAGGGAGCCCCCAGGAGACAGACCCCCGGGAACAGACCCCGGGGGGGGGTCCCCACCCTCAGCAACGCCAAAGTCAAGCCCTGCCATGACCCAGCCCCAAGCAGAGGGTGATGCTCGGAGCACGGGGCTGCAGGAGGGACCCGACGCGGGAGGAGACAAAATCACGGCACGGCACGGCTCCTGCCCCAAAGGGGGCCAGCCCTGCCCCTGCCCGCCCACAAACTGTCAGCAAGGCTCGATCAGGGCAGACGAGGCAACGTCCCCGTCCCCGCTGCCTGCTGGAGGAGGGCTCTGGGACAGCGCGCCCTGCCAGACCACACTGACTCCAGTGCTTCCCACACTGCTCTCCAAGCCAGAGGGAAACGAAGGAAGGGAGCTTGCGGTGCTGGAGGAGGATTCTCGCCAGCCTGACTCACGTCAGCCATCCCTGGGGATTTGCAGGGGAGGACGGCGGCAGCGGCACCCTGCGCCGCGTTGCCGGCCCTGGCAGCGGGGGTCTGAGCCAGCCGCGGGGTCCCCTCTGCAGGACAGAGCACGAGAGAACGCCTGCTGCAAAAATCACCTAAACACGGCACTTTTCCAGAAAGAGACCCACGCCTTGGTGCGCCGTAGAGCACCCCACTAACCCTGGGCACCCCCCGACACCGTGCTGGGCAGCAGAGCCCAGAGCAGCCTCGTGCAAAGCTGCCCCTCACCGGTGGGCTCTGCGAGACCAAGCCGGCTCCCTCCTCGCTGCAGCACCCATCCCTGCCACGAGTCGCAGTGGGGGACCCTGGGGGTCCCTTCTGTCACCCCTCTGTCCCCAAAGCGCTGACGGGAGGTGGCTGGCACAGGCACAGACCCCCAGCACCCATCCCACCCAGCCGCTCCCAAATGCATTAAGCCACCCAGAACCCCGGCAGAGCAGCAGCCCCGGCTCCGCAAACCTCTCCATCCACGTGTAATGGGACTTATTATTTTTGACCAAAAAGTAATTAATCTTCTAAAATCTCAGAGGAAAGTGATTCAATATGCTAACTGTCCCAACCAGTACGAGCGCCGGCAGCTGGCACAGCTAACTCTGCCGGAGGAGGGATTATTCCCTGCAGCCCTCGTGGGAAGGGGAGGGAGAGTGAAGGACGGACACCCCCAGCCTGGAAAACGCTTGCACCCCCCGACCGCTGATGCTGCAGACCCCACGTGGGGACGTCCCCACGCTGCATTTCCCCCGATGCCCCAGCCAAAGCCTGGGGCTACCCCGGAGCATCGAGCTTATTGCAGGCAGGGCTGAGGACTGAGCAGAGTTTGACAGATAACGGGCAAAACCCACGTCGGTTAAGAGATGGTGGTTTTGGGCTACCCCTGACTGAAGCCGGGCAGCCCTGCGGGGTCCCCGGTGCTGCCCATGTGTCCCCAAGCTCCCCGGAGCTCCCAGCCAAACCCGCCTCTCCTCCAGCTCCGCTGTCGTGGCAGCTCCCCAAGGCTCAGCGCTGGCATTTCACACCTTCCCCGGCATTTTGGGTGCAGCGGGTGTGATGCCGCACCAGCAGCCGGGGACAGAACAGCCGGCAGCGGGTATGGGAGGCTCAGCAGCTTGAAATCCAGCCGCACAGGCGTTGGGATGGGGCACCACTGCGGGCACCCACACCGTGGGGCATCAAGCAAGGGGTCATGCGGCTTTTAGGTCTCGAGCAGCATTTTGGCTGATCTGCTCACAAGGAGAGTGAAAACAGGGTCACTGGTCTCAGAATGGGGCTGATTCAGACCCAAAGCGTGGCCACGGGACTCTGCAAAGCCAGGAGATGCGTCTGCCTCCTTTCAGCACAGCCCTAAAACCGTCCCTGAGGGAACGGGGATGGGCTCTGCTCAGAGGGAAAGAGCCAGCAGCTGCTGGCAGGCTCCCCGTCTCGGGCGGTGGCAGCCATTTCAGGACTTAAGGAAAAACCTCCACCCTTTCGACACCGTTAACCCAAATTTCAGATGATAACTGCAAGCCACAAGGGACGAGTCCCGGGGCTCTCACTCGATGGACCTCACTGCCCTGGCTTCGGGGTCGCAGCCCCTTTCGGAGCATGGGAGGGGACACGCACGTATCCCCTTTTGACAGCATCCCTGGTCCTGGGGGATTTAATTTCTGCTGATCCTCCAGCCTGTGAAGCACAGCCCCACGATGCACCGGCAGCCCCGGGTGCCAGGCTGAGGGGTGTTTTAAGCCGTGGGAGCAGCTCAGAGCCCAGCTCAGAGCCACCCGCAGAAGCCAGCAGAAGATGAAGCTGTATTCGAGCGCACCGTGCCGAACCCGCACGTGACGGAGGGGAAGAATAGCAGCCAGCGAAAACTAGGACAGGGGAGGGAGGCAAAAAGCTTTTAAGGATGGAGCTGCCATCCCCTCCGCGGGGCCCGGGAGAGGGGACGTCTTGAGCTGTCACTGTCCCCAGCACCACCGCCACCCTGTCCTGCTCGCAGGCCATCCTGCGACCCCCTCGCCAGCCCCGGGGAAGCCGCCTGCTGCCTTAAGGGTCCGTGGCGCTGGCAGGGTCTGTCCTCAGACCCTACAGCAGAGGGTCGGGGTAGGAAAGTGCCCGAGGGGGTTGTCCTGCACCATCCCTCATCCTCTCTCGCTGTCCCGCGCCCAGGACCTTTAGCAGTGGGGGGAGGCTGCGGAGCCGAGGCACCGGGGCTGGTGCGGGCAGAGACGTCCGTCCCGCCCGGCTGCTGCCCTTCACCCGGCACACCGAGCGCAGCCCCGGCAGCCCCCGGCCCGGCAGACGGAGCCTCCATAAAATTTAGCAGGTTTATCCTTCCGTGGAGCCCGAGAGGCAGCAAATCGCGTGCGGTCCACGTCGCGTGTCCCCGCCAGCGCGCCCACGGGTGACACCCGGGCTACGCCGTGCCAAGGCAGCCCTGCACCCGGACGGGACGAGCCCTTCGCCGGCACCTGCGGATCCAGGGCAGCTCCTCCACGGGAAGCTTGTTTCCAAAGGGCTTTGCCCTTTGCACCGGGGATTTCAGGAGGCGCCAAGGCAGGAGCTGCTCACGTACGACGTGGCGGGGTGGTGACAACTACCCGAGCGCTCCTGCCGCAGCCGGGCGCCAGCAAAGCCTGCCCACACGGCAGTGTCCGGAGGCGAGAGCCAGCCTGGGGCTGCACCAAAAGGAGCTCGGTGCAGGGGCAAAGCTTTGTCCCCTCTGCTCTGTGGCGTGGGACCAGGAGTCTCCGTGGATGACCAGTGCCAGCAAGGGTCCACGAACATGTGCAGAAACATCCCCTCCCTGCAGCCCACCCGCAGGCAACGGAGCTGGGTGAGCTGCAGGTGCCAGCGAGGGACATGCACCATCCCTTGCGGCACATCTTCAAATGTCTAGCGGCTAAATAGAGATCTCCAGCAGCCGGTGCTAATGGTAGGGGGAATATTCATGATTACTCTGAGCCAGGAGAGCGTCGCGCAGCGCTGGGAGAGGTGCGTGGAGGGAGGTGTTAACACAGCTGAAATGCTCAAGTGATGCAAGGGGGGCTGGGGGAGGCACCGAGCTCCCCGCTCCAGCAATCCCCCTCCTCTGCGGAGAGGGATGCCTTTGTCATGCTCCCGGCTGGAGGTATAAAAGCCGAGCCCTGACCCGCAGGCAGCAGCGTGCTTTGCAGTAACCAGCTCTAAAGCAAGCTGAGTGCAGGAGGAGGAGCGAGGCGGTGGGACGAGGACATGAGCCTGGGTCGGCTCTCGGCAGGGGAGACTCCCCCTCCTGCCTCCAGCCCAACGCCGCAGCGGGTCCATGCGGTGACGGAGCTCCCGGTACCCCTCACCGCCCCAGGGAGCTGGGGTGGGGGTACCCCATCAGCCGGCCGGAGCAAGCCAGCAAAGGCGATGCCAGCTCCGTGGCAGTGCCCTTGAGCCAATGTGTGCCCCAGCCGAGCCCTCCAGCGTCCCCTCGGTCACCCTGAGGGATCCAAGGGGCGATCCCACTGGTCACAGGCCAGGATCCGGGGTGATGCCGGGTGCGGAGGCAGAGCCTCGCTGCAGCCGTGCCAAGCACCAAACTCACCCTCCGTGCAGGACGCGGCAGCACGGCAGGGGTGGCTTTGGCTGCCCCCAGATGGAGCAGACAGGCTCCTAAAGCCATACGCTGCTGGGAAAAAAAAATCAAGCCTGTGCCAAGGCAGGTTCATCACATACCTAAAATCACGGGCTTAAGTTTCCCGAGACACAAGGGTGCTGTTGCTAGGCAGGACGTTAATTGCACAGTTCAGCAATGTGGCAGAATTGCACAGCTCCTCTCTAATTTAGTGCAATTTAACCGTCAATAGAGGATTCGCAGTAGCTTCCTGATGAGATCAAAAGGTCAAAGCTTCATTCTCCCATCACTGTTTTCACCCTCACCCAGCAGACAAAGAAGCATTTGCCACAGCCTTCGCACGGCGTCAGACCCAGCCATCCCTAGAAGCCGGGCGGCCGCGCGCAGAGGACACCAGGTCAGCCCGTTTCTGCTTTAACGCTTCTGGACTGCAGGCACTGGAGATGATTAAGCCTCTTCTGAGCAGAGCAGCTCCCAGAGAGCACGATGCAAAGCCCGGCTGGAGTGTCGTCCTCCTAAATGCGAGCTGGCAGGTGCCTGGATCCTCCTCAAAGCATCAGTGTCAAAACACCAGGCACTTCTGCTGGGTCAGAAGAATTACAACACTTAAATGTAAGTTGTTTGGGAAGTATTTTAGCACAGCCGAATCTTTGGGGCTTATTACTTACACGGCATCAGTAAGACCAAGCACTTCAGCGCCGCTGAGATTCACAGAGCATATGGTCTGGAGCTGCATCTTCCTCCTGGCGACACGGGCCCTGGAGCCACGCAGCGCGAGTTAGCTATTGCCTGCGGTCACGGAGCCACTGCCTCGTAGAGAGGCTGCTCCGTAACTGCCTGCGAGCTCCTGCCCATCTCCCCAAACCAGCATCAGCCACGGCTCCAGGGCTGGCCGGCTGCCCGCAGCCCGCCACCGGCCCGGCCTCTGCTCCTCCACGCTGCTGCTTTACTGCTTGGGGTTTTTTTTCTTTTCTTTTTCGCTGTTAAGCTTTTCCTGTCTAAGCCACGAGCAATTTCCTGGGATGCGAGAAGCTGTAATCCATGCAGGAACCCAGCTGTGCAGGCTCACAAAGTAATCCAACCTGGATCAGGCCTCGTACCTGGCCCCGACAGATCCCCCGGGAGCCAGGCTCCGGCTCTGCCGTCGCGTATTTGCACGTTTGCTTTCAGCCGGGGCAGGAAAACCCTCCTGCGATAAAGCAGCGGTATTTTACCAGGAGTCTGGATCAGCCCAAAGCCTCCCAAAAGCCCTGAGCCCAGAATTTAGCACCCTGCGCTGCCGGGAGCTGTATCTCAGCAATCTGGAGTCCCGGATCAAATGCCAAACAATTGCTTTCCCACTGTGGAAAGACTTAGGGAGAAAGGAGAGAGGAACAGTGGGGAGAGATGCAAGATAATCATTTTTACACTAGAAAAAACACACTACCCAGAGGGCAGAAAACAGGTTGCAAGAACATGCTGACTTCATATGTCTTCTCCCTGGAAGCTATTGCAGCCCCTATTAAATATTGATCAGGGAACTCCAGTGCCCCCACTTTGTGCTCCCGCCTCTCCTCAGATGCACCTCTCCTCTGCCAATATTTAGAATGCATTAAGGCCATATGCCCGAGCACTTAGCGTTTTACGCCGCGCTGCTCCGCCGGCGCGGCAGGGCTCGCCGCGTGCCCCATCCACGCCGGCAATCAGTTCTGTTACACAATACATGGATGAGCTACGATGATCCTTGTAACTGTAATTTAGCGGAGATGAGACACTGATGGGTTCATGGGTTTGTTCCTCATTAATCTTTTATGCTTGTTGAGTGCGGCGCGCTTTTTGTAGTACAAACCCTGCTCAACAAATAGGGAAACAAGATCCTCCCTCCACGCGGACCCCGCTGCCCTCGCAGGCGATCTGCCTGCCGCCACGGGGCCGTACGGCATCCCTCACCAGGCAGGGCCTTGAATTCAACTAATTCAGCTCCGGCGCAGAGACCCTGGCCAGCCGGGCACCCCCCGCAGGCTCTGAGCTGCTGCGGACAGGGACCGTCCTCATGGTGACAAGCTGGATGTCCCGGGGGAGCTTGGCTGAGCTGAGGGACCCCCAGGTTCCTCCAAGGCTGGTCGCCTTGAGCCACCCATTACTAGAAGGGTGAAGGTGCCAAGAACAGCCCAAAGCAAGGGGAGACGCCAGCAGACGGGCGACAAGCCAAGGGAACAAGGGATCCTCCTGGGGAAGGGATGGAAACCCCTGCCGAGTTTGGGAGCAGCCTGAATGCCTCCCTGGGATGGACAACAGGAGGTGAGTTTGGTACCAGAGACTTTAAAAACAACAGAGAGCGGACGTCCGATAGCATCAGCCCGGACACATCGCGGCTGCCCTAAAATCGCCCAGAAGGGAAAGTCGAGGGCGCACGTCCCGTGTCATCAGTGCCTCGGGGAGTCCCAGCGCAGCTCCCCTTCCCCGCGCTCCCATCTCAGCCCTCGGCTCTGGCTACCAGGGGGATTTCCAGGGAGCCCACCAACGAGCCTCCCGCCAGGCTGGCAGATCCAGGCGCTCCTCTTTCCTTCCCAGCCACCGAAACGCCTTCAGAGACCACGCTGACAGCCTGGGCAGGCTGCGGCAACGGACACATCGCTGCACCGGGGACACCGGTGTGAGCTGCCACCGCCGCGCCCAGGGGCTCACGGGCAAGGGGGGGAAGGAGGGAGGCACGAAATAACCTGCAGAAAGCTACTGGAGAAGCCCAGGGGGACCCCAAGCTGTGTCCAAGGGTTTTGGCAGCGATGGGGAGCCCCCGAGCAGGCAGAGCAGGGCAGGAGGAGATGGCCCTGCCGGCACAGCCCAGCTCCCAGGAGCTGCCTGCGAGGGGTGCGCGTTGGCAGGCATGTGGGAGCCGCAGAGGAAAAGCACCCCTGCACCCCAGCTCCGGTGCTGCCCCAGGAAAGCCGGAGCTTGGTGGCAGAGCTGCTACCAGGACCGAACCGGAGAGGGGCCGGAGGCGACAAGCCGGGGTAGCGAGCGGCTCCCCTGTTTTCGGCACTGAACAAGGCTGGGCTGCCGTGCCATCGGCATCATAACCACCGTTATTTGGGCCGTCACCCAAACAGCTCCGGAGGGGCTTTGGAAAGCAACCCGAGCGCTTTGCTCGCCGGCCAACGTGCCACCCCCAAGCAGCCTCTGCCGAACTCCCAAGCGGCCCGGCAGCGCGGCGCGGGTGCAGGCAGCCGCGCCGTGCCGCAACGCCGCCTCTCCTGGCAGGGGCCACGGTCCCCAGCCCGCGCTCCCCAGAGCCTGCCGAGCCGAGGATGCCAGAAGAGCCTCTGCAGGGACAGGAGGAACCGATCCGCATTCACAGCTAACGTTCAAACTTCTGCCAAGCCGAGCGCAGCCGCCCTCTCTCCAAAATCCGGCTTGATGCAGAAAAGCACCAGGCAGACACCTGCAAACCATCTGTCGAGCAGCCCTCGCCTCGCTGAGCGCGGCACCGACCGCGGG
This sequence comes from Phalacrocorax carbo, assembly GCF_963921805.1. Lineage (NCBI taxonomy): Eukaryota > Metazoa > Chordata > Aves > Suliformes > Phalacrocoracidae > Phalacrocorax > Phalacrocorax carbo. Next base: position 1,094,006 of record NC_087513.1, on the reverse strand, counting down.
CGGCTCCCACCGAGAGGGGCCGAGCGGGACACGGCGCCCACAGGCGCCCGAGGCTCTGCCAGCGAGACCCGCGCGCCATCGGGTACCCCGAAGTGTCACAACATTGGAAGAAAAAGCTCATTTCCAGGGATAAAGCAGCTGCGATTGCTAAAAACAGGTGTGGCGGGATCCCTCCTGAACAGCTCGTTCCCCAGATCTCAAACAGGGTTTTAAATCCATCTCAAACAGCAAAAACCAGCAGCTTGGGAGGGGGGGGCGGGCTGCCCTTGACCCTGAGGTCCATCCCCTGCCCTTCCCAAGCCCCTGGCAGCTCCGGCAGCGCCGGCCAGGGCTGGGTGCAAGCTGGGCAAGTCATTCTTACAACGGGCTTCCATTTTCACGTAAATATCCCCGCAATCAGCGAGTATCAGAGAAAGGAGCAGAGAGAAAGTACTGCGCTTTGATGGGGTTTGGGTAAAATATGGCTCTTTCTAAAGTCTGCTTGGAGCGTGGCAGAGCGTCTGCGGGGCAGAATGATGAGGAGCGGGAGCAGCGGTGCTGCCGGGGGCCGCCGTCCATCACCCCCTCTCAAGCCACACGGCCGATGCTCTGCCTTCATCCAGGCACTCCTCCTCACCGCCGGCGGCGAGGCGGTGACGAAGGTCACCGGGGCACGCCGCTGGAAGACAGATCGGACGTGAGATTCAAGGCAGAGGAAAATCCTTGTCAGGACTTAAATATCGGCACCCCTGGGAGCCGGCGGTTTGCAGTCAAACACCACGTGAGGAGCCGAAGCCCCGCAGAGCCACCCGGCTGCCCCGGCACCAACCTTCCGGCATCATCGCTCTCTGCGGCAGGACACGTCGTGCCCGGCTGGACGGACAGAGGGACAGGGCCGCGTGCGTTTTGCCCAGCATCTCCATTGGACCAGACGGGAAGCGGGACCCTGCATCCCAGCTGAGCAGAGATGCTGAGACCGCCCGGTGGGTCAAGCCGGGGGCCGTGGGCTCATCCTCCCTGCAGGGCTGATCCCTGGCTGCGAGGGTCCCCACCGGCCGGGAACACGGACCCCTTGCAGGTGCCAGCTCCCGCTCTCCAGAGGCTGGTGGGCGAGGGGGCTGGCTAATCCCTCATCTGCTTTTGGAAACACATCAGAAAGCCAAGGAACCTGTGCACAAACCCGTTTGAAGAGGGGGGTAAAAAACATCCAAGCCCAAATCCATCTGTTTTTCCTTCTGAAGCCATTTCCAGCTTCCCTGTGTTTCACTGCTTTCTGTTTGCAGCAGCGCCTGCTCCTCTAACTTTGCCCGGTGCGGCAACAGCCTCGACGCTCGTGTCAGCTTCGCAATCAGCTGCCGCCGTGCCAAAGGCACTGCCAGCAGACGCGAGGCTTGCCATCGCTCCAGCAGCACGCTGGCGGCCGGCGCGCCCCGGACACAGCACCGGGGTCCTGCTCCTGCAGAGACCCACCACCCTGCAACGCCGGCCCGACGGGGCTGGAGGCACCCAAAGGTGCCCAAGAGCCCCCAGGACCCCACCGCAGGCACCAGTGCAGGGCGGGTGGACAGGCGTGAGCCAGTGCCCAGGATAAACAAGGAAAACCAGCCAGCCTTGGCTTTGTGTCCTCAGAAAATACAGCTGGAGGGTGCCCCAGGGCCGTCCAGACAATCCTTGAAGAAAGGATGTCTTTGACACCGCCAATGTCAGCCTTATCTCTGCTGCGCAGGCAGGAGCAGGGACCATCGAGACCCGGAGCAGCGGCACAGCCAGGAAAGGAGCTGGGACGTCTCTGCTCCCCGATTCCCCTTCCACCTCCTCCCTCCGGCTCCCAGGGCCGAGGAGGGGCCCCAGCGCTGCCAAAACCCCAAGCCCCCCGGCAGCGATCGCATCCCTCCCCACAGCCCCGCTCCGGCCGGGGGAGACACTGCCCCACTTTGAGACTTCAAAAAAAACCCAACCCACCACCAGCAGGATGGCTTTTTCCCTGTTTTTTTTTCTCTTTGAATCAGGGTCCATGTGTTTGACACCCCCACTCCGAGAGTATTACCAATTAAGATATCAATTTAGATAATTGCGGGATCGGAACAGATTTGTACTGCCGTTACATCAACAAGGCAAATACAGCTTGCTAGAGCACAGAACCGCTAACGAGATTCTGTAATTTAGCTGTCCGAGGGAGTGAATTTCTGATCAAAAAAGCAAAGCTGAAACCTCCCGAACGCTGGGAACGGTGGTGACACCGACACCCAGGAAAGCCCCGGCCCCCAAGCCAGAGCCACCGCTTGCTGCCCGCAGCAGGCAGCGCATGGGGCAGTGGATCCGGCGGGTCAGAGCCCCTCGCAGCCACCGCTCGTCGCCCCCCAGGGGTCTCCTCTTCCTCCCATCCCATGGAAACACACGCCAGCGGCGCTGCCAGACAGGGCTCTGCTCCCACGCTCACCGGTGTGCGGCTGCTCTGCCTCTGGTGGGACCCGACGCACCGTGACCTGCTCCAGCAGGGCCAGATCCGTCACTGAGACGGACGGAGAACAAACCCCACCACGGGGTACGAGGGGTGCGGGACGCCGGAGCGATGGGCAGCAGCTGCAGCGGTGGGGAAGGGCTTCCCTGTGCCCGGAGACGCCTCGCTCACCCCAAAGGTTGGAGCACCCCACGTTTCAAGCCCCACACATGGACCACAGTTGTGAAATGAGGTCCTGCTGCAAAACAGGCTTGTGCTTCAAGGCTGGGGCGGGTTAAACACGGCAGAAACCGGGCCTGGCTCCAGCCCGGCCAAGCAAGGACCGGACCATTTCACCGGAGCCGAGCACAGCACCGGCCGCGGTGAGCATGGTGGTAGAGCTCAGCCTCCGTCCCGGCGAGCCACGACGCCCACGGTGGTGGCAGGACACGGCCTGGGGAAGGACTGCCGGGAACGTTTGGCTTTTGAGGCTCCACAGCTAGAAGGAGCCATGCTGCATCCTGCTCCAGAGATGCTGCCCCCGAACCAAGGGGGTCGGCCCGCCGAGGGGCTCCAGCCGGCCCGGTGAGGGGCTCCGGCCAGCACCAGCACTGCACCTGCAGACCCAGCACCTGGGCAGCGTCAGGAGATGTATCTTCATCTGAATACGCTGTGTTCCTCGACAGAGACAAGCAATAGAGATATTAAATGCTATCAGCTCCTGCTCTCAGGATTCATTTCGCGCTGGGTGATGAAGGCGGGAGATGAAAGGCTGTAGGATTTTATTATGCTGAATTTTCAGTTTGTCATTTCCCATCTACTCGATCAGGTGCCTTGGGACCAATTTGCACTCAGCGGGATGGAGATGGATCTCCCCAGCAGAGCCGCGCTAACTATGTGCTACTTACTACGGTGGGTACACGTCTAGCCCCAACCGCAGGCAGAGCAGCTCACCTGAGCTGCCGAGCCCCAGCGCTCTGCCGCGGCGCTGCCAGAGCCACACGCAGCACCTCGCGGGTAAAGCCGTCCAGAACAGCCCCCAGCCCCAAACGACCCTAGATATATATATATATATGTGTGTGTGTGCGCATACCTCGAGCTCAGACTGCACCTTTGCAAGGGCACCTACGATCGGGGTCTCCCACACTGAGCCCCCCAGCGCAGAAGGCTCCAGATCGTAGGCACTGGAGCGGGGATTAACAGGGAGCAGCAGCATCCAAGGGTCCCCTGCGGGGCTGGGGGAGCTCGGGGGGCAGAGAGCATCCCCCTGCAAGCAGCAAAGCACCGAGTCAGGGATGGGCGAGAGGGGCACAGAGCTGAGCTAGGTGCCCAGTTTGTCTGGATGGGGCTTTTTTGGTTGGTCGTTGGGGTTTCTTTTTATTTTATTTTATTTTCAACTAATGATCTGGAATGGGGGGTTAACATTTCATTAATTGCCTTCACAGGTAATTAAGCAAATGCATAAGCAGAGCCGGAGATGAAAATGCAGAAGGACCTAAAGAAGGATAAAAGCCAAAGAGAAATAAAGGAGGTTTAACTGAGGCATCCACAAGCCAGGGTGGCCGAACTCGCTCCCGCACGGGGCGAAGGCACCCACAAGCAGCGCTGGGGAGACCACGAAGGGCAGGAGAGCTCACACCGGCGCCGGGGCCCAAAACCCTCCTGGTTTGGGGATGCCCAAATGGGTTATTTTCTGAATCTCATCACTACAGCCGTCACAGCCACGCAGGCTCCCCCCTAGCCCGGGGCAGGATGGGCTCTGGCGCACCGGCTGCCCCCCCAGCTCTCGTAGAAGGAAGGAGAGGAGGAAGATGGAAGCAGCTCCTGCTCTGCAGCGGTGCTGCATGGCCCGGCGTCGCGCTGGCCAGGCCACGCTCGTGAGGACAGCTAACTTCACATCACCAGAGGGTCTGGCAGCAGGACCTGGCACCTGCAAACCCTGGATGCAACGTAAAGGTGCAGATGTTTCCAAATACCAAGCCCACTCCATAGAGCGAGCTCCCGAAACGAGAAGCCCACCGCGGATTAGTGATGTGGCTGCAATCCTTCGGGGCGCCGGCGCATCTGCAGCGCGCTTGCGAGCGCGCCCCCCGACGCGGTAAACATGCTGAAGTGTGGGGAAACAGGAGGGGAAACACGGCGAGGGGCTGCGGCGAGGCCCCAGGCTCGGTGCGGGGAAGAGCCCGCGTTCAGGGCATCCCCCAGCAGCACCGCGCACGGCAGCGGGGCCGGCAGCGAGAAGGCAACCGCCCGCGCGCCGGGGCTGCAGTGCCAAAGCAAGCAAAGGATTTTGCCAGGGGAGCCGGCAGCGCGGCGGGGGGCAGCCGCCTTTCTGCAGTCTCCTTGGAGACTACGACCGCTCGGCAAAGAAACCACGCTCCTCCCGGCAGCGCCGCACAGTGCCGGCGGGGCACGAGGGAGCAGGTCCCCCCCGCCGGCACCGGTGGCCGCTTTGCAGCCGCCCCGTGCCCTCCCCGCCGTGCCAGCGTGCCGCTCAGCTCGCGGCAGCTCCCGTCCCCCCGGCGCTGACGCCAGAGAAACAGCGGGAGGAAGAGGCTAATCTGGGAAGTTATTCATAATTCAGTGTGTACAAAACAAGGCGGCATCCTAGGAGGGAGGAATTTCCGAATTACCGTTCCCACAGCAACCCCGGGCTCGGCCCCTGCGCGCACCGACAGCTCGGGGAGTCGTGGCACGCGGTGCTGTCGCCCGCCAGCGCGGCGAGGCCAGGCCAAGCCGGCACTCGGTGCATCGGTGCCGTACGGCAAAAAAGAAAAACAAACCAAAAACCAGCCCTGGAAAAGGCGGTTTTTGTGTAATCCTGGGTGAAGGCTGGCTTTCTGGTCCAGGCTGGAAAGCCCTCCTCTCGCTCGCAGGCGGGAGCGCTCCTCGCCATCTCGAGAGGCACTGGATGAGGAGGAGGTTTCCGCTAGGAGCAATGTGGGGGCTCGGCGGGTGTCTCAGCAGCTCTCGAGCGGATCAACCATTGTGGGGTGGGAAAAATAAAAGAAAGAAAAGCAGCAAGCAGATAAATCCCTGCCCTAAGGAGCTTTTGGATGGTTTCACATCAGCTGCTGCCAGGTGAAGCCGGGCAGTGCTGGCTCGTGTGCCCACGCCGCAGGTCGCAGCCCTGCCGGCAGGTACCGGCTGCCCCTGCTGCCACCCGCCCCACGCCGAGAGAGGGGCACGGGGATCAAACCGGCGCCCCGGCTCCTGGCCCAGCAGAGCCGCTTTGAGCAGAGGTGAAGGGGACTCGGCATGCGACCTGCAGCCGCGCGGCAGAGCTTATTTTCAGCACTTTCATGTCATTGCCGAGTGCAGGGCTCAAGGTCCATCACATGTCGGCTTGCAAGACGTTCAAACCAAGCACAGCAGAGACCAAACTGTGCACGAACAATGCGGCACTTTCCGAAGACTTCAGTCCCTGGGATTTCTCCATCAGATCCCGACACTGCAGGTCACCGCGAGCCAGACCCCAGCATCCCTTCAAGCCAGAGAACAGAAGCCCGCTCCTCCAAGAGGCGAGGAGGAAGGAGGGAAGCACTCCCCAACCCCAGACAGCCCCACTGCAGAGGGGAGGGATGCTCAGGGCAGCATGGCCGAGCACCTCGCTGAACAGCACAGCAGGGAGGAAAAGGAAAGCCAAAGGGTTTCACATCATCTCCAGCGGCCCCGCAGCCTCCTGCTTCTCCCCCCAGCGATGGGCAAACATCGGGCGCAGGGGAAGGGGAGAGCAGAGCTGCTGCTGCGCCGCGCAAGCAAAGGAACAGCCCCTGCCCCCAGCCTGCGGCTGGCAAAGGACCAGAGGACGCCGAGCAGCAGCTCCCCCGCCGCCTGTGTGCCCGGCCAACGAGGGGCACGAGTCCGCAGGGACGGGTCACCCATCCGCCAGCACGTGCCGGAGCAGCATCCCACCGCACACGCTCCACGCCCTGGGAACGGGGCTCTCCCACCTCCCCAGAGCACAGAGCCGCCATGGCACCCGCACTACCGAGGGGGAAACTGAGGCAGGCATCGGTCTCCCTGCAGCCATCAGAGTGCACGCCCAAACCCTCCCCGCAAAGCCTCCTGCAGCCCGCAAGATGGGGCTCCCCCAGGAAGAAAGAGGGGGTACTTGGCCAGAGGAGGCCAGGGCAGGTAGAAGAGGAGCCTCATAAGGAAGGGGCTCCATCCAGGGATGGTTACAGATGCCAGCGATTGCTGCCCGGGCTGCTGGGGAGCACAGCAGAGCACCCTCCCTGTCCCATGGTCACCTCCCCGCCACACGTCCCCACGGTCACCTGCGTGCTGTCCCCCTCCAGCCGGGGGGGTCGGATGCTGGAGAGGTGAATGGTTTTGTGGTCCCCAGAGTTCAGCTTCACCACGATGGCGTCTGCGTTCAGCACCTGCATCACCTGGGGAGGGAAAGAGGCCGAGATGAACACCATGCCCACCAAGCCCCAGGGCCAGGCACCACCACGACGCTGCCCAAGCTCTGGCACACACCCTAACCCACCCCGGCTCCGGCTCCCGGCACAGAGCGAGTGGCTCCAAGCCCATGCCAGGTGCCCAGTGGGGCACTGGAGCAAATGTGGCTTGCTGGCATATCCACGGTCCTGCTCACCAAGCCCAAGGAGCTCAGCGCTGGTCAGAGCCCTCCAAGGTCCCTGGACGGCAATGCCACCGCACATGAGTACATCACCGGCTGCCCGGCGTCCTGCACTAGGGCTCAGCCCCCCGGGTTTCACTCCAGAAACAAAACCAGAGAGGGGTCTGGACCACAGGCATCGATACCAGATGATGGACAAGCACGCAAAGAGGAGGGAGCGAGCGAAGCCTGCAGTGGAGTCTTCCACCCCACACAGCATGCCCTCGCTGGTGGCTCTCCACACACCCAGGGAGCAAATTAATTAGAAAAACTGGTGGCAAAGGCAGGCAGGGCTGTGCAGGCAGGCGGAGGACAGCAGGGCTCAGGGCACGCTGTTTTAATCTTCTCAGTTTTCATTAGATGCTGCTCTCCAGCCCAGATCGAGCGGCAGAGCCGGACAAGGCACCCAGGTATTCCCACTGGCAGGGCACAGACCTTCCCCTGCCTGCTCCCAGCACAAAACCAGTCCCCCCAGTCACACCAGGGCAAAAGGTCCCCATTGCTGCTCAACCATGAAGATCCTGGGAAGCACAGCCCTACACATCCCCGCAAGAGCCAAGCCAGAGCTCGGGGAAAGCGGAGGCAGGGGGGCACAGACTTGCTCCCCTTGCAGCACTTTTTGCCCCAGCAAGCACATCAGTCCCTCGAAACGTGCTTAGCCAAAGGGATAACAGGATTATAGGAATTAAAATTAAAGCAGACACTGAGGATTGTCGGGGATCCTCTCGGCACAGCAAACCCCCCCAGGGGACATCCCTACCCACAGACTTGGCCTCTCCCGGGACCCAGATCCTTTGTTTTTCATAGGCAGAACCGAGCCCAAAGCAGTTTGCATGCTAAATGGAGTAATCAAATCTCATGCTTCAGGGCATCCTCACCGCTGGAGGGGTCAGGACGGGACCCCAGCAGCACGGTGGGCATCCATCCCTTCCCTCTTGCAGAAGGCTTCAAAAAAGGCAAGATGCGAAGATAAGATACTGCAGCCAGGGGAGCTGCGGGTCGGACCCGGGGGCGAATCCCGCGCTACATTACGCATCCATCACGCGCACTCCGCGCTTCCATGTTGGAGCTGCAGGAGCTGCGGTCAGATCTCATTTGTTCTCTGGCAGGAGGCAGCAGCAGGGCAGGCTCCTGCCAGCCGGCAGCCACGAGCTCCTGGCACCCCGGCCTCTGGCACAGCCCGGCTTCGTGCAGGAGCCGACGACTGGCGCCAGGGACTCACCAAGCCCCCCCGGCCCTGAGCATCCCCTTTCCTGGCAGGAATTACCTTGCAGAGCCCTTCGCCAGACTGACCCGCCTGCAATGGGTCTCTGCAGGGCCATGGGATGCTGCAGGACATGGTCCTGGGGACGGGGCACCCGGGGGGCTGCAAGTCCCAGGCAGGACAGGGCAGGGCGGCAGCAGGAGCCAAGGGTGATTATCGGGTGCCCACCCCTCCTCGGGCACCCACTCCCCTCCTCCAGGCAGGAGCCGCAGCCCCAGCTCGGCAGCATCGCCCCACGCAGGGACGCAGCAGAAGGCGCTTTGCAGCCCCTTCCCCAGGACCCTGCGGGCAGGAGGTGGGCACGGCGACAGAGGGGACAGCGGCAGCAAAACCGGAGACAGCGCAGCCTCAGAGGCTGTGCCATTTTTCTTACTAACAATTTCTCAGCTTGCTGTGGGCAGCTTCCTTTATCCAATATTTATGGTGGCTTCACCTGCCTCAGAAAGGCACTTTGATAAACGGATTGAAAGGATTTTTTTTTTTTTACAAAATCTCTGCAGCTGCTTCTTGCAGAGCCTGCGTGCTCTGGTGCCGCTTCCCCAAAACCCCTCCGGGGACTCGGCCTTCGCCCCGGGCTCTGCCAGCTGGGGTGCGTGATGGGAGGGCTGCATGATGCCCTTGCGGGCAGATGGGCTCCAGCAACCCGCAGCCGAGCCCCGGCCAGGCTTGCCACCCTCACCCCATCACTGCTCCCCAGGGACAAGAAGGTCAGAGCGGTGCCTTGTCGGTATTTTTCACGCGATAACTTTTTCTCACTGAGGACGTTGATCCCAACGAGGTTTCCAATTTTCCACCCCAGGGCTTTGCTCGCCCCACGCGCCTGCCCCCGCCGCCCTTGCGCTCCCTGCCTGGTGGTAACGAGGGCAGCTCGTCAGATCTCCTGGGGGAGGGCTCAGGGACAGGCTGCTGCACGGGGAGCACCCCCGAAGGCAGCGACCTCCTGCACCCCGACCTTGCAAGGCAGGGACGGTGGCGCGTTGGGAGCTGGCGGCCAGCGCTGAGAGAGGGGTTGGTGCTGCCCACAAAAGAAAAACTGCTTTTTGAGGGGTTTTGGCAGGGTCTGACACTCAGCTCAGCAGAAGAGCAGCTCCTGGGCTGGTGCTGGCAGATCCCACTGAGATCTGAGATGACTTGGCCATGACAAAGGCTCCGAGCATTTTGCAAAAGGGGAAACAACAAAAAAAAAAATAAAAAGACATGGGCACAGCTCATCCACAACCGCCTCCTCCAGCCTGCAAAGCGCTGGAGCCGGTGCGTGGCAGCAGGCGACGCACAGCCCAGGCAGCGAGCCGGGATGCACCCCAAGCGAGCTGCTGCCCTCACCCGCTCCCCCCGGCCCCGAGGGGGTTGATCCTGCCCCACAGCAGGGAGACGGGACGACACAGCCTCGCACAGCCCTCCGAGCCCCACATACAAAGCTGTATTATAAACAGCTTTTGGCAGAGGATAGCTTTCAGCATAATGTATTCAGCTCTAAGCAGCGCTGTCCCAAATTCCTGGGTGCTCTAAGACAAGCTGACATAGGGAATTCAGGAGAAAGCCTCCAGCCTCTTCACATTTTTATTCCACCGCTTTTCTTCTTGCCACTCACAGGCATCAAATCCACAATCGAGGCCAAGCCTTAATTTCTCCCCAAACCAACACCTCCGCTCAAAGCACCGGCAGCTGACCACGACAGCAGCGGGATCCAAAATTAGCCGGAGCCGATTTGCTGCGGTTGCTCAACGGTGCAAAGACAGGTTGGGATCTTCCTCCTCCTCCTCCTCCTCCCCCCCTCCCGCCGCCCCCTGGCAGCTCCTACGTCAGCTCTGCCGCTGCAAACGAGCACCTCGGCGTTCTGCCGAGCACGGAGGCGGCTTCAGCGCTGGAGCAATCGCTGCCTGCCTGCTGCCTGCCTGCCTGCAGGTGCTCAGACCCCTCTGCAGGGCACTGGGAGGACGGATGGGGGCTCACAGGGCCCCTCGGGGAAGCCGGGCACGTGCCCAGCTCTGAGTTCAGCTCCGGCACTCCAAGGCGTGCGGGCATTTGTCCTGATTTTCCCTGTCACTTACTATTCCTGGCAAGGGAAAAAGACCAAAAATTGACACTGCAAAACCAACAGCGCCCGGGGGGGCTTCGGCTGACAGCTCCCTAAATGCTGATTTGCACGAGCCTGCATAAAAAGCAGGTTTTAACTGAAGGCAGAGAAATTCTGCGTCTCCTCCCCAGGAAGCAGGACAACACCATAGCGTTCACTGCGTTTGGGGGCTCTTACTGCAGAGCCAGGGCAGCCAAACCATGCCGGAGCGGACCCCGACTGCAACAAGCCAGGGGACTGAGCGCTCCCAGTCCTGGGGTGAGCCCAGCAGGGCGAGGGGCTGCGCCCAGATCCAGGGAGCCATCCTGCATGCTCTGCCCTGGAGCCCTAAGTGGGTTGCAGCCTCCACATCGGGGTCCCCTCCGCTCCACGGCACCCGGGTGGATTCCCACCGCTCCCAGGGGGACGGCTGCCCCACGGCAACGCGCAGCACAAGGGCTGGAGACGCCGCTGAGCCCCAAACCCACCACAGACCACCTTTGCTGCCTTGCCGGGGGGTGCTCAGGATGAGAGCCCTGCCTGCCGCAGCTCTCCGCCAGCATCCCAGCCCCGCACACGAGCTATTCAGCAAAATAACGGGCATCTTTGAAATGCCAGGAGCGTCCACCCACCCCCTCCACCAGACCTCCGCAAGCTGCTGAGCAAAGCATGACTAACAGCCCCCGTGCCGGCTCCTGGCGCGGTCTCCGGTGGCAGCCTCTGCCAGCAGCAGGATGGCGCTTCCCAGCACGCCAGCTCCTTCGCACGGCCATCCCCATGCCCGCAGGGGCATCTGCCCAGGTGTTATTTGTCACCGTAGCGGCAGCATCTTGGGTAGGGACCGAACACGGCCCTTCTCCCCGGGGATGTGTTCTCACCTCTGGCCTTCTCAGAGACCCTCTGGGCTTGGCATCTGGGCTGTGTTCATAAGCCACTCGACAAGGAAAAGCCCAGCAAACCCTCCACTGCCTGGGGGGTTTTGGGGGACCTCCGCTGCCGCTACTACCAGCCCCATCTGAGCGGACAAACAGGCAGTTGCAGAGAAGGGCATAATCTCAGAGTTAATGCAGGAGCCAGCACCTCCCCAGCCTCACCCCACAGGACAGGGGCTGCCACGCAGACCCCGCCGACAGCACCGCGCGGATGAGCTAATGAAGCCGGTTGCACCGCACGGCTGAGACCGGACTGGCTGTAAGAGCTCCTGGCTTTGCCCTGCCCGGCAGCACCAGAGCTCCCCCAGCCAGCGCCTGGGTCAGGCGTGCTCTGCCGCAAGCCCTGCCGCTGCCGCCCCGCTCTACCCCGCAGCCGGCAGCACCGGGGCAGCCAGGGAAGGAGCAGCCCCCCAGGAGCAGCCGGGCTCGCAGGCAGAGGTGCCCAGGCACAACCCCGGCTTTCTCCGCGGCAGGGATGGAGCAGCTGCAAGGATGCTCCAGGGCAGGACCCAACCCGGGCACGGGGTGAGCACAGGGGTTAAGCTGAATTTCCAAGAAATCCGGCTGCTGCACATTTCCCAGGGTGCCCACCAGAACCGGAGCCCCCGGCTGCCTGCGCCGGGCGAGCCGGCAGCACCATCTAGTGGGCTGCTCCCCCTGAGCTGTGCCCGGACCCCCGAGCCCTGCCGCAGCCCACCGCCACGCTCCCGGGCAAGATGCTCCTCCGCAGGGCCATCCGCCACCCAGGGCAGCGGCAGCACCAGGTCAGCCCCGCTCGCCTTCTGCATCACCTGGGCTCTCCAAACCGCGCCAGGGCAGCGCCGGGCATGGTTTCTGTGCAGCAGGAACGTGGGCACCGCTGCTGTGGGGCAGCCCTGGAGCTGCTCTCGCGTGCGTGGGGCTAACGCGGCCCCAGAGCTGGGCCAGAGCTGCAGGGAGGTGTCAGCCCCACGGCTCCACACCAGCAACCCCCGGGATGGGGACAGTGACACCACGCTGGAAACGCAGGCAGGAGAGGGAAAGAGAACTCTGCTGAGCCCAAGGAGCCCTCTGCAGGCAGGAGAGCGGCAGGCAGGGTCAGAGCATCTCTGGACTTGGCCAGCTGGGGGGAAGCTCCAGGGCATCCACCAGCCCTTCCCCACGCACCGTGGGCCCCTCCCCTGCCCTCCGCTTTGTTTCACCTCTTCCCACCCCAGGCCTGCCCGAGATTCCCAGCGTGTGCCTGGGCGCTCGTGCACTGTGGTCCGTGGTGAGGATGTAGAAGAGGGAAAACCCTCTGGGGTTTTGTCCAAGAGGTGAGCTAAGGGCAGCCAGGCACCCTGCCCTCCACCCCTGCACCCGCAGACCCTGCTTGCCCCTTCCTTTGCTCTGCCAACCACTCACCTTGGCTACGAACTGCTTGTCCTTCTGATCCAGGTTTGCCGTGGGGGCCACGTAGTCCCTCCAGATCCTCAGCTTGCGCTCCTTGGCAAACCTGGCGGGGGGGACACACGGTCAGGCGCGATGCCCAGGCAGGCATCCCCAGCAGGGACGGACCTGCCGCCAATTAAATCATCCAGCAAAACCCCGGCAGAGGCAGCGAGGCTGGCGCAGACTCGCAAGGAGAGATCGCATCTACGTCCCACCTGGGAGGGCACTGGGGGTACCCCACACGTGGATGGGGGGATGGGGCCGGAGTCAGCCCGGGCACCCCGTGGCTGCGGCTTGGAGCGCGCCCGCCCCGGCACCCAGCCCTGCGGCTCCCGGCGCCAGACTCACCTTTCGGCCGCGCGCAGCTTGTCAGCGCCGCGGGTGTAGACGGCGATGGACCAGTCCACGCAGCGGGCAAAGCCCTCCTTCAGCAAGAGCTCGGTGATGTTCCCGTTCTGCGGAGAAGGGGAGGGAGGCGCGCGCTCAGCTGTGGGGGACGCGGCATCGACACCTACCCCTGCACCCCCGAGAGGAGCTGGCCTCCCCCTGGAGCTCGCTCGCCCTGCTCAGCCCCCGAGATGTCGCAGGTCCCAAAAGAGCCCTGCAAGGCCTGGCCACAGCACCTGCTGCCCCCAGGGTTTTCAGGGACCACCCCACTGATACCCACGGGGCTCTGCTCTCCTCGGATGGACCATGGTCTCCCACAACCACCGGTAAAGAGCCCATGACTCCCAGCTGCACTGAGCCCCCACCGGCAGCACCTGGACCTTGCAACCACCTTCAGCATCTCCAGCAAGCGATGACCAACAGTCCGACAGCCTGCCAGGACCCTCTCCCACCCTTGCCGCTGCCAGCCCCACTTGCCGGGTGCAGGATGGTGCCCAGGATGTTCTGGTTGTGGCAGCTCTCCAGGACGATCTGCACGTCCCTCTGCAGCAGCCGCGACTCCGTGAAGAACTTGGCTTCAGCTGCAAACGGCTCAGGGACTTCGGGGGCATCCGCCTCCCGCTTGAACGTGGGGCACTGCGGCAGAGAGGGGATGGTCAGGGCACGTGCTGGCCCCTAAAACCTTGGCAAGCGGGGGGGAAACCTCCTCAGGGAGGAAGGCTGCACACAGCCCCCGTGCTCCGGCTGTAGCTTGTGGGAGAGACAGGCTGGGGGGCTGCACGTACCGATGCTTTCATGCCATTTTGCACTGACACAGCCCGTTACCCGCCCCAGCAAACACCGCTGGGAGCAAACCTGGGTGTGGGGACCAACCCCCAGTGTAGTCCAGGGTGGATCCCAGCCGCCCCAGGAGCCCCAGCCCACGAGCCACCCTCCACATCAGCCTCCTGCCACGCTGGGTGGCCGAGCTCTCCAGCCCATGCACCAGCAGCCACGCGGATGCCAGCAGAGCGGGGACGACCACCCACCCAGCAACCAGGGGATCCTTGCAGGGTGTCTGACAGCCCAGAGCTCGGGCAGCTGTCAGGCCCGGCAGCGCGTGGCTGGTACCCACCTGACCCAGACCCGTCCCCATCCCTGGCAGCGACACCCCGCGCCAGCATGCACGCAACCACGGGCTGCCAGCAGCCTGTTACTGGAAGGCGCACACAGGATGACACAGTGGGCAGCAAGGCAGCTGCATCCCTGCCTGCCCACGAGCCCAGGGGCCAGGGCAGCAGGCAGGTAGGCGTGCAAGCCCTGCACGCTTGCACCGGTGCCGAAAGGCGCCCAGGAGCATGCACAGTGAATGACAGTGCAAAATCAGGAGGGAACTCGCTGCAAAGAGGACTGCTGAGCCTGCTGGGGATGTGGCCAGGAGCTGAGCCTCACCTTGATCCCCGAAAGCATGACGGTGACCAGGTAGTAATCAGGGAGGAGGAGGGCTCTCACCACGCTGCCGTCGCGGACGTGCTCTATGATGGCTGCAGAGCAAAAGCAGAGAGGTTGGTGCTGCTGTGGAGGGGCTCGGCGGGAGCCGCAGAGCCGGAGCCAGCTCTCTGCAGCGAGAGGGTGCCGGGAACAGCACCCAGGCAGTGCAGTGCAGGCAGCCAGGGCCCGGGGCCGCGGGCAGGCAGGCAGCAGAGGGCAGGGGTGACCCCAGGGCCCCGCAGCGAGGGCCAGAGCTGGTGCCAGCTTACCGTTGACTGGCTTCTGGTGCATGGAGTCCACGAAATGCCGGGGGTTTTCGATTGTGTACTTGAGATCCCGGATGGTGTGGGAGCCCGTCCCCTCACTCCACATCCCCTTCTTGGCACTCTTGGCCTGCTCCTCCAGCTCCGCCAGCCTGCTCTGCTCGGGGCTGCAAGGACAGGACGAGACGGGGTGAGGCCAGGTCTGGGGCAGGCAGGACGCTGCCGGGCCCTGCATGTTTTATTACCGAGAACATCCATCTTCCAGGCACTTCTCTGGATGCTTTAGCAATTCGACCGCTCACGTCTAGAAAAGGCACCGCCTGGGTGAGCTGGTGAGCGATGCTTTGTGCCGCTGACAGCAACGCGCAGTAAATCAAAGTAAGTTTCTCCGGCATCACGGCACGGAGGCTGCACCATCGAGGTCCGGATACCCGCCGCTGGAAGCCCCGCTTCTGACAGACCGGGGAGGTTTAGGCCACGCGACCCTTTCAGAGGCTGCTCTGCGCACCGCGATGGAAAGGCAGCCCCGGGGAGCCGGGCAGCGGCAGCCCCCGCTCCCGGCGTGGCAGAGCACGCTTTGGGAGGGGAGGGAGGGCGCGGCCAGGGGCGCCGCTCACGTGCCGTACCAAACCACAGACCGTCCCCGGCCCTGCACACGCAGGGCACAGCGGCAGCCCCCTCCCAGCGCCGGCGGCCAGCCCCGCCACGCGCTCTCCTAACCCGGTAGGCGAACGCGGTCACGTTTGTGTTTTAGCACTCTTCAACTCAGGGCAAAGCTGCAACGCGATGAATCCCGAGTTCTGAGCCGGTGACGAGCGCGCGGCCGAGAGCCACCTCGCGCACCCGTTAATTAACCCACCCTTTGAATTAGGAGAGCAAACGCAGAGCAGCAACGCGCTCCAGGCGATATCTAATTGCGGGACGCTCAGGCCTGCGCTAACTGCGCTGCACCAGCCCCAGCTGCGCGGGTGATGGAGCTCGCGGCAGCGGCATCGCCCAGCCCGGGGGGCTGCGTGTCCTGCTCCCACACTGTCGTTACGGGGGTCAGGGTGACCGGCCTCACCAGGCATGCTGCCTGCTGGCTGCGCTTGCAGGAAGAGGTTGAAGGACCGGAGCAGCAGATCCCGCAAGCCCAAAGCCACTAGGAAGTCCCCAAGGGGCTGCCTAGGTCCCCCCAGCACAAGCAGTGGACAACAAAACCCAACCTGTGCCCTGATTTCCTTCCCTGCAGCACAAGCCAGTCCAAAAGCACCTGAAAAGTCCCGGAGAGCAAACGCACGGGGGATCTCGGTCACCTCTCTGGCCGGAGCGAGGGGCTCCCCGAGCTGAGCCACCACGCAACCGTCCGCCGGCGAGATCAGCGGCACGGCCGCGGCGAGGGGCTCCTGCGCTGGAGCCAGGGGAGGGGGCTTCGGCAGGGAAGGCTGGAAAGCAGCGATGAGCAGAGGAACTGTCCTGGTTTTGGCTGGGATTGAGTTAATTTTCTAGCAGCTGGTGTAGTGCTGGCTTTTGGATCTAGCGTGAGAATAATGTTGATAACACAGTGTTGTTTTAATTGTTGCTGAGCAGCGCTTACACTAGTCAAATTTTCCAGCCTCCCATGCTCTGCCAGGTGCACAAGAAGCCCGGAGCCAAGACAGCTGATGCGAACTGGCCCAAGGACCCTTCTGGAGCGTATGACGTCATGCCCAGTACATTAACGGTGGGAGGTTGGCCACGGGGAGCCACGACTGGGGCTCAGGGACTGGTGGCATCGGTCAGCAGGCGGTGAGTGGTTGCATCACTTGTTTTTTCCCTGGGTTTCACCTCTCTCTCGTTGTTTTGCTTTTCATTAAAATCATCATTATTATTTTATTTTAATTACGCAACTGTTTTTTCTCTCATCCCACAAGTTCTCTTACTTTCGCCCCTCTGATTCTCTCCCCCATCCCGGGGCGGGGGGGGGGGGTGAGCGAGCAGCTGTGTGGTTCTAATGGTTTTGGATGAGATAGAGTTAATTTTCTTCACAGTAGCTAGCACGGGGCTGTGTTTTGGATTTGTGCTAAAACCACCGCTGATAACATGGAGCTGGTTTAGCTGTTGCCGAGCAGCACTTACTCTAGTCAAGGACTTTTCCAGCCTCCCAGGCTCTGCCGGGTGCACAAGAAGCCGGGAGGGGAGGGGGCACGGCCAAGACACCTGATCCAAATGGGCCAAAGGGATATTCCATATCATATGACATCATGCCCAGTATATGAACTGGGGGGAGCTGGCCTGGTGAAGCAGTGATCACAGCTCAGTGACCAGTGGCATCAGTCGGCGGGTGGTGAATGGTTGCATCACTTGGGTTTTTTTTTCCCTGGGTTTTGCCTCTCGTTACTCTCCTTTTCATTATATTATTATTACTAGTATCATTAGTAATTAAAATAAAATAGTAATAATAAACTGTTCTTATCCAAACCCACAAGTTTTCTTACTTCTGCTCTCCCTCTTCTCTCCCCATCCCGCTGGGGTGGGGGGTTAAAGCACAACAGGAGCCAGGTCAGAGCCAAGGTCCTGCCTGGCCCATCACCCTGGCTTCCAGCCGCCTGGGGCAGCACCAGCCCCGGCGGTCTCCAACGCCGCCCCTCCACCGTGCGAGCACAGCCTCCCGTGGGTGTCACACAGCCACCAGCGGTGACAGCCGGCACAGCACGGCTGCTCGCGGCCAGCCCTGCGTGGGCTCGCGGTCCCCTTTGCAGGGCTCCCGGGGGACACTTCCAGCGGGAAGCAGGAGAAAGTCAGTGCAAAAACCCCAGCAGACGAGCAGGCGGAGGCTTTCCTCCTTCACTCCACCTCCGCAGCTCAAGAGCTATGCAGGAGGTGCAGAACCAGAACGGAGCAGCAAGAACCGACCCCAGCTGAACCCCATTCACCCTACGAATGCTGCTGGTCCTCGCCAGGCTCCACCGCCGGTGCTGCCCCCGCTGTCCCGGCAGCTCCTCGCCCCCAGTCCCAGCAGCCCTGCAGGGTGACAGCTTCTGCAGCCCCTCCAGCCTGGGCGCAGCAGCTTTCGTGCCTCTCCCAGGCATTATCGCCCTGCGGTGGTCCCCAGCTGTGCCAAAGCAGAGCCGCTGAACTCTGTCAACAGCACCCAGAGCCCACCGGCACCAGGCAGGCAGCACATTCCCCAAGGGCTCGGGACAGGGACTGCATCTCCGGGAGGGCAGCAGGCAGGACCCGCCGGCACTAGAGGCTTCAGCACTGGCAAGCCCAGGCATAAAATAACCCGTCCACGCCCTTGGCAATGCACGCTCTATTTACTCAACATACCTGTTTACAGGCTGCACTACCGAAAACACTGGCTGGAAAGCATCCAAGTGTGCCAGGAACAGTTTTAGGAAGCGACACGGGCAAGCTTCCAGCCCAGCGGGCGCCGTGATGGAAATAGCGTCTGACCGGTATTTACAGCAGCGCCACAGAACCAACTCGCACCCCCAGAACAGGATAGCTGGCGTCCAGGGATGCACACAGGGACGCCGGCACACGGCAGCCAAGGCCAGGCTTCTCCCTTGCTCCGGGATGCAACAGGGCCAGGGCAAAGCATCGGCATCGATTCCAATGGCACTGGCACGGGCATCGCACCGCCCGGACGTAGGACGAGGGGCAGGAACATAACATCACCACCTCTCTAGCATGAATTAAAGCCCCTCAACTACACACCACACATTATTTTCCAGCGACCAAGAGCTTCAGAAGATTTTCTGCTCTGCAGCCCAGGGCCACAGCTCTGGTGCTTCAGCATCCAGGGCAAAGAGACACCCAGCTCCCCCTCCGCAACCCCTCACCACCCCAACCCTAAAGACAAGGGGTCGCCGTGCTGGGATACCGATGTCTGCGAAACCTGGGCACCGCAGAGAGCCCTGGAGGAGGGATGGGTGCCTGGCCAAAGCCCAGGAACCCAACGGCTCTGCGCCCAAGTAAATAAACACAGAGGACCGGCAAAGCCACGCAGCGTGGGCTCACCGGGGCAGCGCAGGAGCGCCGCCGCATACGTACTTGTTGGCTCGGATCCCTTCCCGGCGGGAGGCCAGCCCTTCGGCCACGAGGGACTCAGCAATGTTCTCGCCACTCGTGTCTGCGGAGAGAAGAGGAGAGGAGTCAGTGAGACAAGCCGCCAGCGTGTGGGGCAGCCTGGAGGGACACAGACCTCAGCCCTGGACACTCCCAAGACAATTCCAGCTAACAAAAGCCAGAGCAATCCGGGAGCGAAAGGCTCCCGTCACCGGCCCGGTGTCCCGGCAGCACATGGCCATCGTGATGCATCGAGCAGAGCAGCCCAGGGCTCTCCTGGGGACACCATTTCCCCCAGACCAAGGGGCAAGTGGGAAGGTGGCATGTTGCGCCGATGCACCCCTGGGCTGCAAGGCTTGCTGTCACCCAGAACCACCTCCGTGGGAAGGGGACATCCTCAGCACCCACGGGAGACAGGTAACACCCTCCCCAGCACCAAAGGGGCTCTCTGGATTTCCAGCAGAGGCTGCAGTACCAGCATGACCCGCAAAGGCCACCTCTGCACAAGACAACCTGCCCCTGCAGAAATGTGGGGGGGGTTCATGGCTACCGGGAGCTGGAGCCCACAGGGAGGTGGGGGCCAAACACCACGGTCCAGGGGGGATCTCCGGCCAGGGAGAGCCAATAAGCAGGAGGATTTGGGCAGAATCCCCCAGGAGAAACCCTCAGCTGCCCACACAGAAGGGAGGACGCAGGGTTGCACGGCCCCAAGCAGCAGCAGGGGGTAGCCAGGGAGGGGGTGTAGGGCACTGCCAGGACCCCCACCCTTCCCCAGCACCTCTGCTCCAGCTCTGCCACCACGGGCGAGCGATGGCAAACCCCCACCCCTCCAAAGCCCGGAGGCGCAGACAGCTGCTGCATCGCTGCCAGGGAAGCTGTCGCAGCGTTTCCATATTAATAGTATTTAAACCTTGACAAACTTCATCAGGAAACATTTTATGCTTCATTTCTCACCTCCGCGGTGTGACAGGCTGGGATTTAACAATAAGGACGACAGCTACGCGGGAGGCACGCAAAAAAGTCCTTAATGTGGCAGACAACAAGGCTGCAGATGACTGAAAGAGAGCACTCTACTGATCGCGGTGTCACCGAACAACAAAACCCCTTTCAAGGTTTATTTGTTGCAGACAACACTGTCGGGACCTGCCAGGATTCCCGCTGACGGGCAGCCCACGGGGTGGGAAAGCAGAGAGCTGCAGTTCTCCAAAACGATCATCCCCCCACTCTGCAGGAGGGGATCCTCATCTCAAAGGGCTTCCCAGTCCCCCAGCCCATGAGCAAACTGGAAGCTCAGGAACGAGCATGGAGGTAACTTCGATATCCAGTTACTCGTGGTCTCAGGGTCCAGGCTCATCCTGGCAGCACGCAGGGCCCCGCTCCCCTTTCTCGCAGCCTGGGGACCATGGGGGTCTTGCATTCCCGTGCTGAAGGGGAACCCCCACAGGGGTGTGGGAGATGCTGCCTGGAGCGTGCTGGGACGGGTGGTGATGGGAAGCCAGCCCTGGGTTTCCCCCGTAGCAGCAACAAGGTGATGAAAAGGGGCTCCAGGCAGGGCTTATTGCCCACTCCAGGCCACGCTCTCTCTGGCGAGAGAGCTCCAGCCTCCCCGGGATGCTGCATGGCTGTGAATGCACCCGCCGATCCTCTGCAGCAGACAATCAGGAGCCAGCAGCGATGCTGGGCTTTCTGGCCACCCAGCAGAGCTGATGGCCGGCAGTCCTCGCCCTGCCCAGCCACAGACATGGGCAACTCCTGCCACAGACCCAGAGGGAGCCTCACCCCCAAATCATGGGCCACCTCCTTTCTCCCTGTGCCTCCGTGCAAACCCCGCTTGCTCCGTTTGTGCCACGCTGGCTCGTGACAAACCCCATCTGCGGTGGCGAGCAAGTCCTGGCCTTCTGCTGCTCAAACCAACCTCCCGCTTCCGCCGCAGGACAGGCCCTGAGCCCCACAGCAATGCCAGGGTGTGGGTCTAGAGACAAGGATGCCCCACAGCACCAGCTCACACTCTCCATCCTGACCCTGCATGGCAAAGTCACCGGCAGCGAAGTCTGCAGGGACACGGGGCCAAGGGCACCCAACACCCCAGCCTGTGCTGGAGCTACCCCAGGGGACGCACACCCAAAATTCAGCAGCCCCTGAGCTCCTTTACAGCCCGTTGCACGCACCTCGTCCTTCCTTCCTTCCTTGCCCCACCTGCAACGAGTCACCCCGCTGAGCCTCCCATGGGAGAGGAGGCTGCCAGGGAGCTGTGGCTGAGCCCGACCTACACACTGGTCGTATCTCACACACCCCAGCCATGGGGCCACCCTGGCCCCGCACCGACTCCCCGGCGAGCACAGAGGTGCACTGCTCACCCAGCGCATCTCCTGCCCCGTGCCGAGCCAGCGCATCCATCTGCCCCGGTAACCCTGAGCTGGGCGGCACCGGAGGACAAACTGGGTCCTGGTGAGCAGCCGCTTCCCAGGAGCCCACCTGCACCGAGCGGGTCTCGTCCCCCTTCCTGAAACCCGAGGGCATGGGAAGTCTAACGAGGAGCCGAGCCCGGCAGAGCGGCGCAGCCCAGAAGCCGGCAGCAGGATGCGGTCACCTCTCAGCCGCTTTCTGTTACTCTCACCAGACCGGGCAACGACTGAGGGCTAACCATGGGGAGCAAGAGCCCAAAAACTCATCCACCAGCATGGCTGGAACCAAAAATCAGCCAGGGCTGAAGGCAGAGGGAACACAGCACCCGGCAGAGCGCAGTCCGGTGTGGTGCTCACCATGTGGGGACCTAAGCGGAGCCAAAGCCCACCTGCACCAGCACCAAAAAGGCTGCCCTGCCCCAAGCTGCTCTGAGCCAGGGAAAGCGCTGCCTGCAGGCACTGCGCAGCATTTGGGCTGAGCAGCTTCGCTCCCGGCACCCCGCCACATCCTCAGAGGCCACCGGTAAGCTGGTTTCTTTTGGGAGATTTCAGCCAGATATGAGCGAGAGATTTATAACAAAGAGGATGGCAAGGGGAAACTTGTGAGAATTCACCTAACGCCACAGCCTGCATCTGTGTGCTGCGGTGCATCAACCAGCAGCTGCAGCTCCAGAGAGCGCAGCTGTGCTCCAGCTCTGCACAGCCCCGCAGCCAGCCGGGACCACCACTGGGCATCACTGCCCTCCAAAAGCTGGTGCTCCACCAAAAAGTGGGCACGCATCCTTCTGCTGCTTCCCAGCCCACCCTCTCGGGACAGTAGCTCTGGCTGCGAGCACCGCACGCTCTCGCTAGGAGCAACACACGCTCCCCGCCAGCCCTTTAGGCTCCCAACGGACCCCTTTGCGCTCACCTTTGCCCAAGTACACCATCCCGTACTCCCGGCCCTGCGGGGTCTTGTACTCCACGGTAAAGCAGACCTCCTTCCCGATCAGCTTCTTCCGCAGGAACTCGCGAGCTGGGAACCCCCAGGGCTGGAGGGAAAGAAGTCGGCATGAGGCGATGGGTCAAACGTAGCTGGGGAAGCCCAGAGCCTCCCCACCCCAGGGGACTCGTGCTCTCCATTAGCCCAGGGACGTGATGGAGTCCATTTGCAGCCCACAAACTTGCAGAGGAATCAACCCTTTTACTCTGCAGGAGTACCACTCCTTCTCTCCCCCTCCGTCCCCCAAAAAGGGGTCATGGTTGGTTTTCCAGCCAGCCTCGTGCTCCCCGAGCACAGCCAGACCTCAGCCGGCCGAGCCCAGGAAGGCTCCTGGCACAGAGGGAGCAGGGCTGGAGCTGCAGCAACATCGCGGGCTGGAGCAGCCCCAGCTCCCAGGGACACGGCGGGGGCTCCTCCGGCTCCTGCCCGAGGCCGTGCAGGTGTCCGTGGTGAAGGAGCAGAGCGGGACCAGCGCAGCGGCCGTGCCCGGCTGGGAGAAGCGGGCTCTCGCGTCCCTCCCGACACCCCCCTGCACCGCAGCACGAACGCACCGGAGCCCCGGCGAGCTCAGCCCCACTCCACCGCAGCGGGTGGGTGGGGAACGCGGTCCGGAGGAGAGAACATGACGTGCTCATAAACAATTAGCAAACCTGACAGGCATAATTTTTTAAAAGACTGACATTTAAAGGCTGAAGCAGTGTTTAGAAGACAAACTCCCCAGGGAGAGCAATTAGCTGCTAATGCTCTGCACCACCCCCAGGGCTGGGAGGATGGGTGGCCGGTGCTGGGTTCCCCTCCCCGATACAAACCCACCGCGCTCCCAACCACGGCACCCCGCTGCCGGTACAGGCAGCCCTGCCTGCACCTAATCTGCCAAAGCAACACCTCCGTTGCCCCCCGTGCCCCCAGCTCCGGAGCAGGCAAAGCCCCGCAGAAGAAGCCTGGAGGCACCGCCAGCTTCCCCTGGTCCTGCGGACCTTGCCCAGCCACGCCTGGCCCTCACCAGCAGATGATCCCCATCCCACCTGGGGAGCAGGGCGAGGAAGAATTCTGCCCCAAAACCCACACTGCAGGGCTGGAGCTGGGAAAGGATCTCTTAAAGGATGATCGAAAGGGCTGTTTCATTCTGCATCCTGCAGCTGCAGCACCCTGCGTGCCCCCGAGCCGGGGAGGGGGGCAACACTGGCGAGGAGGGAGCTGCCTGCGTACCGCAGCAGCAGGTTTGGGAATGGGCAATGCCTCTTGCTACGGCCGAGCTGAGGGTGCTGCAGCCCGCAGGGCTGGGGCAGCAGCCTGGAGGCATCCTGCCCAGCTTAGCCTGCGAGATCGGGGCACGAGGGTCCCATGGCACCGCTCACGGGAGGCACCCACCTCATCTGGGGTGTCCTTGGCATCCGGCTGGCCTGCAGCAGCGCGACGGGCGAGGTTCCCGGCACGGATGTTGCTGAGGTTGATCTGGCGCTCGGGGGGTGGCCCACCTCGGGGCTGCCCACGGACGATGATGGCGCAGCCCGACAGCACCTGCAGGGAGGTAGAGGGGTTACAGGGGGTCCCCGGCAGCAGCCCCTCGGTAGCAGGTGGCAAAGGAGAGCAGCCAGGAGGCTGGGGAGGCAAGAGGTGACAGAGCTTGGCAGGCAGGCAGGTGATGCTGTGAGGAGAGACTTCCAGGGATGGATCCTGCCCCAGGCAGGGCATGGGAATCTTGGCACCACAGGGCACAATTTCTCATGGCCCTGGAAAAGTCAGGCACGGCCCCAGGTTTCCTGCTCGGACATGTGGGATGGAGCTGGGCTCTGCACCCCGCACCTTCACGGCGTACATGTCAAACATCCCACCCCTCCTTCAGAGTGCAGCACAAGGGCATGCGAGGCGACAAGTGTGGCGGATAACACAAAGGGCTTGGCAGATCGGGATTTTACTCCCTGTGCCGACCCATCAGATGAGCCCAGCCATGCCATCACCCCTGCTGCTTTGGCTGCTGAGTGCTCCGAGGCAGGACACGGCCACGCTGGGCAGTCCTGTCCCATCCCACCCACCTCCCAGGGCTCCGGCAGCCCCATCGCTCCCCACTGCTGCAGGGGGACCCCCGTGTTCAGGAGGGCACTGTGCCCACAGCACCCCGAGGGGCTCCGTGCAGCTGCTGGCGCAGCACAGGAGGGTGCAGGCGGGGAAAAGCTGCCACCGCCACTGCCCCAGGGAAGCCTCCCCGACAGGGCACGCAGAGGGGGAACATGCCCACAGCCAGCCAGCCCGGAGGGACACTGCTCTCGGCACGAGGGCTTTGACCACCTGGGCTGTGCAGCACGGCCTCGGCGAGGCTTACAGGAGCGAGGAGCAGGCTCGGAGAAGGTGCTTGTAAGACCTTTTACCGGGGGATTTGACCCGCTAGGAGCAAAGGGGCCATGGGCACCATCAATGGGCTGGCCGCACCCTGCCCCCACAGCTGGTCATCCCAGCCAAGAGACTGCGTTGAGGTCAGACAAACTCTTACGGGGAAAACTGCTGGGAGAATCCCCAGAAACCAGAGACCCTAACTGGACCTCTCCTCCTTGCACCCAACTCGATTACAGTAACCAGCATCATCGTGCTCTGCAAAAACCCCAAGGTTTCTCGGCGGCTCCGTACAAGACCCAAGGCCACCCGCCCGCCAGCCACAGCATCAGCAGGGCCAGCTCCAGCCACCAAGCTGGGCCCTGGCCAGGCAGAGCAAGCGTGCCGGGGATCACCCTGTTCCCGTTTTAATCGGCATTGGCTCCCTGCACGTGGGATTGATGCTGCTGAAGCGCTTGCAAAAAAACCTCCAGGTTGGATTTCAGCACATGCCCTGGCTTTCTGCCCACCTGAAATCCCCCACGGATGCTCACAGCACATCCCAAAGGCAGAGGACTCGTACCCTGTCACAGGGTACCCAGCGCCAGGGACACCAGCTTGCACTGACGAGCCCCACCGTGCTGACCCCCGAGGGTCTGGTTGCACCACAGCATCACGCTCGCTGCTCCACGCCGCCTCCTGCATGCCCGGCCCCACGGCAGAGACTGGCATGCTCCGTGAGCTACTGGGAATTGAGCTTCAAATTAAGCCTGAGCCGCACAGAGAGCGATCCCCCAGCAAAGGCTCAGTGCTCGATACTTAAGGACTTAGAGGTTTCATCGCTGTAATTAACCTTAATCTTTAATTTATAGGGCATGGAGAAACAAGTCAGATGCTGTAACTTTTATCCAATTACCAATACAAACCCTGGGTCCTGGGAAGGGGACAGATTCCTTAGCAGAGCTGCTTTGTGCTCCATGGGTGCATGCACCCCGTACCCTGGCCTCGTGCTCCGGACAGAGGAACCCCGGCACCCCAACAGCCCTGCCTCGTGCTCCGGATGGAGGAACCCAGGCTTAAACTGGGCCACAAGAGCTGTATTGCTGACACAGGAGTTAGCGTGGGCTCAGAGCCGAGCGCGACAGACACACCAAGGCCAGGGCACGGCACCGGGACGCGCGTCAGACAGACCCAGGTCCTGTGGCAGAGAGGTCCCCCGAGCGTCGCGGGGAACATTGCAGGAACAGGGAGGAAGGTGACAAAAAGCACAGGCAGGGTCCCAAGGCAGCAGCAAGAAGGGCAGCCAGTGTCCCAGCTCTTTACCCGGAGACTCACCAACGCAGAGCCCCAGCTCGGCTCCAAGCTGGGGGTCCCCGTGCTGCCAGCCAGGGCTGTGCCATGCTGCACCATGCTCCTTCCATCCCAGCCACCGGCACCCCAGAGCAGAGCCAGACCCCAGCATGCCCAGCTGCCCTGAGCCCAACCATACCTTACCTCCCCCCAGGACCCCGCATGCTCCCCCAGCTCCTCAAGACCCCCAAAAAGGAGCCTGCTGCCACCCCATCCCACCCCACAGGGCAGAGCCCCAGCCTGGCTCCTGGTGCCTCTCTCAGCCGGGGGCACCCAGGGGCTGCAGGGCCCCAGCCCCCATCACCTCCCTGCTCCCGCTCTTCCCCCCCATTCCTGCTCTGCTGCACCCAGAGCCCCCACCCCGCTCCCAAACCTTGCATCCCTGCTGTGATTTCAGGGGCTACTGTGCATCAGGAAGGTGCAAAAAAAAAACCCCAAACTTTCGAGTTCAAAAAGTTGTGCTGCCGCAGCGAAGCACACAGCCGGCACCGCTCCGGCTGGCCCTGGCAGCTCTCGGCTCTGTGGTACCACCATGAAGCAGAGCAGCGACCGCGGAGAGCCAGGGACCCCCACCTCTCTGGGGTGCCCCCCCGGCCAGGGATTTTGGGCTGGAAAGGGGGACCACGGGGCACACCCTGGGAAGCAGCTGGGGTGCCCAGCCAGCAATCCCACAGCACCCACCCACCAGTCCAGGGCACCGAGGCAGCATGTAGCCCCCAGGAGCCGGTGCCTGCCATGCACGGCCGCCTCGCAGCCGGCAGACACCAACCGTCCTGCCCAAAGTCACGCTCCGGATCCGCATCCCCTCGCACGGAGCCAGGCCGGCACGAGCCGCCAGACGAGGATTTTCCTCAGCATCCCAAGATCTCACTTATTGGGCACGAAATGGCAGGAGGTTCCAGGAATGGCTCCCCACACCACTGGCGAGCTAAAGCACAGGGAAGGCAGCGCCCCCAGACCTCCAGCCCCAGCCCCAAACCTCCAGCAGCACCCAGCCCCATCCCCACCACCACATCGGGCTCTGCGGTGAAGCGATGCCCTGAGCGAAGGTCACGTTCTGAAGGCAGCGGTGGGGTTTGCGACCAGCCCTGTCGCCTGCCAGGGGTGGGGGTCACCTGCAACCTCGAGAAAAAAAATGTATTTGGGCACAAGAAAAACTTGTGTTTGGGCAACTCGGCACTACAAGGAGCCTTTAGTGGCCAACGGGCTTGCAGAAGGGAGCCGGGGCCGTGGCGCACGAGCCCAGCTCGACGCAGACACGTGGGGAGCACGGCTGGATCCCACTGGCCCGTCCTCTCCCACGGGCGGCAGGAGCAGCAGCCTGCAGCCAAATCCTCACCGAGGCGGTGGCGGGGGGGGGACACGGCAGGTAACCAGGAGGGGCCAAAAAGGCACTGGGACGGCCTGGACGCGGTGCCAGGGCCCGATCCCAGCGGCAGCCGCCGGATCCCGACCTTTGCCCTCCAGGTCTCCGCTGCTGACACACGTGGGGGTCAGATGCGGTGGGGCTCAGGGACCCCGTCCCCCCCCACTCCTTCCCGTGGGGACACCACGGGTGCAGGAGGAAGAGGAGGGAGAGGAGCAGATGGGGCACCCCGAGGGATGTCCCAGCCCACGGTCCCGCGGAATCCCGGGCTTCCCCTGGGCCGCGGGGGCTTCGGGGACAGCAGCAGAGCACAACCACCGGCTCCCCGGGACACGGGCCAGCCCCGGGACGTGCGGGGGGGCCCAAAAGCCCGAAATGGCCCCCGGGCCACCCTCGCCCCCGGCCCCAGGAGGGGACAAGGAGCCCTGGGCACAGCCCCCCCCAACACCCCATCCCGGGGAGGGTCCTGGGGTGCAGCGAGGGGTCCCCAGGCTACCGAGGAGGGGGCGGGAAGAGCAGCAGCTGGGGAGCAGCACCGGGGGTGCGGGGCCGGGCCGCGGGGTCGGATTTGGAAGCACGGGGGGTGGCGGGGGGGAGGGTCACGGGGCGGCGGGGAGGTCCCGGGACGGGGAGGCGGAAAGGGAAGGGAGGGTCCCGAGCCCGGAGCGGGGATTGCACCGGGGGAGAGGGGGGATCCCTGTTACCGGGGCGGGAGGCGAGGGCCGGAGAAGGGGTCCCGGGGAGCGGAGGGGGGGGGTCCCGGGCCGTCGGGCGGAGGCAGGCCGGCGGGTACAGCCCTTACCATCTTGACGATGCCGCGCTGCACGGTGAGAGGCGGCGCGGAGCCGCCCGGCCCGGGGGCGGCCGCGGAGGCCATGGCGGGGTCGGGGGGGGACGGACGGGGCGAGCGCGGAGCGAGCGGAGGTTGCCCGGCGCGAGCGCGGAAGGGAGCCGCGGGGCGGGGCGGAGCAAGGGGCGTGGCCGCGCCCGGGGAGAGGCGGGGCCTCGCCGCCGCCCCGCCCAGCCGCCCGGCTAACGGCCAACGAGAGGCCGGTCCCGCCGCCCGCTCCGCCCCGCCCCGCCGCGCCCCGTCCAATAGCGACGCGCGGAGCCGCAGAACCGGCCCGAGAGGCCGTTGCGGGGGGGTGACGTCACGGGAGTCCCCGCCCCGCGGAGGGGGGGCGGGACTTCCGGGGCACGCGGCGCCAGGGACACGTCGGCAAAGGGCCGCCCGCACTCCCGCGTGGCCTCCCGCCGCGAGGGGGCGGGGCCGGGCGGGGACACGCCCCTTACGTCAGCACCCACGCCGCCGTGCGTGCAGCGCCGAGCGCCGGGGACACCCACGGGTGGGGGGGGCGGACGGGAGAGGGAAGGGGTCTCACAGCACAGCCCCACGGGGGGTCGGGGGAGGGCAGGGGGGTGTTCACAGCACAGCCCTACGAGAGTATCGGGGGACATCCCACGGCACAGTCCTACGGGGGGGGGTCAGGGGCGGGGGACCCATGGCACAGCCCCACGGGGAAGTCGGGAGGGGTGGCCCACGGCACAGCCCCACGGCGGGGGGCGGTTCAGGAGAGGTGGGGGATTCCACGGCACAGCCCCACGGGGGAATCGGGAGGGGGACCCACGGCACAGCCCCACAGAGGGGGTCACAGGATCCCCCCATGCCGGGGCAGACCCACGGGGCTGCTGGAGGCTCCAGGCCCCGCACACAGCCCAGCCACGTCCCCCAGCAGCTCATGCCATCTCCCGAGCAGCAGTTTTGGGGTAAAATGGGAGGAGAACGGAGCCCCCCACCTGCTCCCCTGCTCAGCCGCTCCCCCAGGGGTGCTTTCGGCCAGTTTTGGGGTGCGCAGCAGCAGGGCCAGTCCCCGCACCCCATGGGCTGGCTATAAGCATGCATGGCTCACCCCACCCCCAAGGCCACCCACGGACACCCACGCCCTACCAAGAGGCCACAGCTCCTGCGGTGCCCACGTCCTGCGAGGCGACCGGGGGCACCGGCACCGCACGGCAGGGTCCCTCAGCCCCGTGGCGTCGGCCACCGTCCGAGGTCACCCATCGCCATCGTGTCCTGGCAGTGGGGCCTTGTGGTCCGCCGGTGGCTCCGGGTTGTCGTCCCACCGGGAACACCGGCACGGTGCGGCCGCCCTTCTCTCAGACGAGGCTGTGGGTACAGACCTCACGTCTTCAGGTGACCCCCAAATTCCCCATCCGGAGCGGAGGGGCCCAGGGAGTGAGTGCCGGGCTGGGACCTGGGGTCGCTCCTGCTCTGCCCCAGCGTGCCGCGTTGCTGGCACGGCACCCAAGCCGGCAAGCGATGGTCTGGCTGGTGGTCCATGCACGGACAAACGCTCTGCCCCTCCTGGGAGGCGATTCGGAGTTGCCCCCAGTGCTTACCTGGACGGAGATGCCATCCGTGGCCGTTCCCCAGCGTGCCCGCTGCGGCGTTCGGTGGCAGCCCTGCGTTGTGCCCCTCACCGCGGTGTCGGGGCACGGTGTGGGGCAGGGGTGGCTCCTCACACCCTGCCGCAGCCGCCGCGCAGCTCAGCGCTTGCCTCTGCCAGCTCAGGAACTGCCAGCCCGGTACTGAGTCGTGTCATTTGTGGGTGGTAGAAAATGATTATCCTCTTTTTGAGTGGTCACGTAGGGAATCCAGGCAATTGCATCTCTCCGCAATCCCCGCGCCGGGGAGCGGAGCGGCACCGGGCCCCCTCACCGGCCTGGCGGGAGCGGCTGCAGGCGTTGCTGCTGCTGTGAGGGTGGTCCCGGTTCCACTGGGCAGCTGGACCTCATTGCACCATGTGCCGAAGCCCCCCGAGCGTGGGAGGGGGCACACCCGCGCTGCCTGGCCAGGATGTCCGAGCTGCTCTTTGGAAGCGTCTCCCTGCCGGCCCCTGGGGAGCGGGCACCGGCCCCTGGGTGCCGCGGGGGCCACCTCGGTGCTGCGGGGCAGCCCCCCAGCAGCGGTGTCAGCTCGTCCCTCCATCCTGCCTCCAGCTGCGAGCTCCCAGCTTGGGCGGCGCCACGGCACCCCGGCGCTCCTGCCTCGGGAGCAGGGGTGTGCCGGGCAGGCGATGCCGATGGCACGGGCGCCACTGCCCGGGTGCCCTGCCAGGGTCTGCCGGTCCCGGCGTTGCCCCCCGCGGCTGCACCGAATGCATCGGGGCTCTGCGGAGGAGCCTGGCTCCTGCCTGGGTGTCGGGGCCGTCCCGCCGGGGATCAGGGCTGTGCCACCCTGCTGGCAACTTCTACCTGTTCAGGGCACATTTTGCAACCCTCCTGTTGGTGTTCCTGTAATGCAGGGTTTGGCTCTTACAGGCGAAGCCTGGCAGCGGCGCAGCCTTTGGCCCCTCTGCTGGGGTGTCCCCAAGGTCCTGCTCCCCACATTTCACCCCAACACTGCCCTTGCCAAGGTCTCCCACCCCGGCTGGGCTGAGCAGGATCCTCCATCTGGCTCGCTCCCCACCTGCGGCAGCCCTCCACTGCTTTATATTTTCTTGCTCCACCTCATTTTAAGACTATTTATTTGTTTTCTCCCCCTTTTCCTTTTTAATGTTTTGCACTGTGATTCATGAGCACTGGGGCAAGAGCTCATGCACGAAGGGCAGGAAATCTCTTCCTCTGCCCAAAATCCTGGCAGAGCTTCTCTGTTAGCCTGATTTATGGCATTTCTGGGGCCGCTGCTCACTGTGCTGTTGTCCCAGCTTGCAGCTGCATCCCACCAGGCTGTACCAGGGAGGCGAAGGAGCACAGCGTGTGCTCCAGCACCGGCTCCGGTGAAGGCGTCTTCAAGCCCCAAGATTGCCTCTTTTAGCCAGAATATTTTAATAATCATCTTTTTGATCGAAAGAAAAGTTAAAATGTAGGTGGAAATACTTAGATAAATTAGGTTTTCTTGGTTGGCTGAGTCATCTGGGCTTTTAACTTCCATGTGTGCTTTCTGGAGGAGAAAAGAAAGGATTTTTTTCCAGCCATCCCCAGTGCTAAGTGAGGAACAGGGTCACCTGCTGCAGAGAGAAAGCCCAGCAAAATGCAAAACAGCCCCAGACACGTAGAAAGGAGCTATGAAGAGGAGGGGAAAGCACCTCTCCATGCCCGGGGTTGGCTCTGGGGTAACTGAACCAACCCCAACCTGCCCCAGCTCCCAGCTTCAGTCCCGGCATGGGATGGGAGGTCCCATCCATCGCTGCAGGGTCTCTGTACCACCTCACTGAACTGCCACCACAGTCAGATGAGACCTGGGACCCGCTCTCACTGTCACTCAGCCTGGGTGGCAATTAGGGTCCCCGGGGAGGGACCTGCCCTCATCGCTCCTGCCCGGCCATCCCAATGCTGCTGCAGCACCGCACCGATGCCCCAGCCCTGCTCCGTGCCCCATGGCTTCCCGGTGCCGTCACCGTGTCCTTTGCACAGCGGGGGAGCGCCCAGGCTGTATTTCAATGCAGACCCCGTAAATATTTCATGTCAAGCGCTGACATTTCAATACAACGCAGAGTGATGCGTTTTGCAAGTAACTGGGGTGGAGGTGGCATGGCTGAGAGGCACCGAGCCCTGGGACGGCCGTGCCGGCAGAGCAGGTCGGCACCACGGGTGCCAGAGCAGGGCTGGCCAGTGTGGGGGGGAAATAACGCTGTGGGAAAGGGCTGGTTGCTTCCCCAGGGTCCTGCGTGCGAAGCCCAGCCGAGCCCCCCGGGGAGCCCAGCAGTTCACGGGCTGGGCGCATCGCTGTGACACCGGGTGCCAGAAGGGACCTGGCCGGGGACCGTGCGGCTGTGCAGGAGTGGGCACCACACATGAGCTCCCTGAAGAGCCCCAAGGGTTTCCAGCCTCCTGCACAAGCACATCGGTGATCTGAAATGCACCCCCTTGTGTGCACAATGAGGTTTGTGGGCACGTCCCTGGCTCCAGGAGGGGCTGTACAGCCAAAGGTTGCTCTGCTGCTGGTGAAGTGGGGTGTCCCACTGCCCCCGGCAGTGCCAGGGGCCCCATGCTGACCTCCAGGACAACCCTGCAGTGCACCAACTCCCCAGCCAACCCAACATCGCAGCCAGCCATCAGCAGGGCTGGATGCGAGGCTTGTCCTCTTCTCCCTCCCCTACCAGGGCCACTTTTCCCACCAGGGCTTTCCAGTCCACCCTCATCTCCTGGAAATGCCTGGTGGCTCAACATGCCCCCCTGGCCCAGCCATCCCGGGGGAGCTGCGCTTCACCCCCCTGCCCCTCTGCCCCACCTCGGAGCATCCCAGCGCTTTGCACAGGATCCCACTGGTGCCACCACCTGCTTGGCTGCAGAGCACCCACTGTGGTGGGTGATGCTCGGCCCCTCCCGGCCACGTCCCCCGGGACCAGCATGGAGGTGGCTTTCAGCCAGGGTGAGGAGGGGGAAAATCCGTAACTAGGTGTTGGAACACCTTAGCGACCTGGTCTCCTCTTGCCAGGGGTGGTAAGTAGTCCCCAAGCGCACTCCGAAGCATGCTGTGCTCGAGCCCCGGTACCCTGGGTGCAGCCTCGCGACAGCGCTAATCGTCTCCTGGTGCTTCGTTGGTTCGAACGGGCGGCGGACGGTCTGCGTGGGGCGGGGGCTCTGCCCCTCCTGCTCCTTCTCCTGGCGGTGGTACCTGGGCAGGAAGCCAGACAAAACCCCAGGTACAAGCAATGGCGAGGGAACGTCTTGCTGCTAAAAATCTCGTGTAATAATTGCATTCCCTGCTCCCCTCCCTCTGCGTCCCTGCTCCCGTGCAGTGCCCGTGGCACTATTAATGACTGCGAGCTCTGCTTGCAGGGAGCTGGTCCCCTCCGTCCTCCCACCTCCTCATCCCTTGTCCCCGCAGGGTCCTGTTTACTTTCCCATGTCCCTTCCCAGCGCATGCTCTGAGACCCCAAACCCAACACGTTCCCATTCCCTCGCTGCGAGCCCAGGCACCTGTCACCAGCACAGACCTCCCAGGGTGGGGGCCAAGGGGCCGTTGCTCCCTGCCCTGGCTCAGCACTGACGAGCATCACCCACGCTCCCAGGCACAGGGAAGCCGCTCATCATTCCCTCCCCGGACTGAGGCTGTCTCCAGCCCGCTGCCAGCTCCCAAAGGAGGAAAAACCTTCCAGACGTCTCCAGTGGGATCAAGGATGGGACTTTGGGAGGGCAACGGGTCCCTATGTCTCTGTTCAGCCCCAGACCCACTGACAGAGGCTCAGACCCGCCATGCAGAGCTGCTCTGCCCCAAGCCACAGCCGTGCTGGGCAGGGCTGTCTGCCCCCGTTCCTCCCACCGGCACAGCATGGCAGACGCAGGGAGCAGAGGGCCCTGAAAGCACATCCTCAGGGCCCCACCATCACCCACTTTGCTCGCAGGCTGCATCTCCCCAGGGAGCTCCCCAAGCCCCAGGCTGGTCCCAGGACAGGGCAGAACCCTCACTCCAGCCCCGTGCTCCAGCTGCTGAGCATCCTCCGGTTAAACTCCCCAAATCCGGCTGGCAGGGGCACAGAGGGGTCTCTTGCCCCAGGTAGAAAGAGCTCAGTAACACCCAGCTACCTGCAATTATGTGTGATT
This sequence comes from Phalacrocorax carbo, assembly GCF_963921805.1. Lineage (NCBI taxonomy): Eukaryota > Metazoa > Chordata > Aves > Suliformes > Phalacrocoracidae > Phalacrocorax > Phalacrocorax carbo. The sequence continues at coordinate 1,060,184 of NC_087513.1, read as the reverse complement.
GCAACTATGGGTTAATGACGGCTCATCAGAGCTCGTGTCTGCCCAGAGAGCTCAGGCTTTGGGGTGAGCCTTGGGGCTCTGCTTTCCCAGACATCCCCTGGCCCGTGGCAGTCACCAACAGCCCTGGTCCCAGGTGCACCCGCCTGTCCTCATCCCGCTTTGCCACATGGGCCACTGGTGTCACCTGGGAATGCCACCGCTCAGAAAATACGGTGTCGGTGGCTGCAGCCGGTCCCCAGGGTCCTGCTGTGCTGCTCCGCTGCGGGCTGGCTCCCCACGAACAGCATTCCCCGTTAGTCGGGAGCCAGCTTCTCGTCTGCCTAACACATGCTCGCTTTATTTCACATGGCAAGAGGGCTTTAATCAAACCGTCGTGCTGAGCTAAGTGAAATGCCTTGCAGAAATCCAATTGCCCTCTATCGACACGGGTGTCTTTATCAGACAGACCTGAAATCTACTTAAAAAAGGAGATGGAGATGAAGACAACAGATCGCTTGGACGCCTGTCCCATGCAAACACCCCAACACACCAGCAGCCGTGGTAGGCACCACCTCGCTGCTGAGATGGTGCCAAACCAGCACCTCAACACCTTTCCTGGGACCCACCCTCCCTTTGGGACATCCGAAATACTGCACCCACCTCCGCAGCCCCCAGTGCCCCCGACATATCCCTCCTTCTGCCGGTGGTGGCAGTGGGGACCTGGGTGCCCGTGGGTGCTCCCCTGGGACAGGAGAGCCAGGCACTGGCTTGCTGCAGGCAGCGGAGCCATCCTGCGTGCGAGCGAGCCAGACCCTGCCCCGTGCAACCTCTGAGAGGGGACCCCTTGGGACGCGGCACCCCCAGAGGCTCTGACAGCCCCGGGGGGCTGGAGGGGGGCTGCTGGGGAGATGGCGGCTTTGGGAAGAGGCCCGCAGCCTGGTGAGCTAGCAGGGTCTCCGGTGGGACTGTGGGCAGCCAAGAGCTCCCCAGCAGCTCCTGTGCAGCCTGGGCAGGTCTCCTGCCTGCAAGGGCGCTCAGCGTCGCCCCGTGTCCGGCAGCGTCCCAGCACAGACCCGGAGCTGCTCTTCTACCTCAGGGCCCTGGGGAGACCCGAGGTCTGCTCCAGGGTGCAGCAGCTTGCAGGGATGGGGCATGACTGCCAGCGAGCAGGAATTACCCCTTCTCTGCCCCAGACTACGTGTGCTGGGGCTGCCTCGGATAACGCCAGAGCTGGGGAAGCTGGAAAAACCTGGGGGCACAGGGAGGGCTGCGGCAGCGCAGGCTCCCTGCGTGCTGGTCCTTGTAAGCCACTGGGATGCAGGAGGAAGGAGGCAACTCCTGGAGAGCCTCATGGCAGGGTGGCGATCCCCCAGGGCAGCCGGTTGCCCCCCCAGCACAGCCCCCATGCCCCTTCCCGTGCCCCAGCCCGGAGCTGGCAGCACCAGTAGCCTCCGGCAACAAAACCCTTGCACTGGGCAAACGCTGCAGGCAGAAAATTGTCTGTTATCAGAGAGGTGGGAAACAATCTATCCCTGGCAAAGGGATGCTTCTCCTGGGGCCAGGTATTTAATTTTCTGTTTTTTTCATGTGTTTGGATTTATTCCTCCAGCCACGCAGCAGGAGGCTGGGGAGGGTGTCACCAGGGGCAGCTGCAGGGAAGGACTGAGGCTTCAGGGACTCCATGACGGATTTTGGAGGCCTGAGCAGCTGCTGCTCTTCCAAACACCCTTGCCCGCGTGTCTGAGCAAAGGTTGGGACAGAGCCTGCAGCAGAGGAAAGCCCAGAACACCCAGCAAAACCCTCTCGCCTGGGTTTCCTACATCTGACTCCCTGCCTTTTGCCTTGCCTTGCCTTCCCTTCCCTCTGCCTCCCTCTCCCTCTGCACTAAGCAGCACCTTGGGCACTGCTCACCCTGAATACCTGCAGTATTTGCCTGCAAGGGACAGGGTCTCCTTGGGCACAGGGAGTGCCTCACCACGCTCATGCCACACACTAGTGCCACACTTGTGCCACGCTCGTGCCACGCTCATGCCACGCTCGTGCCATGCTCATACATGGTGAGAAGCAGCAGCAAATCCCCCGGCCCCCTCTCCACCCCCATCCACGTCTCAGCCCTGCCCGCCGATGCTGGCCAGCCCCTGCACGCCCTCGCTGCTGCACCCAGTCCCGTCCTGCACCCACCCCACATCCCTCCTCCCTGCAGCGAGGCCCAAAACGAAGGCGGGGAAGGGGGTTCTGTGCTCCTGGCTGGCTGGCCTGGCTGATGCAGCTCTGCCCTGGGACTCCTGCATTCCAGGGACAGAGCTCTCCTGGCAGCTGGGATGATCAGGAGCTGGAGAGGGGAGACTTTGGTGCCCACCAGCCACCACAGTGTATGATGGCACATACGGTCAGGAGGGGATCAGCCAGCAAGGTCCCCAGGCCACAGGGCCAGTACCACCATGTGCCAGCTGCTGAAAATGCAGGCAGCCCAGCATCCCTGTCCTGCTCCTGGGAAGCACAGCATACTTCCCCTGGGATGCTCAGCACTCCTGGGAAGCACAGCACCCCCATTCTGCCCCCAGCATGCTCAGCATCCCCACCCTGCCCCTGGGATGCTCAGCTTCCCTGTCCTGTCCCAGAACAGCAGAGTCCCCCTCCTGCCTGAGGGCAGCACAGCATCCCCAACCTTCCCCAGGACACCCCAACATCTCATCCCCCTGCCCCACCACCCCTCCTCCAGCCCCCCCAGGCGTTTGCATTTACACTCCCCGTGGGGTGAAGGTGCTGCCCAAAGGCTGCTGGTGCTGGCTGCAGCGAGGGCCGGTGACATGGTCACGGCAGCGAGAGTCCGGGAGAGCGGGAGCCCGGCTCAGTGGCTCACAGCACCCGTCGCCAGTGGGGCTGCCAGGGCATCTTCCACTTGCTCTTCAAGTCACGCCCTGCATCGCAGCCGGGCGAGGGGGGGGATTGTCCCGCTCTGCCCCGCGCTGGGGCGGCCTCACCCCGAGTGCTGCGGGCAGCGTTGGGCGCCGCAGGACATTGGGGGTATAAAGCTACTGGAGAGTGGCCAGAGCAGGGCCATGGAGTTGGTGAGGGGTTTAGAGGGGAAACCGTACGAGGAGCGGCTGGAGTCCCTGGGTTTGTTCAGCTGGAGCAGAGGAGGCCGAGGGCAGCCTCATGGCGCTCTGCAGCCCCCTCCCGAGGGCAGGAGGAGGGGCAGGGCTGGTCTCTGCTCTCTGGTGACCAGTGATGGGACCCGAGGGAATGGCAGGGAGATGTGCCAGGGGAGGGTTAGGCTGGGCATTAGGGAAAGGTCCTTCCCCCCGAGGGTGGTGGGGCCCTGGCACAGGCTCCCCAGGGAGGCATCACGGCACCAAGGCTGGCGATATTCCAGAAGCACTTGGACAAGGCCCTCAGAGACACGGTGTGAATTTGGGGTGTCCTGTGCAGGGACAGGAGCTGGGCTCGATGGTCCGTGTGGGTCCCTCCCAGCTCAGGGCATTACATGATTCTATGACTCTGTCATTCGGCAGGGAGGCACCGCCTGGTCCTTCGGGCAGGTGAGGACGGGCAGGGAGGGAGCTGCCCTCCTGCTGCCATACCTGTGCCGGCAGCGATGCATCCGCTGAGCAGCCACAGGCAGCACCCTTAAACCCTCTCCCTCCCCGGCCGCTCCCTGCCCACCGTGTAGGGGCAAATTCGTGAAGACAGATCCAAACCAAAGCCGAGGTCCTGGGATCAGCATCGGGGGCCAGGCTGAAGTGAGCCGTTTTCTGCTTTGAAATGAAGCACCAGCTTGGAGAAACAGTAATTACACCACGATGATGAACAGCAGAGCCCATGGCACAGCCAAACTCACCAGGAATAAGTCCTTCATCCCACCACCCACGGCTAACACGGAGGCACGAAGACAGAAAAGCCACCCCTGGCTTTCTGGAGTGGGTCCCTGAGGTGTGGGGCCTCACTGGGCATTTGTGTGGCGCTTCCTGAGCTCTGGTCACAGCGTGGGGAGGCCTGTGGGGTCCTGGAGCAGGGGACATGGAGAACCTGACCCAGGGCCCCTGTGCACCATCAAATCCCAGCACAGGAGGTGCCTGACCAGCCCCAGGGAAAGGCAGGAGAGGAGGGACTGGCATCACCCCTCACCAGCTCCTGCCCGGCCCCATCCTGTCAGGTCCCGTCCCTGCCCAGGCTGCTCCGCCGTGCTGCACGCTGGCACCGGCTGCACTTCCCACCGCGAAAAAATATCTGCAAAAAGCTCTTCTCTGAGGTGTGGAGGAAGGTGGGTGGGAGGAGACGTGCAAGCAAGCATGGAATGCAGGTACGATGGGACCTGGAGCATCTCTCCACCTCTCCATATCTCTGTCTCCACCTCTCCATCTCTCCATGTCTCCATGCCTCCATCTCCCTGCCTCCATATCGCCATGACCACAGCCCTCCAGCTCTCCAGCTCTCCGTCTCTCCATTTCTCCACCTCTCCATGGCTCCATCCCTCTATCCCTCCACTCCCCATCTCCCTGTCTCTCCACCTGTCCACCTCCCCAACTCCCCACCTCTCCACCCCCCCAACTCCCCACCTCTCCACCCCCCCAACTCCCCACCTCTCCACCCCCCCAACTCCCCACCTCTCCACCCCTCCACCTCCCCACCTCCCCACCTCCCCAGCTCTCCACCTCTCCACGTCCCCAATTCCCCATCTTCCCAACTCCTCACCTCTCCATCTCTCCTGCTCCCCACCTCTCCACCTCCCCACCTCCTCAACTCCCCGTCTCCCCACCTCCCCTCCCCCGCCTCCCCGCCGTGCCCGCCCGCTCCCCGCTCCCCGTTGTCTCTCCGGTGCCGCGCCGGGGACGCACGACCCGCCGCCCGCCGCTCCCGCTTCCCCGGGGCGCACAGGGCTCCGCCGGCCTCCCCGGGCCCCGGGCGGCTCCGCGGGCCTCCCACCCCCGCCGCCGGGGGCCCGGCCGGGCCCGCTCTCCCCCCGCCCCGCCGCCCCGAGCGCCGCTCCCCGCCCGCCGCGGCGCGCCCGCTCCCGGTGCGCACAGCCCCGGGGGGCCGCGCTGGCCGGCCCCGGGCCCGCCCGGCCCCGCGCGCCCGCCCCCGCGCCCCCCCCGCCGCCCGGCCCGGGGCGGGGGGAGCGGCGGGACCGGCCGGCCGCCGCCGGGCCCCCCCCCCCGGCCCCGCGCCCCGCGCCCCGCGCCCCGCTCGCCGGTGCCGCGTTACGCACGGGGCCCGCCCGCCCCGGGGGCTCCCTCGGGGCTCCCCGGCGGCCGGGGAGGAGCTGGGGGGGGTCCCGGCCCCGGCTGCCAGCGCTCCCCGCACCGCCGGGAGCCCGGCCCCGCTTCCACGGGGGGGGACACACACGGGGCCGGGGCGCCCCGGGGGCGGCGGGGGGCGGCGCGGCGGCTCCCCGGGGGCCGGGGCCGGGCCCCGCGGGGCTGTGGTTAATGTGTAATTCGGAGCATATGGTATTTTGCAAAGGCGGGCGGTTGCGCGCGGAGCGCGGGGGCCGGCAGCGGGGTGCCAATAACGCTCAATTACTCGCGGGGCCGGGCGCGGAGGGCCGCGGTGCTGGGCTCCCCGCTGGCTAATGTTTGCTCGTCAAATATTTTACTTGAAAGGTTTACAACGTGGTGTTTTATTTTTTTTATCTTTTTTTTTTTTTTTTTTATCTCCGAAGAGGGGGGCCATCTGTGCCGGGCCCTCGGGTGGCACACCGGGGCAGTCCCCGCGGCGCACATCCACCCCGGGCCGCCTTCTATTTGTTCAACACCCGACGACAACAACAACAACAAAAAAATTAAATCGATGTAATAAAACCGAATCTGGATGTATGACTGAATCCCAAGCGCTTCACCATCTGGCAGCCGTGCCTGCCCCTGTTTGCTCTGCGGGGACGCGGGAGCGAAGCCCCCCGGGAGGCTCCGCCGGGGATCCCGGGGATGCCCGTGCTCTCCGCCGGGCGCCGGTGCTGAGATACCGGAGGCAACACCGGTACCGACTCCCCGCCCGGCCCAGGGGTGGCTCCGTCGGGCTCGGTGCCGGTTCCCATCCCCGACAGAGCCCCCCGGGGCAGGGCGTGTGCTGGGCGCGGCAGCTCGTTCCCTATCAGGCCGCCCCTTCCACCCCATCCTCCTCTTCCTCCTGCCCCGTGACATCACGGCCCCGCTCCCTCATCAACCGCCCCGCACGACGCTGGCACGGCAGCACCCGGTTGGCTCCGAGGACGATCCGGTTCAGCTCCTTCGTGGCTCCACAGGTACCCCCTCGCACCCCTCCGGGCACCCCTGCTCTCAGTCCCATGCGTATAGACACACGTGCACAGATACACACGTGTGTATGGGCACGCGGCGGCGTGGGCGCGTGCAAAAGCGTGCGCGCACACGTGTGTGCAGGTGGGCACGCGGAGGAAGGAGCATGTGCGTGCACGCACGGATACGTGTGCGCAGGCATCCGTGCACGCTTGGTGCGTCGCAACCTCAGGCGCGGGAGGGCTGCTCTGGGGCAGGGGGGTGTGTGATTTCTTGTCCTGCGCAGCCACGGGAAGCAATTCCCAGTAGGAATTGGGCAGTGAAGGTGCCTTAACACAGGGAAGGCTTCAGACTTCCTCCAGGGATGAGCTGCTCTGGTCTAGCCTAGTCGAGTCCCATCACGTTTACTCCTTTCCTTGCGTCCTGCACAAAGACCAAGCTCACCCCACCTCCGAGATCCCCCAGCAGGACCCGAGAGGGACCATGGGCTCCCAACTCACTTGGCTTTCCCCACTCCGTGGGGAAAGAAATGCCCGTGCCGCCTCCCAGCACAGCACAGGCCAAGCCCTCGGCTGGGGCAAAGCCAGGGAATGCTGGTGGGGGCTGTGCTGGCCCCCGAGGGGACAGGCGTCCTGCCTGCCCTGCTTGTTCCCTCCTTCCCAGCGCAGCCTTGGGGGCTTTGCTCCAGGGCAATCCGTCCCTTTCCTCTCCAGAGGGAGACTGCAGGCACCACACGTTCGCTTCTCACCTGCGCAAAATCCGCCACGTTGGTCCCGTTGGGTTTATTTTGCTTTTCTTGACTTTCGTAATCAGGGTCAGTGTCTCCAAACGACATTCTCAAGGTGTGCAGGGAAGCAGCGCCAAGGCTGCAGTGGGATTTGGGGGCTGCAGCAGGGAAAGCCCCACCCTGGGGGTGCCCAGGGGTTTTTAGGGTGTTTCAGCTGAAATCCCAGGGTAACCAGGGGTGCCAGCCAGGCTGCCTGGGCTCTGGCAAGGCAGCGGTGGCAGCAGCAGCCCTCAGGCTGCGTGGCACCTCTGCGGCTCGGCGTGCTGCTCATTAATTACCACGAGTGTTTCTGCCTGAGCAGGCAGCAGGGGGAGCGGGGTTTTCCGTGAGAGAAGGGCTGGCACCAGCACCCCTGGGGAAATGTCCCCTCTGCCCTGTTTCATGGGGCAGGGTGCTGCCCCGGGTGCCGCAGCACCCCTTGCTGATGCCTGGCGCTTGGAGCTGCCTTTCCTCCTGCTTCCACGGGGCTGAAACCTCCCATGTCTCTGGTGACTCCAGGGACGAGCCGGTGGTGACCAGCCCCTCCTGCCCTGGTTCCTGCCAGGGCCATCTCCTCTGGGAGGAACTGCTGCTCTCACCCCGTCGCGGTCCCAGGTGGCCTCAGAGGCACCACCGGGACTCGTCTCTCTCCAGGTGTCCTGTGGGACCTGCTGCCGTTGTGTTCCTGGCTGCCGGTAAATCCCCAGGGTGGGAGGAGGTGGCATTCACCCTGCAGACCCCAGCAGAGCAGCGGGAGGGCTGGGGGGCAGGACGGACATGGCAGCAGGAATGGGGGACAGTGCTCGCTCCAGGGGTGCTGGTGGTGTCCCATAGTTGAGGCATCGGTGGCTAAATCTGTGGGGCTGCCTTAGGTCAGGATCTGGAGCGAGGGAAGGTGTGTGGGGTGCTGGGGACGGGGAGAAGTGCAGGGGCTCTGGCGTGTGTGTGCGTGCATGTGGGGAATCCCAGCCTTGATCTTCTGAGCTGGCAGAGGAGGTGGCAGAGCGGTGGAGCGTCTCCAGCCAAAGGAGGGGAGGCTCCTGCTAACCTAGTTATCGCTTGCCAATTTCTCCTTGGCTGGGTTAGGCTCTTGGTGCTGCAAACCCAGCCCCACGCCATCGGCTGCAGCTGAGGTGCTCCGGATTTATAGCGGGGCAACGGGAGTGTGGGGCCAGACGCTCCCTCTGAAATAAATAAATACACCCAGAGACAGCAATGCTGCTGGCAAGGACACGAGGGGGAAGCGGTGATCCCATGGACAGGTGCTTGTGCTTGCAGCCACTGGAGAGGCAGCAGGGAAGGGTTAAAGCAGGTGATAAATGGCCCACGAACCGGCACCGAAGCTGTTGTACGCAAACCCAGAGCTCCCGATCCTGTTGTCTCTGCTCCCACCACCTCCTGCCCCCCGGCCCCCCAACACCCTGCAGGATGCTGGCGCTCCACCGTGGCAGGGTGGGCACTGGGAAGCCCTCCTTTCCCCGTGGCTCGTCCAAGGCAGCGCATGCGGGCACTGGGACACGGCTCAGCCAAGCCAGCTCCGGCGCACACCAGTGGCTGCTGGGTACAGGCAGGACAGGCAGCATTCCCAGCATCTCCCCAGACACTTCAGAGCCCCAGTGCCTCTTGCAGCCGTGTGAGCACCTTGAAGCCTGGCTCCCTTTGAGCCACTGCAGTGATTTCCCAAGCAGTCAGATGCCCTCAAGCGTTTCCATCTGCTGCTTGGTATTTCTGCCCTTGCTCCCCCTTCCTCTCGCAGGAGGGTGGGCAGGGGACGTGGCTGAGCCCTGGGCACCGTCACTGATTTATCTGGCCTCACGACAGCAGCCGTCTCCTCTTGGCAATTCCCAGGCCCCGAAATCCCTGTGAAGCCTCGCTATGCAACACCAAGGTGAGCGATGCTGCTGCACCGGGGCGGCTCAGGGAGCACCATCCCGGCGTCTGTGGTCCTGGGGGAATTGGGGAGGTGCCGTGTCAGTCCCTGCTCCATCACAAATGAGGCTGCTTTTCCCCCACAAAGCCTGCATTGGGTGCTGGTAGCTGTTACGCTTGTGGCTCCACAGAGTCCTCCCAGCCCCCCCGATGATGTCCAGTGCTTCCTCATCCCCCCCAGCCTGTCACCCCCACTTTGCAGCTGCCTTCCCCTGCTGCCTCTGCCTGGAGGAACCTCCTCCCCATGTTCCTCCATGGGGTATTTTTTTCTGCCAGCATCACCTGGGCTGGTCCCCCTGTTCCCTGCCTGCTTCTGCCGCACGCTGCCTGCACCCACACCCCAGCAAATGAGCCCCACATGGCTCCAAGCTCCAAGTCCTCTTGCCCAGCCCCTTCCAAACCCCCACACAATGCACAGGGGTCCCCAATGCCACCGGTCCTTCACCCTGCAAAGCCTCAGGCCCTGGTGTCCTCCAGGAGAGCCGGGGAGGGACGGGCAGGCAGCATCCCCCCTTGCAGCAAGCCCTGTCCCCCGTCACCGGCTGCCTGGCCTCTCCCCAGGGCCCAACGGCGTGAACCAGCTGGGGGGGCTCTTTGTGAATGGCCGCCCCCTCCCCACCTGCAAGAGGAAGAAGATCATCGAGCTGGCGGCATGCGGCGTCCGGACCTCGGACATCTCCCGCAGCCTCAAGGTGTGCCTGGGTCGGGGATTCTCCTCCAAGTCCTTTTCCCGCTGAGCCTCTGCCCCAACTGCCCCATCCGCAGGTGTCCAACGGCTGTGTCAGCAAGATCCTGGGCCACTACTACCGGACGGGGGCCGTGGAGCCCAAGGCTATCGGGGGGAGCAAGCCCCGCATGGCCACCCCCGAGGTGGTGGCCAGGATCGCCCAGCTGAAGCTGGAGCAGCCCTCCCTCTTCGCCTGGGAGATCCGTCGGCAGCTGCACGCCGAGGGCATCTGCGCCGGCAACAAGACCCCCAGCGTGAGTCCCTGCTGGGGAGAGCCGCGGGGGGCTGCGGGGACGCCGGGGCCAGGCACTGCACAGGGGTTCGACCCCTCGGCTGGGGTGCTGTGGGGGGAGTCCCTCGCTGGGGTGGGCAATGGGAAGGATGCTCAGGGATGCTCAGGGATGTGAGATGGCAGAGGGAGAAGCAGGCAGGGAAGGGAAGACAAATCGCTCCCTCCCAGCTAAAGCAGAGTCCTGCCAGCCATCCCCAGCAAGCCTGGTCGTCATGTCAGGCGTTGGGACACTTGTGGTGGGTCTGTTACAAGTGCCACTGGTCGGCAGGGACAATAAAATGCAACCTGCAGTGTCAGTGCGGAGAGCTGTGCTTCCTAATGACAGACCCACCCCTATAAATCTCACAGTCTCCAGCCTCAGGGTACAGATTGCCTTACATCAGATATTGTTAGTCCACCGAAGTTAAAGGGTTGCCTGTATCAACAAACAGCGGAGCAGATGGGCATGGCCCCGGCGCAGAGAATCCCTGGCATGTGCTCAGGTGCGGCTGCAGGAGAGCACCTCGGGGACGAGCTTTGGGGCATCAGCCTCGATTCCTCCCCACCTCGCTGCTGCCTGAGCACGTCCCTGGCTCCTGCAGGGAGCGGAGGGCTGCCCACCACAGGCGGGGGCTTTGCTCAGCCCCCCTTGCTTCCACCCTTACGGGGCCCTGCACCCGTGGCACAGCCCCATCTCTTCCCTGCCCAGGTCTCCTCCATCAACCGGGTGCTGAGGAACCTGCCCAGCGACCTGCGGCTGGCGGCTGAGCGGGGTCTGGCGAGGGACCCGCTGCCACGGGGTGAGCCTTGCTGGGGGCAACGGCCTGGGGAGCAGGGGCTGGGGGTGGGTGCACCCCATGGGAGAGACCTGCTCCGAGCGGGCAGAGAGCTCCTGCCACCGCCGGCCTCCCGGCTGCATGCACATCCATGTGTGCATGCACACATGTGCACATGCATGCACAGCCATGCATGTGCCTGCACACAGCTCCTCTGCACACTCCTGCACTCACTCTGTGCCCCCCAAAGCAAGGGGGCTCATCGACCCTCCTTGCCCCTTCCCAGCCCCTCCTGGGGAGCCCCCAGGGCTGCCCCCCCCCCCCATTCTACCTTTCTGTCCCCGCAGCGTCCCCTCTCGCCTCCCCCTCCACCCCGCACCCCCCGGGCTGCTGCTCACCTGCCGAAGCCGGTGCCGCTGTCTCCCCGGGGACCCAGCACCCTCCACAGGGCTCTGCATCCAGCCGGCGGCTCCCGCTGAGCACCCAGCACAGGAACAGGACGGTCTTCTCCAGCCAGCAGTCGGAGGCCCTGGAGAAAGGTGCGGCTCCCACAGGACACCGGCCGAGGCCGGGGCATTCGGTGTGCCTGCCCCGCGCTACCGCAGGGTGCCGGGATGGATCAGAGCCATTCCTGGGGGAGGACTTTGCCACTCTCTGGATGGGCTCCTGCCCCTCTGCACGGCACGGCCATCGCTGCGGTGCCCCAAACCGCTCCGAATTGTGGGCACTGGGGCCCGGCGATGGACCGGCTGCGGCCGTGCATCCTGGCGTTGCCCACCAAGGCGCTGGGGGTGGCTGCGCCGGACAGGCTGATCTCACCCCAGTCCCTCTTGCAGAGTTTCAGAGGGGACAGTACCCGGATACTGTCACCCGGGAGAGACTGGCCGTGGCCACCCAGCTGCCCGACGCAACCATCAGGGTAAGAGGAGACCCGCCACGCTGCCGCTGCCCGCCGGGAGCACGCCTGGCCTGATTCTGTCCGCCAAAGCACCCCAGCGGGGGCGCTGGGCTCGGGGCTGCCCAGCCTGCCAGCACCGGCAGGGACAGGGCTCCGTCCCGGCATGCAGGGACATCTCCAAACCGCGACACTGCTGCTGGTGGTGGTGGCAGAGGTGGGAACGGGCTCAGGTGGGCAGCATGCATGTGGCAGACAAGGGGGGTGAGCCCTGAGAGCAGGTTTCATCCCCAGCTCGGGCGTCTCTACCCTCTGACAGCTGGGCACAGGCAGGAGTGGGACAGCACTGGCTCTGTCGAGACATGCCAGTCTCTCTTGATCCCTCCTGCCTGCCGGGGCAAGGCTGGGGCCGGGGGAGCGGGACCCTCAGGCTGCTCCTCGGCAGCAGCCCCTGTGCCCAGCACCTCTGTCGGAGACGACGCGTGCCTGCGCTGCACAGCCACGAGCGGCTGCGTGTCCCGTCCCCATGCAGCCACCGCTCCAGCCCTGCTCCCGGCCTCTGTCCTCCCTGGCTCTGCCCCGCCATGGGGCCAGCGCAGGGCCCGGGAGGGTGTGGGGACACTGCTGGACCCCAGGATGGTGCCACAGGGCAGGGGTGCAGGAGAGGACCGCACAGCGCGGCAGAGCCGTGGCACGCCCCGTGGCGTGCTCGGTGGCACACTGCGTGGCATGCTCTGTGGCACGCACCACGACACACTCCCCGGCACGCTCCCCGGCGTGCACCCTTGAACACGTACCCAGGGCACATCGGTAGCTCTCAGCAGCCACCCCTGTGCTGCTGGCAAACCTCCACAGGCTCGTGGCAAGCCCTTCCCGTCCCAGCCTCAGACCATCACTGGCCATCTCGGTGCCCCAGGTGGTGGCCGCAGCGAGTCCCCACCTCTGCCAGGGCAGGGCTGCCCGCGCACATGGTCACCCCACGCCATGGCAAGGCACGCACGTGTCTCCCGTGCCTGGTGCTGGAGAAGCACCCTGGAGCCCAGCACGTGCTTGCAGCCTGACGAAGTGGAGAAGACACAGGATCAAACCCCTTCCTCTGCCCGTGCCCATGCCCATGCCCGGGGGCGTGTGAAGAGTCCGCGACCCCGAGGGAGGAGCGGTGCCAAGGAGCCGGAGCACCCCCTGGGGTGAGGGGGCTGCGAGGTGGGGGCCAGCAGCCTCAGCCCCTTCCCTCCTCCCCAGGTCTGGTTCTCAAACCGACGAGCGAAATGGAGACGTGAGGCCAAGCAGAAGCTGGAGGCTGGCGGTGCAGGTGACAGCCCAGGGGTGGAGGGAACGGGATGGGGTCAAGGGACCACGCTGGGAGGGAGTGAGGCTGAAATTTGGCACTGAGCATGGGGACGCCAGGGTACAGTTCCCCAAAATCAAGGCTGGGGACCAGCGTGGTCCTGACCCGGAGCACTGCCCTCCCCATCTCTCACCACCCAGGCTCCTGGTGCGACTGGATGCTGCCCTGTGGGGCGGCCACGGCTGCTTTTCTTCCCCACTCTGTAACAACCGCTGGCTCCACACAGGTAGGAGGTGGCCGGGGGTGATGGGGAGGCCTCACCGGCACCCCAATGGGCTCTAGACACCCTCTGGAGCCTGTGCTTCCACTGCCCGGCTGCTCTGAGCTCTCCAGGCACTGCCCTCCCCAGGGAGCTGCTTCTGGAGCCACCCCAGAGGGTGACACTTTTTGGGTCCCCTTTGGGGTGGTCTGGTCCCAGTGCAACCCCACGGATGCCCCGTGACATCCTGCTCTCTGTTCCCTGCACAGCACCTCCCGGCCGCCCCTACCGGCTCGCCGCAGCCCCTCCATGGTCGTGTTCACGGTCACAGCCACGTCCTCACCACCTTCCCCGGCACCCCGGCCCCGCTGCACCTCTGCACCTCCGGCCCCTGCGCCTGGGATGATGCTTGCTGTGGTAAAAGGGCCAGGAGGGTGGCTGGGACCCCTGGGCACAGCCAGGGTGGGAGGCAGCGGCAGGGTGCAGGAGCCCATGGGGTGCTGGAGGGTGAGGGGAGCCGGTCACCCTCCCTGCCTGGCCCCAGCCCTGCAGTGATGGGGGGTGGTTGCTGTGGGGTGGGTGTTCCCTGTCCCATGGCAGAGTGGGGCTGGGGGCGAGGGCGATGCTCCCCAGCTCCATGCGCTGCCTGAGCCACATTTCCATCCTGCAGGCTTGGCCCCCTGCAGCAGCCCCCCTCCGGTCCCCTGGCAGCCCCTGGAGGGCCCCCCCTTTGCCCTGCTGCCTCCCCGCGCTCACCTGCACCCCGCTGCCAGCCTGCTGCCCGGACCCCCGCTGAGCCCCCCAGCGCTGCCGCTCCACGCCAGCTCGACGGAGCCCCTCGCTCACCTCCACGCACCAGGGTGCCCCTGGCTCTGAGGGTCCCCGGTGAGGTGGGGGGCTCTGACACACCCTCCGGTGCAGTGAGTTGAGGACGCCCATGCACGGGTGCGTGCTGGTGACAGCTGGGTCACCGACACCTCGCTGCCTGCCCCCCTCCAAACTGGGACTCCCTGTCACCCTCCCGGGAGCCCACCCCCGCAGGGTCCAGCGGGGCAGCAGAGGGGTGGGTGCTCGGGGAAAGCGTCCTGCCGTGCCACCCAGGCTCGGGTTATCTGGGCTCAGACCCTTGCGGGCACCTGGGGGGATGAGTGTGCTTCTTCCCAGCTGGGCGAGGGGTTTATCCTGGTGCTACTGGCGGCAGCACAGCCCTGCCAGCCCGCAGAGCTGGGACTTGCCCTGCAAGGCTTTGCGTGGGACGATGCCTTGCCGCTCGCCCAGGAGCTGCTGGACAGCCAGCGTCCTGCTGTCTGCACTGCAGCGTCCCCACAGCCCCTCCACGCACTCGTTGTCCAGCTGGCTGCTTCCCCTGGGCCACCCCCATCTCAACACATCCCGCAGACCCTGCAGCCCCCCTCCCCTCTCCCCCACCCCAGACCCACTCTGATCCCAGCCCAGCCCCGGCTGGGACACAGCACGGCCGGGACAGCCCCCGGCAGCTCCCCAAACTGTGTCACCCCCTCCCCGCAGTGGGGTGATGCCTACCCCAAGGCAGGAAAGCTTCACGGTGGGCTTTGCCCGGCCACCAGCCTCTTCCTCAGCTGCCTTGGGTGGCTTGTGGGGAGCAGGACCACAACCGCATCCCTCGAGCTGTGGTTGGGGGTCAGGCAGTGGAAGCCGAGCGCCTCGGGGACCCCTTGTCAGGCTGGAGCATTTGTCACCATCCCCAGTGCTGTGTCCCTGTCCCTGGGACAGAGCAGGAGGATGGGCAGTGTCACTGCCCACTTCGCTGCTGCACACCTCAGTTAGCATCCCTCCATCCACTTCAAGCTTTCCCCTCCTCCTATTTATAATACTATTAAATTACCCGGGGAAAAGGTAATTAGCTGCGTGTGAAGAGGGATAATTAACGCCCATGGTCCCATCCACCCCGCCGCGAGCGCACGACATCGCAACCGGCACCGGTGCGGCTGCTGGGCGCTTCTGCCCATCTGCCCAGGTGTCGGGGCAGCACTGCTGAGCGGAGCTGGGGCTCGGCCCCAGGCAGGTGTTGCCTGGCCCCCCCCCACCCCGCGGCAGCTGGCCAGAGCAGCCCCCGAGACCCTCTTCCCAGCAGAGCCTCCGGTTCCCCACTGCCGACACGTGGGGTGTGACGGCTCCGGGCGCCGGGGTGCTGCTCTGCGGGGGATGCGCGGGGGGATGCGTGGGGGGATGCGCGGGGGGATGCGCGGGGGGATGCGTGGGGGGATGCGCGGGGGGATGCGCGGGGGGATGCGGGGGACCCTTTCTCCTGCCAGGCTCACGCTGCGCCCCTGCTGCGGCGCCATGAATCGCTGGCTCTGGGATGGGGGGTGGTGGGAACAGGGGGCACCCCACTGTTAAATGGGGATTTCTCCTGGCACCTCTGGAGAAACCTCTAGCCCAGAGGGAGCCCTCTGGAGAGTCTCCAGAGTGGGGGAACAGGGGATACGTGGGATGGGCAAGAGGGAAAAAAACACGCTGTGGCTTTTGTGCCCCCCTGGTGATTGCCCGTAGTGGCTGGCGAGCCCCCGAGCCGCGGCATCGCCTCGGCACACCCTGGTGCAGAGACGGGACGTTGGCGGGCAGGACCGTGCGGCACAGCCAGGAGCAGCTCCAGTCGTCCCAGATCCCACACCGGTCCCTCCACCGTGACCTTGTAGAGCCGACAGCCCCGGCCACGTGGCAGATCCTTGGTCTAAATAAAAAGTTTTGGGTTTCTGTTTGTTTAGAAATGGAATTTAACAGTGGAGCTGGAGTAAAGGCACCCTTTGCTGGCACAGAGCACCGCTGCAGGCTGAAGAACAGGTTTTATTTGATGGAAAATTATTGTTTTCTTCAGCCAAGGGAAACTGGCTGGGGGGGCTTGGCCTGAGGTGAGGGCTTTCCCCGTTTGCAGGGCCTGGGCAGGGACACTGCGCAGTGGTCACCGTCCCCACGCGCCCACAGCCCCTGGCTGGGAGCCCACCCTCAGCAGACCACTCTGAGGGCAGCCCCAGGGGGACCCTCTCTCCCCCAGGACAACATCAGGCTCCAGCTTAGTTTGTGCCTTTTTAAGCAAGAAAAAATAATTTCTGTAAGAGAAAAGTGATCTCTGGGTTTTTCTAAGTGAAAAAAGCCGTCCCAGGAGCACGCAGCCGTGTTCTCCCGATTGTTCAGTCTTGGGGGATGCTGGTGGCATCTCTGAGGACTCGCCTGCGCCCATGACACAGCGGCTGCACCAGCCCCAGCCCTGTTTTGGCCGTCTGTCTGTCCTGGCCACCCAGCTGAGCTGAGGCAGCATCCCGGGACTAGGGCAGTGCACTGCTGCCCATGGAGAGTTGGGCTGAGACCTGCCAAACTCATGGCATGTGTAACTGACCAGCTTATGGGGAAAGCCTCATGGGAATGGGGGCACCGGTGATGTCCGAGCAGACTCATAAGATGGAGGTGAGCAAGGATGCCCTGGGCCACCCCGAGCCCCCGGCACCCTCGGGCTGCAGCTCCACCGAGCAGCTCCCTCTGCCCGGGCAATGCTGCGGGCTGCCGCGCACCCAGCACAGCCGGGGCTGCGAACAGCCGGCACAGCTCCAGGCAGCTCCACGACACACATGGAGCCCACGGCAGTGGGATTCCAGCCACGTTCAGCCGCAGGAGCGGGGATGGGGACGGGATGGGTGGTACTGCTGCCGTGGCAGCAGACCAGGGCTGTGCACAGCAGCCACCGCTGTGCCCTGGCAATACCCGAAGCTGCAGCCGCTCCCTGCTGCGGCGGGCGGTGTGGGGCTGCGAAACGGCTGCTCGAGTCCCAAACCTCCAAACGTCCCATGGTGGCTCCAAAGGAGCCTTTTTCTTCCAGAAACTTGGAGTGACTTGACCGGATTTGGGTGTATTTTCCAGGGGCCGCAGGAGGCGAGCTGCCGCGGTCACCGGTACCCAGGCCCTGCAGCACCGCTCGGCAGCAGAGCCGCGAGATACCCAGCCCGTCAAAAACATTTGAAACCAGAATTGCTGGACCCACTAGAAGAGGCCTCAGGAGAGGCTGGCGGCCGGCGAGGGATGCTGCTGCCAACATGCCTGTTTACAGGTTGTGGGACCTTTTTTGCAGGGGCTGGTCAGGCAGGTGCCCTCCTGGGGCACCCAAATTGCTGTGGGGTGCTGGGAGCCTGCAGGACCCAGTCCTCGGGGTGCCTGGCTGTGGGGACGGGGTGCAGGGCAGCAGCTCCCCCCAGCCCTTCGGCAGCTCATACAAAGGCGCGGTCCCACAGAGAGCCCTCACCGGCAGCCGTGGCGTGGTGGGGGGCTCCTTCCCCGGCTCGGGGTGCAGCCGAGGCGTTCGCTCCCCCTCCCTTTGCTGTGACTGTGCAATGACTGGGGCACAGGGAACTTTTGCAAAGCCCTCCTGGAGAAGCAAGCGAGCAGCAAGCTCTCCTGCCCGCTCTCCTGCCCGCTCTCCTGCCCGCTTTCCTGCCCGCTCTCCTGCCCGCTTTCCTGCCCGCTCTCCTGCCCACTCTCCTGCCCGCTCTCCTGCCCGCTCTCCTGCCCACTCTCCTGCCCGCTCTCCTGCCCGCTTTCCTGCCCGCTTTCCTGCCCGCTCTCCTGCCCGCTTTCCTGCCCGCTCTCCTGCCCACTCTCCTGCCCGCTTTCCTGCCCGCTCTCCTGCCCGCTCTCCTGCCCACTCTCCTGCCCGCTTTCCTGCCCGCTCTCCTGCCCGCTTTCCTGCCCGCTCTCCTGCCTGCTCTCCTGCCCGCTCTCCTGCCCGCTTTCCTGCCCACTCTCCTGCCCGCTTTCCTGCCCGCTCTCCTGCCCGCTCTCCTGCCCGCTCTCCTGCCTGCTCTCCTGCCCGCTTTCCTGCCCGCTTTCCTGCCCGCTCTCCTGCCCGCTTTCCTGCCCGCTTTCCTGCCCGCTCTCCTGCCCGCTCTCCTGCCTGCTCTCCTGCCTGCTCTCCTGCCCGCTCTCCTGCCCGCTTTCCTGCCCGCTCTCCTGCCCACTCTCCTGCCCACTCTCCTGCCCGCTTTCCTGCCCGCTTTCCTGCCCGCTCTCCTGCCCGCTTTCCTGCCCGCTCTCCTGCCCACTCTCCTGCCCGCTCTCCTGCCTGCTCTCCTGCCCGCTCTCCTGCCCGCTCTCCTGCCCGCTTTCCTGCCCGCTCTCCTGCCCACTCTCCTGCCCGCTCTCCTGCCTGCTCTCCTGCCCGCTCTCCTGCCCGCTCTCCTGCCCGCTCTCCTGCCCGCTTTCCTGCCCGCTCTCCTGCCCACTCTCCTGCCCGCTCTCCTGCCTGCTCTCCTGCCCGCTCTCCTGCCCGCTTTCCTGCCCGCTCTCCTGCCCACTCTCCTGCCCGCTCTCCTGCCTGCTCTCCTGCCCGCTCTCCTGCCCGCTCTCCTGCCCGCTCTCCTGCCCGCTTTCCTGCCCGCTCTCCTGCCCACTCTCCTGCCCGCTCTCCTGCCTGCTCTCCTGCCCGCTCTCCTGCCCGCTTTCCTGCCTGCTCTCCTGCCTGCTCTCCTGCCCACTCTCCTGCCTGCTCTCCTGCCCGCTCTCCTGCCCGCTTTCCTGCCCGCTCTCCTGCCCGCTCTCCTGCCCGCTCTCCTGCCCACTCTCCTGCCCACTCTCCTGCCCACTCTCCTGCCCGCTTTCCTGCCCGCTTTCCTGCCCGCTCTCCTGCCCGCTTTCCTGCCCGCTCTCCTGCCCACTCTCCTGCCCGCTCTCCTGCCCGCTCTCCTGCCCGCTCTCCTGCCCGCTTTCCTGCCCGCTCTCCTGCCCACTCTCCTGCCCGCTCTCCTGCCTGCTCTCCTGCCCGCTCTCCTGCCCGCTTTCCTGCCCGCTCTCCTGCCCGCTCTCCTGCCCGCTCTCCTGCCCACTCTCCTGCCCGCTCTCCTGCCCGCTTTCCTGCCCGCTCTCCTGCCCGCTTTCCTGCCCGCTCTCCTGCCCGCTCTCCTGCCTGCTTTCCTGCCCGCTCTCCTGCCCGCTCTCCTGCCCGCTCTCCTGCCCACTCTCCTGCCCGCTCTCCTGCCTGCTCTCCTGCCCGCTTTCCTGCCCGCTCTCCTGCCCGCTTTCCTGCCCGCTCTCCTGCCTGCTCTCCTGCCCACTCTCCTGCCCGCTCTCCTGCCCGCTTTCCTGCCCGCTTTCCTGCCCGCTTTCCTGCCCGCTCTCCTGCCCACTCTCCTGCCCACTCTCCTGCCCGCTTTCCTGCCCGCTTTCCTGCCCGCTCTCCTGCCCGCTTTCCTGCCCGCTCTCCTGCCCACTCTCCTGCCCACTCTCCTGCCCGCTTTCCTGCCCGCTCTCCTGCCCGCTCTCCTGCCCGCTTTCCTGCCCGCTCTCCTGCCCGCTTTCCTGCCCACTCTCCTGCCCGCTCTCCTGCCCGCTTTCCTGCCCGCTTTCCTGCCCGCTTTCCTGCCCACTCTCCTGCCCGCTTTCCTGCCCGCTCTCCTGCCCGCTTTCCTGCCCGCTCTCCTGCCCGCTTTCCTGCCCACTCTCCTGCCTGCTTTCCTGCCCGCTCTCCTGCCCGCTTTCCTGCCCGCTTTCCTGCCCGCTCTCCTGCCTGCTCTCCTGCCCGCTTTCCTGCCCGCTCTCCTGCCCGCTTTCCTGCCCACTCTCCTGCCCGCTTTCCTGCCCGCTCTCCTGCCCGCTCTCCTGCCCGCTCTCCTGCCTGCTCTCCCGCCCGCTCTCCTGCCCGCTCTCCTGCCCACTCTCCTGCCCGCTCTCCTGCCCCCAGGCTCCTGCAGCGCCCACAGCGCTGAGCGAACCGGGGGCCTCAGCATGGCCAGGGGGACGTGTCCTGGCCACACCGCTGGAGGAGAGGGGACTCCGGCCCAGCTGGGCACCCGCCGGCGGCCGGGGCCGTGGGGAACCGGCAGGGCTGGAGGCAGCCAGGGCAGAGCCGTCAGCAAACCCACGGGACTGCAAAGGGCGTAATGGCACGTTCACTCCTGGGCTGCTGCCTTGGAGGTGGTCGGTGTCAAAGGGATGCCCCGCGGCTGTACAGCTGGCATTTTCAGGGCGCTTCATCTCAGCCTGAGGGTGATGTCCAGGCCGGGCTGGAGGGACTGGTGCTAAATGGGGCATTAAATTATTCACAGTGAGTGGCTGTCCTTTTGTTCCCTGGCTCTGTGAGGGTGGGGGCGAGCCGGGCTCCAGTCCCAGCGCACCACACTGCCGGGCGCAGGAGCGTTGGGCATGTTGGACGTAGAGCTGAGTGTCCCCCAGGCTGCTGCTCTGGCTGTCCCCAGGGAGATGGGGGGACACAGCTGCCCCCAGTGCTGGCAGGACCATCCACGACCCAGGGGAGGGAGTTGGGCACCGGGAGCTGACGGGCACGGGTGATCCAACACCACTGTGAAACATCACCCACCTTGCAGGGATTAACCATCCCCCAGGAGCCATGGCAGCAAGCGAAGGCACCGGCATCACCTTGTCCTCTGCTGCAAAGGGGCTTCTGAGGCTGGAGGCTGCTGCAGTCGTGGGGAGGCTGCCCAGCTGAGCAGCCCAGCGGCTGATGCACCACCAGCTGGGATATGGCTTCTCCCGGCCCTTTCTCAGTCCCCAAGGGTTGTCTAGTTGTGCTGTAAATCAAATCTGGTGCCCCACATCGGGTGGGATGGATGTGTGCTACAGAGGCGATGGCTTAACCGCCACCTTCCACCACCGGGCCAGCTCGGGTGCACCTCCCTCTTGCCCAGCCCAGGGCCCCCGTGCTCTGCCCGCAGCCCCGCTCTCATGCCTCTGCGCCATGAGCAATCCTCGCGCCAAGCCAGCACCAGTCCGGACCCCGGTACTGCCCCCCAGAGCCAAGTGCTCAGGGGAAACCTTGCACCAAAGCACTGGGGAACCCCCCATCCCATATTGTTCCCCAACTTTTCTCTACCAAAGGCATCAACCTACATCAGCTCCTCTGGCAGAGCTGGAGCCCTGGGGCAGCGCTGCTGAGCCCTGGCAGCCTGCAAGCTCTGTCCTCAGGCTCCGGCTGCCCCCCAGCTGCCCCCGGCGGGAAGGGGCATGCAGAGAGCCAGCCCCAAGTCTGCCACCAAGGGGAGTGGGTCTGGGTGTCCCCCCCCTTGGCTCCCCAGGCTCCCATCTCCCTGGCCCAGCCCCCACTGCCCCCTCACTCCCTGGCCAGGCACCCCTGGGGTGGAGGGAAGCCCCCCAGCAGGATGGGTGCTGGTGCACTGAGCATCCACCTGAGCCATTGCAGGGGGACAGCCAGGGCAACCCCACAAGGACAGCCCTGGGGGAACAGCCTGAAGGGGACAGCCTGGGGGCACAGCCAGTGCACCCCTGCAGGGACAGCCTTGGGGACAGCTAGGGCAACCCCACAACCCCACAAGGACAGCCCTAGGAGGGACAGCAGCGCACCCCTGCAGGGACAGCCCTGGGGGGACAGCCCTGGGGGGGACAGCGGCGCATCCCTGCAGGGACAGCCCTGGGGGGACAGCCCTGGGGGGGTCAGCGGTGCACCCCTGCAGGGACAGCCCTGGGGGGACAGCCCTGGGGGGGACAGCGGCGCACCCCTGCAGGGACAGCCCTGGGGGGACAGCCCTGGGGGGGTCAGCGGTGCACCCCTGCAGGGACAGCCCTGGGGGGACAGCCCTGGGGGGGACAGCGGCGCACCCCTGCAGGGACAGCCCTGGGGGGACAGCCCTGGGGGGGACAGCGGCGCACCCCTGCAGGGACAGCCAGCACACAGCTCAGCTCCACACAGGGAGCACGTTTCTGCAGGGCATGCAGCTTGCCGGTGCACCTTGCTGGGAGACGTCGGACCCCAGCCACACGTGGCACTGCTGCTGCCAGTCCCCTCGGGATGCGCCTGTCCTGCTGCCTCCCACCAGCCAGCCTCGGGCCTTTCGGAGGCAGCACCCAGGACCAGTCTGCTCCCCCTTCTCCCAGCGCCCACGGCTCAGCCCCTCGCTGCCAGAGCGCAGCCGCTGTTGGATTTGGCTTTGCCCAGTCACTCTAATTACAACCCAATTAGCACTCCTGCAGCATGTGGCCTGAGCCGACCCTGCAGGGCTTTCCGCCTGCATGACCCCAGCCCCCTGGGGCCGGCAACCAGCACCATGCGGAGGCAGCACTGACCCCGACAGCACCCCACGGCAGCTATAAAAGAGGTCAGACCCCCTCCTGGCA
This sequence comes from Phalacrocorax carbo, assembly GCF_963921805.1. Taxonomy (NCBI): domain Eukaryota; kingdom Metazoa; phylum Chordata; class Aves; order Suliformes; family Phalacrocoracidae; genus Phalacrocorax; species Phalacrocorax carbo. Next base: position 1,037,950 of record NC_087513.1, on the reverse strand, counting down.
CCAAGGGACGAGGAAATGAGCTTGCAAATGCATCTCGGAATCCCTGCCCACCTCCTCTGCGTCCCAGCATAGCACACGCAGGGTTTTATTAAGGCCCAAATCCCCGTGCCCAGAGATGCTCGTGGAAGACGCACGCCGGGGAGTGGGGCTCTAAGGTGGCACCCGCAGCCAGCCAGAACCGCGCCGGGCGCAGGGTACAAAGTGGTGGTGTTTAATTACTCGATATATAACAGCACGTTACGCAGCCATACGCCCCCTCCCCGAGAGAAAAAGAACTATAAAGTTTATCGAAGGATAAAAAGGAGGATCCTTCCTGCCCCGCAGTGGCAGGGCTGCCTCCCAGGCAAGCTCAGCCCGCACCGCCGGCTCCGGGCGAGGAGCGGGGACGCCTGGGGACATGCCACCCCAGCAGGTCCGGGCAAGCTCTCGCAGACGGCACATGCAGGTGGGGAGGACGGCCAGCACGCAGCACTGCCGGGGCGAAGGCAGGACACCGCAAAGTGGAGCTGCGTGAAGAGTCCGTGAGGTTTTCGAGTCCTACCAGATAAACACAGAGACGAGGCCACTCGGGGGAGAAAGGAACCACCCACCCCCCAAATAAAACAACGAAAACCAAACAAAACAGCAGTTGGAAGAGACGTCCCCAGCTCATCCAGTCCCTGTGCTGCTGGCCCAGCTAGCGCTTGGAGAGCTCGTGTGATAGCCAGTCCAGCCCGTCGTAGAGCCCCGTGCCCTGGGTCGCACACGTTGCCTGCACGTACCACTGCAAAACAGAGGGAGATGGAGAAAAGGGCTTCGGGCTCTGCAGGTCGCCAGCCCGGTGCTGCCCAGGAGCAGCCCCACGGGTCCCTCCCGCAGCAGACCCCGGCCACTCACGGTCCTGCTGCGCAGCGTCTGCAGCCCCAGCTTGTCGGTCAGCTCGCTCACTGCCATGGCGTTGGGCATGTCCTGCTTGTTGGCAAACACCAGCAAGACGGCATCCCGCAGCTCATCCTCCTGCAGCTGCAGGGAGAGCAGGGACGGCTGAGCCGGGCGCTGCCAGAGGGCAGCTCTCGGTGAGCCCTCGATGAGCCTCCGCAGCGCCGGCACCCCAGCAAGACCCAGCTTGGACAGACCCAAAGAGCCGGGAGGGCTCTCCAGCTCTTCCACTCACCTCCAGGCTGCCCTTCTGGCCCCACCATTGCCCAGAGGTGTCCGTGGCACCGGATGCTCTTCCAGGAGCACCCGTGACCTTCACAGAGGGGACGCCTGCGTTGGAGTGTGGGACTGCAGGGGAGGGGAGGGCATAGCGACCACCATGGGGCAGCACAAGAGCGCGGGCACGATGCTCTCCAAACAACACCAAGCAGGCAGTGGGCATCGGTCTGTCCCTCCTCTCTGCTCTCAGGCTGCGGCACGCTCCGCTCTGTGCCAGCTTCCCTCCCCAAGGATGCTCTGTCCACCCCCAGGCAGCCGTGCCAGGGAGTTAATGACCCCCCATGGCTTTTGGACGTTGTCTCTGGACGCTGCCTCTCCTCCCTGCGTGCTCTGGGGCCTCCACTAGCAAAGCCCTGACTCAGTAAAGCCTAGAACCGCATTTTCTTGGCTATTTTTCCCCCTTACAATTGCTCGTGATCCCTGCAGGTCCAGCCTCTGCCTGGCAGACAAGTTGCTGTCGGACCCCAAGCTTGTCCCTGGCTGGATGCCCCCAGTTCTGCATCGCAGGCAGAGCAGAGCCGGGTCTCACCTCACACCCACCCAAGCGCTGCTGCAGAGCCGGGTGAGCAGGAGGAGGGCTGGGGGATGCCCACTTCCCTGCCAGACCAAATCCCCCCATCACTCACCATCTTCTGCAGCTCGTCAGCAGACTCCTGCACTCGCTCTCGGTCGTTGCTGTCCACCACAAAGATGAGACCCTGCCGGAGAGACCAGGCTGCAGCAGGCAGCTTGCACGGAGAAGAGGGGGGCATCCCAGGCGGGCTGCAAGCACCTCCCAAACAAGGGGGACAGCAGCCCTGTTGCCTCCCTGGGCCCCCCCGTGCACCCCCTGCAGAGCCAGAGCACCCCAGCAAGGGTGCTGCCCCCCCCCCACCTGCTCCTTCGCCAGACCCCTCTGCCTCTGATGGGACGACGGGGCAAACGCCCACGCAAGGTCCCAGCACTCCCAGTGGGGTCACCACACTGGGGACCGGGACGCGTTCCCTGCTGCCACTCACACGCCCCGTTCACGCAGGATCAGGCCACAAGCCCTGGGGAACCCCGGGCCAGCCCCACCGCAGCTGATGAAGGTTACCCCTGCCCTGCCCACGTCCACCTCCACGTACCTGTGTGTTTTGGAAGTAGTGCCTCCAGAGGGGTCGGATTTTGTCCTGGCCACCCACATCCCAGACGGTGAAGCAAATGTTCTTGTACTCCACCGTCTCTACGTTGAACCCTGCGTGGGGGCAGGAGGGGCATGAGGAGAGGCTGTCCACGGCCTCTGGGTACAGCTGAGGAGATCCTGGCTCCCTCTTCTTTACTCCCCCCATGAAGGTTTTAACACACAGATGACATCCCCCCGAGCCATCTCTTCTCCAGGCTGAGCAGCCCCAGCTCTCCCAGCCTCTCCTCGTATGAGAGATGCTCCAGTCCCTTCATCATCATCATCATGATGGCCCTGCACTGGACTTACCCCAGTATGTCCCCATCTCTCCTGCGCCGGGGAGCCCAGCACCGGCCCCAGCACCCCGAGGTGTCTCAGCAGAGCTGAGCAGAGGGGCAGGAGCTCCTTTCCCGACCCACGCTCTGCCCAGCGCAGCCTAGGGTCTGGTGGCCCTGAGCCACAAGGGCCCATGCCCAGTGCTTGCTCGGGTTGCTCCCCACCAGGACTGCCAGGACCTTCTCCCCGGAGCTGCTCTCCAACCGGTACCAACGCCTGGGCTTGTTCCTCTCCAAGGGCACGACTTGGCATTCCCCTGGTTGAACTCTATGAGGTTCCTCTGCTCATTTCTCCAGCCTGCCCAGATCCCACTGGATGGGGCACGACCCACTGGTCTATAACCACTCCTCCTAGCTCGGGACCATCCGCAAGATTGCCAAGGGTGCTCCCCACCATCACCCAGCACTAACGAAGACGTCCAGCAGCACTGGCCAGCGTGGTGCACCACGGGTGACCAGCCTCCCCGACCCACCCGCTCAGCCCGTTCCCAATCCACCTCCATCGGCTCGTGGGAGATGCTGCGGAAGATGGTGCCGAGCGCCCCGCCGGAGGCTTCGCACCCAGGATCTGGCAGGACAGCAGCCTGCCCGGCTCGGGCACGGGCTGAGCGACCTCCTGCCCACGAAGGCACCTTTGCACTCTCCGGATCGAGCGAGATCCGCCGCCGTGGGGCAGGCCGAGGGCAGCAAACCAGGGCGGCAAATTGGGCACCGTCTGCACAGGTCGGGGTGGCTGGTCTGTGCCGACGCCCACGCCGGGGTCCACAAGGTGCATTTTGGGGTGCGAGCTGGGCTCCCCACCGCGCACCACCCGCGGCCGCGCCCCAGCACCCGATGGGCAGGGGATAGCGGGAGGGTGACAGCTGGGCAGACGGGGCACCGGGGTGTCGTGCGGCACATCTCACGGCCCCCGGCTGCGCGGGGTGCACCGGGGCTCGGCCCGGGGGGACCCACGGGAAAACGGTACCCGGGTGGGCGGCACAGGCTGCACCATGTGTCGGAGGGGCCCTGCCCGGTGCCGGCGGTCAGAGGCGGGGTGGGGGGGCCCTGCCCGGTAGCCGGTGCTCGACGGGGACCCTGCCCGGTGCCGACGCACTCACCGATGGTGGGGATGGTGGTGACGATCTCACCCAGCTTCAGCTTGTAGAGGATTGTGGTCTTACCGGCGGCGTCCAGCCCCACTGCGAGGAAGAGGCGGTGTCACCGGCTCCGGTACCGGTACGTGCCCGGGCCCCATCCCCACCCCCATCCCCCGCCCGGCCCCGCTCCGCCGCCCCCGCCCTCACCCATCAGGATCCGCATCTGCTTCTTGCCGAAGATGCGGGAGAAGATGGCGGAGACCGTGAGGCCCATGGCGGCGGCGGCGGCGGCGGCGGCGGCGGGAGGGACGGGACGGGACGGGACGGGACGGGACGGCCGCGCCGCCACCCCGCTACCTCCGCGCTCCGCCGCGCACCGGGCCCCGCCCCCGCGCACCGGGCCCCGCCCCCGCGCACCGGGCCCCGCCCACGGCCCGCCCCCACGGCCACCGCCCCGGATCCCCGTTATCAAGCCACGCCCCTCACGGACAAGCCCCGCCTACACGAGCGCAGCGCCTGTTACTGCGTTGTCAAACCACGCCCCTCAGTGGTAAGCCACGCCCCTCTGCCCGCCCTGCCCCTCCGACACACCCTCTGTCGCCTGACCACGCCTTCATCATTAATAGCCCCGCCCCTCCCCTTTGACCACACCCCTTCCCAGCTTCCCTCCGCCCTCTCTGTGCCCGCGCATGTGCGGTGCCTGTCCGGCGGTGGTGGGGGCGGTGTCGGGTGGAAGTGACGTCTGGCGGAAGTGGCTGCGCGGCGCTCTGCGCGTGCGCGGCGGCGGCTGCAGCTGCTGGCCGGAGGTAAGGCTTCCGGTACCGCCGCGGCTCCCCACGGCCACTCGTGACACACCCCGCACCCTCCAGCCCCCGCCCCGGCCCCGCCGACTCCCCTGCCCCGCCGGCCTCTCCGCAACTGCACAAAGTCCCTAGGGCCCTGCCCTGGACCCCCTCCCCGCCCCTCGGGCCCCCACGGCCACCCGTGATTCTTCCCCCCGGGTCCCCGCCACGGCCCCGCAGCCTTCCCTGCCCCGCCGGCCTCTCTGCCACTGCAGAGAGCTACAGTGTCCCCTCTGACCCACGGACCCCCGATGTCCACTAGTGTCACCCACTCCTCCCCCGGGCCCCTCCAGTCCACGCCCCGCAGCCCCTCCTGCCCCCAGAGGTCTCTCTCCCACCGTCCCGCAGCCTCTTCACCTCAACGGCTACCCCCAGCAACCCCCCCCCCCTCCGGTGTCCCCATCCCACCGTGTCCCCTCCTCCTGCGACTTCTCTGGCCCCGGATGCCCCTACCCCGGCACCCCACGGCAGCCCCCCTGCAGTGGGACACACACCCCCACCCGCCCCGTGAGCTGCCGTGGGGACCCCCGCGAGCCGGAGCCCCGCACCCGGAGCTGGCAGCGGGTGGGTGACCTTCGCAGCTGCGCTGCCGAGGGACGGGCCAAGAGGTTGTTTCTCTTGAAAAGTAGAAATGGAGCCGTTGAAGGATGTAAAACCCCCCCCGACTGATGGGAGGGGGAGCGGCTGTGGGGTCAGATATTGTTGTACGAGGCGTTAAAGTGTTTTCTCTGGCTTTGGCTGGGAAGGTTGAGCATCCGAGTTGTGGCAGGAGCACGTTTCCCCTCGCTACCTGCACACGAAGCACTGCGGCACCTGGGGCACATGGGCGCTTTGCGGGGTTCAAGGCATGGTGACGGCATTGCAGAGTCGTTAACTGTGTGGTGTCCTGGGGGGGTTGGGGTGAGGGTCCTGCTTACCTGTGTACTTCTGCCAGTGGCAGATCATAGAATCATTAAGGTTGGAAAAGACCTCTAGGATCAAGGCCAACCGACAACCCAACACCCCCAGGCCACCTAAGCCATGTCCCCAAGTGCCACGTCTGCATGTCCTTTGAACCCCACCTGGGACGGTGACTCCCCCACCTCTCTGGGCAGCCTGTGCCAGGGCCTGACCCCTCTGGCAGGGAAGGCATTTTCCCTCATCTCCAACCTAAACCTCCCCTGATGCAGCTTGAGGCCGTTCCCTCTCGTCCCATCACTGGTGACTTGGGAGCAGAGACCGACCCCCCCCTCACTCCAGCCCCTCTCAGGCAGCTGCAGAGAGCGAGAAGGGCTCCCCTCAGCCCCCCCTTCTCCAGGCTAAACCCCCCCAGCCCCCTCAGCCGCCCCCCAGCACACTTGTGCTCCAGACCCTGCCCCAGCTCCGCTGCCCTTCTCTGGACACGCTCCAGCCCCTCAAGGCCCTTCTTGTCCCAAGGGGCCCAAACCTGAGCCCAGCATTCGAGGTGGGGCCTCCCCAGGGCCCAGCACAGGGGCCCCATCCCTGCCCTGCTCCTGCTGGCCACACCAGTGCTGATACATGTGCCTTTGCTGCTCATTTAGCCTTTGTGCTGTTTTTCTCCTTTCAGATTGCCTGAATCATGGAGAAGTTTGGCATGAACTTTGGAGGTGGCCCGAGTAAAAAAGATCTTCTAGAGACTATTGAATCACAGAAGAAGCAGCTTCTTCAGTACCAGGTTCGGCTGAAGGATGTCGTCAGAGCCTACAAGAGCCTGCTTAAAGAGAAGGAAGCCTTGGAAGCCAGCTTGAAAGTACTGTCCGTGTCTCACGAGGCAGACATTGGCTTGAGCGGTGCTCAGCCTGCATCTGTGGCCAGCTCCAGCTCTTCCTTTGCCGATTCCGCTGATGACAGGAGCTCGGTTCACAGCGAAGATAGCGTGGGGACGGCTACCAGTGCAGACACTGCTGCCAGTCTGGCCAGTACCAAGGGCGAACCAGGGCCCGAGGATGACAAGCCCACGGCCGCCACTTCCTCTCTTAAATCAGAAGAGACGAGCGGTTCAGAGAGCGGCGTCAGCACGAGCAGCGGGGATGTGCCATCTGCTGCTAGCGAGGCTGATAAAAGAGTGCTCCAGCTGAAGACCCAGCTGGCCACTTTGACCAGTGCTCTGTCAACAGTCACGCAGGAGAAGTCCCGCATGGAAGCCTCCTACCAAGCAGACAAGAAGAAGATGAAGCAGGACCTGGATGACGCCATTAAGAAAGCAGAGGGTGAGACCGAGAAGCTGGAGGCAGAGCTGAAGTCTGTCCAGGAACAGCTAGCCGAGACCAAAGCCCGTCTGATCACGCAGCAGCATGACCGAGCCCAAGAACAGAGCGACCACGCCGTCATGCTGCGAGAGCTACAGAAGCTGCTGCAGAACGAGAGGGCTTTGCGCCAGGACGCGGAGCTGAAGCTGGAGGAGACCAGGGAGACGTTGGCCGGCAGGGCGTGCATGGCTGACCGCGCGGAGGGGTACGAGCTGCAGATCAAGCAGCTGAGCCAGGAGGTGGAAGACCTGAAGAGAAAGCTGCAAGCTGTTCAGGAGGAGAGCAACAAGCCGGACCCCCGGGTACAGGATCTGCAGGAGGAGATGGCCAGCCTTAAAAACCACTTCCAAGTGCAGCTGCTGCAGGAGATGAGGAAGGTAATTCCCTGCCCAGGCCCTGGAGCAGCTTGCTCTGTGCGATGTATCAGCAGCGATTGGGGCAGGGTTTGAGGCTGGAGGAGCACAAATTCCCCTTTCCGGTCCTGCGGAGTCCAAGAGATTTGAAACAAATGAGAGCATCATGGCTTTGATGGGATGATAGTCCCTGAGGAAAATAAAAGCTGTTTGTGATACAGCAAATAAATCATTAGTCAGGGGGCGGTGGCCAGTGGATCTGGGAGCAGCCTTTGAGGTGATTACGTGGTGACTGTCCTCCACGGTGTCATTTGGTTCCGAACGTGTTAACGTGCGGCCTGACAGTGCCTGGGCTTGGGAGGAGAGACCATTCCTCTGACCCTCTACGGGTGGTCTTGTCTCGTAAAGTACGTAAGTGCAATGCAAGGTACAATTCCCGGAGCTCATAGAAAGGAAATACCTTCGAACTAACCTTCTCCAGTGAAGCTCAGCGTGCGCTAGGGAAGGAAGAAGGGTAAATACAGGAGAAAGGCTCTAGCCTGTGTGCGTGCAGGGGGAGAGTGAAGAGCAGGAAGGAGGGATGTGGTGGAAAAGAGGAACCTTTGTAACTCTGTGGGTTGTGGGGCAACGTGCTCCGGGGCTGGCATCGGGGGTGAGGCACCAGTAACTGAACTTGCATCTGGAAACGCTCTGGAATGGGGATCTTCCTCATCTCCTTGCACTCTGGAGCAAGGTTTCTTCTTTCTAATCTGAAGCGTCAGGCTGATTTAATGCAATTTAATGCCTCTTTTTTGAAAGTGGTCGCTAACAGCCTCTCTCTGACAGAGGCCACGGTGACCCGACTCTGGCTGCGTTTTAGTTCACGATGGTGATTGTCAAGTGCTGTCGTTGTCCAGGGTTCTTATTAGTCAGTCACTAAGTAGCTGTAAAAACTGAATGCCAGGTGTTTGCTGTAGCTGCTCAGAAACCAATGAATTATATTAATATCAGTGCAACAAAAAGTGGCATTTAAGTAAATTGCAGTTAGATGTATGAAGGCTTTTAGAGCGCACACGTGTTTTAAAAAAACCCCGTAGCAGATTGTGACGTGAGTTTGCTGCTTCCCACCCCCCGGCACACCTACAGCCCTGCAGAGAATGCTGGTAACGGGAACTCTGCAGAGCAGGGAACAAAAGCAGAAATGCTTTTCGTTCACTTTATCCCAAAATAAACAAATATCCAAAAGGGCCAAGCCAGTGTGGTGGCTTGTACGGGACTCTGGGGAAAGGCTGCCCCTGCACTTGGAGTTCAGCAGAGCGGAATTAAGCCCCCTGTAAACCGCAGCCCTCCCGCCCAGAGCGCTGAGCTAATCTAATCTAACCCCGCCGTGTCTCTCTGCCCGCAGACCGCACAGGCAGAGGAGCAGCTCCGCCAGCACGCCCAGATGGAGGAGCGGCGAGTGGCCGACCTGGAGGGCCAAGTCTCCGAAGTGTCAGAACTACTCGGGACTTACGAAAAAGCCAAGCAGAAAGACCAAGCGGTCATTCAGAAGCTGAAGGACCGCATTGTACAGTTGGACCTGGAGAACAAAACCCTGGCCATCGCTGCCTCCAGCCGATCCCCTGTTGATATCCACGTGGAAGAAGCCAATCTTGACGTTAATGTTCTAAAGGATAAAATGGAGAAGCTGAAGAAGCTCTTGCAGGCGGCAGCTAAGAAGAGCCAGCCCGCTCTGGACATCGAGAAGCTGTGTGAGCTGGAACTGCCGAAGGGCACTGAGGCTGGGGATGGTGAGAAGGCCACTGCTTTGTACTATCAGCAGGAGCTGAAGCAGCTGAAGGAAGAGTTTGAAAGGTACAAGATGAGGGCACAAGTGGTTCTCAAGAACAAGTCGGCCAAAGACTGCAATCTGGCGAAAGAACTGGAGGAAGCTCAAGAGCAGCTGGCTGACCTGAAAGAGAAATACGTTGTGCTTCAGCTGTCCTCTGATGAAATGGAGAAGCAGCACCGGCAAGACATGGAAGCCAAGAAGCAAGAGTTGTCCCAGCTGCAGCAAATTCATAGGCAGGAGTTAGAGCGATGTCAGCTGGACTACAGGGAGCGGGCACTGAAGCTGGAGGAGGAGATGCACAAGCAGCGGGACCGAGCACTGGCGGTGCTGGCAGAAAAGGACCAAGAGCTGGAGCAGCTGAGATCTGTCATGTTGCCTTACGGGCTTCAAGGATCCAAAAACTACCTACTGTCAGGGACCGACGTTACTAGCAACGACTCATCGGGTAACGATTCTTCGGAGATTCTCCCCCAGGCTCTTCACCTCTCCGCCACCAGCGAGCCCACCTTCTTCTTGTACGCGGAGCAGCTGGCTCGCAAAGAAGTGGAGATTGTAGCGCTGAGGAAGCAGAAGCACAAGCTGGAAATGCAAGTTCACCAGCTCCAGGAGAAAATCTTGGTTGAGGAGGAGAAGCACCGGGAAGAGGTATCTGCACTTCAAAGCGAAATTGAGAAGAATTTCAGAGATAAGAGCAGGGAGGGAGCCAACCTGGAGTACCTCAAGAACATCGTCTATAGATTTTTGACACTGCCAGATTCCCTTGGCCGCCAGCAGACTCTAACTGCCATATTGACTATTCTGCATTTCAGCCCAGAAGAAAAGCAGACTATTACAAAACAGTCGACTTACAGCAGCTGGTGGCTTTCTGGGAAGAGATGAGATGGTAGCTTTTATTCCAAACTGCTTTTGCACAGTAACACGTTTCTGATGATTAACTAAGACCGCTTCACTTGTGGTGTAACCTCTTTCCAGCCGGGCGATGGAGCAGGGAGCTTTCAGCAAAGAATTGGGCTTAAACTAGTGCTCTTGGCACTAATTGGAAGTAGAATTGTGCCAACTGTTCCGGTAGGACCACAGCGCTCTCTTGCTCTCTGGTGGGAGAATTTGCTCTGAGTTGGAACTTGATTTAAAAAAAATAATAATTTGAAGATACTGATGCTTTTTTTTAAACACAATTTTTAAAAGATCCCTACCTGTCAGGCATGGGGTGAGGAGCTCGGTTAGAGTGGAACTTGCTCGTATCTTCAAACACCAGACAGGCTTGTGATTCAAAAGATGTAAAGGGGAGGGGGGAAGCACTTAACATGGTGCTAAAATAAGACAAAGAGCTGAAACCCCGCAAGAAGGATGAGTCTTAACTACCAGCATCATCCAAATGCAGAAAACCTTGAACAATTTCTCAAAAGTTTGGGGTTTTTTAACTTAGAGCCAAATTTATACCAGTGGATACAGCAGCTCCTCGTAGCACCGGGGACCATCCGATGGCACTGCGTGTTACGGCGTGCCCTCGGTGTTGACCGGGGATTCTCTCTGCAGCTACCGGTGTCCCGGGAAGGAGGAAAGATCTCCGAAGAGTTTAACAGCCTGAGCCCTTGTAACTGCAGTGGTGCAAGCAGCGATTCCCCAGCGGGGTCAAACCAGCAGGCGCTCTGTAGCAGTTCTTTAGAGCAGACACCGGAGCCTTCTGACCCTCTTTGAGGCGGGAACCATGGTGCTGCAGAAAACAGAGGAAAGGCTGGAATAGGCACGTTGACCCTTCAGCAGCCATTTTCTGAGCATGTGGGAGTTTTGGTGAGGTTTTGGATATTCTGCAGTGGTGTTTTTGGGAGCATTTTGGGAGCGAGGCATTGCCCCTGCTGGGATAGAAGCAGCAAGCAGCAGCGAGGGGCAGAAGCGAACAGCTCTGGGGGCGGCGTGTGCCCTGGGCTTGCAGTAAACACTGCGTGAGGGCGAAGATCGGGCCTGCTGCTGCGCAGACCTTGAGGGTTTTGCGTAACCCTTGCGAATTGGTGAGCACGGCAGGAAGGAAGCCAAAATATTTTGAAACACCTCAGGCTTTGAGGGACCGCCGTCAGCTCCGCGCTGGCACGCCTGCCTTGTGCGGTGGTGCTCCGGATCTGCCGGCTCCCGACGCCTTAGACCCGGAATGACTGGGCTGGAAGCCCCGGCTCGGTGGCGAGGTGGCTGTAACAGCTGTTTTGGGAATGGTTGCAAGACTTAAAACCAGACCGTGTGTTTTGAATATCAGTGGACTGTGAGAGAAGGGTCAGGGCCTCGGGGGGCTGCGGCGTGCAGCTGTGGGTGTGCTGGCGGAGCTGCCAGCTCCTGCCCCTGAGCTGGGGAGGGCAGCTGGCGGGCTCCGTGCAAGGCCAGCGCTGGCATGAGCAGACTCCTCTCTGCTCTGCTGGGGCAGGAATCTGACTTTCCTTTTGTGGTTTGAGCTCTGTGCTCGGGTGCCTTGAGGGCCGACAGGCTGAGAAGGGGGAACGTGCTGTTTCCCCCTCAAAGCCCGTGTTTTCACCGGTCGCAGGGCTAGGGCAGCCGCCGGCTTTACCCTGGTGCCTTCCCTTCGCCTTCCGTCTCCCCTCTGCCAGGCTGAGGGTTGAGACAAGGGAAGCAGCCCCCTGTCTGGAGGGACAGGCTGAGTCCCTGGGGATCTCCCCAGCCGGTCCCCTGGGTACCGGGGCCGCTAGAGGGCACCCACCAGTTGCCCAGTCCTCAGGGAGAGGGACCCTAGGGTGCAGCATCCCTCCCGCTGCAGCCAGCCCGGGCGCTGCCAGGGCCTGCTCCCCCGGGACGGGACCTGCCTCTGCGAAGTGGCGCACAGGGAGAGCAGCAGGTGGCACGCGGAGGCTCAGCGACCGCCGCCGAGGCTGGGTCCTGCCTGGTCCACATGGCCGGGGGGCAACGCTGCATCTCAGGGCAGCTCGCGCGGGGGCTTCGGCTCCCGCAGGTGGGAGAGATTCTGTGGGGTCAGCGGGGCGGGTCTCTCTGTCCCAAACGCTGTTGGCTGCTCCGGAGGTCTGGGGGAGGGCGCCGAGGCTTTCTGTAACAAAGGTCTTGCAAGGTTGGGAGGAATTGAAATGAGCACAGCAGCTATTGTGTGTCCAGTGCTGCCTGTGGGCATTAAGTCACCCGAAATGGGAAGGAGCATCTCTGTGAGGCCGGAAGAGCCGTGCTGACTGGATCTCCTGGAGAAGCGCCCGTTGGGAAGCGTTTGTGCTGGTATTTAGATGGTCACTACTCTCTGAAAACCTGGGAGGGATGTTTTGCTCCCAGAGATGCTGGGCGGTTGCCTGCAGCCCTTGCAACTGGCTACTCCCAGCTGTGCTTGTACCAAAGCTTCGAGAGCTTTCTCATCTGCGTAGGCAAAATCTCACCTCAGGTTTTTTTTCATGCACCTGCTTTGTTTTTAATTAAAGCTTGGCTGCTGAAGCACAACTTCCCAGTCCCAGAGTACAGGGAGAGTGTTTGTAAACACTGACATTAAATCTTGTTATAACAATCCCCAGGCTTCTCCCAGGTCCCAGAGCCGAGTTAAACAGGTTGATTTAGCAGCTCTCGATGCCGAGCTGCCCGGGGAGGCCTTGGCGCAGCCTGGGCAGCTCTTTGGGAGGGAGCTGCTGCGCCTCCGGGCAGCGCCGTCGGCAGCTCACACCAGCCTAACCGGGTCGATGAGCTGTCGCTGCTCCGGCCGGACGAGCCCCGCTGCTCAGCAGGGGTACGTGCTGCTCGCTCCTGAGCGCACGGTCCTTGCACGGCTGCAGCGGCTGCCGTTTTACCGGCGCGTGCCCCGGCACACGTGGCGAGGCCGGCACGGCGTGCGCTGGTTCTCTCGCAGAGGAAGTGGGCTCCGAGAGGCCGCGGGAGCGAGCGGGGGTCCCCAGCCGCTGCACCCTTCTCCGCCTCGCAGCATCTCGGCACAGGGAGCCTGCGAGTGCCTCTGCAATTCAAGTGCCTGGGATGCGCGGAGAGCTTTAGCAGCTGAGCAGGACGGAGTCTTTTCCCCTCTCAGTGCTGTGCCAGCGGTCCTTTCCCTGTCCTGTCAGTGGCCGAGTTCCCTGGAGGCCGCTCCACAAATCCCACCTCGCTGGAGGCGAGGGCAGCGCTCCGGCTAGCGCAACCCTGGTGCCAATTTCTCCTCAAAAACTCCTCAGGGGAGGCATGCCCCAGGCAGGAGCTGCGCCTGCCGGAGGTCTCGGGAGGGGATGGCAAAGCCAGCAGTTCCTCGTGCTGGCGTGGACTTCGCCTCTGCGCAGAGGCCAGGCTGAGAGCATCAGCGCTTGGTCCCGCGCAGGCTCCACGTGCTGCTCTGATGAAGGCAACTGGATAGAAATTGGAGAGTTTGTTCCAGGGAGTGTTTGGTTTTGGGCTCCTCGGCTTCTGAGCAGTTGTCAATGACGCGTGCGTTGGCTCAGCCGAGATCTGCTGAGAAGAGCCCGGTCTCTGGCCCCGGTTTGAAAAGCTCAACTCAAGTGGTGCCTCTGAAACCGCAGGCGTTGCTCAGGAGTGGGAGCCATTCCCACAACGGCTGAGGATGATGGTGCTTCCTCCTGCTTCGGCTTCGCTGCACAGGCTGAGGGGATCCCTGCCCCCCCTTTGCCTTGTGCTCTCTGGAAGAGCCTCTGCCCGGAGAATGAAGCAACCCAGAAGGGATCCCCAGCGGCGCTGGGTTTTCTGGTGGTCGTCGGATGCAGCGGGACCCACCCTGCTGTCCCAGGAGCACTGTGAGGTGGCTCTTGCCCACCCGCAGGTCTGGGGTCCTTCTGTGGTCCTGGGCAGGAAAAACTGCGAGCCAAGCTGGAGAGAGACGGGCCGGCAGGGAGGTTGCAGCCGCGGCGGGGAGGATGAGGAGGGAGCAAACGGGTCCAGCTGGGGCCACGCGAGCCGCTGCTCAGTGGCCACCAGGGCCTGAGGAGCATTTCCTCACCTGATGGAGGAAAAAGGGAGCAGCTACAAAGGAGGCAGCTGGGAGCTGTGGGGGAACACCTCCGTGCGCTGCCGAAGGGAGGTCCTCTGTGTTGCTGTCGACCTTGTGCAGCTCCCCCGGTGCAATTCCTTTCTCTGTTCCCCTGCAGCCCCTCTCCCGACTCCTTCTTCCCTCAGACCTTCCCCCACATCCCTCCCTCTTTCTTCATCCAGCCAATACCATTCAAAATAAAACAAAAAAAAAAACCTCTTTGAAGGGTAAGTCTGCTGTTTGGTGCCCTGCGGTTTCAGAGCTGAGCCGCGCGTGGGCTGGCTGCCGGCGTGTGCTCACGCAGCTTTGCCCTCGGCTTCCCTCGGCACGCCGCCGCAACCGGCTGCCCCGGGGGCCTGACCCCCTTCTCTCGGGGTCCTGCTGCGCCCTCAAAGCACGGTGCAAGCAGCAGCGTGTTACATTTGCTGCTGGGCTGTAAGAAATGCCTTTCCCTCTCCCTCTGAGGGGGTTTGATGAGCTGCCCCGGGGTGGAAGGAGGTGGCGGGGCTGTGGCGCTGGGGGCAGCGAGCTCAGCCCTGCTGCGAGCTCGGCCCCACTCCCTGCACACCCCAGCTCACCTCGGCGCCACGCGAGCGCCCTTTCCCCACGCTGGGAACGTTTTTACCAGTATTTCATGTGTCTGCACAGCTGTGTGCCAGCTCCTGCTGATGGCATCCCTCTGGATAAAGGCGCAGCAAGTTCCTTCGTACCACATCTGAGCCCCTTGTGTTGTCGGGGGCCACCACGGCTGCGGTTGCCCTCCCCGGCGTGGCGGTGGCCTGCGGGGCAGCTGGCCCAGCCGGCACCTTTCCCCCTTCCAGCAGCCTTTCTGCTGCTCTCGGCAGCACCTCCTGTGTGCATGTGGGCTTTCCCTCGCAGAGCTGCCTGCCGCAAGCAACCAGCGGGGCTGCGTCACGGCCGCATCCTGCGGAGGCACCTGCGCCGAGCCCTCCTGTCGCCCGCTCCCTGCTCGTGCCTGACCTGGTGTTGGCGGAGCCCTTTTCTGTGCCTCAGTTTATCCTTTTAGCAAGGAGAAGCCTGCCCGCGCCTGTAGCAGCAGATGAGGGGATGCCTGTCCCTGGCTCCACGTGCTGGTTGGCAGCAGACGAGGCAGCCGCGAGGCGCAGGGGACGGAGAAGGGCCAGGCTCACGCCTGCACCCCGGCACCCACCGGGAGCCGAGCCTCTTGCGTTCACACCCCGCAGAGCGCGGGAGGGAGGTGCGAAGGAGGCTGCCGCGTGTCTGCCTGGGCTCCGTGAGCACGAGGGGCTGATCCCTGCTCGCAGGGCTTGCAGGCAGCAGCCCGCGCGTCGGTGGGGAAGCTCCTGCCGCCCCAGCCAGGCAGGTTCCTCCGGCTGCGCCGTGCAGGCAGAGCCGCCGCCGTGGCCTCGCAGACGGGGTGCGGAGGGAACCCAGCCGGCAGCGGCTGCGGGAGCTGCTCCGGTGCAGCCGGCCGGGCTCCAGGCTGTGCCTGGTGGCAGAGGGGAGGCGGGAAGGTGCCCGGCTCCGAGCTGCCCGGCCATGGCGAACGACGAGGAGCACCCGTCGGCTCTCTCAGATAACCAGGTAAAGGGGTTTGCGTGCGGGAAACCCTCTGCGGAGACCAGGGAGAGCTGCTGCAAAATGCTGCAGACCCTGTTCAGGCCTCCCCTGCGAGCTCTGGCCAAGGGGGCTTCACTCACGCCAGAGATGGGGGGCAGCACTCTGGGGGTGCCGCAAAAGGCAGCCACAGCTGCCAGCAAAGGGGTTCCAGCTGCCCGGCCCGGGGCTTTGCAGGCTTGTGCTTGCTGGTGCCTGAGCGACGCTTCCCGGGGCGGCTGCTCCTGCTCGCCTGCCTCTGCGTGACTCACCGGGCCCTGGGAGCCGTCCGGCGCCGGCATTCTCACCAGTCCCTCCACGGCAGCCCCACGCTGGGCTCTCGGGGAGCTGATCTCAGCAGCACGGCCCGGAGCGGGACGCAGCTTCTTGGCGCTCCCCAGCCCTGGGCGAGGGAAACCCAGGTGCTGCGGTGAGGCGAGCTCAGGAGGATGCAGCAGGGAAACCTGCTCACGCAGCCGCCGCCGCCGGGCCTGCCCCATGCAGCAGCACCGTGGGGCTGGCAGGGAACAAGCCACTGGCCCCTCCGGTTGCCCACCACCAGTGAAGGGCTCCGGCCCCTGGGCACAGCCTCTCGGGGAAGACACCTTTTTTGCCTCGGCTCTGCCCGTGCCACAGTGACACATGGCACCAGCCGCCCGCTGCTGCTTTGGTGGGAGTGAGTTGGCCATGCCTGGGGCTCCACGTCCTCCCACGCCGTGGGGCAGCCGAGGCTCCCGCTGTGGCCCCGCCGCAGGACGCCGGAGCCCACACTTCTCTCCGTCTCTCTCCCTCAGGTCTTCGTGCTGACGTGCATCTACCTGCCGGCCTCGCTGCTGAGGTGGGTCGTGCCCCCCGGCCCTGTGGCCACGGCTGAGCCCTGCAGTGCTGGGGGGCAGCAGCAGCCGTAGCCCTGCCTGCACGTGGCCTCTTGTCGCACTTGCAGCTGCTTGGACCCCAACGCTGGGACGTGGGGCTCTGGCGTCGCACCAGCCCGGGTCTCTGCCCCACCCCATTGCCTCTGTAGGGAGGGGACCCCCCTTGCCCACCCACCCCCTCCCCCTGCCAGCCCCTGCCTGTCTCAGGGGAGGCTGAGCACAGGATCCCCGCCGGGATGGGTTCAGTGGGAAGCTGCTGTGCTGAGGCACCAACTGCTCTGCCGGGACGTTAACTGGCAGCCTGGTCTCTTCCAGCCTCCTGGGCAGTGGATCAGTCCTCGCTGTCACCTCCCGGCGGAGGCGATGCTGCCACATCCAGGTGAGCACAGCCAGCTCCCAGGGGGCAGGGACAGGTCTGGGCCCCAGCTAAGCTGGAGGCAGAGCCGCCGCAGCAGGGCTTAATGCGCAGTGGGACTCGGGGAGGGGGCAGGAGATGCAGGACACTCGCACCAGCCTCCCCTGAGAGCAGCCGGTCCCAGCTCTGCTCTCGGACGGTCTGGGGAGGGCCACGGCAGCTCTGCAGAGCTGGGGGGGGGCTGCTGCTGCCGGGGTGATGCTGCCAGTCAGAGCTAACGCTGTGTCCCGTCCCCCAGCTTCGCCCCCTTTTCCTCCTCGCCCTGGCAGATTTCCTGGCCGCTGCTGTGGTGCTGAGCACAGCCACCATCCAGCTGCTGCCAGCCCCGCTCTTCATCCCAGCGTACGCTGCCTGCCCTTACGGACTGATGCTGGCCACGGTAAGAGAGTCAGCTCGCACCATGGCTCACATGAGAGCTGAGACCCTCCTGTGGGCTGGAGTGTCCCTGGGGAAGCCCCTGGGTGAGGAACAATTTTTCCTGCCAAGAAATGGCTCCTGTTCCCCATCACTGCCCTGAGCCACCACGGCTGGTTCCTTGGGGAAACATGCCCAGTGTTTCTCCCCAGCCCCGGTGAGGCAAGTGCCGCATCCCCCCAGCAGCATCCACTCACCCCGCCGTGCCCTGCTGCCAGCTCTGGGAGGGTGAACCCAAATGCAGCCGCTCACGTGTGCCAGAGCAAAGCAGAGCACGGCTCTCACCGGTGCGGATCTGCTCTCGCCGTCGTACCCAAACTCACCCGGCACCTGCGGCTCCACCGGCTCCTCCCCGCCCTGCCTGGTGCACAAACCCCGCAGCGGGCAGTGCCGCCTCCCTCCTGCCCCAGGCTCATCCTGCGGGTCACAGGGCCTTTGCCTCAGCCACGCACAGGGACAGGGACCAGGAGGGGCTCAGCGTCGCGGGGCCAGCTCTGCGCCAGCCTGGTTGCACAGCACACAGGGCAGCCATCACCGCGGTCGCAGGTCTGCTGAGCAGACGCAGGGGCAGAGCCCTGTCTGTGCCACCTCGAGCCCAGCACGGACAGATGGACCCGGGTGGTCGGTGCCGCCTGCCCTGCTAAAGCCACCGGACAGAGGCCGCCTGGTCCCCCTCCCCGGGGTGGGCGCAGGGAGAGCACGAGGCCGTTTGCTGTGTGTCTCAGAGCCGTTCCCTTGCTGCGTGGCTGCTGCGGGCACAGCAGGATGTCAGGGTGCAGAGCACGAGGAGGGAGGGGAGAAGGTGCCTTTGGGGCACTGGGCACAGCAGGATCCTGCTCTCCTCTCCTCTCCCAGACCTTCTACGCGGTCTCGTTCCTGATGGTTGTGGTCTATGCGTATGAAGCTTACCGCACTGTCCACGGCTGGAGAGCCTGGCACGTGGCAGCTCTGCAGGTGGGTGACCCCCAGATGTGGTGATGCCGAGCATCGCCCTTCCCACGCACAGCCATGCCAGCCCTGTGAGGACCCGGGGAACAGCGGCCGACCCCTTTCCCTGGGCCTTGGTGCCTTCCCCTGCACCCCGTGTCCTGGCGGAGCAGGGCTGGAGCCTCGAGCGGCTGTGAGACCTGCAGCCCCGGGTCACCGGCGGTTTGCTCCCTGCAGGAGAGGAGCGGGTGCCTGGAGAGCGCGTGGCAGGGGCTGCCCTACATCCTGGCCTGGTAGGTGCCAGCCACCGGCCCCGGCCCCCCTCCACCCTGAGCAGGGCTGCGGCACAGCGGCAGCTCTCCAGGGTGGGATGGATGCGCTCACCTCCGCCTCTCCCTGCAAGGCTGGTGCCGGTGCTCACGCTCCTGGGACAGCTGATCGCCCGTGGCACGTCCCTCACCGACATTGCGCCGAGGCCCATCGAGCCCGTCGTGCCGTGGAAAGGAAACGGCTCCCACGAGACCTACAGCCTTTACTGCTCCAGGTACGCCGCCGTCCTGCCACCCCGACCCCGGGAGGGGAGCCGGCCGTGGGCAATCCCCTCCCTTCCCAACGGGCTTGGGCACGCCGCAGCCCTGCAAGGGTCACCTCTGTGTGGTGGAGGCTTTGGCGTGGGGGAAGAAATCAAAAAATGCCCCAGGGACGATGCTGGGCCATTAGGGGACCGCCACCAGCACCCTCTGTCCTTTCAGCTGCCTGCTCCTCATCCACCGTGCCCAGGACATCTGCTACAAGGTGAGCGCTGCCGGTGCCTGTCCGTCCCACTGCTCCCTTTCCCCATCTAGCAGACGCCGCTGCCCGGCGCTGCCAAGGGCGGGTGGGCTTGGAAGGACACTGGGAAGGCAGCGGGTCCGCGGTGCGTGGGCAGATGCCGCCAGGGGCACGGGGCAGGGGTGTCCCTGCTCGAGCAAAGCCAGAGGGGCAGCTCCCAGCTCTGGCAGTGCCCCGGCGCTGCTGCTCCCACACCCCGGGGCTTGTGGCACAGCTTGGCCCTGCGGAAGGATCCGCTCGGGGCAGGGCTGGCCCGTGGCCCCGCTGATTTCCCCTCGCCTCTCAGTATGTAGGTAGGAAGGACGTGGGCCTGGAGGGGAAAATCATCTTCTTCGTCTACCTGCTGCTGGTGCTCAGCTGCTGCACGGTAAGCCGGCGGCACGGCACGGCGCGGCACGGCCAGCGGGTCCAGCCGCAGCAGCCAGCGCGCCCCGGCTGACGCTGCTCCCCGCCGCTCAGCTCCTCTACCGCAGGGTGAAGCTCTGGTGCCAGAGGAATGCCGCGGCGCCCTTGCTGACCCTGGAGAAGGACGGCTTTGCCGGCAGGAGCATCCGCAGCGTCAGCAAAGTCTCTCACTACTTCCAGCTGGTTTTCCTGCTCTGCTGGGCACCAGGCAAGTCAGCGTGGGGATGCCCCGCAGCCCAGGCAGGCAGGAGCTGCCACAACTCCTGCTCCAGCCCCTTCGTCCCCGGGCTGAGGCAGCACCCAGGTCCAAGACAAGAGGCTTAGACTGAATAACTGCAAAGCCTCCGGGTGTCTGCAGGACCCCGTGGCTGGGCAGACCCAGAACGAGAGGAGAGCCAGCCCCGATCACCGCCACCGAGTCCGACCAGCGGCTGGCTTAGCCCACCCTGCTCATAGAATGAGTTTTTTTTCCCAGCGGTATATCCTGAGCTGGAGGGTGGATCGTGTTCAGTGGACCCGCTTTTTAGCAATAGTTCATGCCCTTGGGGGCCCATTTGGGCTTTCAGCCTTACAGAAACCTGTGGCATTCTCATGCTCCCCGAGGGAGTGCGTTGGGAAGGGCTTGATGATCCTAGAGGTCTTTTCCAACCTTAGTGATTCTATGACCTCGTCGTACACACACGTGCTTGTCCTTCGTGGCCCCTGTGCCATGGGAGCTAGGCTGTGACAGGGCAAGGGCATTTGCCGCTTGGAGAGGGAAACTGCAAATGAAGCATTATCAGAGAGAGGGAGACCAAGGGCTGCCCTTTTGTCTTCCATCTGCAGCCTTCCTCCTCACCCTCCTCTCCTTCACCAGCATCAAACCTGCCTCGGTTTTCATCCTCTATGTTGCTACAGTAAGTAAAAACCTGTTTCCCGGGCTCCGGAGCTGGGACGTTTGTCCCCACCAGATGTGTGAGCAGTGATGGGGGGGGCCCCTCTGCAACGGGGGTGCTGGGAGAGCTGTGCTGCCGCCGTGCTGGGCGAGGGGACTGGGAGCACACCGCTCCCCGCAAACCAGCGTGATGCCTCCCTGGGCAGGGTGAGCTCTGCGGGTGCTGCCACCGCGCCGCTGACACCCGGCCAGGTGCCACCCGGGACGGACACGGGGCAAAGGCCCCTCCTGGTCCCAGCCCGGCTCTGCCGGGGCTCTTTCCCCCCGGTTTGGTGGTTGGTGTTTCGCTCCTCGGCTCTGCCCAGGTGCCTCCCTAGTTTTAGCTGACCGTGCCAAGAGGACGGGCAGCGCCTGTGCCCCGGCGTCGCCCTGCCTGCGCGCACACGCGGGCTGATCCCACGCGGCTCCTCTCTGGCACGGACGGGGTTTGCCGCGCTCCTGCAGCGCAGGGCGGCCCAGGGGCAGGTAAAGGCAGCCCTCGCCGCTGCCCTCTCTCTCGCAGGCCCTCACCGTCTCCCTCCAGGGCTTCCTGCACAGTTTGGTCTACGGCTGGCTGAGGCAAAACTTCCGTCAGGAGGCGGTGGGCAAGAGACCTTCCCTGCAGCACCCCCGGGGCCTCAAGGCTTTCTACGACGAGTCCCTGGGGGCCGTTCCCTAGGCTGCCACCTCGTCCTGGTGCCTCGGGGCTGCCAAAGCCTCAGCAGGATCTGCGCATCCCCGGCAGTTCCCCGCAGCCCGTCCGTAGCCAGGCAGGATCCCTCTGGACTTGGCCCTTCGTGCCCGGAAAGGTTCGAGCAAGGCGCAGGCAGCGCTGGGCAGGTTTCCGACGCGGCGGGGGGCTGCAGTGGCTCTGCCCCGGTGGGAAGCCCACCAGAAGCCCCTCGCTGCTGGAGGCAGCCTGACTTCCCGCCGCCTGCACCATGCAGGCAGCACAACCACAGGCGGATGCTGCACAGGAGATGGACCATGGGAGGCGGGACAGGAGCTCTCTGGAAGAAGGATGCCCCTGTTCTGCAGCACGAACGGCTCGGCTGTTGGCAGCAGCAGGGCCCTGCAGGCTCCTGAGCATCGGCGTGCTGTGGGAGGGGGCTGGTGCCACGCACACCGTTTGGCAACCCCTAGAGCTTCCAGCAACTCAACATCGACAGCGACTACCCCGGGGAAGGTGGCAGCTCTATTTTTTCGGTCTTGTTTCAGTGTTATGCTTTCTGCCAGAGAGCAATCCAAATCCCTCCGCAGGGCTCGGGAGAAGGTGCTTACAAATAAAGGTGCTATGGCTGAGGTGCTCCTGGGCTTTGCTGCTGTCAGATAAGTAACAGAAACAGGCGGGGAGCCAGGCGGCTCGTGCCTCCTTCCTGCTCTGGGGGAAGGTTCCCGGCCAAGGCCGTGCCAGCGGAGATGTAGGAGCCGTGGCTGGGGGTGATTCCGCCTCCCGCCAGGCCCCAGCTTCACCATCAAGTTAAAGTCAGCCCAAACACTCGCTCGTACCCCCTCGACTTGAGGGCTGGGAGTGCTCAAGCACCGTCACCTGTGTGCAGACCAACCCTCGGCGGGGGGTGGTGGGGCCGTGCTCGCCCCCATCGCGCCATCAGCTAGCACAAACGGGCACATAAAGAGCATTTGGAGACCTCTGGCTCAGGGAAAACAGCTCAGGGCACGAGCCAGGAGCGCCATCGAAAGCTGCGGCGGCTGGGGATGGAGACGGTGCTGAGACGGGCTCAAGTACCAACGAGCAGAGGGGTGCGACAGCCCACGAGGGCTGTGGTGGGAGGACCACGGCAGGGCTACCGCACGGGGAGGTGGGAGCACGACCAAGCAGGTGCTGGCTTGGCAGGATCCCGTCTGCCATCCAGTGCTTTTTGGAGATCTCTGGGACTCCAGCACCACCAGAAATGGAGGTGAGGCGGGGAGTGAGGACTCAGAGTCATTTAAAAGTTGGTAATTACCAGCAGCGCAATGCAGACGTTGCTGGGGGAGGACAGGGACAAGGTCCCAGGCTCTTGATACAGGCACGTGAACCAGGACTAAGGAACAGGGCAGAGCAGAAAAGCCTGTTAGAAGATGAGGAGGGTAGAGAGAAAAGGGACGGTGCATATTAGCCTATGTAGGAAAGTGAAAAGGATTATAATGGGTGTGACTTGCAGGAAATAGGGTCTGACCTCCTTGGGAGGAATGCAAAGCTAAACATACACAGTCAAGGGCAATAATACCTGAAGGAGGATGTTTGGGCTGTTGAGGAACAGCTACAAGGTGATGGGAAGATGAGCCAGCGACTGCTGAGCACTGCACAAGATAAGGGTGCGCCTCCGAGCACACCCTCTGGCCCCCCGGGGCCGTACGGTGTGTATTGGTCCAGAAGAACCATAGAATGAGAAAGGACCTCTAAGGTCATCAAGTCCAACCATCAAAGACGACGCAGCAAGGACGGCAAATGATTTGTTTGGTGTCAGGGCGGGACAGCGCAGCCGTGTAGGACGGGAAGGATGAATCGCTGCCAGGCAGTGCAGCCCGCCGTTTGCTTTGGCGTAACACCAGTCATAAGGCCGTGAGGCTGCGAGCACCCAGGGCCGCCTCCCGTGGGTACCACGTGAGCGCCAGAAGTGTCTGTGGTATGAACCTCTCCCACAGGGTGGCTGGGAGAGAAAATAATTAGGCTGAAGCTTGCTAGGAAAAATAGGAACAAAGCCAGGGCTACAGGGGGTGGCAAAGGCTCTGCAAGTAGAAATGGGAGCAAACGGGTGGGGGGAGCGGAGAGGCGGAGGTGCACAGCGATGGGGAGGACACGTTGGGTCACCCTCAGATCCCACTCCAGGAGATTCCCAGAGGAAAGGAAGGGCTGGAAAAGAGTAAGGAGGTTGGGGGAGCGGAGAGACAAAGCACAAGACTATGAAGACAAGGGTGACCCTGCCCATCTCTTCGGTAGTGCCAGTTTCTGTGGCAATACTGTTGGACAAGCACGGGGCAGGCCCACAGCCAGCGCCGCAGGCTGGGCACCGTCAGGGCACACAGCGGCACGGCCACGACTCCAACCCAGTGAAAGGGAAGGAGGCAAACGAGCACCTCCAGAGGGAGGTAGAAGGAAGAAGCAGAGTCATCAAGGTTGGACAAAATGTCTAAGATCATCAAGTCCAACCGCCAACCCAACACCCCCAGGCTTCATAACCACGTCCCCAGGTGCCACGTCTACATGGTGTTTGAACCCCCCCAGGGATGGTGACTCCCCCACCTCTCTGGGCAGCCTGTTCCAATGCTTCACCACTGCTGCGCTGAGGAAATATTTCCTAATCTCCAACCTAAACTTCCCCTGACGCAGCTTGAGGCCGTTCCCTCTCGTCCCATCACTGGTGACTTGGGAGCAGAGACCAACCCCCCCCTCACTCCAGCCCCTCTCAGGCAGCTGCAGAGAGCGAGAAGGGCTCCCCTCAGCCCCCCCTTCTCCAGGCTAAACCCCCCAGCCCCCTCAGCCGCCCCCCAGCACACTTGTGCTCCAGACCCTGCCCCAGCCCCGCTGCCCTTCTCTGGACACGCTCCAGCCCCTCCAGGCCCTTCTTGTCCCGAGGGGCCCAAAACTGAACGCAGAGCAGCAGGCCAGGATGACAAAAAGCCATCAGTCAATAATCAAGTAGGAAGAGGTGAAGCGCAGGATCCAGGAGTACCAGTGTCTCTGGAGTACCAAAACCAGCCAAGGACAAACCTCTCCTGGAAGGAGCGGTGACAGAGCTGGGGGCAGAGAAAGCAGTGTACACAAGAGGAGCAACCAGCCAAAAGGGCTCAACCCGGTACAAAGAAGGGGGAAAGACAGCAGCCTGAAGCGAACCTGAGCTCCGAGATCCGCGGCAAGGGGATCTGTCTGCCCGAGCGGCTGGGGCGGGCGGCTGGTCCCAGGGCTCCCGCTCGCAGGACCCTCCAGCCCACGCAGCGTTGGCTTTGCAGGCGTATCGGACGTGCCGTGGGTAGGGCAGAGGGATGCACGGAGGCAGGCGGGCGCGAGTTGCCCTTTGCAGGGCTGAACCCTACAGAGAGGTCTGCCAAAGGGGACGGGAGCCTCCGAGCTGACCGAGAGCCCTGGACAGACGTCTAACGGAGAAACACCACACTGAGGGCCACGAGCGACCAAGCTTGACAGCACCCCTGCAGAGAAACCCCACCCCTAAACAAATAAATCTGCTGAGAAAGACCCAAAACAGGAGACAACTTGGCTTAAATTTTTTTTTTAACTAATATTTTCTACTATACATTAGGGCTTCGGTCCACCACAGTCACTGCAGAGCTATTGCACGGACGCACACACCAACTCTATATACAGAATATACACTGTACAGGCGGGGCTGCCACTAAGGAGCGTACAGAATTTGGTACCACGGCGAGGCATGGCCGTGTCCCCTCGCTTGGCCGCTTCCAGGCTGGAGGCGGCGGGAAGCCGAGCAGCCTCCCGCTGTCCCTGCACTGTCCGTGCCTGGCGCTGGAGGGGAAAATGCAGGAAGGGTTCAGCCACCTCTGAGACCCGCTGGCATCCCCCAGCCCCGAGGCAGTGCAGCAACGGGCAGAGGCTGCTGGTGAAAGCGCACAGCTTCCACCCCAGGAGCACCGGGCACTGCCGAGAGCTTTGCGCAGGGCTCGGCTGAAATGCCGAACTCTCCTGCCACGGTTCTTACAGAACCGGAGCGCATCAGGCTGCCAGACCCATACTAAAACCCACTCTTAAGGCAAACATTCAGGCCCTGGCCAGACTGGCAGATGGTGAAATGCAGTTACAGTAGCAGCAATCAACGCTGGGGTTACAGTAAATCCATTTCCGAGGCAGCGGGCAGAAAGACAGCTCTCTCGGGCAGGGGCAACTGCCTCCGAGGCTGGTAGAGAACCCTAAGACTTTCCTGCATTCAGCCCAGAAGCGTGTGTCTCTTCCCCAAAAGGTGAACGGGAGCAGAACGACCGAGCTGGAAGCTGGGTTGTGGTAAGAACAAGCTGCGGTGAGAGCTGGAGAGGTCGCTCCCCACCGATCCCCGCACAGGGCGAGCACGCACCTCTCGCGGCGGGGCCCACGCGAGGGCCGCTCTGTGACCCCCCACCTGGCATGGCTGACACAGGCTGTAAAAACCAGATTCTCCAACAGGTTTTATCGGTGAGTGGGCTGACGACATTAGATATCTCATTGCCCAAGGCAGAGCTCCAGCTGCCTTGTATGTTATTAGAGCACACAAACTTGATTTTTCAAGCAGAATAAATTACATTTGGAGGCCAGCTCCTCTCTGTGGAGCTCCGGTAGCTATTCCCATCCACACAGCACCCAGCCGTGACCTCTGGAGCTCTGTTCCTTGCAGATGCACCAGCCCCTTCTTCTCTGTCTCTGTCTTGGGACAAAACCAACAGCATTCCATGTCCAGCAATTCATCCTCCCACTCCCATCACAGCTGAAGCTCTTGCCAGCATGAGTCAGGCTGCTGAATGGGCAGTGACAATTTTTTCACATCATTTACATGTGGGGGACTAGCATGTCTCCCATTATCCTCAGGAGCTGTCCTGAAAAGAACTCCCCCCTACAAGGCTGGTCCCGCTTCTTCCAGGCAGGATGATGGTGTTGAAATTTTGGGAGCCCGAGCACTAGACAAAGATGGATGTGTATATATGGGCAACACACGTTTTGCACAGCCTATCGCATGCTGCTGGAAGCCTGGCTGTCACTTTCTGACCTACAATCAGCCACACAGGGAACAGTCTCTCATTTACAGTCCCCTAATCCAGCTCCTCAAAGCAGGGCTAGACAGAGAATAGCGCGCGCGGTTCCCCCTTTCTGCTATAGTTGTGACCCACGTGCTCACATGCTCAGGATCACACACGGTTGTGAGCAAGGTCCAGATCAGGTCGTGCTGGCTGGATCAGGGAAGAAGTTTCCTTTCCGAACGCAACCGCAGCTGCCCACAGCAGGGTGGGAGGGCCCTTCCTTCTCCAACAGAGTCCCTGCACCGTGCTCAGTGGTGGTGCAGCACGGTCTGGAGATCCTCCGGCAAGGAGCCAATGATGGTCTCGATGTACAGGCCCACCCGCTGCAGAGTTTCCTCCTTCACAGGGAGGTGCTGGCACCTGGCTTTCACCTACAGGGAGCGAGAGGAGAGAAACAGGGGAATTGTGTAACAGCTTCGAAATTCCTCCTTCTGCTTCGCCGTTGACTGAGCGAACTTCGCGTTATCTCTTTAGTTCAGGGTATGAGACAACAGGCAGGAAACTGTCACCTGAACCTCAGGGAGATTAAAAGAGTCAGAACTTTGACTCCTCTTCTACATGAACACTAGAGTTTCACAACTGTCCCCTTTGCCAGTTTTTCAAATCAGGGAGCGAGAACACAGTTTTCTAAGTAATAAGTGTCCCTGGTCTCTCCCTGCCACAGACAGAAAGGGGTGGGTGCAGGAAGAAGGGAGGAAAACTTACCAGCTTCTCACGAAGTTTTAGCACCAGGTCTACAATCTCCACCTCAGACTTGTCCTTCATCCAGGCCACAATGTTCTAAAGAGAAAGAACAGCTTTCTTCAGGGACATTTCCTCTTTACAGAAGCTTTTCTCAAAGAGATACCCCTAAGCAAAGCCTGAAGTAAAAGCGGGGAGATTTCTCATCCTCTTTCACAACCCTGGTTGCAGTACTTAAGCCTAAATGAGCAAGACAGAGCTCTCCCCACTCTTTTGACCATGACAGCATCAAGCTCTTGCCTGCAAGAGAAGAATTAAGGAAAGATGCAGTAATACGCAGGCAGTGCCGGGCTCCCCTCCTCCAGCCAGCACCGCGAATCTGGTGCTGTGCTTGGAGTTTAAATCTATTTGCCAGAGTCAGGCCTGTTAATAAAGGAGACAGCTTTGGCATTGCCCATACGATGCTCGAGGACCTGCACTGCTGAGCAGTGGAGCAAGAAGCACTGGTGTGGCCAGCAGGAGCCGGGCAGGGATGGGGCCCCTGTGCTCGGCCCTGGGGAGGCCCCACCTCGAGTGCTGGGCTCAGGTTTGGGCCCCTCGGGACAAGAAGGGCCTTGAGGGGCTGGAGCGTGTCCAGAGAAGGGCAGCGGGGCTGGGGCAGGGTCTGGAGCACAAGTGTGCTGGGGGGCGGCTGAGGGGGCTGGGGGGGTTTAGCCTGGAGAAGGGGGGGCTGAGGGGAGCCCTTCTCGCTCTCTGCAGCTGCCTGAGAGGGGCTGGAGTGAGGGGGGGGCTGGTCTCTGCTCCCAAGTCACCAGTGATGGGACGAGAGGGAACGGCCTCAAGCTGCGTCAGGGGAGGTTTAGGTTGGAGATGAGGGAAAATGCCTTCCCTGCCAGAGCGGTCAGGCCCTGGCACAGGCTGCCCAGAGAGGGGGGGGAGTCACCGTCCCTGGGGGGGTTTAAAAGGTGTGTAGATGTGGTACTTCAGGGCATGGTTTAGGAGACATGGTAGCGTTGGGTTGACAGTTGGACCTGATGATCCTAGAGGTCTTTTCCAACATCAATGATTCTATGGTTCTATGATTCTATGATTCTAAGCGCTGCAGCTGAAGATGCAGCTGGGCAGGAAGCCAGAGCTCCTGGGACTACCCCAGCAGCTGCTCAGTTTAAGAAATTGTACCTACAGTCACTACTAAAAATCCTACCTATTTTCATTAGGCATTAAGGAAGCCAGCAGTGGATGATGCTTCCAGTCTGGCACTCTGAAGGGCCCGATGAATGAAGAATAAAGCACCTGCATTGGCTAACAAAGCAGGGGAGCTGAGCAGCTTTTGTTCTTGTCCCCCACATGCACCGCTACTCCTGTGCACTGGCAGACATGAGGCAGAACTGCGATTCCCAAGGGCACAAAGCGCTGTCCCCCATCCGCCAGTGCAGAATCAAGATGTGTCAATAAGCGTCCAAGGTAGCTGTGCCCTGATCTGCCAGGTTTCAGGCCTGAGAAGTCTGATGTTGGTTTTAATACCTGTAGCTGGAACATACCGCTTCACAGATTGCCTCCAAATGAAGGGCCTCCAGCTTCTGGGTCATTTCCTTGTGCCTCTGACGGTACCAGCCATCAAAATTGGGAGACTTGAAGAAACGCCTGCAGAAGGAGAGGCGACATTGAGAAGGGGGCAGAGGGGGATCCAGAGAAGCACGCGGGCTCCTCCGCACCGAGATTGCCCTTCCCACTGCAGCAGACACGGATGTGCCAGGAAAAGACATTCTGATTCACAGTGTCATTAGGGATGGCGACCGGTTATGAGCTAATACGCCCTTTTTGTACCTTGTCTACTGCAGAGGCTTCTCTTCTGTCAGGCGTTCACACGATACAGCTGAGCAGCTTGAGCAGCTTGTCACCCACAAGGGGGGCAATGCTGCCAGTCTCACACCTCCCCCTGCAGCAGCGCGAGCCCAGCCAATGCAAGAAGCGGTGCTCTTTGCCCTTCTGCAGCCTTACTTGGCCCACTCCGCCTTTGCAGTGAGGATAGCTGGGATGCTTCAACATGGGAAGAAGCTCACATTCCTCTGCAGTACCTTGCTTAATTCCTCTCCTTTCCTGATGTTTAAAGCTTTCAACTGCTTGCTAGCACGGACCTAAGTCCCATATAAGTGGTGATTTACACCTCTCCTGCATAAACAAGGTATCATCCAGGCTACGTCAAAGGATGCGTAATTTACACCTTTCCGGTGCGGTACGGTCATAAACTGCGGGTTTTACTGAGCTGCGCAGGAAAACGAACAGGGGGCAGCACAATACCTGTTTTTATCTCAGAGTGTTACAGAACTTTAGATCAAATTCAAAATGGGATCGAAAAGCCACTAACTGAAAGACCAGGGTTGTGGCAGCAAGGTTAAAAAAAAGGTGAGAAAGTTTAAGATGCCGTATAGCGCTGAGTAACAGCCACTTCAGCAGCACGTTCCTTGCAGCTCTGTAACAGCGGGGATACCTCAGATGCTGTATTTCAGCATTTTCCTCTATCGAGAGGGGCCCACTTAGTATCTCTCCAGGCTACTTCCTCAGGCTACCTGCAGAGAGCACTTCACCAGCAGAACCCAGCGGATGTTTGTACAGTTTCTTTCTGCAACTTCAAGGAGTCTTGCTCTCTCCCCGGCACAGTGGAGCCCTAAACCCAGCCAAGAGCTCAAGATGGCACTGTGATACAGACTGACTTATGTTTTAATCAAGGGTTTGACTTAGGAACACAAGAAATAGTTCATGCATGAAATCTCACAGAGTTAAGAACTCTGGAAACTTCTGCACATACATCAGCTGCCTGCAAACCTCAACCAATTTACTGAAACAGCTTGTTGTCTGTTACTATTTCTCAAAATACTAGATATCAAAAATTAGATCTTGCTGTCTGCTGCACCCACGCCATACGGAACGGAAAAGCTCATTTTCTGCTGAATACTTTAAAGCACAAAACGGTACAAACTTTATCACACCAACAAAACGTACTAATCCATGACCACTGTCTCTGCTCACTTTCCCTCCTCCGTATGCGTACATCTCCCATTTTCCTTCCCTCTGGGTGTCCGATTTTGGGATTTTTCCTACTCGTATTGTGATAAGTGTCTTCTCCACCCCAGTTATAACTATCCTTTATGAAAACTGCGGATGATCCCTCCAGCACGCTCTCTTGAAGTCTACCCTGAAGGAACTACACCCTTCCGTGTCCTAAGAAGATCGCCACCGTGCAGTACAAATGAGACGGCCGTTGTCCCGAGCGCCGTCCAAACGCATAAAACCACTCCCGGACGAAGACCTACAAGCCTTTATACGCCGCCTGCCCAGGACCAGGCACTTCAAAAAGAAAGATTCCCTGGAGGCCAATAAATGACTGATAGCTCATAAAGAGCTGATGTCAGAGTCCCTTTCTGCCCCAGCAGTGAGGACTTAGTTTAAGTTCCTGAAGGTGGAGAACTGACAGCTTCTAAGCCCAACTGTATCTACTCATTTAAGAGACTACATAAAACCCAGGACTGATTCTGCCCTGTGTTTTCTCTTCCTGACCATTATTAGTTAATCAATTCTTCACAGGCATGAGCTTCTCAGGTGGCCAGTCTCTGTCCTGAAACTCCCTTTCGCTCCCAATACTAATTCAGGATTCGATGTTCATTCTAACCCGCACCAGCTGCTAAGGGGATAAGGCACGTAATTACCAAAATCTTACCTGTAGAGGCCTAACCAGTCACCCTTAAGTACACAGGTCAGCTGGGGACCAGCATGCTCGAGGGTCTTCATGAAATCTTCCTGACGGAAAGGACGAATCTGTGGAGGATTCTGCACAACAGAAAGACCGTATTACACGGCACCCGAAAGGAACCAGGGGAAAACGAGGTCTGTATTTACAGTGGAAAAGGCTGCACATGGCAGATGCAATAACGATGGGAAGAAAAAAAGTATGAACATCTCAACCAGCCTTGCTAGCAAAATTCAAATTAAATTCACAATAGCTGAGCTTACTGCAAAACAGGAAGCATCTGTACCAATGTTTGTTTCAACTTTTTTTTAAAGGACTAATAACCCTCTTCCTTCAGTGAGGGAAGTTCACACAGAGTATCAGAGTACGTGATCAGCATATGGCATAACTATTCCCGATCCCCACAGTCAAAGGAAAGCAGAAGCGACTGGAAAACTGAACATACCTTCCATGGAGTAATGGCCCTCTGCAGAGGCATCAGACTTGCGATATAATGCTCCTAAGAAGAAATAAAAAATAAAATAAAATAAAGTTACAACAGTCGAGAGGCCTCTTGTGTGGTCAGTGGGTGTGACGGTCTCCACTGCATCACATGCACAACCAACAGCCTCCTACTCTCCCTGGGGTTTTTTCCCTTCACAGTTGCACTTTACACGAGCCGAAGTGTCCCAGCTTGTTTCCCACCGCGGGCTAGGTTACAAAAGGATGCTAAAAGAATCCTAAGCATGCCATGTGAGAAAAGGTCAGGTGGGAAGAAGTTGGCAGGAGGGACTAGAATCTGAGAAGATGCTCTGCCCTCCCACGTGCGACCTCCCAAGGTGACGTAGAGAAGAAAGTGGAGGAGCCACATTTGGCCAACTGGATGGTCACCAAAAAAGCACCAGCAGCGTTCTAGTGGGACTACACAGGGAAGGCCTTGAAAGAAAGCATTTGCTACCATCTCTCTACTCAGCGCTTGTCAGGCCACACCTGGAGCACTGTGTGCAGTTCTGGTCCCCGCTGTACAAAAAGGCTGTGGACAGGCTGGAAGGGGTCCAGAGAAGGGCCACCAGGATGATCCAAGGATTGGGAAGCTGCCGTACGAGGCTAGGCTGGGAGAGCTGGGTTTGTTCAGCCTTGAGAAAAGGAGGCTCAGAGGGGGTCTCATCCCCATGTACCAGCACTTAAGGGGCAGCTACAGAGAAGATGGAGACTCCCTTTTTACACAGAGCCCCGTGGAGAGGACAAGGGGGGATGGACACAAGTTGCTCTTGGGGAGATTCCGCTTGGACACCAGAGGGAAATTTTTCACAGTGAGGACAGTCACCGTTGGAATAATCTCCCCAGGGAAGGGGTTGGCTCGGCCACGTTGGACCCTTCAAGAGTCGCCTGGACAGGGTGCTGGGCCATCTTGTCTAGGCTGGGCTCTTCCCAGAAAGGTTGGACTAGATGATCCCTGAGGTCCCTTCCAACCTGGGATTCTGGGATTCTGGGATCTGCCTTAGGGTGGTGATCACCACGTGGACAGGCCTCTCAAGCTCTGGAGCAAAGCTTCCCAAAGCCAGAGGGGAGGGTTTCACACAGGCACCAGGTTTGACTCCAGTGTTAGCGGGGAGGAGGAATGTTTTGGGCTCCCAACCCTTCCCTATATATCTGCTTTGACTACCTGTTGAAAAGAGCAAAGAGTTGGCATCATAATCAACTAACATCAAACCTTGCAGGAGACAAACAATGTTCTGTCTTTACACACAGTGTGCTGAATATCCAACCGGCAGACTTTCACGCTAATTACTGAAATTTGTGTTCAAGAGACATTTAATTCCTTTCCATGGAGTAAGACATCTCTACAGAGTGCCACATCTTGAATCTATTACAGGTGCTCAGCTACAAGCGAATAAAAGAGGGCAAGCGCAAACTTGTCACTCAAGCATCTGCTGTTCACCTCCCCTCACCTTTACACCGCTCTGACAAGTCTCTGCTCAACTCACCAGGGGAATAATGAAACTCTGGGTGAGCTCCAGGAGGTGACGCCTCAAAAGGGCACTTTGGACTTCAGACGGGCGTTTCCGCTGAATCCCCTGCAAGCACAAGCAGCGCGTTCACAACGGCGCTATTCTCTACTGTGCAGGCGGATGCAGAATCTGCAAACTCCGCAGCTGTAAGCAACCGGTCCAGAGCAGTCTGGAAAACCGTCCAGAACACGTATTCCGCTCTCCAGTTAAACACATTCTCGCATTTCACTACGTAGAACCTGTTTTTTCCAGACTCTTTTTCTAATAACAATTGTTCTCACTTAGGTTATCATTAGCGCCAGTATTTAATCCATAATATTCAGTGAAAAGTCTTAAAACTGGCACGATAAACATGTCCGAGTGTACTTGACTAAATAGTTACACACTGTAAAAAGCCTGTTCCTTTTGGCGAGTTTTGTCTGTTAAAACCAAGCTGTCAGCACGGTTTTCCCATAATGACATACAGGATGTAGGATAGAGTTGAAACTGCTTACCTTTAGTAATCTTTTTATCAGGGTTTTGTCTTTGTGAAGAAATGTTTTATAAGAAGTATAGATTCCTAGATTGAAAATTTAAAAAGCAAAACAAAACCAGAAAAAACCAGAAGTTAAAAACAAAACTTTGCCCACATACCTAGAGGAGGCTTTAGATTATATATTATTATATAGTGCAGGGATCACAGAACTGAAATTCCTAGCGTCAACCCTGGCAGCTCTGTGTGTGTCCAATTACAAAAATGATAAAAAATAATTACAAAAATTATGGCATTGCTAACGCAGCAGGATCAAAGGACCCTGAACTACCTCAAGGACCTTCTTATGCCGAGCTTATGGTGAGATAACTTGCGGCTAGGCCTGAGCTGAACAGTTAGTTAAGTGACAGACAGCTGTGTCTAGGTAAGCAAGTTCCTTTGACTTCCACTGCACCTAAAAAGCAGATATAGTATACAAAATTACTTCAGGAAAACCAGAAGTTCTCCCAACACTAAAATAATGTGTTCACTTGGCTTTTTCAATCTCAGAACGAAGATGTACGTTTTTTCTGTGTTAGATGGGGGACGCCACTACCGAGAACTGTGGAGCACGTTGAGCATGAGAAGATGGTAACAGCAAAATGTCCATTTGTTGAGCTACAAAGAATAACGTATGCAAGGTTCATGTGCCTGCAAAGCCTGCAAAATCCCCCACATGGAAGGGTAAATAAAATTAAATGACGCCTGACAAAAGGACTTGCCTGGTTTTGTGTCTAGAGTTTTCAGTTTAGCCAGCTTCTTCACCTTAACTTGCTTGGGCAGGTCTCCTGTGGAAAGACATCAAATGCCTAGCTCAGGCTCTGCATTTACCCGGACAGCCACAGCACGCACATGAGAGACTTTGCCCTCCAGAACATCCAGTCCTACACTTGTACCTCTTAAACCATATCCTCCCTTAACTCCACGCTCACATAAGCCTTCTACCCGCTGCCCTCCCTGCCAAAATTCTGGGACAGGAACATGTTGAGGAGGCATTGCAAACCCCACCCCCCCACCTCAACCTAGAGGTTTTCTTGGCTTCATGGATCATAATCAGAGCCTCTCCCCACCTCTCTATTCTTCTCTATGCAATTTTCTCTTTCCTGCCCAGGAAGGGCTTCTCCTTTTCTTAATGCTTCAGAAAAAAAACCACAGCAAGTTATCCTCGCAGCCCTTTGTCTTCACCACTGTTTGCGCTCATCCTGCACATCATCTGAGTCAGATTCCAGGCTTCCCTTTGGCTTCTCAGCTCTCACAGGAATGAAGATGTGTAAAATGACGGCTAGCACCGCAACTGCCAGCTCACTGCTAGCCTCTGACAAGGTCTACCAGCGCAACAGGACTTTGGTTCCACCCTTACCTGACATTCTGAGCTCCCCAACCCGGAGAATGTGTGGCCAGTGCTGGAGAGTTTTGATAAAGAAAGGGTTTGTGACCCCCACAACGATGTTTGGCCTAGAAAGATGGGGAAGGAAGCAGAACAATGCTAACCTCAGGGTTTCCTTCACACAGACAGTGGCAAGTGGGTAGCAAGGGTCTACTGGCTACTTACGGAGCCTGTGTCCTGGTGGTATACTCTTTAAATTCACTGTCGTGGATAGTAAAATAGGGGCGGTAGTCACAGCAGTACCTCAGAGGGGCCAGGCAGCTGTAACCAGAGACAGAACAGTCACAATATAACCTTCACAGAGGAGGACTGTGTGTTTACATGAGGTTTATATCCTAGAGCAGTGTTTTGTCCTGCCAGAGGTAACGCTCTGGAGGAGTTCCAGGTGTTTTTCTTTTTGCTAAAGCAGAGTTCAAAGCCAGGGAGACAAAGCTTCTTGGGGCTACAAACCATCAGGTCTCCCAACACGGGGGATTCACTTTTACTCTTCTCTACCATTGGTGGAATATGAGCAAGACTCTCTTGTTACGCTATTTGTCTTACATGCTTTCGTAGGCAACCTACCTCTAAAACAACTGACTCGGCAGAAAAGCGGATCCGAAAGAGAAAAATTGTGAGAATTTACCATTACCGTTACCTGTGCCTCAGAAGTTGAAGGCATTACCTGGTAAGTGCCAGAACCATTTCTGAAGAAACTGTAGGGGATGGTGCCATCACAACAATTGGCTCTCCTAGTAACATCAGCTCCCATAGCATCTGGATGTGAATTAGCACTGGCTGGAAACACCTGTTGGTGAAAGGAAGAATGAGGTTAGAAACGCACTTCAGAAAACACCAGACAGTTATGGCATATAAGCCTACCCAGGTGTGCTTCCATCCGGCAATTTGAAATCTAGGGTTGATTTTTAGTGTCCCGCAACCAAAGGCCACGTGTCTTTACACGTGCTGTTGCTCAACCATTTTATACATGTTTAAAGGAAACGCTTTCAGCAATGTCAAGCAACCTGCTGATCATGTTGCTCTCAGTATGTCCGTTCATCTAAGCAAAGTACACGTGGATTACAGCAGGTGCACGCCTATTAGAATAGCACCTAGAACGCCGAGAAGTTAGGTTCAGACACACAATGCGTGTGCCTCAGAGCTTAAGCGTGTCACCAGCTGAGGCCAGGAAAAGAAACCCTCTCACCAGGATACAGGGGGCTGTGTGAAGGGCAGCGCGCACAAGCTCTGCCAGCCCATATTCTAAATGACGCTCTGCAGAGCAGTGACTTTTGGTTCCTCGTTTGACATCTTCACTATACCTATGATTTAGACACTAGGAGCAGGAAAAGCAGATGGAAAGGAGAGGGTTGCAGGGATGGTGGCTCTCACCTGAAGAGATCCAGTTCGTGAATACTGGGGAGAACCAGTGGGGCTGGTAACAGATTCTAAACGAGGAAGAGGGGAAAAAAAAAAATTAAAAAACCGAAAATTGTTAGTAAATTGAAGCATCCTGACTGAAAGGCCGCCTACACTGACCACATCAATCACAAAGTAGCTCCCTCTACAATAAGCATAAAAAGAAGAGAACAAGGTTAACGCTTAGGGATACGAGCCAGGAGCAGATTTGGGTTGAGCATTCAAGGTCCAAATGAATTTCCTTCGCTAGAAGAGAGCCAAGAATCCCTTGTTTTCAAGACGTGACAGAATTCCTGTGCCTGCTCCTTTATTTTCTAGAGCTTCCTCTGGTGCAAGGCAGAGCTTAAGACACAGATAGAGACAATAAGGGTTGGTAATATGGGTGCCAAAAGTTGTGTGAGGTATGACATTATTCAAAGGATAGAAAAAGGCGACAAAAAAATCAAAGGAACAAGAATCAAAATCAAAGCTGAACAAAAGCAGTAAAGATGCTCAGAGAGCAAATGCTGCAAAACACCATGGAAGACTGAGGCAGGGTCTCATGGAGACCTACCTATGCATGAGTTCCCAGGAAAGGCAAGGTGAACAAAAACTGTGAGAACAATGCACATACATGACTCGAAGGACACCAGTTCTGTGCAGAGTCCTGTTTTGAAAGGCACAGGCACAACAGCGTGCAGTTTAAAGCAGATGGGTGGTTTAAACCGCATTAATCCCAGGCCAAAGTGGTTTCAAACAGGATAAGGCTGAAAGAGTTCCAGTTCTCCACCCTCCTTCCTTAGTAGTCTAGATTCTGCTCATCACTGGTTGTGTCATGCCACGCTTCATCTCACCTCTTGATTGAACTGCTTCACTGGGCTTGATCCTGGCTTATCCACCCTCGATGGGATTCTCACCTAGATTACAGATAAGGACAGGAAGATTATCCAGGGAGATGGAATCGGTTAGCATGCACACACACTTTGCTTTCTTCCCTAACAACCATCCGCGTGAGAAAGCTTCCTCAATTACCAATTCTAATTGTACAGAGGTTAGGAATAAAGGGAAAGGATCTAGAAGTAAACAGCGATTTCAACATCCAGCAGAGAAGGGAATGCATGTCCCACGTCCCAGTTTGCCTCGGCCTGCTGCTGAGCACGGATCATCAGCAACGAGTACCTGAATGACAACTCCCATCACTGGAAGGTTCAGGGTCTGTCCTGGCACAGGAGGCGGCCACTGATCAATCTCATTGCACACTGCAGGGACACAGGTAACGAAAAAAGTTTAACCTGAAGGTCAATACAGCCAATGCAGCTGGTCTTGTGAGTTCTGCCAATTTAACTATCGCTCATTCCTAGTTCACGTGTCGCCCTGGCTAGCTGCAAACACACACTATAGCAAAGAATTGTGCACTTTAGGTCAGACACCAGACCTACGTCTGCACCACCATTTCCAGCACAGGCCCAGCAGCACTGTACGGTTGATAAATCATGATTAAGTTGAACAGTGCAATAAAGACCTAGTCAGAGATGCAGCATTAGCAGTTTTTCCCTCTCCCTGGGAATACGCTGTATGCAGAACTGACAGCATCATCTATTAAGGTTGTCAGTCGTTTCCCATTAATACATCCTTTACAGGTGTTTATAATTTTGACAAGCCAACCACTTGGATGAAAGTTTTTCCCTGTCACAATTTGTTCCAGAATGAACTAAGCTGAACATTTCAGCTGCCTTTCAGGAACCTCCTGCTAAAACCTCTGGAAGATTTCAATATGCAAACCCCCCCTCCTAGACCTGACTGCTCACCTGCCTCCAGGCACGGCTCCAGCTTGTCAAAGTATTCCGGAGCAATCAGCTGCAGCAACGACTGGAACAAGTTCACGTATGGAAGGCGTGACACCAGCACCAACGACTGCAAAAAGGTACATTTAGGAGTCAGAGATCCCCTGGCGTGATCATTTCTAGCACTGCATATACTTACTGCATATACACTTACTAGAGGGCTATGCTTAAAAACCAACATCAAAAGCATGAAAGAGCTCAAAAGCAGCACTTTCACTGGTGGAATTCTTGCTAGCTACCTCGCTGTTGAACCCTCGGGCTTTGGGAGACCCTGGGCATCCACACAGGCAAGGAGCTTTTTGTTTGATGAATAAGCTCAGCTGGCAGCTTCTACCAGGGAGCCACCGCAACTAAGAGGGCTGAGTTTGTGACCTAGCAAAAGATCACCTGGAGGAAAAGCAAAAATAAATTGCCGGTAGGTTCCAAGCCAAGGAGCAGACCACTGAAGCTGAAATTAGGTAGAGAAACAAAATAAAGGAATTCTGGGGAAGAAGAAACAAAATAACTTGAAGTAATGCTGATTTGTTTCCAGCAATGCCTTTTTCTGTTGTTTTGGCATCTTTCTAATGCTTCTTTAT
Source organism: Phalacrocorax carbo (assembly GCF_963921805.1). Classification (NCBI taxonomy): domain Eukaryota; kingdom Metazoa; phylum Chordata; class Aves; order Suliformes; family Phalacrocoracidae; genus Phalacrocorax; species Phalacrocorax carbo. The sequence continues at coordinate 999,764 of NC_087513.1, read as the reverse complement.
GAACTGAATCACTATTTTTTTACAGCTTTTCCAACTCACTCCCACTGGGGGGTTTCAGTACTATGCTGGCATGCTCTTCCTCTAATCATTAATGAAGACTTTAATGACGATCCAGTGAAAATTTCTACAACAGTCATTTAAACACCTCCTTTCCAACCCAAAACTCTGCCATTAGAAATAAAAAGACCAGCCAAGCGTGACAGCGTACTCCACTGAGGAATTAACTACTTTTGCAAGTCTACCAAAGAGCGAGCGCATTAGCCTGGTATAAATATCTGTCCAGCAGGTCCCCAGGTTGTCCAGTTTCTCCAATCCTGCGACTTTTTGAGTGACCAATCCACTGCTTTAGTGGCGATGAAGAAACTCATTTCTGATTTAGCACAGCTCTTTAAAAGAACCTCCATGTCACTGCCCAGAGGTGGAGGAGAGAACGCACAGCAGGCCACGGAACTGCTGGGACAGGATGGCGTCGGTGTCTTCCAGCAAGTTACCAGGCCGATCTACTATGAAGCATTGCTCTCTGAAGAGCAGCTGTTCAAAGTTCATTTGTTCGAGAGGAGGCATTTTAGCTTTTGATGTGAAAAGACACTACTGAAAGAGTAATTCCACGGATCCATGGAGAAAAATGGATCTTAGCGTCAAAGCAAAATATTTTCCTTCTCTGGAAGAAGTCGGAAACGTCACTCTTTCAGGCAGTGACCGCAACTACCCGGCCGAATAATACAAAGCATTTTGCAGATTTGTGCTGAAATAAACACGCAGTTGGTGTTATTTTTCCCAGTGTCTGTGTCAAAGGAATTTATGATAAGAGACAAGGTTGGCGAGATACCAGCAGTGTTCGCTGCTGCTAGTTAGAAGCAGTCAGCCCAGCAGGAAATCCATTCCCAGACGGCTACTAGGAAGAAGAAAGATTAAAGCAATTATAAGAGCAGGGCTAAGGTATAACTAGCACAGGCTGCAGTAACAAGTGTGTCCTCTCACTGCCTGTGACACTAGAGTACATACTGAAGCAAATGTTCGAGCACTTCAGGATCTCATGATTCAGACGGCAGGTCACTGCTCATGTGATATACGCACCATGGCAACCACATCCAGGTTTGTTTGGAATTACACTCTCCACATATTCCTGGTCTCCGTGACCTTTGCCGTTTCCTGCAGAAACACCGTGGGTGTCACGTAGGAAGCGGTGCTATTTTACAGCTATGGATAGGTGCCTTTTTACAGCTACGTACCAGTTGAGAGTAGCAAGCTATCTGGTTTCAGTACTCACCTTCTGAAAATAACCTCTCTTCATCGAGCTGTCCTTGACTTGCCTGAAGTACACATAACCGAAGTAATGAGCTGACTCCCGCTGCAAGAGAGACCAACGATGCTGTTACTGAGAAACCTACTACCGCTAGCACCAAACTCCCTCCAGCCGCTGGCCAAACACCACACCTCGCCCCGGCTGTGACCCAGCTACAGCGCTCCCTCCTGTTGACCAAAGCTACCCATGCTCAGCTATCTGGGAGAGTTCACCACACGGGAAGATAGAGATTCAAACAACTAAATTCACAAAAAATTCCAGCCTCCAGGTAGCACCTTTCACTGGCCCCTTTCTGCAGCACCTTCAGGGCCATCATCTACTGGGTTAATTGAGGTTTCCACTAATGCGATGAGCTGAGCCAACCCACTGAGCTCGCCCTGGCGCGCCGCGCTGCCACCGATGTGCTCTGACTGTCAGTTTTCTCTGCCAGCTAGAAGATAATGTATTGTTGAGGAAGGAATACATCATCACATCATCTTCTGGGAGGAGGAAATGTCCTCCACCATACTGTTGCGTTCCCCTTTAGTCAGGCATTTAAGGCAGCACCAGCCAGACTTTGCTCAGGATGAAGCACAAAGCTGAATGATGCTTCCTTCGTAGCAGCCATGAAAACCAATAGGTTTAATACAAATCTCCAGCGACCATTTAAAACACGCTGTACCTTCTAAGTTCTCACTGACGTCATGGAGGAAGGACAGGTATCAGTGCCGAACACAAAGACCATCCTTAATATAATTTTTTTGAAGCCCCACAGGCCCCGTGGTTTAAGTCACCTTTCTCTTCCCAAGTATTATTTTATATATATATATAATGTACAGAATCCAGTACTTTGGCAGTTTTACTTCCCTTATTTCTTTAAAGCCAGGTGAATCTGTGAGTCAGTGTCTGATCGCTACAAAGCAGTAAAGATGCATGCAAGCTGAAAAATCTCTAGACCAGCATTTTTAGGAAAAGAAATCCTCCTGCTCCCGCTCAGACCAGCAGCCCATCTCTGGATTGCGTATCACAAAAATATATCCCAAAAAGATTGCTGAAGTGTTAAAAGGGCACGTGCACAGGAAGCATCATCTCAAAGGAGAAAGCAGATGAGGACAAGTTGATCTGATGGCCATCTGTTCAATTAAAAGAAGCAATAGTGCTCAGCACATCCCTTCTCTGCATGACACGGGCAGACAGGTCACTGATGGAAAAACCACAGCTGAAGACGCTGCTGATGTTAGTGCCTGGGTATGGTTAAACCAGCCCGCACGTCGCAAGCCAAAGAGTGGATCTGTGGCGTGCCAATTATGCCACGTTTTTACATGCATAGATCCTGCAATAAATGAAAATAACTGTCATCCCTCGAGAAAAGAGGTAAACATTTACCACAGACAAGGATATCCTTGTCTTGCCTCACAGTAACGTGCACAGGCAGCCGTGAACCCGGTTGGATGTCACCTGTGTGCCACCCTGTATCTTTTCGCTGTAGTTAGACATGACCACTGCTCTAATCTGGAGCCCCCCGGTTCAGTTCCATCTCTCAGAGTAGCTGGGATTCTCAACACGGCCCTCTATGACTATTAATGTGGAAGCAAGTCCCTGTGCTGAAAGCTTTCTCCTTTTCTGACTATTCCCATGGCCAGAGAAAATAGGTATTTTACGTAGAGAAAACAAATCAAAAGCATATTTGGCTTTTAACCCAATCACACTACTTTTTGCTTAGCAGGTGGAAGCAGTGCGCTGAAACGCAACCGACCTGCAGTGTTAGGGGTGCTTCTCTGTTGTACTCGCCATCGTCCTCGTAATGAGTCGTCCTCTGTCCCCCAGACTGACGAAGGCGGAAGCTAAATTGAGTATCCCCCAGGCCACCTGAGACAGAGAAGATCATAAACACTCAGGAAGAAGTAACAGTAAAGAGAAAGCTGGAGACTGCTTAAATCAGAAATGCTGACAGGAACAGGGATGCTGATTTACAAGGAACTCCAAAACCGAAAATGGAGAGTAACAGCATAGAGAAACCCCCAAACCCCAGTGCAAGACAGGAAGAACACACAGCTGAATAAAAGAACTGGTATCATTAAGCTAAACCTTGCCAGGCCATTGCTGGGAAACTTAGGGACATCAGCCAGTATCATCTATCCTGAGCAGCTGCAGCCACCGCTTCTTATCCACTGTACTGGAAAACCTACAAACAGCCTTAATCCAAGACCACACAAACACTGATTTTAATGACAGTCCCCTGCACGATAGTTCCAGCAAATGACCTAGAGAAGCACCAGAGGCGGGCACCTCCCAGGCCACCCTATTCTGCTCACCCTCCCACCACGCACACTTGGTACAGCAGGAAAAAAAGAAGCCTGAAGCCCTCAGGAGGTTTCATCAGTTGGACGGGCAGAAGGAGCAGGGCCGAGTACGTACAAAGAGGCCAGTTTTGAGGAAAGAGTTAGACACGCTAAGCTCACTGAACAAAAACCACGGCTAAACAGACTAAGGTGCCACAAGGGGGTAAGAGGATGTACTCCCCTCCCGCTGTTTGCAGGGACTACGCTCCGAAGAAGAGTAAAGACTGTGGTGTCTGTTATGAAGCTATTGCTATTAGTAATTAATTTAATAAAAGGGGCATTTAGCCTGAGTGTTCACCAAGCTCTGAGAAACTAGTGAAAGTGCATCCTTAAAAACATTTAAAACTAAACTGGGCGAAGCTATAGGAGACTAACAGTCGGGAGCCAGGCTTAAAGAAACAGGCCCTGGGATAAATTAACATGCTAATTTCTTATCGCCACCTTTCTGGGCAATAAACTTTGGGAATACTTCTGCTGTGAAAGCATCCTCTCCCCAGCTATTTCTCCTCACTGAGCACTTCCCTCACAAACACCGAAATGCTGGCAGCCGACAGCTGCAAACCTCGAGGAACCTGCCCTTCGTGACTTTTTTTTTATATTTTATTGGCATGGGTGAAGCATGAGTGTGCAAAGCTTATCAAGAAATTGTCCTGTCACCCACTAGATCGCAGATTCTACATCCAGAGAGCAATCAAAATGACAAGAAGCCTCTTTGTTCAGACCTCAGGGCTGGGTGCTCCTTGGCGTCACAGTTCTAGAAGATACAGCCCACCGGTCTCTGCTGCATTAGAGGCAATGACTCACTCTTTCCATCATGAACCCATTACTTCATAACGGCAACGAAGCATCCCGCAGGCTGCAGGCAAGGCCAGCAGATGCTACCTACCTGAGTAGGAGTCAGGGAAGGACAAGTAGCAGATACTAGTTTTCTGCAACAAAAACAAATGCACAGTAAGACGACCTCCATCACCCCTGCTCTTTAAAACCAGGGAAAAAAAATTAGTTATTACCTCTTTCTCTGTTAGCCTGAAGTCATACGGATACACCAACTGCAAAAGAGACAAGAGTCAGTAAGTCAATCACCCTGTGCCCCCCATGACTTCTACATAGGTCTGTAAACCATACAAGACGTGCCTTATTTCTCCCCAAGTAACACACCCTACAAGAAGGAACATCTCCCCATTTAAAATCTGACTGTCAATAGCACGGGACTTGTCGCAGAATCTTTATTTATTCTAGTGGATTTGGAGACAGACCCAATGGCTTACATTTTACTTGGATTTTACCTTGAGAGTCGATAGCCCCAGCGCCCGTTGGTAACTTCTCTGCACGGACTACTGATGTGCAAACAGCTGCTTTCTCTAAAGCAGGCTGGAGAGGACTATTCCAATGCTGCTTGAAATTATGTTAACCTCTGCTTACTGTCCAAGCTCCAAGCCTGGAAAGCACTAATATTCAATTTTGCACCTAAATACAAGATTTAAAATTGCCCAAAATTATGTCCTGTGTAGAAAGTTTTGGACTATTTCTAACTGTTGTTTGGAGGGGGGTCACTTTTTATTTTGATTTTTTAAAATCCTGCTAAAAAGTCACTTCCAATTCACTAAACCCACCCAATATTCTGAAGGAGTGAGGAAGGCTGGTGTCCTGAGCTGCTGAGAGGTAAAACCAGATTTCACAGCACTGAAATGAGAAGACAGACAGTCGGGACAGACTAAGAACTGCTTTAAAAACGAAGCTACACGTACATGCGATGAGGTATGGGAAGAAGAGCCACTGGAGGATGGCACGGAGAGCGTTAACAGCCGTGGCTGGGGAAGCAACCTTTGCGGCAGCATTCTGCAAAGATACAGGCAGGGCAAGATTACTGCCCTCAAGGGCAGAGGAAAGGATGCAGCAGTAATCAGGAGTGAGACGATGATAGTCTGGAGAAAGGCTCCAGCTGTACGAAGAGATTAGAAAACAATCTATCTACGTACACTAAACACCACGAAGCCCGGGGTTAGGCACAGACTTGGGTGTATACCCTAGCCTCTGGGGTGAGAACACTTATTTAACAGTCCTGAGTGACGACGGGTCAGCTAAAGACGCTCTTCACAGTGACCAAGAAGCAGAAAATGGGAAGCAGGAGGAGTTTGAGAGGATTTGGTTTAGCCTCCCTGATTTGGTCCGTGGTTAGAAAGACAAGCCAAGGTTTATTTTGTGCAGAAAGAGGTGGGTCTGGCACAGGCTTGAGGATTCATGCTTTGTCAGCATACCAGCGACGGCTCGATTGTGTTACACCCAATTTATCATCGGGCATTTCAGATAAGAGGGATCGTCAAGAACTTTAAAGCATCCAGCTAAAGACTCTAGCTTTGCAGCTGAACTATGTAAATGCTGATAACACTCTTCCTGCATTTACTGTAACCCGGTAAAAGAGAACTCAGAGCAAGGCTTCTCAGGTCAGGGCCGAGGGCAGAACCGCAAGCGAGATCCACCAGCAAGATCCACTACAGAAACAATCACACTGAGAAGGGAGAAATGACACAGCTACAGCAATAATGAGTTTCACATGTCGCTGGGCAGAGGATAGAAACCAAAATACTTGCAAATCTGTAGAAGTACACAGCCCTTACAGCACTTACTGATCGGGAAATGCAGAAATTGCAGGTGGCTTTAAATAAGCGGGTGAGAAAGAAACTAGCACTGAATGACTTGAAAAACGGAGATCTGCTCATCAGACTTGTGCAGCTCCCGGGCAGTAACTCTGCTTCAGGTCAGTGTGCGAGTCATCTGGTACTCAAATCAGGAGCTCTCTTCAGGGCTTGACTCCTCTTGCAAGTCTATAAATAGCAAGGGTGGCACCACGCCAGAGTGCTGGCAGTTCACCGAGCTAGCTCGCTTCGCTCTAACAATTCCCCACTGATTCCTTGGCAAGGTCATCTAATCAGCTTCAGAGAGTGAGCCAAATTAACGATTAAAATTTACACTGATTAGCCTTCGGTTAAAGCTCCGCTGAAAGACGAAAAGCTACAAAAATACGGGAGCAAAATTATCACGCACAAGCTACAGCGATGAGGCGGCACATTAAGGCACGACTGGAGAATGACGGCTTTTCAGACGCTGAAGCACGAAGGGATGCATTACAGCTACGCCACGGGAGGAGACGCGCTCTGCTCGCTGCATTTCTGCATTAGGCGACTGAATAAATTCTTGTGGCGACTAATTTAATGATCACACACAAACGTTTATTTTGTTAATTCCCATATAATAATGCATAGACCAGGAACAGAGACCGGGACATCTGATGCCGATTCATCAAGAAGCTCAGGAACCTCACAGCATTGTGCTTTCTGCGATGCCTGCTGATGATCTAAACTTGAGTTCAAGAGTCAAGACAGACTTCTAATTCTCCTGCTGCCTTTTCGGGGGGGTCTTTCTGCAAGTAAATCACACCAGAAGTGGATACTGACTGCCCCTTGCTGCTTTGTGGGTCCAAGTTTAATATGAGCTAAATGTATGTTTCACTTGGAGATGTGTGCTCAGTGGGTTGGGGGCGGGGGGGGGAAGAAAAGGAAAAAAAAAGGGGGAAAAAATCAGGCTCAAATGCTTCTGACTGAGCACAGAAGCACCAACAGACCCAAAAATTCAGATCTCATGTTTTTAAAAAATGGGCCTTATCTTCTGCATCTTTGCTTCCCCTTGAGTTTAACAGTCTGACATGTACTTCTGTGTTTGAGGTGGGGGGGAAATCACTAATTATTTACAAGATTAAAACCCCAATCTGAAACAGTAAGAATCCTAGTCACTAGAACTTTACAAAAGCAAAAGGACAGTAAGCCAAAAGGAACTTTTTATTTCTAAAAGTCCCTGGATATCTCAGAAGTGGCCCAAAAGGGCTTAAATGAAGTCATAACTTGTGAATTAGCCCGCTCCCCCATCAATACTGCCTTAACAAGCGTGGAGGTGACACATGTTGTTGAAAACAGATCCTTGCACTAAAGCTTTGCTGTTGATATCACACGGGTGCCAAGTACTCCGCTGCTGCCATAGCAACACGGAGAACATCCCAGAAAATGACTTCTGGTGACTCTGAAGTAACCCAGCTTCACAAAGTGCCTGTGTTTGGAAAAGCTCGAGGGGGGAGGAGCCAGCGCGGTCGTGAAAAGGGACATTTCAGAACGATGGGGACGAATTCTCAGCGTCTCTATGGCAGCGGCACCAGAGAAGTCGGAGCCCTTGTGGCGTCGGAGGGCGAGGGGCTGCTGGGGAGGGCTGCTCCGGCCGGACGCGGGCTGCTGGCCGAGACGGTCAGCTCGGAAACGTGTCTTCTCTCTCCCAGGTGTTTTTGCCGTCTGTAGTTGACTACTTGAAGAAACGTAAATGGGTGGATGAGTCAGAAATATTAATTATACGTAATTTCTGCATTAACCTGTGTTCTCCTTTGTAGCACCTTTTCTACTGTATATTTGAGTAGCAGCAGAGTGGGACTCGCTGAATTTCGGGCCGATGGTATATCTACATCGCAAGACAACTGCACAGAACACAAGACACCCAATATTCAGAAACCTGAGCAGAGCCTAAACAAGGACTTGGCTGCGAAGCTGCCGCCACAGAGCCTACCCCACTGCGGGGTAATTTTGCCTTTCTGCTCGGTGTGCTGAAGGACAGACGACACATGCTAAGCAGGCTTCAGCAACGCGGCTTCTGCGTAGATTTGGGCAGCAAGGGAACAAAAGAGATGTGTTATCCGGAAAGAATCCTAGACTCAGGAAAAAGTAATCTTCAGGAAAGCATGACAAGGTTTCAGCACAGAAACCCTGGCTGAGACAGGCCTGCTCCCAAAGCAGGACTGCAGGGGACATCCGAAGGTTGGACTAGGGCTGCCTGCCTGCATCTCCACACGCTGATTTACAGAGATGATGCAGAACGATGGCGCAACCTCCAGAACGGGAGGCTTCCCTTCCTTCTGACTCACGTTGCTGTGAGCACGTGAGGTAGCGCAAGTTACTCCAAGTATTTGTAGCCTGTTACTCTGTGTAATCCTGGGGTGCGTGACCAGCCTCTGTGCATAAATCACTCTTTAGAGGGATATACGTACATGCACAAAACCACAGAGAGCTCTGTCAAGATCTAATCTCAGTCAGCTACACTGATCTGGTAATGTCTATGGCAAACTTCCCGTGCAAACTCAGCCAGGACTGAAGTCCCACAGGGCTGGGTGCCACAGACGCATTTTTTTATCCCAGAAGCTTGCAGTCGAGCGCCCAAATCATAAAACTCCTTCCTCTCGGCTGCAGAACTCAACCTGCTTGGAGACAAGCTGCAGGATCTGGACCCAATCTAAACCAACCACGGAACAGATGGAAATAGGGAATAAGCAGGAAGGTAATGACACCATTTGGCTACTGGCAATAGTGACATTTACATTTTTTTGAAATTTTGAAACAATTTTACTTGGAATTCCCCTGTGAGACAGTATCAGCTTGAGCTTTTTTATCTTCCCAACCCCATCAAGAATGGAAGACGGGATCACACAGCTTCTCCTCTGCCTGGCTTCCTTTCTGGGCCTCTTACCCAATGCAGACCTCTGTTCCTCACCCAAAACCCTCGCTCTGAGACAGAAATCACAACAGACAGGCCAAAGGAGCGGTGACACTGAGGTTGTGTCACCACTCAGTCCAGATGCTGAGAAGTTCCTGGTGTCCTTCATCATTTATGCCACGAGAAACATTTTTCCCATCAATACTTATATGGACAAAGGAGGAAAAGGGAGAAAAGGAAGAAAAAGAAGAAAAAACCCATCCTTTCTGGGGATCAGCAAACCATATTAGTGCACACCGTGATCACAAAGTCCCCTCCTTATAATGCCAGACAGCTAATAAAACCAGTAAGAAAGCACCTTTGTAGCTACGTATTAAAACACACCTCTGAAGTATTAAATTGTAAATGCTAATTATTATCCCACTATTCATATCCTTTCCAGGGTATATCAGGTCTGGTTTTGCAGGAAAGAGTATAGAGCATGCGAAACTTAGGTCTCCAGCAGGTTTTTTTTTATTTATTTTCAGGCTTCATGGAAAGAAACATAGTCAAGTATTTAAGAAAAGAGAGCAGCAACAGGCTGATTTGATCTCCACCGCTTTCCATTCCCTTCAGAAGCTTCAGCATGACTTTAAAAATGGAAAGTCTCAATCCTCTGTGAAAGCGTTAACCTCCTTACACAAAGGCAGTGAGGAGGACTTCCCACAATTACAAGACAAATATCAAGGGATTTGAGATAATGCCTCAGGTTCAGCGTAATCCAGAGATATCCGGTCCCCTTATGTTGCATTTTTTTAAAACACCAACCAGCTCTTGCTGTCGGTCACACTACAAGCCTCAGGTAACTAACTCCCTTCAAATCCTCTTTCGGAGGCAAACAGCACAATCTGCCAGGGAATAGGGAAAAAACATTCCAACCCTTTCACTCCCAGTTCATCCCCTCTGCCCCCCCAGTGATCCCCTCAGGCATATCAGACCTCCTGGGAAGCCTCCGACACCGCAGGTGCTCAGGCTGACAGAGCAGCCTCAGCCCCCTGCTCCACTGTGCCCCTTTATCTCCCCATCGCTCCCCTGCTTCCCACCCAGCTCCTGACTCCTTCCCTATCGCTGCCCTGCGTCATCCACCCCGGCCCCTCCTTAGCACCTGCTGACCCCATGCCTCAGACCTGTGCCTTAGGGCAAGATTCATCCCTACCGCCGCTCCCTAACCCCGCACCTTCCTGCATCCACGGGCTGTCTTCCACAGTCCTTCCTCCCCAGCTCTCTCCCCACCACCCTCCTCCCTTCACAGCCTGCTCCCCCTCCTCGGCAGTCCTGCAGCCCACCACCCACCCCAGTCACCCCCCTTCCAAGTCCCCGCAGCCCCTAGCATGCACACCCCAGCACCCCGGGCTGCCCCAGCTCCTCTTGGCCCTGCACACCCAGGCCCTCTCCTGCCCCGAGCATCACTCCTGCCTTGCACATACTGGTGCTGGAGCGTGTCCAGAGAAGGGCAGCGGGGCTGGGGCAGGGTCTGGAGCACAAGTGTGCTGGGGGGCGGCTGAGGGGGCTGGGGGGGTTTAGCCTGGAGAAGAGGGGGCTGAGGGGAGCCCTTCTCGCTCTCTGCAGCTGCCTGAGAGGGGCTGGAGTGAGGGGGGGGCTGGTCTCTGCTCCCAAGTCACCAGGGACAGGACGAGAGGGAACGGCCTCAGGCTGCGCCAGGGGAGGTTTAGGTTGGATGTGAGGGAAAATGCCTTCCCTGCCAGAGGGGTCAGGCCCTGGCACAGGCTGCCCAGAGAGGTGGGGGAGTCACCGTCCCTGGGGGTCTTAAAAAAATGTGTAGACGCGGCACTTCAGGGCACGGTTTAGGAGACCTGTTGGTGTTGCTGGGTTGGTGGTTGGACTTGATCTTAGAGCTCTTTTCCAACCCTAATGATTCTATACACTGTCCCGCCCCTGCAAACAGCCTTAGCCCAGAGGACAGCCCAGCTGCCCCCAGCGCCCCCCCACACCCCACCTCACCCACCCCTACCTGTCTCCAGCACTAATTCTGCCCTGTCTTCCCACACACGGGCCCTTTTCCAGCCCTGCCTGTTCCCCCCCTCGCCACCTTTGCCTGCTCCTTCTCCCCTGACTCCCCATCCCACCCTGCCCACGCCCAGCCTCCCCTCACCCCAGCCGTGTCCCCCTCACCCCCATCTCTGCTCTGCCCGCTCTCTCCTCTGCCTGTTCGCTGCCCCACACAGAGCCCCTTCTCCCCCCCAGACCCACGGCCCTTCCCGGGCCCAGATCCCCCGGACCCCCAGCCGTGCCTGGGCCCAGATCCCCCCCAGACCCCCAGCCGTGCCTGGGCCCAGATCCCTCCCAGACCCACGGCCCTGCCCGGGCCCAGATCCCTCCCAGACCCACGGCCCTGCCCGGGCCCAGATCCCCCCTGGACCCCCAGCCCTGCCCAGGCCCAGATCCCCCCCAGACCCCCAGCCCTGCCCAGGCCCAGATCCCTCCCAGACCCGGGACCTTCCCGGGCCCAGATCCCCCCCCACGGCCCCCGGCCCCGCCCGCACCTCCATAGCCTGGCCCAGCTCTAGGTCGAAGGTGACCACGCAGACACAGTCGAGCCAGGCGGAGAAGCGGGCCCAGGGCAGCGGGGAGGCGGCGGCGGCTGCCCGGGGCCGGCGGGGCCGGGGCTCGGCCCGGCACAGCGCGTCCATGGCAGCGCCCGCTCCGCCGGCCCCGCCCCGGCCCCGCCCTGTCCCCGCCCCTCCGCGCCGCGCCCCCCGGCGGCCCGGAGGTCCCGCACTCACCGCCCCCACCATCGAGACGGCTCCAGCCGCGCAGAGCGGCCCGGGGCCGGGTTGTCATGGCGGACCGGGCGGGAGGCCTGGACCCCGCGGAGGCCGAAAACACGGCGGGACGCGGCTGCCGTTAAACCGCCCTCCCCCTGCCCCGCTCCTGCCGCTCCGCCGGGGCCGCGGCTCCCCGAGGCCTCGCCCCGCCGCGCCCCGCTCGCCCCAGGCCGCAGCTGCAGGCCCGAGGCCTGGGTGGGCCCCCCGCCCCTCCTCGGCCGGCAGCGCCGGGGCAGCTGCCCAGCCCGGTGCCCGCGGCGCGGCGCGGCCCGGCCTGGCGGCGGGCCCAGGCAGGCTGGGGATGGAGCCGGTGGCGGGGGGGGGAGCGCGCTGACCGCCCCCGCATCGCCCGGGGATGCCCGGCAGAGCCCTGCTCGGCACAGGGTGGCCGTTATCCAAAGTAAACGGCAAAGGGCAAATTGGGACATTAAAGTGCTCGGTTTGGTTAGGTTTTAAGGCATGTGAGCTCTGTGGCATGAGCTGCTGCCTTCCCGTGTTCATGCAGCACTTGGGGGGAGGACAGTGACATCTAGGAACTGCTGAAGTGTGGGTGGTCGGGAACAGTTCTGTGGCAGGTTTCCTCAGGCGCTGGCTGAAACACATTCACTTATTTTTTGTTTTTCCTTTTTTTTTTTTTCCCTTACTGCTAGACTGCTGCTCAGCCAGCTTCAGGCATGGAGCAGAGAAGCACTAGGGCCACTGTAAAGAAAAAGCCTAAGGAGAAAGAGTCTGCAGCAGCAGCGGCTTAGTCAGGCTCACACCAACTGACTCTCTGAGTGTCCCCCTGCACCCAGTTCCTCCTAGAGAAGTTTAGCTGCTGAGCTTATCTGCTGGAGAACTGGTTTTCACTCACACAAGCAGTAACCTCAGTGCTAACATTAGTTGTGTGAATTTGGCTGTAAAGCTAAACCAAAGGTTTTGGTTTGTTGGGCTAAACCGAAAGTTTGTTGTCAAATTGTATGGGAAGAGAGGTGCACGTTTCTGTGCGCTTCCTTCGTAAACTGCATCATGACCCACGGGTACAAATTGGGGTTAATTCTGACAAAACCACTAGAACTGCTTCAGATGGACATGATTTTAGAGGAGAACCTGCCTTGTTAACTATTGGATATATAGAGAGAGCTCTTTTCACCAGGATAGATGAATTTGCGTCCTTTCCCTTGGCTATATGTCCAACACACCCATAGATTTAAACCTCAATTTAATATTCCCATACTTGCTTGTCCTGCAATGTGCCTCTTGGAAATTGCCCCTGAGAAGAGAGAACGAGATCTTAGATCTGTGCTGACTTTGTGCCTCTGATAGATGCCTGTTCAGAGCAAAGGTGTGTGTTTCAATATTAGTTGAAATCTTTCAGCTATTGTTTTGATACTTGTCAGATGTTGTAAGTACTTTCATTACCCTTTTTGTTTCACAGTAAATGTTCTGCTCAGCAAGCCAGTGACGTATGTGGGGCTGCAGTGAAATCAGCTCCATGAGACCCCTTGGCAATCAGGTGATTTTTATTATGGGACAAAGGATGTCAGGCAAAAAACATCAGGTACTTTTTATTCAGGTTATTTTTCTTATATTTTCAGCATGCCCCTTTTCTGGCAAGAAGCAGCTATAAGCTTGCAGGTTGTTTGGTTTTTTTTTTTCACTTGTTTTCTTTGATAACCTGTCTTACACATTTAGTAAGAATTAAAAATGTATTAGAATCATAGAATCATAGGATTATTATAATTATATATCACTATAAGATTATATAATCAGGATTTTCTGAGCTTGTAAGTAGGACCAAAGTAGATGTGTCTCTTACGCTGGACTTCTCTAGAGACCTCACCAACATTTCATACGATCGTGGTGGCAAAATTGGCTGATGAAGAAAGTCCTCAACAATAGGAAGACCAAAGAGCTTGTTCTCCTTATGTATATGTACTGTGACAGCTATATGACTGGACAGATTGTTAATATCGAACACGTAATGTGTATCATAACAAAAATTCTTTAGATGCAATGTGCCGAGAGCCTATAATAATCTGTATACTTAACAGTTAATATCACAATTCATTGTCTGTGCTAGTGTAGCATCTCCGCACCCTAGTAATGAGCCACGGCTACATTTAGCGAGGTGTGATACAATCCAGACAAGGAGATTATATGGCTTAAGTGCGAAGAAATGGCATGTCAGGGTCATCAAAGTGCAAAAAAAATACAAAAAGACAAGGGGGTGATGCAGGTTAGCTCAATATGAGGTGGTCCTACCGCATCGTTAGCCTCCCCATTGCATTATCCAGCCATTTGGAAAACTATTTCCGACCACGTGTGGCTGCTGTATCATAACACAGGCAGGATAGCTGAGGGAAGGCCTGGCACTTGATCTTTCCTTTGACTTCCCCTGACAATTTACACAAGCTGAGGATGTGCCCCAGAGTATTTGTGTTTTAATGTTGTCTAAACACAGGAGCTTTTATAGTTAATTTCCTCAGCTTGTCTGAAACGGGGAAGACGCTGAGCGCTGATGGGTATCTGGCTCTGCAGCCCTTCTGCAAGGGGTGGGGAGGGTGCTGGCCCTCTGCTCCTCCGGACTTCTGCAGAGCAAGCTGCAAAGAGGTATTTCCTCCAAGAGAAGAATTTAATCTGCTCAGCGTGGAGGGCTGGGCCTTCTGAGCTTTCGGTCTCTACGAAACAGCTAATCACAGGCCCACAATTTCTAGCCTTTTAAGCGCCTATATGCTCCTGGACCATATTTGGGCAATAAAAGGTTCTGCAGAACTCAAGAATGCCGCAGATTTGATCCTCCCCAAAGCTCCGGCCTCGCCGGAGATACTGCGCTGCACAGGGCCAGCATGTCGTTTTTGCACGGCTCCTAAGCAACCTGAGTAAATAGAACATTTCGCAACCTTAACCACAGCGGTTGCTACACTTTCATCTATAATTATCTTTTGCATCAGAGCTCTCAAGAGCAACCGGCCTACCAGATTTTGCAGGATATTTTGCATTCAGCTTCAGTTTGCCTGCCTTTTTTCTTGCATTGCCAGCTAGGATAATATTCCCCAGACAAGAGGAGAAACATAAATACCCTGCAGACTAGAGGAACGTGCAATGCGCTGTAAGCCAAGAAATGTTAGCTCGCCAGCCTCACTTCTGATAGCTGTTTATATTCTGCGCACTTCAGAGCTTTGTTATTTGAACAAGGCCTTGTAACTTGCCCCAAAAGGCAGCCAAATATAATTCTTGGTGTTTGGAAAACCTAACACACAAATTATATTTAGGAAAAGAGCCTATGACTCCAGCAGAACAGACTAAGGCTCTTCCCCTCCTCCCTTCAGTGTTTCTCAGAATTAATGTCAAACTGCAGCTTGGCAATACTGATATGATGTCTGTTCTAGGCACTAGATCACACTTCATTTCTAAGCCAAGAATAGAGCCCAGCATTCTTGGTCATCGACATCCTATTTCTGGTCGTGCAGCCTCCTAGCCAAACGTGTGCCAGATCCCACTCTAGGTGTGAATCTTAGGGAGGATCAGGCTTATTCCTCTGGTTCCAGACCTGGGGAGCTGCGCTCAGGGCCTGAAACCTGAAATGTTCCTTGTGCTGTGGGTCTGAAGACATGAATATCCATACCCTGCCCAGGTCTTCACTGCAGCAGCCTTTGGATTCCTGACAAAAATCTGGTTTTTATGCTTTTTCACTGAACTTCAAACTCAGAATCAAAACTTCCTTAGAACAGGGTTCAGCGCGTCAAAGAAACAAATGAACTAGCTAGTAGTACAGCAGGTCACACAACAAAACACCATCCTGACTGCTTGATGTGTAAATCAAGTTATTTCAGTTAAAGAGTGGCAGCTTTTCAAGTTCAGAGGTGTATGTTAATGACATAGTTTTGGTTGTGAAATACACACTCGCTGTGTAGTAAAAACAGCGAGACGGTGCTCACCAGCCTTGTGGTCCAAAGACCGAAAGTTTGTGTGCGGGACGGAGATGCAAGTACGTGTGCTGATACTGGGGCGCGGGGCTCACCGCCCCGGGGCTGGACGTGGTGGTGGCCTGCAGCCAGGGCTTTAGGTCTGGGTCTGCAACAGCGTCGGTAACAAGCTCACGGTGACAGGCCGTCCTCGTCGGGGGCAGTGGGGCGAATTCTCGTTGTGCCACCTGCGAGAATGAGTTGTACACGTTGCGTGCTTACACGGTTGGGGTTGTTTCTAAATTGTCCGTGTCTGTTGCTGTTAGCGTCAACAATATGCTAAATGACATACAAATTGGCACGACGACAACTTTGCTATCTCAGAGAGCTTGCGGCCGAGCTGCTGTTCGGCCTTTTGACACGGCGCAATGGCAGGCAGACTCAGCTGCTGCATCTCTCTCCAAGACAGGGAGAACTGAGGTCACTGGCCAGAATAGCGGCTCCATCCCAGCGCTTGAGTTACTGTTAATTTAAGCAGAGCTGGCACGGTTGTACCTTGCTCCTTTCTGTTCATTCTGTGTGACTTTTGAAACGATCGGTGGGGAAACCAGGCTGGTAGAAAACACCGTGCAAACGGCAAAGCTTTTCCTTACTCGCAGGCGCTAGGATTTAAAAGTAAATTCACGTTTTTGTAACCGGGCGACGTCACCGTACTAGTTTAGTACAAAATGGTAAAAATCTTTGGGCATTTTACAATAAAACTGTGAAAGAGGCAGCCCTTTTCGGAATATATTTTTGCTGCATTGGAAACTAAGTGATCGTAAGATCATTCAAGTAACCATTGGACTGAACACGGGCAGCATGAATGCCAATGCACAGTTGCCCTGGGAGTGCTAAAGCCGTTGGAAGGACACTAAACCATCATCCTCTTCCTGCGTAGGACAGCTGAAACGTTGGTGAGAGGACCGTGACATGATAATATTTTACATTACTTACATCCCAGGGTGGATTTTAACAATAGCAAAAGACATGAAACCTAAAATTATGGAGTTTTCATATGTGCACAAGTAGGCGAACACTGATT
Organism: Phalacrocorax carbo; assembly: GCF_963921805.1. NCBI lineage: Eukaryota > Metazoa > Chordata > Aves > Suliformes > Phalacrocoracidae > Phalacrocorax > Phalacrocorax carbo. Next base: position 982,815 of record NC_087513.1, on the reverse strand, counting down.
TTTGTATCTGTTTGAACAGGCAAGAGGTCGTACCTGTCTTCAGCATCTGCATGTCAGCACGAGTAGCCGCAGGAGGGACCGACAGTTTGTTCACAGTAGGATATAGCTGCCCTCGTAAAACAACCAGGGTCTCGGACCCGCGGGTTATTTTCCCTGCTTAAGGAGCTCTCCCTGTTCGTGTACCTGCCTGCGTCCTGGCCGGGAGAGGTGAGCTGGCAGCCCGAGCCTGTGCTCGCTGCCAAGCCCAGACAGTTCAGCTGTATTTTTATGTGTTTCATAGGGCTGGAGGAGAAAAGAAGGAAGCTGTTCCAAGGCTGCTACTCTAGAAATCAGCTGGAGAAGGCAGGTCTACAGCCCCGGCCCTCCTGCGCTACGCGGGGAAGTGAACACACTCTGGAGATGGCTGGAAGACTTGGGAATTTGCTTGGACAGCCATCGTTGTGTCCCTGGGAGCCACAACACGCCACGAAAACCGCTTTATAATCTCACTACCCTCCAACAGACAAAGCAGAGAGATGAAACTTCTGAGGTTGTACTATTTTTTTTCTTGTTAATGGCCAACAAGGTGTTAATTACCACATCCAGGAGCCCTTGCCTTGTTGAAAAAACACATATAAACTGGATATTTTGCCTGTTTAATTATGGGTGAAATTTTTGGTGGCATTTCTATGGCAAAAGCCCCAAACCTTATAGTGTAAACAGGGTGGTATAAAACCGTGTAATTTTTCACACGCTGTGCTGGCAAACCCCACCATTTCCCTTGCTGTCACCTCCATCCACGGGGCACGTTTGCCACCAGCGCTGCGCCAGCAGGCGCTTCCACGGCCGATCCCTCCGTCCGTAGGTTCTGAAGCAGACATGCACGCGTTAAACTTTACCCACACGTATTAATATTTGCAGGGTCAAGGCCTAAATAAGACCAGTGAAGAAGGACGTAGCGGTAAATCTAGTGGCAGGAGTTCACTTTGGAATCGAGAGAAGTGGTGGATCGGTTCCTGTCGGGTTCCTGTAGGATGTTGGCACATAGAAAGGAGTTTATTCACGGAGGAAGACAAATCTGGGCAAGGCAACAATGAAATCTACTTAACCCAGCAGCAGGCATGACTAAGAGGTATCTTTCTTCCCGGTCCTGTTTTCTTCTATCTTTTGGGTCGTCCCCTCCTCCCGCCCCCACCACCCTCCCGCCCGTCTCCCCCACGCTGATCCCCACCGCCCAGGACACTCCGTGCCACCCCAGCCCCCAGCCCCACGGCAGCGCCCACCCCCGCCGGCCCCGCGCCCCCCGGTCCCGGGGTCTTGCCCTCCTCCCGGTCTGGGCCTCCGGGGCCGTGAGCCTGAGCAGGGCCGGGGTCCTGCCCGCCCCCCGCCAACAGCCGTCCCGGGGGTCGGGGGGCCCGGGCCCGGTCCCCCCGCCGCACACTGCTGTCCCGGGGCCTGTGGGCTGTCCCCCTCCCCTTCAACCCCTTCCCTGCCGCTGGAGCCGGACCCCCCGGACCCTCCCCGCCCCCACCAACAGCCACCCCGGGGCTCGGGGGTCCGGTGCCCCCACCGCACACCGCCGTCCCGGGGGCTGTGGCGTGTCCCCACGGCCGGGGCCGGACCTCCGGATCCCGCCGCCTTCCCGCCGCCCCCGCCCCCAACCAACAGCCACCCCGGGGCTCGGGGGTCCGGTGCCCCCACCGCACACCGCCGTCCCGGGGTCTGTGGCGTGTCCCCGCTGTCGGGGTCGCTCCCCCGGCCCCCGCCGCCCTCCCGCCGCCGCCCCCGCCCCGGGGCTCCGCCCCGCCGCCCCCGCCCCCGCCCCGGGGCCTGGCCCCGCCCCCGGCCCCGCCCCTCTCCCCCCGCCCGCCCCCCCCGCGCGGCGCTGGGCAGCCCCGGGGCCGCCGCCATTTTGGAGGCAGCCGGAGCGCCCGCAGCTCGCCGCCTCGCCGCCCGCTGTCAGCGCAGCCCCGGCCGCCGCGCCCCGCCTCGGACGCGGCCCATGCCCGCCGGGCCGCCGGTCCTCGCAGCCAGGCAGCGCGCCAGCGGCCTCGCCGCGGGGCGGAGGGCAGGCCCGGACCCCCAGCAGGTGAGACCCGCCGTCGGGCCCGCCGCCCGCCCCGCCGAGCTGTCACCGCCGCCCGCCCGCCCGCCCTCCCTCCTTCCCGCCGGGGCCGGGCCGCGGGCCGCTTCCCCCTTGCAGCGCCGTGGCCGGGGCCTCGGGCCCGGCGGGCCGCGGAGGCGGTGCGCGGCCTGCCGCCCCGCCGGCCCCGCCGCCTCCTTCCCCCGCCGCCGTTTCGGCCTCCTCGGCCGCAGCGACGCCCCCGCCGCACCCCGGTTCCGCGGAGCTGCGGGGCCGCGGCCGGCTGCCCCCGGCTTGTTTTTCCGCTGTTTTTGGGGGGTTTTAGCGAGCCCGGAGCCCCCCCCCCGCAGCTCGGGGGTCCATTTTCGAGCCTTGCTTTCGGCCGTGCTGGAGCCCCACCGTGTCGTTTCACGCCGTATCTGGCTGAAATCGAACTTTCTGCGTGTGTCACAGTTTGTTTTATATATTTTGTTTTTTTGGGGGGGTGGGGTCGGCTGGTGGGGAACGCGGGGACCCGGGTGTCCGTGACCCACGCCTAGCCGGTGGCTCCGTGCCGAAGCAGCCGGGAGAGGTGGTGTTGGCAAGGTCGGAGGCGGGGGTCGGCGTCCCGGGGACCCGCCGCCTTCGGGTGTGCGGGGCCCGAGCCAGGGACCCCGCCGGCCTCGCGTGTGCAGCCGGTGAAAATAAATGTCACTGGGCTGGGGTTATTAACGTGCAGGAACTGGGGTAGGGGTTGCACCCGCGAATGGACTCGCTGCAACACGTAATCTTGCAGAAAAACGACTTCTTGACGAGTCTAACGAGGGCTGCCTGCCTAATTTGAAGGCCTTGTTTTGCACTAGTTAAAAAAAAACCAAAAAAACAACAAACACAACAAACCAGGAACAAACTAGGAAGTGAAAAAGAGAAACTGAGAGAGCTTGGAGGGACCTGAGATATTTTTCATATCTTGATCTCCCACTTAAAAATTAATATTTTGAAAACTGAAGCTTGTTTTCATAATGTACTTTCTCTCTCAAAAAACAAAGGCGAAAGTGGTGATTCCAGTCCTGTCCAGAGCTACACGTTTGAAGCCAAGCATGTAATCACTTACTAGCAGACTTTTGTTATAAAGCACTGTTTTAAGAATGGTGGGAGAAGAAACATTTATGATGTCTCTTGTTAATCTGACGCTTAAAAGCAAACAGTCTGCCAAAATACTTCAGTGGTAAAAAAATCGGGTGGATGGTAATATAGCGATTTCCATAGCAACCAATGGCGATATTGTGGTAAGCAGAGTTAAATTTTGGAATGTGCAACAGGAACACATAATGATCCGTACTGGTTTGAGTGATACCGGTAAACATTTGCCTGGGAGAAGATGACCGAGGATTGGATGAGAACAAAATGGTTTGAAATTGAAGGCTGGCTTTGTTTTTTGTGTCTTCGATATGCAAACATTCCTGGTGACTTTTGTACTTTCTTTGTATTATGCTGCAAATGCAGGGACCTATGACAACGTCCTGTCTAGAAATCGTGGAAGGCTTGTGGCGCTGCAGCAGCTTTCTGGGAAGAGCTCGGTCTGTAGCAGAATGGTATCAGACAGGTGGTGCGGAACACAGCGCTGAGGTTTTTGGGAGGTTCCTGCAAACCTCAGACTGAGAGAGCGACTGATGTCAAGCGTTTGTTCTGGGGATGGCAGGGAGCGCTGGAGCATCCTCCTCTGAGCCTGGTACTCGAAGTCTTGGCTGTGTTGTAGGAGGGACAGGTTGAATGTCTAAGTTCATAGTTTAGAAATTGGAGAGTGTCAAAAATGTGTAACAAAAAGAAAACCATTTTTGAGAGCTCATCTTCTTTTTTTTTTTTTTTTTCCCCTGGTAAGCAAGCATCTTTAGTCTGTGGGCTTAAATTATTTTTAGAATACTCCAGGCCGCTGTCATGAGCAACATAGCCTGTTTTGTGGTGCTTTTCTGTGGGGGAAGGCTCAAGCCCTCACAGCCCCCCTTCTGCAGAGGGGGGGCCAGCAGTGCTTCTGAGTGGGGCTCCCCCAGTCCTTGACTCAGTTTGCTGGTTGGACTGGGAGTCAGCTGGAGTGAATTAAATCCTCGCTGTCCCCAGACAGCGTGATGCTGAGCTAGAAGGAGAAATCATTTAGTTATGCCTCCGTTCCTCTTTGGTGGGGAAATATCCCAGCCGCAGCTGATCGTGCTCTTCCGTGCTGTGCGGAAGGAGCGCTTCATGCGTGTTCTCCCCTGAGTTTCACTGGCTGTGGCTGCGGTGTCCCAGGGACACCAAAACTTGTTTCCTTCCCCGCGATGCAGAAGGGCATTAGTGGTGCAGAAGTATTTCAGCAAAGAAAGGTGTTACGTTTGAGGAGAGCTCGGGGCGGGGGGAACAGGTTGAGCTTTCTTACTCTGTGTTTCTGATGATGAGGTGTGTAGAAGTGTAAGTGCAAAAGCTGTAGATTACATGTTAGGGAAAATGACTTCACATACATAATCAAGTAGTATGTTTTTTTAACACAGTGGCTTGGAGTCTGAAGTGTTAGTGCCTGAAGGGCAGTAGCTAGAACAGCGTAATAAGCTCAGCCATAAAAATGGGCAAACTGGAATGCCAAGAAATAGAAGAGTATCTTGTTATAGTAAATGTTTCTGAAACAATAGTGGAATGACAAGAATAACTGGGAAACTTGAGTGTAAATGACATGGGAAAACGGATGAGGTCAGTGAGTTGAAAGGGAAGCAGGAGCTGGGTAGTTGACAGAACTTTTGAGAACTTTGTAGGGAGGAATATTTGTGGGAGGTCTTCTTTTGCTAGATGTAAAATGATTGAAAAACTAATTGAAGAGAGCAAAGTTAACAGACTGTATTCATGAATGATGCCAGCGCTCCATCTGAGCACTCAAATATGGAGCCACGGTTCAGAGCAGCAGTCTTTTACCCTATAAATAGGGCTGAGACAGTTCTGTTCTTAATTACATTTTATGGGCTGGGGAATCAGTTTGACTGTTTGTTACCTCCTTTTCACAGAAAATCTACAGATGTGAGTGGGTTTATATAAGGATCAGGGAAAGAATGTGGCCTCTGTGTGACCAATAGTAGCAACAAAGGAACTTAAGTGTCTTCTTTGATTCAATATTATTAGAAGCAAAAGTATGTTGTCTTTTCTGTCCACTGCTATGTTTCTAGGGCACTTGTTTCTTTAATTGTGCTTTTCTCTTTCTCTCTCCCTGTCTATATTCCTCCCACCACCCTCCCCTCCCCCGTGATGGACTTCTCTGCTCCTTGTTTTGGTCTGTTAAAACAGTCAGCAGTGCAATAACCAACATTGACATTATTATTACAGGCCTTGGCTATTTTTACTTGCCTGTTAACTCTGGTATGGGGGGAAACTCGGGCAAATAAATACTAGTTATCTTGGAAATGAAGCTTTCTTAGCCAAGGTTAAAAATCTGAGACTGAAAAAGCTTGGATTTTTGTGGAATTGGAATGGCACATGCACCGCGTACGTGGTGTTCGGATCAGGTCTGCAAATGGGAAGTTTGACATCGGTGGCTGAATTAACAGTGACGTTCCATCTCTTTGCTTATTAATGCCATTTAGTCTGAGATAAAGCTGAGAGAGTGCAAGTAGCTGCAGTAACAAATGGCTGCATTGCAATGCCTGAAGCCGAACTAAAATTGTCATCTTTGGCAGGGGTCGCTTCAAACTAAACGCCATGTGGCACTGAGCTTTTGAAAGGAGGTTGTCAGCAAAATTAGGATGAGCTGGCTTAGGAGAACGTCATGTCGAAAGAAATAATTTTAAATGTTAAAATCATTAGCCTGAGCACAGAGGTTCTGCAGCTGTTGAGGTGTGACTGCTGACCGCTACTAATTTTCCCTCTCAATTTCTCGTTCTGTACCTGTTTGCTGCTTCTGTGCGCAGACTGTAAGCTCTCCAGGGCAGTGGCCGTGCCGTCGGCGTGCGTGGTGCCTGGCGCGGGGGCGGCCCGTCCCTGAAGTGGTGCCTCTGGATGTCACTGCGTTGCAGACACCAAACTTCTTACCGTTGTGTCAATGCTGTGTGCTTAAGGACGCAGTCTTATCTCGACAGCAGGGGAAACAGGAAGGGCTGAGAAAATAACATAATGGTTAAATGGCAAAGCTCAAGACATTTATTGGAGACAAACAAGCAGAGCTCAGACCTCCTTACCTAGGCAAAATAAGAAGCTTCCACCAGCTGTTGTTTTGGTAGGTGGCATGGTAGGCAATCGACGTGGTTTGCAAGGAAAACCTTCCAAGTGTGTTGATTACTTGAATTCAAGGTTTGTGTTCAGTTGGCGAAAGTCTCTGCTGTTCTTTCCAGTATGCCTATGCTAGTTATCTTTTTTTTTGTTTTTAAATTTTATTTCTGCAGTTTGCTGCTATTCAGAGCGTTGTGGCCTGCAGTGACACTGATAACTATTAAGTCACTTTGATTCTGATTTTGTTTGGCAGAATTAGGCGCAATAGCAGCAAAGGAGAGACTGGCACTGCTTGCTGGGAGAAGGACAAAAAAATGCAAAGACTACTATAGTGGAGATGGTCTTTCTTGCTGCAACCTACAGGAAGGAAGAAGGAAATAGAACACAAGATATTTCAGTTTCAGTTTTGTCTTTGATATTTTTCTATGGGAGACTTAATTATGTTAGCTGAGAAAACGCATGACAGGTATGCCTTGACATTTTGTGATAAGCAACTTAGATTGTCTTCTGCATAGCAGTTTCTTCCTCTCTTTTCCTCGTAGTCTCACAAAACCTGTGGATTGTTTCAGCTTCTTACTTTCATGTGCAGCGGGGTGGGATGAGAAAGGTGGTGTTTCTTTAGCTGTTTTTCATTTTCTTCCTCCAGAAGATCCTCTGGTATGCCATTGAACATAATTATTTTCTGTTAAGATGGATTTCTTTTTTTTGGAAGGATAATTGAGACTATAAGCTAAACAGGTTGAAAACTGTATCCCGTCTCCCCGAGCCAGAGGGCTAAGGGCGCAGTTCCACAGTGACATCAACGGGCCCGAGTCCAGGTTGCCATGTGTTGGCAGTAATATTTGTGTAACCGTGTGGTACGCCACCGCGGAGAGCTGAGCGGGCTGAACGCTAACCCTGCTTGGAGGGAGTAGTTTTCAGCTGGATCAGCTCCCTCAACCAGCTGGATCTGTAGTTGCATAAGCAAGCGCTGACACAAGGGAGGATGCAAGAACGTGTGACCCAGGAAGGAGAAGAGTAAAAGAGCAGGTCTCTTGCCGGCTGGATTTAAGTGGGGTGTGGTTCCATGTCACTTATCCGGGTTTGCAGTGCAGCACCTTCCTGGTTTGTCCCTCTGCGTTAGCACTGGTCCCGAACTTACAGGGAGCAGGTTTGCCAGAAGCCTGTCCCCAGGGCCCCTGCTCATTTTCTCCTGGTTTGGTTTATTTAACAGGCATGGTAGGAACAGATGAGCACCGCTGCCGGACAGTTTAAATGTGAAGGGATTGGGAATAGTGGGGCTGCAGCAGTGTTAACAAAAGCCACGATCCCGTGTTAGGTTAAATCAAACTAAGCCGAGCGACTAGAATGTCCAGGTCACCCTCAGAGGCCCAGGTCCCATCGCTCGTTCCTGAGCCAGAGTACCCAGCTAATGGCCAACAGATGCGCAATCACCACTCTGTTTGACTAATTGGAAAATACTACATGATGGATTTCAACTTAGTTCTGTTGCATGTTATCCTTTTTCTTTTTTTAATACAGAAGCTTGTTTTTCTTAGTGCTCAGTTGTTTTTTACTACTTCTGCATTCTCCCAGTCCTTTACTATATTACTTTTTAAGATTACGTCATCCATGGTATATCCGAAATTTTATCTTTTTCTATTTTCTTCCATAACTTTCTAAGCTTTTTTTTCTTCCCCTGCCCCCCCGCCCCCATTGTGTTGCAGACTCTGCCTTCACTTTCAAGTGGCTGGAGACCTCTCACCGAAGTTCACATATCTATGCTGTAAATGCCTACATCTGAGGTAATCATTTAGGATTCCTTTTTTAGTCGATGGAGAGAAAGAGATGCCTATTTTCTTTTGATGCAGAAGTCTGAAATAGAGATAAGTTTTGCTGTAGAAGTGCTCATTTCTCTCCTACTGCAAAGGGAGCCTGGGTGACTAATTCAGATTAGTCATCCATAGTATAAATATCTACACGTTAGGTGAGACAGATCCTGTTGCGGAAGACTCTGCTTGCTAGGCAGAGATTCTGATAGGGACCTCCTCACCTCGCTGAGGTTGCCTTCTTGCCCTGATGGGTTGTAAGGGGAATGAGACATGGGATATGTTTTGCGGTGTGCTGGGTTCTTAGCTCTGCTTGATGAATCTTCTTCCTCTTTCATAGCTGACTGACAAGTTTGAGGTTGAAAGCACTGTCTATAAATGATTCAGAATCATATAGCTATCTCTTTAAGACCAATACAAGAAAACATACTTAAGTTTTTGTCATATACGTGACCAGCACAGTTGGTTTTCCAGATTCTGTTTGAGACATACGGGTGCTAGCCAGAGGAGTAGCATTACGTTGTGATCGTCTGCCTCGTGAATAAGCAGTAAGTTCCGTGGTGCAGAAGACAGGATTTCTCCATGTTTCTTCAGTGCTTAGCATGAAGAGGACCCTGAGCTGAGAAGTTGTTTATCGCTGTTTTAGTAACTGTAAATACTGAGTTTTTTAACTTGTACTTTAATTATGGCCAGTCCTAGAGACCGCTACACGTGTCTGAGTTTTGTGAAGACTTGGAGATGAAGTAGCAGAGTAGTTTACAAAAAATACGAAGGGGCTTGAGGGTGCCAAATTTTGCAGAAAGGCGCAGAATGTTTTAGGGATGCAGTGCCAGGAATAAATGCATATTCGACTTCATTGATGTTACACTGTACCCACTGTTTCCTCTTACAAAATAAGCAGCTAATTTCATTACTACTTTTTCCTGTTACTTTTGTCATCTTTGTTCTTAGCTGGCTGTAGTCCCTATAAAGTAACTGCTACAAGTAAGTAGTGTTAATATCTGTAGTGCTTTCAGTGTGGCAGCTTTCATCCGGTGCGTCCATGGCCTCCGCGGTCCTGTTTTTCCCCTCCATTTTACATAGCAGCGCTGCTAAAGAATGTTGTATCTTGCAGAAAACCTCACTGCTTCGACTTCATTTTTCATGAGCGAAATATTTTGACTCCATTGAGGTGAGCTTGTACGCACTGGTTTTTGAAATACCCAGAAGAAAATGTTGGAATGAAGCGGTGTGGTTCCCAAGAACAAAACTGTTTAAGCATTTTTAGTCTTAGAAGAGAACAGCAAGTAAAAATATTCGGTGTACGCTTGGGGTTTGGATATATGCTTGAGTTTTTACAAGGCACTGTGAAGTGAAACCGGATCACCTAGTAGTCACGGTAGACATTTGCCATGCAAGGAAAATGCTGTTGCATAATCATGGTTTGTTGTTAGAGCTGGTGGACTGTGCCCCGGTCATAAATATACTATTTGGGGAAAAGCAGAAACTTTACTAACCCACTCACAATGAAACAGCAGACCCAGTGTTTGGAGAAACAGGAGGATCTCAATGGCCCTTGATAAAAAGAAGCAGTCTTCTGCTGACCTATGTGTTTAATTTCTAATCCAAGGCAGGCAGTTCTTGCTGGAAGGAAATCACTACAGTTTTTGTATATTGGCTGGTTTAAGCTCTGGCTGCCTCATGGGGAAGAGATGGGGGAGACCAGGCAGCGTTGATGGAAGGTCTGTGAAAAATCATGTCGGTGTGTGAAGTAATAAGCCAAAATAACGTTGAAAGTATAATTATTGGAATGGATGCTGTGCCTGAAAATGGCAAAATATTATGTGTGTTAGTGTTAGAGACAATTTTGAGGTATGTGATTAAAGAAAATAGCAGGGCAGAGAAGATAAAAACCATACTGGGTAATCTGCTATATTTAAAAAAAGCCAGGGGAAGTCCAATGATACACGTAGAATTCTACATGTATTTCTTGGTTGCGATTTTTGGTGTGTGTATAACTTGTGAAGCTGTCAGTTGATTAGGCCAGGAGTTAGTGTGGGTGTTTTACCTGTTAAATAAGGGGAAAACACCTGTTTATGCGTAATGCCGGACACCACCTTAGTATGCTGGGAAGTATACTGGTGGAATTGAGGAGACCCTCCCGCGTTTTCTCTTATTCTTCAGCACATTATACTCCCGTAGTCCCACGTGGGGTTTTCTGTACCTGAGACAGCTGATGCTGCCTGCTTTCAGGGACTGAGTGCCGCACGCTGTTCCTCTATAGCGATATTTCTTACTTGAGACCTTTCCCGTACCACTTCTTTGTTCTTACTGGACTGTTAATGCAGCAGCAGAGGGCAACGGAGCATAGGCTCCTGAAGTGGTGTCTGCACCGCGCGGCTGAACGCGATGCAGAGAGCTGTGGAGGAGCTGTAGGGCTGGAAGGAGTCCGTCCCGTTACATCACCTCCAGCTTGGTGCCGGGCTGCTGCCTCTTCTGTTTTCGAAACTTGAGCTGGTGTCTCTGTGCGGCATTGTACTGCACATGTAAATGTACCAGCCTACTGAACTGGGAGGGGCGTCTCTTAATATGGCACTTTCTGTGCTGTTCGGATACAGAAGTGACAAGAACCTGATGATCTTAGAGGTGTTTTCCGTCCTTAATGATTCTATTTAAAATGTCACTATGGTATTTCCCAGCTGGGAGAAAACCCCACACTTTACCTCCAGAAGCTGTAGAAAAGAAAAAGGAACACTCTCGTCTTCAGAAGGGCTTGATAGTCTTCTGTGTTCTTCAGAGTTTGAGAAGTCAGGTTTTCAATTAACTGGGGGGGATTTCACTCGAGCCAAGTTGCTTGTCAGGCCCATCGGGACGCACGGTGGCGAGCGCTTGGCAGTGGAGAGGGCACTTGTCTGCAGCAGCGGGGCAGGCGTTTCTGTTGCTGGCAGTGTGCTTTGCTTGCGACTGAGTTTCTGACTTGGGAATTGTTATTCAAATAGACTTTGAGTGTTATATGCAAATTAATATTTCATGAATGACTCCTTGTAACTGAATATTTAGTTGCAACAGCAAGCAAGCTTGAGTACAAGGTTTTATGATAGAGATGGTCGTTAAGATGATAGCTGCAGGAACAGAGTATCATAATTTGCATTCTCTGAGGTATTTATAGAGACTGAGAGTACTTACTGATGATCTTTTGTGCAAGGCTGATGTTAATTTAGTTTCCCAAAGTTTATACAATCCCTAGAATTCTTTATTAAACTTGGAAAAGTAAATGTAATCCTTTTCAGTTACTTGAAATCACCTTTTCTGTTACAGATTCTGTGCTTTTTATTAGTGGTTTTGGTTATGATTAAGGCTATTCAGTTAGTGTGAACCATTTCTTAGACTTTGTGCTTAAAGCCATAGTGCGACGTGACTTAAGCTGGCCCTACTGCTGAATAGCTGTCCCCTTCTTGTTGCTCATACCTATTCTTTGTCACTTCTCTACCCTCCCTCCTTGCTGGCACAAGCATTTGTGCAGATGCGTTGGGAACCCGCCTGGGAGAGCGATCCAGCCAAACTTTTTTTCTGCTAATATTGTGTGGAAAAGGAGAACAACGTTTTTCTCAGCAGCGCGGGTTTAAATACATGGCAAGCTATGGCCTGACACCATCAGCGCTTAATTCTGGTTTGTGATTTCAAGAGCAGCCTGAGCTTTAGTGTCTGTTTGTCCAGGTAAAGCCTGTTGAACCCTAAAGGGTGGGTCTGAGATTTCCAAATGACTGTTTGCCCTTCAATGTTATTTTATGATGAAGTAAGCTTAGCCTGTAAATATAGTTTAAGTGGTGCTGTGCGGACAAACAGGCTGGTGGTCTGCTGTCATATATAAGATTTTTATTCTGAAGCATCTTAATATCTGTTTTAACTGTAGAACTACATAAACTTTGTGTGGACTGTGTCTACGTGATGTCTTGAAAGATTAAGGAAATTAAAATGTGTATATTGTTTACTATCCTGTTTTAAGGCACTGATTTGTTATGGTTTTGGCAAAGCAGTATTGTGCCTCGTTTCCATGTAGGTTGGTTGGTAGAACAACGCAACATCAGAATATTCTGGTAAAAACTGCAGCGTGCAAGAACTGTAGGGGCATAAACGTAGTTTTGAAGCTTTGAACTTGGACCATGAAAGGCACATAAGCTGATGTTTTTCTTGCTTGTTTGAGAACATCGCGGTACTGATAAAATAGGTGTATCTGAAACGTGCAGTTCTTGATCTTCTTGTAAAGTGCAACAGGAAATCTTAGTTTGCAAATGCTGCTGCTTTGCCACCTAATAGTCTGAGCGGTATGTTGTGTCTTTTGTAATACCACCTTATTCTGTGCGCAGCAAAAATAAAACATCCAGGGTCCAGAGATCAGTGTGGTGCATGACTTTGACAGACTGGGGTTTCTGAAAAATGCTGCTTGTGCGCCCCAGTAAATACCAGCATCATAATTAGTTCTGAAGGGTTTAACTGTGGTGACCCAGGAAGAAATTGAATTTGTTGCTTAAACAATGTGAAGTAAACAGTCTAAGTGGCTTCAAAGCCTTGTTTGTTAATGTAAGCAGTGCAAGTGAATGAGGAGTGGAATGTCTGAGGAGTCCGGCGAGAGATGTGAAGCGACACTTAAAACCCCCCCTGGTTTTGTTTTGCTTGTTTTAACAGTGATTGTGTGCTAGCTTTTTAATATTCAAACCAAGTTGCAAACCTGTTAATCTTTCAAGTGAAGCATGGAAACCCCCCCGGCATTCCTTCTAGATGCTGCTGATGCCTGCTTCCATGGGGGAGCTACGTTAACAGAGAGTAGTAGCTGAAAGTGTTTGACTATTAATCTTCTTAAATTATTCGTAATGGAGTGAAATACACGTTAAAAACGTGGAGATAACGATGCCCTTGTAGATGACAGTTGGACTTGATGATCTTGGAGGTCTTTGCCAACCTTAATGATTCTGTGATTCTATGACTTGAAGCTGGTAGGCTGTGAACTTTAATTCCTTGGGCTGTGTTTAGCTCTGTATGCTTTTGACTGACCTAGAAAAAAAGACCTTTTTTGTGCAGTTAAGTTCATAGCGCATTTGGTATATGTTTCTGGCTACCTTTTTCCTGCATTTTTTGAAGCACTGCAATTTCTTCAGTGTCTGGGTGTGTTGAATTTAATTAAAAATGTACCATTTAAATAAAGAAGCTGTGCAAATTTTGTCCTTAGCATGGGGTAGGGCGTCAATTAGAAGGCTGTTTAACTAGATACTAGATGAGGATAAGGTTGATCATCAAAACAAAGTACTTCTTGATATCATCTCTTTATTAGGGAACTTCAGAAGCATAGAATAATTAGAAGTAGCTCTTAATTTTGTGTGCATATTTGTACAACAGACAGGCCTTCATCATTTTTTGCCTGCAGCAGTTTTTTATTAAAAGAAAAAAACTCAGTGCAACCCCTTACTGCGCTGGTATACCAGCCTCTCCCCTGCAGTACTTGAGATTTACTCTGCGTGTCCAAGGAATGTAAATGTAGATGTCTTTCATTTGCCAGTTAGATGTTGAGAAAAAAAGGAGAAATTCATATCGCTGACCTAGAAGAGGAAAACAAAAGGAGGCTCTTGGCTAACTGGTGAAATACTGTTTTGGTTAAGAATAAATCCTGAGAGTTGTAAGTGTATCTAAGGGTTTCCAAACCAACAGCTCGGGCTAAGCAATCTCTCAAGAAGCTGAAACGCATCTTTAGTTATATGGTAATGTTTGAAGATTAACAGAATCCTCTGTTCAATGTTTCCATCTTCTTCCTTGCATGTTTGCTGTGGCCATGGAGTGATACGAGTGCCTCCTGAGGCTCGGGAGCCCTCAGAGGTGGTGCGCAGTTTCTGAGCAGATTAGGATCCGGGACAGAGATTTTTCTCTACGGTTTTCTGACGGCAGGGGTGGAGAGAGTCACAAGGCAAACCCTGAGCAATGTGGCAGGAGAATGCTGTGGCAAAATGCTGTGCCAGAACGCTGTGAAGAAAAAGTTAGGGGAAAAGGAGCTGGTACCGTGGCAAAAGGAGGAGCGGGAGTTCAGAGCTGGCTGGTGCTGCTGGGCTGCAGGGTGGATTTCGGCACTGCTGCGTAAGGCACGGCTCCCTCCGCCTTGGGGAGCGTGACTGTGGCTGAGTACTCAGTGCTGGATTCGGTAGTGCTGAAACATTGCCGTTCAGATCCTAAATCTTTGCTGAAAATGCCATTAACACTGTGTGTTGTGACTGCTGCTTTATTATACCGTGGGGCTGAGGTACCAGGTTGATGTGGTGTGAAAAATGTCAGTTGGGAGATCGGACCCCTCTCCTCTTTGTTCCAGAGGTGTTTGCCCGTGTCTGGCAGGACGATAACCTGTCGTTCCCTTCTTGAAGCAGCCGAAGCTCGGGAGGCAGAAGCAGATGCCTGCACTGGAGCTCTGGGGTGCGCTCGCTAGACGAAGCCGTTTCTGCTCTGTAACACCTTGACAAACCATTCTGCCATTCGCACGAAGCTTTGCTGGCCTTCTGAAGTGGCCTACGGGCAAAATACTCTTCTCCCCCGAGACGCATCCTTCACCTGTACAAAACAGAGGCTTCTGAGCGTTTGACTGTTCACCTCTGAGGGTTATGAGACTCTGAGGGGGTGGAAGAAGGATGAAGTAATGAAATAATGATAAACTAAGTCAATTTTTTTACTAAGACTGAAACATGGTATAAGATACCAATTTTCACAAGTTTTAAGTATTTAAGTTATCCCAATGCTACGATAATAGCTAACTACAAAGCTAGCTGAGTACAACAGAGACAATTTCTAATTCTGTGTGCTGGGTTGTAGGAGGGAATAAAGGCTATCATGCATTTGTGTTTTATGTTCTTGAGACTGTGTGTACATGTGTGGTCAGAGCTTGGCAGAAATCGCCAAGACCGTAAGAGTTTGATGTCCAGTGGGTTGCGTGTGCTAACTGGGGTGTGCGTGGGCAGTGGCTGGAACCGTCACTGCCTCCAAGGACTCTGGTCTGTTCTGCTTTGCCTTTTATTCAGAGTTTGTAAAAAAGAATCAGGCAAATGAATGAGGGAAGGGAACAAAGAGAATAGTCATGAATGCGAATCCACTTATGTAAAATTTGGATGTTAAAGTAGTTGTTATTTATGCATGTCCTGCAACTTCCAAAGGTGTCCTGAAACTGCAGCGATGCCTCTTGCAGAGTTTCATAGATAACCCTTCATAGATAATGTCCCATGGATTTATTTTCACTAAACCTATAGCCAGCTGTTCCGAGCGAGAATCGGCTCATGGCATGATCTTAATCTGGGAACAGAGAAGGCTGGTTTGGACTCAGGCTGCTGTATTAAGGAAAGCTGCTCGTTTCCTCTTAGTTCCTTAACCTACTGCAGCTATTGCTTGTAACATTGCGTTTTTACACCTAAGGCCTACATTGGTTTGCTACGTGATCGATTATTTATTTCACAAGCTATAACCAAAATCTTGGTTTCTGTGTTTCTCATGGCTTTGTGCTTAGTCTTTCATTGTAGTATTAAGCTACAGTTTCAGCATGGCACCAAAGTTGGAACAGGTTTGCCCAAATGTTTGATCTTGGAAGATTAAAGCTCTGTGTACCAGAAGACAGATTTGTATCTTCCTATTTGACTCTTATGCTTTGGGCTTTATTGCTTGCAACAGACTGTACTTAAAATAATGCCTACCCATGTTAGCATTACTTGTGAAAGCACGTGGAGCATGTCAGATAACACTCCATAATGTCTATTTTTGTTGTTGTTGGGCTGATGTGACACTCTTGTGTATGGGGAGGGGCTGATTTAAAGCCTGCGAAGGCTTGGCTTTCAAAGGGTGTCTGCAGGTGGGTTTCTAAAGAGAAAAATATTCTGCCAGGTAAGAGAGGCTCCTCTGTAATAAGGTTGAATTTTTGATTACCGTCAGAGAGCATGGCTACCAAGGGCAGACATGATACCAGTTTGAATTTGGAGCAGTGCGTTTTAATGAAGTCTAAGTCCTTCCAGCTTACAGATGAGGTGGGATAGAAAGAAGAAGGTTGGTGAAGAGGCGTTCTGCATTTCCTGCCTTTAACTTTCTATTTTTAATTTTGCCTTCTTGTGGCTCCATGGACAGCTACTTCCCAGGAGAAATAGAGCTGGTAGGAAGGAGATACGTGACTGCCTGAAAGGCGGTTTGCCATATAGTGGTGGGCTTCAGCAGCTCCAATGCTTATTAGATATGGCAGGAAATCCCCAGTACTGCTTTAGTTTGTCTGGAGAACCACAGACCTCTTGGGTATAATTTCATAATAATCGGGGGGGGGGAATCTCTCCTCTTGAGCTATAGTATTTATTTACATAGCAAGCTTTTCCTTTTCTCCATTGGGGTTTTTCATCATTCTTCATGCCTTGTGTGAACGTAAGAGGAATCAATACGGATCTTTGATTTAATCCTGGCTATGTTATAAGATGAATGAGGAAATTTTTTATCAGTGTTGTTTTGTCTTGGAAACAAGCACTGAGTGCATTCCTAAAGAGTCTGCAGTCGGATCCTAAAGAGATTGAGAGCGAGCTCTAGAAGTAATTGAGTAGCTCAAGATTCTCTTCCCCTGGCAGGCTGAAACGTAGAATCTGAGCGTTTTGAACCCAAAGGAGAGAAGGCTGCTGTAAGTCATCTGTTACCTATATTGCGGGTGTACTTTAGGAGCACGGCATGGTGCTGGATCCAGGCTCTGCCGGACCGGGGCCTGTAACATCTCCCCTGTAACAGGTTTCTGGCTGTACCGAGGGGTGGGAGAAGTCCAGCTGCAAGCGATGGGGTCATGGAGCTGGCAGATAACAGTGGGATGGTGATGGGACTGGAGGTATTGGTCACAATGAACTGCTGAGACAGTGAGAGGCAGCAGGTAACGGCCAGTAACCTCGTACTGGGGACAGGCGATTGCAGCGGGGTTTGAAGGGATGGCAGCCTGGGGTGTGGATGTGCAAAGAAGCAGCACAGCATTGATAACAAAAGGTTGGAAGCAGTGGAATACAGAATACTGTAACGTAGGTAGTCTGTGTATTGCAAGCAGTTGTCTTTGACAGGTCACAGCAGTTAAACTCTGTTTGGCTGGACAGGGTGCTGGGCCAACTTGTTTAGGCTGTGGTCTTCCTAGAAAAGTTGGACTAGATGATCTCTGAGGTCCCTTCCAACCTGGTATTTTGTGAACCCTCAAGATTCACCACAGTGGTGCGTGCAACAGCAGAAGAAAAGAGGTAGTTGAGTGCTGTTAGCGCGTAGGGCCTTAGCAGCGGGAGAGAGCTTCAGGCATTAAAATACAATGGGAGGATGCTAACATCTAATTCGTGCTCTGTGCGGTGTAGGTTAAAACATCATCGAGATTTACATTGGTCTGACCGGGCTAAAATCCCTTCAAATCCAACAGCTGGTGGTTGGTAGGAGCTGGAGAGAGAATTATTTCAAAGAGATTGTTTGTGTGTCTGGAGCGTATTTTTTCAGTTGTTTTGAACAGATTCACTAACAACTCTTTCCTTGTTTCCGCTCTTAAATGCGTAATACTATTCCGGTCACCTCCAATGCAGAACTGCAGTTCTGAAGCGCTTGCATCTTCAAAAGCTTGAGGTTCCTGCCCACCCCATTTTGAATGATGCACGTTTACCTGTCCTTTAACAAATAACAGCAGATCTTCTGAGAGGATGGAATGAATCACATGGATGCGCTGTATGACACGAAACTGGGAGGAGTGCTCAGTAGACCCGTACAGAGGGACGCCAGCAGACTGATGGGCCAGTGGCGGTCTCATGAAGCTCAGCCAGGGGAACCGCCAAGCCCTGCCCCTAGGGAGGCATAACCCCGTGCACCAGAACAGGCTGGGGCTGAGCAGCTGGGAAGCAGCTCTGCCGTGAATGACCTTGGAGTCTTGGTGGACACAAGGCTGGCCGGGAGCCAGCAGCGTTCCCTTACTGCAACAGTGACCGGCGCAGCCTTCTGGGCTGCGACGTGCGGAGTGTTGCCAGCAGGTCAAGGGAGGTGATCCTTCCCATCTGCCCGGCACTGCTGGGGCCGCATCTGGAGTTGAGTCCAGTGCTGGGCTCCGCAGGATGAGAGACACGGACAGAGTGGAGCGAGTCCAGCAAAGAGCCACAAAGTTGATTAAGTAATTGGAGAATTTGCCACGTGAGGAGAGCTGGGGCTGCTTATCCTAGAGAAGATACAGCTTGAGGGGGATCTCGTTAATGTGCATAAATCCCTCATGGGGGAGTACAGAAGATGGAGCCAGGCTCTCCTCGGGTGTACCCAGGGACAGGACAAGAGGCAGTGGGCACAAGTTGAAATACGATAAACTGAAAGAAAACAGTTTTTTTGCTGTGAGAGTGGTTGAACGCAGGCAGAGGCTGCCCAAAGAGGTGGTGGAGTCTCCATCCTTGGAGCCGTTCAAAACCTGCCTGGACGCGGGCCTGGGCAGCCAGCTCCAGCTGACCCCGCTTTGCAAAGCAGCAGCTTGGGTTGGATGACCTCCGGAGATACCCTTCCGCCTGCTCCATTCTGTGACCGCTGCTGTTACAGGAAACTGCTGGCTCATATCCTTGTTAAGGTAAAAGCTGTTAAACTGTAAACGGTGCTGTGCACGCCTGTCCTTAATTTGCATGAAGCTGCCACATCTTTACTTTGTCTTCAGGAGTCTCTCAAACTGTACTGTGCAGGGCAGCAAGCGCTGGAGGGTTGTTCCATGCCCCAAGACCGCTGTCAGGCTGCAGTCCTCGACAGGGACAGCCTGTTGACTTTATTTGCATTGTTATATTTTGGCACAGGAGTCCGCAATGCTTCTAGACACACGTGTGTTGTGTCCCCTGTCGCAGCGCGAGCCCTGGCACCCGCTGAGGATGGTCTGTGAGCCGGTCAGCGTGGCTGTCACAAGCTCAGGGTTACGCAAACATCAGGGTAAAAGCATCCAGTGCTGTGGGACGCACCACACGCCACAGCTCATAAACCGATGCAGTTTCTCTTTACTTACATCTGCTTGCTCAAAAGGGTCTGAATCATTCTTCTGATCCAGAGTTCCAGAGATTGCAGTCAGTACAGCAGCGCGTGGTTGATGGTATTTTTGCTTTCTGTTTCCTGCCTCGTGCAGAGTTAGCTTTAGCTGTGCTGTCATTTGCCAATCAACTTCTTATCGGTTTCATTTTTGGATTACATTTAATGGACTGGTTCTAGTCCATATGCTTGCTGATTTTCTTTTAAGCTATCTCAGGTGAGAAATACTCTTCCCAGAAAATGGGGAACTGAGTTTTCTCTCTGCATGTGCCCTGACCTGACCATCAGAGGGAAAGTGAAGAAGGCGAGAATGTTGAAAACGGGAACAAGCAGAACAGACCCTTCACCCAGAAGCATCTCGTAATGGGCATGCTGTTTGTCCGGGCTGGTGCTGGACGTTTTTGCATCTACAAATAGCAATAGTGGTGTTTGGCCTCTGTGTCAGCCCTGTCGGGTAGGTGGTGGAGGATGTTCTGCAGCGTTGGGCGAGGTCTGGGCTTGGCACCGTTCTCAGCCTTCCAAAGGCTATGCTTGGCATGGCGGGGGGGCTCTGGCTCTCCAGGGGCTGCTGGGGTGGAAGTGTGCTCTGTGGCTGCTGCGGGCTGGCACGGATGCTTTGAAACTGTCCTCCGAGATGTTACACAAATTTCTATAGAGAACTTGCTTCCAGCAGGAGCATGTGCTTTAAAATACTGCTGGAAGCAAGTGGAAAAGAGCCTTAAAGGAGCTTGTGAACGCTCAAGGGAAAATGCCGAATTTCTGTACAAACTCCATGCGTTCAGGATGGGGGAACGTAGCGAACCTTGACCTTCCACCTGCCAGCTGTGGTACTGGCTCAGTTTCAGTTGCAAACAACATGGAAACACCCTCACTATCCCTGTCCCCCCTGTCCTTTTCCCCTTAACCCAAAATACCCATTTGAGTAATACAAAGACTTTCTTCAGGAATGGAGACTTCCTGGTCGCTGGGCGATGCTTCCTCCTCCGGGCTGTTCTGTGGCGTGGGGGTGATGCTTATGCACTGATCTTTTTAAATCGTGAAAGGCTTTTTAAAATCAGTGATAACAAAAGAATGGGAGAAAGTAAAAATGGGACCGATTATCTTTTTAGTTGGTAAATTTACTTATTGCTGATTCCTTCTGGCAAGTTAGGCTTCCGTGGAAGACTGCCCAGGAGATCTGTAGCGTTTTTGTTGGTGCAGAACATGTTACTGTCGGAGCTTGCCAGACAGATTTCTTCTGGCTGGTTAGTCAGTAACTCTCTTAATAGGTACCAAACAACTCCGTGGTGCTCCTTTTTAAAATTTTTTTTTCTTTTTCATTCCCACCCCCAGCTTCCTATGGACCTGAGGCCTAGGAGCATGCTACTTGTCAGCAGTGTGCTGCCAAAGCCGCCTTGGAGGATTTGGAACCAGACGCTTTTTCCATTTACTCTGCAAAGTTGTTTCTCTGGTAGTACAAAAAGATGTTCTCAGAGTTCTTGTTATGCAAGTTGGATTTCAGAGAAAATGGCCTGCAAATAGGTGTCAGTACAGTTGGGAAGCTCCTTTTTTCGAAAAGCGTTACGCGGGGGTTAAGTGGTAGCGCACATCAGGAGACTTGTAGTTTCACTGATCTCAGAAAGAGCATTGCTCTTGCCACATGCACAGCTGCTGTACCTTCAAAGTACGACTTCTGGAAAGAATGTGCTTCTCTCTCTCTTCTCCCCCCTCCTTCCTTTCCTGTTTGCAACACGGTTTCTGTGCATGCTCTTTATGGTATTTTCGTAATTTTGGTACTGTGCGTGCAACTAACATGGGAACATCCGATGGCATCTTAAAATACTTATGTAGAAGTAAATAAGACATTCCGGCATCTTTCTGTTTAATTCTTAAAAATAAAACCAAGCAAGAATAGGGGTGATACTCTAGAGCTGTAAGTGGTGTAGCATGTTTTTTTCCTCCGAGGAGTTTTTGACTTTCTGTTGGAGGCATCCGTTCACAGCAGCTCATTTGAGCCGTCACTGGAAGCACCTTTCCAGGCAGTGCTTGTCCATTTGTAGCGTGTCCAGTGAGGCTTATTTCCTTTCAGTTGCAGGCTTGACCACTAAATTAGTGTGTGCTGTACCCTGTAAATGCACTTCTGGGGAGGAGTGAAGAGTCGTGAAAATTGACAGTAGCTCCCGAGCTCCCAGGTGTAGCGGTGGTGCGAGCGCGCTCAAATGTTCTAATGCCTCTGCCTCCTTAGGCCAGGTCTTATTTTTTTATAAGTCTTTTAGGACTGGGGAAGTTAAGTCGAGCAGTCTTTGGTTGCTGTCAGTGAACTCAATGCTGCATTACACTGTTCAGATTGCGTTGTCGGTTGGTGAATGTAGAAATACAGTGTGACTGCAGCTTGGTGTCCGTGTATTTGTTTAGACTTAGCCTGGTTTCACAGCAGTTTGCACCTTTCTGGCACTGTTCTTTTTTCCTTCTGAACTCTTGGTGAGGTCCTGGGCACTAAACCAGCCCACAGCCTGCGCTGTTTACTGCCTCACTGGGTTTGTCCTGCCCGCTTGGCACCCGAGACTGGCATGCCAAGGGCTTAGGCGAGCAGTGGTGCTCGTCCAAGGGAAGAGACGTGGCAGTGTGAATTACAGATTGGCTTGAGCTGTTGTAGAGCTGTAATTCAGAAGTGCTCGTTGTAGCTGAAGCAAATAACTGATACAGGATTACATTTTCTGATGTGCCTTTTTCCTCTTGCTGTGACAAATGTAAGGCTTTGTGTGTGCTATTGAACAAATAGGTGGGAGCCACTGACAGCCCTGGTTTTTTTGCAAGTGATGGCAGAGGTGAGAATCGAGGTGAAGAGACCCTGACCGCTGCTGGCAGCAAGGCCTGAAATGTGGAAAATGTGTGAGAGATTATGGTGACATGTACAGAAGCTTCAATACTCCTAGGTTTTATTGGGGTTACTTCTAGACTGCCTAGTGCGCACGCTCTTAAAACTGCATGTTTTCATTGAAATAGATTCTTTTTGTGCCTTGAGTCAGGAGCATGGTAAGTTTTAGGTAGTATTTTTATGCATGTGTGCCTTCTAGAAGTAGATGTTGTCAGCCTTGGGTTCCGTGTGTTTGTTATTTCTTTTTCTAGCAAGGAATTTTGTACGGTGTGGTGACAGTCTTTGTCCTGTCCCCATGGCCTGTGCATAGGTGTTTGTCACAGTGTACCTGAGGAGTTTAGCAAGCTTGGGTTTTAGCACCGCAGGTATGAACAAGTGTTAGTTTTTAATACGTTGTAGATTTTGTACATTAAAACTAAAAATTTAAATTCTTAAGTAGAATTAGTTTAATCTGCTTGCTTTTCCTTACCGCTCTACCGCTGCGTGCACACCTGGTGCAATGCCCGTGACTACTTAACTGTGGTCTGGGGTTGGTTGTAGCTGTACCTGGACTCCCTTCGGTCTGCCTGAGAAGCAGCAACGGGGAGCACGAGGGGAAGGAGGCAGGCCGCTCCGCAGCGGGAGCAGCAGCCAACGGGTTCCCATCGTGGAGCTTTGCAGTAGTTGAACAAATGTTGGCCTCGGATTATGTTGCTGAAGTGCAGAGCTCATCTGTTGTTTTATCTGTTGACTTTAAATCAACTTTTGGTCAGAATAGAGTAGCAGATGACTTATGGTTTTCTGGAACAAGAGCTTGGATAAACCAGGGTGATTCTCAAGGGTGTCTTGTGCCTTTTTCGATATGAGCTGGGTCTGGGGTGATGGCCTTCTGTCTCTTTTCTCCAGTGTTCACGGGAGGAAGACTTTCAGGTGTGCCTGCAGACTTCGTCATGGATGACTTGAGAAGTTACAGTGTGCTCTGACTTTTGGAGGGTGTTCGCTTAACTCTCCTGGAAAGTTGGGCCCTTTTCAGGCAACTTAAGTTGTGCAGTCAAAAAAATCTTGATAACCCAAATGATCAAATTTTCTTGGGAAGGTTTTGGTGATAAAAATACTGAAAATGTAAATTCTTGTGAGGCAACAGCGTGGTGTTATGTATTAAACTGGCAACTTTCCTCAGCTTGTTTAGTTACCGAGTGGCATGACAGATTCTTAAAATGGATTATAGCTGACTTAAAGTATCAGCTTGGGAGTGTGAAAGAGCAGCGCACTACATTGCCAGTAGGAGAAAAACTGGCTGAAATGGCAATGTCCCCTGCCTCGTGTGTCGCTGGGCTGTAGCGTGACGCCTCCGTTGTTGTTAATGCTCGGTAAGAAGCAGCAGGGTGTGTTGTGGGGCCTTCCACTCTGCTGCAGGTGATTTATTGTGGACTCCAGCTTCTTTCCAGCCAGCTCGTTTGGCAATAAAACACTCTCCTTGATTTCTTTCCCTGGTGCCGTTTGGCCGTTCGTTGCCATAAATAACTGCACTAGATAACTAAGGGCATGCTGAAGATTATCTGGTTATGCCTGGCCTCGTGGATGGGGCCTTCTGTGGTCTTCGTTTTCTGACTCAAAAATCCACCAAGACTTCACTTCCATCCTGTGTTGTACTGAAGAGACTGGAAAAGGTTTCATGCAGGCTGTCACCATAACGCGCTGTTTGTGTGGATGGGCCGGCTTCTGTGAAAGATAGTCACAGTGCTTGGCCTGAAGTTTAAAATAGTAACCGGTCTCGGTTACTTCTATAATTACCGGTATCATTTCATGTATCTTATGATTTGCATATCATTTTGCAACTGTCCAGATGGAGGGGAAAATAAATTTGCAGTTGCTCTGAACCTGAATTTATGAAGGATGTGTGTGCGAAGTCTGGGAAATGAGTCGCGGAGGGTGGGGGCAGAAATCGGCGTTTGGGTAGAGGGGAGCAGGCTGTCTGCCCCTACGGTTAGGGTAGAAAATGAATTCCAGGGGGAGTGGAAAAGGCAAATATTTTTTAATCTCTTGAATGGGAGGGTCTATACCTACACTAATTATTTAAAGGAATTCTTCTGTTATCAGACAATAATATTAAAATGCTGATCTAAGATTAAAGTTGTTGCTGACTCTTTAAATGGTATTTCATCCCCTTTATGTGACTGAAGGCCTGCGGTAAAATAGCTGAGGTTGGACTGCAGACAGTACTGCCGCTGCAGAGATACTGTCGATACGGGGAGCGATCTGAAGGGGCTGATAAAACCCAAAATTACTGTTTTGCTCTCTGTGGGAAGTATTAAAAACAAACCAGCTCTTTGCATGAGACACCAGGTAGTCCTCGTTGTTGTTGGAGAGAAATGTGAAGGCAGAGGCCCCTCGCATCTTGTGCTGTCAGTCTGCAGCCTGTGAAGATGCAGGAAGAGGCATCTTGTTTAATCTCCTTCCAAAACTGCCATTGATTACTTCAGATTCAGCAAGGACTGCATTAAGTCTCTAGTGAGGCATGCACCTTTTGCTTCAAAACTACCATCCTTTTTAACAATGTATGATCACTTTGGTTTTGTCCGCAAATGAAATTTTGTTTCTTGGGTTTTTTTTGTTTAATTTCAGCAATTTCTATAAAATGTCAAGTGCTTTGAAACTGTGCAGGGAGCCAAATTCTTTTCTGAAAGTGAGGTGACATGGCAACGGAAGTTGGAGAAAGATTCCCTATAACTTTGTTTACAGCACAGTTTCTGAAAAAACAGCACCATGCCTATGCTCGATGTATAGCAGTACGTGCCAGCAGCCTCTGTTAACCGTACAGGGGTTCTTTGTGTGAGCTGCTGTATTTATTTACTGTTGCAGCTGGTGTCTATGGGAATATTTAACTTCCCATATTACGGTTGAGTCTCAGAAGAGTTGGTGGATGGATGTTTTTGATTTTTTTTAATTTTATTTTTTTGTTTTTGTTGGGAAGTGAGCAGGAAAGGCCAAACATCGTCTAACTGATCTCGGGGCTGCGTGTAGGTTAGCAGCAGGATGCAGGATTTTGTGGACTAAAATTAGAATATCTGGAGTAATAATCTTGGTTGTTTGCTGCTTGTCTTAACTTTGCCATTCTAGCTGAGGATTAGCGTGGCACCCATGCTCAGCAGAATCCTCCCAGGGAGCCTCTTCCTTAGTGCCTATGAATTTCCAAATAAGATATCAACGCTACGCACGAGGCCACGGCTTTTTCAAACCGTCTTGACGCTTGAGTGCCCGCGGGGCGATGCGGATACTAGAGCTGACAGCAACGCCGTGAAGACCTGAGGACAAACATTTGTGGAGAGTGAACTCTTGACAGCTTTCTAGAAGGCGTAAAAAGGATCCTGACTTTTCACCCATCTTTTGGAAAGAATAAAGAAGGGGTTTTTTGTTATTCTCCTTGACAATTTTACTGCTATTCCACCCTTTTATCCCTGAATTCCTGGCAGCGTTATCTTGAGAGAAGTGGGGCTAAGACAGAGTTGATGATCGCAGAAAAGCCCAATTTCAGAAACTTGAAGCAAGTGTTGATGGTATAAAATCCCATGAATGGGCAAGCCTCCGGACTGACTTAATAGCACTTGCATTTCTCACTTGTTGCACTGGAGGGGAAGAGATGGGAAGGATGCCTGCTCTGTACTGGGCTTTTTTTTCCTTTGGATCATGATAATTTTTTTGGTGACTGCTCTTAAAGTAGGTGGGAAGTGGCTGAATGAATTCCAAAATATATGCAAGTGGAGATAAAATTCACTAGAGAGTTTTCTGTGCCTGTTACTGCTTTTATGTAAGCTACCTGCTCCCTTGCTTAGCTCTTTAACTGCAGTGGAGATACCCTGTGGAAATGCTTCCCCCCCCCCTTAGTTTAGATAACTAAAATTCTAACTGTACTAATAAAGTCCTGAGGTATGTTATAGCTTATATAAAAGGTTGAACTTAAGTTAATCTTGCTTGATATTTCTGATCAACCATATGAAAGTAACTAAGGCAGTGGGAAGGCTTTAAATTTCTTTAAAAATAGCTGCTTTTTATATAGTATTATAAAAACGCGCACATCCTTTTTCGATACACTTTCATCCTGCTCCTGACTATTGTGAGGTGCTGCTGGTACATCTGGGGAAGGCAAGTCTTGTTCTTCCCTTGCTAGAATAGCTAGCCAGAGATGCTCTTTTTTACAAGTTAAATATACCTTTTGATTATCATTCTCCTCAATATTTTCCTCTTAAAATGCCTTTTCCAGGTAAACACTCCTCCTAGACTAGTGGTTAACAGAAACTGCGTATGGATTCACTGCAGGGAAGCGGCGTTCCAGCCTCCGGCTGCCTCGCTGCAGCTCGATCACTTCTCCCTGCTTCCCCCGTAGTAGCAGGTAGCAAAGCAGGAGGAGCCCAAGGAGAGTTCTCTGCTTACCAACGACCTCCTTACGCGTGCTCTCTTTTTAACATCTTGCTTTTTTTAAGCAGAGGAGCGCTACAAGAAGCATCCGAGCTCTCCGGGTGCCCGTGCTGCAGGCGTGCTGCTGTCTTGGCGGGATTCAGGCTGACTTCTGCAGGCTCGCAGGGCTGGCTCTGAACGGCCCTTCTCCAGCAGAGGTGTCGGGGAGCCTGTCCCCTCCGGCCTGAGCTAGTGCTGGGCCGCCCTCGGGAGCCTGGGCAGCTGGGCACAGCCAGGGGATGCTGGGCTAGAGCTGCCCGGCTCTGCTGGACCCGGCTCAGCTCCCAGAGAGGGGCTGAGCTGTCAGTGTACAGTGCCAGTCCTTCCCACATAATACCTGCAATGTCTCTGGTTTTCCATTATTATGTACGTTGTCTTGGCATATGCTACCTAAAGTAATAGAGGGGCACGTATAATAGGTTGTGCAGATCCTTCAGCAGCTCGCTTCTCAGGTGGAAATTTCCTGAAGAGGGCTTGGAGGTGCTTGAGAAGCTGGGATATTTTAACGTTTTTGTTTTTCTTGCTTTGCTAAAGTGTAAATGCTCTTCCAAAGGCATTGTAGAGGTTTATATAGTGCATTTTAGACGGCTTGTTAATGAACATTTCTTAGTTATCAGAGTGGATTCCATAAAAAGTCTGTGGAATATCTCTCAAAACCCCACTGTCTTAAGGACTGCAAGGAGAAGCAGTGGTAGGGAAGGTGGGCTCTACTCACAAGATGTTTGAAGAGATGCCTGGAAAAGCTGCGACACGCTTTAGTCTCATAGTGACTTAGAGCTAAACTATACACAAACTGGACTTTCACTCTTGATTGGATTTTAATTTGCATCTTAGAGTTAATATGTTTGGAAGCATGTCTTGCTATATGAAAGACACGCAGCTATTTTTAGTTATTCTGGATATTTGGAAACAAATGCTGGCTAATGAAAGGAGCTGTAAATCAGCAGTCTCTTGAATTCCTTTAGATTTTGCTTGCACTAGATTTCGGGCAAGTCACTTGGGCGTTCTGCCAACGTTCTTTCATAAAGCGAAAGTGGTTCAGTTTTTTTTATCCTGCCTTGTTGGTTCTAACAAGTATTTGAAAGGTTGGCTGGTGCGTGACTGCTTTGAAGCTGGAAATCATTAAGTGGTGCCGCACAGTAGGCTGATCAGCCTCTCGTTCTTTGTACAACTTCGCCGGTTGCTTGCATAATGAAGAGTATTCCGTTTTTTTTCAGGGATATATGATAAGACAGGTAGGCATGACGAAGTAATGACACCACATGGTGGTGTGAAATGCTGAGCTCAGCACGGAGGTGGTAATGTGCAGGTAAGCGTCAGTCGGTGGTGCTTGGCCCTCGGAGGCTCTTCGGAGTGCTGCTGTGGCTTTCCTGCGCCAGAACGTGCGCGCAGGCTGTGCCGTGCCGGCAGGTGCCCCCGCAGAGGAGCACAGGGGTTACTAGGATTCACCAGGCTGGGTCTCTTCACGTCCTGTCTCGGGTAGTGCCCTGTAGCATGGGTGAAAAACTCTTCTTTGTGGAATACGGAGTTTAACGTAAAAGGACAAGAGAACTTCTCCCAGCCCCTCTCCCCGCGTCAGCTACCTATCGACAGCCACTGTGCAGCTGGCTTGTTCTGCACGTCAGGAGGATTTGTGTTTGCTCTTCCAGAGTGTTTCCATCTGCATCTTTGAGCTGCCCAAAGCTTCGTTATCCATTTAAACCAGAGATCTGTAGAATTTTACAAAACTCTTGGCTTTTATGGCATGGCAGTGAATTCTTTTGATTGTCATTCAAAATAATCAGTTTCCTATTGATTGTTTTTAGGCACGTTGCCTTACCAGTACGTGCTTTCACTGCGGGCTTAATGTGGGATGCGTATGCTGGGGGTCTGAGGGATAGGAGCAGGTCTAGCACAGTAGATTCTTACAAATATTTGATTTCCAAAGAATCAGAAATGTGCTGTTGGCACAAGGAAGGTAGTCAGCTCAAATTTAACCCAATTCAACTTCGCATCCCCCAAACTGAAGAGCTGTATCTTACTCTTGGGTTAGCGGGGCGCTAGTCCGTGTTTAGGTGTCTCTGAAGCGGTGTGGTGTTCCCAGAGATGAGAGCTGCTGGGGCACCAGTAAGACTTGGGGTGGTTCGGCTTTTCTGAAGCCACACGTGCTCAGTTATTTCCTTGGGGAACCCGGGAGTGCTTCTGCCTCTGTAGACGGGCTTTTAAAAAGAATTTGCTAACAGCTGCCCAGTCACCTTGCTGCTGCTGTGTCTGTACTGGGGGGAATCACGGCGTGCTCTGTCTGGAGTGTATTTGGAAATTCATAGCCTCGGTTAGGTTACATCTCCTCTGAAATCTGTGAGTACGGGCAGTTTGTTTGATCTGCTGTGTTTATTCTCGCTACCCTATTTCAGGAAATCACTGGAGATACTAGGGGTATTTTGAGGTGGGTGATCTCTCCTGTTAGAGATGAGACGCTTTGTTTTTGACGATATAGGAACCCCTGCGTGGTTTGACTTCAAAACTGAACTTCTGTATGGGCATGCTATGCTAAATTTTTGAACGTGTCTCTGTGTGTAGCTGGTTAACGTGCAGTGAGTTGAGCAAAAAATTTAAAATCACTAGGGGAGAGGCTAGAAAATATAAACTCCTATTTACTTTAGCTACTTTATTGTGCTTTGTTTCAAATTGGTTGTCAGATAAAATGAAGTACCTGCCTCAGAAGAGAATAAGGCTGAAATCTCAGCAGTGTGTGTTCAGAATGGAAGAAAGTCATTTACCACATCATCCAAATCTGCGTTTCAACTGTGGTGAAATACAGCAGATCCAGTTGTCCTACCCCTCTTATTTGGAAATCCATTTAGTAACTACTTCAATTAAAAAATAATTGAGGAAACTGAAGAAAAATTGAGATGGATGTAGCATAAAGACTGAAGGTGACAGGTCTGAGGCTGATGTCAGTCACTTGAGATGTTAAATTCTTACTCTTTTTCAAGTTAGGACAACAGCGTCCCATAGGCTTGTTTCTATCTTCCCGTAATCCGGGAAGGCTGTTTCAGTAAGGTGTGACTTGATCGTGGCCTTAAGATCTGCTGCTGTTAACGCCCTTTGAGTAAGAACAAGATAGGTGCTTGTTCCTGTTCTTCCTGGGTCTCGCTGCATCGGCTCGGTGTTGCAGGAAGCACTGAGGGAGCGCGGGAGCTCTGTGCGTGGAGTCGGCGTGCTCTGCCCACCACCTGCATGCAGACCACGTGGACTTTAAACACGTGCTGGTTTTCGGGCTCAATAAGTCCAGCAGGACTGGCTCGTTGTGGATTTAGGCACAAGCTTAACAGAACTGGGGCTGAGGTACTACTATGTATCTTGTGGAGTCGGGGAGCGAAGCCCGGTTTAGCTTGACCACAAGCACAACAAACAGAAGTGTCAGAACAGCGCAGACGTTTTGATTTTCCATAATAAAGTAGCTTCTAAGTACTAACTGCACTCTGCTAAACTTAGTCATTATTCAGAGGTTTTCTTCTCACCCTTTGCTTTTAAGCAAATATCCGGAACTACAAAATAGAATCAAGCCAGCGTAGCTTTTTCTCAGGCTCTGTCTCGGAGTATTCCTGCTGTGCTCTGACTACATGTGAGGTGTGCACAGAGATTTCTCTCGGAGACAATTCGGTCTGTTTTTTGATCAGCACTTTAATTGTTGGGCCTCAGGTTATGATTTTATACCTATGCCGCACTGTTCTACATCCATTTTATAATCTATAGCGTTAAAAAGACCTTGGAGGACAAACACTGAGGAAAAAAGAGGCATCAAACTTAGACCTTAAATAGGCACGATAAAATCATGTGCACTGTCCATTAGAATTGATGCTTCAGTTTTGGGTGACAAAACCCCACAGGACAAAAGGAGTACCAGCGTTCCGAGAGGGGCTTGGTTAAAACCCAGCTCCGCCAATTGTGGCGGGGTCTCGGCAGGCTAAGCCCAGCTTAGTTGTCTTGCCTGCTTCCCTTCTGCACGTCACCTTCTGCAAGCACTGTGAACTCTCCTCTGGAGGCAAGTGCCTGGCTGCCTCCCTAAGGTGATGGGGGGCCCCAGACCGAAAGTGAAATACGGGTATTGTTGCTGCAATTATTCTTGGAACAAGTGAAAATGACCGTTAGGTTTCCTTGACAACCTATAGGTTTCTTTTGAAGCGATGTCAAGAAAACAAAAGTGCTCTTGAATGAGGTACAAGTCTCACAGCTGAGTCGGAGGGCGGTGAAGGGGAAGGGGCTGTTAACCCCTCTGCTGTCACGACGTGGTGTGACGGTTCATGCTTGCCTGGTGCTACCGAAGGGGTGGGTAACTGAAAGGCCTATGTCTGCTGTGGTGGTGGCTTTGCAAAGAGCCTTAGTCACCTACGGTCCTGCTGAAACTGGTCTTTGGGCTGAAAGGTTATGTGGAAGTTTGCTTAGGGAGAAAAATCTTTGGCCTTCAGTTACCATTGGTTAATAGTAACTTTAAAAAATATTTTTCCAGGATAGCAAGCTTGAGAACAAATTCACACTGGATGAAAATAATTTTCTGAAGCTGGGTGTATTCCAGGAACCGTAACCCAAATGTTTCTCTGTCTGTGGAGATTTCACGTTTGAAATAACTTCTACTGAAGGTATGCACATCTACCTTTCCTTTTTAAGCTCAGTAATGACGGCGTGCTTTATAATGCAGTATTATGTGTTCTGGTGGCTGCTGGTGAGATTGTTCTTGGTGTGTAATACCTGGAGTCACTTGAGAGGGGACTGTAGTGTCACTGGGATGGTCCTGCTGAGGAGATTCAGAGCGGGGGACACACAGTTCAGAAGCTCAGTTTCTCTGCGGTTGGTGAGCCTGCAGTCTAGTCATGACGTATTGGTCAGGCTGCTCCCTAAAACCAGATTTAACTGGTAAGTGCTTCTCAAAACTTGAGGACTAATTTAATGTACGTAATTGATGGGAAGAAGGTGGAACTTCTTTTTTTCTTCCTGGTGGGTACCTGTACTTCTGGGAACTGCTTGTGGCTGTTCCAAGAAGTCACACTATGGAACTGACCCATGGTATGTTTTGTCATTGGGGTAGTGAAAGCGAATAAGCCATGATTACTCACTGCTTTTCGTAAGGTGACAAACTGGAAGCATCCAACAAAGTTACCAAGCAGGCAGTCTAAAGCAAACAAGAGGAACTGCCCTTTCACGCAGCATGTAATCACACTGGGGATTTGCTGCCTTAGGATTATTTGGAGATGGCCGGGCTGCCTGTGGGAGCACTGCGATCCGCCCTGGTGCCGGCAGTGGAGCTGGCCGACTCGGTCATTTTCCCATCAGTAATTCCGTCAGGAAAAGCTTTCTTAATGGCACAGTGGCAAGAGATTTTACATAACGCAGGGCATCCTGGGTTAGTAGGTTATGAATTAAGGGCATTCTTAAAACTCGTAAAAGAAAGAGATCCTTCAGATATTTATAAGCACTGATGAGATCCCCCTCAGCCTTCTCTTCTCCAGGCTGAACAAGCCCAGGTCTCCCAGCCTTTCCTCACAAGGGAGATGCTCCAGCCCCTGATCCCCTTGGCAGCTCTGCGCTGGCCTTGCTCCAGCAGTTCCCTGCCCTTCTTGAACTGGGGGGCCCAGAACTGGATGCAGCCCCGCAGGTGTGGCCTCACTGGGGCAGAGCAGAGGGGGAGGAGAACCTCCCTCGCCCTGCTGGCCACACTCCTTTTCATGCACCCCAGGACACCGCTGGCCCCCTTGGCCCCACGGGCCCGGTGCTGGCTCAGGGTCACCTCGCTGCCCCCCAGCACTGCCAGGACCCTCTCAGCAGAGCCGCTCTCCAGCAGGTCCCCCCCAGCCTGTACCGGTGCATGGGGTTGTTCCTCCCCAGGGGCAGGACCTTGCATTTGCTCATGTTGAATTTCATGAGATTCCCCTTCGCCCAGCTCTCCAGCCTGTCCAGGTCTCGCTGGATGGCAGCACAGCCTTCTGGTGTATCAGCTGCTCTTCCCATCTCGGTATCATCAGTGAACTTGCTGAGGGGACACTCTGTCCCATCGTCCAGGTCATTGATGAATCTGTTGAACAGGACTGGACCCAGCACAGACCCCTGGGGAACGCCACTAGTGACAGGCCTCCATCCAGACTCTGCCCCATTGATCACGACCCTCTGAGCTGTTGCTGAGCCAGTTCTCTGTCCAGCTCACCGTCCTCTCATCCAACCCACGCTTCCTTAGCTCACCTGTGAGGGTGCTGTGGGAGACAGTGTTGAATGCCTTACTGAAGCAAAGATAGACAACATCCACTGCTCTCCCTTCGTTGACCCAGCCAGTCACACCATCCTAGAATGTTCTCAGGTTGGTCAAACAAATCACCCTATGACTCTGTGAAAATTGTTCTGGAAGCCATCTAGGAACTAGAGCATGTGGATGGTACCCAGACATCCATAGTCATCTATGCCAGTGAGAGATACGGAAATAAAAAAAATAGTAGTTGGAAATACTAGTGTAGCCCAGTCTGGTAAATGAGTCATCCTTGAGGTGCAGCTGGCTCAGGACCATCCGATACCTGCTCCTGCTAACCATGGATTTGGGGGAAGTTCAGAACAGTCTAAATGTGGGGTAGGCACTCCCACTTTCTGGCAGTCACCCAGGTTAGCGATTTTTCGGAAACAGCAGTGGCTGTAAAACATTTGAGGGTCCTTTACAAACCTGGCTTTTGTGAACTGGTGTAACCAGCTGAGTTTTTGAGCTCAGCTGAGCCTTGGACTCCATAACCATCCTTGGCAGTAGGTTCCGCAGGGTTTCTTCTTCCCATGCAGAACACAATTAGTGTTTCATTCTGCCTGTTTCTGAGTTGGCTGCTTGATAACTTTGTGAGGTGTCCCTGTTCTTGGGCTTGTAGGAAGCTGTAAATAGCTGTCGGTTCACCTCCTTAATGCCGTGCATGCCTTTCTGTATCTGTTGTCTTTTTTGAGCCGTAGCCATGTATCAAGTCGTTTAATGCATCTTCCATTAGAAGCTGTGCTGTTTCATGTTCTGCTCAGTCTCTCTTAAGAGAAGCTAATTAGAGCAGCTGTACTTGTTTGAGCTCTGCTGTCCCTTCCGAGAGAAGCTAACCAGACCAGTGCTCGAGATGCAAACACACGATAGTCAAATGATGTCATGCCTTCTGTTTACTTGCTTATTCTTTCTGTAATAACTTTTGACATTACTTTTACCTCTTTGGCTGCTGCTCTATTTTGAGATCCTTGAACGGTGGCTCCAAGATAACTTCCAAGTGGCTGTAACGAGCAGGATCTGCTCTATTTGTCTGTTAAAATGTCATGTTTCTTCAGAAGGTTTGCCGTGGGTCACAGAGGAGGGCTGCTTGTTTGCTGTGTCCTGGCTGTGGCACTCAGGTCAGACAAAGCCCTCTGGAAGGAGGGGAGATGGCTCCTTCCTGGGATCATCTGAGCATACTTGGGGGGAGAAGTTCCCAGAACGTGGGATGGAGCAGGCAGAAGAGTGTGAGTGCGTGGAAGTTTAGCACGAAAGGAACTAGCGGTGCGGGACAGCGTGGGATATGTCTCAGATGAGCAAGGGGCAGGTGGACAGCCTGGCTTTGGAGCTGATGGAGAATGGGAGACTTCCTGAGGATCCAGAGGACGCTGCAGACATTGACTGGTCCCAGAAAGCTCCTGCATTAGACCGAACCAAGCCCAGAGGAAAGGATTTGCCAGTCAGGACGTAGTGGGCAGGGGCAAATTGCTTATCCCCTGCTTTTCCTCTTTCAAAAATACAAATTCACCTGAAGTGATGCAGTTGCTGCTCAAGTACCTGTTGGTGATGTTTATAAGCGCTGCAAGTAGTTATTTTCCGAGTGTGCCCATAATAAAGATTTGGGCCGTTCTGTCTGAATGTACTGGGTGGGGAGAGGTCCCTGGTCAGAGCGATGTTGACTGACTCAGCGGTCCTTGTTCAGTGGGGGTTTCTCACGTCCTTAGTACTTTGCTTTTGTCAGCACTGAGTTAAATCTGCAGTTGCATTGACTGGCTACTTACTCGCATGAAATCCTTCTGCAGCTGTTTGCGACAGCTTTT
The DNA here is from genome assembly GCF_963921805.1 of Phalacrocorax carbo. Lineage (NCBI taxonomy): Eukaryota > Metazoa > Chordata > Aves > Suliformes > Phalacrocoracidae > Phalacrocorax > Phalacrocorax carbo. Next base: position 948,374 of record NC_087513.1, on the reverse strand, counting down.
GTAGGTTTAAGCTAAATAATTCTTCTGTCACTAGCAAATGTTGCTACCTTGCTATTCATCTTCCTTCTGAGATCACGTATAAATACATTGAGCAGCGTGGTTTCTTTTGGGACCCTACTTGCTGCCTCTTTCTATTTTTGTTCATTTGCTTTTATTTCTGGTGTTTTAACCACCTGCTGACTCACAAAAGAAAGTGAGCTTTTCTTTAAAGTTATTTAGAAAAGGCTGTGCAAAATACTTCTGCGGGAATTCAGATGAACTATCGATTGTACTGTCCTTCTCTGTCTGTATGTTTTCGTTGTGGGTTTTTAAAATTGTGCAACAGTTGGCTTAAAAAGCTAGTTTTAGGCTTCAAGTTCACCAGGTAAAAGAAAGCGATACTTTATTCCCTGCAATTAGTTGTTCAGTAGCTGCATTTTAAAGGTGTAGAGCTCTTGGGTGAATGCCATCTAGTCCTGGTGACCTGTTGTCATCTGACTTGCAGGTGTGTTCTAAAACTTTCTCAGATACTGCAGTTCGAGAAAATTACCTAGGGTTCTTTTACTTTTGCTTGTGTAGCAAAGCTTAATCATTTATGCTTAGAGGAAATAAAGGAGATTTTTGTATTAAAACTTAGAAAAAAAAAAAAAAACCAACATAAAATAACCTTAAAATCCACGTCTGCCGAGACTAAAGACACAGACTGAATTCAGTAGAACCCAGGAAGACTCTTCAGCTGTGACACAGCTGCTGAAGTTATGTTTGCCCTTTGTATAACAAAAAGGATGTTACAGGAAAGTCAGAAGGATTCAAAAATACTTTCTTTTTGGAAGCAAGTAGGATAATGTACTTCTCTCAGCATTTCCATGTGTTTCCACTTAGTTACTAAGTGGAAAATCTTAAATGTTTCATTTTATCAGGAATGGGTTTAAATAGGCTTACATAAAAATCAGTAAATCATGGCAATTTCCTCCAGTTTCCAGGAGGAGTTGCCTGTGGTCATTGCTGGCCCTCTGTGCTGGTTTTTACTGGTCGAGGAGTACTGAGAGCATCGGAAAAGATTGGAAAATGCTGTGGGCTTTTTGTACGTGTGCCCATGTTCGGTGAGCTCGGGGTAGCCTTTGGTGACTGCGGAACTGACTGCAGTGATGACGCAAATAGAGGATTCAGGTAATAGAGAGTAAGACACAAATTCACCCAGAGCTTTAGGGGAAGAAGGAGGCGCAGTGTATTTTTTCATGGTAGCCAAAGAAGCCTTGCGAGATGCTGTAAGTTTTGTGGTACGTAGAACGACTGCTCTTTTGGTGAATTTTAATCACCTGCTATTTTTACAGACTCCTCCTGACACTCTCTAGAAAAGGTAGAGGCCTTTCTACCAAATGGAGTGGCACTTGGGTGAAGGCTTTAAAAAGATCCCCTGGCCCCCATGCAATTGTTCACTAAAATAAAATCCAGGCCACGAAGTGGAAATCACTGATAAGTGGAGGGACGAGATGAAGTGAGACAGAAGGGGTGAACCCGTCATTACAGGCCTCACAGAGAAGGGAGGCTTCTGACAGTCTACTTGTAGAAGGAATAAGGCAAAAAGTAGTGACTACTTTGAAATGTACATAGTAAGAGGAAATATATACTTTTTTTTTAAGTTTAAGTTTTCAAACCTCTACCCCAGAATCTGTGTGCAGCCAGGGATTGCCTTGTGTGTTCTGCTTCGTGACTGAAGCCTCTGCATACCTTCTAAATATTAAAAAATTCCTGCAGTGCGTTGTTGGCAAATAGCAGGTGTTTGAATGACAGGTTAATTCTACGTGTATCAGATTTAGAAATGCTTGCCATAAAGCAGTTAATCCTCAAAAATGGCAGCATATAGTTACAGAAAACTTGTTTCCTTAAATCCTTGTGGTTTTTTCCTTTAATTAGATCCTCCAGTTCAGAAATAAGATGAGCAACTTTGAGATGTCCGCCTGAAAAAGCAAAAGATATTTCCCTGTTGACATAGGTGAGCTAGACGACATGCCGCGACCTGAGATGCGGCAGATGTTGGGGAAAGGCACTTTCTGTGGTATCTGCTTGTGCCTCATCTGGATTGAAACCTGAATGAGCTGGTGCTTTAGGCAGTAGCACAGGTTTCGAGTACCTACCATTAATTCATTTTAGTAATAATACGGAAAGGATGTGATATTGCACTTGTTCAGAAGAAGGTAGGAAATGTTTCATCTCCCCGTTCCTGTGCGCAGTTACAAGGCTACCAAACCCTGCCTCCTCAGAGTTGTGTGTATTATATTTCTTGCTCACAAAGGATGAGGATGAAAGGATGTGTTGTTGGTTTGAATGCACTGAGGAGAGCAACCACCGCTGACAAAACCGTCCTCCGTGGCTCACACAGGCGAGCACTGTTGTAGCCTAGGCTTAAAGATGAGTTTACTAAAAGTCGCAATAATTAATCTACTTACTGTTTAAAAATATCCAACAAGAAACACCTTTTGCCACCTCTGTTCTGTTTTCTCTCCTGTTCTCCGTCTGCTTAGTAGCCATGGGGTGTTTTATTTTTTTCCATACTCCTAGAGCAAGGATGGTCCTCCTCCGTACGTGTCTGGAAAGCACCCGCCTTCCTTAAAATCTGTTCACTGCCATAAATGAATGAATTCTATCTTCTATACAAAATGTTTGGAACCTGGCTTTTTTTGCTACGAATTGTAATATGAAATTTGTCCTTCTAGTTATTTTTTAAGGGCACAATTTGTCGGAGCTGCCTGCCGGTGGCAGCCTTCAGTGAAATGCCTTGCCCCCTCAGCATGGCAGAGCACACCTAGCTTTCACAAAGTCTTGTTTTTCCAGCTCCAAGCAAGAGCAGAAGAAAGCTCACAAACCAGGGGAATAAATTGAGAATTTTATTTCAGTTGGACACCACAGATGATTTCCGCAGGAGAGCAGAGCACGTCACAAGTTGTAAGACCGTTTCTCCCTGCTACTAGTTTTTCTAGGCTGCAGCTTGCTCCTGCCCAGGCCGGGCTGTCAGACCCTCCTCCTTTGCTCCGTAGCTGTCCTTCAATAACAGTTTTCTAGCACTCTGTGGTATCACAGTGTTGAAGATGCAGAGACAGGGAAAGTGCTACTTATGCATAAAGACTGAAAATATACCTGGATTATTTTGGGTGTAAATCAAAATACGATCTGAAGGAAGCTGTTCAGTAAACGGGTTTGCCCAGACAAAATTACCTGCAGCTGGGTATTTACTGTGCCGCTGGGACTGAATTAGCTGCTTTGAAATAAGCAACTTGGAGCTTTTATTTTACATCTATAAAAAGCCTGAGTCAAAAGCTAAGTGATTCTTTAATGTAATTTGGAGACAGTTGGGAGGTGTTAAAGGTCAGTACCAGTAATTGCTTCACAGCTGATGAAAGCGTTTGGGAAAATGCCGGCCTTGTCCCTTGCAAACGGCTCTGAGCAGCGCGCCTCAGCTGATCGGGAGGCAGGGTTGCTCGACAGGCTTCTGTCAGCTCCGTCCACGTTCCTCTGAGCCGTCCTTCCGTAGAGACGCCTGGTCACCACAGATTGAGCTGTCCATGTAAAACCGAGCTGGGCTTCCAAGCCTGCGGAGCAGCCCGGGCTCCTGCTGGAGCAGGGCGCCTTTTAGCCTCTGCGTTGGCTAGATGTAAGCTGTGTTTGTGCCTGCTGTTTCTTGCTGCCTGTTCCACTGCTGAAGAAAACTTGCAGGCTGGACAACCGTCACCGTAGTGCTTACAATGAGTACGTTTGATTATTTTTTTTTTTTTTTCCCCCAAACACAAGCGCTAGAAACAGCTTTAAAAGAAAAAATATCCGGAGTTATCTTGAGCAGCAAGAATGTGAACCTTGACCCTAACATGTTTATCCTCAAGTTCTCATATTCTGATTTAGCTCTTTTTTACTTGTTGTTTAAGGAAGGAAAGTGAAACTTGAGAAGCTGTGTGACAGGGATTGTTTTGGATGTCTACATGGCTGTAAGCAGCCCGTTGGTATCTCAAACGAACTTTGCCGTGGCTACAAATAAAGCCAGGCTGGTGGTGGGGGATAACAGCTCAGTGAGGAAATACCCAGTTATGGAAAGCTTATTTTAAGCTGTTCACAGCTGTTAATCTCTGTAACATCCCCGTGCAGCTCAGGACTTCCCCAGTTTTACAAAACTGGAAACTTAAATACGGGGAGAATAAGTGAACCATGGTAGGTGGCAGGGACAGGCTTTTTGTAGTGTGAGGTTAGGGGAAAGAGACAATGACATAGTTGGAAAGGAATATTGTTAGTTATCATTCCAAATGAATTTGAATTTTCTAATTTTACAATTTAGTTATGGAGCAGCAAGCGCTTGCACCTCTGTTCTCTTCCTTGAGCTTATCCAGGGAACCTACCCATCATCTTTAAGAAAAAGTTACCACTTTTACCAAATGCTCCTTTTTGTTTGCACCCTTTTGTTTTTAAATAATTTTTATAAAGATACTGGCTATTTTAGTGCAGAGATTAGAGTAAAACAAAGAGACTTAACTCTAACTCCTTATGTACAGAAAAAACTATATTACAGCTTTCCAATTTCATATTTCCTAAAAACCACCTTGCAGAGCAGCTTTCTCTGAATTAATCTGCTATATCCAGCCCGAAGTTTTTAACTTCTGCTCCTTAACTTGTACAATCCTCACGTACTTCCTTAACGATTTTAACTTAACGCAGTGATTGCAAGGCGTGCAACGTAGCCACTGCAGACAGACAAAACTATTTGCTTCCTGCACTCTAACCTTGTGATTGACGTTGTCTTGATACTTTTGCTTTACTCCCTTCTTCTGCTTTTAATAGAGGATTAGTTTTGCAGACGTGGCTGGTGTTGCTTGATGGGTTTGTATTCCATTCCATGTCTGAGAGAGATGGTATGGAGAAAGCGAAGGTGAGGCAACCGTATTTTATAACTGAGCATGGGTGGGAGGAGGAGTGATACGCAGTGAATTCACAACAGCTGGTTTGAAAAGTACTCTTCCAGACAGTTTGAAACTTTGGTATGCTTTAAGGTCAGAGAACACTTCTGACTGCAAGCCCAAACGGGTTTAAAAAGATCAGGTGTATCCATAGGATACATTCACTGATGATTCTCAAACATAGTCAGGTGTGACTTAAGATTATCTGCGGAGAGCTGATAACAGAAGGTTGAGGCAGTTTACCAGAACAAGCTTGCTCTTACCTTGCTTTTGAGCGTTCAGGTCCTCTCCTTCGGGGAGGGGGCTGTTCTCGCTGAAGACTAAAACAGCGTATTGCTTCCTGTGTTGATAGGGTGTCCCGGTGCTAATTCAGGCCTTTTTTTGAGGCAGTGCTTTGCTTTTTCTGAGAAGATCTAAGAAATTAAGAAATCCTGACCAAAGAAGTTACTGTATATCAGGAAAAGATCATAAAAGCCCCTTAATTTACACAAGGGGAGATTGTCATCGGCCAAGGGCTGAGGTTGGAGGCTGAGGCTTGGGTTCTGTTTGGCTTCTTGCCTCCCAGGTTAATAAATGCTTCCCTGCCCTTCTCAGCCCTATATCGAGGGTAGGAAAAAACAAAAACACATCCGGTGTGCCTGGAAACGTAAGCTTCCCTCTCTGGACTAAGTTGATGCAAAGTAGTGGTGGTTTCAAAGTAGGGTAAGCAAAGACTTTGCAGAAGGATAGTTTGGAACTCTGGCAGTACTTGAAGGTGCTTTCAGCACTGGAGACGTGTTCATGAAGCAGGATGAAAGGGTGAATCAAAAGTCCACCCCAAGCTTTTATATATTGACAACCTGGGGGTGGAAATGGGTGATCTTTGTTTGGCAAACTTTTCCCTCCTAACTTCAGAATGGAAAGCTCTTTCACAATGGAAGCTACTGTACTGCTGTTAATGCCAGAATAGGCCCTTTCATCACCTAGACCTAAGGAAAAGCAGTTTATTGAAATGTAACAATTTGAAGGATTTTGCTCTTATTAAAGATACTTGTAAAAACCAGTCCCTGAGTATGTTCTCATCCCTCCAGCACTCTAGGTGAGGCTGCTTCTTCTGACACTCCTGCGCTTGGCCTTGCTGCTTATTGTTACATCCCTGAAACTCCCAGCCCGTTGGAGTCTTGTCATGTTATACTCTAATGCTTTTCTGGGTGTAGAATAAAAACCTTAAATCATAGACTTATAGAATGGTTTGCGGGGGAAGGGACCTTTAGAGCTCATCTAGTCCAACCCCTTGCTGTGAGCGGGGCATCTTCAACTAGATCAGGTTGCTCAGAGCCCCGTCCAGCCTGGCCTTGGATGTTTTTAGGGATGGGGCATCGACCACCCCTCTGGGCAACCTGGGCCAACGTTTCACCACCCTCATTGTAAAAAAAATTTCTTATACTTACATATGCTTTATATTTATATATACCTTATATAAATACTAAGAAGGCTTTGTGAAGGGCAATAGTATCTGTTCCATGACCATAAAGGAGCTGGTAAGTGTTTGTTTAGCAGACTTCTGTAAACCTTAAAGAAATGTTTCTCCATACTGCTTTCTGATGTGTCTTAGTGTTCAATCTGTATCTCCTGACTTCTCTGGCTTTTGTGGAATGCTCAGGCATTGCTCGAGACCTGAAGCCCAAGTCTTCTTCACTTAAAGATGAAGGTCAAATAGTTCGGCAGTTACAGTCAAAGAACGAGAGAAGTAGGATGATCCGATGGTGACAGAGATTCAGCGTCTGTTGTGGACGAAGCAGTTATTCTGTTCCTGTCTAGTTTGTTAACTGTGACTTGTGCCAGGAGGGTGTGAGGGAGGTTAGTGATTATCAGGGAAAGAAGGCAGGAGAAATCACACAACTGTATGGGTACGCTATATTGCTTTTCTGATCAGAAATGTCAGTAACGGATCTTGTTAGAATCTGCTAGAGCTGTGCAGCAGCCTTCCCTTGCGTGGGGACCTGATCAAAGGTGAATACATTCTGAGTCCTCTCAGCAGACTACTTAGTTGTTTCTTACCCGGGTAACTGAAACTCTCCATGAGATGATACCGCATCATAAGGCGTAAGGCCAAGGGTCAAAGTTGTGGAAAAAGTGTGCTTTCTTTGGAGAAGAGAGATGCTCATCAGCCTTGCCACGGAGGTACATATTAATCTAAGCGCACCTGGCTAAATTGGTCTTCCAGATCTCCACAACGGACTAAAAGGTACTGCAGAAGCATGGGGAAAAAGCCCAAATTCCGGCTGGCGGAGGGGTGGCTAGTTGTGTTTACCTCCTTTGTAGGGTTCCCTCCTCTTTGCTGCTGTACAGATGTAGGTGGCTTGCATGTGGTAGTTGTTGGATGTTGGACATGGTCACGATGCTCTTGTTGGCAGGTTTTTGGGAATACCAAGAGGCCACTGAGGCCCTGCTGTTTGGAGCACTGGGACCTCCTCAACGCGAATGCAGGAGTGAATGCAGGAAGCAGTTTGCACTTAAAGGACATAAAGACCAAGCTGAGCTCTCTAAGAAGATTTGGCAATTCTGCAAGAGGAAACAATGCAGACCACAGAATTACTCAGTGTAGATAGGATGTTCCTTCTCCTGCCCTGACCAGCAAGCAGTGCCTTACCCGTTGGGGATGGGGCACAGGCTCTGGAGAGGGCCTCCTCTGCTTTTGTCCCCAGTCAGCTACGGCTGCGCCGTTGGCCGCGATAGTGACCAACTTGCTTGTGGTGAACAGAGTATACTTCGTTTCCTCACCTCTTACTACTGACTTCCCTCACGGGTCTGTTTGCTGCCATTTCCAAAACCGGCTTTTGCAGGAGGGAGTAAAACGTGCCTTTCAGCTGCAGCGAGCCCTCCCGTTCATGCTGGGTGAAAAGGCCCAGGAGAGCCCAGCTTTGTTAGGTGGTTGGGAAGTGGCGTTAACTGTGCCCACCAGAGCCTGACACCAGAGAACAGAACTCTGCTTAATGCTCGATAATTGGAAACGTTTGACGTTGGTGGTTAGCATCCACTTCTCTGTGGTCTGTTGTCCTGGAAATCTGCAACTTTTTTTTTTTTTGCCATTGGATGCCTAAGATACCCTGATTTGATTTAACTTCTGGGTTTTTTTCTTTACTGGTGCGTGCAATGCAATAAATTGCTAGAGAAAGTAGGATATTCTTTCATATTATGTTTTTTTATCTACCTCTTCTGCTGTGCAGTTACCTTGTGTTCTTTAACTTTATTAGTGATTTCTGGTGTTTAATGTTTTAGTATTTAGAAGTTCCTCAGGTTTAAGGAGGTGTCTTAGACAGCAGAAACAGGAAATGGTGTTGAATCTTTGTAAATCACATATCACAAGAAGAAATTGTATTTACCATTTATTGGGCTCATCATACTCAGCAACTCTGTAGCTGTTTTCAGTTTCTCTTAGCCCATTTCCTGTTATTCAGTAGTTGTGTGTCCTTATCAACGTTTTGGAAGAAGGTCAGGGGTGCTTTTTGAGTTACAGAAAGAAGGTGGGTTTATATCCTAATGCCAAAAGAAGGGCTGTACTCATTCTGGGCTCCTGGTACCGTGAGGCGATACCATCGTCGTGGGAGGTGGATCGCTCTGGTTTCTGTTTCCTGTGGTAGGTCCCGTTGGATGAACTGCGGTGTGGTGGTTAATGCTGCTGAAGTTTTTGCAGTAGCTCAGGTTCTTTATGGGGGACATCCCATGTCTTACCAGTGCTTCTCTTCAAGCTCTACGTAGCTTGTAGAGAACAAGTACCTTGTTAGTTCTGATGGCTTACCTACCGTGAAGCAGGTTAAAGAAAATGAATTAGCTAATCATTGCAGAACAGGGCAGTTACTTGTCTAGATTATCAGTTTTTTTTAAAGTAATCATGATTGTTTTTTATTATGTTATAAACATACTAGTTTGTTTCTTGATACAACTCAAAATGGAACATTCCTAGGGGTGTAATTTCTATCATGTAGAACTTGTTTCTGTCCCTCTGTCCTGTTTTTTTAATATATTTTCATGTGTTTCAGCAGTTCTGTTGTGTATTGTAGTAGATTGCACATGCTTCATGCAAAAACAGGTGTACTGAAATCAGCACGTGTGTTGTGCGCGTGCCTGTAGGTATGTGTATGTGTACGCATCCTGCTGCTTCCACAGATGGGGTAGCTGGGTTTCACCATGAGCTCCTCTATTCTGTCTTGTTGGTGCTGCCTGGGTATGGGTAGTGGTGTGCCATTGCCCTCGCCGTTGGCGGCAAGCACCCTGGTGTTGGGTGTGTTGATGGTTGTGTGGAAAGGGGTGTGAAGAATAGTAAGAAGGGCTTCTACAGGTACGTCGGCCAGAAAAGGAGGATTAAAGGAAACCCACAGCTTCCCCCCCAGTAAGTAGGACAGGAACTGGTGACAGCTGATGTGGGGAAGGCTGGGGTGCTCAATAATTTTTCTGCCTCAGTTTTCAATGGTAATCGCTCTTCCCACATCTCTGGAGCCCCTGAACCTCAAGGCATTCCCTCCCGTTGTAAGGGAAGATCAGGTCTGAGACCACCTGAGGAATGTACGTAAGTCCATGGGACCTGACAAGCTCCATCCCAGGACTCTGAGGGAGTTGGCTGATGTGGTTGCCAAGCCACTCTCCATCATATTTGAAAAGTTGCGGCAGTCAGGAGAAGCACCCAGTGACTGGAAAAAGGGAAATGTCAGGCCCTTTTTTAAAAAGGGTAAAAAGGAGGGCCCTGGGAACTATGAATCAGTCTGCCTCGCCTCTGCCTGGTGAGATCATGGAGCAGATCCTCCTGGAAGGTGTAGAAACGTATGGAAGACAGGGAGGTGATGAGGCAGCCGACAGCTTCACCAAGGGCAAATCGTGGCTTTCTACAATCTAGTGGCTTTCTACAATGGAGTGACTGCGTCAGTGGACAAGGGAAGTGCTACAAATGTCATCTGTCTGGACTTCTGTAAGGCCTTTGACACGGCCCTACACAAGATTCTGGCCACTAAATTGGAGAGATACGGGTTTGATGGATGGACTGCTAGATGAGTAAGAAATTGGCTGGATGATCGTGTCCAAAGAGTTACAGTCAATGGCTCAGTGTCCAAGCGGAAACCTGTAATGAGCGGTGTCCCTCAAGGGTCCCTACTGGGACCAGTACTATTTAGTATCTTCATCCGTGACAGCGGGATTGAGTGCACCCTCACCACGTGTGCAGATGACACTAAGCTGAGTGGTGCAGTCGATGTGCTAAAGGGAAGGGATGCCGCAGAGAGGGACCTTCACAGGCTCGAGGAGCGGGCCCATGCGAACCTCATGAGGTTCAACAAGGCCAAGTGCAGGGTCCTGCACCTGTGTCAGGGCAACCCCCGGTATCAGCGCAGGCTGGGGGATGGGGGGATGGAGAGCAGCGCTGCGGAAAATTTGGGGGTGCTGGGGGGGCTGAAAAATCTGGACACGAGCCGGCCATGTGCACTCACAGCCCAGAAGCCAGCCGTGCCCTGGGCTGCATCCCCCAGCGCGGGCAGCAGGGCGAGGGAGGGGGTCCTGCCCCCCTGCCCCGCTCTGTGAGACCCCCCTGCAGCGCCGCCTCCAGCTCGGGGCTCCTCAGCACGGGACAGACACGGGGCTGTGGGAGCGGGGCCAGAGGGGGCACAGAAATGCTCTGAGGGCTGGAGCCCCTCTGCTGCGAGGCCGGGCTGGGAGAGCTGGGGTTGTTCAGCCTGGGGCAGGGGAGGCTGCGGGGAGACCTTACTGTGGCCTCCCAGTGCTTAAAGGGGGGCTGTGGGAAGGGTAGGGGCGACCTCTTTAGCAAGGCCTGTTGTGACAGGACAAGGGGTGAGGTTTTAAACTAAAAGTGGGTAGATGTAGGCTAAACAATAAGGAATGAATCCTTTACTGTGAGGGAATTGAAACACTGGCATAGGATGCTCAGACAGGTGGTCAGTGCCCCATCCCTGGAAGTGTTCAAGGCCAGGTTGGATGGGGCTTTGGGCAACCTGGTCTAGTGGAAGGTGTCCCTTCCCACAGACAAGGTGATCTTTAAAGGTCCCTTCTCACCCAAACCATTTGGTGACTTTGAACTCACTAGCGCTAGGAGCTGCTTGTTCAGCCTTTGCTGTACTTCTCTGCTTCCAGAGACACGGTCATTCAGACCCTATGGACAGTGTTACGGCAGCGTATTGTCTCTCATGCCTGGCTTGTGGCCGTGACAGCTCGTCTGGCTCCTGAGGGTTGTGACTCATTCTGCTCGTCTTTAAGTGGTGTGTATGTCCCTTTGGGTTTTCTCTGTGTGGTACCGTTCCACCCTCAAGCTTGCAGAGATGCCACGTGGATTATAAAACCTCACTTCATTGCCTGGACACCTGCTTTGGCCTGTCTGTTGGTTTCAATACGCCATGAACGAGCATTTCCAGGTCTCATTTGCTGCATTTTACTGAGTAGCCTGTAAGATCAGTGTAGGTGAAAGATTTTTTTGGCTGGAGTGAGGGCAAAGAGTCGTCTCGTGTTGTTGCATGTGGTTTGGGCAGTGTGGTAGGAGAATAACTGCTGCAGGGCAGCCTCCCTTCCCCGTGGCAGAGCTGCACCCAGCCCCATGATGCTGGGAATTGCATCAGCGTCTTCCAGAGGCTCGGTTCCACCAGCGAGGACCGGGAGAGGCTGAACTTCTCAGCAGTTCTCCTCAGCCTTGTTTTAAGAACGAGGTTGGGAAGGGGATCTGCTGGCTCTGTGCTGAGAAAAGAGCTGGCTCCCTTTCCTAAGGACACCTTAACAGCATGACTCCTATAGATTGGACAGATTTTCCTATAGATACATAAATTGTTTTGAAAAACTGTAGAATTGACAGATTTGTAATGGGTTTGAATTTGAAAAGTGAGATTTACGTGTGTATTCCACGTATATGTATGGAATATGTACATATTTGGGTTAACTGTGCACCCAAACATTCTTAATTTAAGGCCTTTTATGGCAGCTTTTCACTCGGTGAATTTATAACTAAGCATAGTTAGTTAAAAATATCTGGAGAACAGTTTGTAACGAACACTCTATACAGCCAAACAGCGTTACTGTCACAGAAATGTCATGTAGGTTGAAAATTCAGATGTCTGTTCCTAACTCAGAAATTCAGTTACTTGAGTGCATTTTCAGTAGCTGCATGGATGGATGGAGAAGCTCTTCCTTGCTGCTGTAATGCTGAATGTTAACTTTTTTTAAAAAAATTAATACAGTGTTGATTTAAACAGCTGAAATTAGAAACTGCTGCGCTTTCTGCCATATTTTGTGCTATTCTTTGGTGGAACTAGTTCCCAAAAGGCTAGGATCAACCTAAACTAGCTAATCCAGCAGTTCGGAAGGTTGTTAGGAAATGGCAGTGGATGGGCCGTGGGGGAGGTCTGGGTAAGCTTTCCTTTTGGACGGGGACCCCCACTTTCTTCCCAGTAACGCTGAGCTTGGGGCCATCACGAATAAAGCCTATAGCCTTGGTATTGGTAAGGAGCTTTACCAGAGATACGATGCTGTAGGTTTGACTAGGAGTGGTTGATGTTTGGAAGGAACTTTATTCATAAAGTGGCCTTCTAGATGTGACGCTTTGTCAGGATCTCAGCTCTGTTTCTGCTGGGCTCGAGGCCATGTGCTTCCCCATAACGTGTATGTGAGCTCTGCTGAAGGTCCAAGGCCAGCGAGTCAACGTGGCGTGCAGGAGGGCTGCGGGAAGACGGAGTTACGAGGAGGCTGTGCTTCGAATGGCCCGACGGTTCGTAGCTTCGATGTTCCCGTCATCGTCAAGTCTTGCAACATTAATACGTTCAAGTAGGGCTTCAACGTACCAGCAGTGCTGTGCCACAAAAGGCAAACTTGCAAAGGTTTTCTCGCTTTCTTCTAAACCTCTGAGATAAAGACATTCAAAGAAAGAATTATGTTGACCTGGAAAAAACCTCTCTGAAATAGGTTATCTGTGACAAATTTTGAAGCACTGAGTGGAGCTCCACAGAGTTTGTTATCAAATTTCATGGCTATTCCAAGAAAAAAACAGCCTTAATTTCATAAGGTAATCCTTTTGCTTTTAGAGATCCTTAAACACACGCACGCGCAAAGAGCCCTTGAACTAAGGTAGGGCAGAAAATGCATGTCAATGTTTTAATTGGTAAAAATAAAAAATTGGCATTTCTTTTAATGTGTTTTATTTAGTAGTTCCTGTAAGCCCTTCAGGAGGAGGTTCAGTGTAAAAGACGCGCTGCAAGGAACCCAGATATTTAAGCATGTAATTAAGAAAATCTGGATTTTTACATAAGCTTTTAAATTGCCCAGCTGTGGTAACGGGAAAGCAGTGCCCCCCTTCTTCGGTAAACCTTCCTGGAGGGGAAAAAAGTGGTGTTATCTGTTTGTTTTTTTTGAACAGGATAATTTCTCTCTTAGATGTAGTTATGCAAGCAGTGGAACTGGCAAAAGATCAGGCGTGGTAACATTTTTGGATGCTGGAAAAAAGCAAAATGAATGGTTGGAGCAAGTGTTCCTGCTGCTGCGGAAATAGTAATGTGGGTTAGGTTAAAAAAAGCGTTGTGATCCTGTTGCACAAAATCACATGCTTACATACAAATAACCTGGGAATGTAGCACACTGGCACCTCATCCGATTTACTTCATTTTATAACGTGTTTTAGTTAATGGTATCATTGCACAGAACATGTAGCCTGTTTGAGCTATGCTTATCGCCTTTGTCAGTGGGGAGTAACAGTTAGCCTCTTTCTTTCTTTAGCGTTAATGATTGTTTTTTTTCTTGCAACCATCGTTGATCCCCGTGGCCTGCAGCACGATGCCGTCCCTTCGTGGTCTCCCATTGCCCTGACCTTCTGCGCAGTGTACAGAGCCGGGGACGAAGGGCTCTGCCTGCGCTGGGCTCCTTCCTTCAGAAGCTCTTTTCTCCCTTTCATTAGGCTTCTGTACGTGTGGCAGAGCCGTGGGGGTTGCGTGAGGATGAGACGGCGGCTGGGGAAGAGTTTAGTCTGGAACACTAGACGGGAGCCAGAAATGAAAGGCTGTACTCAGATTCTCAGATAGTTAAGTGACTTAGCTGCCTTTTGAAGTACAAACGTCTACTGATGAGGAATTGGAGTTATCTTGTACTCTCTGAAGATACTGGAAGTGTTGCTGGGGAAGAATTAAGATTGCTCCTTATTTGCTCCCTGTAGGGAACAGAAAAAGATATGACAATAAAAAAATGAAATGAAAACCAGCAATTTAGATTGTGCCCAGCTAATCTGAGCTCTTTCTTTGGCAGCTGATACTCAAAAGAAATTCACTAAATCTTGTTTCTCTGCAGAGATCATTAAGATATTTGGCACGACAGCCAGAGCAGGATTGTGAAAGGTTATGGCTCGTTGAGGAATCCCGAGGTGAGATGGGCAGAATTAGAAGAGAAGGTATTAAGCAAGAGGAAGACAGCTGGAAGAGTGTCTTAGGGATAGTCTGAGCACTGTCGTATTTTGATATAATCAACGACTCTTCTAAAAGTTGAAGTGTATTGGGGAAGCTAACTGGAAAAAGATAATTAGTAGAGCTCACAGAGAAAAATGGTGATTAACAAAAAAGGAAAGAAAACGCATGGGGCAGGAGTAGGATGAAAATGAGTGATACAAAGTGCAATGCTCTATATTTAGCAAAAATTGTTTGAAGGGGAATATTCTTACTAATATACATGGCAATAGGGAAACCCCATCTGAAACACGACGTGTGATTCTGGTCACACGCCAGACTCCTGCGAAGCGCAGCAGATGCGGGGGGGGACGTCCGAGGGGATGACCGGAGCGGGTTTGGGGGAGCCCTGCTTGGGCAGGGGGTCCCCGAGCACTGCCGGGGAGACTTGGCGGGGGCAGAGGCTGCAGCTGGGGCAGGGTTTGATCACGGTTCACGGAAGGTGACTTCCTAGATTCTGTGGGTCTAGGCTCCATCTCGAGTCCATCTTCAGTAGTTTGTCATTCTTTGTTGTGTGCGGTATCTCAGTTTTACCACTTTGGCAGAGAACGGTATCAGCTTTTTTTTTGTAATTTCGTTGGGATGGTGCAAAATGCCCACTGAAACATCCTGTGAAGGAAGGTGATGGTGAGGAGGGTTTCCTTTCAGCGAGCATTTACGAGGACTTGAGATCCAGAACGTGTAGGAAAAGGAGGCCGTTCCTTCGGTTTCAATTTCTGGCTTTGATTTGTAGTATCCTTTTGCCATTTCTGTTACTGGTGAACACCCAGTCCCAATCCCAGGCCATGGTAAAACATGCAGACCCCTGGTTAAGAGGTGAGTGTGTGGAGACTAAGTATTGTCTGTTTTAGAATGGTCAAGAACAGAATTTGGGCATTATTTTACAGACCAAATTTTAGCTGCCCAGCCGTACACGCTTTAGGTAACAGCAACCCCCAGTCTCTAAGCCGCATTTTTCCCCCCCATAAGGTTAGAGTTCAGAATTTTGGAACTTTCTCCTGATGGTGGCATCCGGTGAACAGCTCTGTACGCTCCCGGCAGCGTGTGCCGGGCTCCTGCGGAGGTTAACGGTCCCGCGGCCTCCCGGCTCTGGAGCTGCAGATGTTACGGCTGCGGACGGCGCTCGCGCGCGCTTTTGTGCGTATGAAACCCAAATACACTCTTCTGCCCCGCAAAAGGCCGCTCACAGTTTTATACTTCTGTGGTGTCTGAGATTAGTAGCGTTTTCTAGCATTCCATAAGGTTCTGTTTATTAGCAGTCCGGCTCTGGGTTTGCTGGTGCTGTTATTGCTCCCAGTGGCCAGTAGCTTGGTTTTTTCTTGGTATTTTGTTTTTTTTTTTTCTTTCTTTTTAAATACTTTCCACTTATGGTCTGCTCTATTTATCTCTAGCTGTTATGTATACATTGGAGGCCTTTCTTCCACTTACATAAATCATTGTTGCAGAGTTTTGGCTGATGAGCATGACTCTGAAATATAAATAATACAAAAAACCCCCAAACCCTTTATGCAAACCGCTTTTAGTGCGGCGGCGTGGCTTCCCTGTCTGTGACCAGCCTTGGTTCTAATCCAGTGAAGCATTTCTGTGTATGAACACAGTCCTTGATTTTCAGTTCAAGCTTCTTGCCGTTAAAGTTAATTCAGCATATATTGTGTCCGTTGTTGATACTATACACCTATAATCTAAGTAACGTTAGTTTTCTGGTGCGAAAAGTGGTTAATTTTGTTGACAGAATTGATTTCTACGAGCTGGCTGGCAGCTGCATTTAGGTATTCTGCTCTGAGTCATAAAGGAGGAATAAATAGCGAAGGTGGGAGATTAACTCACATTCTCTTGCATTACAGCTAGTTGTGTCCCATCAACATGTTCTGGAAGTTTGATTTGAACACAACATCACATGTGGACAAGCTGCTGGATAAAGAAGATGTGACACTTCACGAGCTGATGGATGAAGATGACATCTTACAGGAGTGCAAGGCTCAGAACCGCAAGCTGCTGGACTTCCTTTGCCAGCAGCACTGCATGGAGGAGCTGGTCAACCTCATCACACATGAGCCCCCTGTGGATATGGATGAGAAGGTCCGCTTCAAGTAGGTATTTGTTTGCTGTCCTATACAAAGAAAATTGAGTGAGAGGTCTTGGTGTCGGGAACGCTCTGGGGCGAGGTGGGTGTAACCTTTTCAGTCTTGGGGAAAAGGCTTTCGAGTACTGTGAAATATTTCACGGCATTTTGTTATGTGTAATGTATTTTCAGAAGCTCGTTTCTTTATTTTTACTGGCTTGAGCTTTTCTAAAAAGAAAAAAGCTCTTGCTCTTTGTTCCAAACTTTGCGAGCAAAATAATCAGTATCTCAAAAGCACTTTAGTACGTTTTTATCAGGATTGCAAGCAAAGAGCATTCTGCTCTGAGTTACAAATTCTGAACCTGGCTGGTTTTCAGTAGTCAAGCCCACAAAAGTGTGAGCTGTCCAGGGAATAAAAGATGTGATATTCTCAGTGTGCTGCATATGCAAAACCTGCTGATTTCAGTGTCCTTATAGTCAGGGAGAGGGCCTGACTTTGTGAAGAGCCTCTTCCTTCTGGCGGAGAACTCTGGACATGGTTGGTTCTCACATCAAGCTGTGTTTATACATTTTTAACTAAACGTATACTTGAAAATGTTTACATTTTGGATTTCGGAAGTTTGTTTTTCTTTGTTAAGTTTATGTAAAAATAAAAGCCTGTTCTGTGTATAAATAAATACTGTGGGAATGGATCAGTGTTGGTTATTGCTGCTGTTGCTTGAAATCCACAGAAGAAACTCATATTGTTTAGGCTCATTACTAAGGGAGACGGTTGATAACTAGGTTTAGGTGACTGTTTCCAGGTGAGCGAGTGCTGGGAAATATGTTACGCAGTAACTTTGGATATTATATGGCTGCTTTTGCCAAGCTTCTGCTGTAAAAGGTGAATTACCAGAAGGAACCAGGAGTACTACTTTTATACTGTTGTCTACAAATGCAAATTTTGTGCAGGTTTAAACCAGGGACGGGGCACACAACAGTCCTTTGACTTTTTGTGTTTCCTGTACCGTATCAGAGTAACTGGCTTTCCCTGGGGGGACCGGCGTTGTGCTTCTGCAGCTCTTCATCGCGTTGTTTGCACGGCTGACCTGCGACAAGCTCAAACCCAGAACGCCTGGTCGAAGGTGACGGGCGGTACTTTCCTTAGTGCTGAGAGTTGATGATCAGAGGAGGCGTTGCACAGTGCGAGATGCGGTCCTTTGCTGGCCTCTGGGTGTGTTTTGCTGGAGAGGTGAGGGGTTCCAGCACCGCGCCGGTACTAATGCAGACGTGTCTGGATCGCTGCAGAATACTAACCAGGCCGTGTCTTTAAGTCCTGTTGTTTTTGAGATTTTTGTGGCTGCTCTGAGAAGACAGCTTATGTCTCTTGGTCCCGTGTGCTGAAGGGTGGAAGTGGGAACATTTTTCCTATTGTAACCAAACAGACTAAGAATAAGGAAAGGTGGGGACAAACAAATTTCTCAAGAAGCAAAATCCTTAATGCAAACCAAAATGAAGAGGGGAGCTCAGTATGAGAGTGTTTACTCCGGGCATCCTTGAATTCCACGTGCAGGGTTTATACGCCTCTTCATCAGCTTTTGAAGGTGGCGTGTGGTTGAGGCGGCTCAAGGCCAGGCTGGCTGATGAGGAGGCGCGAGGGTAGTCGGTGGTGGGAAGAGGTCAGCCTCCAGTGTTGCAGTCCCCTGTCCTGGCAAGGTAGGAGGAAGTCTTGTGCTGGGAAGGCCTTCAGTTAGCAGTCTCGTTCACCGATCTCTTCATCAGATGATGGCGTTGCATCCTCTTCCTCTCCTAAGAGCGGACCGTAAGGCGCCTGCTCAAAAAGCAGGTGTGGTGTTGGGAAGTGGGGTTACACACCAGAGAGGTGGGTGAGGCTGGTGACGAGATCTGCGTGGTGACCTGCTCACCAGGACAAACAGAGCTGATCTTCATCAAGTATTTCTTGGGAAGTGCTTCCAGCACCGTCTGTAGAGCAGGCAGAGAAACATTTTCAAAGCATGGTGAGGCACTGGAGAGGGTTTAAGCTCATGAAAATCTGGGGAAGCTTTTGGAATAAATAAAGGCTAAGCAAGAAGAATGGACTCTGTCTAACTCCAAATGGAATCTGATTTTTGGCTCTAAAGAAAAGGTTAAGAAAGTTTTTTAAACTGGAACAGGGGAGAAACTTGATAGGTTTGGAAGGACATGCAGCTCCGAATGATGCGTGCAGTGGAAACAGAATCATCAAAATGCTTTAGTCTTGAAACGTCAGTAGGATGGAAGTTCAGGAGAACTGCAAAGAGGAAAACTCGACAGTAAATCCCATCTAAGCGTAGCATGCGAAACGAAGCAACCAGATGAAGACCCGTAGCAATCAAAGAGGTGTCTAAAGTGTTTGAACTGCAGTGTCTCTTTCTAATGAACTTGTTGACATACTAGGGTGTCTCTCAAACCCACTGAGACCCCGTAGGAGTGAGAGTACCATGTATAGGAAAGGCAGAGTGGACTCTGCTAGTGTAAGAGCGGGCTGTAGGGGATAGAGAGCTGAGTGTCAAGTGAGGTAAGTTAGCTGCAGCATGGAAACCTGACGGGTTGGGATACTGTGCCTAAATGGGAAGGGTGAAGTATTAGCTCTGACTGTGTGAAACTTGGAGTCTGTAAAGGCTGCGAGAGCAGAATGTGCTGTAACAATGAGGGGTTTCATTTATCCCCCTGTTGACAGGATATATATCACAGGGAGGCACAGTGCATGAGTGTTTAGGAATTGTGAATGCCTTTTGCATGGAACAATGAGCCAGAAAAAGGAGAAATAACTCTTGATATACCCTTGGGTGCTCTACGAAATGTAACTGCTGTAAAATCACTTTGTAATAGTAACCATAATGTACTCAGATTTAACATCCTCGTAGGAGCAAAAAAGACATAAACAGCATTATCAAGGGTTTGGGGTTTGTTTTTCTAACTTTTAGGAGAGGAACTACATAAATATGAGGAGGCCAGTTAGG
This sequence comes from Phalacrocorax carbo, assembly GCF_963921805.1. Lineage (NCBI taxonomy): Eukaryota > Metazoa > Chordata > Aves > Suliformes > Phalacrocoracidae > Phalacrocorax > Phalacrocorax carbo. The sequence goes on along the minus strand of NC_087513.1, from coordinate 928,960 downwards.
AAGTAAATAGCTCTGTGAAAGGGTGAAAAGCTCACAGCTGGCCTGGAAACATTTTAGTGTCTCGTGGTAAATGCAGAGCTTGTATTACAAGGTTCTTAAAAAAAAATCCTAATGTAGAAAACCGGCTTGGTTAAAAACAAATAACCCCTTCCAGGTAGAAGTACATCCTCACAAAAGGGAAGTTGTGTCCAGATATGGGAAAAAGATACGGTGGCTAGTTAATCTGTGAGACTGGAGAAGGCATTTTGAGCAGCAGTTTGCTAAAGGCAAAACCGCTAATACTCTAAACCCATCAAAATAAGGAGGCCTGAGAACGTGTAGGGCGCGTGGGTGATCCAGGGGTCGAAAGGAAGACAGGGCCGTAGGACCGCAGCAGAAAATCTAATGAAGCTGTCTGTCGGTGCTCACCTCGCAGACTTCTCAGGAGATTCCCAGGTGGTGTCTGTCTGTACAGGGGAACTGTCTCATCTTGGAGCATCTGGGGAGCAAAATCAGTAGAACAGTTGTTAGGATTGGCTGGTATTCACCCGAGCGATTTAAAGTGATTCAGATATGAAATCGCTCACCTGGTCAGCTGTAAAACTGGCGGAATGGAAGCAGCTCATAAGAAGGGTCTGTGAGGCGGTAAATCTGGGTTCTGCGTTGTGCACATCGAAACCGGCGCGGAACAGCATCGTGATTCACGGGCACCCCTCTGAACGCAGGCGCTCAGGCATCGCCGTGCCGCTCTGCGGAGGGGAGGCAGGCTCAGCTCAGCGCTGAGCTCGGTGGGGTCAGTGAAACGCATGGAAAATGGTGATACGCCTGATGTGGTGTAAGCGCGGTCCTGAAAAGATAAGGTCCCTTATCACAGACTGTTGAAAACAAGCTGTCGTGGGATAACGGAGAAGGGCTCTGTCATCCATTAGTAACGGTTTCAAGAGAAGAAATATAGATGAGGGAGAATGGCCAGTTCCAGTTTTCTGGTTCCGCGCTGCTGAGCCCTGTGCTGTTTGATATATTCACACATGAAATAAGAGGGGAGAGGGATTATAAGTGCAGAACGTTGGTAATGCAGAATGACTTGGGTTAGTTAAAAGGCAGGAGGGTTTCATGACGTGTTATGGCCAAGCAGTAATAAAGTCAGTGCTGACTGTAATGACTGGTGGCCTGAGGTACACGCGCGCAGTGGCGGGCTTCAGGTTAGCTTTCACATCGTGGGGGAGGCTTTGGAGCCTCGTGGGCAGTATGCTGGAAGCACTCGCTAAACAGTGAGTGCCAAGCTGTGTTCGTGACGGAAAGCACAAGGCTCTACGCAAAGCGATCCAGCGTACGTACTGGAAAAGTTACTGTTGTCCTCTAACGCTTGTCTTCACCCTTTATATACTACCAGGGCAAGAAGTATTTTCCATCTTAAGGACCAAATGGAACTGTGATGAGTGAAGTAAGGCTTAAATTGGGAAGGTCGGCGTGTGGGATTTCTTCCAAAATAAAAATTCTGTTCCACGAATGTAACAAAACCAAACCGTTAACAATTATTAGGGTAAAGGCGGGCATAGAGTGATGTAGAGTGATGCACTGGAAGGCATAACTGAAGGGAGGAGGCTCCAGCTTGAGCCGTGAATTGAAAAGCCAGGGCCCAGCAGAGCATCCCGCCACTTAGGCCCCCTGTACGTAACTCCGGGTACAGCTAAGGCAAAGCCATGGGAAGAAGTCAGCTGAAGGAAGAGCTGTGGGTCTTTTCACAGAAGAGGTGTAAATGCCAAGAACAGCCACGTGGGATCAACCGAAAAGATATTCTTTTCCTGGTGTCTGGTCCCCGACAGCGGTCGTAGCAGGGTCTTTGCACGATGGCGTGCTCAAACGTGCCGTGCTTGAGACACGGGCGTACTGTGAATTCACGTAACAGCACAGTGGTTTTCCTATCTGTTCCTTTCGTGTGATTGCCAGCAATCCACATGTCCGTCCTGCTGCTCCCATAACTGAGCTGAGGTTTCTGAAGACCTACAATAATTCCTCTATTCCTTCCCTGAGAGGTGGTCATTAGCTTAGGAAGCATTGCCAGAAGTATGAAACCTGCTGCGCCCGGGAAGGTGGGAGATCAAAGCTCGGAGCAGGGGTCCCAGTTTGAGTTCGGGAGGTTCTGTTAAGATTTCTTCTTGATTTTTCCCTTAATGAGGTCTAGAGCAGAAGCCTAACTAATTCCAACGGAGAGAGGAAAACACAGCGTGTAAGTGCTGCAGCCCAGATTCTGTTACGCGCTCGCAGCCCTTCCTGCAAAGGCGGTGGAGACGTGAGAGTCACCTCCCGGTACCTACTCGCCTCGCCATGTCCACAGCGCGCTCTGCCTGGCTTTTGCCTTTGAGACCGAGGCTAGGAAGGAAAAAATCTTGCTGTGTCGTAAAAGGTGGTGTCAGCTACGCTGTCCTACGGAAGTGAAGGGTATTCCCTTTGTGTTGTAGAAACAGTCATATTGCAGGAGTGTTTTGTATTGATCTTGGAGCTGGCTTGTGTGTAAAGCCACAAAAAAGTGGCAGGCCCTGCGTAATTACTGAAGGTGGGGAATCTCTTGGGTTTGTGCCCTACGGAATGGCACAATATTTATTTGGAAGGCGAAAGCGCTAAAAGAACGAACGTGCATTTGCAGCAAGAGTGTTCTGTTATTAATTTAGTTGGCTGTTATTAAAGTATATAGTAAATTCTCCTTTTGCTTTTGGAAAAAAAAAATGACCAGCTCTGCTTACAGAGGGAAAATGCTCGAACTGTGAAGGACAGGGTTTGGTTTTAATCTGTATCGCTTGATAACAAATCAAAACTGCTTTAGGAAGCGTGGATAAGAACTGGCACTCAGCGGGAGGTTCGGTGTTCAGAATTGCTGCTTTGTGCTTAGAACCACTGAAGCACTTGAGCACGCCCTGTCGGGCTTTAAACAATTGGTGGGGTAAGAGTAAATCATGGCTTAAAGTCTAGCTGCCTTTTGACTCTAGGATCGTATATATATCACTGAGACTGTGAAAATAGCGTTAAAGTTTGGTGCTAGGCTGAATTTCACAGCACCAATGGACGGCTCTTTCTGACCACAGTAACCTCAGCGTGGTGGTGAAGAGGTTGTCTTCAAAGGAGTTCTCTTAAGCCCTGTTTAGAGCTGGGCAGTAGCTAGAACATTAAATTAAGGTGCTAACAATGAAATGCTGAAATGAGGTTTTAAAATATAAAAAAAAGCTAGATGAATTTCGGTGTTGTAGCGTGCCCACAAGGCAGCCTCCCGGATGCTTAATTCCTTCATCGCGTGAGTAATGGAGAGACTGAATCAGTGAGGTGTTTGCAAACCAGTGCCATGGAGCCGTGCGTTACGGTGGGCTTTTAGCACAGAATCTCAACCTGAGGAAACTTAGTCTTTCAGCAAAATTAACAGGCCCCCAAAAGCGGCGTTTGCATTGACTTTACATTATTGCTTTGTACGTATGCGCTTTGGTATTTGAGGCTTTGTCTAATTATAAACGTAACCTTCATTATCAACATGTTTATTACCTTTTCTGATCATAAATGTGATCTATTTCTAAAAGCGCCCCTGGAAGAGCAAGAAACAAGGTCAGGAAGAGAAAAGATTTCATTAGCCATCAAATATAATTTCATATTCTGATTTAAGTAAGCAAAACTATTTAAACAAGGCACAGTAAATTTTCTGAAAAACAAGTTAGTTTTACAGCAGACTGTAGACATTACTGAGAAATCGAAACTCAAGAGATTGGCTACGAATTGTTTGTTGTTCAGAGCGTATGTTCATTTGCCAGGAGTTTGGTGTTAGATCTAATGTCCTGTCTCTAAATTCTAGTCCTCTTGGTTTAAAAAAATGTTCATGTTTAATTCAGCTGCAGTAGTGGAAAGAATAATTTACAGAAATGTTACAGAAACATGCTAAAATATGCATCCTTCACGTCAGCCTTCAATTTTGGGTTAATTTTAGTTGTGCAAATGGATTCGTGTTAAAAGATTTTAAGAGATTTTAAGTCTACTGAAACTGATTAAGCATCACGTTTAAAAACCAGACCTAACTGCAATCTGAAGGCAGCTGAGACGCGTAATTCAGTGGTTTAAAAAAAAACACATGATGCGCTACAGGAAACGGTGCTTCCTTAAAATGTGCCATTAATGTAGATGACCCTTGTTTCTCGTGTGGTTTGTTTTCTCTCCCCCCTGCCCCCTCCAGGAAGGGCAGTCCTCCTACCCTCAATTTTATAACTTTAATAAGGGAAGATTTTCTTGAGAGTTTTCATTTCACCTTTAGTCGCTCTGGTTCTGTCCTCCCAGATATCCAAACACAGCCTGTGAACTGCTGACCTCGGACGTGCCGCAGATCAATGACAAGCTAGGAGGGGATGAAGCTCTGCTGAATATCCTCTACGACTTCTTGGATCACGAGCCTCCTTTGAACCCTTTGCTTGCCAGTTTCTTCAGTAAGACTATTGGGAATCTCATTGCAAGAAAAACGGAACAGGTAGTGATTAGATTTGTCCTGATACGTAAGCGCAAATGAATTCGCTAATGTTGTTTGTGTTGTGTGGCGGTGGCGTTGCTACCCTCGTGAACTCATCGTATTCTCAGAGCTGAAAAGTAGCTCGCCGTGCTCTTTAAGGTTGGAGTTGACATGCAGGCTTTGGAAGGTTCTTCAGACTTCCTCAGCTGAGGGAGTTGATGGCTCATTTAGACACTTCTGCACAGAGTTGGTTTCAGATCTGCAGCAGCTGGATTATTCCTGTGCCACAGCTAAAGCTTTATTTTTCGTACAAAAGCATATTGATGCATCCTTTGACCGTTGCCCAGAGTCATCTCGTTACATAAACGATGCCTCAGCCTCATGCCTGTAAAAAGGGTGCTGGAAACCAGAGCTGAACAGCGGTTTAGGAGTACGTGTGTTCCAATACAAAATTGTGTTGTTTTTTTTTAAATGAAGGCTGTCAGAGAGCCTTAGTGGAATGAAAAATTCCAGAACTTCACCAGCTTCTTGACACTTATTTCTGTGGGCTTGAGTTCCTTTGTGGCCCAGAGGAAAGAAAAGATAGCTAAAAAGGTTTGATTTAGTATTGCCTCAAAATGAGAACGTTCATCGCTTCTCATTCTGTGGAGAATTTCTCAACCTAGTAGCCGTTTTGCATCAAGATTGGTCGGTTGAGACAAGGTGAAGCACAGGAGTTGTGTGCCGTGCCTGTATATTGTGCTAACAACTGACGATGACGCTTCTGTTTTCAGGTGATTGCATTTTTAAGGAAAAAAGACCAATTTATTAGCCTGGTGCTAAAGCATATAGATACATCAGCAATGATGGACCTCCTGCTTCGTCTAATCAGCTGTGTGGAGCCCGCGACTCTACGGCAGGAAGTACTGAATGTGAGAACCTACTGCTTTTTTTCTTTACAAGATCGGGAGCAAGGGGGCTTGTTTATTTGTGTCTTAAAGAAACAGAATTATTTTTGTCATTTATTATGAGGGCGGATCCACTCTTCTGAAAACTACTTTTTGTAGTGCTAGAGTCTGCACTAGGGTTACTTTGGGTACTTCAGCCTGTTTGCGGCTTGCACGGCAGAGCGAGCCCGGTTCAGTCACTGGCAGTAAAGGATTTCCAACTCATTTTTCCGTATAGCAACGACTGTTTACTCTAGCTGGTTTTGCTGGAGGGCTTTGACAAAGGAAATCTGTAATCTTTCCCAGTGATCAGAATTTTAGACTGATCGTTTGGGACAGTAATTTGTTTAATTCCATACCGTGTTCAAGGGTGTATGTGATGTTTGGAGATGATATCTCGTGCCTCCTCCTTCCCCTTCCTCTTTAATAGGCTGCCGTTTAAAATATCTCATTGAGACGCTTAGTTTGCTTTACAGGTAGGACAAGTTTTTCTTCCTTCATAGCCCAGTCTGGGTGAGGCTGCATCAGCCCCCCTTTAGTGGGCAGATGTGCAGGACTGGAGGAAAAACCCCTGCTTTAGCTCCCTCTCAGTGAACAAGAGCAGCAGTGTGCTGTATAGAGAACTGCACTCGAGTCTTTGAAGCCCACACCAGGATTTATAAGTTTGGCAAACTTCGTTGCCTAAGTCTTCGTGTCCGGAGCATTGGCCGCAGCGTAGCTGAGCTGGTAAATGTTCTTTGCAGAGACTGACGATAGACGATTGCCGTTGTTCGGTTCCTCCTCTCAGCCTTACGGTGCATTGTACAGGGCACACGCTGGTACAGAGGAGGGAAAAAATACAGGCACAGGTGGATCTTTACAGACTCATCATGGGTGAACGCCCGTGAAAGGACATCTTTGGTTTTTGACAGGAAAGTGAGCAATTCAGTTGGTTAGACATCAAATAATAACAACAAGAAAGGAGATGGGAGGAAGGAGCCTTCAGGAGATGGACTGATGGAGGATAATAATGGTGGAGGATTCACTGGAAGAGAAAGCAGCTTTGCAGGAAAGGTCCAGCCACATCCCAGGCCATGGTGGCCCGAGGGCAAGGGTTGCTGCCCTCTGCTCAGCACTGGTGGGACCCGTCGGGATACTGGGGCCAGGCTGGGGCTCACCAGTGCAGGACAGACGTTGCAGTAGTGCACCATAATGTCATTACCGAGATAAATGCAGTTATTTTTTCTGCTGATGTTAAAATGGCATTTTAACTGAGAAGCATTTCTCCTGGATGGATGGCTTCCATCCAGGAAACTTCCAACTATCCAGGCTTCCAAATATTAACCCCGTACATAAACAGGCAGATCTGGATGGGGTGTAGTTTAACCCCGTCCGATCAGGTTAATTCTGCCTGTTAAGGATTTCACACAATCAAAGAAATTAAAACAAAGTGAAAATACCAGGTGGCACTGGAGGTGCTCCTCAAGGCTTTTTTCCAAACAGTCTTGATGCAAGTATTACCCCCAAGCACTTAAAAATTGGATGGCTTAATGACTTCTGAGAAAAACAGAAAGTAGTAGCAATATTGAAATTTGGGATTGAATGTTTAGAGAAGCCACTTAGCAGCAATTTTGGCAATATATTGAGAAACTTCAGTCTCCAGAAAAGTTAAATTGCAGTCTTGATTTCGGTAGGTATTAGAAATAAAAGTTATACTTCACGGACTGCTTTACCTTTTCATCATATCAGGAAGAAAATACTGCTTGTCAGCTAGTATCTAGAACGATGTGAATGGTGTGCGGTCCCAAAGCAGTCTTCGTGTTTCTCTGGGATGCTGGGCGCCTCAGAGAGGTATCGGGCTCTTTTGAGTTTTAGCAAGAGGAAAAGCGTTATTAATTTTTCAGGAGCTCACACAGCTGCAGTTGGCTGATCTTCCCAGGCTCTCGCTCCTGCCTAGCCAGTCTCCTCCCACTCCTAACTGCTGAGATTCGGGAGAACATGGTCCATCGCGCAGTTTATTGTATGGTAACCATAAGGCTGTGCACCCATTGCAACCCGCCCAGCGGAGCCCGTCAGTCTTGTGATATGGATCTGGGCTGCACTTTTTCACAGAATCCCAGGATGGCGGGGGCTGGAAGGGACCCCTGGAGCTCACCCCGTCCCACCCCTGCTGGAGCAGGCACCCCCAGAGCAGGGGCACAGGGCCGCGTCCAGGCGGGGGGTGAATGTCTCCAGGGAAGGGACCCCACAGCCTCTCTGGGCAGCCTGTGCCCCTGCTCTGGCACCCGCACAGGGAAGGGGTTTGGCCTCATGTTCAGGGGGAACTTCCCGTGTTCCAGCTTGTGCCCGTTGCCCCTTTTAATTTCTGTGCATTTAATTAACTGCTTCTATATTGTGTCTTATAAACTCCCGTGTGTTGTAATCTTCTGTTAAAGTTTCCAGCTGATTGATTGCTCTATCCGTATGTTGACCCTGCCTGCAAACATCATCACTGACAGCACTATATGTTGACGGTCTGTCTTTACATGCCGTATTCAGGGCTTTTTTCCCCTGTCTGCACGTCTTCCTCCACGCAGAAGCTAGCCTTTTGGATAGACGTCCTGTGGCAGAGACTTTTGGCTAGCTGGTTATCGATTACTTTTGTAGCACAGTGCCAGCAATTAAACTTAGTATTTTAAGGTTTCCCTGGTACTGATGTACTCTACTACTGGACGGTGTCTAAGGAGGTCTACTATTACATCAGGGTCTCCAGGTTACGCTCCAGCTACTTCCCAAGTAGTGTATGAATGCCTTCTCTGTTGTATTTGTGTGACTTAGCAAAAGGAGAAAACTGCGCTGTCCAAGTAAAGTCTGAGAAGTCGTGTTTTTCACTAGAAAGTGCCGCTGTTGAGGGTACATCACTCTGGGGTGTGAAAAGAGCGCTTTTCCACTTGGCGTTGCTGTGCTGGCAAAATCCTTCAGTGAACCTCGGTTGGTTCGTTACGGTTCTTGCTGTCCGGAGAGGTACTCTTGTACAGCGCCAGATTTACAAAGACGGTATCTTAAGTTTTAAGTTAAACAGAATTATATTCTGCATAACGAAGCCCCACAGCACCTCTCCTCAGGGATTTGATGTCCACGTTGTTGCTTTGACTCGGTAAGCCCTAATAATGGCACTAGAGTCTTAACTCTGTGGCCTTCCATTTTAGAGATCTTAGGCTGTGATAGCTGGGCAGTGCTGGTGGCTCCATTCGCTGCTCTGTTTTCTGCTGAATGGACCTGCCAAACTGCGTGCTCGAAGCTGCCTTGTCTACCCCTTGCTCAGATCCCGGTAGCCAGGGCGGAGGGTCTCGCTGCGCTAGTGCAAGCGTTTGACTTCCAGTGCTGAGGGAAGCTGGGCCAGCAATTCCACGAGCGCTGTAAGCTGGCATTGCCACAGAGAAGGGCAGTCCTGCTTTCACCCTCTTGCTGCTTGCTCTGCCCATCCAGCTCCTCTTGAACCTTTGCCAGCTGAAGTGTTCGTGTGGCTCTAAGGTGACATGGACTAGGGAATTGATCCAACTGAAAACACCTCCCTTTTATTTCTTTTGCCAAGATTGTTTTCAGCCAGCTCAGTTCCTTGGGTTGCCTTGGGTTTGGGTTTTTGGTGGTTAGTGTGGGGTGTTTGTTTTGTTTTGTTCTGGTTTTGCTTTGGTTGTTGTTTGGGGTTCTTTTTGTGGTGGTTTGTTTTTTTCTCCATGGACTTGTGCAATGGTAGGAGAAAGGAGCAGAAGATAAGTGGATGAGATTGAGCAGAGGGAAGGTGGCAGTGTCATCTTATATGTTCTTAAACTGTTTGCAGAACTAGTTTATGGCATTTTTTCCCTTTCTCTTCCTTGATCTGTAACTAAGGGCCTCAACATGAAAATCTGATAATTCTTTATCCATTCCCTTCTGTTCATGCACGACAGAGGAATGCTTTGTTTGTGTAGCTCGGATTTTGTTGGTTTGGAGAGCTGTGCCATCAGGAAGAAACTTGGCTAGCACACGCTGTTCCTCCATACTTCTGTCCTGAGTTTGACAGAAGCGCCACTGTACAAGGAAACCTCTGGTTTCAGCAGCCCATGGGTAGGTGCGATAGAAGTGAATAATCTGTTGTCTACATAGCATCTTTACAACCCTGTCTCCTCCCTCTTTCTGGACTCTCAGAATTGAAAATACTAGAATAGTCTTCATCAGAAACCTCTAAGGATGTGCTTCCAGCAGGCTTGTCTTTCAGGCACCTACGTTTTGATATCCTTGGAGAAATCTGACATCAAACAGATGGATGACAGCATATTCGCTTTGATCGGTGTCATTTGATCCTGGAATGTCTCTGCGGATTTGTGAAAGAAATAATATCGACTTCAAATAATTTACTTCTTGTGCAGCAAGAAAGCTCACATATAGGTTGCATCTTGAAGCGGGATAGATGGCATCAAGGAAGTCTGTCCTGTGTCTGCGTGTTATTAGGATAAAATCTTACCTAGAAAAATGTGGAGAGGCACAACTGTGGGAAGACTTCCGTGTATGATTTTGCTGGCAAGTACTGGGAACATATGTGAAGCAGATCCAGTTATAGTGGCTATCTCTTCTGCACTTCATCTTCTCATGCTTGCCTTAGTGACAGAAAGTACAGCTTCTGTTGTATCGTCTTCACTGAGGAGAATTAGCCTGTCCTCCTGATTCAGGGGCAGAGGAGAAAACCCGCTCTGGCTCAGCTGGAGTCACAGGGAGCTCACCACAAACCCCACCTTTGGCCTGCAGAGTGGGTTACACCATTCGGCATACCTGACACGGTTTCCTTGGTAATCAAGAGAATGTGATCCCTGTTATTCTGAAGAGAAACCTGCTTGTCCTGGCTGGATCCATCTCCCTGGGTACTGGTGAAGAGCACCCAGGTGTCAACTATGGTTTCTGCAGAAACCCCTTGCCAGCTCAGTACCTCTGTGGTTGAGCTGATCTTCCACTTTTCACCACTTGTAGCCAGGGTGTCGTGTACCCTTTTTGTTAGGCTAATGTGGAAAGTAATCATAGCACAGGAAAAAAACCCTCCTGCATGTCACAGAATCGCAGAATCCCAGACTGGCAGGGGTTGGCAGGGCCCTCTGGAGCTGACCCTGTCCCACCCCCTGCGTGAGCAGGCACCCCCAGAGCAGGGGCACAGGGCCGCGTCCAGGCGGGGGGTGAATGTCTCCAGGGAAGGGACCCCACAGCCTCTCTGGGCAGCCTGTGCCCCTGCTCTGGCACCCGCACAGGGAAGGGGTTTGTCCTCATGTTCAGGGGGAGCTTCCCGTGTTCCAGCTTGTGCCCGTGGCCCCTTGGCCTGGCGTTGGGCACCGCTGAAAAGAGCCCGGCCCCATCCCCCTGACACCCGCCCTTCAGGTATTTATAGGCACTGATGAGATCCCCCCTCAGCCTTCTCTTCTCCAGGCTGAACAAGCCCAGGTCTCTCAGCCTTTCCTCACAAGGGAGATGCTCCAGCCCCTGATCCCCTTGGCAGCTCTGCACTGGGCTTGCTCCAGCAGTTCCCTGCCCTTCTTGAACTGGGGGGGCCCAGAACTGGACGCAGCCCTGCAGGTGTGGCCTCACTGGGGCAGAGCAGAGGGGGAGGAGAACCTCCCTCGCCCTGCTGCCCACATTCCTTTTAATGCATCCCAGGACACCGCTGGCCCCCTTGGCCACAAGGGCACATTTTTGGCGTGTGGTCAGCTTGTTGTCCACCAGCACTGCCAGGTCCTTCTCAACAGAGCCACTTTCCAGTAGCTCAGCCCCAGCCTGTACTGGTGCAGTCATCCCATTTTTTTCTGTTGCTTTCATGGGTAACAAACTGCAAGAATAAAAAGGGTGTAGTCTTCCTGCCGTCTTTACCCTACAGAAATGGTAGCTCCCAGAGCTAAATTAGCCTAACACAGGTATCTTCTTGTAACACAAGTTGTCCTACTGCAAGATTAGTCCTCAGCTGAGGAAGGCTTAATGGGAACACTTCAGTGAAGTGACTATTGATGTTGTGATCCTTGAAAGATCAGACAGCTTGGTCTGTTGATTGTTGCAGAGCCCCTTGTTTGACTACCATCTTCAGTGACAAGGCATGAACTTTCTGCTACTGTAGCTGATAAGGAAGATCCAGGACAAAGTCACACTGTTTTTAGGTATATTTTCAGTATGTTTTAGAAAATAGAATTTTGTTGAAGTCCTAATATAACAGAGTTTCTTAAGCATTGACTCTGCAAGACCTCAGAGATTCTCTTGTAGCATAATGCAGGCTGAAGGCCCCCAGGGAGGTCCGGTTGCCTCTACAGAGCAGGTCCCATTGAAGTAGATTGTTCAAGGCCTTACCCAGATGAGTGTTCAGTGTCTCCAGGAGTGCAGATGTGCCGGGCCCTCTTCCCATATTTGATCACCCTCAAGTGGAGAGTTTTCTTCCTAATACCCAGTTGGAATTTCGCTTGTTGCACCTCATGCCTCCCATCCCTTCACAGCACCTCCGAGAGTGTCCTGGCTCCATCGTCTCCCCCCACCCCAGTCGCAGACCACAATCGGGTCTCCCTTTCGCCGCCTTCTTTCTGGGCTGAGCAAACCCCACCCAGCCTCTCTGACCTCGTGCTCCAGCCCCTACCATCTTGGGGTCTCCACAGGACCTGCTGCACTATTGCGATGTCTGTCCTGCGCTGGTGAGCCCCAGCCTGGCCCCAGTATCTTGACGCGTCTCACTGGTGCTGAAAATGGAGGGGAGCAATCCCTGCTGTCATGCTGCTGGCTGCCCTCGGGCCGCCACAGCCTGGGTTGTGGCTGGGCCTTCTTTGCTGCAGGGGGACGAGGCTGACTCATGGAGTAATGGGACCACGAAGGGCCCTCTCAGCCTTTTCAGCAAGCTGTCCCTGGCTGATGGACTCCCACCCTGTCCTGCTGCGTGGCGTTATTCCGTCCCCCATGCAGGACTTTGCATTCTGCCTTTTTTGAACTTCTGAGGTTCACAGAATCCCAGGTTGGAAGGGACCTCAGGGATCATCTAGTCCAACCTTTCTGGGAAGAGCCCAGCCTAGACAAGATGGCCCAGCACCCTGTCCAGGCGACTCTTGAAGGGTCCAACGTGGCCGAGCCAACCCCTTCCCTGGGGAGATTATTCCAATGGTGACTGTCCTCACTGTGAAAAATTTCCCTCTCGTGTCCAATCGGAATCTCCCCAAGAGCAACTTGTGTCCATCCCCCCTTGTCCTCTCCATGGGACTCCTTGTAAAAAGGGAGTCTCCATCTTCTCTGTAGCTGCCCCTTAAGTGCTGGTACATGGTGATGAGACCCCCTCTGAGCCTCCTTTTCTCAAGGCTGAACAAACCCAGCTCTCCCAGCCTACCCTCGTACGGCAGCTTCCCGGTCCTTGGATCATCAAATGATCTGGGTTCTTCCCAGACCATTTCTCCAGCATGTCTAGGTTCTTCGCCTCCTGCATATCAGCTGCTTCCCCTCAACGCGTTGTTCATGAACCTGCTACGGGTGCATTTTTTTCCCATTTTCCAGGTCTTTAATGAAAACACTTAGCAGTACTGGTCGCCAGTATTGACTCATTTATTTATTTTTTTTACTGGTAACGTCTGCTGTTAGGCCAACCTGGTCCTTGAGCCTAGTAGCAGATTCTGTGGGAGGAACGTCATTGCAGAGAAAGATAAGAGCATGGAGCTTTTTGCTTAGTACTTAACTGGCGTGCAGAATGTCAAGCAGGCGTGGGAGAAGGTCCGCAGGGGTGAGCAGGGCACTCCTGCCTGAGCTCAGACAGCGCAGAGATGGTGGAGCGCTTGGGAGCGGCAGCGAGCGGCTGCCCGAGCAGGCAGGGATCTTGTTAGGAAAGCTAAAGCTCAGCCAGAGTTGAGCCTGGCAAAGGATGTGACGGGCAGCACAGGGACTGATCCAGGGCTTCACCCTGGCAGGGCCCTGTAGTAACTCGTGATACACCGGAGATGCCCCTTGGCAGTGGTATCGGTGCTCGCGTGGCGTCAGGAGGAAGGAGCGGTCATCGAAGGCTGGGTGAGCCTTGGCTCCCCCCACACACCGGGGGAGTCGGAGCTGCTGGCAGGCAGCGTGCTTGTTGGAACAGCAGATCTGGCCGGTGAGCAGGTTATTTGTTCCCTGCAGAAGGGAGTCTCCAGCCACGTGTATCTGCCGCCTCCTCTTCTGTTAGCGCGAGTTTCAGGCTCAGGTGGCTGTGATGACTCCCTTGAGGAAACCTGTTCCTCCTCGCCTGTTACCGCCAAGCATTTTGCCTGTCTAGGTGCACATCTCCTGGTGGTGGTGAAAGAGCTTTCCTCGTGTTGCAGGCGTCCAGCCACTCCCACCTTGGGAGTCTCCATCCTCTAGTTCCTGTGTAGTCTCTGGTATCCCTTCTTCCATGCAGAATTAGGGTCCAGAAAACCCTGACGGTTACCACGGCCTCTGCAAAAAAAAAAAACTGTTAAAATTCTGTTTATCCAGAACATAATAATACATTGTCTCCTCGCCTCCGCCCATAACTCCCATCACCTGGCAGCACAGCGCCTCTGTGAGTGCATCTGCTGTGGGTGAGGACCATTTTGTCCACCAAGGAGAAGCACCGGGTGCTCCCTGCAGCCTGGGGCCTGCTTGGCCATGCCCTCTCCCAGCAGCTCCCCGCGGGTTGAGGCCTCCTGTGTGCCGGGTTCCGTTGCCCCTGCCGGTGGTGGGCATGGTGCCCTCCTGCACGTCACCGCTGAGGTCGCTCTGTTCTCCCAGTCCCAAGCAGCCTCAAGCGGCACCTCCACACCCCCTTCCATGCCCACTGCTTCATTAACTGCCGAGTCCCAGTTCGGCCGGACCAGTTTGCCGTGTCCCACTTGTTCTCTGGTGCCTGAGCATAATGTGGTACAGGTGCTCCCCAGCAGCAGTTGGGCAGAAGCCCAACGCTCCCTAGTCACGAGGCAGCAAACAGGACCCTGGTTTGTTTGCAGACAACAAACAACTGCTACATCAACCACCTCCCGCTTGCTGGCCCTGCGTCTTGCAGTCTTCCTTCTCCTGTAGAATAATTCCAGTTGCACGTACGTGCAGGTTTTCTGTCCGTGAACTCCTTACGAGCGTGTCATTTCTCAGCGAGAGTAAACGGGCTGCTGAGTTGCGCGCGGTCAGAAGAGTTTCAGGTGTGACTCTTCAGGGGGATGCTGAGGGTAGCGCTGTTTGTCCTTCGGTCCAGGTAGGGAAGTCCTGCAAGTGTCACGGCTTTCGTCTGAGTCGTCAGTTATCTCTTCAGTAACAGTCCATCTCTTCAACAGCAGCCTCAGGACAGAGGAATTGATTTCTTCCAGCTTTACCAGGTGCTTCTTAGTTCACCAGATTTTGGTATTGCTCTTCTGATCTTAACAGATTATTTCAGTTGGTGTTTTTCTTTTGAATTTCATATTCTGTGTCCCTCAGTTCCAAGAAAAAGTAATTCCTTTGTTCAGATGAACGGTCCTGCTTCTCTCCCTTCAGTATTTCTCTCTGCAGCCATCCACCTCCCCCCAGAGCCCATGATTATGGCAGTCCAGGCAAAAAGAGCAAACCTCCTGTCCTTGCTTCTGGTGTAACTCCAGTTTGAATTAAAAAGACCCATAGGCTCAACCGGTGGGGGGCTTGGGGGAGGATGTCGGTACAGAATAAAGTTGAAACTGCAGTGGAGGGCTGGGATTTAACTTGCTGTGCTCTGCAAGGGAAAGCAAATACAGTGAATGTAGGAGTGTTAATAAGCAGTTCTCTCCTGGGCTGTGGGAGCCGTAAGGGTAGATGGAACTTCGAGAGGTGAAAGTTCCTCTGCTGACGCAGATTGGCAGGTAGGTTCTGCCACGAAGCAACAAACAGGCTGAAATACCCACTGTACCGTATCTGTGGAGCTTATTATTTGAAGAAAGGAAACTTGGAGGTAAAAATTGATAATTTTGGGTTGGGTTTTTTTTTTTCAATTGAAGTTGTGCAATGTGCTAATGCTGTGGGAATACCCAGACATGGCAGCCAAAACGTGGGCTTGTTAATCACGGTGCTGTGCAAACACGGGGTGTGTAACTGGTGATGCAAAATGAAGCACGCAAATGTAGCACAGAGAAAGGGAGAGGAGGGGTGGGTGATTTTATTGTTACAGAGCCTGCCGGTAGGCATAACCGAGCTGAGCAGCTGTTTTTTACAAGATATAAATGAGAATTTCATTAATCCTGATGAAGCTGTTCTGGCAAATGGCTGGTTGAGAGCTACCTGAGCTGTCAAGTCTTAGGATCTGAAAGAAGCATTTCAGTAGTCATATCCAAGCACGGGGAGATGAGAAAAGATGCTTGTAGACTAAATGAGCGGAGAGGGAACAGACGGTTGCCTTGTTAGAGGGATGGAGATGTATTGAGACGCAGCAGGGATCGGCTCTGCTGTGGTGGCCCCGATCATTTTGATGTTAGGAAACTAGAAACCAATAGAACAATCTGAAGACATGGGTTGGCAGAGAGATTGGTGAGGAAGAGTGTCTTAGGAGCCCAGTTTTTTTGAACTTTCGGGTGTACTGGATGTTGGGACGAAGAAATTGCAGAAATCAGATCTGAACATGTGGTCTTGAATGAAATACTTAGTTTCCCGGCTGTATGCTGGGAAGAGTTTTGGACAATATTAGATTTTTGCAACAATAAGGGGTACCAGAAATGAGACAGTCAGATATTTTAGACTTAGTAGGAAAACAGCAGTATTATTCATGGCAAAAATCACCAAAAAATGGTGGTCTGAATTTTTTTAAGTCAGACGTACGTCATACTCACCTCATTGGAGAGGATGAGATCTGTAGGAGGGTTATTAGAGCAAAGCTGGTAAAGAGTCAGTGTAAGGATTACAGTTGGAGTCATGTGAATAGATAACATAAAAATGAGTGTTCAAGGGGAGAAGATATGCACAGAGCCGCCTCACAGAGAAGTGGAAGGCAGGGGACTGTTGATTTTCTCCATGACTCATCTGAAGAGCGGTGGAAGATGATAACATTGCAGAAACCTCCAGAGCCTTTTTCCTTTTAATTAGCCTTTGGTCAGTCATTTCAAAAGCAACTGAGAGTGCATTAGTTTGACTGATTTGACTGATCACTTTGATTAATGTGAGACACCAGCAGCTTGCCTGGGATGAAGACTGTAGAAACTTGAGTGAAAATGGGTGGGTGGAAGTGTGTTGAGCTTGCAGGTGAAGCTGGGAAGGGAGAAGCTGAAACGTGTGACTTGCAGACGCGTACTTGGTTTGCATGTGGTCAGGAGGGGGAGATAACGTGATAGCTCGCACTAGGGAAAGGAAGTAGTCTGAAGTTGGCAAAGAGGAAGGAGACGAGGTATAACAGCAGCATTGTTATGTCATCTCAAAGTCTGAGAAATTTAGTGTAAACAGTAGTGTGACTGTAAGGATAGGGAAAGGTAGGAGAAGAACGTGTTGGTAATTATGCTAATGCTGCTTCAGATGAGGTAATACTTAGGATGGAGCTGTTCCGTGTTTTCCAAAGGTATTTGGGTTTTTGGTTCCGTGGGCAGGGCGCGCATACTGATGCAATTAAAACGCATCTCTATCTGTGCCTAGGGGAGTTTGTGCCTTGCCTGTGGCTTTGATTATGAAGTAGAAGGAAAGGGCTTCCCCTTCCTGAAAAGCCTGTGTTATGCAAAGCGTCTCGAAGATCCTCTTGTTTTGAATTCTGTGATATCAAACAAGGGTTTTCTTTTCCCCTTCCTTTTCCTCCAGTGGCTTAATGAAGCAAAAATTATTCAGAGACTTGTGGAACTGATCCATTCAAGCCAGGATGAGGATGTGAGTATGACAAGACCAAGTTTTGTCTTTGTGGGGGGTGGGTCCTGTCAGGTCCAGAAGCATCTCTCTGTCTCTTGGATAATGCCCAGGTGACTTACCCTGGGTAAGGGTAAGGAGAGCGAGGGATCTGTATGGGTGGACATCCTGTTCTCTGGTTGCCAAGCTCAATACCAAAATGCTTAGTTGCATTATTAATCTGGTTTTGGCTTATTTTACTGCCAATTTCTTAGTTCATTCTGCTGCTGCATCAGTTTGTCTCAGTATCTGCAGTCGGTGGTAACTTACTTGATCTTAAGTAGGAACCTGCTATTTAAAACTGTTGAAAAACTTTAAATTAACTGGTTCACTGTAATTTTCACTTCTCTTTACACCGTAAGTAGGTATTCAGATGTAAAACCTACAAGATGCAATTCTCTGAGCCCACAAACATGCCGAGTATTAAATTATGAGAGTCCTGTCTTTTTGTGTCACCCCCTGCCCCCCCCCCCCCCCCCTTTTTTTTTTTTCTTTCAATAATTTTCACAAAACATCTGAGCCAGGAGCTCTAGGTCTGGACTTCAGTTTCCTACGCTGTCACGTCACATTTGGGTGTTGGCTGCCATCCCTGATGCTGAGCAGGAAGAGCCCAGGCAGCGTGTTGATCTCCAGCTGGCGGGCTCCGACTTAGGTGGGGATGGGGGCCCTTGCGAACAGATTCCTGCGAGTGCCAGCAGCAAAGTGAACTGGATGGCACGGGATGCCTCTGGTGTAGTCCTAATGCTGGCAATATGATTCCCTCATCTCATCGCAGCAAAAATTGCCACTTCTGAGAGAAAAAGTGGGAAGTAACATGCTGATTTGTATGCCTTCAGCAGTGCTGTCTTACGGCTGAATGCTAAATTACAGCGTAAGATCTTACACGTACAGTAGCTACAGAGAGTCTTTGATAGCCAGAACGAGACAATCGGTTTATCAAAATACTTCTTTAAAGCCTTTTAATACATAGTAAGTAATTAAGTTGTGAAGGGTTTTATCAAGCAAGTTATTTTCCTTCATGCAGGGAACCTCCTGAGTAGTGAGAAGTAAGAATGAAATACTTGTATTTGAAATTTGCAAGTCAGCACGCTTGGTCAGGAAGATAAAAACAATCCTCGCTTTGTGAAATCTTTAACTGCATTTAATTGTTAAGTTCAGGAGGGCCTCCTCTTTGATTTTAAAATCTGTTAATGCTTCTCAGAATTCACATCAATGTTATATTTAACAGAATAATAATCTAGAGCATGGTAGCACTTGTTCTGAAAAATTGGTTTATTCAGTTTCTTGCATTTCCAGCTATGTTAAATTTTCTCTGACAGCCAGAATGAGCCAAGCTGAGACGTTAGCACTGAAATGTGCTCTATGTCGTTGTTTACAGAGGCAATCAAATGCTTCCCAGACCCTGTGTGATATCATAAGATTGAGCAGAGACCAGAGCAATCAACTCCAGGATATACCTGAGCCTGATCCACTTCTCACAGCACTGGAATCGTAAGTACCTGTCAGAGGACTGTTGCTGAACTGATTGCTTCTGAGATTGTCCCTTGCTGATGGCTCTCTAGAAACACAAACTGTGCCTGTCAAACCTTTGCTGAACTCTTGGCGTTTGGGCCAACCATTTAATACTGCTTTTAAATTGTAGCATCACGTAAGTGCTTCTCTTGAGATCTCTGGGTTTTGTAGCTCTGTCTGAAGGCAGGAGGTGGGGGTTAATGATCCCCAAGCTCACAAGGCAATGCTCCCGGGTGTGTTAATACACACTACCAAATAGTGAATTTGGAGAAAGGTGAGCTGCAGTGGCAATAGCTGAGGGAGATCCCACAAAGCCAAATCTTAACATTCCCGTGTTGATGGCATTCCTTGGTGCCAAGCGTGACCGTAGGTGCAAGGCTTCAGTCGCACTTGGCCAGTCAGTGGCTCTTATTCCCCGCTGGAAAACGTGTTGCACTGTATTTCAGATCATCCAAGTTGCTGTTCTTCAAAATTGGGAAGAAAATGCAGTGACAGAAGGAGTTCTCTCACCGTAGTAGCTCGTGTGTCACCATGCACTTGGTACGGGGCATTATCAGCTTGCCTTCCAACCTTTGCTGAGGTCTCCCTGCACACTGAGTGTCCTCTGGCGTGCTGTTTTTGGCTCCTGAGTCAAATATCAGCTGTAGATTTCTTAACTTAATGTTGGGTTGAACATTCTTCCGCAGAGATAAGGTGATGCTGAGATACTGCCCAATGCATCTCACCAAAGACTGCCTGCCTGTAACTTAGACTGAGTTGTTAATCTCCCTCGTTTTAGTCTCCACATTTGGTTGAACCCTGAAAGAAGTAAGCTTTCAATGTCTCCCTAGCCCTCCCTCATTCAAAAAGTCATTCTGTTTATTTGTGGTGCCAGGGCTAGGCGGTGACAGTTCAGATCTCCTCTCTCTGTACCATCCCCTTGAGTTCCTTAATACATTAGAGTTAGTGTCAGCTGCTGCTTTTTCCTCAAAGCCCTGTCGCCTGTGACCGTCGTGAGCTCTCACCAGGCCTCTGAAACACTGCGCAATGCTCTAAGCAGAGATGACGTATCACAATGCAGAGATATAATTGGTTTAATAATTTTCTACCTTCTGGTTGATAATCGCTGCAGGCAAGATTTGTACATAGAGATATTATTGTATTTTTTTAGCCCTGGTAATTTGGCTGGAAAAGTAGAAAATCTCTTTTGGTTCCTAAGTGTTTTGTCACGTTTGCAGATGAACTTGTGTAACCTACTTGAAGGTACTAAAATAATTGTGGGGAGGAGAACCTTGTGAATTCCATCATTTGGGAACTGTTGGGTTGTTCCAAAGACGTGATCTAGTGATAAAGCGGCACTAGTGGGTAGTCGGCAAAAAGAACATTTGTAGTATTTCAGGTTTTTTAAGGTGTGTTTGATAGAAGGTGTTGCGAAGAGGATGTAAGGATGCTTGTGATCCCACCTACCGGTGCTCAGCACTTCTTTTTGGAAGCTGCGGTCGTACGTCCAGGCAACTTGCAGTGAAACTTGGAAGAATTTTTTTATTTGAAGTTTGGTTGGGGATTTTTTTTTTTAATCCAGAGCTAACTACTACTGAGGGAATATATCGATGGGAAACTTGTCCTTTCAAAGAATACTTTTATTAGGAGTTATTTCCCAAATAATGCTAAGTACGAGTTGTGTACCAAAAAATGTTGATTGTTCCAGTTTAGTCTATTCCCTTGGCATGGTTTCTTTGCTCTTTATAATGTAGTTTTGGGTTACTCATGTTAGCGTGTTCACCGCTTCCTATATTTGCTTCAAACCTAAAAACGTTTACTGGAGATTCAACGTGAGATTAAAACCAAATAAGGCCCTTTTAGGCCTAAAGGCGCTGTTTGGACAGAAAAGGGATGAAACAAAGAGATTTGCAGTGAATAATGTAGCATCTATAACTAGGGCTTAAAATTCCTCTTTTACAACTTCTTGCCAAGCCAGAGCTTTCTTAATTTATGTGACTTTGCTGTTCTTTTCTCCTGATTCTGAACGGGCAGTTCGCCCATGAACGTCGGGGCATCTGTTGGGACGGGGGCCGATGTGTGTAGGTGAAGACAGGACATGAGTCGTGCTGCACAGGAGCGCTGAAAAGCCGCGGTCTCTGCAGGTGTGCACAGGATCCTCCGCGGGCTCGACACGCACCTCTGCCCCGCAAGGAAGTGCTCTTCCTTAAATGCTTCATTTCCTTCGCTGCACCTGCAGAAGTAAGGCGGACCTGGCCTTTTGTCCCACGCCCTACCGCAATGTTTTCTACGCGAGCAGCACGGCGTTGGATGTTCAGTGTAGACTGCGTCCCTTCGGCATCTTGTTGAGGCTGTGTCAGCTTTGAGCCCTTTGAAGTTTGGAGATGAGCATCCAGCTTGGCCACTTCACGGGCAAGGCCAGGCCCTTGAACGAGGGTCGTGGTTCGCTGCGGTGGGCCGGGCAGAACGCCGTACTTTCAGAGTTTCTCGGTAGTTTTAGAGTTTCTCAGTGGTTTTGGAGAGCGATGTGGACCCCTGGAAGTTGCCGTGATTACACCAGGGTTATACAAAGCTGCAGTTTGAAGTTTGGCTCATACTTGACTCAGATGGTCTTTAGCTTCTTCCCCCGGCCCTTCGCGCTCCCGCCCAGTCGCCCTTGCTTCCCTGGTGTTCTGTGTCTACGCTTTGCATGTTCTGAAGCACTGCCTGCAGCTTCCGTGAGGTGAATAAAAATGGTTTTGCGCTTTCGAAAAGCCTTTCTAAAAGTCGTTACGCCACTTGGCTGTTTAGAGGAAAAAGTATTTTGAACAAAAGTGATTTTTTGCAAGAGTTACCGTTCTGTCGAAGGTCACATATCTCATTGGTTTTCTTGGCCAGTTTTTCCAGGCGTTACTGGTAACCCTTTTTGATCTTTGGATAACTCTTTTTTAAATCTGTGAATCATGAATTAATGATCAGTTGGTGCAGCAAGAAGGAGCCGTGATCAGGGTTACGGAATAAATATAAAATCTAGATTTCCAATAACTGCTGGCTGTATGCAATAAAAGTGAATTCAGTTAATCATGGTAAACTGTTACTTCTTTTTCCTGACTCTGCCTTTTCTTCTTGTGCTGATGGAGTGTATTTAGATGCTACTTATTAAAATAATTCAATCTCATGCATTATTCATGTATTTTACATTTTTATCTCATATTTTATTTATACAAATGTAAATGAGATTTTTTTCAAATGTTAGAAAATAGCAAAATTTAGACTCTGAACTTGAGTAATACTGTTTTTAGCTGGTCGTGTGACTTAGCAAGTCAAGAAAGGCACTTGCTGAGTGCTGGATTTCGGAGCACCGTCATTGGCAGCCACAGAATTCGCGGGGGAAGGAATCTGACACAGGTGGCAGCAGGCACTGCTGCAGTCACCTACCTGTAGATGAGCAGCAGCACCAGCCTGAACCTCGTGTCCCTCATCTCTATCACTCATTTAGCGTGGCAAATAGTGGAGGGAGGGAAGTGGGCTGTTACCTTCGTGCCAATTATTCTTCAATTCTAAGGCCATGTTCGAGTGTCAGAATAATTTTTAATGCTGGAAAGGCCCGGTGTCGTCATTCATTCTGACTTGAGCAGTCTCGAGCACTTTGCGTGGGGATCCCTCCACCTGGCCCCAAATCTGTCAGTATTTGGGAGGCATCTTATCTTGGTTTAAGGGCTCAAAGAGATGGTGAATTGATTAAAATGTTTCAAGGGCATAACAGCCAAGACTACTAAGAGTGTGCGTATTATTTACAGTTCGCATTTGTTGGCCTCTGTTCCCAGGTCCTGGATCGTCTTCTGCCAGTAGGAAACGATAAGGGTCACCTTACACTGTTTGTCCGTCTTCTGTGACTCCGATGGATAACTTTAGGCTATCAGCTAATGCGTATTGTCTTAAATTGACTGAGTCAATGCTTCACTTGTCTTCCAGTTTGTAACTAAGGGGTATATCCTGTTGATAAAGGAGAACGACAGTTTGGTCTGGAGTGTTTGTAGCCGGGTCCTGCCTTAGTGGAGAGTTAGCAAGTAGAACCATTCTTGTCACCAAGGCTTTAGAGAGGAATGTCTTTATTCTTTCTCCAAAAAAAAAAAAAAAAAAAAAAAATTTGCAGCCTTTTTTTTCCCCAGAAAACCCAGAAGTGGATATTTTGTGATTAAAGCAACTCCCAACCATTTCTAATTCTTACACCGCTAATGTGTGTGTGTTGATCAACAGGCAGGAATGTGTGGAGCAACTCCTGAAGAATATGTTTGATGGAGAACAGACTGAAAATTGCATAGTGAATGGAACACAAGTTCTTCTGACATTGCTGGAAACAAGGCGCTCTGGGTAAGTTAGCACCTTCTTCCCTGGCAAGAGCAATTTTAGGGACTCCAGTCCGGTTTTACTTCAGCAAAAGAGGAATTTTCGTGGCCTAGCGTGAAGTGCTGTCTAGAAATGAGTGCAAGAAGAGCTGTTTAGTTGTTTTGATGCAGTAGCTGCAGCTCATGGCAGCGGTACCAGTCGGCAGCTGGGCGCTTCTGTGGGCTCTTCCAGTTCTCGCGCACGTGTATAGCGAAGTCGTCCGTAACAGCGGATCTTCCAGCGGCACGTGTGCGGAGGGGGGGAGGAAGCGGTACGTCGTGCGTAGTAGCCTCTCTGATGATGTATGCATCTGTATGGCTGTATAGTTTTAGTTTTGTTTTTTAATATTATATCCCCCTTTTATTTCTTTTTATGGAGTTAGAGGAGAGAAAAGGTGAAAGAGAGTTCTGGGGAAGAAGTGAGACACAGAAAATCTTGGTTTCTAAAAAAAGGAAAAAATGAGGAGGAGCGAAGGAGATAATGGCAGACTGGGAGGAGGTGCCGGAGAGGAGGACAGAAAGTGGCACTGGGCAAACCAGTTGCTAGTCAGAAAGTCATGTGCAGAGTTAAACTGAAAGGTCAAGATGCTAATTCTGCTGAGCCTTGTGCCCGGGGTCTCTGAAGGGTTGTGAGTGGGAGGCTGTGGGGTTCCTGTCCAGCCCGTTCCTGCCTTGCTGGAGTTACACTTCATTACTGCAGTGGAAGTGTTTCTTTCATTCCTGTGTGAGGTGCTGCTGTTGGAAGGGGCTAGTAGTAGCTGTTGTACTTCACTGCTCGCCCAGAAAGAGGTATGATTGTGAGCACAGCTTCGTGCCTGCCCCAGGTTTTCATCACTTAGTGTATTTATGCACTTCTTTTTGAACACTTGTGGAAGGTTTACAGTTTTTAACAAATGTTTGTAGGTAACTTCTGCAGTTGTAATTTACTTTTCAGATGTTTGGGAAGTTTTAAAACCAGGAAGCTCTTCAGTAATTTGTCTTTGTCAGCTCTGCAGACAGCGTATTGTCTGTCTTCCCACTCATCTCAGTCACCGTTTTGATTATGTGAATATCATCTTGTAAATGATGTATTAATATTGAGTAGTTATGTAAATATATTCAGTAGCTGGAAGTTACTGTTTTTTCATATTCGTAGTTATTTTCAACAGAAAATTACCGACGCGGTCAGTGTGACTGGAGACCATTTGAAGATTTTGTCAAATCTTAACTGTTGTGCTTTTCTCCTTACAGAGTGGAAGGACTGATGGACTCATACACTCAGGGATTTGAAAGGTCTTACACTGTCAATAGCAGCATCTTACATGGTATTGAACCACGGCTAAAGGATTTCCACCAGCTGCTGCTCAGCCCTCCCAAGGTAAAGCGCCTCACCTGCGTTCCAGGGTTTCCCTTTCCTTATGCACAGGCTTCCTGGATATTCTCTGAAAGCACCATATGCTGCAACATCTTTTCTTTCAAAACGTCTTTTGAAGAAAAATTCATGCATAAAGTTTATAATTGAAGGGCTTAGGGACTAGGCGGGGGGAATCTCGAAAGCCGTTGTATTCAAGTAAAACAGAGAAGTAGAGATACGTTGGGACTGGAGGCTTGTGGAGAGATGGTGAGGGCGCGAAGAGAAGGGAGCTTGTGGTTAGCGGATATTTTGATTTTCATCTTCGGGTTTAGAAGTGCAAGTCTCACAGGTGTTGCAGTGTCCTCTGGGAAGATGGTTTAGGTTTACCTGCGGAGTTACGAAATGAACTAGTTATGTTCCATCAAATCGTTGTGTGTACACCTCCAAGCACGTGCTGGTCTTTGAGGGGACTCACTCTGTTTCTCTGATAGAAAACAGCAATCCTGACTACAATTGGTGTCTTGGAGGAGCCACTGGGGAACGCTCGTCTTCATGGATCTCGTCTAATAGCTGCTCTGCTTCACACGAACACTCCCAGTATTAATCAGGAACTATGCAGACTCAGTACCATGAATTTATTACTTGTGAGTAAGACAGTGTGACACTGAGAACGGGGAGAGGGGGAACAACTTTAAGCTGGGAACGTTCTTCCTTTCCATTTCATCTCTTCAGTGCCAGGTGGTTTGTTTCGTGTGTGCCAGTGCCTAATTATTTTTCTAATCTGCTGAAAGTAGGAACGTCCATCCTCAGAATAGCTCTTGTAATGCAAGTACAGTCGCTTAGTATTGTGAACTGAACCTCGTGCTTCAAACTTATTGTTGCGGCAGTTCAGTAACGTGTGGGCAAAGTAGTCTGGTTATTGAGAAAGCCTGGGTATGGTGTGTGTATCAGCTTGCGTAATACTGAGAGCAGTGAACAGGGACTTGTTCTGAAAGCTGCCAGTATAACCAGGGCAGTCCTTCAGAAAATTATTTCTATACTTAAAAATTAGTCAGTTAATATTTTCCATATGATAGATTCAGCCACAGAGTAGAGAACGCTTTTTTCGGTGTGCCCGTGCTGTCGGCCCTGGCTGTGCGTGAGAGCACTTCCAGTGTGCTCAGCTGAGAGGCAGGCGTACGTTACGGCAGGGCACGTTCAGCTACGGGTGGTGCTGAGGCGTGTAAGTAACGTTAGTGGAATTGCTGATTAACTGGTTGGGCGGTGTTCTAATAGAATTTGATAAGAACGGGAAGATGTATCTAGAGTGAGTTCTTTTGTTTCTCTTTTTTTTTTTCCCCAGGACTTATTTTTTAAATACACATGGAATAACTTTTTGCATTTCCAAGTGGAATTGTCCATAGCAGCTATTCTCTCACACTCTGTGCAAGAGGGAAGAACTACTACTAATGACTTAGAAAGCAGAGAAGAGGTGCTGAATGGAAATGTGGCCACAGAGAACTTAGAGACTCCAGAAAACAATACTGAGAATATCATGGTTACTCATGTAAGTCTGGTTGTGTCACCCGAGACTTTGATTGATTCAGCCTGAATATGCATTAACAACAAAATGGCGTGGCGAACTGTTCAAGAGCATGGAGTTTGTGTGAGTGTCCGGAGAGAACTTGGTTCTGTCAGTTCTGGATGGAAGTTGGAAGTGTGTTTGCTTTTGTACATTTGTTTTTAGCATCCAATTACAAAATAAACGTACCCCCCCGTGTCATTTAATGGGCTTGTGAATCCATTTTTATTTAAATGTTTTAGTAAAGATGCATATAGTAACTACAACTAGCTGACTGCGGTTTAGCTTCCGCATTGTGGCCCTAGCGATGAAAATCTGTTGCGTTTGTAAAATGACAACAAGGTTCTTCATTGCTGCTCATGTGAAGCCCCAAAGCAGGCGGAAGATATTTATAGGTATTGCTGTTTTGCCTGGATCCTCTGAGGAAAAAAAAAAAAGAGAAAGAAGAAACTTGAGCTCTTGGGAAAGATAAGTGCTGAACTTTTCGTGTTCAGTAGGAGTGAAGGAACGAACAAAAGTAACTATAGTTCAGTACAGACTTCCTAAGGCATGAGTCTTACTTTGGCAAGCTTCTGAAATGTTCTTCCTCTCTCTTTTTTCTCCCCTCTAGCTGTTCCAGAAATGCTGCCTAGTGCAAAGGATATTGGATGCATGGGAGGCCAATGACAAAATACAGTAAGGGATTTCGGCTTCAGAAGGCCCTTGTTCTGGGGCTGCAGATTTCAAATATTGCCTTGAAATGTTCTTTCAATTATTTGGACAGTTCACAATGTAATGGTGTCTGAAATTATTTGGATTTGGAATGAGGATTATGTGCATGTTAAAAAGTAAATTCACCCAACAGGCATGTAATTTGAAAGCATAGGGTTGTTTTTTTTTTAAATGTTTATAACATCTCAACCCAAATACACAGTACGGTTCTTTCGTGCTTTCTCAGGGGATTGCCATAGCTTCTTAAGCACACTGAGTGTTAACTTTTTTTAAAAAATGCATAATTATATTCTCCCTAGAGTGAGCAACTCTATGGAAACTGAGGTGGGCAAGCATCTTTGCCCCAGATTTACCCCGCATTTAATATTCTAACTTCATAAACCGCTTGGATTTCACGCTGATTGCAATGATTATAAGAACTAAATAATTAAAAAAAAAAAAACCCTAAAACATATTAAAGCGATATTATCCAGGCTTCTGTTTCTTTGTCCATCTAAATGTTTGATCCTCCCTCGCTATTTTGAGCTCTCTGTGGCTTCAAAGTGCTGCGTAGTGCCACTGTAATTATTTTAGGCTTCCTGTCAGGCCATAATTGGTAGGTTGGGTTCAGTTCAATTTCTTTTTTGGTTGGTTTGGTTTTGTTGTTGGGTTTTTTTGTTTGTTTCCCACCTTGCAACCACTTGGGCTGTTGATAACAAATTTTGCTGATAGTTTCATTGCACAGCTATCATTGTGCTCAGTTTTGTAGGTAACAGAAATATCTGTGGCTGCTGCTTAAGAGTTTTCCTAATTAAATTAGATAGAAACTAGAGCTCATACATATTTCATGCCAAACAGTTCCAGTCACCACACTGGAAAGAATTTTAATGGCAAGAAGAAAAATACTGAGTTAACAGAGAGGTATCTCAGCTGGTGTACTTTAAGAAATTTGAGTTCATTTGAAGATCAGTGCGTGCACTCAGTGAGGGGATGGAGTCAAGCACCAGGAGCCGCAGCGTCAGGGATTCCTACCGGGAGCTTGGGGATTATTTCTTAAAAATCATCAGCAAGAACTGTGGTAATATATTTTCCTGCTGGAACATGGAATTCCTCCATGGGTTCTCTAAGTTTTAGTTATTCCAAACGTTTGTGATAAAGGACTCTGCAACTACTAGAATTTAACTTCTAGGTAACCCAGGTAGTTAATTTTACTGCGGTCCATTCGATCTGCCTAGGTAATTAGAATTTAAAATGAAGTCAGTCGGGTCAGCAATGTGAGTTTATAGGGAACGTCAGTTTACTGAGCACGTCTTTGTTTGCCTTCCCTTCGTGCAAATGTAGTAACCACCAGTTGCAGCATGGTTGATGAAAAGTATATGAAAGTACAGAAATAATTTGGATGTTTGCTGCCTACATTCCAGCAGTGCGTTAAGGACTGCTCAGCTCAGGAATGATGCTGGATCAGTCCTCCCAGAGTACGCGACAAGACGGCAGATACAGCATTGCTTACGCTGCTTTTATTGCCATACCCTTTAAATTTTTGAGAAAGCTGAGCGTTGCACGTTTGTTGAAAACCATGCATTTTTATCGAGAGCAACAGGAGAGCGCTGCTGGTGCTGTCAGGGCTGTGTCCCTTCGCCCCATCTGCCCACGGGTTTTGTCCTCCGGAGCTCTCGTGCAGCCCTTTGGCGGGGTCCTGGTGAAGTGCTGCTGTAACCCCCCTCTGGGTGTGCCTGCGGGGTCCGGGGGTACCCTGTGTTTCCAGTGGTCCCGGCAGGCTCCGGCCTGAGAACGGTGGTGCCGGGGGCGGCTCTGGGCTCGCAGCAGGACTGGTGCAGCCGAGGTGCTGGGCAGTGCCGTGGATCTGCGCCGGGGCTGTTTGTGCTCTCGTTTGCGTGGGGTGCGAAAGAAGTTGCCACGAGCCGCTGTGCAAAAGGCTGCAGCTTGGCACTGGGAGCTCGTTTGCAGGTGTTTGTTTTGTTTGAATAGTTCTAAACCCTGAATTTGGGTCAGAGTTAGTGCTGTTCTTATAGGAGGTACGTACAGATGCAGTTTGTATTGGCTGTCTACTCTGGTTTTTGGTAGGGGAGCATGTGGAGGGGTAAGGCGTTTTTTTTCCCCCAACCCATCTAGTCTCCTCACCTGCACGTGTTCAGCTCCAACATTAGGGGAAAGCCTGAGATCATTTCAGTATAAACTTATCCTTCTTAGAGATTCAGGAGGCGATGGTTACGCTTTTCAAAGGGCGTAGGGATCGTTTAAAAAAAAAAGCTTTAAAATGTAGCTGTGACTGCATGTGGTCAGGAGAGCTGATGCTGTCTGAAGATGTTGCTGTGTTCGACCCGGCGGGTGACCGCTGCCCCAGCGGGGGTAGGGAAGAACCCACACAAGCGCTGCAGAGCAGCTCAAAATGAACGCTGATGTGTTCAGTGTCCTCCTCTCTCCCAAGGAAAAATGGAAGTCTCTGTTACGCATCGGCTCGGTTAGCGTCTCGGAAAGAAAGCTTTGTTTTACAGCTGGAGACGTAACATGAGGTGGAAACTTCTTGTCATCCTGTTTGTAAGGGGTTTATTTTCTTTTACTTTGGTTCTGACACAGCAGTTCAGTTTGTGGCGGCTTGAGTCAGCCTCGCGTGCTCCTTGTGCCACATCAAGAAATAATAATTTCTGAATTGGACTTAAGGATTTGAGGTACTTTAATGTGCAGAATCTTGCAATGAATAGTAGCCTCGTAGGTAGGAATTCTGGGCTTTTTTTCCCGCACCTGCCGGTTTAAAGGCAGAAATGCCATTTCTGAACGTGGTGCTGTGAAATCTCTGACCAGGAATCCGCCAGTAGGGTTCACATTTTCCTTCCCAAATCTCATCAGTCCTTCTCTGGATACTGTGGAAAGCAGAATTAGTTCAGGCTCTTTGTCCCCTGATGTGTAGGTCGCTGCTTTGCTAGCCAGTGAAGCAGAACCAGTGAAGATCAAAGAAAAGCAACTTAGAGACTTGTTGGACTTAGTGTTGACTTCTTAGGTAATTTTTTTTTGTAAGGGGGAAATCTAACGTTTGTAGATCAGTGTCTGCTGTTCTCCTGAATTCATCTGCTAAATGCTTCAATTGCAAGCAAAACTCTAAAGCTTTTGCAGCACCAGTGGTGCAAATTCTTATTGCTGTGAGTTCTTCTTCAGTGGAAATCCTAACCAGATTCTTTAGTTCTGCACTGGTCTTTCAGTGTACCCGATCAGCTTTCTCTTTGTAACTGGCTTAAATTATACCTAGCGCATTCAAACTGGATGAGCAATCTCCACGAAAAAAGGCAGAAAGCTTCATTTGCTCTGGGTAAACTCACCCTGTGTCTGAGCGTGGCTGCGTTACCGAGGCGGCTGGGGCTGCGAGCCCCTGACTCTCGGCGCCCGGTTATAGCGCTACTGGCTGTTTCCTCTTTTCAGGGCGGAAGGTGGGATGAGGCGAGGCAACATGGGCCACCTCACGCGGATAGCCAACGCTGTGGTACAGAATATGGAGAAGGGCCCCATGCAGACTCAAATTAGTGAGTTCATTAAAGGTACGTGCTCCTTTCTGCATTCCCTTTTTTCCCCCCCTCCGTGATTAAATAACCCTTGCAGGCCTTCTGGAAAGACTTCTATTGCACGTATTTTGTGAGGATGCCTTTTATAATGAGAATAATTTTCAGTTAAATATCACAGTTTCCCATAACTTACAAAAATGTCTGGACAACATTTGGTTACTCTTTGCTTTCATACAATTACACTGAAAGTGTTGGAACTTTGTTCTTGCAGCTGGAGGCTGAAGGTATCCTTTTTGTGCTGCTTTTCCTCCAGAATTGTGTGTACCTTTATAGTGCTTAGTTACAGCATTCCAGGGTGGTGCTCGTGAGCGGGGTTTCTACACTTCCTTATTCTGACACCTGTCCGAGAGGAGGAGAGACACCAGAGTAAAGGATCACAGAGGCCCTGCGCCTCCGCTTTGTTGGAGGTATTCACACTGCCGGGCTCTGTCCGTCACGTCTTTGTCAGACTTTGTTTTGAGAACTAGCTCTGTCTGACATTTTTGTGTGAGAGGAAATAAGATTTTCCATCTGCATCTATTAAGGGAAACAAAGAGCACAAACACGACTTGAATTTCCATTGTTGGCATCTAACGAACATATCGAATGGTAACATAGTAACATGGTGCATTGTCATATCTACATGAAAATTGGGGAGTCGTAAGTGTTTTAGTAAAGACTGGAAGTTTCACAAGTCACGGCTGTTTCTCTCCGTTGTTTTACTGTACCGGGCCTGGCTGGGGTGAAGATAACTTCATTCACCGCAGCCGTGCAGCGCCGTGTCTCGGGTTTGCGACTAAAGCGGCGTTGATAACACGCCGCCGCTTGGGCTCTTGCGGAGGAGTGCCGCACAGCGCCAAGGCTCTCTCGTTTGCCCACCCCGGGGGACAGGTGGGGGTGGTCGGGAGGCTGTGGGGGGACGCAGCGGGCAGCAGGCCTGGGCTGATGGAAGGGATATTCCAGGCCTTGTACTCAGCAGTAGAAACTTGGGGAACGGCCTTTCCAAGGCAGCTCCTGCTCAGAGTCTGGCTGAGCATCAGGCTGCTGGGGGGAGGTGGTGAGTGAGTGCCTTTGCATCACTTGGTTTGGGTTTTTTTTCCTCTTTTCTCCACCTGCTAAACTTTCTTCCTCTCAGCCCATGAGTTTTTCTTGCTTTTGGTCTTCCACTCCTCTCCCCTGTCCTGCTGTGGGGTGGAGCGAGCGAGCAGCTGGGTGGGTGCTTTGTCGCTGGCTGCGGCCAACCCCCCACAAACACCATGAAAGAAAAGGAATAAAAAAGTAAAACTTAAGTCAGGTGTGTGCTGGTTTTCAGAAGGTTGTAGCAGAAGTTTTGTATCTTTAGCCCACTGTGATTCCACAAGCGAGTAATATCTTACTGGTTGGCCTAATGAAAGATGTTCCTTTTTCCGCAGAATTTACCATTTGAGGAGTAAAATGTAATTCGCTTTACAGAGCACTTACATAACGCATGCATTACTTAAGTCGTGAGCAGGTGTTTGTGTCTGCTTCAAAACTTCCAGGTAGCCAGCGAGGCTAAATGGCTGGCCTTGATCCCTCTCGTTGAGTTGTGGTAATCGTAACGGTGACCTTTGTATTACAGAGCTACCTGAAGATTGTAGAGGCAGATGGGAGAGTTTTGTAGAAGAGACGCTGACGGAAACAAACCGGAGGAATACAGTGGATCTGGTGAGAACAGTGACACTGCCTGTTTCAGATAGGCCTGCTATCTTCTGGACTTCCTGTAACCAAAAAAAAAAAAAGTGATATTGCTGGGGTTTTTTTTCTTCCTTTGCTTGTTTTTATGAAGTAGGCTCACAGGGGCAGAGTGGCTGTAGAAAACATATTCCGTAATAGTTCTTCAAGCAGCAGCAGCAGCTCTGGTACACATTGGTGAACTTGAGTCCATGTTTCTGTGTTACGCACTGGGACAGTTTCAGCCTTCTGTTTGGTCTTTGATTGTATGTGTGGAACAAAAGTATTTGAGCTTCCTTAGTTTCCACTTGTGCTTACTTTTTTGCGCTTTTTCCCAGGTGAGCACTCACCATCTGCACTCCTCCAGCGAGGACGAAGACATTGAGAGTGCTTTTCCCAATGAACTTTCTCTCCAGCAGGTGAGTTGGCAACGTGCTCTTCCCTCTTCCGGGGAAGTTTGCTTCTCTGATTTGCCCTTAATCCATCCTAGTGGAGCAGCTTCCTAAATTTTACTCTTACTCAGTGTGTTCAGCTCATGTGTTTTTCCAGTGTAGTAACTTACATGGTCTAGACTCCAGCCGGGAATGAATCTGGCTCAGACTGCTTGCAAGTCCCACGTACATGAGGAGCCTCACCTTTCTGTGAGGCACTGCCTATTCCTTGCTCTTTTCCTGGTTCTCCCCACACGAGGGGGCTGGGTGGTCCTGGTGTTGTAGCCCAGCTGCCGTGAGCTGCTGTGTTTCCCAGCCAGCGAGGGAGTGTGCATCACCTACCGGCCGCGGAACTGGAGCTGACGGAGGGCTTCTGCTTCCTCTTGGGCTGTGCACGCTTCTGTTAAAAGCTGAATGAGCCGTACTGAAATGGTAGCAGTAAAGAGCAGTAAACAGTAGCAGTAAGAACAGTAAAAGGCTTGACTTAGGAAGAAACGGAGGTAATTAAGGGTTCATTTACATTTAGCAAAGACCTCGGGATCCTCAAACTCGGAGGCACTCTGCTAAAGCTCCATCAAGTAGATGGAAGCTGCTTTTCAGGGTGAAATATTTAGGCAAGTTGTTCCAGCCTCTTTTGAGGATAAGAACATAAAGAGCATTAGCAGAACATAAGAGCTTCAACCTATTTAGTAGGAAGCTACTTATGGGGAGGGAAAAGACAATCTCAATCTGAAATCTAGGTAGGGATAAAAGTGAGCTGAAAATAGTTTGTAGTTATTCTTCTGTCCAAATACTAACTGGCTACTCTGACTTTGCAAATACCTTTCTTTTCCTCAGCCGATACTTAGAAAGCAGATTTAAAAAGGGAAAATGTCTTTGTAAAGAGAAAAAATTGTTTTGTTTTTGATTGTGACAAGTATCAGTAGAAATATTGGCAGGAGCCTGCAGAGCTCCTCAGGCAGGGACGCAGGTACTTGGTGTCACCGGCAGCGGAGCCACGACAAAGTGCAGCTGCGGGGATGCAGCTGGAGCTGGAGCGGGCTGCCTGCCAGCGTTCGCAATTACCCTCCGAACAGGAGACGTGCTCTGAAAAAAAAAATAAATGCAACGCCTAAGAGCAAGTGTGAGATTTGCTTTGGAGGCAGAAGCAATCCTTTTCATAAATAGAGAATGAGGCATGGATGAGTAGGCAGCAATGTGACCAGAGCAGATCTGGGCAATGACCCTGAGGTGCAAGCTCAAAAGCAGAAGACCCAGGCTGCTGTGGGAAACCAGACGCGTGGCGGGGGAGTGTTGCCCCAAAGACACATGCGGTAATTTTCCCGTTCTCTGAACGTCCGGTTGGAGGCGGCGAGCTTCACAAGTGATTTCTGTTAGCAAAAGGTAAGCTAGAGGATAGCAGTGGGAGTGATCAGAGGTGCAGAACGTGACATAGGAACACAAGCTGAAAGAATTGGGTCCATTTGGTCAGGAGAAGACAGGATTATGTGGAGACGTTATGCCTTATCCTACAAGGAAAAGGGATTCCAAGGAAATGAAAAGCACCTTCTCGATGTCCGTGGCGGGTTTAAGTTGCGGCAAGGTAAATTCCGTACTGCATCAGGGGAAAACAAATGAAAAAAACCCAATACAATGTTCTAATAGAATAATGAAGCCAACGGGTGGTTTCCTAGGAGAATTTGCTAACTCTCCTTGGAAAAAGGTAAGAGCAGATCAGAGCAGCATCCATCCTGGACTTGCAGAAGTCTGTTTGGGGTCCTGCTTTGAGAAAGGGGGTTGAAGTAGATGATTTCTCAAAGTTTGTCCGTTTTTCTGTGATTTTAATGCTTTTTAGAATATGTGTTTTCAGCCAACTTAATTCAATATCTTTGGACACCTTAATGATAGCTCTTTTTGGGTTCTGTTGCTCAGGCCTTCTCCGAGTACCAGATCCAGCAGATGACAGCTAACTTTGTGGATCAATTTGGTTTTAACGATGAGGAATTTGCAGACCAGGATGATAATATCAAGTAAGTCTATAAAACTTGAGGAGGCTTACATTTAGCGTTTAAGCCTCTTCGGATCTAATCTTTCTCCTTCTGGTTCAGGTGTTAAAATGAACCTCCGTTGGTTTGAAACAAGCAGAAGACTGATCAGTGGCTTGGAAAACAGCTGACAATCTTTTCTTTCTGTAGGAGCCCACCCCTGATCTCCAAAGACAGTTGTAGAACCAAGGAAAAGCATTTTTTCACTTTGAAGAGAAGCATTTTAAATAAAACACGCAACTATTATCCAGCCATAACCTAGAATAAATCTAATTGCACAGAAGGCAGAGCGTTAGAGCTAACTCTGGGCAATTATACAGATATTCTCCAGTGGCATTAAGTCCTTATTGAAACGAGGAGTAGAAAGAATAGTGGTCTGATGAAGCCCACATCAAAAAGTAGCCACTAGCTCTCTTAGGAATAAGGAAACAGAGATAAGGCAGGAGCAAATAACAGTTCAGAAAAGGCAGATTTAGGTGGATTTCGTGTTATGTGACTTTCCGAACTCCATGTTCAGAACTGGTGCTGCTTTTATGGAAGAGCCAGTGTAATCACCACCGCAGCTCATCTTCTCACCTTAGAAATCGTAGCTAAGGAAACGACCGGGACCGTAATTATCCGGCTTGTCCAGAATGGTTCAGAAATTGTAACCATTTAGTAGTCATTTATTGACAGAAGTGTCAAACCCAGTGTGTTTCCTGCTCACCAATTTTGCCCGTTCCCTTGAGGCAATGTTCGTCTCAGTCAAAGGAATTATTTGTCATCCAAGGTGACGGGCAGAGTGGGTGGCAGCTCCCGCCGTACGTGCCCTCCGAGGGGTGACACTCATGGGCCGGCAAGTGTTGGGGCTGCTCTGCGAAGAACTGCAGGATCCTGGTGTCCTGGAATTCTGGCGGGAACAGACGCTTTTAGCCCAGGAGGCGCTGGGCATGCCGCACCGCTCCCGCTCTTTGGCTGCTGATGTACCGAGGAGTCTTCTGCTGGTTCTGCTCAGACCGTGTTTTTGGCAGCTCTTGGGGTCTGTGAAAGATCTTAAATGAAATGACAATGTGGAAATAGTTTGCCTGCTTCGGAGTTGCTTTCAAGCGTGAATCAAAGTGGAGAGTCATAAGATCCCTAGGGTCGTAGGAGCTCCATTAAGGTGTTTCCCAAACAGCTGGGAGCTGGATTCTAACCTGGAGAAAGTCGCTGGAGTCCAGCTTTCCTGTCCTTTTTTTCCCGAGCATTGTAGGTGTCCAGAACTTCAATAAGGCAAAAGAGTTTCAGGCTAGAGTAGGAGCTCAACTGAACATGGGTTACTTAGTTCGACACATTTTTTAAAAATAAAATACACTTTTAACTTCTTATCAGATAGCAGCAAATACTGAACTCGCGTACGTGTGTAGGCGGAGGGGAGGAGTTGACTTGTGTGCGGAGCTGCTGAAGGTACCTAATGGCCATTTTAAAATGAATGGGAAGCGGAACAAAGCCCGTAACTGGGATGTGCTGGCCTCCGCTGTGAGGAGGAATATACTGCAGAACTGTTCTGGCATTGAAGATCCCGAGAGCGGTGCCCCCTGTCATCGGTTTTCCAGCTGTTGAAAACTGTTGCAGATATGAATTTGAATATTGTAAGAAGTATTAATGTCCTGGCGGTTTGCATGACAGTATTTTTCACTAACTGAGCAGCCTTCTTTAAAAGAAAATAATGCTGTCCAAACGTAGAGATATGGTGAAAAAACGCTGCGTTGCTCCAAACTGTGCTTGTGGGTTGGAGTTTTTTGGCCTGTAGCACCCTCTGCTGTCCTTACAGTGGACACTCTTAGGTCCAAATCAGAAATTACTGGGTTATTTAATGATTCCTGCAGTGTTCATGCCCTAATCATGCATCGGGGTTGCTGAGCCACTGGTGCACTAAGATTCTCTGAAGTTACTGTAATTGTGTTAAAAGAGGCAGGTGCAATCCCGTGAGGATATTGCTGGCTGTGTGCCGCCGTGCAGAATTCAGTCCCTCTGGGTCTTGTCTCATGCTGGGGAACCCAGCGGAGTTCTTGGGTGAGCGGAGGGCTGGGGTCCCCGAGCAGCTGGCTGCCAGCTCCTGCTCTTTCTAATTAAATGGAGTTTGGGATTTTTTTCTATAAGATTTGGTTCAGCTGGAGAGACCCAGTGAAAAGAATTAAGGTAGCCTGTACTCTGCATAGGTACCGTGAGGGCTGCAAACTAACAGCCAGGCATTGCTGTGGCAGCCGTGAAGCCTCAAAATACCGCATCAACAAGATAACAACAGAGGCTCTTCATTCAGAGCTAAGAATGGAAACCCTACGTGTTTTTTCAAATATTCAAGAATACAGAATAATCTTTCTTCTCAAGGAGTGAATATTCAGGGAACGAAGGCAGAAGGCACCGAGCGGTCCTACAGAGTGTCTCCGGTTAGCCGTCCTTGGTCTTGTGCTGGGGCTGCAGACGTGCTTCGTTACTCTGTGCCATCACTGAAGTTTCTTTCCCTTCTTTTTGCAGCGCTCCCTTTGACAGGATCGCAGAGATAAACTTCAATATAGATGCTGATGACGACAGTGTAAGTGGGTATTTTGGGATATTTAGTAGGATGGATTCCAGCAAGTTAGTTCATGCTTGAATTAACTGTTGTCATTTTGAAAGAAAAAATACTTGGTATGTCATTTCGGTGAATGAAACTGGTAACTGGACTCGTAGCTGGGTCTGGTTAAGGAACTCGGGGCATGACACGTACCCTCGGAGGATCTCCTTATGTTTTATTGTGTTGGTGAGGATCTCCAGAAGTAGTACTCTACACTGGAGGAATCTTTCCCTCTCTCTCTCTGCAGTGTGAATCTATTGTCCTTATTTTCACTTTAATAATCTTACCATACGCAGTCAAGGAAAAAATGCCAACAGAGAGGACTGGCTTTCTCACGGGTCTAAATATCGCCGCGCTGTGTCCTGCCTTCTCTGTTCTATTGACCTAGATCAGTACCCCCCGAGGGGGCGGGACAGTGGCTTAAGAGGTGATTCCAAGCTCATCTCCTGACCGAAGCTTATTTCAGTCAATACTAAGACTTAGGTTTCCTTAGTCTTAAAATACTTTCTTTTTATTTAAACAGTGCTACGGCGAGTATTATTTTCCTTCTCTTCCGGCTGCTCCAGGCAGTGCTCTGTAGGTACAGAAAACTGGTTTTCTTTTTGAATCTGCCAGCTAAGCCTGCAGCCACCAAGAGCTGTTTATATGCTTACCTTAACTCGTTTTTTTCCTGAGTAGACAATTTTTGAGTGCGATGGCATTCTAATGCAGCTGTTGGTTTGGACTGCACCATCTGAAGGACAGCACTTAGTCAGTTTTGAATTGAGAGATCCCAGAAGGCTCAAAAATAAGCAGAGCATTTGTGTATTTACAAGGATAGCGCTCTTTCCCAGTGTCTGAAAACTCATTTCCAGGATGGAAGGCTGTATGTTTTGAAGCGGGGGTTGCGCATGGGTTAAGTATTGTCATATTTGCTTAGAGGCTCCCTGCAGTTCTGTCAGGAAGAACGCCGTCTTTGAGAGAAATTGCACCGGGGCTTGTCAGTCCAAGCGGGGGGCGGTTTGCGTATGTGGCATTGCTTTATTCTCTGAGTTCCAGGCTGGTCAGTTTGCAAATGTATTCTGAAAGGAATTGTTGCCAGCCCTCTTCTACAGTGGCTTCATATCCCTGCCACTTCCGAGGGGTACAGAGAGGGTCACGTAACAGAACAGCTATGAGGCAGCGCGCGGGAGCTCCTGCTATTTTGGAAGCAGTGTAGGCTGAGATGCGGTTGTGTTTCTTCCTTGATCTATCACAGCCTTGCCGCCCCTGAGCGTACTGTGCTGTGATTACTCTTGCACAGCTGAACACCGCTTGTTGCACAACTTGGGATGTAAAATGAAATAAATGCAAACGCCTTCGTGGTATTAGCTGCGTACAAAAGCTGTTCTAGGAACTTCCTCATCATTGAAGTTCTTGTTTCTGTCACCAAAGAATGAATGGAATTTGATTTCTTTTAAATATTATTTTAGCCCAATGCTTCCCTCTTTGAAGCCTGCTGCAATGAACGGATCCAACAGTTTGATGATAACGAGGAGGAAGAAGATATCTGGGAAGAGAAGGAGATAACCTATGCAACCCAAGTTAAATCAAGAACACGGTAAGGTGAAAACAAAAGATCAATTAAAAAAAAATTTTTTTTTTAAATTCTCGCCTCCCCCAATGCTCTGAACCTGTACATTTTATTAAGTGCCTGTTTCATTGTTATTTATGTGCTATGATGCCTTTTTCGGGCATAAAATAGTGTTTTACATATCACACTTCTGCGAAAAGAGGTGGTGGTTTGTCTCGAACGTGGAACAAAGATCGGATTTGAGGGAATGCAATAATGATGGAAACACCTAATTACTGAGTGTGTTATCAAAGATTTTTAAAAAGCACACCCTTAGTTTGAAATACTTAGAACTTACTCTTTTCCTCATATCTGGAGAGGAGGAGGTTGAAAGTATTGTAAGGCTCAGGGCAATAGACAGAATATTCTTTTTCGGGGTGTTAGAAGAAGAAAAGTAAGGTTTTGCATGAGAATGAGTGACCTCCCCTGGTGCATCTCCGGCATTGCAAATCGTTTACAATTTTTCATCCCTTTCACAGACTGGTGGGGGCTGGAAGGGACCTCTGGAGCTCACCCCATCCCACCCCTGCTGGAGCAGGCACCCCCAGAGCAGGGGCACAGGGCCGCGTCCAGGCGGGGGGTGAATGTCTCCAGGGAAGGGACCCCACAGCCTCTCTGGGCAGCCTGTGCCCCTGCTCTGGCACCCGCACAGGGAAGGGGTTTGGCCTCATGTTCAGGTGGAGCTTCCCGTGTTCCAGCTTGTGCCCGTGGCCCCTTGGCCTGGCGTTGGGCACCGCTGAAAAGAGCCCGGCCCCATCCCCCTGACACCCACCCTTCAGGTATTTATAGGCACTGATGAGATCCCCCTCAGCCTTCTCTTCTCCAGGCTGAACAAGCCCAGGTCTCTCAGCCTTTCCTCACCAGGGAGATGCTCCAGCCCCTGATCCCCTTGGCAGCTCTGCGCTGGCCTTGCTCCAGCAGTTCCCTGATATAGTCAGTCGTTAAATAAAGTTACTTCTATAACACTAAGTCTGGAAATACGATGAAATGAGACAGGGAAACTGGCCAAGACTTTAGTGTTTATTTGCCTAGCATCAATAGACTGATTGTCTTGTTCAGACGCAGAATCAACACCACACTAGCGTCCCACCTCTGTGCTACTGTTTTGCCTGCTCCTATCGATCTCCAGCCCTGAGTGTGTCACGGAATCCCAGGTCAGAAGGGACCTCAGGGCTCATCTAGTCCAACCTTTCTGTCACTGCAGCGTATTTCCCGTTACAATGCAGATGCATTTCAACAGGCAGAGCGCTCGGGGACTGCAGTGGGACTTCCCTACCTAGAGGAGTGCCTGCTGGTGCCTGAGCTTTGTGTCCTTCTGGGAGATAAGCCCTGTAAAGGGCGTTCCGCATCACTTGGTCAATTCACAGTTTGTGCTTTCTCCCTGGGGCAGGGAGGGAGCAGCTGAGGCATGAACTGCCTGCTGTAAGGGCTTTTCTAATTCTGAGTTCCGCGATTTAGATTCGGAGCGTCTCAGACCTCAGAGAGTTCGTCAAAAAGTGATCTTGAGAACGGAGATCATGATGGTAGTGTGGACTCGGAAGAAGAGGAGGAGACAGAACAGCAGCCATCGCCTTCCCCAGCAAACAACAAGAATAATATTTCTGAACAGAAAGACTCCGACTCCTCTGAAGGTAAAGAGTTTAAAGTAACGTCATCCCCTCTGAAATGAGTCTGTAATCACCTCTGCAGACTAGCAGTTTGCACACTGCCAGGTTCCTGGGGCTATTCTGTAATTCCTCCTGTGCAGGTGAGAAGTGTGAACTTCCCACGCTGCTTTTTTTTTTTTTTGCCCCTGAAATACTGGTGAGATTGAGCCCTGGCCGGCTTCTTCAGACCAGCAGTGTGAGCCTTCAGTTATGGCCAGACAACCACACAGGTCCAACTACAATAATACTACTAGCCCCTGTAGTACAAATACTGATGAACAAAACTTTAGTGGAGGATTATGATGTTAACTCCGTACACTATATGCTAAGAGCATTATGCAGGCCCTTGCCAAGTATCTCCACGCTCCAGGTACCTGCCTTTTCTGCTTAATTGCCTTCCTAGTTCTACTTTGCACGTTGCAAACCCATTCTTACGATGCCTAGAGGAAGACTGTGGAGGGGCAAGGTTTTCCCACATCACAATGCAAACGGTGCTGTGTAAGTTCATGAGACACACGGTGTCGTCAGCAGAACTAACTCAGGCAGGTGAAATAAAGGAGCAAAAACATTAACGTCCGTTCCTTGTTTGGTGCAAGAGTTTTCCGTTTTAAAAGGTTTCTTGCTATAGGTGATGTCTTCGTAGTGTAACTGCGAGCATAATGCGTGTTTATTCCAGCAGTCAGCTCTCCGCACCCATTTGGCAGTGTCAGATACTTTCTGTTCTTAGTAGGAAGAACCACTATAAATGACACCAGCGGCGACCCATGGATCGTGTACCTCGGTTTAGTTACCCTTCTAGAGACTTTGGTTCAAATTTTGGTTCCATTTTTGGTGGATCTCTCCTCCTCTGTGTTGTTGCATGCAAACAGTTTGCGCAACAAACCTCTGCAGTCCCTTCTCTTTCTTGAGAAAAGGTAATGAAAAATGCTTTTAAAAATTTGTGATTTGTAGGAACAGAAGTATGTTCTAATGCGTAAGGAGTAGACTGGGACTGTAAAAACAAATTATGTTCTTAGTTTTTCTTCTGTGATCTTAAACATTTTAATCCGCGTATCGATTCCTTGCCTGTAAGTGCCACAATTAAGCAGTGAGTGATTGAAAAGGTAGAAAGCCATGCCGCTTAGCTTCTGCAGGAAACTAAGGCCCATGGAGTTCAGCTGAAAATCGCTGGCTCAGAATGAAGACGTTCATAACGTCGTTTTTCTTAATTGATGCTGCTCTCTTTTGGATAACAATAATATGAATCAGAAGAGGGTGTTCAAGCTGATTCCCTGTAACGTGTGAGGCCGGCAGCTTCCTGTAGATTTCGAAGGGCTGCCATTGGATGGTCTTTGGGGTTTTTTGTCTCTGGGATGACTTTGGAACATTTTTGGGATGGCCAAAGATTCTGAAAACTCCCAGGAATTCCAGAGTCCGTTGTTGTGTGTCTGCAGGGTCTGGATGGACAGCTCCATTCGAGCCCGTGAACTCGAAGCCCCCCACACCCTGTGTTGCCATGGATGTTGGATCGAGCGTATGGGATTCAGCAGCCCCAGAGAACACCACGCCAGAGGAGAAAGGATGGGCAAAGTTTACAGACTTCCAGCCTTTCTGTTGGTAAGAGGCACACATTCTTTCAATTTCTGTATAACTTTTGCATGAAAGAATATTTGAAATCTGCTTTGGTGGAGTACATCGACAGTAATCTTTTATTCTTCCCTTTCCCTTCCCCTTGGAGCCCCTTTTGTTTTTTAATGTCATCTGAATATTCTGCATCAGGGCTTCACACTTGCCTTTGCCTTCCAGCGCCGCTAATGGTGTTAGCGTTCATGTCTTACGATATAGGAATACTTTATGTATCATCACTTGCTGCTACACTAAAAGTATAAAATAAGTAAGTTTTTTAGAAGATAAAAATATTTGTGTAAAGAAAGAGTAAGCCCTAATGATTTCTTCTGGTGGGGGTACTTAGAAGCACAGCCAAGATATCTGTACTTCATTCTCAAGGCTTTTCCCCCCTCCACTTTAGCTCTGAATCAGGTCCACGATGCAGTTCTCCTGTTGACACAGAAAGCAGTGATTCAGTTGGAAACCTGAAGCAGAGTCAGGACAAGAACTGTAAGTGAGAATGTTACAAGACAAAACAGATGTATTATTTAAGCTGTTGGAAATTTTGCGTAGCGTGCCAAGTCTACTGGGGAGACCTTCCCTCCAGCGTCGTCTGCCTTTTCTTACTTGAAGGCTCTCTTCTGTACGGAGACCAGTCTGTTAAAACAGTGACTCAGAAATCGTGAATGCTTGTTGGGATAACACTGTTCAGCCAGAAAAGGATGAAATTTAAGTCAGTAAGAGTTGACGTCACAGAAACGATTAATTTATAAATTGTTCAAAAGTCCCATTTTAACTGTATGCTTGATTATAAAATTACTTGCCAAAAATTAAAAGGATAGGGTAAGCTATACTATTAGTAATTGTGCTGAGCCAGTCGGGTAGCTTCAGTCTGATTTAGAATCATAGAATCATCGAATGGTTTGGGTGGGAAGGGGCCTTTCGAGGCCATCCAGTCCAACCCCCTGCAGTGAGCAGGGACATCTTCAACTAGACCAGGTCGCTCAGAGCCCCGTCCAGCCTGGCCTTGGGTGTTTCTAAGGATGGGGCATCTCCCACCTCTCTGGGCAACCTGGGCCACTGTCTCACCACCCTCAGTGTAAAAATTTCCTTATATCAGTCTAAATCTCCCCTCCTTTAATTTAAAACCATCACCCCTTGTCCTGTCACAACAGGCCTTGCTAAAGAGGTCGCCCCCACCCTTCCCACAGCCCCCCTTTAAGCACTGGGAGGCCGCAATAAGGTCTCCCCGCAGCCTCCCCTTCCCCGGCTGCACAACCCCAGCTCTCCCAGCCCGGCCTCGCAGCAGAGGGGCTCCAGCCCCCGGAGCATTTCTGTGCCCCCTCTGGCCCCGCTCCCACAGCCCCGTGTCTGTCCCGTGCTGAGGGCTCCAGCATTTCTTTCCCTCCTCCTTTCTGAGCAAGGAAAAATGAGATTTAACACAGGGTGTTGATGGAACTAAATGAAACTTTTGCCTGCAGTAACCGCTGAAAGGTGGGTAATACTGGAAGGGGTGGCACAGTGCCTTTTTCTGCCCCGTGAGCGGGGCTGGCTCAGTAGAGCACACACCGCGTGAGATGATCGCTTTACGTGTGCGCACGGTTTGAGTCTGCCCAGGTAGTGATCTTCTTCAGTCAGGCACCACGCCTCGCGTCAGGCTGTGTGAGCAGCTGCCAACTTCGGGAAGAAAAACACTTCCTGAGACTGCAGCACTTCTTTGCCACTTCCGTGAGAGGCTTTCCTTGTGTGTGGGACCGAAACCAATGCACACCTCAAAGAGTATGCCTGCTTAAATTACACCCCATCGAGTTGTCAGAGCTGGGGCGCCGTCAGCAGGGAGCCCAGGGACTGCCGTAAGCCCCCGTTCAGAGCTACCACCGTCCAACAAGCGAAGAGCAGAGTCTGCTCTGCTGTTCGTGTGAAACACAGACAGGAGGTGGCAGGTGGAGACCACTGGTTCGTGGGGTTGGGATTTTTTTTCCCCCCTTACTTGCTAAAATAATGTTGCACGCTGCGGGATCTGCACAGAAACTATCATCTCAAAATTTGCAGTAGTTCTAACCACTCCATCTTACACCACCCTGCTTACTCGTGGCCGTCCCTGGGGAGTTGTTCCTGTAGTTTTTGTTCATTTTGCAATGTGAATTCTTTACTTTTTCTCAGTCGACACTGCCTCTCCCTGTGTTTGGAACGTCTGTGTCACGAGGAAAGCGCCGCTGGTGGCCTCAGACAGCAGCTCCTCTGGAGGCTCCGACAGCGAGGAGGAGGAGGATAAAGCTGATATCGTCACCGAAACCATCAGCACAGGCTCGGGCCAGGAAACCATCAAGCTGACTATGGATGCTAAA
Source organism: Phalacrocorax carbo (assembly GCF_963921805.1). Classification (NCBI taxonomy): domain Eukaryota; kingdom Metazoa; phylum Chordata; class Aves; order Suliformes; family Phalacrocoracidae; genus Phalacrocorax; species Phalacrocorax carbo. The sequence continues at coordinate 884,904 of NC_087513.1, read as the reverse complement.
AACGAGAAGGCTGTTTTCACCAGGTGCGAAAGGAATCTCCTTGGGCCGGGGTCCTGCTCTGCCCTGGTTGCAGCCCCTCGCGTGGCTTGGGGTTAACGTATGACTTCTCCCTCTTAGACACCGTGGTTCCAAATGTCCTTTGTGAGGACGCCTTACAGCTTTCTTGTCGCAGGGGTTTTGTTTTAAGACAATGTTTGTAACGCATTTATTTTAGGAAGCGTGTGTGGCTCGTTTTAGCCACTGAGCCACGTCACAGAAGCATCGCCCGTCTGTCTGTCTGTCTGCACAAGAGATCGGGCCTGGGCTCGAGGCAGGGCTGCCAGGTCAGATCGCACGGAAGAGTCGAGCAAAGCCTCACACGACGGCAAGTGCGAGGTCTGACGTGGAAGCAGTGTGCGGTCTTGCAGGGGGAGCGTTGCAGTGTCTCAAGCTCTCATTTCCCCCTCATTGTCAAGGTAGTACTTTATGGACAAGAAATGGTAAAAAATGAAAAATGCCAGAAGATACAGCGGATCCTGAGACTTGCTAGCTTTCGGGCAGCAATTTGGTTGGAATTGCAACTGCTCGAACCTAGCCTGCTCAAATCATTTGAGAGGGGAGACAGCTTTTCTAAGCAGCAAGCATCTGGTTCACTTTGGTGCATCCAGAAATACTACCCAGTTTTAAGATATTTGGGTTTTTTCTCATACTCCTTTTGAGCATGTAGGGTATGATTTAACTAGCTGGAGTCCCTGAATTTTATGCGTCTGACTCAGGATCAGGTATTTACTACTTAAAATGTTGTGGTTATGTGACTTTTTTGGACAGCCAACGTGAGCTGCTTGGCATGTGTACACACTCCAGCAAACAGCTACTAGGCGTTAAAAAGCAGCGGCTCAGAAAACAAGTGGGGTTTCAGAACTAGGTAAAGGTAGGGGAGGAAGTTAACCAAAGGTATGTTTGCTTGGGCAGCTCTGACCCGAGTTTTTAATAACGTGACTGGTTTTTATTTCTGATGTCTACCTCAAATGGCCTTTACTCTTCATGCCTGACGTGAGTGAGATGCCCGAGATGTCTTTGCCTGCAGTGATTGCACCTGAAGAGCTGTTCGGGTAAATTGAGTTAGTTTGCATGCACAGGGATGGCATGGCCAGGCAGACGGGCTTCCCAGAAAATGAAAGGTGAGGAAAAGAACAACACTGCCTGCTGTGCTAAAAGCAGCATCTCCTTTTCCAGTTTCCATTGCGCTTGAATTACATCTAATTAAATCCATTGGCATGTGTATCTAAAACAGACTCTGTGCTCCAGATGTTCTTCCTCTCTGGATGCGTGGTGTTTGAGTAGAGCAGTATTACACACGTGACTGTCTCGATTCACACTAGCAGTGTAAATCCTCGGCATGTTCCCATGCCTTCCGTTTATTTCCTAGCAGGTAGGCAAATGTTTTCCCTGTTTGGCTGGTTAGGGGGTGTGGGCTATGCTGCTGTTTCGGGCAGTGTAGTTGTGAATGTGTTTTTCTCTCTAAATGAGTGTATATATCTCAGGCACTTCCAATGAGGACAAGGTTTCCAGAACCTGCTTGGTTTCGCATGACTGCAATTCTACAAACCTAATTCCATTTTGGCAAAGAAAGTAAATACTTGAATAACCACAGTCACCACTTCAGAGGTGTCTGTAGCTTTCCACAACTACAACCGTAGCCAAAAATCAAAATAGAAGCTGTGGGAAGACACAAACCTGTTACATAGATGGTGATTTCAGCTGCTCCAGATCTGTTTAGTAGGTTCCTCCCAGTGTATGAATGGCCATATCGACCAGTGATGGTCCAGCGACCTCCCGGTATCCGCAGCTCTCCCAAGCCAATCTGCCTCCTATTGGAGCAGATGCGGTTAAATTCACGTGGCCAGTAGCAACTGTATTCACTTCTTACCATGTTCCTTAATGGTTCCAAGGAAATGAACTGTACTAAAAGTCTAAGGATTTTTCCGATGGAACGTGTGATTCTTGATGGCTTCCTCCAAGCGCTGCCCCAGAAGTGCCGAACTTTCACCACCCCACATTCCTGTTTCTGAGGAAATGGGTCTTTCCTCCCGGCAATACTGAAATCCACAGCGCAGATCTTTAATGCTCCTTGGAGCTACACAAGGACTCTCTAGATTCTGCCATCACTGGGGTCATGAAAGATCCAGATGTTACAGTACGTGCCTTTAATACCCTCCGTGATTGCCATCTTAACTGCTGATGCTTCTCTGCCCGCCCGTACTGCCCTGAAATTTAAACTCTGGAGAGTATTTGTCCTTGTGTGGCTTAGTCGAACGTCCCTCGTGGCAGTTCCGCTTAAAGTAGCCACAGTAGTTTAAAAATCATACACAAAGAAGGCGTTTCGGATGTATTTAGGTAACTTCTCTACTTCAAATTTATTTAGCTAACATCCTCTCCCGTATCTTAATTCTCCATGGTAGTTCCTTGTGGAAAAAAAAAAAGCAGCTTTGCACAAGTTCTCTGACTAAAGAGCTTCCAGTATTGCCAAGTCCTGCAATTCGATAACTGCAGAATGTGGGTGTTAGCCTTGAGAAGGATGCTTTTTACGGTGTACTGAATCTCCTGCTTTTTTGTATGTTGATCTGAATTTTATGTGGAAAATGCCGTGTTCCGCAACTGTACTCTGAACTAGCTTCTGGGATGCTCCTGCACGCTCTCCTGGCAGGAACGCCGCCTGAGGGTACGGGTCCAAAGCTAACTCTTTTGTCTGTTTTTTCAGCGATCTTTACTGTTTTCTTTTTCTTCCTTTCTTTGCTTTTTCTTTTTCTGCCTCTCTTGCCGCCTTTCTCTCTTGCTGTGGGTATTGCTCAGAGTATTTAGACCTGCAGTCAGAGGGTATGTATGACGATGACCTTCTCAGGGTTCCAAACATCCACCTGACAAGTAGTTTCTCCCATTAGTTACTTCATACCGGGCTGGGAAAAGAGCTGTTGGACTGGGAAAGCTCATCTTTTCACAATCAGTTAAAACAGATCCCAGAAATTCTATTTCGAAAACCTGAAACTGAGGTTGCGTGTAGTCCTTTGTGAAACCACGCGCACAGTCAGCGCAGCCGTTGATGAGCCGTTAAAAAGCAAACACGGCCTTTAGCGGTTTCGTGCATCGTGTCCTTGGGCTTCTGCCGTTCCACCTGTTTGTGAGCTCTTTCTGCAAATAGGACTTTTTAAAAATTATTTTAAAAGGAAAGTTCATGCTCTGGTCGGGATGACGATAGGAAAGCCCTGCTGACTGCGGTTTGCTAACGCGCACGCTCCTGGCATCGCTGCCCCGTTAAACGGGGTCATGGTCAAGTCTCTTGAGACTTTCTCACAACAGCACTAACAAACGTTTCGCTTGTATGCTGTAATACCCCATAAAACGATGGTTGGTGTTTTTCCAAAGGCGATTTTTTTACAAAATACTTTTTTTCCCAAAAAAAAAAAAAGTTTTCATGCTGTTTTAAATTGTGGGGTTTTACTAATTATTTTCTAGAGCTCGTCCATTTAAATGAGTTTTCCCGGTCCCTGTGCGAGCTGGCGAGAGTTCGCTGTAATTTCTGGATGAGATCAGAGACAAAAAGAGAAATTCAGTGCAATAAGCACATCTCGTAACTGCTCCATTTGAAGAGGAGTGTGTCACAGCAAGCGTGCAAACTTCCATGTCCAGAGAGGGCCGTTGCCCGATGAGCAGAAACGCCGTCCTGACCTCCCTGAGCGGGAGGGCCAGGGCAGCTCAGCAGGCGCCTGCGGTCTCCAGAGGCTGAAGGCTTTCAGAATTGCAAGCTGTGTGGTATTTGAAAATAGCTCCTGTTACAACATGCACTTATTTAACTTATTTTAATAATTAACAATGCCATTTTAACAAACTTTTGCAAGTTTTCCGCCTCTTTCCCAAGCAGGCGAGCGCGTATTGCGTTTATCTCACAGTACGTGCCATCAGGCCTTACGTTTTGCCAGAAAAAATGTAGTAATAGTCAAGCTGATCCTGAGTGATCCGAGAGGTGTAGTCGTGCCAGTATGTGTCTGGATGAGCGTTCTCGAAGCTGTTCAGAGCAAGCACGAGCTGTGACGGTCTGGGAAATTCCTGCTGAAGTTGTAGAAGCAGTCGATGAACGGGACAGGTGAAACGCGGGGGCTCTGCAGGCGCGGCGGCCCGGGCAGCAGCACGCTGCCGGCGGTCATCGATCCACGCGCGGCAGAACAAGGTCCCGAGGCTCGCATTTCGTGGCGAAAGCAGGATAACGGATGCAAAAGCGCATGCAGCGCGAGCAGCCCTTTTTGTGGGAAATGACTTGCATTCCCGTGTCTGTGTGCTTGATTTTTAATTGTACGACATTAACCCCAGCTTTTGCGTTTCTTGTTTATGATTTTCAAAAGCTGTCCTGAAGTATTTCGCTGCTGAGTTGTTCAAAGAAGGTTTCGAAGCAGCTTCTTAAAAGATGAGCTGCGCTTCAAAATAAGAATAAAAACCCAGCTTTTGCTGTGTCTGGTGTTAGTGGGCTTGGGATGTTTGTAACTTTTAATTTCTCTTTCAGTTTATTAACTTCACCTGAAATGCTTTTTTTCCCCTTTAATCTTTTCTTTTTTCTTTTTTTTTTTTTTTTAATGGTTGAACATGTTACTGTCCCCTTCTCCCCAGAGCCTCCTCGCCCGCCTGGCTTGGATAAGCAACTGAAAAAGAAAGTTTAGAGGGGGGAGGCCGGAATCCATCTGAATAATAGTAGTTGCTGTCTGTTAAACCCAAATCCATTTCTTCCGTACCTGTGTGATACCGATTTTCATTTAGTACATTCTTCAGCTTCGGAGGCAGACACACCGTAGGTGCTGCAGCCGTTTCCTTAGAGCTGAGGTGAAAGTGAGACAACACCAGCAATTTCTGCAACTTCTGCATTACAGTTTCTGTAAAATCCCTGCAAAAGTCTCCTCTTGTTTCTGATCCCACACGGTTCTGGGATGAAAGTGCTTAACATCCCTTCTAACAGCAGTGACAGCCCTAACTTGCTGAAATAGCTCAGAAATAGCAGCTGGCAGTGGTTCCTCCCGTTGCTCCGGGCATGGGGGCCGGAGGGGACCGGGGCTCCGCACCGCGCGGGGGTCCCCAGGGTCCGGGCCAGGGCTTGCGCAGGGCGGCCGTTGGCTGAAAACTGAGCAGTGAGTTCTGGTGCAGCGTCCGCTTACGTGCAGTAGAGAAAATAATCCTCCAGTTTCCCAAGCTGAGTGGGGTGACATTGTCACAGTGGATGTTTTGAGCTCTCCCATCTTGGGATATGTTTTTCTTTTCTGTGCCTGCTGACTGTTCATCTTGCCTGACGTTCAGATTCGCCGTCGCACGTGATGAGCATGAAACATCAGCATGAGAAACGGTTGCCTTGCTTGTGTCTCGTTTTGCTGCCTGATTGCAGAGAGTCGCCGGAATGCTTTGAACAGGCGACGAGGGGAAACGCGCGTGCTGTGGGAAGTGGGGCATGGAGCACGACGCCACCATTTTTGTAGAACTTGGCTGCATGTCAGCGTACGTTTACTCAGAAAGAAACATAAGTGACTAATGTGAGGTCCCATTTCACTGGAAAACTTTTCCACTCAAAGATGAACACTTGGCGCAGTAACTGGCGTTGGTGGGATCTTCTGAGCTGACTTGTTGGCCTTTGTAATGGAAGATCACATGTCAGTTTGGAAGCCGGACCTCCTGTGTGGTGGGACTTCGTCTAATGAACAGCCAACAAATCATCTTCCAGTGTGCTGAGAAGCGTGTGGAGCACGGCTGCCCTTGCATCTCTTGCTTGGTCTTGCGGTCGGTCGTCGCAGAGCCTGGTTTTTAAGGACTTGCTTGTGTGCCGAGCATGAGGCTTCTGTTTAGGGATGCTTTTTATACACATCTTGCTTCTTTGTTTAAGGTACCGATGTTTTTCCTAGTGTGTCTTCACAGTGTTTTGTTGTCTGTGATACTAATTATTTACCAAAGAGACTAGAGGATATCTAAAGTGTATCCCAGGAGCCACAGTAGTGAGCTTCAGAGGTGGGTAGAACTCTAAGGCTGTTTCATTCCTTCTTTCCTGAAATACATAAAGCTCTCCGATCGTTTGGGACTACAGCCCGAATTCTTTGCAGACCCGCTGGCAATGAGGTGTAGATCAGTATTGCCCTTGGCGTCGGGAGGAGCCGCGTTAGGGGCTGTAGCACGCGGGTTTCCATCTGGCAGTGCAACTCAGGGTCAGTTTGGCTAATTTGAACCACCAGCAAAGCTGTTAGAGCTTAATTTGTCTTGCTAGACCCGAAAGGCTCTCAGTAAACAGACCGGCGGAAAGACAGGGTGAGAGCATGATGTGTTTTGCAGTACTGCTCTAAAATGGGTGATAAAAAGAAGGTTGCGTAATGAAACCGGGCAAGAGAGAGGTGTTAAAAAAATTGCGATGCTGAAGTATTTTCTCTATAAATCTACAGGAAGAATTGAATTGTTATCAAAAGTTAAGCGAGCTCCTGATGCTTTCATCTTCCTAACTAGAACAGCATATCACTTTATTTTAACTGGGTATCAGTTTTGATACAGAATGGTTTTGTGACAGCTTTGGTGACTGTTGAAGTGTGAACTTTGAATCCTGTTTGTCGAAGGAGAAATTGCACTTCAAGGACAACAGTTGCGTGGTTAGTTTGAGGAAGCTTTGCATTTGCAGGATTTGGGCGTTGAGCAAAAAAAGAATGAACAACTGTTTTGTAGCACCTCAGGTCCGGAAGGAGGATACATATTCCTTATTTACATGTATTATATTACATGTAGGAAAAGCTGAGAACTCCGTGCTGTCTTTATGGCAGATTTTTCTCTAAGAAGTTGATGCAGTTGCAACTCGTTACTTGAGAGAGCTGCAAGTTTTCAGTAGCCTGTGGAAAGCAAATCTCTGCAGAGCATTCACACGGGTGTGGGATGAGCAGGTCCTGCACCCTGTGCCAGCTCATCCCTGCTGGGCTTCCAGCAGGAGGTGGAACCTTCCCCAGAGGCAGCTAGAAGCCAGAGTTCATTTTCTCAAGTCCCTCGTCTAAAGCAACGTGCGTGCATTTGGGAGAGGTCACTGGAAGCCGCCTCGAACCAGATGCGATACTGTCACGGCTTCCCGTGGCTGCCTTCTCGTCTGGTTGTTGGCAGAAGCAGAAAAGCGGTTCACCTTCCCCAGTGGCGAGGCAATTCCTGTGTACGTGTGTGTGCGCCCATGGATTTTGCACAGACACCAGCGACTTCGCCCAGAGGTCTTGCGGTAGCCTTCCTTGTTTAACGCCCGTACACATCAGTTAACATAAGCGCTTTTCAAGAAGTAGTATTTTGAATACTTCTGAGCTTAAAATTATTGTAATTTATAACATAATTATTCTACGTGAAACCTCCTCCCAGGGAGGTGGTTGAGTCTCCATCCCTGGAGGTATTTAAAAGCAGGGTAGACGTGGTGCTTGAGGGTATGGTTTAGTGGTGGGCTTGGCAGTGATAGGTTAGCGGTTGGACTCGATGATCTTAAGGGTCTTTTCCAACCTTAACGATTCTATGATTCTATGAAACCTGAGTGCTTGGCAGTATGCGTCACCCAGAGGAGATGTGGTGGGACCTGCCTCAGGGAATGTGCTGCCCTAAAAGACAAACCAAGGCGAAAGACGTTTAAGATACGAAATACGTCAGGTAACAAACACATCAGGAGGAGTAAACGAGAATGACCGACTCAGTTCCCCTTCCCTCTCTTTACAATCCCCTGCCATGCTTCAGAGCAGCCTGAGTCCTGTCACTGGAGGGTGTTCCTCTCCTCGGCACCCTCGGGTGACTATGGCCAAAACCCACTGAACTCCCCGCTCCGAAGCCACCTCCGGCAGGAGGTGTTCCTTGCCAGTGCCTGCAATAGCACACCGGCGTTTACCCCGCCGGAGATGCCCAGCTGATCGATCAACTGCTTCCTTCACCTTGCTGGTCACCGGGCAGGAGTAGTCTGCTGCTGCGACAAAGTTCCTTCTGCCTCTAGAGCCCAAGACGATCTTCTTAACGTCCTCCTGCAGAAGCCCTGTTGTGTAAAGGTCAGTAGAGACTGTCCTGTTCAGGGTGCGTTGGGCTCGGCTGTGTCGTACCCGGGGGGAAGCAAGCCTGGGCAGCTCCGCTGAGCGCAGTGTTCACCGGGCACGCAGGTGAGGAGAAACCAGACCAGCCCCTGGGTGGGAAGAGACGTGTCCAACTTACTTTGTGCGAACTCTGTTCTAACCTGCCAGAGGGCACGACGGCTGGGCCTGATAATGCAGGACATATTTTCTAGTCTTTTTTTCTGATCAGACTGAAGAGTTTGGACATTCAGCTTGTGCACTGGGGGTGGTTAGGGGTATCTCGGAAAGCACTGCGGTGCTGTGGGAAGAGAGGAGTCTCTGTTACAAGTGACCTCCAGAGGAGTATTTACAAACTTGGCGGTTAAATTGCAGAATTTGGCTACGATGTTGAACTTGGTGGACATAAAGGGAAATTGTCCTGGCTGGCGTGCTGGCAAGCCCAGTGGGCACGGCTGGAGGTGGCATTCACAAGCTGTTTGTGCTGCCCGTTGTGAAAAAAGACCCAATTCTGGACAGACTTACGCTTGCTGCTGGAAAATTTGTACAAGTCGCTTTGAGTTGGAGCTTAAAAATTCCTCATTCTTTCTGGAGAGGGAAGCATTAGAGTTCTGCTTGCAGAGCTTAACTAGGCAGAGTCTACAGTAGATACGGACGTTGTTGCTGATAACTCTTCTTCCTTAGCCTGCCTTTACCAGCCTCGCGAGAGAACGGCTGTATTCTCTGCAGGGGTGGGCTCCCTGCCCCCAGCCCGGTCAGGGTCTGGAGCTCGTAACCAGGCTGTTTGGGGACCCGGAGGTGAGCCATTTGACTGGCGGCCCTGCCAGCAGGGTTATGCCAGGCTGGCGATCAAGGGGCGCAGCCAGCTGCTAAAAATAAGCTGACCAGAGGAATACTAATGCAAAATATTTATAGGGGCTAAAATTTATTCTAGGCCAGAATTGGATATGGTTGTTAACCGTGCTGCGTGGGTCAGAGCGTTCGGCGTTCCACACAAACTGCTTGTTTTGTTTTACCCCGTTAGTTTGGCCTGTCCGTGTCCTTCCACGGAGGTTTGCGTGTCCAGCGTTGTTTTTCTGTGAGCCTGTTGAAGAGAGATAAATTTCCATGCCCCCTTCCCGGTCAGGGCTTCATAACATCGGAATCCCTGTGTCATGGAAATTGTAGTGATTGAATTTAAGAAGTTTATCTTTGAGCAATTTAAATCTCACGAGCTGCAGTTTCTTGTGTGGGAAGTCATTTTCTAATGACATTTCTGGCAACTCTCATACTCAATTCTCTGCTCTCATCTATCCCCTGCAGTTTCTCTAAGGTATATTTTTCTACTTGTGGTATTTCTTTTTAAGAGCATGTTAGCCCTTCAGGAAGATAAATGTTTTGATCTCATTATTCCTCATTTTTATGTGGTTTTTTTTTTGTTTCAAGAGCACACAGAAAAGTAGCTACAGAAATAGAGTCTTGATCTCAAAAATCTCTGTCACATGTCTTAATTACCAGACTGTGATTATATGTCTGCGTTATAAAGACCCCTGGCAGCTGGTGACAGGATTCCAGCTCAGTCATCTGCTGAACTTTCCTTCCACGTCTGTAGGCGTGCTCTCGGAAAGGAAAATAAATCATTCTTGAAACTGGGACTGAGTTAAAACTGTGAGGAAGATCGTTCACATGCGAGCTTGTCCTCTGCCTTAGAAGGCAAAAAAAGATATTCACAGAAATAACTTTTCCAGTTAGAAATATGGGTCTTTATAATACAAATGTAGAAGATTTGGAGGTTTTGTGCTAGCGATTTTTTTCCTTTTTCAGGATTTGAGCTTCTGTTTTGTCGCAGGGAGACGTCACTGGAAATGTTACAGAATCACAGGCGTGGGAATCTCTCGTCTCATGTGTTACTGAAAGCAAGTTAATTTCGCTGTGTTTGGCTTCTGAACATACCTCTCATGAACATCCACTCAACATTTTTTTTTCTTCCTCAGGATTTTAGGTTCTGTACTTAAGTCTTTTCTAGGTGCAGACACAGGTATCAGGTGCCACTCGGGGAAAGTCTGTAGAGCAGAGCAGCGCGGGCGCTAGCGTTAGATCAGAAATAGACTTTGCCAAAGCCAGCAGTTGGAGGAGCAGCGGGTGTGGAGACCCCTTGGCGGTGTTGGGTGACGGAGAGCAATTCCGGGAGAGGCGAGCTCCTCTGGGCTGCCTCCCCCAGGAGGGCGCCTGCTGAGGCTCCTTCCAGCACGGGCTCTTCTGGGGCCCCGTGTCCTGGTTCTGGCGGCCTGCGGGTGCCCCCAAGGCAAGCCGCCTGCTTTCACGTCGCGGCTCCCAGTGGTAAACGGGACTCTCTGCACCCTCTAAACTTGCAAAGTCTTGGCCGAACGTACTTCATGTTTGCATCTTCTGCTGTTTCCCCGTGTTTGCCCGTAGGAGAGCGCACCTGGGGGAGGTAGTTGCAGAGGGTGGCAAAATGCCTGGTTGGCAGGCGACGGGGATACACGGGGACCTCTTAGGCTGGGTTTTGCTGCAGGAAATGGGAAAGGCTTTCTTGAGGAGCCGCCGGTTTCGGGCCTGTTTGGTGTCTTGTTGATTTTTAGGAAACAGCCTCCAGGATGCGTACGCTGCTTTACGGTTCCAGTTTATTTTCATTTCTTATTTCTTTATGGGATTTTTGTGGCCTGTGCTAGGAGAGGAGGAAGATTTTTTTTCTCTGTTGGAATTTAAGTCCCGTTAATTGACATTTTAACGCGAACTTGAACTCTCCCCACACAGTGATGCAGACTGCATGGTTATTGATAAGCTGGCCATCACTGACATCGGAACGACAAAAGCATCCAAGCCCCTGAACAACGTGGCCCAGCACTCGGAGGAGCACCAGAACACCGCCGCTGTTGTCACGGCTGTCATGGAAACAGCCACAAAAGACAGGTGAGATGGTCAAAACTCTCCGTTACCAGCCTGTGGCAGAGAATCGGATTTTACCGTATCCCCAAACGCGGTTATTCCACCGTCAGCGTAGGGTCCAGGCTACGCGAGTAGTACATCGGGAGTGTCTTGGAGTGCATTTTACTGCCGGTACCGTAGAGCTATTGCTGCGATGTATTGCCCGTATCTTTCACGTTCCCAGAAGCGCTGTCAAATCATCTGTTTTGTTAAAGTAATGGCCCTCTCATTACTTACTGAGGCAGAACAAATACTCAGATAGTGTGGGTTTGTATGTTCAGGTCAACACACGTAGACATTTGCAGTTTAATTATTATGAGGAAACGTGGGAGTGTGTTTTGATAGCTGAAATTGGAAGTAATCTCAAGGAGAAACATTAATAATTTTTGTGAATGTGACAGTTCAGGTGTTTTTACCTGTGGAAACCCATCCTTCTGCACGCCTAGTGCTGTCACCTCCGCAGCCTTGCTCTAGCTCCTGTTTCTGGCCAGAGAGATCTGTATCAGCAACGAAGAGCCTCTGCTCTTCTTGAGCTACAGCGGCCTCTCTGGGGTGTCTCAGTCCTCCTGGAGCTGCTGCTAGGTTGAACCTCAGGCGATGGTGCTTAGCTGAAGCCGCACATCTGCGCTGTCCTCTGGGGCTTTCTTCTGTTAGGTACTTTTGGTGAGAGGAAGAAATTCTAGCCAGCACTTTGAGCTTCACGCAACCGATCCGCTCAGCTCTGCTCCCATTAAAGTCTGCCCTGGCTGTCGGCGCTATTGCGTCTTACATCTCCCCGGCACAGCTACTGCCTAGCGTTTGAGCCCACAATTTACAACCCATCTCACCCTAGCACTAGAATTTGTGTAACGCGTACTGGGGAGGAAGCCGAGTGTCCCCCCGGGCGGTCGTTCTCACCACCGCACCCCAGGTGCTGTCAGGGCCCTGAGTGCACCAGCAGGCACGGGGAGCTGCGCCGGGACCCGCGGGTGGCAGCAAGGTGGGGGGCAAAACCCCGTGGGATCCCATCCAGCGACTGCCATCCACGTCCTCGTCCTGGGGCGAGGTGGGTCCCGGGACAAGCCGCGGACTCGGGTCGGCAGGAAGGCGCAAAGCCGCGCGTACGGTGTAGCTCCGGCAAAGACCTGAACCCGGCTCCCAGGCTGGTGGCGGAGGCTGCCGGGGAGGCTCCGGCCAAGGCTGGTCAGGTCAGAGCCTTCTGGTGGACTCGGGACCCTGACAGTCGCGTTCCAAACTTCCGGTGCAATAAATTAATTAACGCTGTGTGATTGGTGGTCGGAGCCGACTTCTCGGTTTCTGTTTTGATTTTTAAATGGAGTATCTTGTAAAGGACCTGGAGGAGGTTCTCATTAGGAAGCTAATAATGTCTTAGGAGGCAGAAGAAACAAAAATAGAGGAAGGATGGCTCAGATACTCCTGAAGAGGAAAGTTTCCAGCCAGGATGAAAGTAAGACTTAGGAGCGAATGTGTTCCAGTAGTTACATTTCTCTAATACCACTCTTTGGGTTTCTCCTTAGGAAAGAAGAAGTCTTGCCCTGTGCTGAAGCCACATTAAATGGCCCTGCTTGATGAAACAGATGCAATGGGACGTGTGTGATCCAGGCCAGGCTGCTACCTGGTGATGCAATTTGTCAATTATTTTTTTTTTCCATTTTAATTTTATTTTTTAATAAATGCTGCATTGATGAGAGAGCTGGCATTCAGGACCAGACACGCAGTTTCAACACCAACAATCTGTTCTGAAAGACACTTGCATTGTCTAAATGTAGCATTGATCAGTTAGTCATCACAGGAATGATGGGGTTCTTCCCAAGCAAGCCTTCTGCCTAATTTTAGTTCCTTGTCCCCTTCCCTCTCTCCCTTGATTTTGTTTTGTATTTGGGGTTCAGTCCTATTTTCTTAGTGTTATTGCACACAGTATTCAGCTTCTCTTCAGAAAGGTAGCAGGTCTAACGCTGGGACTTGGACAGCGCACAAGAGTCCCGCAGTCGTGTGACCAAAGTTCCTGATGGAGCTGTCCTTGGGCAGCATTTGCACCGCTTTTGTATAGCAATAAAGCCTTATCAGAAACATTTCATAAGAGGAAAAGATGCAAACACTTTAAATGGGATGAAGCAGGGAGGGATTTTATTTTACGTTTTTGTGGGGTGGGAGGGAAGTCGTTGGCATCGTCCCAAGCCAGAGGCCAAGTAGCTAACTTGCCGTAATGCTGGACTGTCTTGAGAAATGGGAAGTCTCTGCATTCCAGTGAACCGCTCAGTGCTCTCTCCTCTGGAGGCCTGGCGGTTCGCTGCGGGATCTCGGGTCGGTTAGCAATTGGTCTCTTCTGTTCGAGCCATCAAAACTCAACTTCCCGGATGTCGTCCGCCGTTGGCTGGAGAGTATGCAAAGAAGGTAGCGTGTTGTTTGCTGGCTAAGAGGATAATGATCCACTGGACTGCTGCCGTGCAGGAGTGAGAGCAGATATGGCACAAACAGGTTATCAGGTGTTCGCTGGCTTTTTGGAGACTAATGTATTTTCAAATTATTATGGAAATCCTTTTCTGTTTGTTTTGTTCTGTTTTTAAAGTTTTTAATGGATGCAGGAACAGCAACACTTTTGCACTTTGTACCTAGTGACAACATTGGAGAGTGAAATGGCCCCAGCACAGGACTCCTGCTGTTACTCCCCAGGTAGTCGGTCACGGAGGAGTTTGGGGGTGGGACACACACACACGTACCGCTGCCTGGGGATAGTAGAGTAAAACAGTACGGAGAAACGGACTGCGCTTCAAACTGCCTGGGAGCAAGGTCAGGTGAAGGTGTGTACTTGACTCTGGAACACAGGATCTTCTGCGTAGGCTGGAGGACCTACTCCTGTAAAGACTGTACTGGTTTCAGACGCAGGTCTGCACTGGGCGGTGCTGGCCTCTGCTTTGAGCTTGTTCCCAGACTGGACTTGTGCACATAGATCATACGGGTGTAGATGTTGGGCCACTTGCAGAAGCAGGCTCGGGCTGGTAACAGCAGATCGCCACAACCAGTGCTCCAGTGCTTATTCTCTACCCCTGTAGCCTAGATACAGAGCTGGGCCTGCTTTTGTGTGTAAGCTGTATGCTGAAATCCACCTGTTAAATGCCGCTTATTTTATTAGTCCAAGACCTAAGCTGGAAAAATCATTCACTTTGGAATAAAAGCATGAAGCTTGACACATAGGTAGCCAAATAGCTTATTTTCAGATGTATTCTCACTTGTGCATAACGAGGGACTTTACCCTGTGAGTATGAAGAAGTACCTCACGCAGATCTGTTGTTACGAGCAAAGGCATCCTAGCCAGACTTCAGTCTTCTAAAAAAAAGAATTATTTTTAACTGTGATATGTATGTAGTGCATATGAGATCTTCTTAACTGTATTGAGAGGTGGGGGGCGGGGGGGCGGGGAGTGAGACGAACAAAATGTTTTCACTGTTAGAGTCAGTCTGTTCTGCTGGATCAGTGTCCGACGGTGACGTACCCGCAGCACGAGGCCACCCTCGTGCGCCCAGAGATAACGTATTCTCCTGTTTGCTCTTAGGGGAGGTTGAGTCGCTTGGCTGGAACACCCGATACGGCGCTTGCGGTGCAGAAAGCGGGGTGAGGTTACCGTGTGCCCCCTGGAAGGTGTGTGCGAGGGGCGCGGGCCACGTGGTTGCCGCTGACATAGCTGTGATTTCCCTCAGCTGCAGTTACTCGGTAGGCAGGTGCTTTCATGGCACAGTACTGTTGTTCTGGAAGTCTTCTCACTCACTTCTTGTAATTTAAAATAAATAATTTAAAGTTACATTGCGCTGGGAGGGAAAAAAAAAAAAATCTCACTTTCTGCTGTGGTTACCCCGCTTGCTGTTTGGAGATCAATCTCGCCGTTAGCCAGGATTACCAGAAATGATTAGTGATTTTGAGTTCCTAATTGGAGACACGTTCAAGTCTTAATTTTCAGAGGATTGGTGCTAGAGGTTTTCTGAAAAATCAGGTTCTCTTTGGGCATTCTTTAAACCCCCAAGAAGGATACTATGAAAACTGAAAAATCATTCGCCGAATACAACATCAGCGCAGCTTATTCCAGCAGCTGGTTGCAGACCACGGCTGGGCTTCGGCCCCGTTGAATGCCAGGGGATGTCAGTAGTTCTCTTCCAGTCTGTTCTCATTCATGGTTCTTGACTGTGGTGCTGGCAGGTTCCACCACGCTACAACTGCGACCAAGTCCCTGTAGGAGCGAGAGGTTAAGGGGAAGTGTCCGTAGCAGGCAGAATTTGACCGTCCTTCCAGCCTGATACGTTTCCAGCCACCTCGTTAAGCAGATAAATGACCTTTGCGTTAGGTTACGTCATAGACGGGTGACCTTACGTCACCTCGAGCCGAGCTGGCCGATGTTGCAAGGGCACCGATCAGCTGCACCCGCCTGAAGCCGTGGTTCGGGGAGCGGGCACCTCCGCCCGAGGGGCGGTACGGGAGAGCTGGCAGCAATAACATCCCGAAACGTTTCGGAGAGGTGCGCGAGGGCGCGCCCGTGCCTTTCCTTGCAGGTTGTGAACCTGTCAGTCGTTAGCTTTCGGCTCTGAGTCTATACGTTTAACTGAAAGCTTTAGTAATAGATTTAAACATATCGGGCAAGCAGATCTAAAGAACACAGGTTAGTTGCGGAGGGGCTCATTACCTCAGCTTATTAATTTGGTTACTTATGTCCAGTTACTTCTGTCATAAGACATTTTACCGGTAGTTAAATAGATTTGTAGAAACGCGCAAGCGCCCTTGCTTTTGTGACAGTGAATGATTCCTCCACAGGTGGGATTTAAGCTCTGAGTCATACCTCATCGCTCGCACACCAGCCCACGAGCTGATCTGGAGGGTGTTCCTCATCCTTGGTATGCTGGAGTTTGCAGCTCAGAACAGATCCAGGGTCAGAGAATGGTTTCCTTGCCTGGCTCAAATAATTTTACAGGAAAAGCACGCGTGCATTTCTTTCTCCTTGTAAGTTTGCGCTTCCCGCCTCTCCGGAGTCGCAGCGGGTGCGTAGAGGTTGGAGGGTCCCACTGCCTGTGGCCTCTCTGAGTCCCCGTTGCTGTGTGAGCCGTCGTCCCCGCCGTCGCAGGCCGCTGCCCCCCGCTCTGCAGGGCGGCTGGGCCCTGACACGGCGCTCTGTTTTCGGGTGGCCGTAAGGCGTAGCGTGCCGCGACGTCGGGGAGCCCTCTCGGCGGGTCGGGCCGCGCCGGGTGCCGTGCCAGCGCCGTGTCTCCGTGGCGGTTGTTCGCGGGGGCACCTCGGGGCACAGGGGCTGCTGGAGGGCTGTGTCGCCTTCTCACCGAGCAAGCCGCGTGCGCTAGGGGCTGTTCGCCAAGGTTGGAGCGGGATGTGTCGTCTACTGAAAATGCATTTGCTTAACCCAGCCGTACCCTTTAAAAAAAACCCCTCGGCTTGCTTAGATACTTCGTCAGAAAGCGATGAAGCCTAAACAGAAGTTATGTTCAGCCCTGTCCTTCCTCATTTATGTGCAGTACTTTGCATCTGTCCATATCGATATGGTATATATAATTTCAGGTTTGAATATGTATACTGGTGAGTGTGTATATAGATATATATCTGCAATATGTATTATTCCATGTATATTTATACACACACGGTTGGATATTGTGAGAAACCTGGTGAAGCAGAGACTCGGAGCACAGCGAGCCTAACTTTTGTATCTATGTACAGCTCCGTGATCAATAGCAAGTCATCGACAAGCATGCGTTGTACAAAGCCAATACCGGCAAGGCATGCCTTACTGGGGAAAATGGTTCTGCTAGAACGTTCTAGTTGCACGGTTTTCCCCAGCAGGGCGCTGATACGGTGGATTACAGGAGAGCAGCGGCTTGTCCCGTGACCCCGCCGTCGCTCCCGGCGCCCCTGTCGCCGCAGAGCCGTGCCTACGTGCGTTCACCCTGCGAGAGGAGGCGGCCTTTCTGCGCAATTAGCAGTTAAAAAGTGATCAGTTTAGCCAACCCTAAGTAATTCTTGAATCGTAGCTCGTTTGTCTCTGGCTGGTTGGGTCGTGGGAAAAACACGCTCCTCTGGGTGACAGGGCTGTTCAAGAGCCCTTCCACCACGGCAGCAGTGATTGTTCTCGGGCGTCCAAACTCCTGTGCTCAGTACCTGGGTATCCAGCTTGCAACCAGAAAACCCTGTGCTGCAGAAAAATCAAGCATAACTAGTGCGGAGCCGTGGGGGTGTGATTCCGTAGCAGATAAAACCTCAGGTGGTTTGGATTAATTACTTCTGTCGCTCACTACAGGCCTTTAATGCGGGCTGCAGGGACGACAGCACCGTGAGTGGGCGGGTGGTTACGGGCCCTCTGCAGGAGCTGGGTCCTGGGTTTGAATTCCCTTGCTGTCCCGAAGAGGCGAGGTCCTCGCTAAAATTATATCCACCAGCTTCAAACTGAGGTTTAGGTGAGCTAGCCCTTCGAAGGAAAGCGATCAGGGAACACGACTGTAGTTTATTCAGCAGTTCCACCGGCCTTCTAACGAAGTTTTCCCACACACAGATATAATTTATTGCTGCTTCTCCTGAGTCATAACAGTTATGGCAGACAAAATCCCGGTTATTCATCTGGATAATACGTCCTCAGCTCAGCCTGATATAAATTTTGTGAGTGTCCCAAGGCTTTGCTGCCCTTATTGCTTTTTAGAGAGCCGCAGCTGGCAAGCAGAATGGAAAACTAGTGGGTGCACAAACATTTTAAAAAAAAGGAAAGGAAAAAAAAAAGGGGGGGAAAAAAACCCCACAACAACAAAACCCCCGCAGTGTTCCCCTCGGCATCTGTTCAGAAAGGCTCGGGCTTCCCGGTGTGCCAGCAGAAAGGTTTGGGGATGGCGCAGCGTGCAAGGTGGATGAAAGCTAAGGGGCGCTCCTAAATAACGTACCTAAAGGGAAAAGGTAAAAAGGGCTCAGTTGTTGTCTGCTGGCATCGCAAAATAATTTTTCCCAAAACTAGCCAGCGAGCTGTAACTGAAATCCGTATTTGTCAGTGGCATAGCTTAGAGCAGCTCTTACTGCCGGGCACTAAAGGTTTACCCCACGCTGTACGCGCCTCGGTGTTTCAGCCTCAGCTTAACCCTTCCAGCCCCGCAGCGCCTCGATGTCCCTCCTGCCCAGTTAGAGCTCTGCCTAGGGACGCGGCCTGGGGCTCTAGAGCCCCGTGCTGCGGCTTTTTGGCTTTTGCACCTCTTTCTTTGCCCTTCTTTTCTGACACTCTTCATCTCCTGCAGTATTTTTGTCAGCATTTACTAGTAAGTTTTGGGTTTGTTGTTTTTTTCCCCCCCAGGCTTCACCTTGCGTTGTGCCAGGCACTGACTTATTGCGGTGCTACTGGGTAAAGCTAGAAGAGCCTCATTTTCTGCAGTTGGTCAGTTTGTCTGGTAGGGGAAATCAGAGTCCCCTAATGTCTGCAAATGTTCAAGACCAAAGTGCTTTGCTGGTCGTGGTGGAAGAGCTGCAACAAATTCTTGCATGGCCAGTATCAGAGTACTTGCAATTTGATGTCCCCTAAGACTTCATGAAAGTCCTGCACCCTGGCTGCCAGATTAATTATACTTGATAAATAAGTCCATTTGATATTTTTGCAATGTAATACTTTACTTTTTTGATGCCGTACAGCAGCTCATCTTGCAGTTTTCAGGCATTTGAAGAAGAGGTGGTCTCCTCGTCCCAAAGGACGTTCACCCTGAATCGTGTTCAGAAATCACAAACAATTGGTTTTGCTGTTGGAAGAGGGTTTGTTGTCATTAGGAAAAGGAGACAAAATGAAACCTGCTGTTTACGACGACGTGATGATTTTCTTTGCTTTGTTTGTTGGGCTTTTTTTTTTCCTGGCATCGGTTCTCTCTGAAATCCTGTCCTGCCCGTACTCCGTTCTGAAAGCGTCTGTATCTCCGGCTCCGAGCTCTCCCAAGGCAAGCGTAATGCACTTACGTGCTCTTTTGCCAAGCCCAGGTTTAAAATGAAACATTTCTAGATGCTTCTCCCTGAAGTGAAATTCAGTTTCTTATCCCAGTCCTTCGACGTTGGGGGTGGGGGGAAACACTGAAAGGGCTGAGCAGTACGATGCACGTTCCTGGTTTAGGAGTGGGGCTGTTGGCCTGCGGTGCAGTAGAGATTTTTCTCTGGTCTGGACACCACAGGCTATTAAAAACCAAACAAACATGTGAAAGGTGCCCCCGTCTTCGAGATCTTCTGGCTTTCTGCTCAGATTGCACGGGGCGGGGGCTTCACTTGGCAAAAAGAAAAGGTTTGGTGCAAAGGAAAGAGCTGAAGGAAAATGGAGAGCTGTGCTCGGGTGTCTTCACGACGCCGTGCCGTTTGGGGCTTACTGTTTGGTGGCTTAAACCAGGACACGTTGCGTTCAGCCCCGTAGACTGGAGATTCACAGTAGCCTCGTAACTGTAAATTGATGATGCTGCTCGCCTCGGAGCGGCTTTCGGAAAGCTGTTACTTCCATCGCAGAGTGCGCGTCACACGAGTGTTAGCTCTGGCTCCTTAACGCGTGTCGTGCTACTGCTTCTTTCTTTGCTAGTCTCGTCCTAACTTGCGCGGTTTCCCTAATTAAAGGATTTGTTTAAGCCTTGTTACCCAAACCACCGTGTAATCCAGAGTACGGCTGTGTATAATATGGTTAATGCTGGGCTTGGAAGGATTTAGTTTTATTTTCAAGAGCAAGATGGGCAGGGAAGAGCTGAAAGCTCTCTGAAAGCTAATTAAACTAAAACCTCGGCTTTGGAGGCTATCAGGTGTATTGACGTTGAGTGCAGCGGTGTGGATCTTTAAAAAAATCCAGGGCTTAGGTATTTGTAGCTGTGCTCTGTTTGATTCGAGAGCTGGCTAATCAGGGTGCAACGGGGTTTGCTCCTTCGTTGAGCTTCATTCGGAGTTTGTGGCGCTTTGCAGTTGCGGCGCGTGCCGGCCCCGTTTCGGCTCAGACCCCCCGAGCCTGGGGTCCGGGAGCCGCAGCTCGAGCGGGGCACCGCTGCCTCTCTGGAGCTGCTGGCCCTGCTGCTGGCCCGCGCACGGGAGGGGGAGCTCCCTGTTTTGCACGTGGATGGGGCACCCTTTGTAAGACGGGCTGGGGCTGGCTTTGTGCAGCTGGGCTTTTCCCCTTCCCTTAATCCTTGTGTCGTCTCGGCCGTTCTCTTGCGGACAGAAGATTGTCAGTTTCTCCGTCAAGGCTAGAAGCGTTTTCTGAGCCAAAAAAGATCCCAGACTCGACAGCCACCCAAACCCGCTCGTAGCTCGCTGAATCTTGGAAAGAGACATTTACGATCAACTATTTCTTGGTCGGGTTGCGCCGGCGTGTTGGCCGAGTTGGAACGCGGTGCCGTGTCCGCCTTGGGCATTCTGAGCTCCGGAGCACATGATTTCCATTATTACTAAATTTAAAAATAACTTGGGATAAAGTTTGAAGTAATAATTTTACCTTTTCCTGACAACTTGCAAAAAAATCCTTCCGGTCAGAGGAGCCGTGTGCGTTCAGCGTCACGGACAGTGCCTTAGCTTGTTTGCAGAGCTGCGCGTCGCGAATTATTGTTATAGCTCTTAGGTAGCAGAGAGGGACACCTTAGAGGTACTTCACGTCTTAAACCACTGTTAGAGTTCAGCTCAGTGAAAGTTTAAGACTCTGGAAAATGGGTTTGATACAATTCCTGTTGATTCCGTAGCGGCTGGGGTTCCCAGCCTCCCAGGGAACGCTGTTTCGTTCGGGGCGAGAAAGCGCGGTTTGGTGGCGGTTTCCCTCAGAGGTAGCTGCCGGCAAAATGCCGGCTGGTCGGGAGTTCCTGGTGAACCCAAGGAGGTGTTTTCTGTGTCCATTTACATACAAACCTTCTGACGGATCCCAGTGCAGAAAATAATCGCTTTGGCTGCTGTGTGTTAGCTTATCTCACCCAGAACTCACTCACCTCGTGACTGGAAGGGCGTCGGGGTGACCAGGCCGACCTCCCTGTTCGCTTTTGTACAAAGAACTCCATGTCCTGTGACTGTTACCCGTCACCTTCCACAGCCGAAGCACGTTGGTGAAATATGCCTAGATGTAAAATGTATTTTTATATTTGATGCTGATCGGGAGAGAAGAACCCTTTTTCTCTCCCTGAAGTTGGGGGGCTTTTATAAAGGACAGATCCTTCCCCATCTATTTTTTATTTTCTCAAATTGTTTGGACAGATGTAAACTATTTAAAACAAAAAAAAAAATCTTTTATTGCGTAATTTTGATGCTCATAGCTAGTTTTTCAGAACTTTATAGGAATTCTAGAAACGCTGTAGAGAATTTCCCACTGCTGGTGGATGCTGAGTAAGCTTGTCTTCTGCAGCAAAGCCTGCCGTTGCAGACGCCGCAGGAGCGTCGCCCGGGCGAGATGGTTACTGGGACGAAACTGGAAGCGTAGTTAAGCAGCGGCACAGCAAACGCCGACTGAAAACCCGTCGTGTGCAGCGCGTTCCTCGCTCGTTCTAAGCCCGCGGAAATCCTCTGCCAAAACGCTGAACGTAGCGTCAGAGCCGAGTCGCCGGCGGCGAGGTCCTGGTCTCGCTCCGTCCCCGGCTAAAGCGCGGACTAGCGCGAGCGTAGGCAGGTCTCTCGGGTGCGGCGCCCGCGCGGGCTTTGATTTACGGAGCAGGTGTTGGAGGGTCGCCTGGGGGCTGCGTGAGAGGAGGGCCGGGCCGTGGCGGCACGCTCAGGGCCGCTCGCGGCGCGGCCGTGACTTTGCACTGGATCCGTAGCTCTTCTCCCGCTCACCTCCTCTTCGGGCTAAGGCTTAGGCACAGATCCGCGCCCAACTTGCCAGGACAATCTGGAAAAACGGCTTTACGCAGAACGCCGCCTCTCCTCGCCCGAGGTGGGATGGCGTCCGTCCCTCGTGCAGCAGGGCGTTCTGTCCATCCGCCGCCTCTCCGGCTGCGCCTGCTCAAACCGTTCAAGGGCCCGCAGGCAAAGCGGCTGCTGTTCTCCGTGGCACCGTGGGGAGCAGGGACGGACCCTCTTCAGGGGCTTTGTCGGTTATCTGAAGCAGCCGGTGGGGGTTGGGATGACACAGGGCACTAAACTTGCCTTAACGTGCAATGATCACACGTAGTTTAACGTTCCGCATTCGTACTCTTTCAGAATCAAATAACGTAAAGAAAACCATTAATTACCTCATGCTATAGATCTATGTAAATTTTGACTGTAACATATGGATCACACAAAAATAGGCATGTTACATGAAAACATTAGGAGTTAAAAAAGGAAGTAGAGTAGTAAATAACGGAGTAAGTTGTTGTAGTTAATTCAGTGTTCAGTTCCTGTGCATGATCTGAAACAGAAACGTTATCTTTGTAAAGAATATCCTCGCAGTCATTTTCAAAACACCATTTTTTTTCTGAGACTTTGAACAGACCTGTCTGTCTGTCTCTCTGTCTGTCTCTCTGTCTGTCTCTCTGTCTGTCTCTCTGTCTGTCTCTCTGTCTGTCTCTCTGTCTGTCTCTCTGTCTGTCTCTCTGTCTGTCTCTCTGTCTGTCTCTCTGTCTGTCTCTCTGTCTGTCTCTCTGTCTGTCTCTCTGTCTGTCTCTCTGTCTGTCTCTCTGTCTGTCTCTCTGTCTGTCTCTCTGTCTGTCTCTCTGTCTGTCTCTCTGTCTGTCTCTCTGTCTGTCTCTCTGTCTGTCTCTCTGTCTGTCTCTCTGTCTGTCTCTCTGTCTGTCTCTCTGTCTGTCTCTCTGTCTGTCTCTCTGTCTGTCTCTCTGTCTGTCTCTCTGTCTGTCTCTCTGTCTGTCTCTCTGTCTGTCTCAAAATAAATCGGCCAAAGCACGGGGCGGGAGGGTTCCTGGGGCCTCCTATTTTTTCCTTTCAGAAACGCATGACGTGTCTCCTCTTACTTCGTAATTAACGCCCATTTACTGTGCCGCATCACGTTACTCCCCTGTGAGCCTCTGAGCTGCTCCTCTCCCTCCGCCAAGAAAAGGCGTTTGTGCCACTTACACGCTCGCCAGCGCCCAGCTGGGACAGAGCTTGGGTTGGGTCTTTTTTTTTTATTGTAACCTCAGTTTGTCTCATTTCTCGCACCTCCACACTTTACCTTTTACGGTACCAACCCACAAGACCATCCTTCCTGGCCCGCCTTCCCCCGAAGTTACCGGTCACGGCGATCGGGGGCAGAGTCGCGGCGCCCTGCAAGTCCGTGTTGCCCTTCGTGCACCGGGGGGGCGAGTGCGGCGTCAGCCGCGGCGCTGACGGGAGCCTCCCGTCGGGTCTGGGCCCGGGATCGCCCGCCGCGCCGCGCCCGGGCTGGCTTTGGCTCCCCCTTCACCCCGGCCTGGCTCCCGCGGCCCCTCGCCCGCTTGCCGTTCCAGCTGATGACCGAGTGCCCTTGAAGGAGCGAACCGTCTCCAGGGCAAACCAATGATCAGCAATAAAAATGCCAGATACAAAAACGCCAGTGCCTTTGTTTTAAGTTCGGAAGGAGTGATCTCTTCTCATTCCAGCTTTGGACCCAAGTCGCGTTTCATCTCCAGGTAGCCAGGAAACAGGGAAAGAGAGCGTGATGCGCAGAAGGATCCCGCGCTGTTATAATAATAATAATTTTCAAGCACCCCGCTGTTGTTCCGAGTGCCTTATATCCACCCAGATCCCGACAAAAGGTGTTGCCGTTCCTTGGGCTCCTCTTCCTCTTACGCCTCCCTAACCTCACGGGCCACCGAGGTGTCCCCCGGCGCGCCCCGCCGAGCTCCCGCGTGAGCCCAGCGAGGTCGTCCTGGGCGGGGGCTGCAGAGGCGACCCCCTCCCTTCCTTCCGTGGGCTTCTGTGCGGGGTCGGGGCGTGAAGGTGATTCGAGGACCGTCGCTACACGGCGGCGTGCGCTGGTAGTGCCGGGGCAGCCGGGAGGCGATGCGGCGCCGCCGGGTCTCCGCGCCAGCCCGCGTGGCCGCGGGTCACGGGAGGGGAGGGGAGGGAAGGTGCCCTTCGGGCGTCGCGCCCCCCGTGCAGCGGGGGCCTGGGCTGCCTCTCGGGACGGGGCGGCGCAAGAACAGGCCCCTTTTTCTAAAGGGTAATAGGAACCGTGGGGCGGCGGCCAGTGCAGCGGAGCGTTTAACGCGGTGAATTTGATGTACATCCTACCGCCTATTCAGAATGTTTTGTTGATACCCAGCTAAAAAATGTACGTTGAATTTGTCCTCCAAGGGTTAGAGAAACTATGCTTGAAAGCGCCTAAGAAATTGATTATACGTCATTTTGTGTTTAAATATAACTAATATTTAATATTAAATATTTTATTATTTAATGTGTAATTTAAATTAAAACCTCGTTTATCAATATGGGCATGTAAATATTTCCCCCTTACGAAATATAAATATTCCTCATCTGAAATCTGTGTTTTGAATGAAAAGCAGTTTTCCTGCGAAACGGTCGCTGAGAAACACTTGAAAAGCTGCGGACAAGCTTTTCCCCTCGTACAGTCGCTCGAACGTCAGCAGCAGCACGATACCGGCGCATCAGGAGCTAGAGGAAACGCCGAAACCTTCGGCGTTCGGTGGGCGCGCGCCGAGGTTGGGCCGGGCTCTGGCCGCTGGGCTCCTCGCGAGCCCGTCCTGCGGGTCGGGGCTGTTGGAGGGTCGTCGTCCGCGGGCGGGATCGTGCGGCGCCGCAGCCCGTCGCGTGACCCGGGCCAGGCCCGCAGCTGCCTTCGCCGTAGATCGGAGCGCCCAAAGGGCGAGCTGGTGCGGTAACGACCGGCTGCGCCAGGAGAGAGGAGAGCGTACGCTCACCTGGGCTGCTCCGCGGGGTCTGCAGCTTGCGAACGGGTGCGTTGGCGGAGCCGCGGCGTCACCGGCGAGACGCGGCTCGTCCTGGGGCGCAGCTGGCCCGACCCGCCGGAGCCCGGCAGCGGGAGCGTTGCTGGCCTGGAGCTGTCGGATGGCTGGTGCGCGGCTCTGCTTCGGAGCCACGAGGCAGGACGAACTTCGGTGCCCTCGGCGGCGGCGGACGAGGCGCCCGCGCCGACGGCTCCAGCCGGAGGGAGCCGAGGGGCTCCCCCGGGCCGGGAAGCGCCTTGTGCTTGGCCAGGCTGGCGTTCCCCGCCCCAGCCAGAGCAGGCGGGGAGCCCCGGCGATGGGTGGAGCGGCCGCCCCTCCTGCAGGCTTTTAATCGCAGAGGCTTCGGACGCGGTGGCTTTGCGGACGTCTAGAACGCGCCCTTAACGCTGGGCCGCGGAACAAAGGCAGTGGTCGGAGCTAGGCTGAGCTCGCTGGCTGGTTTGGGTCCAAGAAGGCGCACGGGGAAAGCGGCACGTGGCCTGTGTCGGGGCGGCCTGGAGACCTCCCGGCCGGTCGGTGCAGGCGGACTTACGGCCAAGTGGTGAATAACGCTTGACCACCCCCACCCCGCTTTGCAGATATTTTTACAGCATCCAGGGGAGCGTTAACTTGTCCTCTTGGTTTCCTCTTTGGCTGAGGACGTAAGCAACCCACGGCTTGTGGGCTTGGGCCGTGAGACAGAAGAGAACAGAAGGGACCTTGTGATTAAAAGAACTATTGGGATTTCAAGGAAGAAAATTATTTCGTCTGCCAGCCTTGCTGGTAATTTAAAGAGCCGATTCACAAGCGAGAAATATACTTCCATTTGCTTGCTGTGCCTGAAATATTTTTCATGTATTTTTATAAATTCAAAGCATCAACTCCCTTCTCCGCTTGCGGAAGGTTGCGCCCAATAAAAGAAAAGGCAGATTTATTTGCGAGGTGGCAGTCGGTGGGACGAGGGCTGCGCTGGCCGGCGGCGGCAGGACGGGCGGGAGCAGGTCCCGGGCAGGGCGCGGGTTTGGTGCAGGAGCTGCTGGCCAGGGCGTGCTGGGTTTGTACGTCCTTGGCTCTGTGTTCCCTTCCTCCGCTCGTCATCTTCAGTTGTTAATGTATATAGGGACTATTTATATATATATATATTTCTAAATTTACCTTAAACCTATTTTTCTCAGAGCTTTTGGGTTTGCATATAACTTCTTGATTAGTAAGCGCGCACCTTCTAAAAAAGCTTAATCATTGGTACAAATAAAAAAGAAATCCAAGGTACTGGGCACAGGGAGGCGGGTTTCTGGAGGGGGGCGTCCCTGGGGCCTCGCTGCCGCCGGGCTGAGGTGCGAGAACGAAATGACTCGGTTTGGGGGTTTCGGTTCAAGCTAAAACGCTCTTGCGCACCTGTTGCCGTCGCCGCGGGGTAGGTGAAGCTGCCGGTCGGACTGAACAAAAGAAGGTGCTCAAGGCTGTTTTTTGTTAGGGCATTTTTCTCGGCGAGGCTCGTGGAGAAGGTGGTCGTTGATTTTTAGCTTCTGTTCCTTGTCTCTGTCTCTGCCTTTTGTATCCCAACCGGGTTTCGACAGTCTTTAAAATTTAGGCGAGCAGCTTCAGTTGAGATGTAAAGTTTTATAAGAACCTTTTTCTCGATCTGGTATTTTGTAAACCTTTTCTTTAACGCAGCCCAAGAACTGGCACTAGAGCAGTTTGGCAGTGCTTAAGACGGTCGTCTCCTCCGTGTGCGTGTGCGTGCACACGCGTACAGACGCGGGGCGGGTAATCTGCATTACTGCACAGGGAAACTGCCGTGCTTCTAATGACATTTTCTACGGTAGGGTGTATCTGCTCAAACAGAAACTTCCTCTTTAGGCTCTGACTTCCCAGACTCGACGGGACGCCATCGTTTAACCAGTTAATTTGCACTTAGCACATTTAAAGCAATCAGAATATTAAATATTCTTTGCCACCTTATCTCGGTCCACGGTCTGTTGAATTGGAGCTCCTGGAGTTGCTTCTCCGGGGCTTTTCCGTAACCTCCGTCGGTTTCTTTTCTGCTTGGCGTTAGGCTGCAGTTTAGACTTGAGGCGACTGGAGGCGTTTGGCTTTTTGACTGTTAGCACACACCACTTATTTAAGGCCTGCCCGCCCTAGAAGATCCACCAGTTGCCACCTTAGGCTAAAGGACCCAAAACGCTTGTTTAAACGAAAAAGAAACCAAAACAGTTGGTCTGCTTTTCTTTTCTTAAATAATTACTTATCTCCAGGAGAACTGGGAGGCTGTAGTGACTGCAGCGAGGCTGGTCAGAGCCTGGGAGCTGGCAGGTCCGTCCGGGCACCTCCTACCGGGCGCAGAGCTCCGGCCGGGGCGCCGGCGGCCGTGCCCTGCTCCTGGGGTTTGCTCTTCGCTGCAGCCGCTCATTTCAGGAGAACACCGTGGAGACGGCCACCGCTGCGGCCCCTGCGGCCCAACCAGGGTAGAGCTGGAGTCTGGGCCGTGGGGGACGAGAGGCGAACCCGTCCTGGGCCCCTGAGAACAGGAGACCCTTTAAATCCGCCGGTCCAAGCCGGGGGAAGGCACTGCGGCCGCGGGCGGAGCGGGGAGGGGGCAGGAATGCATGTGGGAGCTGGATTTTGCAGTGCTCAGTGCCCAGCGTGAGCCCAGATTTTCAGCATAGCTCTGCACCTGCTTTTCTGTGCTCTTCTGACAATCCAGTCGTTTCGTTGCGGTGTCCCGAGAGCCGAGTTTCCCTGAAAATCTGCCGATGACCTGCTGAGCGCTGTCGGGACGTCCAGCTGCTGCGCTCCCCCGAGGAGCGGCTCGGGGGCAGGTTTTGTGTGCGGGCGCCCAGGTGGCCCGGCTGGAAAAGCAAACGCTAGGGGCTGAATCTACGCCTTTAAAAAAAACCAACAACCCGTAAACTGGCGGCCGGTAGGTCAGATGCACTCTGTATAGCAATAAGAAACACTTGCCTGCATAGACGGTGTCCTGGGGCTGCCGCAGCGGCCGTACCGGTGACACCTGAGGGATGAGACCGTGGCTGGTGTGGGGAGGGTCCTCCCCGGGACGCCCGGGGCTGCAGAAATCCCGTTCTAGCTTCATGTGGCCTTTCCTCCAAAGCGGGAAGGGGTGGCAAAGCAGGGTGCCCGCCTGCGTTAATTAATTTAGTGCAATGACATTGGGGAGCCTTTTTTCTCATGATGCCTACTGCCCTTAAATGTTGAAACCGGGTCTTTGTAAGCAATGTCTGTGTATCTATGTGTATATATGAGGGACAAATTTTGACTTACTGCCTTTTTTCCCTGTTTATTTTTCTGAGTAATTCCAGATGTACTTTAGTCTCTCTACTGTCAAAACTTTTATATTGTAAATCTGATGCTGGTGGCTTTTGGTTATTTTGGTTTTTGTTTTTGTAAAAAAGAAAAAAAAAAAAAGAAAAAAAAAGAAAAAAGAAAAAGAACAAAAAAAAGTCTGCATCTCTCTATGTTGTCAGTTTTAGGCTGTAAATTCCAACTATCAATAAAAGCTCAAAATTCACGTGCCAGTGGTGGATTCCTCCATCCTGCAGGCCAGGCTCAGCCCCCGCCGTGCTGCATCCCACCCTCCGCTCGCCAGCTCCGGCCCGGCCACCCCGCACGGGCTGAGCATGGGCCGTGGTCCGGGCGGCGCCGGTGGGAACCTGCAGCTCTTCTGCGCGCACAGCCCGGCGCAGCTGGACCCGCGGCGGGAGGGCGGAGGAGCGCGGGTGGCTTCCTGCAGCCGCCGGCGCGAGCGGAGGTCGGGGTCGCTGGTTTTTATGTCGCCTGTTGCTGTCAAAGGTGAGAGAAGGTAGAAGCGGCTTTGTGGCCTGCGCTGCCTTGGGAGGATCAGGACGGCAACATCATGGCTTTGCTCACCTCACGGCCCGAGCACGAGCGACGTGATCCCCGGGGGAGCGGGGCCGTGGCGGGGCTGCTGACGCTGGATGAAACCCCCGGGGCCTGTGGGCTGTGACGGCCGCCTGGCTGACGGGAGAGGCGCCGAAGTGACGGATGTCCTCCCTGCCACCCGTGACGGGGCTTTCGCTTACCCTGGTTCAGTCTTTGCCAAGGCCTGGCGTGAGTCTGCAAACCACAGGCAGCGCTTGGAGGGCCGTGGCCGTTAGCAGCGGTGCCAGATGTTTGTCTCTGCACGCGGCTGGTGCCATTTTGTTGAATCGCGTTAGCTGCCGTGTGAGAAAAGCTCAGTCCGGTGGCTGCTTGTGCCAAAATCCTCACATCTTCACCCTGAAGAAGCTGCTGGCGGTGCGGGTTGGCTGCGGCAGCAGTCAGCACTGAGGTGCGGCTCCCGCGCCGCGCCGGCTGTGGGCAGGCCTGAAGGCACCACCCTGTTGGCATCCTCTCAGCTTGGCCCGTGGGGGCCTTTGTGGGGACGCTGAAGCCTCCCCACTTTGTTGTGCCCTGGAGGCTTCCGAAGGGTCCCTGTCTCGGGGGCCGTAGCCAGGAGCCGGTTTGAGCATGGCATGAGTCCCTGGTCCTGTTTTTAATGCAGCGGTTAAGGTGGCTGGTCAAGGGGACCCAGACACAGGTTTGGTCCCACGTGCCTCCCGGTCTGGTCCCTCAGTGTGCCCAGTGCTCCCAGCACTGGTCAGTGGCGGAGGAGTGTTGCAACCTGGCACTGCTGGATTTGGGGGTCTTTCCCACTTGCCTTTAACGCCTGCTGCAAAGCAAGGCGGGTGTCAGCGTGCGTCCGCTCAGCAGCTCCCATCCCTGCGGCACGGTGCTGCTGCTGGGCTCTGGGACCAGCGGTTTGCTCAGCAGGGACATGCCTGGTGCGGTTCAGCCGAGCCCAGGGGCCACCCGCCCCGGTGCAGCCTCAGGTACCGCCTTTTTCCCGGGGCAGGGGGTCTGCTGCACGCCCAGAGCCCACACGGGGCCTGACGCGCCTGGGCAGCCCCTCACGGCTGAGCCTCGGTGGCACTGGGCTCACCAGAGGCCCTTAGCGAAGCGTCAGCCTTGGCACTGACACAGGCGCGGGTGGGACAGCGCAGGACAGAGGCCGGTGGTCGCCATGGGGGATGGAGGGACCAGCGCAGCCGCTGCGCGGGCACGGCCCTTGTGCTGTTCCAGCTTCTCCCTGCGGCTCCGTCCCCACAACGCCAGGGACAAGGTGGGTCCCCTTGGGACAGGAGCTGAGCCCAGGCCCTGGGGTTCCCGCAGCGCTGGCCCAGGGCACTGCGGGGCCGCTGCTGGCAGTGGCAGTAAGGCAAAAGGGCATGTGTCATATTAATTTTTTTTATTAAATTCAGTTAGTTTTCTCTTTATATAATAACCTTTTTCCTCTAGGCACAATACAATACAAGGACTCTGTATGTTTGACACAATGTACAGAAACTTCAATAATCTACAACTGCTCAGGTAAGTTACAAAAAAAAAAAAAAAAAAAAACAACAAACAGAACCTCCATGTTACACCAGCTACCTGCCACAGCCATTATTGTACAATAAACCAAAGAGGGGAACCAGGGAGTTAAGACTGTACAAAGAGCTCTGCACTGAAATAAAACATTGTACTCCTTTAAAAACAAGACAGAAGAGCTGGCCGAGCGGTGGGGAGGCGGGAGGGTCGGGCCCCAGCCGGTGCGGTGGCTCGTCCAGGGGCTGTGAGGCCGGTTCCCGTCCAGCAGCCGGACGGCAGCGGGTCCTGAGCGACCTCACGACACCTCTTTGGGCTTCCCGGCAAGCGACCCTGGGGTGGAGCGGGGCCAAACCCACCCCCAACCCTCCGCCCCGTGTTCACACCAGTGCAGGGGATGGCTGAGGTGCTGCAGGATCCTTTTCTGTACCGAGATTCCCCCTTCGCACTGACACTGTGACAGCAACAAGCAGGGAGGTGGCAGCGGGTGGTGGGACACGCGGCCCCCAGCACTGCAGGGCAAAGCTGCCCTTCCGCGGGGCCGAGGGCGCTGGCTGAGACCCCCTCTGCCAGCAGCCTCCGCCTGAGAGCACGGGCAGAGCACAAGCATGGGGACGGGGACGCGGGGAGGGAAGAGCCCTGAGGCGGTGGGGAGAAGAGGGCAGCTCTGTGCGGTGCCCTCCGAGGTGCCCCCTCCTTCCCACGGGAGGGCTTGGGGCGGGGGGAACCTGTGCAAAGAGACCGGGTGGCACCGGCCAGCACCGCAGTGCCCGGCCGTGTCCCAGCCCTGGCAGCGCTGCCGGTGGGACCCTCAGCCAGAGAGGCCCTGGCTGCAGCCGAGCAGGACCCTCATCCTGGGGGAGGCTGGTCTGGGCCCCCCGCCAGGCTGGGGGGGTCAGAGGGGACAGCCCCCAGGACGCCGAGGCGGCCGCAGCAATTGGCACCTCCCGTGGGGAATGTGCCCTATCATGCCAGCAAGCCTGGCCGTGGCGGCAGAGCCTGCGCCCCAGCCAGGACTTGGCCCCCCTTTGCCACAGCCTAAGCAAGCACCGGCCTGCTGGGAGCAGCGTGGCCACGGCCACGTCCCCCCGGAGACACGGAGCCCACCCCCGGCAGCTACAACCAACAGCAGCCGCGCTCATTTGTTCCTGTGGGCGTCTGCCACAGCCGAGGCTCCAGGGCTGGGACGCTCTGCCCGCTGCTGCCGGGGGGCACCGGCTGGGCAGGACGGTCCCAGTGCTCGGGTGAGTCACCGCCACAAACCCCGGCGCCCTGAGCCGCAGCTCCCTGGATCCAGCAAGACGGGAGCAAAGCCCAGGGACACGCTTAGGCCAGCTACGGCGCTACGCGGCAGCGGCACCAGGTCAGGAGGGAGCGGGGCTGGTTCTCCCCTGCGGGTGCTCTGGCAGACATGCAAGCCGTGGGGAGGACGAGGCAGGCAGCTCCTGCGCTCCCCAGCAGCACGGGGCGGGGGCAGGCGAGGTGCACCCTCTCCAGCTGGCTGATGACACCCCTGCTGCCGCAGAGAGCTGGAGCGGGGCCGCCTGGCGCAGGAGGTGCACAGAGGGGACACAGTAATTACAGGGCTCAGACAGGCCTGGGAGGACAGAGCAGGACATGCTCCCACCTGCACCCCCAGCCTGCTTCAACGCAAAGAATTCCTCCACTACAGTCCTACCATAGTGTAACATCCTGATCCTGCCCCCACAGCCGCCTGGGGGGGTGCGTGGCCGCGGTCTCCCCGGCACCACACACCCGCGGCACATGGGAAGGAAGGCCATCTCCTCCGCTCCAGTCAGTCACAGCCCCGGCTCGGACGTGAGCCCTGGGCACTGCCTCTGCTCCACGTGCTGGGGCCCGGGAGACTCTGTGCCTGGAATAGAGGCTCCTCTGAGGCAGCCTCACGCGTCCGACAAGCAGCTCTGGATGCGGTCGATCCACTGCTGGGCTAGCTGCACATCCTGGGCGCAGAAATTGTAAACTCGTTTTGTCGTCTTCAGCTGCGGGGGAGGAGAGAGGAGGTGAGCGGGGCCAGGCAGCACCGCAGCCCCTGGAGCCCGGTGCTGCCGGAGCAAGCGGCTGGGCTCCGCGGCGGGGCCGCGGCTGCCGAGCGCCTGTCCCGAGGCGCAGCTCTGCGCCACACTCACATCGAAGAAGGCTTTCTCGTCCACCGTCTTGGGGGCCCCCATGGTGGGGGTTCCTGGGGTGATGGACTCCACCTCGGCCAGGTCAATAACCCCTTTGCACTCCGTGTCCATCCGGCTGTCGTAGTACCGCAGCTGCAGGGAGAGGTCCCGCACGCGTCAGAGCTCGCGGGAGGGAAGGACAGACGGACGGAGGGACCGACCCTGGGGCCCACCCGCCCCTCGCCCTGCCCTGCCCCTCACTACCTGATGTTTGGTTTTATCCAGCACGAACCAGCGAGGCTTCCACGGTTTCATGAAGGCTCCTTTCTTGTACAGCGACCCCTCGTAGGACCTGCAGGAGCCAGGCAGCGCGTCAGGGCGGGAAGGAGCGAGCGGCTGAGGGGCACCTCGGTCTGTGGCACCCCAGCATCAGCGGGGAGGGGAAGCGGCCGGGGTCCACGCTCTGCAGAACCCCCATGCCTTCCCTCCTTCCAGAGAGGGATCCCCCTCCCAACACCACCGCAGCCCCCGCCGCCCCGAGCCCCCCGCCTGCCTGTTCTCGCTCTCGGACATCTGGAACTGGCTGTAGAGCGTGCTGGTGCTCTTGCGGCCGCCCTGCTTCCCGCTGGAGGGGGTGGAGGTGCTGCTGGTGTCGCTGTCCAGGCTGAGGTTGAGGGTAGAGCCCACCCCACTCTCCTGCAGGTAGACACCCAGCGAGCGGCGGTGGTGGGAGAGGCCGGAGGACATCAGCAGGGAGCTGGGGGTCTGTGGGGAGCAGAGGGTGCGACGTGAGGGGGAGGATGGCCCCGTGCCCCTCGGGCACACCCAGCCCGGGGGCTGAGCGCCAGCACCCCTCCTCAGCCCCAGGCTGCAGGAGCAAACACCCGCTCTGCTCGGGGCACCCATGGGCAAAGCTGAACCCCCCCCTTCACCCCCTCCCCAGACACCGGCACCCGTCACAGCCGCCAGCCTACCCGGCTGCCCTCCTGCCGCGCCTCGGTGCGCTGGGAAGCTTTGACCTTGTCCCACATGTCCTTCCAGCGCTCTGGGACCTGCCCCAGCTCCATCTCCAGGTTGTGCAGCTCCTGCGGGGGGATTCAGGCATCAGCCCAGGAGGGGACAAGAGCCCTGGGACCACCGTCCCTGTCCCGGTGCCTCAGTCGACTCCAACCCTGCCACAACCCTGTCCCACTGTGTGCATGGGGCAGCGTCCCACCCCTGGGGACACCACGGGGAGCCCAGGCCAGGGCCAAACGCAGAAGCAACGTGTGGACGATGCCGCCGCCAGCCGCGCTCACCTCCAGCAGTTTGGAGATGGCGTCGGGCTCCACGTGGCTCCGGTTGTCGTAGCACGGCCAGATGATCTTGCGCTTCGTCTGGGGGGCACTGGTGTCCTGCCGATCCGCCTCCTCCACGTGCTCCGGCTGCCCCTGCGTCAGCTCCCAGTCATAGGAGGGGCCCTCAGAAAGCGTCTCCTCCGTGTAGTAGTCCCAGACCTTCAGGTTGGAAATGTTGCTGTACGGCCTCAGCACCTGCGGAAGAAGCAGGGTTGTGCTCAGGAAGAGCAGCAGCGTCCAGGCAGGACGCGTCCCTGGCCATGCTGCAGGGACGATCTGTCCAGGCGGGAAGTCAGTCCCTCCACAAGGAGCTTTCCCTAAGGGCGATGCTTTCTGACCGCGAACAAGAGGCAGCTGAGGGTGGAAGGCTGTGGGCTGGTCAGGAAAAGGCAATGCTGGGCCAGAGGAAGGCAGAGCTGCTCCCAGCTTTGGCCAAGATGGAGCCCAGACCGAACGAGAGCTCTGGGCAGCTCGGCCGCAGCCTGCCCGCATCGGCAGAGCGCCGACCTGCTGAGGCCGCGCACCAGGAACAGCCGCTTTCTCTCCCTGAGGAAGGTCGTTCCCAGCTTGTGGTGGTGAAGAGCCCAAAAGGAGACCCTGACAGCTCCAGCTCAGGCTCTCCCCTCTGCCCCAGCCCTCTGCAGCCTCCCCTATGCCCCCCCGACTCCTCTGCAGGGGCACGGCTCTCAGGGGCCTGACCCTGCTCGTGCCCCCCGAGGCGGCAGGCACCCTCCCCAGGGCCCTGGTGCCGCAGCCAGGCAAAACCATTCAGGTGGGCTAATGCCGTGGAACAAGGGGCTGCTCGCTCGGCTCCATGGGGGCGAGGAGACCGCGGGGTGCCCTGGAAAGCCCCGTCCGAGCCCTCTGCGGCGCGTGGGGGCTCGGGTTCGGCTGGGTTGAGCCAGGGCAGGAGAACAGCTCTCACCTCCCCATCCTCAGGGGCATACATGTAGTTGAAGAAGATGGGGGCTTTCTTGTTCAGCCGGTCGATGTAATCCCAGATGGACTTGTAGACCTGCTGGCTCTTCCGCTCACCCTTCTCCTCGTAAAGGAGGCCTGCGGAGAAGAGAGGAGGGAAGGGGCATTATTTGGGGCAAGGCACTGGGCCACCATCCGCTGTGGGCCCCACACACTACCCTCACCCAGCTCGATGCGCTCGTAGTCGGAGTCCAGCAGGAACGTCCGGAAACGGTTGGAAACGTAGTGGTAGCTGAGAAACTTCAGGTAGTACTGGCTGAACTCGAACTCCATGGGGAACTGCAGGTGGATCTGCAGGGAACCGCGCGCGTGAGACCTCCCAGGACCCACAGACTGCAGGCCGGCTCTGGACTTGTCCCCCGCCGCACCAGCCCCGGAGCTCGGGGAGCCCCGGGGGTGCAGAGCCGGCAGCCGGCGCGCTCGGAGCTCACCTGATGTACGCAGTCCAGGAACTGCAGGAAGATGGGGGCAAAACCGCTGCTCTGGCCAGCCAGGGTCTGGGCCCCGCGGTGGCTGAAGCGGTGCCCGAAGGAGAGCCATTCCTTCTCCACGAGCAGGCGGAAGCCCTCCAGCGTCCGGTAGTAGGGGTCCGAGAGCAGCTGCACCAAGGAGACCACCTGCAGGGACACGGGGGCTCGAGATGCTCGCGGGGAGACGGCCACGGGCAGCCGTCGCGTTCGGCTGCTGTAGGGCTCCTACCTGCGTGGTGATGTCCCAGCCGTCCTCCAGGCTGACCAGCACAGAGGAGCCCGTGTCCAGGAGCTCCACCACCAACACCGAAATCTGCAGGATCTTGTGGATCTGCCAACATCACAGCCAAGAGTTACGAGGGTGCAGGAAACTCATCTGCTGGACGCTGCGCAAAGCGACCCTTTCTCCTGGAAGCGGGTGAGCCGAACGAAGCAGAGCTTGGGGGTTACGCAGGGCCACGACGCACGACCCCCGTGGTCGGACACTGCGCAGCACCCTTTGTCCGCAACAGCAAGGCCACGGGGGCAGAACCACCACACCACGAGCAGAGCCGTGGGTCCCTCACTCTCTCCAGCAGCCAGAGGGTCCAGCCCTGCAGCAGCCCCGCAGCGGGACCACCTGGGTCACCCCAGCTCCTGCAGGCACTGCCTTGTGCCAACCCCTTTACAGCGTCCTGCTGTCCTGCAGGTCCTGCTGTCCTGCAGGTCCTGCCCTGCTTCCCCAGCTGGCAGCTGGCCCAGACACTCGCAGCTCTCACGGCCAGCACCACCGAGCAGTAGTCTGGACTATTTTATCGCTGTTCCTCATACCAACCTTGCTGCCTTAGTGTCCCCCACTCTGTACCACAGCACAGGAGAGCATCCTGCACCCCCCATTCTCACTTTGCCAGGAGGTAAGAGCACACGTCCTTGAGCGACAGCCAACAGCAAAGGCTTCTAAGGGGACGGAGCAGGGCCCCTCCGGGCTTTGGGTGACAACTGACCTGGGACAGCCACTCGGACTCCTCCAGGGACCGCAAGTAGGGGATGCTGGGGTCAGTGGACGGGACGCCAGGCACGCAGGCCTTCATCAGCTTCTTGAAGCTGGCCTTCACCTGCCGCACGTCGAACACCTCGATGGGAACCACCTCCCAGTGCTGCAGCGGGTCTGGTTTCACCCCCTGAGGGAGGAGAGCATCAGCGCCATCCTGAGGTGCCCCGAGCAGACGCTCCACCGCCCTTGTCCCCCCCGAGGGGGCCGTTGCCAAGCGCTGGGGTTACCTTCAGCTGTGACTTGTCCCCGATGATGTAGAGCGAGGCGCGGTGCTGGCGCAGAAAGCTGGCCTCCGAGGGCGTGCCGTTGTGCTGGGCACCCAGCAGGTCCTTCCCAGCCAGGCGTAACCCAATATCCACGTTCAGGCCGTAGCTGCTCATGCGCCCGCTGGCTCGGATGCTGCCCCACTTGCCTGCAAGACAGCTGGTCGTCAGGGTGGGGGTCCCCGGCTGGCCCGTGGGCTGCGCTGGCGTCTGCATCCCCCCCCAGCTGGGCTGGCGCGGGGGCGAGCAGCTCGCCACGAAAGCGGCGGCTGAGCTGCTGTCACCCTGCAGCCCAGCACCCTGGGAGCACATGCCGGGAAGGTGCTGGGAACCAGGTTTGCTTTTGCTCCTTCCTCCTCGCTGGGTGCTGTAGGATCTCCTGCCTGGTGAATACGGAGACCAACCCCGGCAGCTCTGCGTCCCATCACCCACGCAGCCGCACCACGCTCCTGCCCCAGCACCTGCACCGCCAGGACCCCTTCCCCGCCAGCCAGACCCCGTCCCTGCCACCACCACCCAAGCACCAGCAGGTGTGCAAGGAGCCTAAAGCAAACCTGAGAGGACGTTGCAGGATCAGCCAGGGACAGGCCTGGTACTTACCGCTGGCACCGCGAGCTGGACCAAGCCAGCGACATGCTCAGTGGAGGCGTTAGTGGGCTGAGGTGGGTGTTACTGGGACATTAGTCATGTGAAGGGTGGGAGTGTGTGTGGAGGGGTCAGTCGGTCAGGTTAGCACCCGGGTGGTGGTTAGGTGGCCGGCAGTACCGTACCTCGGGGCGTCTCACGGCCCTTCGCCGACACACACTTGGGGGTGGAGAGAGTGATGACCCTAGCTCTGTGACCGAGCCCTGAGAGCACAGGACGAAAGCAACCTCAGCGAGGGCACCGGGGTGAGGCGGACCCACGTTCTCGCTGGGTGGATGCGGGCTGGGCGGGATGAGGCGCCCGGGGACCCGGACGGAGCGACTGGAGCGATGGGTGGGATGAATGAGGTGGCTCTGGGGTGCTGCAGCAGGTCCCTCCCTCCCTCCCTGCAGCTGCCCCACGGCAGAGAGCTCGGGGGGAGCAAAGGGGAAGCGTCTACTCTACAACAGCTGCCCCGAGCCAGGGGGCCTTCGCGAGGCCCCCACGAGGCAGCGTTCACTCGCACGTCCTCACCTCCGCGGCTAATAGTACCGGGCCCATCGTCCTTCCCTCCCATCACCTGCTTCATGAGCGATCCCAGCTTAGGCTGTCTCTTGTCGGAGAAATCTGTAGCACCAACAAAACGTCAGCTCTCGGCCTCGCTGTGCTGCTGCAGAGGGGCCCTCCCGCCTTGCCTCCCCACAACTGCTCGGGAGGGAGGGGAAGGGGCCAGAGAGAGAAAGCGGCGGCAAGCAGGAGCACCCGGGGCCGGGGCCAGGAGGCCAGCATGCGGGAAACACCTTCCAGCTGGAGCCGCGGTGAAAAGGCGCCTGGCGCAGCAGTGCAAGTGGGGGCTCAACCCTCCCGCAGCTCTGCCCCGGCCCCAGGTGCTTCGCACCGTGGGGGGATCACCCCGGCACTGCTGCAGCCCGGCAGCCCCCCACTCTGCGGCTCCCTCGCCACCACGCCAGGTCTCTCCTCTGCCCCCCTACCACTGCTCTGACCCTCCCTCCTTCAGCCGTGGCTCCAGGCATGTCCCCCCGCACCAGGGGAGAGGCCTTGGAGGGGCTTTCGACAGCCCCTCTCCTTCCCAGGCTTCAGAGAGCCCCTGGCTGGGATCCCCCACGGCCCCTCTGGCCCCCAGTCACCTCTGCAGCAATGATGGGGTGGAATGGCTGGGACAGAGGATGAATGACACCAAAGCGTGGCGGGGCAGCGATGGGCAGCTCTGCCCCGGCAGGGAAGGGCAGGTTGCTCGGAGAGCAGGGGAGGCAGAGACTTACCGAGGCTTCCCGCAACAGACCCCGAGCACCGCCGCCTGCTGCGCTGGGGTGCAGACGGTGCCGAGATCTCAGCTGGTGAGGTCTGTCCCCACCCGGTCCTCAGCGAGCACCCAGATGCGAGCACAGTTTGGGGCTCACAGGTCCAGGGCCGCTGGGTTTCACAAAACCTGTCCCCACCCCCAGCCACGGAGGCCCAGCCAGCACTGGGCGCTCTGGAGAGCGCGCTGGGAAGGCTCTGCTGCCTCCTCTGATGCGGGAGGCCGGGGAGAGCAGATCACCTGGCTGCCCAGGCTCTGTACGGACAGCACGACCCACAGCGGGGGCCCCCACACACAGGAGCACGAGCCCTCCTGCATCCCGGCTGCGCTGCAGCCCGTGACCGAGCTCCTCACCTGAGCTGCTCATGTGCGCCGAGGTGAAGCCGCTGAGCGTGTTGCGCCCGCTGGCGTCGGCGTAGTGCGGCATGGAGTTGATCACGGCCTGCAGGTACTTCTCCTGCTCCAAACTGGTGGAGTCCGTCTGTGAGGGGCCTAGGAGGAGAGGCACGAGCGTCACCGCTCCGGCACGAGACCCAAGGAGGGGTCTGCAGCCCACTGCCGGCGTGGGCGCTGCCGAGGGGCGGAGGGGACGGGCACCTGCGGTGGGGGCGTTCTGGGACTTGAAGAGGCCCACGACGCCCTTGCCGTGCAGCCCCCCCGAGCGCAGCAGCACGGCCTTGGTGCGGGAGTTTCGCCAGCACACCACGGGGAAGCGGTTCTGGCGGTAGCAGCGGGAGATCCGCTGGATCGTGTTGTCCTGGATGCTCTGTGGCACGATGAGCAGCCCAGGGTAGCTGCAGGAGAGAGCGGAGGCTCTGCAGAGCCCAGCGGGGCACAGCACGAGCCCTTACCTCCCCCCTCCCAGCTCCCACAAAGCAGGACAGACCCCCGCTGCCCTCTCCTGACCCTGCAGACCCCCGCCCTCAGCCGCGGCCCCGCTGAGGCTCACCTCCGGCAAATGGCGTACATGCGGTTCACGGTGGAGATGCGGAAGGGCTCGTTCTTGGAGCGGGTGAGGCTGCTGCTGAGGGTGCCCAGCCCCATCCGCTGGTAGTCGCGGCAGCAGGCTCGCTCCACCAGGTGGTTGATGGTCATCTTGTCCGAAGGTTTGATGGTGGTGGTGGGGGTCAAAGTGCTTCTGTCCATCTCTTCGGACACTGTGGAGACAAAGGGGGGGTCTGGGTCCGTCCTCGGCACAGACACGGCATCCCACGAGCAGCTGGTGATGGCTGGAGGCATCTCCCAGCCCAGCAGAGACAGGGCAGGGCAGGAGCTCCTTCACACCACCTTCACCTGACACGGGAGAGCTCAGCTGCCCCATCCAAAGGGCTGGGCTCTGGGCTTTGGGGTGAGAGCCTTTACTTGTGAGGTTAAAAGCACAAAGAAAAATCAGCTGCCTGGGTACAGGCATTAGAGCAGATTTCTTCGGTGCTTTCTCATCGCTCGATACCACTGGAAGATGAGGAACAGCCCAACACAGATCTACCCAGAGCTGCTCCACCACACTGGTCTCATCTCTTCCCTCAGAGGAGAGCAGTCTCCTGGGAGAGGGAGGCAACACGGATGAGACCTCAGCTCCAGTGAGGCTTTCAGCCCGCAACACTTCCACCCAGGCAAAATCACTGTCAGGTGGACACAACCCTTGGTGGCTGCCCTCCACAGGCGGCTTTCCCAGCGCTCCTAATGCATTTCCTAATGCCAGAACTGGAGGACAACGATGGATCTCAAAGGCATCTCTTGTGGGCCTGAACGCAGCCAGTGTTTTTGCTAATAACTTAAATGACGGACACAGGGGAGGCTTGTAACATGTGTGGCAGACCTGGAGCTGAAAAGCGCTGCAAACAAACTGGGGAGCAAACAAAAGGAGCAGAATCCAAAGTATCTCGGTGAACAGAAGGAAAGATCCAAAATCAGCCACGTCCAGTCTGCTGGAGCAGCCACACACACGGCAGGAGGGACTGGTCCCTGCAGACACTGCTCCCCACTGAAACCCTAAATCCCATCCGCCACGTCTTCCCTGACAGGCCTTCCCACCTGGGAAGGTTGTAATCTTCAATGCAGAGGACTCCTGTCCCTTCCAGTCCTTTGTAACTCTCAAACCAGCCAAGCTCTTCTCATGCCTAACCTAACCTGCCCCGCTGCAGCTTAAATATGCGACTTTTCATCTGAGGAGCTGAGGCCACAGACCAAAGAGCTCCCTCCTCTCCGCAGGGCTCGCTAGGTATTGGAATTATGTTGAGTTGCTGACTGGCCACCCCCAGAGAGCTGGCAGCCCGTCGAGAACTGGGAGAGGCGACCACGGTGGCAATCCTCTGCACCAGGGAAGCTCCCACGCCTGCTCCCCCGCAGAGTGACGGCCGAGACCTCTCCCAGCTGGAAGACGCTCCTGCTGCAGCAAACGTCCCGCTCCCCACAGCCTCCCTTCCCTGCTCAGAGCGCTCCCAACCTGAGATGTCATCCTCGATGTCCTCTGGGAAGTGCTGGCTGCTCCGCTGCTCCCACGTGGGCGGCGTGTATTTCTTTCTTGTCACGTTCTGGCGGCCAATTGTTTTCTTGGCATTTTTCACCAGGTTTTTGGAGAGTGTCCTGGAACCAGAGAAGAGGTTGAGGCCAGCTGACACCGCCTCCCACACGTGCACGACCACAGCCCAGCGCGGCCAGAAGAGCAGCCCCTGAAGGGTTAGAGACACCAACACTCAGTGACACCGAGAGCAAAGCAGAGACAGGAGCGTCCCTCACCACCGGCTACAGGTGCGGGGTCAAAGTCACTGTCACCACAGGAGAGGAGACGTCACCTCCGAGCTCCCCGGCAGGGAGGAGCCGATTCGCAGCCGTAGGAGGGCACCGAGCCAGAGGCAGAGCCTACAGCACCTGCCTTCCCCTGGGGGGGACCTGGGTGCCCAGGGAGGCTGGACGGGGCAGCCAGGCAGAGCAGGTGCCCCAGCCTCCTGACCCGAGGGGATGCCGGCCGTGTCCCGGGCTCTAACGCCACCGCCTCCACATGGGAGCATCCACAGGCAGCCACCTGGCTCGTCCCCGGCAGAGGTGGGCTCCAGCTCACGGCAGGGGCCAGGGGATCCACCGCAGGGGTGTTGCCAGCCCGGACAGAGGGCTGCTCTCCCTGGGCAGAGGGGAGGCAGCTTGCAGAAGGTGACCTGCTTGATGCCAGGTAAGGGACAGGGAGAGCGTGGCTGGGCTCGGCCACTCCCAAGGGCAGCCCGGGAAAAGCAGGGCAGGGAGACCTTCCAGGACCCGTGGGTGATTAGGCTGCATGGTCAGGGCAGGCTCTGCACGACAGAGCTCCAGAAGGCAGGAATTCCTGCCCACACGCAGCACCTCGTGCTCATCACCGCCTCGGTGAGCCCTTGGGCTCAAAGGGGAACAAATGAAGGAGATGTGGGACATATATCAGCCAGGAAAGGGGCCGTGTCCAACCCTGTTAT
The DNA here is from genome assembly GCF_963921805.1 of Phalacrocorax carbo. NCBI lineage: Eukaryota > Metazoa > Chordata > Aves > Suliformes > Phalacrocoracidae > Phalacrocorax > Phalacrocorax carbo. The sequence continues at coordinate 843,128 of NC_087513.1, read as the reverse complement.
CCCCAACCAAGGACAACAGCTACACTGATGCAAAGACTTCTAGAAATTCACCTTTACCAGGACAGGGGCCAAAGTGATACTAGGAGGCGCCTTGTTTTGCTTTGCAAAGCAGACGGTGAGGGAATCCAACTGCTCCCTACATCTACCAAGGAAGGGAAAGCCTTAGGACCGAGGAATAACGCTGCCCTGGGAACAAATGCTCAGGTAGGGAGGCCAGGAGCGGGAGGGTTTTCTAACCGGAGGAACAAGATCTGCAGATAGTGTGGGCCACTGGAAGCAGACTTGGAGGAAGGTGACAAAGCACATCTCGCAAGTTCAGACAGACTTCTGAGACTGTGCGCAGGCCCGGAGCTGGGCCCGGCAGCTCTAGAGGTCTCTGGAGGTTAGTGGTACAGGCACAGCTCCCTCAGCATGTCCTGGGATTGACCAGGGTGCCATGGAGCACCGGGATGACCAACTGAGCGCCTTTGGAGGCCACGGTGCTGCCACGGTGAGAGCGCGCACCCCAAACCTGAACGTCAGAGCGGCAGCCTGGAAAAGGGCATTCCCCAAGTGACAAGCCCACAGCCCAGCTCGCATGCAGAGCAGGTGAGAAGAAACCCTGGGAGCAGTGAAGGCTGCAGCCTGAGCCAATGCCACCTCGCAAGCTCCCGCCCAGGTGAAGGCATCTTACGTGGTTGAATGGCCAAGGTGCCCAAGGGACATGACCCCCACTGTCAGGCCCTGGAACATATCGGTCACCTGCTGGGAGCTGAGTCACAAACACACGGGAGAGATGCTTAGACTCCAGGGCACACCAAGCGCGAACACAGCAGCAACCAGACCCCAGCGCTACAGCATTGCTTAACCTAGCCACCGAGCGCAGGAGCAGGGCTGGCCGCAGGTCAGCACCACGCACAGAGCTTTGCCGCCGCCCCGTAGCGCTCCCCGTCCTCCGGCACAGCAGAGGCTGCTCTCTTGTGCCCACTGGAACCTCTCCCATGAGACGCCTCCTGGGGGCTTGCGCTGTTTTGGCCTGGGCCACGGGGCAGGGAATGCCACTGAAGCGAACAGCCTGCTTCCCAAGTTTGACCGGTCCTCGGCGTGGGGTTAGGAGGCCGCTGCCGGACGTGCAGCACGCCCCCTCCCAAAGACAAATGGAGATCATGCGCAAGGAGAGGTCTGAGCAGGCTCGGCTCAGGAACCCTGACCTCCAGCTCAGGAGCCTGTGCCCCAGCTTTTCTCAGGTGACCCCTGCTCAGCGGCTCTCTGCTGGGTGGGCTGGAGGAGGGAGAGGAGAAGCCCTGCAGTGCCTGAAAGGGTCAAGCGCATCCCACGTGCTGTTCTCCCCATGGCACGGGTACCTGAGCGAGGGGTTCTTCTCCTTGGCCTTGGGCTGCATGGCTTGCTTGGGTGACTGGCCCACGGTGAAGGCGAAGGTGCCACGCACGTGCTGAGGGTAGCGCAGTTTGTGTAGGTGCTTCCTGAAGACCTCAGCGCTGTCTGAGGCCACCTCCTCATCGAAGGCAATCCTCAGCAACTGCAGGAACAGCAGAGAGCAGGCTGACGGCTCCGTCACGGTGTGTTCCGCACAGGGGACTGGGAAGGGCTCTTCCCACAGCACAGGGCAGAGCTCAGGTCCCGCTCAGGAGCTGGGACTGCAACAGGCACAGGCCAGGCTGCCCGGTCCGTCGCTCTGTCCCACACTCCTTCCTCCCGGAGACGGCTCCGTGCCCGGCACTGCTGCTCCTGTGATGTCCCCAGTGCCCCGCCACTGCGGCTCTGAGCATGCAGGACGGGCAGGAAGGAGCAGCTCTCCCTCCAGCACTGCTCTACCTTCACAAGCCTCTCAAAGATGTAAAATACTGAATAACTGCTCACATTGTGACATCTCTCCCTGCTGCGTTTCTCTCCCCAGAACCTGCTACAAGGTTTTGCAGAACCACCTCCCAGGGCGCTGCGTGGGGATGTCTCACACCTTCTCAGGGCTCCAGCAGATACTGCAGCAGTTGGAAAGGAGCCCCCAGGTAATGAGCAATAAGTTGTCCTGCATACAACAGGACTGCAACTGGAGCACCTCTCCTGCGAGGACAGTCTGGAAGAGCTGGGAGAAGAGAAGGCTCCGGGAAGACCTTATAGCAGCCTTCCAGTATTTAAATGGTGCCTACAGGAGGGATGGGGAGAGACTCTAGCAGGGAGTGTAGTGATAGGACATGGGGTAATAGTTTTAAACTGAAAGAGGGTAGATTTAGTTTAGATATAAGGAAGAAATTCTTCACTCTGAGGGTGTTGAGGCACTGGAAGAGGTTACCCAGAGAAACTGTGGATGCCCCATCCCTGGAAGTGTTCAAGGCCAGGTTGGACGGGGCTTTGATCAACCCAGTCTAGTGGGAAGTGTCCCTGCCCATGGCAGTGGGGTTGGAACTGGATGATCTTTAAGGTCCCTTCCAACCCAAACCATTCTCTGACTCTGTGGACCACAGCCTCCTTCTTCCTCTGCAAGGGGGCCTCCAGCTCCATCCCTCCAGGTGCACTGTCACCTAAAACTACCCGCGAACCATGTCAGGCTGGGAGCGAGTGCCTCGTCCCAAGGGATGGTGCCAGCCATGGCCACGCGCCTGCGGGGTCTCGCCAGCTACGTGCCCCTCAGCTGAGGCAGTGCAACACAAAGGAGCAGCCTCACCTGGAATGTGCACGAGCGCAGCTGCAAGCCCTCCTGGATGAAACGATCCACCGTGGTGTCGACATTGATCTTCTTCTCTTTGGTCAGTGAGGCGATGGGGAAGGATCGGATCACCACCTGCTCCCCCACTGGGCACAAGCATGGGAACAGGTTAGCCACATCCCAGTGCCTCAGCCCACCACGAGGCCAGGCCACACTGGACCACCCTTGGTAGCCAGCACCAGAGACCCCCGTAGGATAAGGCAGCCAGAAACAAGATAGACATACTACAGCCAGCTCATGGCGGCGTGTAGATGATGAGTAGGATGGGCATGAGTAATTTATCATCTACCAAAGGTGGAGAGCAAGAGCAACCACCCCTTTTGTAGCACTGGGAGCAAGCCCCAAGCTTGTGGCACTTGCAGCAACCCCCAGCAAGGCCCAGTGCTGGCTGGTTGCTCACCCAAGGCAACCACTGGAGGCCCTTATCATCAGCTCCTGCAGCAAGACGAGCTCCAGGAGAGCTACCAGCCACCTCCTCCCTGGGCGCTGCCAGTCCCTGAAGACAGATGTGGTGCACACGAGGCCCTTACCCAGCGGGTCCGTGGGAGTGCCTTTGAAGATGATGCGGTAAGTGGTGAGGAAAATGGCTCCTTCTGCGGGGAGGAGAGGTGGACCACCAATATTCCCTCCAGCAGCTTCTTTCCGTCCATCAGGCATGAGGTACACACGGAGCCCCTCCATCACACACTCCTCGCCCACCAACAGGTTGGGGCGCAGCAGCTTTGGCTACAGCGGTGTACAATAGGAAGCTCAGGCCCATGTAGACTGAGGAAGGGGACTTGATAGCCCCACACAGCACCAGAACCTCCCCCCACACTGCAGCGGGCCAGGTCCCTACCTTCTGGATGGCAGGAAGCCTCTTGCTCTCTCTGTGCACGGCATCCAGTGTCTCTATGTGCATCTGCACAATATCTGTGGACAAACATGAAGTTGGAGACTGCAAGCAAAGCCCTGCCCTAGACACCACCCATCGGGCTGCCAACCCGCCCTGTAGCACTGAGCATGCCTTCTCTCGGCCTCCCCACTGCTTCTTGCAGAACCATCTCTTGAGCAGGCCCCTGAGCTGGTCTGGAAGAATCCCCAGTGAGATCACGGGGCCACCCATTCCCCAGCACCGCTGCAACACGTATTACCAGGGATCATGACATGCAGCCCCTTGAGGTGCTCGTTGGTGACTCCACTCTCCGTGCAGACTTTGTCCACAAAGCGGTTGATGAATCGCACCACGTAGTTGGCCACGTCGGAACTCTCTGCATCCTCAAATCCACTTTCTGTGTCATAGCTCTCAGCCACGCTGCCAGCGATGCTGCCGTAACAGGAGTAGGGAAGAGTTAACCCAGACCACCTCTCTCTTCTGCTGTAACCCATGCCAGGCAGAGCCCAAGGGAGCTTCCACTCCTGATATGAACGCAGGAGAGCTTCCACTCTTGATATGAGACACCCTGGGGCACTACAACCTGCCTCAATCCTGACGGCAGCTGAATGACCCAGATGCCCCAGGAACGGCACCAAGGAGCTCCCACCCCCCAGTTCAGGTTGCCCTGGTGGCCCTGCAGCACGGTCCAGCCCCGCTTACCTGTTGGTGACGAAGCTGTTGCTGACACTCTCCACGTCCCCCAGCCCAGAGCTGCGTAGCAGGCGGTTCTTGCTGGTGTCGAGAGGCAGCAGCAGGTAGCTCATGCGGTTGGCGTAGTGGATGGCCTGGCTAAAAACAGTGCTCTCCTCCTTCTGGATCAGCTCCTGCTGTTTCTCTCGGCTCATGGTGGGCCAGAGCCTCAGCTGCTCCGATGCTATCTCCAGGGCAGACTTGGCTTCCTGTGGCTCCTCTGTGCTCTCCTGAAGGAGTTGGAAGATGTCAGTCGTCTGCATGGGCAGGAGACCTGCCAGCGCCCACCCCACTGCTCCCACAGGAGTCTCCCAGAACCAGGATGCAGTCCCTCAGGCTGGTTCAGCAACCTTCTCAGCCCGTGGACCTTCGGGGAGAGCTGCTTCTGCGCAGCGGCTCTCCAGGGACACTGGCACCATTGTCACCTCCTCACCTCATCCGTGTGGTTCTCCTCGTTGTTGTCCAGGTACAAGGCTCGGATGTGGTTCTGCACATCGCAGTAGAACATAGCCTCCCAGAACTGGATGTTGGTCCACACCACGTGCTCCTGCACACAGCTGTAGGCAAACTGCGTGATGCCCGGGCTCAGTTTCTGAGGAAGCAGAAGGTGGAAGAGAGTTTCATACAAACACAGCCTTCGTGCCAAGCTCTCCTCTCCAGGTAAGCCCCGCTCTAGCCTGTTGCTGGGAAAGGCATCACACCCTTGGGCTGGCAGGAGGGACACTTGCATCACAGCTCCTCCGAGCATTCCTTGCAAACTCTTCTCACGCTTGCCCAGCACCCACTCACAGCCCCACAGGGCCTCATGCCACCGATGCTTTATGGCAGCCAGAATTCTACATCAGCCCAGCTTGACCGACAGATCAAGCTGGCACTTCAGAGCAGCACCCTAGTTTCTGAGCACCCTTCCCACAGGTGTTCCTGCCATCCTGAGAGCCTCAGGCTCAGAGACCGGCGCAGCCAGCCTGGCCAACCTTGTGAGCGGTTGGGAGCTCCTGAACAGGACCCTCTTCTATTCTGAGAAGCACCATGGGGACAACCTGCCCTCAGCACGGCTGCAGCGCCGGCTCTCAGTCCTTCAGCCTGCCAGCCTCTGTGGCCTCCAAGGAGTTCTGAGTCTGCGAGGGCTGTACACGGGGTACTGCAAATACTCACTCTGCAGAAAGCGGTGACCAGTGGCAAGAGAGCGGCTGCAATCCCATGCTCGTCCATGGCAGTGCAGTCCTGGGGAAAAGAGCAGAGGTTACAAGAGGATTCACTGCAAGACCCTCAGACCTACCCCAGTCCCTGCATCATGCTGTCTCCCCACAAAAGGAGACAAGCTCCTTCCTAAGAGACGCGCTCTCCCCAGCCCTCTCCTACCTGCAAACAGCAGTTCATCATGCGGATTATGAAATCAAACTGCTGGTGATCCAGCACCGCCCGGTTCTGCTGCACATGCAGGTTCAGCTCCTGGGTCAGGCAGTGCCTGGCTGCTCGGCCCTTCATGGCACGCAGCACAGCAGGGAACAACTGCAGAGGAAAGAAGAAGTCACAGTGTAGAAAGACGGGGCCCAGCAGAGCTCAGACGGTGAGTTCAAGGGCAGCCCACAATGAGGAGGTGCAGGAGGGGCTTCACATTCTGACTGTGCTGGCTGACACCAGGGTGTTTACAGGCAGCTCCTCCGCACTCAGACATGGGGGCAAACCAGAGCAAAACCCCACATCTGGCCAGCCGGATCACAGCCCTGGTGGGGGAGGACCCCAACCTTGTTATCTCCATGGGACAGACCCTGGTGGGCACTGGGAGATGCAGAAGCAGTGCTAAGCTGATGCAGTGGAGTGATCAACCAAAAGCCCAGGGGCACGACAAGGAGGAAGGGTGTTGAGAGAACGTGTGAGCATATGGGACCAGAGCTGACCAGCAAAGGTCTGGTCATGGGCAGGGAATGTCCCCCCCAGCCTGCCACGGAGGAGAGGCAGAGCAACCCCCCCTCTCCTCCCCTCAACTACTGGCTCCTCAAAGAGCCACTCTCACCTTTTTGGCTTCTAACATCTTGTTCTCAAAGACGTAGGAGATGCAGTTCCTGACCACCTCCAGGCGACGGGCGCTGTTGGCCAGGGCATTGCCGTTGCGCTCCATGATGGCAGCTGGGGAAGAGAGAGTCGCCTGTTAGTTCAACCAGGGCAGGGCTTTCACCCCTGGGTGGGGGGAAATGGGTGACCCCTCCCCTGCTCCGCGTGGGCAGGGCTCTAGGCTCTAAGAGCTCATGATGGAGAAACACCACAGGGTCTTCAGCCGTCCCCTCGTGCTGGCTGATAGACGCCAGGGAGCTCTAAGCAGCCCAAAGGGCAGAAGCTAAGGGGGACGGTGCTGCTGCTTCTCCAAGACAGCAGCACTACCCATGTTTTGCTCACGTGGGACCCTCGGATGTGCCGTAGTGTGAAAATCAGCCAGCTACACCACGGTAAAGCTCCTCCTGAGCAGGGTTTCTCACTGCAGGGAAAGGCCCCCTGCACACACGTACCCATGGGGGGTCCCGATGGCACCATGCATTTCTTCTCTGCCTTCACAGCCGGAGGAGCCGTCTGCAGCTTGGCAGTGGCCTGGTCGATGATCCACTGCACTGTCCCCTCATCCAAACGGGGAAAAGGCTTCTGGTGGAGGCGCAGGTGACAGCCTTCCGTGGGCTTCTGCACCTTGTGCATGGTCACTGCGGGGTACGGGTTCTCCTGGCACAGCAGAGAGAGATTCTTTTCAGGCACACAGCCATCACACACCTCCTCTAGGACAGGAGCCACAGCGAAGCATCCTTCAGCAACCTCTGCTGCTCCGAGGCCAAACACTCTCCCAGCTGGTATCTACAGCCCCCAGAAACCTGCAGCCCTGAGGCAGGCTGTCTGGGCAGCCGTGCCGGCACGCTCTGCTCCCAGGAGCCGCAAGGGCAGCTCGTTTTGGCCCTGAGCAGAGCAACGAGCAAAGCACCATCCAGAAGCTCTGTCAGGAGACATGTGAGGGCCCCACAGGCGCTGCTCTGCTTTCTGAAGACCTTTGCTGGCCTGCCCTGGATCGGACCACAAGTGCAGCGGCTACCCTGGAGAAAAGGCAGGGAGTGCCTGACGCCCAGGCCACCTGAAACCGAGGAATCCCACTCCTGCGAGCAGCCAGACACTTCTGGGCCCATCAGCCAGTGCCCTACCACACCTGACAGAGCAGGGTGGGACAGGATCAGGCACTGCGAGCATCACTTCCAGCAAGAGCTTACGGAGGGAGGACAGGCTGACCGCGACTCCGACCCGGGCTCTCCCTGCCCCATACCCTCCTCTGACCAGGTTCCCCCTCCTGTGCCAAGCCTCCAGGACTCACGTTTTTGTAAAGTTTCTCTGCCAGCTCCTTGATGTGCCGCAGTATTTTCTGCTTGTTCCCCTCTTCTGCACGCATGCGCTTCACTTCATAAGCCACAAGCTGGGAGAACAAGAGATGGGTGAGAGGAGCAGCTGCCTGCTAGGCAGGATCCAGCCACCGTTCCCATACGCCCGCTCCATCCCCCAGCGCAACGCTGCAGCCGGGGCGTCACGGCAGATCCCCGGCTCGGTCCCTCGAGGGGCAGGGACACGTGGGACAGCCGGGCAGGGGGGTGCTGCTCCCAAACTGCCGCTTACCTCATCAAACAGGTCGATCGAGCGGTACGGGGCCCCCCGCTCGGTCACGAAGCCAGCGAATGCCATGCCCTCCAGCACCTTGGTGAGGAAGTCATCCTCCATCAGCCCCCTCTGCCCAAGGAAGGCTGCCTGGAAGAGGGGAGAGTGCGCGCTGTCAGCAGCGCTGTCCAGGCATCAGTCATCCCGGCCGACGCTGTTGCCGCAGCGAAGGACAGGCGCCCGTGGGGCAGTAGGACCATGCCACCTCCTTCGCCGTCCCACACGGGCGCGGGGACAGGGTTTGCACAGAAACCCGTGCCTCTGGCCCGCAGCAGCGCGAGGCGCATTTGCAGCAGGACGTGCTGGTGGCAAGCGAAGAGCACCAGCATCAGCGCCGGTGTGCACCCCGGGGAAAGCAGGGGCACAGCGGCCGCAGGCTCCTTCTGGCAGCTGTGATGAGGACCTCATCCTGAACGCTTGTTCACCCCACCTCTTCCCCAAACGTGGCTTTGAAGGAGCCTCTCACCAGCGCCACAGAAGGAGCCCAAAGCACCAGGTTTCCTGTGTCTGCAGAAAGCCCTTAGGACTCTCCCCTTGGCAGATGAGCGTGGGAGCTCATCCCACCCGAGAATCGCCGGCTGTGGCACACCACGTGCCTTCAGGAGCAGCCGGCTGGGAACAGCTTTTGCTCCTCCAAACACCCTCGCCCGCTCGCTGCACACTGACTCACTGAGTGGGGCAGGACGAGGGTGCTACGGCAGGGACCCCTCACCCACAGCGGACCTCCGGACCGCTGTGCCACCTACGCTCGCCCTCCTCACCGCTCCGCGGAGGAGCTGGACCAGCCCCTTCCCAGGGGAAGGGACCGAGAGGCGCGGAGCTCGGTGCTGGAGCCACGGGCACTGCACCTGAACGCAGGCTGCTGAGCCCCGTGGCCCTAAACCCGCTGCGAGAGAGGCACAGATGTTGCTGTGACCAAAGCAGCTAAATAAGTGAAACTCAGGCTACTTCATACTGTCGCTGTGCAGAATGATTTTATGAAATGGAAGTTCATTACACTTTATTCATTTTATAGCAGTTGTATGAAAGGGCGTTTTCTCATGTTTACTGCACATTTATGATTTTATAGAACTACTGAATATGGACGGGGATCTCTACTGAGCATAAAAATATAGCTCAAAACCCTTATGAACACGCTGCTGACTCCGAATGTCAGAGACCAGAGCACATTTTACAGCGCAGAGCAGCACTGGCGATGCACGAGCCCAGGGCACGCACGGCACATGCTTGCTCACGTGCGCTCTCCTGGCACGCTTTTGCGGGTACGAGGTGTGGCCCCCTGGACCTCGGGGCGGCCTGGGCAGAGCGGGAAGGTGCAGGCAGCAGCAGGGCTCCTGCCTGCCTGTCCGCAGCGACCTCGAGCATGCAGCAGGGAGGGCACAGCTGCAGCGGGGCTGCAGGATGCATGACATGGCTGCGCCGAGCTGCAACGCTCGAGTCCCTCTGCTCTCGGTCACCATCCATTGCCTTCTCCTGCATTAGGTCTCCGTCATGGATGACCAAACCCTTCAAGCTTTTCCCTGCTCTCCCTGCCCTGCCAGCCTTCCTGGTACAGCTAACACTCCAGAAGCGCTGGGGAAGGCAGGCCCTGCCTCCTTCCTCTCCCCAGATCTTAAGAAAATCCCCAGCTCCAAGCCAGGACGTGAGGGACACCTTCTGTGAGCCCCAAAGGCTGCTTGGCACCAGGCACACGGGACGCCAGCTGCAGCACATCTGCCCACACTGGCATAAACAGGGAAGCGCTATCTGACCCCCAGGACCTTGGGATAGTCAAGGACAAACAAGGGATGCAGGTGGACCCAGGAATGATGTAGGAGAGGTCACTTATGGAGACACAGAACTGTCTTCTAGATGCAGCTGTACTTGTGCAAACCTCTTCAAAGAACAACTCATCCCAGCCTCTGCCCAACCCACCTGGAAAAGAGTTTGAAGAAAATAATTCTGCCGCGTGGAGAGGAGGCCGTAGAGCAGAGGGAGCCGAGCCACTGCAGAAACACGCTCCCTGCCCTCCCTCGCTGGCCAGGCCCCAGAGGCTTCCTCCCTTCCCCATCACCCCGCTCCCAGCAGCAGCTCCTTCCCTCTCCGGGCGCTGCCTCCCCTGCTGAGCCCAGAGCCAGGCTGGCGGACCCGGCGGCCAGCGGTGCCTGCCAGCCCCTGCACGCGTGTGCCCTCACCTTGTGGAATCGGATGACCGGCTCGGGATGGATGCGGATGATGTGCAGACACCAGCGATAGCCCTGAAGCAGCTGTGCAAACAAGCGGAGGAAGACGGCACGGATCTCCTTATCCTGCGAAGAGGGAAGGACAGCGTGGTCACAGCGTGGTCAGGCAGAGGGTGCAGGCGAGCCAGCACGCAGGGACAGGAGTTTACACCCAGCACAGAGGCGAGGGGTTCAAACCACGTGTCAGGGTCAGCGTCTGCTGAGCAGGGCAGGAAACTCAGCACGGATTCCAGGGTAAAAGGGACACGGCAGACTGGATTCACTGTTCTGCCCCCACCTCACTTCACAGCATCCCCGACGCTGCACACAGAGGAAAGGGAGCTCCCTCAGCCCCAGGGTTTGCTGAAGTGCCCAAACGTTTGGCATCTGGCTCCAGCCCCTGCTCCAGCACGGCAGCAAGCCTGGCAGCCCCCGTCCATGGGCCAGCTACTGAAACAGCACCGCTGGCTTCCAGGCCATGGCTTGGAGCTGTGGCCTCAGTGTCCTGGCAGTTTTGTGCTTTGCCTCTTAACCTCAGCAACACCAAGATGGAGACAGGCCTGAAATCGTGCCTGTCCACTCCATGCCCAAGAAATGGGGTGCCCAGCAGGGATAGCAGTCTCACAGGAGGGGTCCCCCTTCCTCCCCGCTCCACTCACCTGCATTTTGAGAGAAGAGGCAGAAATTGTTGAAGGGGGGAATGCAAGATCTGCCACCTCCAGCTCTGGGTCCAAGACCTGCACAGACAGAATCACAGAATGACAGAATGGCAGGGGCTCGGAGGGACCTCTGGAGCTCATCCCGTCCCACCCCTGCTGGAGCAGGCACCCCCAGAGCAGGGGCACAGGGCCACGTCCAGGCGGGGGGTGAATGTCTCCAGGGAAGGGACCCCACGGCCTCTCTGGGCAGCCTGTGCCCCTGCTCTGGCACCCGCACAGGGAAGGGGTTTGTCCTCATGTTCAGGGGGAACTTCCCGTGTTCCAGCTTGTGCCCGTGGCCTCTTGGCCTGGCGTTGGGCACCGCTGGAAAGAGCCCAGCCCCATCCCCCTGACACCCGCCCTTCAGATATTTCTAAGTATTGACAAGTCAAGGCACAAAGCATGCTCAGCACTGGCCCAGGGGGATCTCTACCTTCACAGCCGGAAAAAGCGAAGCATCATTCCCCAGAGACCCAACAGCACCCACAGAAAAGGTCTGAGGGGCTTGGAAACAAACCTACAGGGCTTGAACCACCAGGTGTCAGAAAATACTGTGTTGTGCAAGAGAAGCCTCAAGGCCTGACCCTTCCTCGTGAACCCCTGTGCAGACCCCGGGGATGGCTCGGAGGGCAGTGGGGAAGGGGGAGCCTCTCCAGCCACGGTCGAGGAGCAGAAGCTGAGGCGTGCAGTATTTGCCTGGCGCGGCCGTCCTGGGCACACTCTCGCATGGCCGGCGGTCTCCGGGAACACGCAAGCGGCCAGAAGAGCTTCAGGGCTGCAGCTGCTTCCTGCCCACAGGCTGGGAGCCAGCGCCTGATTCCCAGAAACCTTTGGCAGGAGAACCCCCCTCCGGCACTGCCACGCACCAGAGGCCATCAGGATCAGGAAAGGTCTCCTGTGACACGGTCAGCAGGACCCCGAGATATGGACCTCTGCTCTCAGAGGAGTCCCTGCTGCTCCATCCCCAGCTCCCCTTGGAAATGTGCACCACTCCCGAGGCGCTCGCACCCTGCGGACGGGGGAAAGGCTGCAGCACTCACCATGGAGAGGGCTTCCTGGGTCTGCTGGAGCAGAGGTTCAGGGAGCAGGGAGATATGTACACACTCGGGGACATTCACTGTCCCTCCGTCCAGGTCTGCGATAACGACATCCAGCTGGAAGTGGAAGGGCAGGCATGAGACAAGGCCAGGCTTTCCAAGACCCTCCCCACCACCTCCCTCTGGGTGACGGAGAGCTAGCAAGGGGGTAAGCCCAGCCCAGGAGGGGGGCTTGGGAACAGTGTCTGTCTCCTCTCCATCTTCTGCGAGCACTCTAGCCCTCAGCAGCTATTTCCTCTTATCCATTGTCACCAAACCCAAGCATTTGCCAATATGCAAGCTACAAAGCTTGTGTATCATCACTCCCTGCAACAAAGGTGGCAGGGCGAGGACAGCCTGGCAGGAGAGGGACGCAGCTTTGCTCAGCAGGCACCTGCTGTGACTGTGGCATCAGACTCCTCGACACCCTGTCAGCCTGGCTGAGGCGTCACACGCTGGCCCCGGCCCAGCATTGAGGCCATCCTGCTTAACCAGAGCGGCACGCTGCAGTTTGCTCAGAAGGCTGCACGAAAGCTTGTTTCAGTTTAGATCAGACTCATTATGCTTTGATTTAATTCAGTTTCTGAACTGAAGCCTGAAGTGCCAACACAGCCTCTCTGCCCAGCAGTGCCAGCTGAGTTTCAAGATCAAATCCTCGGCTAACCCCAGCCGTCGGTGTGCAGGCTCTGCAGCCCACAGCCCCGATGTCGCGTGGCCCAGCCAGCCCCGCTTGGCTTGTGCGGCACGGCTGGATCGCAGCCCGGGCTGGCCAGCCTGAACAAGCAGAGCCTGTGCGAGCCGGCGTGGTCAGCCTGCTGCCCTGAGCACCCTCAGGACAACGTTTGCTGCTATCTGAGACTGCTGGCACACGACCCCTGCTTCTTCCTTGGACCGCTTCTGCTCCCGGCACAAGGGACGGGGTACACGGCATCTCACCAGCTCCTGCGTCTCCGACTGGAAGATGGAGTGGACTCCGATAATGAAGGGTGTTGGCGTGCTCAGTACCTCAAGGAGCTGTGCAGGCAAGATGGGCACATACGTGAAACTGCAACCAAAAAAAGAGCATCACTGCAGCCAGTCGAGCCCTGCTCTCTGCGCAAGCACCGTCCTCGACACCAGCTGACCAGCCCCACCTCTGGAGGTTGTGGGGCGACTACGTCCCCCGGAAGGCAGGCTTCCCCCCGGCACCCCCAGCCCTTCAGACAGTACGTGCCCTATGTACTACGTACGTGCAGCCTACAGCTGCGCAAGCTTTCTGAAGGCTCGTGGACACTGACCATGATCACTCTCTGGCCCTGGAGTTATGATCTAAGTCTGACCAAGGGAAAGGTTTCCAGCAGAGCAATTTAACTCCCAAAGAAAGCTTTCTTTAGAATACAAATAGCCTTTCTGCAGCCTGGGGGTATGGCAGGCCAGCGTGGAAACAGTGCGACAGGAGCTGGCAGCAACAATGGCCTGTCTATCTCAACTGTCCTGCTTGGGAGATGTGCAAACAGCCCCAGTGGCGGCCAGTCTGCGAGCCAGCATCCCCTTCCCTGGCCGGGCCCCGCGGGTCAACAGCACCACCGGCTCCCCGGGGCTGGGGCGAGCGGGGTGCCAGCCATCCCGCAGGAGTCACCGCGGCGGCCTGGCCACCACCACCGGCACCTTAACAAAAGCCCTATGTGCGCATGCCCCTTTCGAGGGAGGGCAGAATTTGCACCTCTGCTTTCTGGAAGCTTCTCAGTGTCCAGCCCTGCCCCCACCCCATTCAGCAAGACCTTGTGCCCAGGGCTGGGACTGCCAGCAGAAATGGTGCACTGGCACTCTGTCCTCTGCGTGGGCTGCAAAGCAGCTGAGAGAAGGGAAAGGGGTCGGCTTCTGGAGAGATAAGCACTGCTGGCCTCTCCTATGTGCACCACGGGGTGCTCACGCACCGCCGGGCCACATCCCCCAGCCTGAGGGGCTTGCTTCCCTCTGTCAAGGGTTGCCACGGCTAGGAATAGTGCATGCCAGCAGCTCCCGGAGCTACAGACACTGCTGGTAATGCCTCGTTCCCTGCTTCCAGTGTGAGAGCCCCAGTCTTGCCCTACAGAGGAGGAAGGCAGGGGTGGAAGGTCCACACCCCTTCACTGCTGTGCGCTCACTCTGGAATTACGTTGCTGTACAAAGGCTTCAGGAAGGGGGCTTTCAGCACATCCGAGACCCGTGGGCATTCACCCGCCCCTTTGCCAGCCCAAAACACAGCTAGTTACCATTAACAGTAGCTAAGGAACCAGGAGGAAGCGAGGGCATGAGGCACGGGGAGGCCGGACAGCAGCATGGGCTCGGCAGGCGGCTGCACCCTCGCTGGCCCTAGGCTGCTGTCGGAGCACTGAGGGGCTCGAGGAGCGGTGGGGTTCCCTCACCTGTACTTGAGGGGGAACATAAGTGCGAGAAGAGCCCGGCAGGCGTCGGTCAGCCTCTGGTAACTGCTGGAGAGAAACAGGATCTTGTGCTCAGTAAGGGCTGCACAGAAGAGGTACAGCACGTTGGTGATACCTGGGGAGAGAAGGAGAAGAGCGCTCAGAAATGAGGGTTCCCCTCTCACACCCCACCAGAGACCACTAAACCCCACCTGAGCTGGACCCCACCTCCACGATCTGCACAACAGATGAGTTCAACATACTCCCAAAAAGCCACTCTGGGTCACCCGGGTATGTGCTCCCCCAGGGGAAGCCCCTCTTCCGAGAGATGCTCAGCAGCTCTGCCGAGCTGCCAGTGTCCTTTAATCGGAGGCACAAGGCTAACGGCAGCACCCCTCCGGGCACCCGTTCCTGCCACCCAGGCCGTTTCTCACGAGATCTGGCCACACATCTGCACCCCAGCCGGGGAGAGCTGCCAGTCTCCTGCCCTCCTGGGAACAGGAAGGCAGAGCGGGGCCGAGAAGGGCTCAGTCTGGGGTGGCTGCAGCTGGAAGAGAGCCCTGAGCCAACAAGCCAGGCTCAGGAGTGCGGTGGGAAGCAACGTGCAGGGAACTCCAGCCCAGGACTCAGCCAGCTGGCTTTGGCACCGGACCCGATGAGAAGGAGGTGTGGGGAGAAGTCTCACCGAGCTGGCGGAAGAGCAGGGCCACGCTGCAGCTGCTGACGGGAAGCGAGTCATTGATGGGTGTCTGGATCACCTGCCTGTCCCCTGCTCCCAGAGAGATCGTCCTCTGCAAGAGAAAACAGACCCGGTCACTGGGCATCCATCCAAGCAAGGGGCGAGCACAAGGATCGAGGGCAAGCCAGCTGCCTCTCCAAGCCAGAAGCAGCCCGAATCCCCCCAGCACACAGGGCCAGGGTGACTGTGCCCTCGGCACAAGCCTCGTCCCCAACGGGGCAGCGTGTCCTACTGCGGCACACCACCTCGCAGCAGCACGGCTGGAGCACAGCCGCTGCAGGAAGAGGGAAGAGCACCCTGCAACAACACACGTCGCGTGCTTGGCTGGGGCCACGGGCTAAGGGGACGAATGAGACCTGCTGAAAGAGCAGGCAGTCCCGGCCAGCATGAGCAACTCCTTGATGGCTGGCAGAAGGCAGCAGCCAGCCCCAAGACCCGCACTGTGATGCAGTACATGGGGCTCTCCAGGACCTCCCAGCCGGAGGGGAACAGTTCGCCTGTGCCGTGCCCAGCCAGCACTGCCAGGCAAGGGAGCAGCACCAGCTCTGCAGCCTCTCCCGCTGGACAGCGTGCCTCTCCCAGGCGGCATGAGCAGGCCCTGATGGCTCCTGGTAGAAGGGCTGGGGACAGACAGACTGCACAGTCTCATTGCTTCTTCTCCAGTACAATTTTTTTCCCAGACCTAAGCTCATTCCCAGCAGCACGGGGAAGCCTACATGTCTCCACCCTCTCTCCAGGCTGCAGGGACTGGGGCAGGACCAGATCACTGGCCCTCTTCTCCTCTTTCTACACCTCTCTAGGGAAAACACTCCTCTGCAATAGCAGGTTTCACCATGCAACCCACCTCCTCGCTCAGCCCCCTGCAGCCACAAGAGCTCACGCCACCACAACAGCCCAGAAGTCTGCTTCCGAACGCCGCCGTGCTGGCAGAGCAGCACAAGCACCCCTGACCTGGTCATCCACAGCAGGCCACCGTGTTTTCACAACCCCCAGGAGAGCGCACTCACGGAGAGGCAAACAGCGCGCAGCCAGTCTGCTGCGGTGCAGGAGCGCAACCCCCTCCCCAGAGCCCAGGCACGCGTTCCCGGCTGCCCGTCAGTGCAGCACACGCAGACGCACGCACACCCGAGGGTGCTCTGACCGAGACGAACAGTGCCTGGGCCTCCACTGCTGCACCAGCTGCAGCGTGTGCCACCCTCAAACACAAGAGAGGTTGCTATCGAGGAGTCAGACCCAATGAAAGAAAAGGCGTGCGTACCGCTGCTTCGTCGTCCGCGTCAGGCTGAGATAGAGACAGACAGAGATAGCACAGTCAGTTAGAAACACATAAAGACAGCGAGACAACAGGGCAGACGAACACAGGCAGAGGCCAACAACAAGCAGGGACCAACAGTCTTGGAGAGGAGTGATGCACACACACACAAAGCAAAAGCAATGGCCACTGCACTGGAAAAGAGCGTTTGGACACAGCAGGAGAACAGGTGAAGCACAGGAGGGGAAGTGCCACCAACAAACTGCCCTCCCTGTAGCACACTACTTGTTCCCACAGCACGGATCAATCCTGCAAGAACTGGGAGGTGACGTATAATCATGCCAAAAAGCACTGTTCAATGAGCCACAGCGGCTTGAGGAGCCGCCCTGGTCCGAGCAGCCTCTCCGCTCCCATACTGCCGCTTACAGATCCCACCGGGGAGGAACCAGATGGAGTCGGACAGATCTGGGCAGACCCTGCAGGAGTGCTCTGGCTCTCACCCTCAGCCAGAGCGAACCCAGGGTGCTTGGCACAGTCACAGCTCCCTGGGTGTGGGCAGCACCCTGCTTGCTTCTCCGGAGGACTCGGGTACGAGTGACATACAGCCCTCTCCTGCAGACACCACAGCTGGGCCCTCGCAGGACCTGCATCGCTCTGCATTACCAGAGAAAGCACCAAACCCCTGAAAAAGCCTGCACAGATACACAGGTTCAAGACAGCAGCCTCCCCTCGAGGTCACGGGCCGCAGTGGTGGAAGAAACCTCTGTCTCCAGGCACCAGGGACCTGTGGTGCTGCCCCAGCCTTGCAAAGGCTCCTCCACTTGGGTGCAGTCTGGGTGCGAGAGAATTAAATGTATTTGTTGCTGGGGGAAGCAGAGCTCAGCTCAGAGTGAAGCCGCCGCAGGAGACACGTGCACATCCACAGTTACGTTCCAGGTGTTAGCATGGCAGAAGAGCTCCAAGGGGTTATGCTGCTGTCTCCAAAGACCTCCTGCCAGGGGGTCGGCTGGGCTTTCTCCACTTCTGTCATCTCCAAGTCAGCTTCAATTAGCCCTTCAGTACCCATCTGCTGCTCACGTGAGCGAGCCTGAGCCCAGCTGGCCTTCCTAGAGCAGGAGGAGGAGCGCTAGAGGAACACATGGCTCAGAGGGGAAAACGGGAGGCTTATCTCTGATGGCCTCAGTTCTGGGCACAAGCGAGGCTGTTGCTCCTCGAGCCCTGTCCGTCAGAAATGCTGGCCATATACAGGCACAAGCCAGCGCTGTGAGGAGACAGCTCCAAGCTGCTCGTCTGGCGAACGTCAGCCTTGCTTGGCCCATCGCCCCAGAGCTGACTCGTCCCCATTCTCACAGATGGCCCGTGACCACTTGGCTCTGGAGCAGCTCTCCAGGCAGTCAGACAGGCCTGAGTGGAAGAGCAAGACCTCCCTGATGCAGGAGCAACCAGAGACCATGGCAATTGTTTGCACAGATCGATCGGTGACTGCGTAAGCCAGCTGGTGGTCAAGTGACTCAGTACTCCCTCCCGGAGGGAGCAAGGAGCCAAGACCAAGCTGCCTAGTCATGGCAAGCCGTAGCTAAGTGAAGCAGCAAGATCTCCTCAGCTGATCTACGCGCTGAGCGGCTCCAAATCACAGAGGTTTGCTGTTTCTACTCTTAAGCACTTGGGAAGGCACTGCTGGCACTAGCTGAGCACTTGCCAGTAGCAGTGCACTGCGGCAGCTCCTCGATAGCCAGTACACTGAGCCAGACTGCCCATGAGTCAAATCAGCCTTGCTCAGCTCACCCCAGCACAGCAAAACCGGAATTCAGCTGAGCAAAACATCCCTGCTTCTATCAGAGCTGCTTAGGAGGCAGAAGCACAGGGAGGAGAGAGGGAAGGGGCAGATTACCCACCTGAGCTCCCCCGGTGATGGGGATGGTACACGTCAGGAGGTTCCCAATGACGTTCTCCAGGGACACACTCAGTCCATCCACGTAGATAGTATAGATCAAACCCAGGCTGTTCTGGAGAGGAAAGGACAGCACAGCTGAGCATCAGGGCGGGAAGCAGACACTTACAGGTGTTGTTGGGGAGGCTCCAGTTTGGAGCACCATTGCATGGCGGGGATCCCCAGTGCTTGCCACCAGACAGACACACCTTGTGACAGTCAACTCCTGGCTGCAGTGCTCCAGCTCTTCCCCCTCAGCCCTCTCACAGCGAGTCCTCATCAGCAGGACAGGAAATCTAGCAAGTGCTCGGTTTGCTTCCAGCCATCCAACCTCCCCACCCCAGCACCGACCCCGCCAGAGCCGTCCCCAGACATGCCCCCTGGGCCAGAGCTCAGCAGGAGCCGCGCGAAGGGGGCACAAAAGTTCCACGGCCAGAGGCGAGTGGAAACAGCTGGACTTCTCCAGCACCCCCAAGCACTCCCAGTCCCTGCAAATTTATATCAAATCTCACAAAAACCCCAAGTAAGGGATGGGAAGGAGACCCACTTCTCCACCAAGGGCTGGCCAAGACGCCTGGCCGGGCCCCGCTCCGCTCACTGCCTGCCCGGTGTTGGGACAACACCCTTAACAACAGGCTTTAACTCTTGGTCAGCCCTGAAGCGGTCGGGCAGTTGGACCAGTTGATCGTTGCAGGTCCCTTCTAACTGAAATATTCTATTCTATTCTACTCAGGAAGCAACACCAGCTCCAGCACAGAGGGAGCTGGGGGGCACAAGCACAGGGCAGCGTTCAACACAAGCTATAATACACAGACAGATAAGGAATTTGAGGAATTTGTCTTCAAGGCACCCTCTGGGTGGGTTTTTTTTTTAACTCAAACCATCTCCCCATGTCAGTGAGGAAAAGAGAAAACACAAATACTAGGGCTTTGGAGGGAAGGCGCCAGGCAGGCTACTGCACGCTGGAATAGCTGAGTGAAGAGCAAGCTCACGCTCCTGCACGTCCCTGAGCACCCGCTGCTGTGCCGGACGCTCCACGGAGGAAGCAGGAGGAGATCTGAGAGAAGGCACAGTCTCACGAGGTGCCAGAAGGGAGATCTGGGGTACCCTGCCCTCTTCCCAAGGGCTGGAGACCGGCCCAGCTCCAGGGGGCACGGCAGCTACGGCCCCACGGCTGCTGGCCGGCGGTGCAGGCTCCTGGCGTAACGTGTACGGCTTGGCCTCTCCCTGAGCAAGAGGCAGATCCTCAGTCCAGCATCATGCTGACCAAGAGGACCAACAGGTCGAGGTCCTGGGCTACACAGAGACCTAATCAGAGAAGAGAAGGAGCCGCAACAACCCGAGTCTTGTGCTGGGGAAGTAAGAGGCTGGGCTTCCTATTTAGCCAGAGAAATCCATCCGTTCAGCCAAAGGGCAAAGGCAGTCAGAGGTGGGTGGCACTTGCTGCTGCGGAGCAGAGATCCCGCTCCCGCAGTCACCACGCTCAGAGACCTGCTGGGGACACCCAGGGACCTTCCTGGGTTCGTGTCACAGCTCAGGGGGAAATGACCCGAGGCCCTGAACAACAGGACTGTAGTGCTCTTGTCACTCATCTGTTCCTCAGAAATCACTAAGGTGGAGAATTCAAGCAACTGAGCAATGAAATCGGGCAGCCAAACATGCAATGCAAGCGTTACTGGGCCTCCTAACAAAACCAGCCAGGGAAGATGAGAGGCCAGGTATGCAAAGACTGAAACAATCAGTCTTTGAATCAGAGCAGCTCTGGCAAGAAACGTCTGTCTTTTGGAACCAGTTTGCTGACCCGCTTTCCTCCAGAGTCATCCCCAAGCACGACCACCTTTTGCTCAGCAGGAGAGCGGCAGATGCTGCAGCCCGGCTGACCTCGCTCTGCTCTCCCAGGCTTGAAAAAATGAACAGCTCCTGCGTTTTAGAGAATTCCAGCTCCACAGAAGGCCAGGTGTGGTAAAACCCATCCCAGGTGTGAGGACAACCAACAAGGCAACTGCTTGCCACGGGGGGAGAGGGCTGGCAGTCCAGGCTCACTTCTGCTCGCATGCTCCCTTGCTGGAAAGGAGTTGCTCTTTTACCACCACCTATCAGCCAAGCCAGGCCTGACTTAGGCTCAGACAACTTTCCCAATAAAATACCCAATACAGACTTTCTTACTGCGAGAGTGGGTGAACGCTGGCACAGGCTTCCCAGGGAAGTTGTACAGCCTCCGTCCTTGGAGATAATTCAAAACCCAACTGGATGATATCCTGGACAACCTGCTCCAGCTGACCCTGCTCGAGCAGGGGTTGGACCAGAGACTTCCAGAGGTGCCTCCAACCTCTGTTCTGTGGTTTGGGGCTGTGAGTCTGCAAAGCCCAGAGTTTCTGCTGTTTGAAGCAGCTGCAAGCTGGAGAATGGAGTGATTTTCCCACCCCCCACCAGCTGTTAATGCCTTGAGCACTGAACACCCTGAGGGAACACCACGTGCTACCATTCACGGAGCGGGCTGGGAACACGAGGTTCTAGAACAGGGCAGAACTCAGAAGTGATATCCTTGCGGTGGGAGGGGAAAAAGGAAGGACACAGCCCGGCCTGTTGGAAAACGCTGCCCTCCTGCAAGCCCAGCACCCAGGCAAGCTAGCGGAGAGCCCACCGTAAATGCCTGGGGGATTCCTCCTTCGGGCCAAGAGGAGCCGCGTGGCAGCCCACCCGCTCGGTCTGGAGGAGGCTGCCCACACCCCGCCCGCCCCAGCCACGGAGCTGCGGACACAATACACACGGAGGCAGGCTGTAAGCACGCCAGCTTGCAGCCTGTGCCCTCCCAAACCTTTCACAAACACATAATGCAGCACATTTAAAGAAAATAAAGGTGGCAAAGACAAATGGTCCCACAGGAACAGGCTGTTCTTCACGGTTTTTCTGTTAACAAAACTGGGTCAAGGCCACCAGCTGCCCAGCGCGGCCGAGGCTTTGCCTTCTGTCCTGCAGCCAGCCGTTCAGGCTCAGCGCGCAGCTTGCGGAGCTGGACCAGGATGCAAGGAGCGGGCTGGGGACGGGCCGCTCTCCCCCGGGGTGCTGCGCCAGGGTGCTCCTGCAGCTCCTGTTCCTGGCTGTGACTACGCGGCTCCCGGTTGCTGCCAGAGCCAGAAGGGCTTTGCTAACATTGCTCTCCTCTCCCTCCCGAGCCGGGGCCCTGCACCCCTGCCCCAGCGCCTTTCGGACTTACCCTGAACACCTCTGCATGGTCCAGCCGCGACACCAGCACCAAGCTTTTGGGAGCGAAGAGCTGCGCGGGTTGAACGGGAGACGATGGCTCCTCTTCCTCCTCCTCCCCCTCACCATTCCTGGGGTGGCTCTGGGGCTAGGGAGACACACATCAGCCAAGTCCCAGGGTTAGAAAAAGGATGCTCTTCCCTCTCCCAAACCTCTGACCCCAGGGCTTGGATTCCTCTACAAGGGAAAAGCAGGAACCACTGGCCAAAGCCGAAGGCAGCCAGATGCTTCCCAGACGGTGCTGCCGCCCACCCTCCCCAAGCCGCCTCCGCAGGCGGGACCCCAGCAGCCCGCGGTACCTGTGCGCTCTCGACAGCCTCCCAGAAGGTGAAGCAGGCGCAGTAGTGCCGCTCCGAGTTGATGTCCGTCAGCACAGCCACGAAGAAGGTGGGGGGGTTCCTCTCCGTGAAGAGCTGCCAGCCGCTGGGCTGGCAGAACTGCAAGAGAGGGCCGGGGGGGCGGTCAGAGGGCCCGACCTGCCCGTGCCGCTGCCCTCGCTCCCCGGCATCGCTCGGGCAGCGGGAGCTGGGAGCTCTGGTGGGCTGGACGACGCGAAAGCAAACCGCCAGGTACCAACACCACCAGGTACCGGCTCCTGGGGACAGAGGGTGGTGTGGCAGCACATCCCCTACAGCGTATGCAGGGAGAGGGCTGTGCCGCCTTCCCCAGCACGTGCTGCAGCACACGCAGCCACCACGGTCCAGGATGGGGAGAACTGGCCAGAGCCTCCCATCCCCTCTCGGGGGGAAAACTGGGCAGGTGCCTTCCCCTCCTCTCCGCAGGGACAGCAGGAGCCATTGGAGAAGCCTGAGCTGGGCACCCTCTGCCACCCTGCACCCATCTGAGAGCCCCCGGCACAGGGGCTGCGAGGAGCCAGGCTGCGCCATGCGAGGCGGCTACCTGCAGCCTGCGTCGAGCCTGCGAGGCTTGCCAGGCTCTGCCAAGCCCCTGCAGCCCACCGAGGTGCCGGGCGGCCGCACGCAGGCACGGCACAAAGTCTGGGACAGAAAGGCGATGCGTCCCTGGGGCAAGCTCCCGGCAGGGCAGGGCTGCCCCCAGGCACGGGCGTCTGCTCCGGGAGGTGGCACTCCTCCCGCGGGGCAGGCAGCTGGAAAACACCGGCCCAGGTTGCACCGATGCCCCGCTGCAGCCAGCTCCAAACACAGTTTTACCAGTTTCTGGGGACTTTCCAAACACCCTCCCAGGGCCAGTGGGTAATTCCAGCCAGCGGCCCCAGGACTCCCCCTGAGTTTCAAAGTCTCAAGGGATTTTTCTTGATTTCCTCAGCATCTGCATTTGGCTGCTGAGGAGCTGTGGAAAATTCCCAAAACTTTTGGGCCCTCCATGAGGCAGCTCCCCAGAGCGGGACACCTCGGCTCCTTCTAGGGCCGTGGCTCGATGAACTCTGAAGACAAGGTGACTTGAACAAAACCCAGGATGAGCATGAAGTGGCAACAGGGCCAGACCGGCAGAAAGGGCTGACACGCCGCAAAGCTGCAGGAATCGCTGCTCCAGCCCAAAACCTTGTGAATCGAAGCTGGTTTCAACCCGGTGAAGTTTCCCAGCTGTTCGCCGCCCTCCGTGCCCACCCTCACTCCACGTGCACACACACTCTCTGCTGCACAGAGCCTCCTCTCCTCCCTTGGGCAGCTCGGTGCGGCCGCAGCTGGGAGAGCCGGGCATCAGCCGCAGCGCAAGAGCTCGGCTTTCTTCAGCGGCCCAGGGATGGCAGCGGGAAGGAGGGGAGGCAAAAGCACTTGTGCCGCTGCTTCCCTGACTCTGCCACGTCTGTCCCTGCAAACCTGCGTCCCAGGGCCTCTCCTTTCTGGGGTCATTTTCAAACCGGGCTGCCTCCTGCCCGGCTCCTCTGCCAGCGTGCAGGAGGAAGGTATGGCTCAGCAGCCGTCAGGGTAAGCACACAGCGTCACCCTCCCAACAAGAGGGTTCCTCTCCTCACGGGGCTCTGCAATGAACCTGTAGCTCACCGCTCTGCAAACATTTCCCGGACGTTGCAGAAATGACGAGAGCAAAGCACACAAAGCTGCTGCCCTCGAGGAGTTTGCTGCTGGTCCCACCCAGCGCTCCCCCACTGTTGCATCTCAGTGCAAAGCAATGCACTCCACAACCACAGTGTCAAACCTTCCCTGCAGAGACAGGTATGTACAAGCCAGATGTCGGGGGTCAAGTGTGCTCATCCAGGGGCCTAAGAAATGGAAGTCTGTAAGCCCTGGACTGCTCCTCCAGAAGGGAACCCCAGGAGGACATCGACGACACCACCAGTGGCGGGCACGGGCTCTGCTCCGCTCCCCGCTCATGCCGTCTTCCATCCCAGAGGCAATTACACCGCTGCTAAATGGGCGCAGGGAAACGAGGGCGCGACACAAACACGAACATACCTGAGCCTCTTCACTCGGGATTACACAAACTCAGGCCGAGGCATGGCTCCACCACCTCCTGCCCCCGGCACACGAGCTCGGCGAGGACCACCAGAGCCCTCGGTCCCACCGCGGGAGGTGCAGGAGGCTCCTGGCACCCACCTGGGCTCCAAGCACCAAGCTGTTCTGGCACTCTTCCCAAGTCACAGGATAAGAAGTCAGCTTCTTAAAAATAGCACCTGCTGAGAGCATGGGTCACTTCAAACCGCAGCAGGTGACGCCGTGGATTGGGTCACATCGCCGGGGTATGTGGCTGTGCCCCAGCTACGCCCCAGAGCTG
Source organism: Phalacrocorax carbo (assembly GCF_963921805.1). NCBI lineage: Eukaryota > Metazoa > Chordata > Aves > Suliformes > Phalacrocoracidae > Phalacrocorax > Phalacrocorax carbo. The sequence continues at coordinate 818,878 of NC_087513.1, read as the reverse complement.
CTTGCAGCCCGGTTTGATTGAACTCAGTGCACCCAGTTTGATTGCACTCAATGCTCCTCAGCCAATTTATCCTGCAGAAGTCAACATAAAGCAGCCACATGTTCGTAAAGCAGCAGGCATGCAGACGTCTGACCGCCACAGCCATTGCCTCATCTCAAGCTAGATCCTCTAGAAAGGACACACATCCTCCATGAAACGGGCGTAGGTTGGCTGGTGATTAGAACAAGTGTCCTCCATAGAATCACAGCATCATAGAATCATTAAGGTTGGAAAAGACCTCTAGGATCATCAAGTCCAACCCCCAACCCAACACGACCATGCCTCCTAAACCATGCCCTGAAGTACCACATCTACACGTCTTTTAAGTACCCCCAGGGACGGTGACTCCCCCACCTCTCTGGGCAGCCTGTGCCAGGGCCTGACCACTCCTTCAATGAAGACATTTTCCCTCACACCCAACCTAAACCTCCCCTGACGCAGCTTGAGGCCGTTCCCTCTCGCCCTGTCCCTGGTGACTTGGGAGCAGAGACCGACCCCCCCTCACTCCAGCCCCTCTCAGGCAGCTGCAGAGAGCGAGAAGGGCTCCCCTCAGCCTCCTCTTCTCCAGGCTAAACCCCCCCCAGCTCCCTCTCCTCTCCAGCCCCTCCTCCCCAAACCTGCAGCATTGCCTGGGGTTGGTGTGACCCAAGGGCAGGACCTGGCCCTGGGCCTTGTTAAACCTCACCCAGCTGAGCTTGGCCCATGGATCCAGCCTGCCCAGGTCCCTCTGCAGAGCCTTCCTACCCTCCAGCAGATCGACACTCCCGCCCAGCTTGGTGTCACCTGCAAACTCACCGAGGGCACACTCGACCCCCTTGTCCAGGTCATTGATTAAAGATATTTAACAGAACTGGCCCCAACACTGAGCCCAACACTGGGGAACCCCACTCGTGGCCAGCCGCCAACTGGATTCAGCTCCGATCACCACAGCTCTCGGGGCTTGGGCAGCCAGTGTTTTACCCAGCGAAGGGGCCACCCGTCCAAGCCATGAGCCTCTGGCTTCTCCAGGAGGATGCTGTGGGAGACGGTGTCAAAGGCTTTGCTAAAGTCCAGGCAGACACATCCACAGCCTTTCCCTCATCCACCAGGTGGGTCACCCTGTCATAGAAAGAGACCAGGCTGGTCAGGCAAGAGAAAGAGATGAGGCTGGTCAGGCAGGACCTGCCTTTCATGAAGCCGTGCTGGCTGGGCCCGATCCCCTGGCTGTCCTGCATATGCTTGATCAGCTCACTCAAGACGAACCGCTCCATGACCCTCCCCAGTACCGAGGTCAGGCTGACAGGCCTGTAGTTCCCCGGATCCTCCTTCCAGCCCTTCTTGTAGATCAGCACATTGGCAAGCCTCCAGTCATCTGGGACCTCCCCTGCTAACCAGGGCTGCTGGTCAGTGATGAAGAGTGGCTTGGCAACGGCCTCTGCCAGCTCCCTCAGTGCTCTCGGGTGGATCCATCTGGCCCCAGACCCTTGTGAGTGTCCAGGTGGAGCAGCAGGTCGTAGACTGCTTCCTCCTGGATTATGGGGAGTTGTTCTGCTCCCCATCCCTGTTCCAGCTCAGGGGGGTGAATACCCTGGGGATAACTGGTCTGGCTATTAATGACTGAGGCAAAGAAGGCATTTAATACCTCAGCCTTCTCCTCATCGTCAGTTGCAGTGTTTCCCTCCGCATCCAACAGAGGATGGAGATTCTCTTTTGTTGTTGATATATTTATAAAAACATTTTTTTGTTCTCCCTTACAGCAGTGGCCAGGTTGAGTTCTAGCTGGGCTTTTGCTTGCCTAATTTTCTCCCTGCAAGGCCTCTGTACTCTTCTTTTGTTACCTGCCCCTTCTTCCAAAAGCAGTAGACTCTCTAGAAGCAGCCCAACCATGGCCAGTGGTGGTACCATGGCGCTCTGTAATACTGAAGGTGCCACAGTTAAAGGAAGACGAACCTACAGGCCCCCACGCAGAACTAAAGTTCTACGCGGATCTGCGTGAGCAAGCGTGAGCTCTTCTGCCCGTGCCTTGCCCGACCTCAGATCCGCGCTGGGCGGATGCCCCCCGCACTCGCTCCCCACGCCGCCCGGCAGACCCAGCGCTCCCGGAGGCCTGCCCTCGGGCGCGGTACGGCCCACCCGCGCAGCGCAGGAACACGGCACACGCTGCCGGCTCCCACGCGGCCGCTGGGGCGTGCAGGGGCTGCTCCGCACTGCGAGCGCTGCGGCGGCGGCGGCCTCTCCTTGCGGCACATCTCAGCGCCGCCGGGTGCCCACGGAGAACAGGAGCGAGCTGCAGACGGCCAGAAGAGAAGAAAGTCTTGGTTCTTAGATGAGGGGGGTGTTGATGGAAGCAACTGACCCGAAGGAGGTACTGCAGCTCCCCTACAGACGGGTGCTGGTGGATGCCCCAGCCAGGCTGCACCTAAGCCTCTCCAGAGCAAGAGCCCTTCGTTTGTTTAGAAAAATCCCACAGGAAGGCAGAGCTGCGTGCCGGGCTCTGCAGACACTGCCTAGAGCAGTTTTAGCAACAAAACCAGCCTCTCATGACAACATGTGTGTGTCTGTCTGGCAAGCCTTGTTTTCCACAGCACTGCATGGATCAGAGCTGCTTTACCACCTTTCCTTCTTCCCCCAGTTACATCACAGGCCTTTCCCAAGCTTGCAGGGATCGATTTTGCAAGGATCTAGCCTATGATGCCCCAAGATGTCCTCCTGATCATTTATTTCCACCCTGGAAAGCTTTGGGAGGCAACGCATCCCTGCAGCAGAGCCAGCTGCCAGGCAGGAGGAATGACATGTGGAGCCACTGGTCACCAGTGCCCCACTGGATAAGGAGCTCCACTCCTGATCAAACCCACGGCAGAGCACAGCAGCAGCTCTCCTCTCTCCTGAGCATTGCCGGAACGGCCGCTGGCTGCGTGGGCTCAGCTGTCAGCTGCCGACCTCGGGTTCCTCCACGTCAGAGGTGAAGAAAAGATCTGTTGGTCAAGACAGACGCAGCAGAAGAGGCTCTGCTCAGCTACCGTTGCCTTACACAAGCAAAGCAACGAAGGCAGCTTTTCTGCCAGCAGCAGAGTGCCTCACCATCCCCTGGAAGCAGAGACTGTGGCCTGCAGACCCTGCCCCACCAAGCTCCCCCGGCCGGGGCCAGGACACAGCGTTCTCCTGCAAGAACCTCTGCCCAAGCGCTCCCGGCAGCCAGGGAGCAAACCTCATACAAACCTGTGCTCACCCTCACCAAACAGGATACTGAAGCCGCAAACACGCGGGCAATTACCTGGCTGGTTGGATCGCACTCTTTTATGCCAGGGAGCAGCAAAAACCCTAACGCTCTCCAGTGCCCAGGCGCCAGGAGGGAGCGCTGCCGTATGCTGGCTCGGGTGCCGCCGCATGCTGGCAGAGGTGAGACGTGTCTGGGGGCTTGGACGCACCCAGTAAGGCAAGATGACACGGTCTGCCATACGCAAGAACCATCCACGAGCGGCCTTAAGACGTGGGAAACACCGCGCTGTGTTAAGCAGACCTGTGGGACTGTGGTACAGAAGGACGTAAGGACCAGCGCTGCGGGGCGATCTGGAAGGGAGAGAAGGAATTGCACAAACCCTCGCCAGAGCAGAAGTAACCGGCGGGCGTAGCACACACTTCAGTCACCGGTTTTAGCAAGAATCTCCGTTCCCGGAGCGCACACCTGGCTCGGTACCACCGCAGGCACTGCAACCAGTAACCCTCGGAAGCGAGAGCTGTTGGTCACAGTCTGAAGCAGGGCTCCCTGCTGCGGTTTCACCTGCAGTAATACCCCAGTTCTCCCAGTTGCCCCAGGGCCTGGAGATCCTGCTCCCCCAGTCTGCCTGCACCAGGCTGGCGAGGGCAGCCAGTGCAACCCACCGAGGGCTCGAGGGCTGCCAAAGCCCTTGCTCTGGCAAGGTTCTGGCCTGGGAAGGGAGGGATGTGGCAATAGAGGAGACATGTTCACATCCTGTGTCTCTCTCCAGAGGAACTTCCATCCATTAGAACAGAATATTTTTGTTTAGAAATGCTGTCAGACAGCACACAAGGGCAGAAGCTACAAATTCCTGCTCCCTACACCCACCAGAAAACTTTCCCCCCAAAAAAAGCTGTTGAAAAGAAGCACAGCAGTGACTGCAGTGTAATGTACAACCCAAAATCCCCTGGGTGGGCTCCATCTGATTTTTCAGAAGCTGCCTTAGTTTCAGCCGTGTGCTGTTCACCCAGGATGCCTCCTGACAGCTTGTGGGAAGCCTCAGAGCCACCACTGGCTCCCAACAGGACGGGGCTCCAATTGTTTAAATTCCAGGGATTTTTTGGCTGGACAGTTTGGCCCTTGGGAAAAAAGCAGCTTTCCTCTTTCCTGGGACAGTTCCCAAGTCCCCTGCAGACAACCAGGAAATACTAACCAGAAAAATAATTTATATTTTTTGCCTCAGACAAAACAGCACATAAGAGTCCGAAATTGCGCTGCAGTTACGGTGAGCGCGCGGTAGGAAGCCGAGCCGGCCACCGCCGCTGATCCCGGTGACTGGCCACGCGTCTGGCAGGCCCGCGGCTCGACCCGGCGGCTGCAGCGGTGGCTGCCGAAGCCAAGCGCCCGGGATGGGGCAGAGGGACGAGGACGGGGATGAGACGTGTCCAGCTCTGACGCCCTCCGCTCCACAAGCTGTTGCTCCCGGCCGGGTGAGAGGAGCACACCGGCAGCCCTCTGCAAGTGCCAGCAGAGCCCCACGGTCTTTGGTTAAGCCTGACACAGGAGCTTTGGAGGGCACACGACACAGGGTGTCCTGATCAGCCTCCAAGAGCCACAGCTCACGTGGAAGCTCTCCAGCACCAGCACACATGGAGGTGGAGGTGACTGCTGGCTCTGAACGAGGCCACGAAATGTGGGAGGCAGCTGAGAGCAGAACTGAGTCCCGACAGGCGAGGAGGGGCGGCCACAGATCCACCACTCAGAAAATGAGCATTAAATAGCACAGGGAACTCACACAGGCCAGGGAATGAGAAGCCAGCTGGGCCACCACCCTCCTCAGTACCCAGAGCCCTGCACGTGGACAGCACAAGGCAGAGATCCAACGAACAGTGTCCTCAACACCCATTACACACTTGCTCTAAGGAAATAAGCTCCCAAGGCCAAGGCCATCCTCCCAGCGAAGCCCACCAGGCGCCCAGGACTCCCCCAGCCAAAACCTTCTCAGAGATGCACAAACCCCCTTCGACGAGTCCTGCTGGCAGGTGACTCGGGCCAGCCCCGTCCGAACAGGGAGGTGCAAACCCTCTGCGCACACCAGCGCAGGCAGAAAGGGCTGGCTGCTCCTGGCTCCTCTGCTCTGGGAGAGGACGGGGGGCTCTGGGCTGGGCAGCGTCCCCGCCACCGACCATCGCACACCAGCCTCGCAGGCGCCGACACCTCCCAGCACAGCAAAGGTAATTGCAAGGCCTCGAGGAGTGGGGTCAGGATAGTCCCAGCACCGTGAGGCTTGTCAGGCAGTGAAGCAACCTCTCATCTCTCTTCAGGTTTTGTACCCCACTGTACTTCAGCTGGAAGCTGGGAAGAACTGGGGAGGGGAGGAGTAGAGCAGCTTAGAAGGGGGCTCAGTTTAGCGGTGAAAAGGGGTCTGGCCAACGGGCAGCCCAGCCCACTCGCTTTCGCCGGCAGCGGAGCACCAGCTCCTCTCCTTCAGAGCTCCTCAGCAGCAGCACCAACGCAGCAGGGAAGGGTTTGAGAAGAACTACTCAAATTTAGCAACCGAGGAGAACAATCCTATTATCCTTGATTAGTTAAAAGCTGGTTTCTGACGAACCCACGCAGTGCCAAATTAGACTGGGTGTGTCGCTTTATGGGTATGACCCAGCAATGATCGCAACCTCAGAGGACTCACAACAGCAGGCGAATGCGTCCGGAGGGCTGGGGAAGGGATCCAGGGCCCAGAACCCTCCTCGCCAAGCAGATACAAACAGAGCACACCCAGGCCTGCCGGAGGGAGAGCCGCCACCGCCGGCCCGAGGAGGGGAGCGGTTTGCTCGGCGAGCGCTTCGGGGAGGCCTGACAATGGCAGGGCCCTGCTATTCGTGACGGGGCTATTTATACTGCTGCTGCATCCGTGCAGCTCCTCTAGGAAGCGTTCCAGCGTCCCGAGCAGCTGATCCGCGAGGAGGAGGGGGAGCAAAGCGGCCAGGAGAGGGGCCAGCCCCAGGCAGGGCACGCAGCAGCGACCGCCTCTGGACAGCTCTGCTGCAGCCTGGCTGGGAGGTGGCACGCTGGATCCTGCCGCTTTCCAGAGCTGGAGCTGCGTTGGGGGGCACGGGGGAACCCTTCTGTCGTGGGCTCCCCCGGTCAGACCCTGCAACGCCCAGTGAGATGCGTGCACGCCATGCCGCGGTGTCACCTGCCCTGCACGCCGGTCACACTTCCGCGGGGCCCCGCTCCCAAGGGACAGCACACTCACCAGCTCGATGCCTTGGGGAAAGGGGTTGTCCTCCCAGTCCTTCTCCGGGAAGCGCTGGAGTATCTGTCCCTGTCCATCCCCGCTCCCTGCAGAGACAAGAGGGGGATTAGAGGGCAGGCAGCAGGTACCCAGCCGGCATTTCAGCCTCCAGTAACGCCAGGCTGGAAGCAACAGCGGGATGCTCTGGCGCTGTGTCGGTCCTCCATGGACAGGGGCAGCACCGAAGAGACCCCGGCCCCTTCCACAAACACAGCTGCACGGCAGCACTGCCCCTGCCAGAGGGAAACGCAGCGATTTTAATAGAGTCATGAGCAAAGAGCTCACAAACTCATTACCTAAAGGAACCTAACAGGCAAAGCAGAAGTGCAGCAGGTCTCTGGTCAAGTTTAAGTTTCCTTCCTTGCGTTGCTAGCACAAGGTCATACACGCAGATTTTGAACCGTAATTCACTGCTCGTTATCTACAGCTTGGCACTTGGCATTTTCCCCAAACAATGGTACCATACTGCTCGGTTTTACTTTCGGGTTCCCCTGGAGCCACCGTTTCTCTGTCGCTTTACAGCACCTGGAGGCTGCGCCGCTGCCGGGGGGAGCACTCCCACCCACGCGTGCCCACCAGCCCACACCAACCCACGTAAAAAAACCTGCTCTTGACCTAGATAATGATCTGATCTAGCTGGCCACGCAAGCATGTGAACTGGCACACCGGGGAGCGGGTCAGCTCTTCTGAGAGTAGCAGCTGGCTCTTGGGACAGCCTGAAGCAACAGCTAAACCACCCCTGAAGCTCGGGTGCCTCCTCACAGCCTGCAAGGCTGGGATGCGCTCCTACGCTGGCCACGTCCTTTCAGCAGCAAAGCTGCACGCAGTAAAACCCTGCTCCAGTGGATCAGGCTGGAGTCTGGGAATCAGAAATCCTGAGAAGGACTTTGCTTTCCACAGGCTAGGCACAGCCACGAAGGGAAGCAGCCCTGTAAAGAAGGACCACCTCAGTCCCTTGCAGAGCTGCCGAGGGATTACTGCATCGTCCCGGGGGACGACCGCCTCTCCCATCCCTTACAGTAACACCTTGCCGCCTTTGGGAGCACGGGCACCTCCGGCCTCCCTCCGGCACAGCCGCATTGTGGCCCTGGGGCTGCTGACGGGGCCAGGTAGCAGGAGGAGCCTCACCAGAAGGCGCGCACCAGCGAAGGGCTATTTTCGGCAGCTAGCCCCGCTTCCACCGCTCTGCTTACCACCAGCCAGCCACAGCTGAATTTAGCAGAACGAGGCATCAGAAAAGATACCACTTATAGTCTGAGGACCAAAATGGAAAGGTCAGTGCCAAGCTGTGAAGAAAATAGTGTCAACCGTCATGTCAACCAGATCTCCCCCCGGCTGGCCTCGCCCCCACGCTCAGACACCACCTCCCCCCGGCCGGGTCCCACGTGCCGCTGACAGCACCGGCCTCTGCAAGGTGCTCACGGCGTTGAGTAAGACCTGCCTCCTCTGAGCACAAACAGCCCAACTCAGGCTCCGCAGGCAGGAAAAACCCTTTTAGGCGCACACGAACAGGTCTCCGACGGCCTGCCCCGGCGAGCTCTCTCAGACCCGTGCCCTCCACGACGGCTTGCTCCAGCAGCCTGGCCACAAGCGCAAGCGTCTTCACCCGCACTCTCGTGGTCGCAAGGGCAATAAGTAAAAGATCATCCTCAACACAAACGTAAAAATCACTCCAGGAGTTTTTTAGAGCAAGGGGAAACTTGGCCCCCTGGGTTTTCTCAAACAGAAACACTGCCACACTATCTAGCGACCTGTGGGCTTGGTACATCCTGATTTTAGCTACTGTCACCAAGCAGCCTGACTTACGAATTCTGGCCAGCCAGGCTGCCAGGCGCTTTCCTCAGCTACTCCTTACGCAGCTTGATCCTTGCCTTCCTACTTCCCATCATTCAACACACGCAGCATCCAAGCTGCTCGCCAGCCATATCGGGCTGCCGATCAGCGTGCCCCTTCCTGCGGAGGAGAGCCAGAGCAGCCCCGCCGATTCTTCTGCTGTCCACGGCCGAGATGCCTGGGAAAACACGTGTGCCTGCGAACATCGGCCTTCACACAGCTGCTTCGCTTCGCGTCTTCCTTCCTGCCTCCTCCTGCCACTGCGCTGCAAAAAGGCCAGTGCGACTTAAGGTGACACCTGGTCGCTGTTCCTGGGGCAGCCTGTTACGGTCTAAATTAGCGTTAAGCTATATTTGGAAGTTTATGAGATGTTATCATAATACAGGAAATTCTAAATAAGCAAAAAGTTAAACACTCAGCTGACACAACACAACCAGATGACCTTAACTCTCGGGCAGGCCAGCAGCGGTGAGCGCTGGCACGCCAGGGTCGCTCTCCGGGAACGGCCGGTTCTCAGCCCGGCGGGGTCATGGCCAAGCGAGAGACTCCCCGTCGCTCCACTCACTCTCAGTGTATCTTAAGTGACGTGACAAGAGAAGCCCGGAGTGAATGTCCTGGAGAAAGACTAAGCCAGGACTCCACCTCCCGGGACCCCAGGCCATGTTTCCAGAGTGATTCCAGTCCCCCGCAGAGGGGGTCTCCGCCTTCCCTGGAAAACTCACCCAGCAACTGCCCACCGGCTCACGGGGAAAGAGCAGCAGGCTGGCGCTGCCGTACTGCACGGGGCACAGCAGCCGGCGCTGCCGCTCGTCTGGCCAAGGCAGAACCCAACCGTGCGGCATCTTCTCCAGCCGCTTCAGGAGCTGGACCTTCTCTGTGGAGGCTGCTGCGACGACGGAGTGAAGAGCGTCACAGGAGAAGTGAATTTCCATGTGCTTTTTAGGCAAAGGATCTTGTTTGGAATGAGTCCTTTTCCGACACTCACACTTGAAGCCCTCTGCTCTTAACAGCAAAGGTTACTGAAAGCACGGGAGGGTGTTTCACCAAGCAGCACGGTGCAACCCCAACAGTCAGTCTCAAGAAATCAGTCCTCCTGCAGGCTCAGACACGACTCCCACACCCCTGAACCTCGAAAATTCGGGATGATGTAATACAGGGGAATGAGGAACTTGCAAGTCCTCAACACACGAGCAAGAGATGCTTCAGAATCCCAGACTGGCGGGGGCTGGAACGGCCCCCTGGAGCTCACCCCGTCCCACCCCTGCTGGAGCAGGCACCCCCAGAGCAGGGGCACAGGGCCGCATCCAGGCGGGGGGTGAATGTCTCCAGGGAAGGGACCCCACAGCCTCTCTGGGCAGCCTGTGCCCCTGCTCTGGCACCCGCACAGGGAAGGGGTTTGGCCTCATGTTCAGGTGGAGCTTCCCGTGTTCCAGCTTGTGCCCGTGGCCCCTTGGCCTGGCGTTGGGCACCGCTGAAAAGAGCCCGGCCCCATCCCCCTGACACCCGCCCTTCGGGTATTTATAAGCACTGATGAGATCCCCCCTCAGCCTTCTCCTCTCCAGGCTGAACAAGCCCAGGTCTCTCAGCCTTTCCTCACAAGGGAGATGCTCCAGCCCCTGATCCCCTTGGCAGCTCTGCGCTGGCCTTGCTCCAGCAGTTCCCTGTCCTTCTTGAACTGGGGGGCCCAGACCTGGACCCTTCAGCCTCCCTTCACTCCTGGCTCCCAGCACCGAGGCTGGGGGCTGCCTGGCTCTGCCGGGAGAGCGCAGGGGAATCATTTCAAACATGGAACTGTTTTGGCAGCTCATCCCCGGTGCTGACACAACTGCAGCATTGCTTTGAAGTGTCATTAGCAGAGGCTTCCAAGAGCTGCCCAGTATCCCAAAGCAGAAATGATTTTAAAAGTTTAGCTCTTTCAAAGCATCATCAAGTTCTTCGTGCACCAGAGCACTGACCCACTGACCGTAGTTATTGAGGTGACTTCTGGCAAAACAGTATTAACCCACAAGGCACGAAGCCATGAAACACAAGCTGCAAGGGGACCTGAAGCTTCTGCCAAGAGCACTTACTGCTAAGATCTGCAGTAAGCGATGCAACATCCCCCAGCCATGCCTGCAAGCCTGCTCCATCGGACGTAAATCAGGCAGCAGCCCTGGGCTACAGAGCAGGTTGCTGATGGTGTTCTTGGAACAAGCAACGATCCACACAAGCCTCGCAGGGATGCGAGCGGTATCAAACAGTGGTGGGGCAACCACCCCGCAACCAGCACGAGCTATTGCACCAACCGGCGTTGTGGTCTGACTAACCTGCCAGCACATCCCTCGGCAACGCGCCGTTCTACCTGCGAAGCGGGGTGGTGGCTCCTGGCGCGAGGGCACGGGAGCGCAGCCGCCCAGGGAGAAACAGGGCATCGCACAGGGTCTGGAAGGAAACAAGCGCTCTCTTTAGAGAAGCCCCGTGCATGAGATTCTCACCCAAAACGTGCAGGCTGTATTTATTACACACCAGCACCTGACTACCCAGGAAGGCTGGAATTAAAAACCAAAACCGCTGTGTTCAGCTGCCATGACAAACTGTAATGAGATGGGGTCAGGGACGATGTGGTGTGCAGAGCGAGGTCCGGGAGGCTCTGGCAGGCTCCACGCTCCCCCTCTGCGGCTTTCCAGGGCGACGGGGAGCAGCACACCCTCGCTGCAGTCCATCAAAGCTGAGCCCAAGCCAGATCACGCTTCAGCACCTGGCTGCATGACGCCTGTGACAAGGAAGCAAAGGCAGGAAGCTCCCCCGGTTCACGCCTGCCCAGCAAACAGGAAAGGTCTGCCAGGGGCGAGGGAGCGAGCAGTCCAAGGCTGCAATCTCTACGAAGCTTCGGCAAGCATCGCGGCTCCCCGGGCACGCCCAGCCGCTCAGCTGCAGGCTGCGCCTCCGACCGGCAGGCAGACGGCGCGCTGCGGGACAGAGCGCCGCAAACGCTGCGGTCTGAGCTGCAGGTGCACAGCAGCCCGCGCGGATCGCACGGGGGCTGCAGGCAACCCTCAGATCCCAATCCCCAGCCCACAAAACTATCAAACAAGCTACTGCAGTTCTTCCAGTCATCACAAAGAGCTGTGTCCCCCCTTCCTCATACTTCCACTTCTCTTCCTCCATATGATGCAATTCACTTTTTAGGGAAAAGTAACTCAACAGCTTGAAATTGTGTGGGCTTTTCCCCTTTTTAGTCAATAACTTTCAGCTCTCCCAAGCGGAGACGGACAGGAGACGAGCTGCAGCCACAACGGCTGCTGGAGGACATCTCAGCAGGATCCTGGGCTGGCCAGCAGACCCGTCCTCACGGGGACGGACACCTGCCTGCAGCCCCACGGCTCCCACCGAGCTCTCCGAGCTGCACGGTTCTCCTCTCAGGCATGCCAACCAGGAAATACAATTTTATTTTCCACTCTAACAACCAAACCTGTTTCACTTTCAGATATAACCATTACAGGCCAAGTCATCGCTGGCTCTTAGTTCCCCTGCTCTGCCCATCACGGCTCGCCCCAAAAGAGCAGTTCCAGAGGCAGGGTCCAGAGAAACACCTTCTTCTCGCTTCTTTCATTCTCAGTATGAGAGAGGCACCTTTGAGATCTTCCCTAGCTGTGTGATCTTCACACCTAGGCTTCTGTGTTCAGCCCACTGGCCTCAAAGCTTCCAACAAGAAGACTTATGCTGACCTGATGAGAAAGACAGGACCACCGCTTAGCGCTCCTGTTAACCGGGAGTCAGCACCTGCAGGAGTGGAGAAGCTGGGATATTCTACCCCATGGGCACCAGCTCCTCCTTCCAGGGGCACGGGGGCAAGCTTTGGGGATTTATAAAACAACAGAGAGAGAGAAAGGCAGAAATAGGGATTCAGAGCCAAGCCCAGCAAAGCCATCCTCGTCCTAGAGACTGAAGTCCTCCCCCCGTCCCACAAAACCCACCGCACCAGCGGGCACGGCAGCCCCAGAACAACACGAAGGACAATGACTGCACTGTTCCCTCATTACATATTTATGAAAGGAGCACGAAGAATGGCTTTTCTATGGAGGAAAACAAAAGGGCTGTGTGCGGGGCTGGCGGGGCTGGGTCTGGCCCATTCCTCCCGGCCACCCCATGGCTGCCACCCTCCCGGGCACCCCGAGCCCTCCCCTGGGGAAAACCCACCCACCCCAAACCAACCAAGCAGACTGCCTTCGTCCCTGCACACCGGCCACGAGCAACATCCCTCTGGCATGGGAGGAGATGCTCCTGCCCCCGCCAGACCATGCCATGCCATCCCGGCAGCGCCGGCCGCGGCTGGCAGCACCGCGGGGGCCGTCCACCCGTGCGGACACCCCGGGGGGCTCAGCTCACCCCCGCAGCCGGCTGGGGAGAGAGCTCGTTCTACTGCCACATGCATGAAGTGGCACTTACTGGACCCCCACTGTCCCCCCCAGCTCCCCCAGAAGACCAAGTCCCTGCTGCAGGCAGGGCTGCCTCTTCTGTCTGCACGCGGAGGCCAGCAAGGCAGACGAGTAAGTAATCCAGACAAAGAAGTAATCCACACGTTCTCCTTCGCTTCACGTTTTAGTGCAACTTCACCGGAGAAGAAACTTGGGGAGAGACAAAGCTCGGCCCTGTCCCAGACTGCGGGAACACCAGATGCCTGCGCAGCAGCCGAGCCACCGGCACCTCGCGCACGGCCACGGACCGGAGGCAGATTTGAACCAGATGCAGAACGTGCACCCAGCAGCAAGTCTGCAGGCCGGGAGCAGGATGACACACAACCTTTCGGCTCTTACAAAGGTCCCCTTGATGGTATTATTTAAGGCAAAAGTATCTAGAAAGAGACAAAGTCACACCCAGAACACCAACTCCTGCCCTGAGTATATTTAAAAAAAAAAAAAGAAATAGGGAAAAAATGAACTCATTCTGTTTAATGATCGCTTTGGTGATGTCTGAGGACATGTTTGACATCTGTAAACACAAGATGATAAAGATCAGAAGGACAAACAGTTTGGGATGGGACTGAATGCAGAACCGGTGGCAAAGCAAACTCTACACGCAACTGCGATCACAACACGACCAACTCTTTACTGGGAGAGTTCCCTCCAATGATGGAACACCTCCCAAAGGCAGGCAAAATATTCCATTCTTGGGTCACTCACTCTCAGATAAAACATCCTTGAGGAGAGTCAGTGGGACCATCGCTGCCCGGCCGGCGCGGGGTGGTGAGGACCCGCTGGTGTCTTCCCAGCACAGCGCTTCCACTGAAAGTCACCACTCTCGGAGGTTCTTCTGGATGAGCCACTTGGTAATGAGATGTTTATAGAAGAGCTAAAATTAAAGCCCCTGAAGAACTGGACGGCGTTGTTCTCCCTCACAGGGCTCTTCACCTTTCTATTTTCACGCCATTCCTTCCCCGGGCCCCCGCTCCCATCCCCGAGCTGTCATTACCGTCTTCAAACCTGTTCTTACTCACGGTCAAATTTAAGGCTGAGAAGTGTCGGCGAGACACCCCATCACCCACCGGGCAGCGGGTGTGTGGCACCGGCCCAGCGAGCAGGCAGAGCAGGCAGGGAGGGCAGAGCAGGCAGCCCCAGGAGCAGGCAGGGTGGGCAGAGCAGGCAGCCCCAGGAGCGGGCAGGGTGGGCAGAGCAGGCAGCCCCAGGAGCGGGCAGGGCAGGCAGAGCAGGCAGCCCCAGGAGCAGGCAGGGTGGGCAGAGCAGGCAGCCCCAGGAGCGGGCAGAGTGGGCAGAGCAGGCAGCCCCAGGAGCGGGCAGGGCAGGCAGAGCAGGCAGCCCCAGGAGCGGGCAGGGCGGGCAGAGCAGGCAGCCCCAGGAGCGGGCAGGGCGGGCAGAGCAGGCAGCCCCAGGAGCGGGCAGAGCAGGCAGCCCCAGGAGCGGGCAGAGCAGGCAGCCCCAGGAGCGGGCAGGGCAGGCAGCCCCAGGAGCGGGCAGGGCAGGCAGAGCAGGCAGCCCCAGGAGCGGGCAGGGTGGGCAGAGCAGGCAGCCCCAGGAGCGGGCAGAGCAGGCAGCCCCAGGAGCGGGCAGAGCAGGCAGCCCCAGGAGCGGGCAGGGCAGGCAGAGCAGGCAGCCCCAGGAGCGGGCAGGGTGGGCAGAGCAGGCAGCCCCAGGAGCGGGCAGGGCGGGCAGAGCAGGCAGCCCCAGGAGCGGGCAGGGCAGGCAGAGCAGGCAGCCCCAGGAGCGGGCAGGGTGGGCAGAGCAGGCAGCCCCAGGAGCGGGCAGAGCAGGCAGCCCCAGGAGCGGGCAGGGCAGGCAGAGCAGGCAGCCCCAGGAGCGGGCAGGGCGGGCAGAGCAGGCAGCCCCAGGAGCGGGCAGAGCAGGCAGCCCCAGGAGCGGGCAGGGTGGGCAGAGCAGGCAGCCCCAGGAGCGGGCAGGGTGGGCAGAGCAGGCAGCCCCAGGAGCGGGCAGGGCGGGCAGAGCAGGCAGCCCCAGGAGCGGGCAGGGCAGGCAGAGCAGGCAGCCCCAGGAGCGGGCAGAGCAGGCAGCCCCAGGAGCGGGCAGAGCAGGCAGAGCAGGCAGCCCCAGGAGCAGGCAGGGTGGGCAGAGCAGGCAGCCCCAGGAGCGGGCAGAGCAGGCAGAGCAGGCAGAGCAGGCAGCCCCAGGAGCGGGCAGAGCAGGCAGAGCAGGCAGCCCCAGGAGCAGGCAGAGCGGGCAGAGCAGGCAGCCCCAGGAGCGGGCAGGGTGGGCAGAGCAGGCAGCCCCAGGAGCGGGCAGGGCAGGCAGAGCAGGCAGCCCCAGGAGCGGGCAGGGCAGGCAGAGCAGGCAGCCCCAGGAGCGGGCAGAGCAGGCAGAGCAGGCAGCCCCAGGAGCGGGCAGAGCGGGCAGAGCAGGCAGCCCCAGGAGCGGGCAGGGCAGGCAGAGCAGGCAGCCCCAGGAGCGGGCAGAGCAGGCAGAGCAGGCAGCCCCAGGAGCGGGCAGGGTGGGCAGAGCAGGCAGCCCCAGGAGCGGGCAGGGTGGGCAGAGCAGGCAGCCCCAGGAGCGGGCAGAGCAGGCAGAGCAGGCAGCCCCAGGAGCGGGCAGGGCAGGCAGAGCAGGCAGCCCCAGGAGCGGGCAGGGTGGGCAGAGCAGGCAGCCCCAGGAGCGGGCAGAGCGGGCAGAGCAGGCAGCCCCAGGAGCGGGCACAGCGGGCAGAGCAGGCAGCCCCAGGAGCGGGCAGGGTGGGCAGAGCAGGCAGCCCCAGGAGCGGGCAGAGCAGGCAGCCCCAGGAGCGGGCAGGGTGGGCAGAGCAGGCAGCCCCAGGAGCGGGCAGGGCAGGCAGAGCAGGCAGCCCCAGGAGCGGGCAGAGCAGGCAGAGCAGGCAGCCCCAGGAGCGGGCAGGGCGGGCAGAGCAGGCAGCCCCAGGAGCGGGCAGGGCAGGCAGAGCAGGCAGCCCCAGGAGCGGGCAGGGCAGGCAGAGCAGGCAGCCCCAGGAGCGGGCAGGGTGGGCAGAGCAGGCAGCCCCAGGAGCGGGCAGGGCGGGCAGAGCAGGCAGCCCCAGGAGCGGGCAGAGCAGGCAGAGCAGGCAGCCCCAGGAGCGGGCAGGGTGGGCAGAGCAGGCAGCCCCAGGAGCGGGCAGAGCAGGCAGCCCCAGGAGCGGGCAGAGCAGGCAGCCCCAGGAGCGGGCAGGGTGGGCAGAGCAGGCAGCCCCAGGAGCGGGCAGAGCAGGCAGAGCAGGCAGCCCCAGGAGCGGGCAGGGTGGGCAGAGCAGGCAGCCCCAGGAGCGGGCAGAGCAGGCAGAGCAGGCAGCCCCAGGAGCGGGCAGAGTGGGCAGAGCAGGCAGCCCCAGGAGCGGGCAGAGCAGGCAGAGCAGGCAGCCCCAGGAGCGGGCAGAGCGGGCAGAGCAGGCAGCCCCAGGAGCGGGCAGGGCGGGCAGAGCAGGCAGCCCCAGGAGCGGGCAGGGCGGGCAGAGCAGGCAGCCCCAGGAGCGGGCAGAGTGGGCAGAGCAGGCAGCCCCAGGAGCGGGCAGGGTGGGCAGAGCAGGCAGCCCCAGGAGCGGGCAGAGCAGGCAGCCCCAGGAGCGGGCAGGGCGGGCAGAGCAGGCAGCCCCAGGAGCGGGCAGGGTGGGCAGAGCAGGCAGCCCCAGGAGCGGGCAGGGCGGGCAGAGCAGGCAGCCCCAGGAGCGGGCAGGGTGGGCAGAGCAGGCAGCCCCAGGAGCGGGCAGAGCAGGCAGAGCAGGCAGCCCCAGGAGCGGGCAGGGCAGGCAGAGCAGGCAGCCCCAGGAGCGGGCAGGGCAGGCAGAGCAGGCAGCCCCAGGAGCGGGCAGGGTGGGCAGAGCAGGCAGCCCCAGGAGCGGGCAGGGCGGGCAGAGCAGGCAGCCCCAGGAGCGGGCAGAGCAGGCAGAGCAGGCAGCCCCAGGAGCGGGCAGGGTGGGCAGAGCAGGCAGCCCCAGGAGCGGGCAGAGCAGGCAGAGCAGGCAGCCCCAGGAGCGGGCAGGGCGGGCAGAGCAGGCAGCCCCAGGAGCGGGCAGGGCGGGCAGAGCAGGCAGCCCCAGGAGCGGGCAGAGTGGGCAGAGCAGGCAGCCCCAGGAGCGGGCAGGGTGGGCAGAGCAGGCAGCCCCAGGAGCGGGCAGAGCAGGCAGCCCCAGGAGCGGGCAGGGCGGGCAGAGCAGGCAGCCCCAGGAGCGGGCAGGGTGGGCAGAGCAGGCAGCCCCAGGAGCGGGCAGGGCAGGCAGAGCAGGCAGCCCCAGGAGCGGGCAGAGCAGGCAGAGCAGGCAGCCCCAGGAGCGGGCAGGGCGGGCAGAGCAGGCAGCCCCAGGAGCGGGCAGAGAGTGGCCCAGAGGCAACTGGGGACCGGACCTGCCCCGGGGCAGCACCACACTGCAGGGAGGTAAGGCGGCAGCACCAGGAGCTGCGAGGTGCAGACTCACTGGGGTCAGACATGTGGGCAAACCCCTGCAGGCCATGGACTCGTGGCTGACAACCCAGGGAGCCCCCATGGGCCTGCGGTGACATGGAGCTGGTCGCTCTCCCACCACCCCAGCGCCCCGTGGAAAGGTCTGCTCAACCTCCCAACAAGGTGGAAGCCGCTGCTCTTGCCCAAGCATGATGCTTTCAGGACGACACTCGGCTGCCTCAACACATGCCCCAGAGCAAACAGCTGAACGAGCCAGGAAAGATCCGGGAATATGGGACCGGTCCAGTGCAGGAGGGAGCATCTCGGCTGGACCTCCCTTTCAGAATGAAATAAATCATCCTGCGCAGGGAGCTGGAGACAAAGATTTACTGCCGTCTACAAAACAAACCGCAGATTTGGAGACGAGGCACGGTTCATGCTGATATGGAGTGTCGCTCCTTTATAAAGCTTTACTGTTCCTTGAGCTGATGCCAAGAGGAGAGCTGTATTTATCTTTAGAAACATTAAGGCATAAGAGGAAGTAATTAAAAAAAAAAAAAATCTGCCTGTTTCCGAGAGCTCGTCCCAGGAAAGTGCTGTTCGGGGCCCGGAGGGTTACTGGCAGGGAGACAGAGATAAGCGTTTTACAGCTGCCTGCCACTTGGTTCACCCATAGCCATTTCTGGAAATGCTCCCTGCCACTGCTAACAGGAAGCCCTTCATAAATACCTTGGGCTTGACACGACCAGCAGAGCCTCCACACAAACAGAGGGCCCCCAGCCCACCCGAACCACCACGCAACAGCGTGCCTTGTTCACCCCCGGCTGCTGCAGAGAGCACCCGCTCCTCCCAGCCCACGTGGGGACGCGGCGGCCCCTTCGCAGGAGCCCTCCACGAGAACGGTGCCAAGCCACGACGGCCCAGGAGCTGCGTTAAGGCATAAACACGCTGCAAAATCACGAGCTGCAACGTGACGGTGCCAGCCGCTTGGACGGAGAAGGAGAGATGGGCGTCACAGGGGTTCCTCCAAACCAGGAGGGGCCCAGAGGGATGCGGAGCTACGGAAGCTGCTGGGAGCAGCATCCTCCGCCCAGCACCGGCAACTGATAAACGCTCATGTGAACTTTGGGTTTTATTCTCTCTTGAGGGAGGAACTGGCTCCAAACACCAGGTCCTGGCTGCTCGAGCTGTGTGCTCCACCTGAAGCAGAGGCGACGGCCTCACACCCTGAGGCAGGGGAGGCATGGGCTGACCAGACACAGACCCCCATCCCACTCCTGGAAATGCTGCGAGGCTCTCCCTTAGCCTAACCTCACTGAAAATAGCTTTGCCCAGCTTATACTTTGCAGGCAGGTTAGATTTGCAACTGAACTCCCAAATCTCTGTGAACCACAGCTTGAAAGCCACCATTTTAGTGAATGTTACTGGAGAATCCGGTTTGTCAAAAAGCAAGACAAAGTTGTATCCCAGCCCCGCGCTTGTGCTGCAGGGGGAATCCCCACCCAGCATCAACTCTCCAACCCCGAGCCTCTGCAAACGCCTGTCTGGAAGGGCCGAGAGCAGCAGCAAAGAGTCAGACCTTACCAAGGGGCCTGCAGAGGACTCTCAGTCCTCAACCAGGGGAAACGATTCCCGACACTGACTGCCCCACTCCGGCCCTCTCCATTCACCGCGGCCTCACTGAGGTGGAAATAGTGATCTCTTGTGCAAGCAAAGCACTCTGAACGATGAGATTGCCCTACACAGGGCGTCTTACAACTTCAGATTCAGTTATCTGAAAGAATAGAAAAAAACATCGTTCTCAATCTCCCAACTGCTATCGGGCATTTGAAGATTGTCTCAAGTGCCGCTTCCTCAGCGGAGCATCCTCGGAGCAGGAGGACAGCTTTGCCGAGGGCACAGCGCAGCAGGCACGCCGCGGGCAGCGAGCGCGGGCAGGGACGCCGCAGGCAGCTCTCATGGCGACACGCTCACCGGACCGAGATACACCGAGAAGGCTTTCATCTCCTCCACGCACTGCCGCCGGTGCTCGCACGGCTGGGCTGAGCCCTTGCTGCGCCGGCTCAAGCGCAGCTCAGCCGTCTGCAGTTGTGGGAAGGAGCTCTGCCTGATCCAGGCCGCTACTGGAACGGACTCGAGCTGTTTGCTGACGGGGGCCTGGTAACGCCGCACGCAGACCGAACGCTGAGCACGCCACTGCTCCTCCAGCTTCAGGGCTGTGAGATACTGGGCACCGCTGAGCAGCTGGAGGGACAGCACAGGATAACGGGGACGGTTTCAGAAAGCACCACTTCCTTGGCAATGCGCACGCTTGTGGGCCTCCAGCGAATTCCTGGCACCGGGTGAGCCTCGCTGCTTTGGGTGCCCCGCTAGCGCTGCCTCGCAGACGCTAAAGGTGGAGAAAGGTTTCGGAGCAGCGTGGAGAGGAGAGCACGGCACAGCTGCTGGGAGTCAGTGACGGCTTCAGCCGGGGGGGTACAGGAACTCTGGAAGGGAGGAACTTCTCTTCTCCAGTGATTTACCATAACAGGTATTTTCAGTGCAGAACAGCTGATGTTTGGGGGATACAAATCTCGTGATTTACCTGTGCTTCTGATCAAACACTCCACGATCCAAATCAGAGCAGAGCTGCCCTCACAGCACGCATGAACTGAGAGCGCTGCTCCCCAGCCAGTGCACTCGTGTCCGAGCTGGGGCAGCGGCGGGGGGCCCTGTCTGCTCAAAAACTACGCCCCCTCCAAGTGGCAATCATTAAGAAATCCACTAACAAGCCTTGCCAGCGCAGCATTAAGTTTGACCCTCACCCTTCCCCGGCACAGAGCAGCATGAACTCAGAAAGAGGAAGCGACAGTACATGCCAGCATCATCTTAATTATCTTTTTTACCCCACTTCCTCCTCGCCCTGGAGAGGCTGCGGTGCGATGCTCGGTGCTGAAGAGCGGGTGCAGCAGCCCGATGAGCTCAGCGGAGCTGCAAGGGCTGATCGGCGGCGCAGGATGCTCCATCCACCCCCTTGCCCGCCCTCCCCAGCACCCGCGGATCGACGCCCGGAGCAGGGGCTGCGCAGGGTACATCACTCCTGCCCACGCGCCTTGTCGTGGGAGCTGTGGCATTAACTTGCAATATAGGAGCAGCATGAGCATCAAAACAGGTCACAAAAGCCTGCATTAGACAGATTGTGGCTGTCTGGAGGTGAAGAGGTTGTACATCCCAGTAGATGCAGGGTTATACTTACATGAAACAGGCCCAAAACTGAGTGTCTCCTTTCCAACACAGACTAAGCAACAAGATTTTTAGCCTGATGTAGTGTCAGCATGCACAGCTCCCAAGCACACTGCTGTCACGGTGTACGGAGTCATAATGCGAGAGGAGACCTCACTATGTATAACCTAATCCAGTCCTTCCATGTCTACAGCCAGCCACACATGTTCCAAAGCCCCGTGTCTGAAATGGTTATCAGATCCCACAATTAACCAAAGGTTTTTCTGAGGAACAGGCGTGGTGTTTGGATGCAGCCCAGGGCTCAGGCTGATCCCAGCAGCCAGGCAGCACCGCTGGCTGCAAGCACATCCCTGGCTCAGCCAGAGAGCAGGCTCACGGCACGGGACGTGCCCGTCACAAGCCCCACAGTCCAGACCTCCTTCCTGCAACAAAAATAACGCCTCGCTGGGCTAGATGGGACGGCACTGAGAGCCGTGGCTAGTGCAGCACCCAGGGCGGACGCTGCTGCTCAAATCCTCCTCGCGGGAGGGGACCCAGCGCCCACCGGGAGCTCTGCGCTAGAAAAGGACTGTGTCTTGGTGCAGGGATGGGGGCTGGTTTTCCCTGCCCCAATTTTAGCATCCCTTCCTCTGTGCCAGCGCGGCCAGGGACAGGGCTCCTGCCGGCCAGCCCGACCGCGGCCAGCGGAACCGTCCCGCCGAGCTGCACCTCGGTAATCCCCGGCGGTCACATGCCGGCACAGAGCAAACAGCGCGGCCCACGCACGGCTCCGCGGGCGCGTGGCGAGGCACGGGGAGAGCTGCTAAAAGTGTTCTGGGGAGGAACCTGTTCTATTTTTTCCTGATGCCAAATTCCAGTTACTTCCCAGGGGAGCTATTAGCCGGCTCCACTGGCACCCTGTCCCGATAATTACAGGGCCACGCCACCAACATTTACCCAGGGCCTAAAAACAGCACGTGCTGCGCCGATGGCTTCTCCAGCCCCGCCACAGCCCGGCAGCGGGGACCCGCCGGTCCCTCCAGAAACCCGCTCTGGCCATGCAGACAGGACACGGTGGCTGGGCACACCCCAGCTCAGGGAGCAGCCGTGGGGACGCGCCGCACCTCTGCGACCCACCGTTATTTTCAGTCTTAAAGTTTGGGATGTTATGGCAGCACAGGCTTTCCGAGTGCTCCAGCCCACGGTGCACAGAGGCCTCGGGGAGAATCACAGAAAGCAGCTTATTCACTTCAAAAATGACATGGGAGCTGTGCACATCTCGAAACACAGCACAACATTCCCTTCCAGCTGAGCCACGCGGGGCATGGACAGACGTGCCGACTTGCCAGGTCCTTGGCCCAGGATCACAGTTCCAGGGCATCGAAGGGCATCTCTGGCAGGAGTAATTCAGCACTGGACAGTAAATGTGAAGTTTTAACGAAGGAGGGTCCAAGTGCTTCAGTGTGGCTAAAAACTCAGTGTGAGACACCCTCTAGTCACACGTTTGTGATGAACACCATGGCGCAGACATTACGGCTCTCCCACTCATCACGAGGATCCCCGCCTGTGCATTCAACTGAGCTCCATTTGCTTTCCACCCTCGCTGCCGAGGTCCCTCGCACAGGGCTGCATCCCTGGCCGTGCCCTTCCCACACAGCTCTGCCACCGCCTCTGCCACGTCACTGCCCCAGCCAGCCGGGCCCCAAGGATCCCACTGCAGCTCCTCGTGCCTTCGCCAGGGCAGGCGGCACGTGCTGTCGGGGCACAAAAGCCACCACTGGTACAACAGCCACCCCAGCACAGAGCTTTGGCCCCACGACATTGCTCCGGGCAGGAGGGGCTCATCCTGTTTGGCTCAGCGTTGTAACAACCCGACTGCCACCAGGTCCCATCCGTGCAGGTCACACGTGCCCCGTCATGCCCACGGCTGGCTGCATGGCACAGGCTCTGGGAAAATCAATGAATCCCAGACTGGTGGGGGCTGGCAGGGACCTCTGGAGCTCACCCCGTCCCACCCCCTGCGTGAGCAGGCACACCCAGAGCAGGGGCACAGGGCCGCGTCCAGGCGGGGGGTGAATGTCTCCAGGGAAGGGACCCCACAGCCTCTCTGGGCAGCCTGTGCCCCTGCTCTGACACACGCACAGCAAAGGGGTTTGGCCTCATGTTCAGGGGGAACTTCCCGTGTTCCAGCTTGTGCCCGTGGCCCCTTGGCCTGGCGTTGGGCACCGCTGAAAAGAGCCCGGCCCCATCCCCCTGACACCCACCCTTCAGATATTTATAAGCATTGATGAGATCCCCCCTCAGCCTTCTCCTCTCCAGGCTGAACAAACCCAGGTCTCTCAGCCTTTCCTCACAAGGGACATGCTCCAGCCCCTGATCCCCTTGGCAGCTCTGCGCTGGCCTTGCTCCAGCAGTTCCCTGCCCTTCTTGAACTGGGGAGTCCAGAACTGGACGCAGCCCCCCAGATGTGGCCTCACTGGGGCAGAGCAGAGGGGGAGGAGAACCTCCCTCACCCTGCTGGCCACACTCCTTTTAATGCACCCCAGGACACCGCTGGCCCCCTTGGCCCCAAGGGCCCGGTGCTGGCTCAGGGTCACCTCGCTGCCCCCCAGCACTGCCAGGGCCTTCTCAGCAGAGCCGCTCTCCAGCAGGTCCCCCCCAGCCTGGGTTGGTGGAGAGGCTCTGCACTGTCACCTCCCTCTCCCAGGACACCGGCACTGGCTTCCTGCAGGGCCGTGCTTCCAGCATCGCCCTCGCTCTCAGCCTGCAGAGCAAAAGCGGAAAGCAGCCTCTGAGCTTCCCAAATGCCTGGCGGGGAGGGGACACCAGCCTCAGGCGGCTGGCTGACAAGAGAGGCGGGACGGCACAGAGCTGCACCCTGCTCCTCGGCAAACCCGCACCACCCTGAAGCCAGAACCTGACGGGCAGCGGTGCCCGAGCACCTGCGGGATGGCCTTGGCGTAAGCCCATCTACATTCCACTCTAGGGTGATCCTAAACTGGAACAGCCCTCGCCTCCCAAAATCCTCCGTGAATCCCGGCACACTGTCCGGGAACGTCAGGCACACGCAGCTGGTGACCTGCCCCGGGACCCGCACCTCCTCCCAGCACCATCGTGGAAATGACGACCGAAACCACGCTGCTGCTGCAGCCACCGCCGGCGGGGTTCGGCTCACCGCATCCAGCGCCACGGGGGTCAGGAGCTGCTTGAGAACGGGGCAGCTGAGTGCTGTGGGCCAGACAAATAACGCTGCCAGGAATCCACGGGAAGGAAAACTCCCCTTGCAGGCCACGGGCAGCAGGAATGGCAACGTAAACAGCGAGTGCGAACAGCCCTCACGTCATGCTGGATCCCTTTCGAGGCACGCTGCAGACAACCATCGATGGGGCGAGGACAGGCAGGGCAGGAGCTGCCCTGAACCCCCATCAGCTACCCCTGCTCAGCACAGGGCAGCCTGCCACGCACACTGGTAAGAGCAGGAGGGGACAGACATGCACCCCTTGACGTCTCACCTGCCCATGCCATCCCCAGCCCTCCCGGATGGAGGCTGCGAGCTCCCGCACACGAAGCCCACAAGCAGAGGGGAACAGCAGCCCCTCGCTTCCCCAGCCCAGCAGGCACGGCTCGCTCTCCTCGCCAAGAGCAGGGGCTTGCGGGAAGCCCACAGCTGCGGAGCGGGGTTTATAGCACGGATGGGCTTTCCCCACCAAAACACCCGTCGGCACTCTGCTTTCTGATGGCAGGTCAGCCTCGCCCAGCATCACGTACGGCGACGAATTTTCACTGTTCTGAACTCTGACCTAAGCACAGGCTTCTCCCACTGCATTAGCTAAATTTTTGTGTTTTGAGACAAACCTGCTTTCACTACTTTATTCCACTCCCTGATGCTCTCCAGAGCTACAGTACCCAGAAGCACACAGCACCGAAGCATCACCACACCGATCACAGACTTGCAGTGCTGATCAAGACGCTTCTACATCTTTCCAGCGTCAAACCCAAAGGCGAGGGTTTCTGTTTAGTGCTGAGGACTGAGAAATGAGCCAAACTTGCCCCATGCACACGGACCAGCAGGACCTGCCCCTCACCGCTGGACTGCACATGTCCTGCTGCTGCACCTCTACAGCCTGACCCACGGCCAACTCCAGACAAGCATCGCCATCCACCAAAGCCACTTGTTAATTACTGCCCCTCCTGCAATCAGCGCATTTCAGTCCCTTCGCTAACCAGTTCAGAATACACTGGAAAGCAGGCAAGGACAGAGGGAAAAACACCCCAACAAGCAAGGGGAGAAGACTGTTCTTCATTGGGTCACACGTGAACACCCCAAGTCCCCCCTTTTCAAGCATGCCAGGGAAGAAGGAGGCATGATCTAAGCACTAGCTCAGTTTGCCTCAACCCTACAGAGATCATCTACACCCAGAGTCTGCAAGGATCGACATCTCCCACAACTGCAGAAGGAGCTTTTGTTCTGGTGCTGCAGGGAGGAACAACGGGGCCAGAGCTGCCATCAGACTGGGGAGCACGGCACCTTCGGTGGGGGGGAGGGTGGAAAACCGCGCTGAGAGTGACAGCACTGAGGACTGCCAGAATATGATATACAGAAACTAGAACCAAGGTCAGCTTCCACAGGTGCCTGAGCTGGAGTCGGCAGTGCCAGTACTACAAAGCGACTTGCTTTGAGTGTTGAAATGGGAGGAAATGTCGTACTTGTTACTAACCCTGCTAGAAAGCACTGCCATCAGCACACCGACCGGTCTGGTACAACGCACGGACGAGCACATCGACCTTACTGAACAGCTGCTGTCCACAGCACGACTCGCCATCGGAAAGGCTCTTCCAGAGACCTCTGTGCTCAGTCCACCCTGTGGCACTTTGGCTGCCCTGAAGCGATTGTGCAAGGCAGCGATCACTCCGTCAGCTCTCCAACTCCAACCAGAAGGACCCAAGTTGGAAAATAACTTAGCCAGGCAGTGCAGGATGAACTCCCAGGCAGCTGTAATTGCACAAGTCAGATATAGCCTCCCACCAGACTCCTCCATGTGTGCCTGGTGGGGAGCAGCACCTTATTTCGGGGTCGGGAGGTCCAGTGCATGGTTGAGGCAGCGGGTGCTCACGGACTGTGCAGGGCTGCGCTGGCTGAGGCTGCTGCAGGTGGGACAGCAAGCGGCCACGGTGAAGAATCATCCTGTGTCGGCCAGCACAGCCTCGGGGTCAGCGCGGGCAGGCCAATACATCGGTCGAGATTGCTCGGCAGGACGGGTCTCAAGTTACGGGACTTACAGGCAGCAAAGGCCAGGAGCTGTGCAAAGCGAGTGCTCAGGCCCAGTGCTAACAGGAGACTGGGGTGCGACAGACATCACCTGCCTTGCTGAAAGCAGGACGGGAACCACTATCCCACTGGCATCTGCTGCACAAGACACAGGAAGAAACTCCCCTGCCACCAGCCCACCCAGAGGAGAGCAACCAAGGACCGTGGTTTTCCCTAAGCGGGAATTGATTTGACTGATCCAGTTCTTCCCCCGGCCCCCCAGCCTGGTAACAACAGTCAAGCTCCATTCCTCCCCATCCATTCCTCCTCTTCCCACACCGAGAACTGCCCCAGCTGAGAAACGCTGGGACGCTGTGCAAACTGACCATCACCAGAGCCACAATCAAAGAGGACACGACTCTCACGGTCCACGGGGGAGGAAAGCTAAGGAATCACTAGGGTCTGCCGCTTCCACCAGCAACGCAGCCACCTGCTTCACAGCTCCTCTTCCGAACCTCCACGCCACAGACTTTCTCTGCAATGCAAACCCTTCCCGAGAGCCGCTGCTGGGACAGGGTGCAAGGAGCACAACGGCAGCTCACTGACAAGGGCAGGAGAGCAGCCAGCGGCTCAGCAGCTTGCCCAAGATGCCCGGGCAGTCAGCCTTATCCCCAGGCTTCCAGCTCTGTGTGCAGGCAGGAGCACCTCCATGAAGAAGGACCCGCCTCGGGGGGCTGAATCACCCAGAGGCTGCCCGGAGCGGCCGGGCAGCGGGAAGGAGGGAGCCCGGGCAGAGCAGAGGGTTATGGAGAAGTGAAGCAGCGCGGTTCTGCAGGAACCTCTCAGTATGAGCCAGGCAGCCCAGCCTGGGGGAGGAAGGGGCTGATGCTAACAAGAATTGAAAACACCATCAATTACACACTGCTCTAGAATGGGGAACTAACATTTCCCCTCCAGCCTTCAGCTTCTGCATTGGCAGTTCCTCAGTGAACGGGGCATGCTTTCTGAAGCAGGTAGAGCCCTCCCGGTGCAGCAGCTCCTGTGCCACAGAGCGACGGGCAGCCCCCTGCCCCCAGGGCTGGCCAAGCCAGGCTGACTTTGCAGCCTCGGTGCAGTAATTCTCTGGAAGAGGAACCTTCCTCTCACCCAGGGTCGGGATGGCCGTTCCCTTCCACCCCACAAACACGCCGCCGCGCAGGGACGGGACGCAGCAGCGAGAGGCACGTGCCCTGGCCGGGGGCGCGGGTCTCTACCCCTCGCAGCTCAGGGGCGGCAGGCAGCTCGCCGCCTTTAATCCCTTTGTAATTAGCAGACAAGCAGGGAGACAGTCGCTGCAGTGAGCGAATCCGAGCACCGCGGTGTGCCAGCCAGCGCTGAGCTCTGCGAGGGAGATTACCAGGATTAACGTGTCCACAGCAGCTCCTGCTACGAGCTACCTACAGACACCACCGACACCCAGGCGGGGCTCGTCCTGGGTCCTCCCAAACCCACCCAGCGTTACATAAATGACCTCACCCTCCACACACAAGAGATTATCTAGAAAGCCTTTAAGAGGCAGGCGTGCCTCCTGAGGTCACCGGAGCCGAGCGGGAAGGACAAGGGCACCGCACCGAGTGCCTCCTGCGGGCGCCCTTCCCCGGAGCTGGTCCCGGCCCGATCCCACTGCCAGGTCAGAGCCGCCGATGCCCCTCGGCTCCGGCTGTGCCAGAAGCGGGAACCGGCATTTCTTGGCCCGCTCCTCGAGATCAGCAGAACACGCAGCTCTTCTCGGCTTTATCCCGGGCACAGGCCAGCAATCCTGTAGAAGGTGACTGCTCTCTGCTTGGGGAATTCAAACGGATGCCCCATGCTCAGCTGGCACACTGGATCCCAGTAACCCCAGCAGGAACAGCCTCCTCCCTTTACAGACTGCACACCAGCAGAATGACCGATTTCAGCCCCAAAGGAGAAGCTTCTGGGCATGCTGAAGCACATCCATCACCTCTGTCAGTGCAGGAGATGCAGTATTTGATGGGTAAGGCAAGGAAACACAGTCCAATCTAATTCTTAGGAGCAAGGAAACAAAATTTTCCTCCTCTACCCAAAATCAACAGACCCGAGGCACAGGGCAGGCAGCAGAGCGTGTCATTCTTTCCCGGTCAGGCTGCCCACAGCTGCAGAACTGTGTGCCTCCCTGAAAGTGGATCCTGGGGACCAGAGGACGAGGCTAGAGGAGTTTCCATGTGGTTTGAGGAGCTCCCCCATCTCCACAAGCCTAAAATTCCCCATGTCCTGAAAGAATTCAAATTAAAACGTAAGACAATTCAGAACTGATTCTGAAGGTGAGGGAAGACAGGAAAGCCTAACAGGAGTAAGCAAGGTCGTAACAGATTAAGACCTGCCTGCTGAGGGGCTGAAGTCACAACTGAAAGTTTGGAGGAATGACCACGAAGCCAACACATCGGCAAGAGCGGGGACAGCAGAGCCGCTCAGCGCGAACACGGGTCAAGCGGATGCTCGGAGACGCCGTGCTCTGCAAGCGAGTCCCGGCCGCCCTCGGGGTGGGGGACATCTCCTGCGACTTTCGCTGAACCGCAGCGCTGAGTCCAGGAGGAAAGCTGGGCTTCCTCCAAAGAACCCGCAGCCAGCTCAGCACCAAGAGCTCCCGCCACGCAGCTCCGCACCCCGGCGTGAGGGCTGGCAGGGCTCGGGTCTGACCGGGCCCTGCCTCGGCGACGGCATGAGCCAACAGCCTGTACCACTCTGCCAGACGCACAATCCAGAAGCTCAGGGAACAGCAGTAACGTCGCCTTTTCGTTTCTAAAGGCAGGAAGACCTGGCCCAGCCTCAGCACTGTGCGTGAGCATGGACACGAACGCCTGGACTCCAAGCCAAGGGCTGCATTTTCTACCTATGACAGAGCTTAACCCTTAAGAATAGGAGAAATAAACCACTGCTGCGATGGCTGATGGTTCTGGCAGAGATGAACTCCCCATCCTGTAAAGAGCAGAGGAGGAATGGAGCCGAAGCAGAAGCGCCCGTCACTAAGACGCCTGCCCTACAGCCTGCTCTCTGCCTACAGCCACAAAGGTGGAGCTTCCAGCCTTGCGATAACTGCTCAGACTCAAAACAGCAGCTGTTCATCTTTGCTGCTGTTTTGCTGAAAAAATTAAGCAAGAAAATGTTACACAGACAGGAGACTGAACCAAGGTCCAACTCATCACCGCCGCTCTCCTCTTCCCCACAGCATCCCACCGTGCACCGCAACGCCGGCGGTGAGCAGGGGCCGCTCGCCAGTCGGCGTACACGAGTGCTGCGATGGATGGGAGGCAGCAGCGTGCTTCATCCAGACCTAACTCAGGTCGGTTTGCCCCTGCAGTTGAGACTAAGCTGCAGCGTGTCCAGCAACCCATTTCTTAACTATAAAAAAAAAAAATATGGCTTCAACGCCAGCATTGAAAAGTCCTGAAGGCTCTCGGGGTTCCCTCAGCACCCGAAGATGCTGTGACCATGCAGGCCAGGCAAGACCCTGGTCCCTGCTTGCAGATCTCCCACCTCACCTCAAGGCCACCGACCTCCAGGGCAGCTCCAGGACCCGTCACCGCTGTCGCTCTGCTCCCACACGTCCCTCTGGCCTTTCCCATGTCACACAAGTTTTTCACCTGTTTCTCCTCACTAAGCCCGTTCCACCCCTCAAGACAAAGACTTCCATGAGGGCAACTAAATGCAAAACGAAGCAATTAATATCTTCCGAACTCCCCTTTCACCCAAGCTTTAGGAAGCACTGTCAACACTTGAGGACACGGAGTTACTAACCCGTCTCCAGTGGCACCAGGCACGTTATCGGCTCTGAGTTAAGGACCTTTTGGCCTGTTTGTAACATACTACCCAAGTTCTAGGCCATCCAAATTGAAATTATTTTTAAAAAGGAAAGAAGTGATCACAGGCCTCTTAGCTCAACACTGCAATGCCTAAGTTCTCAGAAATAGTTAATCTTAAATTTTAAAGTTACGGCAGTTTTGCCATTAGTTTATACGCAAGCCTGAACTACTTGGCAGCGTCCCTCCCACGCGTACTGTATTTGTGTCTAATGGCCAATTATCTGAGCCATCAGTGGCTTTAGGTCAACGTTATAAACTCTTGCAGCTGAGAGGGGAGAGGGGAGCTGTGGGCACGAGCACTGTACCATTTCTCCCCATTTTTAGTAATGCCCTGTCAATGAAAAATGACTACACTTAATCCACGATCCGGACTGCCCAGCTGTGCTCAACATCCACGCTGGCAGCTTCCAAGGAGTCCAAAGGATGCCCTGCCTCCCAGGAACGCCGACGCCATCCGTCCACGCCGACCCAGCGGCCGGGGGCTGCTGCACCCTGCTGCAAGGCGGGGTCTCAGCCAAGGGCCCGTCGGTGCCCGGACGCCCGAGCCCCCAGCGTTGCTCCGTTTGCACCGAGTGCCTCGGTTCCTGCAGCCAGGACGCGGCGCCTGCAGCCCACACCAACCCCGGCTCCTCACCCAGGCCCCGAGGCAGAGCAGCAGACCCCGCTCAGCACAGGGCTGTTCCAGCTCCCTGCTGCGAGGGGCTGCGGATGGGGAGAGCCATCGGCGCGCGGTGCCACCCTAACCCTGGCCTTGGGCACGACAGCACGGCTCAGGCTCCCCAGCCCTTCGTTTGAAGTCTTTGGGTGGCCGTGAGTCTGCACAGCAAATAAACAACGTGAGAAAGGAAGCACTGTGCTCCTACGGCATTTTATTATCCTTTTCTCTCAGCAGAGAGCCTAAATCACGGTGCAGATCTGCCCTCCAAACAGCTTGCACTTTAACTGCAGAGAGAGGCTGTCGAGGCCCTTTTTCCCCAGAAAGGAAGAGAAAGCCCCTCCAACACTTTCCCAAGCTTCATCAAAGCGCAGAAAACAAACTTTCAGCAACAAGGTAAGCTTACGGTGACAGAGGGAAGCTTGGTTTAATCCGACCAAGACATGAGTGGGCACACAGGGCTGGGAGACAAGCCCCACAGGCAGCCCCCCCAGACTGCCGCAGACCCACCACGCACAGGGGCAGCCAGAGCCGGAGCAGGGAGCTCACACGCCTGCACAGGACTCAGCTTCGTAACACACAGCGTTGCTCGAAACCAGGAGGAAACTCGGTTCGAAAACCACAGGGAATGGGAAGCACGCTCAGCTGACTTGGAGGGCAGCTGCACTGCACCCGAACATCACTGCTGACAAACTCTCTTACCACATTTGCTTCCCTAAATCAGATTTCACAATTCATCCCAAGAGATTCGAGGAAAATAAATTGTCCCCAAGATGATTCCAGTAAAGGCAGGTCACAGAGGGATTTGCTCACGACAGACTCAAAATCCCCATGTTCAAGCATTTTGGCCGTTTATAAAGAGACTCTCACCCTGGAGGGGACCAGAGTCCCATTACAGAGAATATTTTCATCAACTGGACGGTCACCAGAGGGGAAAATGTCCAAAATCAAGACCAAATCCACCTAAAATAAGAGATGAAGTAGATTAACTGGATAGGAAGAAAAACCTCCTACAGCAACTCCTTGAAACAGACCCCCTGCCCCATCACCGCCTCGTTCCCTGTGCCCAGCTCAGCTTTGGGCTTTATTTTGTTGCCATCAGCACAGAAACTCCTCCCGTCATGAAGGAATAGACCTGGTTTGCAGGCAGGTTTCAGCCTCTTCCTCTGACACGTCTGAAGGTTTCTGTGCAAAAAGGGATTTCTGTATAGCCAGGTTTACCAGCAGTGGGGAAACTGTGTCTGCAAGGCAGAGGTCTCGCTGGCTGTCCCCAGGTTACGTGGCTGCTTCAGGAGGAGCACACCAAGCCACCGCCACATCTTCCTCCTCCTGAGAGCGCTCCCGGCCCTAGGCTCTCACCCCAAGCACTGTCCCACCAACACCATCCTCCCCGGCACCATCCTCGGAGCTCCCCACTGCTCAGAGCACCGTGCCGGGGTGCCAGGGCCACCCCAGCTCCCTGCTTTCCCCCGCACACTGCCTGCACCGGGCCCCGGGTCTGCCGGGGAGGATGCTCTGCACGCCTCCTCCCCAGCACCCAGCCCTGAGAAACAGCACGGGCTCGATAAGGAGGTGGAAGATTTAAGAGAAAAGCTCGGTCAGTCTGGGAACCTGCTTTAATCCATCAGCTTTTAGCACTATCAGTAAAGCAAGCGCTTTTGGCTGGAGGCTGCACGTGTTGTCCACCCGAGAGCCTGCAGAGCCTGCTGCCTGCACGCCGAGGTTACTCGAACCCCGCACGCAGCCCACTGAACCACAGCAGCGGTCAGCCCCGTCTGGAGCAGGAGCTGGGGCGAGCCCACCAGCTCCCCATCCCTCCCTCCAGACCCAGGGAGTCCACATTTTCCAGCAAGCGCTTCTGGGATGCGATCCAAGACCAGTGTGCAATCTTCCTACTCCCCCCACCTCCCCCAGAGCCCCCTCCTCATCCTCCTCTTGCCCAAGGCCAGGCCCAAAGCGGGGCGAGGAGATGGTTTTTGCTTTCGGGGCGGTGTGCGATGACACTCCCAGTGTGAGACTCGTGGGGGCTGGCCCCCCATTCGCGGATGCTGCTGGGCCGGGGAGCTCCCATCCAGCCACGCCAGTGCCTGGAAAATTCCACGAACCCCAAAGCCCTCATGGGCTGAGACAAAGCAGCGGAGCCAAGCAAAATAATCACGCTGCAAATTATTTCAGTGAAAGAGAAAGGGAGGGCTGCAATAGGAAACGCTCTCAGGCCAGCCAACGGGAAGGACAGCGTGGTCCCCCAGGGATGAGGCCACCAGCAGCTACGCTGGTGTTGGTGTGCCGGCACGGCTCCCGGCCCTTCCCACACCTAAAGCAGCAGGCAAGGCTGCCAGACCAGGTAGTCGATGGCATCCAAGTTTGCACAGCGATGCGAGATGCAGCAGCGCGCAGTAACGCCAGTAACGTAACAAGCAGAATTCTCCCGGACCCTGGGAAATCCCTTTTTGGCATCTGAATTGCTCCGTTGCAGTTTTGGGTCTGAGTGAGCAGCACCAACCGGACGGGTGCAGCCCTGTCCTCGCGCGAGCGCTGCCTACGGGCACTACACGCATTTTGGGCTTCCCTCACCTCAGCTAGTAGCCACCAGCTCATTCCGAGCTGCACGGGTGCATTACAGGCCTTCCTCGAGGCTGCACAGAAAACAAGGAGGGCGTGCACAGCACAGGCCCCTGCCGGACGCCGTCCCGGAGCAGCCCGCCTGCCGTCCCGCTTTGGCTGTGGCCAAACAGCCACAGCCCGGAGCTTCCCACCGTCAGCGGCGCTGATGGGGGTGCAGAGGAAACCGAAGCAAACGCAGCTAGGCTGGCTCCGGGGGAACGAAGCAAAAAGAACAGCGAGTGGAAAAATAACTTTTGTCCTTAATGCAACAAGGGGTAAAGAAAACAAGAGTGGAACATTCACGCTGCAGGAAAACAAAACAACCAAACAACCTAAAAACAACACATAAAATAAACCAACAAACCAACCGCCCTGTAGGCCCACGTTAACCCTTCATCAAGGCAGCACCGCTTAACCAATGCAAGCGCTGCACACCTAGCCACAGGCACAGACACACACCACACGTGCCCAGTGTCAGGAGAAAATAGCAGTTTTAAGAGACTGTGAAAACCACCTCCGCTTGCCCCGGACACCGACTGCTATGCCAGTTCTCTTGGGCAGGAGCCGGCCCCAAGGATGAAGCTGGAGGCAGGGAGCCCGAGGCAGCACGGCTGCTGCGGTCGAGGCCAGCCCCGGCCCCGCAGCCCTCCTGCTTCCTGCACCCGGCTCCTGCCCGCAGCACCGGCACCTCCTGCACGGGATGGCTTCTCCCCGGGCTGGAGAAGCCAGAGCTCGAGTCACAACACCCTTTAAAAGCTGCAGGTTGCTAAAAAATTAATCTTCCCCAACCTCTCCACCTGAAGGAATTGATTTTAAGTAGATGTAGGACTGCTTTGCCCTGATGAAAACTGCAGCAGAGAGGGGCTGAAGGCGAGGGGCGGGGGCAGCAGCTCTGAGCAGGCTGGGAGACCTCACCGTGGCTCCCTGGGGAGGGAAGCACAAGCCACCCCCTCTGCTGCTGGAGCCCGACGCCGGCCGGGCTGCCGGGTGCGTGGGCCAGGCACTCCCAGCGCCGCCGGGGAAGCGCCCGCAGCCCAAGAAGGGAAAATGCAGCGCATTAAGAGCGAGCAGCATCGCGGTGCGCGCATCTGTGCTGGCGAGCAAAATCAAATCCACGCTGCACGAAGCCACCGCAGGCACGGCTCCCCTCCCAAACGGGAAACTGCCACCTGCCAGAGCGAGGAGCAGCCCCAGTGAGGGCACGGCACGGCAGGCGTTCAGCCGGAGCCCCTTCTCCACAACAAGCTCACTCGAGCGTGCATCCTGCCACACAACAGGACAGTGCTTTGGGGCAGGCCTGCTCGTCCCCCTGGGGCTAAGCTCACCCCTCTGCCGCTGCTCAGAGTTAGGCTGAGGATTTGCAGTTACCCACAGCCACACTGGCAAAGCCTTCGCTGGCTGACGCTTCGGAAGCAGCGCTGACCGCTGCGCTGCTGAACCCTCCTTTCTGAGACGCTGACAGAAGTCAGGGGACGGGAGACTCGTACGCAGGGACGCTGGGGATCCTCCACTACTTCCAGTAAAGGAAACCACAGCGCAGTCCCCTCTGCCGGTGCAGCTGAAGGGAAAAACAGAGAAATTAGATTGCTATATTCTCCCGCAGCTCTAGACAGAGGTGGCAAAAATACCCTTTACTGCAGCCATTTTTCAACCAAGCCTTAAATGCTTCAAGAGAACTTATTTCAGGTTATCACAGGAACGCCCCGTACAAGAAGGCTGCGGCTCTGCTCCCAGCCTTCGCACTCAGCTCTGCAGGAACTTTTCCCTACATCGCATTTGGTGCCTCCAAGACCCTGGGCCCTTCCTGAACCCGAGGCAACACAGAAGAGGCGGCCGATCTCCCTGGACTCTGCGGGGGAGACTTGGCATTTGCAATGACATCCTGAGATCCACAAATAAAAGGTCTTGAGAAACACAGCAGACTAAATCCCCCAACCATCTCTCCAACGTGGACTCATGCAGCTCCCCACCGGCTGCTCCAGGGCTGGACAGGAGCGGCTCACTGGCACAGGGCCACGAGGGCAGGCA
Organism: Phalacrocorax carbo; assembly: GCF_963921805.1. Classification (NCBI taxonomy): domain Eukaryota; kingdom Metazoa; phylum Chordata; class Aves; order Suliformes; family Phalacrocoracidae; genus Phalacrocorax; species Phalacrocorax carbo. Next base: position 784,106 of record NC_087513.1, on the reverse strand, counting down.
GGAGCCCCATAACCCAGCCAGGGATGGGGAACCCCAGCCGAGACTGTGGGACACGCCGTGGGGTGCAGCGGCAGAGCATTTGGGGGCTGCACAAGACATGCTGGGGGGGCTTGGGGAGGGACCAAGGGAAGGGAAAGGGAGTAGAGAGGAAGTCTGGGGAAAAGGGAGTGTGGGGAAGCAGGGATGAGGAGATGAAAGGGGCCAGCTGCTGGTGCATGAGTCCCATGGCCAACCCAACTGGCTCTCCTGCCCTCTCCTACGCCCCACTGCCACCCCTGTCCCACGTGGGGGGCTCTGCTGCGTGCACATGGAGGCTCAAGTGCCAGCACCTGGCATCAGGCCATGGGTGACGGGCCACGAGTGACAGCCCCCATGTCGGTGCGGCCACGAGCAAAGGTCAGGCCAGAGCAGCCCACGAGGAGGACAGTGGGTGGGGAGGCAGGTCCACAAGGGCTCCAGAGCCAGGCAACCAGAGGGTCCAGGCCAGCTGCTGAGACCATATGGCGTGGGGTCGTGGAAGACCCACTTGCACATGCATGTGTGTCCGTGTGCAGGAGGCACCTGGGAAAGCCAGGACCCGGCTGCAGCTGCTGGATGGACTGGGTGTTTATGACCAGCTCCTGGAGCTGGAGCGGGGCGGGGGGACACAGAGAGCTAGCAGAGGGGGCAGTTCCTCTTGGTGCATCCAGGGCTGGCACTGCTCTTTCACATCCCCTCCTGAGACCAGCCACAGCCACCTTCACACCAATCAGGTGAGTACAGACCTATATAAGGGAAGGCAGCTGAAGGACTGCATGCTACTCAGAAAACCCCAGCTTCCCGTTCAGTCCCCTTCAACCCACAAAAGACTTTTTTTTTTTTTCAGACTGACAACAGCAAACAATAGCAGGAACAGGACTTTAGTCAGCGGTGCAACGAGACAGGCGAGAGCAAGGCGGGAGCAGCGTGCGAGCTCGGCGCGTCCCCCAGGCTCAGGTGGCACAGCTGGAGGGTGCGGGCTCCTCTCCACCAGCAGCCCAAGACCAGCGTGCAGGGAACACGCTCCTGTGGTCTCCCCAGATACTTCCCTACTCCTTGATGCTTCATCGTGAGTCTCAGGATCGGCAAGGTTGATAAATTCCTAACCCAAAAGTACTGGCAGCTGATTTACAGCAAACAAGCTACTATGGCAAGGTGGCATTGCTCCTCACAAGCTGCCACGTGTCAGCACGAGGGAACAAGCTGCTGTGATGATGTTCATTGTTCTGTAAAGTGGGAAATAAAGCAGGAATAAAGTCTAGTGTGCATCCACCCCACCCTTATTTTTATTTTTTGGAAGTACAACAATGCAGCTCACTGATTGCCTCTTCTCAGGAGAAATGCTAACTTTATCCTGTTTGGAAAGTATCTTTTTTTGCTCAAGAAAGCTCCATCCTGGAGCAGGAGAAGCTGCTGTAGGACATACGGGCACAGCCAACAGGAAACCACAGTAGTCAGAAATCCCCAGGGACAAGACCAAAACCTGCCAGGATCCTGAGGAAAGGGAAACGCTACGGACAGGGGGAGCTCCAGGGGTGAGAGGTCCCTACTTTCTGCCCACAGAAGCAAAGAGCAACCAAACGCATGACAGCTTCACCACAGAACCCTTCCAGAAATCTAAACACCACCGTGCTTCAGAGGCAGCCTGCTGTAGTCTCCAGCAAATAGGACATTTCACCGCAGAGTCCCCGGCAGCGCCAGGGAAAGCGCGCTGCCATCAGAAGGGGCCCTCCGCGAAAGCCAGAGATCTCCGCCCTGATGCAGCCAGCTCTCCTGGGTAGGTCTGCACCGGCTTGGGTCGGGAGAGACTCCCGAAGCCAAGCTCCCATCACCGCTGCCTGCAGGCTGGTTCAACGGAGCACAACCTGTACCTGCTCTGGATCTACCTGAGCTGGAAAGCACAAGCTGGTCATTACACGGTGCTCAGGCTGGAGCTGGCGCGGTGTGGAAGGGGATCCCCGGTGCCAGCGGGTTCACCTATGGATCTGCTCCTGCTGGGCTCCGAGCCTTGCTGACACAGGCACTGACATCCTATTCTGTTAGCTGTTATTTCCACAGCACCAATTCAAAAGCCCTCTGGAGATTAGGGGAAGATTTAGAGTCCATTCTCCTTAAAAACCCTTTTGACCTGGTTGTGCTATTCCCAGACGAGCAACCCCGTGAGTCAGGACATTCAGTTTCTGTCTGCTCACCCTCTCCTTTCACCCCAAACTGGGTCTGTGTTTCCAAGCAGGAACCCACACTCATAACACCACTTTAACAGCCCCAGCCTTGAAACGGGCTTCGTCAGCTCACAGCTGGAGCTGGGGTTGTGAAGGGCCCTTTCTGAGGTTCTCAGTGACGTCGTTCTGCTGGGGCTGAAGAGGCTGTGACCATAGCAGGGGCCCACTAGAGCCCCGCTCCCCCCCTCCAAGGGTCAGTTCCTGACCAGGGCTGGTGCCGGGCTGACCACATCCAGCATGGGGTGGCCACGGCACAGAGCACGCCAAGGCTCCCTCCCACGCGTCCTCCACGCCAGCACCATCTCGCTGTGGGTTCACCTCAGCCGGTGGAATCACCAAGCACCGTGCCACACTTCGCTGCTGGGAAACACGGGTAAATCTGGGGTTTACTTTAACGCCTGGTAGTCTCTCCATCTGGCAGAAGATCTGCAAATCCCACAGCAGCCTTGCCCACCCCATCGAAGCCCAGGAGTGCATGCTGCGCTGCTGGCGGGGTCGCACGGGACAGGTCCTCTGGTCTGTCACTGCAGCTGGGGACATATCAGCAAGGTCACCCAATGCTGCTGCCTCGGAGGAGCCTAATGTCCCTCCTCTACCTCCTCGGCTCTGTGCTGTCCAGTGGGGCACGATGCGCCTTCTTCCCTTCCCACCCTGTCTGCTTTAAACTTGTCTCACCATCCATCCTTCCCCACCATTTTTGGGCTCCCCGTCCTCGTTCTCACCACAGTGCTGTGCTTCCCGTACAACCCATCCACCCACCGGCAGAACATAAGCTGAGTGGGCGTGCTGCTCGCTCCTCTGCCCTGCAAGGCTCCTGCAGAGAAGGCAGGGCAACGCCGGCAGCCACTCGCCAAGGCGCTGCCCTCCCCACCGGTACCTGCTGCCCACGCTCCCCAAGCCGCATCTTGGCGCACGAGGTTGTCATCAGCACTGCCCACATCCCACAGGTCAAACTTCACGGGGCGATGATAAAGGAAGTCCAACAGTCAACATCCATCCAAAGCGAAAGCCCAGCACAACTGAGCACTGGAAAGCAGGAGGAGAAACCACACGCTCTCGGAGCGTCCTGGGACTTGTAAATTTGAATGCTGGAGGAGAATTTCCTGCAGTCACGGCCCTGTGCTGCTCCCACCATTGCACCCAGCTCAGGGGGAACACCAGCAATAAGCACTTTGAGACGAGACACAGAGTATTTCCTACCCTCAGCCTCGGGCACCGCTCCCACCCACCGCCCTTCAGCCCCTCGCAAGGCTCTGCAGCGGCTCCTCACCTCCCAGCCCAGCAAGCCGGGCAGCCGCTCTGCGAGGGTCTGCAGGGCTGGAGATGAACTGCTGTGCTGGGGTAGTCTGAATTAAACGAAAGCAATGCAAATACCCTATTTTAATATTATTTTAAATCTGTAAAGAAGATCAGAAGTGTTTACGCTTGTCCCTTATTACCCTCCTGCAGGGAAAAGGCTGGGCTGAGCGTGGAGCGCAGCACAGCGTGCTCGGCACCATGGGTGAGCTGCCGGGCCAGCAACCTCCCCGTCCAGGGGGATAAGTTACACCTATACGTACTAAAGCAGTTCCGCGGCTTATCACACAGAGCAAAATGCTGGATGTGCCATTTACCATTTTCTAATGTCTGTTCAAAGGCTTTATTATTTGGGATTTCTGCCCAGCTGCCTACCAACAGTGGGATCCAACCACGATGCACACATACACACATATATTATACACACATATATTAAAAATGAAGCCTTCCTCAAGCCCTGCAGGATTGCTTTCACTAACTTTGAGATGATTATTGAACTGTGATCTCTTGAGAATATTTTGGGGCCCGTGCAAGAATCAGCATTTGTCCAAGCATTCGACTTCAGCACGCTCGTTTCAGATGGAAAGCTGCTGGTGCACAAAGGAACGGGGCCCAGGAGAAAACAGACTGAAGAACAAATACGACGTTAACTGACACGTGTGTGCTGCTGATGGGCAAAGAGCTACTCGAGAACCTCGCTGGTGCTTTTCTCTTTTGTCCTGTTATGGGGAACAGAGAGGGGAAGAGGAAGACAGGGACGAAGGGTGACGGCCGTAGCCCTGGCTGAAGAGGAAAGCTGACGACATTCTAGGAGCAACGCTGAGTTTTCCATGTCGCCTTCCCGGGGTCTCCGTCCCCCTCTTGGTGGGCAGTGCTCTGCTGTGCCCACACACAGATGATCTCTGCGGGGTGGCCTGAAGAACACCACCAGATCAAATCCATCAGCCACAAACAGCTGCACGCTAAACTTCATCACGTTGACTAAATCGAGCATTTATTAGGATCCAGCTGGTAGACATCACCCTCCCCCTAGGATATATTCCCTAAACTATCAGGATTATTTCCTTGGAGGAGAGCGATTATCCATCTTCTCCAGCTGTACAAGTAGAAATACATGAAATTGGTCCTAGAACTGGGCCAAACATCTGAAAATAATGGTTGCAGACAAAACTCCCAAGACGAATTCACGCACACCGCACACACGGGGCAGCTCGCCGCTCGCACCGGCGCAGCAGCTCTGCTGCCCAGGCACGACACGCGTTTCCACAGCGTTACTCACTTTCTCATTATAACCATTCCCATCTTCTGCGGTGAAGCTCTGAACAGGCAGTGTTGGCCTTCAGGCGACTGCTGATTTTCCTACTCCCCTGAGCGTGTCTCCTAAACCCCCATCACCCCAAGCCGCTGCCTCGGTGCTGCAGGGACACCCAAAGAGCCTGGGAAAGGGGAGCAGGATTCAGGGATCGACAAAACAGTGAGGGGAGCACTGAAGGGGGAAAATAATGAGAATACTGTTGTCCATTGCCAAACCATACATGTTATCCAAAGAGGAAAACAATGGAAATGCTTTCAGGAAAATCCTCCATTTGAACCAGGAGCGCTTCAGGTCCGCAGCACTCCCACGCTGGAACTGGAAGTCAGATGGTATTCAATTCTGTAGCTACCCTTTAAGGCCACGATGCATCTGCTTTCCATGGGCAGACAAAACTAGGATGAAAGTTCTGACTGTTTTTAGGGGAGGCGTGGTTGTTTGGGGGTTTGTTTTTTGGGGTTTGGGGTTTTTTTTTCTTTTAGTAACCCCACAAGGGTATCTATCCCCCTTGAGCTACAGCCAGTGCTCGCACTGGATCGTGGCTACAGACAGCCCTTCATCTCCCAAGCTGAAATTACCTCCTCGGTCACAACACCCAACCCCACATCACTCGAGGCAGTCACACCACCCTCCCACCGCCGTGAGAAACACTTCCTTTCAGTCACAGGCGCTTTCTGGACCTGCATTCCCAGGATGTTTACTTCTCACCTTCCACTTTACATGGACTCGCAAACACTTGATACACCCACGAGCTATGAAGAAAGAAACGGCAGGCTTTACAGTGAAAGCCAGAAAGCCCTGGCCGGAGGAGCGCAGGCAGCACCGCTGCCCCACACCTACCCCTCACCCTGCCGCAGCCTGGCGCGCGATCATGGCTCCTCTCGCCGCTTGGCAGGACTTCGCCGCTCTCAGCTGCTCGATGACTGAACAGCCGCAGCTTTCCACGGCACTTCCAACCGCATCCTTCACTGGGAACAGATTGCTCTGAGCAAATGATTCAGAGGACCAAAGCCCCTCTACTTTCATGAAACACTGTCTCGTGACTTCACCCAAACACGCCTGCAGCATCTGAATTCCTAGAGGAGCAGTACTTGCAGAGCCCTCTATACATTCTTGTGTGTCAGATGACAGACCGTATTTATTCTCCTTGGCCTGATGCCACCCGGGATTTTTCACGTCCAGAAGAAAGTGCCAAGATATGCCCACAGGTACATGGATGCTTATGAAGGGCCTTTATGAGAAAGTAGCCACTTTGTCATGGGCAAAACCTCTTCTGAAAAGGCTAAGACCATAATGAAGGAGGAGTTATGACACTTGCCTTGAGGGGGTTTGCCTAACTTCTGTATTGATTATATATGGTCTGGACCACCTTACTATTAGACCCTTTACTGCACCTCTGAGCGAGTCAGACGATAGCCACGCACCTCTGAAGGGGTGGTCTACAACACTCAGTCCATTCTTGCCAAAAATTTCTTTCTCTAGGGTTTATTTTTATTTGTCCTCTAACAGGTCTGGTGCAGCCTTCCTCTGCTTCAAGGCCTGGAGGAGCCAGCGTCACCCAGCCCTCTTCTGCACCCGCCTCCAGGGCTGCACTCTGAGCAGGCGGGTGCAAAAACCCAAAACCCAGCGGTGTCGTTCTGTACACTGCCAAGAACGGGAGAAAGCAGCATTAACACCATTAATAAGAATTACATTAAATGCCCTCTCAAGCATCCGTCTCCATAAAACCTACTTCAGGAGATGGCTATTTCAAATGGCTAGCTGCTCCACGGCCTTGAATTCTGGCCTCATGTTTCTCCCTCAGAGGCATTAGTTGAGAAAGTCCCATAAATAAAGCCCTGTTGCAGGGACAGCTGCCCAGAAGGAGCAGCATGGATTTTCTCCACTGCCAGCACCCGCAGGCTTGGATCTACGCTTCAGCACCCTCAGAAACACCCACCACCACGCCAGAGCAAAGCTCCCGCCGCGGCACAGCCTGCAGACGGCCGCTGCCACGCGATGCGCAGCCGTGACGGAAGGAGGAAAGTTCCCCTGCTAACAACACGAGTCCCCTGCCTGCAGACAGCCCTGCCGCTGCAGCCTGGCGCGGCTGGCGCTGAAAGTCCACATCTCACCCGCTTCTCAAACGTCACGTTAAACTGGGAGACTGCAGGTGGGGACTGAGCTCCTGCACGTTTGAACAGCCGGAGTCGGTCCTGGGTGAAGTCCTCCGAACGAAGCAGCTCAAGCAGCAGTTGGAGCTGCTCCGTGAACACCTCGTCCTGACGAGACACCGGTCCAAACCCCAAGTTCGTGCATTAGCATTTAAAAAAAAAAGAATGTACAAAATCCTGGTCTGCTCGATGGGGAGGAATTTCCAAGAGATGCAACATTCTTAAAAGGCACTTCTATAAAACAAGATTTGTCAAGAAAACTTAAGGTCAAAAGAAGAGCATCAACATTCCCACCCTCTACATGACAGTGATGTTAAAGTGACCTCCACCCCCAGGACTTATAGAGGAAGTAACAAAACGGGGATGTAAAAGAAAGTGAAGGTTAAAACAGCGAAGATGCAGATCATTATGTGAAACGAGCAAAGCAGCCTCCAAACGCAGCCAAAAACCAGTCCAAACAGAGAGGAAAATAAAAAGTTAAGTGAAAACATGGACCAGAGTCAAGACAGCTGAGAGAAGCTTGGAGAGCCTGAAGCCAAAGCCAGAGCAAGTTTAATTTACTGAACTGGTGGCAGAAATCCCCCACCAAGAGAGTCACATGCTGTCGGGCCTCTCAGAAGAATGGAGTGGGCTTAGGAGAGACAGGTCACAGCTTCTGGGCACACCAGGTCTGTTTGCAGCACCGCTGTCCCCCTCTCCTCCAGCTGCCTAGAGCTGTGCCGCCACGGCACCCGGGCAGAGCTTTTGTTTTTCGGCCGTGCTTTGCAGCACGGACACGCAGGCCAGTCCAGCACGGCCTCTGCTGTACGGAACATTTTCAAGCCCTCAGTGGGGACTTTACGCTTTCTCATCCAGGGAGATGCGCTCGTCACGCTGAGCTGTCAAGGAAAGCAGCACTAGAACGGACTGGAAAATTAAAAACGCATGCAGCGACCAAAACCAGCAGGGCTTATCCTAGAAATTAAGTAACAAAAGCATGAAAGACCTGCCCGATGCATAAGAATAGCTTTTTGTTCCCAGCTCACTTTTAAATAAATAAAATTACAAATAAAGGTGTTCCTCTGACTCAGAACCACAGGACAATCCAGAAGATGACACCGACAGACAAGCGCTGGCTGCAGAACACGCACCTCAAATTCTGATACGCTCCAAGAAACTTCAAGAGAGGAAATCTTCCTTGGCTTGGCTGTACTCCAGTCAAGTTCAAGAGGTTCACTTATATCCGTGGTGCGCAACGAGGGCTTGCAGCCCAGCAGGGGCTTCCCGCTGAGACGACACCTGCCTGTCTCACCTCTCCCGGTCCTGCCAGCCCCCACCACGGAACCCCTCAGCCGCCAGCTCCGCACCCATGGGAACAGCAGCGAGCTGCCGCAGCCGGTGCACCATCGCCTGACCCACCCCAACACCAGCATTTTGGGAGAGTCTTTCTGAATCAATCCCCTTCCCCAGCGGGCAGCAGACAGGAACAGCACAGATACGTGGCTGGAGAAGGCCAAGGAGAGAGGGCGCGGGTAAAGCAGCCAGGCTGGGAGCACTCCCGAGAAGCTCCCGAGAGGGGGCTGGGAGCAGCGCAAGCTCTGGGACAGGATTAGACCCATCACTCGATGGGTGTGCTCTGCTGCTGCATAGCTTGCTCTGCGTGCTCTGACAGCATGCTCTGCTGACTCTGGCCAGGAACGGGCACAGCAGACACAACGCTAATGGCTCGGCACGCGACTTGGACTGCTATAGCCCCGACCGCCAAGTCCCTCCAACACCCCTCACGCCCAGACGCACGCCGCACAGCCCTGCAGCTGTGCCCAGCATTTCCCCTGCACCCCCAGGCTCACAGCTCCAACTACACCGATGTTGGGCTCAGTAGTAAAACAAACGGAACATGGCAGGGATGGGGCCCCTGCGCTCGGCCCTGGGGAGGCCCCACCTCGAATGCTGGGCTCAGGTTTGGGCCCCTCGGGACAAGAAGGGCCTGGAGGGGCTGGAGCATGTCCAGAGAAGGGCAGCGGGGCTGGGGCAGGGTCTGGAGCACAAGTGTGCTGGGGGGCGGCTGAGGGGGCTGGGGGGGTTTAGCCTGGAGAAGGGGGGGCTGAGGGGAGCCCTTCTCGCTCTCTGCAGCTGCCTGAGAGGGGCTGGAGTGAGGGGGGGGTCAGTCTCTGCTCCCAAGTCACCAGTGACAGGACGAGAGGAAACGGCCTCAAGCTGCATCAGGGGAGGTTTAGGTTGGAGATTAGGAAACATTTCTTCCCTGCAAGAGCGGTCAGGCACTGGCACAGGCTGCCCAGAGAGGTGGGGGTGTCACTGTCCCTGGGGGGGTTCAAACAACATGTAGATGCGGCACTTGGGGACATGGTTTAGGAGACCTGTGTTGGGTCATGGGTTGGACTTGATGATCCTAGAGGTCTTTTCCAACCTTAATAATTCTATGATTCTAAATGCAAAGTTGATATAACAGTATTCCAGGTGTCAGAGATGGAAGAAGCCTGCTGAAGCAGTCCTCCTCAAGCCAAGCTCCTCCGGTCCAAGAGGCAGCTCCGTGGCTAGGAACAAGGTCTCAGATGCCTGTGGCACAGACACACTTACGGCAACCTTCCTCCAGGCACGACACAGAACAGACACAGAACCTTGGAATTTCAGCCCAACGCCTTGTAAAACATAGTGGGCTACATCAGACCGAATGGCTCTTACACACTCAGATACTTGCATGTCGTCCTAGTTACTGCTTAGCCAGCTTAAACATATTTTAACCTTGTCACGCCAGGCGTACAAGCCTGGCTGAACCCAGCGCCCTTCCAGAAATGAGGACCCCAAGCTGAGCACGACAGCGGAGGCGCCGTCCCGGCACAAGGAGTGCAGCAGTCCCGGCTCCAGGGATGCGGGAAGCCCAAACCTCAGCCATGTGCTGTGCCTGTTCCCCCTCCCCAAACAATCCAGGCTGCTCCCACCTGCCAGAGAGCGGGGCTCTGCCCTGCTCCCTCAGAAAAGTCTCCCATCATCATTACAGAAAACTTAATTTTGTTCTAGAGCGAATCATGGCAAGAGCTGAGCAGGTCTCCAAATTATTTTTGTGCTTTAAGATACTGGCAAGTCCCTTCCCTCAATTTCATATCAGCTGCAAATGTTGACAACATATGGTTCTCTCCCAGCTCATTAAGGGAGGCTATAATTAACATCTACTCCAAAACCTGCTACAGCGGTGCCATACTACCCCTCTCTCCCCTGTGCAGTTTTGCATAACTGGTTGTTTACACCCTTCAGCTTCCAGCTCACAAACGCACCAGCGCTCCCCTCGCTGCCGCTTTCCCCTGCACAGCGACAGCCGCATCCCTCGCCCAAGCGACCGCATGCGCCTGGGGAGACGCGGTCCTCAACCCCTCCTCGGTCTGCAAACACCCGCTGCTCGATTGCGTACCCGTGCTCAGCACACCTCTGCCAGGGTGACGTCTATGATTTCGCTTCAGGATTCAAATACCCCTCAAACGGAGAAGGGCACGATCACCCCTCACCTTTTAGGGGAGAAAAGCACTGCCCGTGCCCACAGCCTGCAGCAAACTCCACGGCCTCCCCGTTATCACAGCCCATACAGCTCGCTGATCTTGGCTGAACCACGTCATCGTCCACGCAGCTATTGGCCCAGGGAACGAGGCTGCCTTTTCGTTACCCAACTTAACATCTCAAATAGATCTAACAACCAGGAACCACAACGCTAAGACGAGGTGCCCAAGCTTTGTCTCCAGCATGGGCCACACAGGTGCACACGAAGCGCGGAGGAGCTGCCACAGCCTCCCCAGAAGCTTCCTCCGGTGTGTCTGAGCCAGCCTATGCAGTGAGGCAGCACCCTCTTTCCTAAGCCTTCCTAATGTCACCGTGGGTATTCTCATTCACATAAATACCCAACGCTAGACATGGCACGTAAGCTCATTGCCTCACTGATAACTCAAAGGAGTCACTCCCGCAGATAATTACTGCGTAAATCAGCGCGAGGCTCATTCTTCTTGTTAGGAAGGTAAACTGGGGCAGTCTATCTTTGGTACACCACACTTCACCACGCATGCTGCCTGGCCTCCCTCCTAACTAGGTCTGCTACATTCACATTTATCTCACAGAATCCCAGAATGGTGGGGGTTGGAAGGGACCCCTGGAGCTCACCCTGTCCCACCCCCTGCTGGAGCAGGCACCCCCAGAGCAGGGGCACAGGGCCGCGTCCAGGCGGGGGGTGAATGTCTCCAGGGAAGGGACCCCACAGCCTCTCTGGGCAGCCTGTGCCCCTGCTCTGGCACCCGCACAGGGAAGGGGTTTGGCCTCATGTTCAGGGGGAACTTCCCGTGTTAGAGCTTGTGCCCGTGGCCCCTTGGCCTGGCGTTGGGCACCACTGAGAAGAGCCCGGCCCCATCGCCCTGACACCCACCCTTCAGATATTTATAGGCACTGATGAGATCCCCCCTCAGCCTTCTCTTCTCCAGGCTGAACAAGCCCAGGTCTCTCAGCCTTTCCTCACAAGGGAGATGCTCCAGCCCCTGATCACCTTGGTAGCTCTGCGCTGGACTTGCTCGAGCAGTTCCCTGCCCTTCTTAAACTCCTTCTCATTCAGAAGCTTCTCCCTCCCTGTTCCTCATCATCTGCCTCTCCAAAGGAACCCCTGCAGCACCAGCCCAGCCACTGACCAAGTCCAAAATGCCACCCAACGTGCCGCTTTCTCACTGGTAACATTCATCCTACACATCTCAGATGATGCGTGAATTCACGAGAACCACAGATTCGCTCGTTTCTAAATACAACTCATGACACATCCCCTCGCTGGTTCCACTGCTGCCACCGTGGCCGCTCCTCCAGAAGAAGCTGAAGCAAACAATTGTCCTCTGGCTTCACCCCGCTCAGCGTTGAACAGAGATGCTGTGTTCAAAGGCGAGCGCGGGACAGTATCCCCACTCTCTGCTCAGCAGCGGACGCAGCAGCAGCTGTGCCGACCAACTCTCCCACCCCTCTGCTCCCACAGCCCGTCAGGGCAACCCCGAGCCGCACCGGAGTGGCGGCCGGCACGATGGAGGCCGCCGGAGGAGGAGAGGAGACATGCGCGCTCTGCACCGTGTTATCTGCCTGGGGTTCAAGCTCCTCTCGCTCGCCTTGGGAAGGTGCGTTTCCAAGTTCACCATTAGAATGACACAGCTGGAAACCTGGCAGGTGAAGATGGAGGTAACCAGCACCAACCACCGCAATCGTGCTCATGCACTGGGACACACAACCGTCCTGGAGCAGTACGCGCCACGAGCTCGAGCATAAACACGAGCATGTTTATGCTGCAACAGCTGCTGGGGCGTCACAGCCACAGGGGTACCTGTTCCCAGCACCCTGCCTTGAAAACACCCACCGGTCCCCCGCGTACCCGGCACACCCCAGCGGCCCAGCCAGGCAGTCTTGCGTGTAATTCCCTGCAGGCTTTTCCAGGTCTCGATTAACAGACGCACATCTCTGTTCTCAAAACATTACATGCATGACTGCAGGTATCTAAAACAAAACCAAAGCAAGCAATATTAGGGTAAGGCCCCTAAAAGGAGGTCAGAAGTCTTTTCACACTCTAGAAGAGCAATGTTATCAAAGTTTCGGAGCGGAGCTGACTCGGAGGCTGCTGGGAGGACCGGTGCACACATGGCTGGACGGTGCTGCCCGCAGAGGCGGCGTATGCAGGCAGAAGGACAGGGACTCGCCCCGGGGTCTGCAGGAGGTGCTCCCCTCCGGCCAGAGAGCTGAGACCCAGTAGTACATCACAGCGGTGATCCCCCAGATGAGAGCTGTCCGAGTCCAGGGCAGGGCGAATGGCACCTCCAGAAGGGCACTGGTCCTTCCCTCTGGGCTTCAATGCCAGAGCGGCCCATGTTTGGAAAGGCTGCGACTCCACCAGACCGAAAAGCGCAGTTATCTAGGCAATCAACACATTTCAGAGACCTCTGGTTTGCGGAGGAAGATGCCCTACAGAGAAGAGGCAAGCAGCCTGCCTAGCTTTCTGCTCCACTTCCTACAGCTACCCACAACACAAAAACACGTCTAATGAAGAGAGACAGACACACCCATTTTTTACCTCCCCAAAAAACTTCCTGCTTCATCATCTTGATCAAAAAGCATTCAGAAACATAAAAATAACGTTCAAGACTATCCAAGTCTCAGTTACAAGGCAGCAGCAGCTGCCAAACATGCAGGCCGTTCCCTGCAAACCGACACGTGGCACTTTTGAGCCACACCACAAACAAAACCCGATTTGAATCGGTGCAAGAGAAAGGCCTTTGCTCCTGGGAGACGAAGGGCCCTCACATGCTGCTCCTCCAGACACTCCCGACCTCCATCACCTGCCCCTTCTCACCAGGAACTGCTGCCACCTTTACCAAACCCTCCATGACTCCCCATTTACCAGTTTCAAAACTGGAAGGGATGACACGCTTTGGATTTTGGAAAGACACATTCCTAGAAGCAGGATGATCCCTGCCCTGAGGCGCTTGCAGGCCCTCAGATGTCTGGTTTGACATAACAAGAGTATTTAGTGGTCAAAAGCGTTACAGCCACATAGAGGAAGAGACAAGCAGCCTGGCCCCGGAAGGCTTCATGCCACAGTCATAGTGAGAGGTGGAGAAAAATCTCCCCCGGCTCAGCAGTACTGCCCCACCGCTCCTCTGGCTCCCCGGGGCGTCTCGGGGTAACCAAACCGGGGGGTTTTCACAGTGACCATCTCCTCCTGCCCCGGTCCCGCAGCGGGAGCTCCCATGGGCACACAGCTGGGCAGCCTGGGGAACTCCAGGGCACATTTCTACCTCGGGCCAAGTCTTTTTTGTTTGTGTTTTTAGCATGCACAAAACCGCAGCTGTTTTTCAAGCCTAGCATCCCGGCACTAGAAATGGGAAAATGAAACTTGCTGCAAACAAAGTCTTCAGATTCCTGCTCAAACTGAGATAAAGGCGAGCTCAAGCGAGAGAAATGAAAAAGAAATTTGCAAAATTCTCACTGGCAGTAAACAAAATATTACTAACAGTTAAAGAATCTGCTTGCAACATATGTTTTAAAAGACTGATGCTTCCTCCTCGTGTTCACCCACTGTCCCAAAGCCGTGACACAGGTGTTGCACGGCCGCGCAAACAGCAGCTACCCTCCCAGCGACGGTCACAGCAACAGGAGCTTCTGGCAGGGAAATCCAGCAGGCCATGCAACAGCCTCCTCACAAAAGGGGAGAAAAGGCTAGATCAGAGCATTAAAACCTTCGTGCTCATTGATCCTGCACGGGTATTGCTCCAGGGCCAAAATGACTCATCCCACAACTGACATAATACATTTATTCCCCCATGAAAGAGGAGGATCACCCAAGGCGGGGTAGAGAGAATTTTCCATCTAGTCTGAAGCGACATCACAGGTTTACATCTTGCGAAGGCGAGCCCGTGGAAAGCTTTACACCGAGGTGCTTCTTGTGCCATATTTAGACCGTTTCAAGGCATCATCCCACTCAGTGACCTTTGGGAAACAGAGCTGCCAACTGCACGAGACAGCCGCAGGGTCTCCAGCCACCCCAGCACCCCCAGCAGAGGCTGCCACTGCGCGTCGACCAAACCAAGCTCCAACAGCCACAGGAAACAGCCACAGAAAGAGGTACGGGGTAGGGAGAAGTGGTGGCGGGGAGAGAAGAGAGACCTCGCCGCTCCTGCGCAGACCGCAGCGGTGGAGAACAGGCACCAAGCAAGGCCCGACACCAGCCAGCGCCCCACGGGTGCAGCTGCAGCTCGTGCACAGGCTGGTGACGAGCTCACTGGACCTTGCAAGCGCAAGGTTTCAGAAGCCACAAGATGATCACCCAGCAGTGCCCACGCGGGCACGAGCGTGCCCGTGATGGCAGCAGAAGGCAGGCTGCAGCTCTGCTGCTAGGACGGTGGGAGCCTTCACACCTACGTGCTACCAGCGCCGCGCTGCTGGCCTGACGAGTGGGATGGACATACGCAGCCATGAAGAAACAGCAGCAGAGTCCACCCGGCACAAACGGCGGGTTTCAGGGCCTGCTGCCTGACGAATCTTACAGCACCCGCAGCATTAATGTTTTCTGATCTACAGTAGTGCCTCAAGGAAACTGGAAGTGCTGAGACCTATCGAAGACAGGGCACTGCTGGACTAAACCCACAGCCCTCTCCATCAGACCTGGCGCTGGCTGAAGGAAGATCTAATCCCATGTCAGTGTTAGGCATCTGACTCCCTGGTTTCTGATCTGCAGCAGGCAGAGCTGCTCTTCCTGGGCGAAAGTTCAAAGAGAATGAGACAAGTATTAATAGAGCATCTGGGATCAGAGGAGCTGCAGTTCCCAGACCGACCGGTGTGGCTGGGATGCTGTGGCATGGGGGTTGGCGGCTGCCTGGACCAGGGTGACCCCCTTTGACAGGCATCCACGCCGATCACTGCAATATTCTCTCATTTCAAGCAGCCAGGTAACTGGACAGAACACAGGCAGCTTTGCACGTGGCAGGTACAGGGATTACATCCTCTCTTTCTAAGGTCCCCTCTGCAAATATTTGTATACCAAACAGGGCTCACTGTTAGCAACCACTGGAGGCATTTCAACGTATGGGGTTTTTTTTGCTAGATGCATGCATTACAAGAACCCAGACTGAGTCAAACCGATGAGTCACTTGGCCAGGTCCATGCACGACACAGCAAAGCGTATTTTTACTGTCAGTTAGAAAAGCCTCCCACTAGCGAGGGCTGCATGGACATCTTGCAGCAGCAGACAGCTTGGCACTCTTAGGCTGAATATCAACTCAAAACACAGGTGGGACAGTAGCAGGACAAGCCGTGAGAGCTCTCATCTGCCCAGCGCGTTTACTTCAGCTTCCCCGGCTTTCAGCATTAGCTCCTCTCTCCAGGCTCCCGCTGCGAGGTGAAAGCCCAAGAGGCAGAGGAGCTGCGAGCACCTCGGAGGAGCACAGGACGCATCACGCCTGCGTCCTCGTTCCTCCGACCATCTGCAACGGGGCCTGCGCCGCTAGAAACTGCGTCAAAGACTTCACGGAAAGAGACAGCACCAAGCACGGAGGCAGCTTCCTCTCAACCACCTCTCATCCACCCTCACCTCCCACAGAAGCTCTAAACCAAAACTAACATGCCCAAACCCCAGCCCCGAAGGCGGGAGCAGCAAGTCATCCCGAAGGGGCTAAACACAACAGCACAACACCCCGTTCTGCACAACTGCAACGAAATACGGAAAATGCTGCAACCGCCCCAGCTCAGTCGGGGCCTTAGAGCGGCCTCGCCGGCCTCCACACTAGCCCCTCACCCCTCATGGAAAACCAGCACCCCTCCCGGGCTGTCCGGGCCCTGGGAAGCAGCAGCACTCCAGTTTTTGGATCAGAAACACCAGGGTTGGGGAGGGCTGGAAAGCTGCAAATTCGGACACAGCTAGAAACAGCAGCAGACTGTCAATGGCTCATTCAGAAACGCATGTCTTCTAAATCCCCCTGGTTTTGTTTGTTTGTTGGTTGTCTAAATCCCCACAGGGAAGGGGCCATGCCTCACTCAGTGTGCCGTATAGAAAACTCTAAGATAAGGCCTTCATCCATGCTAAACATGCTTTGAAATTGAGCTGTTCTGGACTCTCAGGCCACAGGGGACACACAGAGAAAAACCTCTCAGATCCCGAGGCAAAAAGCAGCCAGACCCTGGTTTAGCAATGCAGTCATTTGTCTGCATCAACGATAAGAGCCAAGAGATTTAAAAACATCCATTTACAGAGAATAATGTGAGCAATCATGACACAATATGACAAACTCTCACATATGAAAAGACCCATTTCCCACTGCCGGGGCACATTTAGCTCCACACATTTACCCGGAGCCCCGGAAGCGTGCAGCCCCTCTCCTGACACAAGCGCAGGGGTGCCGGAGCTGGCTCGGTGCACAGCGGCCGTGGCTGCAGCCACAACTGACCAGGGCACACGGGCATCAGTGTCCGGCAGCCGCAGCTCCTGGTGAGACAGCTCGGCTCGCTGTAGCGTGTCAGCGCTCTGCTTCCCTGGAAGCAATCCCTGCAACCCAGCAGCTCAGCACACCAGCATGGCTTGCAAAACTGGGGGAAAAGCGGCTGGATGGCTGCCTGAGTGCCGGCCCAGCCGGCAGTCACACTGCCCAGCCAGAGGATCTCACGCCGGACCACAGAGACACCAGTTTCACAGCCAGACAGCATGTTTCTTGAAAGAGTTAACGGTCCTTTTTCTCATCCTTCCAGACGAGCAGAACACCAGCAGAGACGATGCATCGTGACTCTGCACCACCAGCCTGCGTGAGCTGGGGAGGGCCAGGCCCCTTCAGGAAGGTAACGCTCTGCACCGGCAGCAGATGCCGACTGTAAAGGCCAGCAAACGCTGCAGACACGCCAGCCTCCACCATCGCAGCACCCAGCGAGCCCCACGCCTGCTCCGCCAAACCCCGCTTGCTGCCCCGCTCCAGACCTCGAGCCGGCCTCTCTCACTTTCGGTTTTGTTCCCAAAAAAGTGCGCCGCGCCATGTTAACACCTTACGAGGCCAGGCTGAGAGAGCTGGGTTTGTTCATCCTGGAGGAGGGAAGGCTGCAGGCAGACCTTTTTGCAGCCTTTCAGTACGTCAAGGGGAACTATAAGAAAGATGGGGACAGACTTTTTAGCAGGGCCTCTCGCTACAGGACAAGGGGGAACGGTGTTAAACTAAAAGAGGGGAGATTTAGACTAGATGTAAGGAAAAAATTCTTTGCTGTGAGGGTGGTGAGACACTGGCACAGGTTGCCCAGAGGGGTGGGAGATGCCCCATCTCTGGAAACATCCAAGGCCAGGCTGGACGGGGCTCTGAGCAACCTGATCTAGTTGAAGATGTCCCTGCTCACGGCAGGGGGTTGGACTAGATGACCTTTAAAGGTCCCTTCCCACCCAAACCATTCTGTGATTCTACTTCTGGAGACAATGCAGAGCTACCTCAGGTCCCACCACCCTAGCAGACCTTGCGCCTTCACCACCCCCAGCTGCCAGCCCATTCCTGCCCGACCATTAACCCTACTGGCACACGAACTCCTCAGCAGCACCTTGCTGCATGCACGCGTCCAGCTGCAGGCAGAGCAGAGCCCCCTCCCTGCCCGCACGAAGGGTCCCATCCAGCCCCCCAGGCTGCTGTGCGGGGTCCCCTGGTTTCCTTACAGCTGGCAGGGAGGTGCTGGCACGGCACAGCCGTGGCAGAGCAGCCTGCCACCCAGGCTACAGCTCCACCGAGACTAACCCAACCTGTAAAGCAATTAGTCACTCGCAGATGAGAGCGGCGTGCCCTTCCTCCAAACATTATCTAAGCTCCCTGAAGGGAGGGGGACTGTGCAAACAGGACAGTACGCAGGGAATAAGCGTTGCCATATTGATCCCAAAAATCAAATAACTGGCATCAGTCAATCTTTACACCCTTAGCGGACAGATCCTCAGGCAGCTCGCGAGGGCTTGGCACACCACTCAGACATGTGCCTTGCTTCAAACCCCCCCATCTCACAGCTCAGGAGAGCGCTCGGGCACCTGCAAACCAGGATGCGAAAGGGCAGCTTTAGCTGCCGCTGGCCACAACAGACATTTACAGGCTACTGGTCAGCCCTGGCTCCTGGGTACCTCATCCCATGGAAGCAGTGGAAGCTCCCCACGGTGTTCCAGACATGCCTCCTCCCCACCCCGCAGCTTTGCCGTGCTCAAGGAAGACTACCCCAACACAGGTGCCCAATTCTCTGCCGTGCCAGCAGCAAAAAGCCCACCCGAGTTGTACAAATCAGAGCGGATCACAGCCACTTCTTACCACAGAGAAACACCCTGGGCTGTGGAGTGACCCTCACAGGCCCCGAGGCAGCACTGAGGCCTCCGTCCGCGGTCACGGGGAAGCGGCAGCCCTGCAGACCTCCAGCGGCTCTGCTGAGCCAAAACACAACTTAAGAAAGGCCTGCAACTTCCAGCTACATTGCTAATTGAAACAGGACTCTGGTCTAAAAGCACTCTGCTGGGAGCAGAGCTAGTAACACGGTAACTACGCCTTCTGGTTCGAGGGCCTGTCAAACCCAAGGCCGGCAGCTGAGGTCAGGTAGCTTCAGGCCAGACACTGACACGGTTTCACCGGCACAGCCACCACCGGACAAGTGCCGCAGCTGGTGGCAGCTTTTTGTACTACCAAAACCTGCCAAAGGTCTCCGAGTCAAGGTGGGATGCTTTCCCAAGCTCTGTACTCGCTTGTGTTTGGGCTAGTTCAGCTCGGTTCCGTGGCCTGTATGCTATGGATGAGATTTAAAGTAAAAAAAGTGAACGTTTAAGTGAGAGGAATACAATTCATTAATCACAAGCTCCTTCCTTTCTAATGCCCCGCTGCAATTAATCACTGCACCTCAGAGCATTGTCCATCTTCCCCCGACAAGCCTCAGAGGACAGCAGGAAGATGCGTGGCATGCATCATTCTCTTCTGAAACTCAGGTTTTCACATCTCAAGACAAGGAACGCGAGACTAAAGTGCTCACCTGCTCCAAAAGCCCTGCCGTACCCAACCAGTCACTAACCGCTACAAACCACAACCAGTTCTGTGCAAATACCAGCCACAGCCCCACGAGGGAGGCTGAGATGAGCAAGGAGGTGCAGAAGGAAACGCTCAGAGGCCCCAGAGGCAGCGCTCAGAAGCAAGGTGAAGATGGTACAACTGCAAAGCATTGCCCCAGCCCTCCATTTGTTCCCAAGTGGTGCTGCCCTGGGCAGCCCACCTCCTGCAGCTCTCCCAGGCAGAGCCCAACCCGATGGCACTGAGGGGAGAGAGCAAATCCCTCCCACTCCGATGTCACAGGATGCTGGGACACCAGGGGAAGATGCCCACAATAATCACAACAACGAAACGCCCCGTACGTGATCAGACACTACTCAGAAAACACTGAAATTCTTATCCAGGCTGCCTGCTCTCCGGCCCAAATGCCTTCCCGAAGCCAGACCTTTAGCGCAGCTGCACACCACGCTGCCCAGAGCCCCCACCTTCCGCAGGGGAGACCCCGGCTCGCTCTGGAACAGGACAGACAGCAGGCCAGTGGCGCGTGGGGCCCGCACCGAGCGATGCAAACGCTCGCATCCACGCTGCCGTGCAGCTGCTCTGAACGTTAACCAAGCGCTCAGCCTCAGCAGCTTCCCGTGACAATGAAAGCCGCGGTTTAACAGGCACCGCGTGGAAGAGGATTCCCTCTCGTCAGCTCTGCGCGCACACTCAAAACAATTCCAGCCAACAGCCTCTTCTTTCCATGGGTATGCAATTTGGGGAATAGATGCTCTCAGTGCACGTTCTGCAAGAAAGTCCTTATTTTAGGTGAACTTCAGCTCATTTATAACGCCAACAAAGCTCATTTTCACCGCGACCAGTTGAGTGCGAGAGGGCAGAAGAAAGCATCACAGAAAGAGCCCCAGACACACAAACTCCCAGGACCGAGACGACCGACCCCAGCGCCTCACCATGCGCACAGGCGCAGGCCCAGGACAGATGGGCGAGGTCTTTAAGTAGACCCGTGGGTCGGGGGCCCCCGAGGCAGCAGTGACAGAGAAAAGCCAGCCAGGCCCCAGCCAGGGCACGATGGCCCGTCCGAGGGGGTTCTGGCCTGCTGGGGGCGGGGGAGCTGGGCTCGGAGCAGCGCCACGCCACATCCCAGCGAGTGGAGGGCAGACACCCCCCACCCCAAACCAAGGCCAGCTGCCGCATCCGGAGGGGTGACGGCTCGGTGATGGGGGGGGGGGGGGCACCCCTAAAGTGACAGAAACCGTAATTAAGCAGAACCACACACGGACGTTTGTGGCTGCTGGTGAAGGGGCAAAGGCGGGTCAGGCCCGGGGACGGGGCGGCTGGAGCTGCCCACACACACACACGTACCGGTGCTGCCCCCCAGCCTTGCTGCCGGCGGTGAGGGAGCGGTCCGAGAGGTGCCCTCCCGGTGCTGCCCGGCCCTGCTCGCCGCCCCGCACCCCGGGCCGCCCCACGGAGCGGGCGGACACCCCGCCGGGCCCGCACGGTTGAAGGGCCCCGGCCGCTCCACCCCGGTACCGACCGCGGTCCCGCCCGCGGGCCCAGCCAGGCGCTCGCCACGTCGCACGGGCGCGGCCGGTCCCCGCACGCCCGTCCCCGCGGCCCGCTGTGTACCCCCGTGTCCCCCCTGCCGCGTCCCCCCGCCGTGCCCGCCCCCCACGCCCCTCCCCCGCAGCGGCTGACAGCCGTGGCGCCCCCGCCGGCCCCGCGCCGCTCCGCTCCGCCACTCACCGCGCTTGCCGGGGTCGTAGCCCACGAGGACGAAGTAGTCGGCCAGGCGGGCCATGGCGGGGCGGCGGCCGCCGGCCGCCCTCACAGCCGCCCCCCCGCCGCCGCCGCCGCCGTTGTCGCCGCGCTGCCCGCTCGCCCGCGCTCCCCGCGCCCCGCCGCCATCTTGGCCCCCGCGCGCGGCCCGGCCCGGCCCGACCGCACTGCGCCTGCGCCGCCGCCGCGGCGGGGGGCGGGGAGACGCTCCCCATTGGGCGCGGCGGGAGGGGAGGGGCGGGGCCCGGCGGTGCGGGGGCGGGGCGACGAGGGGGCGGGGCCGCGGCTCGGGGTTCCCCGGGGGGCGGGGGGGGGGGCGCGTATGTACGGGGGGATGCCGGGTGTGCGGGGGGATGCCGGGTGTGCGGGGGAATGCCGGGTGGGCGGGGACCCCGGGGTCACGGATGTGCGGGGAGCCCCGGTGTGCGGGGGCATGGGTGTGCGGGGAGTCCCAGCGTGCACAGCCAGGCGTGCGTGGGGACCTGCGGGGACCCACGGTGTGCGCAAACACGCGTGTCCGGGGCCCCTCTGGATGTGCACGACCCCCCCACGTGTGCACAGCCACGCGTGTCCGGGGACCCCTGGCGGCACGCTCACGGGTGTGCAGGGACCCCTGGTGTGCACGGCACCCCCGCGCATGCACAGCCACGCATGTCCGGGGAACCGCCGGGTGTGCAAGGCCCACCCCGACGCACGGCTCCCTCCCTAGTGTGCAAGGCCTCTCCCCAGTGTGCACGCTCCGCCCCGAAGTGTGCATGGCCCCCCCACTGTGCACCGCCCCCCGGTGTGCACGGACACACACCCCCGTGTGTACCACCCCCACGGACACCCTCCCTCCCGGTGTGTACGACTCCCAGGTGTGCACAGCCCCCCCGGCGTGTGTGTGTACCCCCACGCGGTGTGCCCAGCCCCTGTGCACACACGGCAGTGTGTAACCCCCCCCATGCGCCTGCACCCCCATTTTGCACAGTCCCTCGGGGAGCAGTACAACCCCCAGGGCGCCCAGGGGTGTACAGCTCCCCCGCGTGTGCACAATCCCCCCACGATGCACAGCCCCCACCAGTGCGGGTCCCTCCTGGGGCACTGAGTCCGTCCTGGCTGTCCCTGGCCCCGGCAGCTCCCACAGCCCCGATGCCCACACCCTTGTGCCCCGGCACAAGCACAGCTGCAGGGACAGGGCCAGGGGGATGCAGCGTGCCGGGGGTGCCAGCGGCAGCATGCCCTGGCACAGCCCCATGGTGCCACCGGCCCAAGAGCCAAAGTGCCGGCCGCAGCAGCAGCCCCTACTTGCAGCGTGGCCATCCCGTCCCGTCCCGTCTCATCCTGCAGCCGCCGCCGCGCCAGGAGCATCCCTGTGCCGGGGCGCATGGCCGGGGGTCCCGGGGCAAGGCCCGCTGCATGGCTGCCTGTGGCCGTGAGCCTCCCGCGGTGAGTGGGGTTGGCGGGTGCACGCCGCAGCATGGCCGCTGCCGGAGCGGGGAATGATTCATCGGAGAAAATCCCCGTTCCCACTCCCACGCAGGAGCGGGACGTGGGGTGCGTGCGGGATGGGGGGGCAGCTCGGCATTGCCTGGCCTCGGCCCCTGAGCCAGGCACACGCTGCCCCGCTGGCCGCTGGCCGCTGGCGAGGGAAGGCAGGAGCGGGTCAGCCCTGCCTGCAGGCAGCTGCCAGCCCAGCAGAGTCCAGCTCTGCCAAATCCGGCGGGTGGCAGCGGCCTCAGGAGCTCCCCAGGCCCCCCGGCCCCTCAGGGGTCTCCTCACCCCTTGGTCAGACCCCTGTGCACCCAGGGGAGCAGCAGCAGCAGGGTACCAGGAGTATCCGAGGGCAGAGGGGACAGGGCAAAGGCCCGCAAAACAGAGAGATGGGAGGTAGAACTGTGGATGTAGAAGAAATACCCTGCCAATCCCCCCGGGCAGGGGGATGCCAGGGCTGAGCCAGATCCTGCGGGTCCCCACGGGTGCAGGGGCTGGATCCCACGGGACCCCACAGGCAGGGGGTGCAGGGGCTGGGTGGGCTTCGGCAGATGGCCTTTCCCCCTCACCAGAGTCCCTGGTGTCCCCCCAGGCTGGAGGGGTGGCCGGGGTGCAGGGTTCAGCTGGCCCCAGCAGCCCCCCACGGAGCGGGGTCCCCTCCGCACCCCCACTCCCCATTTGGCATGGGCATGATGCAATCCCGCACGGCCCTTGCACTTCCCACCGCCCCGGCATCACCAGCCGCCGCGTGCCAGGGCACGTGCAGCTCTGTGCCGAGGGCACCCTCCTGGTCCCCACCTTCCCACCCCGGGCACCGCCGCAGCGTCCCACCAGAGCCCCACCACCAGGACAGGCACCGCGCCAGCTGGGCCACCCCCAGTGCCACCACCGCTCCTGCCGGGGCTTGTGCCACGCCAGTGACAGGCGCTGCCCTCCCCTAGGGCAAATTGGGATGCACCCTGGTTTATAATGGGGGGGTGTCTGTGTTTGCCGTCAAGCCGGCATTGCTCAGCCATCAGCCCCTTTCTGGGGCTTGCGCTGGGTCTGTCATGACTCTGCCAGCCCCAGGGGCTCCAACATTACTGTGCCGAGGGCTGCCTCCCCGATCCGCAGGGCTGGCACCGGGGCGGCTGCCCCCACATCCCTGCATCCCTGTGTCCCCAGGCATGGTGCTGCCATGGGCAAACCCTCCTGCTCCGCTGGCGGTGCCAGCCGTGCCGGGGCTGCGGGGCTGGTGGCACCCGCTGGTGCTGGAGCTGCAGCCAGATGCCGGCCCAGACCCAGCAAGGTCACCCCTGTGACAGATCAGGGGGAGACACAGGTCAGGTGACGCTCAGTGAGGCTGGGGCTCCGGGTGCGATCCTCTGGGACGGTGACGTGTGGCAGAGGGATGCACCGAGGCAGCCGCCTGGCCACCAGCAGGGTGGCACCCCGGGGACGGCCCTGGGGACAGGCAGCGGGGAGCTCCCGCAGAGGGTGACGGCAGGGACGTGGGACCAGAGCGGTGCCGCAGGGTAGGAACGGGGAAATGGGGCTGAGATGTGCACGGGGCGCGTCTTGCCCTGGGCCAGGGTGGAAGGGGTGCGGGGCTGCCGGTGGCGATCGGCACCAGCAGGGATTGGTGCTGGCCGTGTGGGCTGTGGTCTTGCCCACCCACGGGGCTGCGGTGGCAGCAGGTGGAGCGGGAGCAGCGGCTGCACAGGACCCGCGGTGGCAGCAGCAGCAGCAGCGGACACAGGGAGCCCTGCGGCACAGGGCACGGGTGCAGGGTCAGGCACGGGGGCACGTGCGCAGGGGACCCAAGGCACATGCGGACCCCCGCCGCCGCTACATGCCTGGGACCCTCCCAGGGTTGGGCTGTGAGCTGCTTCCAGCACAGCTGTAAGTCCTGGGTGTTCGGGACTTTGTGCGCAGCCCCGGCTCCCTGCCTGCAGTACCCCCGGGGGCGGCTGTGGCCCCGGCTCCACAGGGCAGGAGCAGCCCACCCGCCCCAACACCCCAGTGCCTCGAGCCATGGCTTCGGGGCCGGATCCTGTGGTGAGGCACACCCGGCTGGGTGCTCGCTGTGGGACCACCTCAGTGGGGGTGACACCAGTCCCGGACCATCCCCACTGAGACGTGGGCCCCCAGCCCTGCTGCACCCATGGATGCCACATGGCCATGGGCTCCCTGTGGCCCCATAGCCCCTGCTGCTAGAGGGAGGGAGGTCCAGGAGGTGAACAGGGTGCTGGGGTCCCTGTCCCTGTGGCAGAGGGTCCCCAGGCTGCACCCCTGCCTGAGGGTCTGGGTCCTAGAGCTGCCCCCCCAGCTCCCCCATGGGGAACAGCAAAGCCAGGAGCCGGTGCCAGGGGAGGGACAGATCCTGGCCACAGTCCTGTCCATCCCTGGCAATCTGCCACTCAGGGCAGCCTCAGCCAGAGGCTGTGCCCATGTCCCCGAGCCCACGTGCAGTGGGACCCCCCAGCGCCCAGCAAGCATCCCACCACTGCCTGCCCTGCACCCCTCAGCTGGCTCTCATCTCACCAACGGTGCTTTGTGCCCCTCTCCCCGCTTTCCCTGGGACTGGTCCCTTCTGCAAGAATGCTGGTTACACTGGGGACCCTGGGAACACTGGGGATGCTGGGGACACTCCCCATGTTTGCAGGGCCGAAGGATGAGTCTCTCCCCTCTCCCAGCTATTCCTGGCTGTTTCCCCTGGCACAGTGCTGAGCACCATCACAGCAGCTCTGCCACTGTTTTCCTGGCCAGGGTCATGGACCCAGAGCCCGTGGCTCTGTGGGAGCAGCATTTCCCCAGCACGTCCCTCGGCAATTACTAGCAGTGATTCAGTCTGACGGTGTTGCTCGTCCCTGGCACCCTGCGCTCCTGCCGCTCCCCGCACCCCCATGCCATCAGCAAACCCCCTCACCTTGCTTTCCATGACACTTCCCCAGCTTGGCGAGCAGCGGAGCAGGGATGCTCCATCACAGCCCGAGCTGACCCCCTTCTCCTAGGACGAGCCAGGGGGGCTCTGCCCTGTGCCCCCTTTTCAAACACCAGCACCCAAAACCTTCATCTGGGTTTAAAACCCCTCGGGAAGAGCCAAGTGAATGCGGGTTTGGACATCCCTGTGCCATGACTCTGCCGTTCCCAGCCCTGAGCGACCAGAGGATTTTGGTCAGGGGGAGCAGGGGTGGCTGCCTGGGGAGGGAAACAGTGATGGGACACCCACTGTGCCCGCCTGCAACGGACCCTGGTGTGTCCCCACCCATGCCACACCAGGCAGGGAGCACTCTGGAAATGCTGCGGGGACACAGCAAACCCTGGGGACCTCAGCAAACCCCAGGGACCTTGGGGCCGGGTGTCCTCCCACACCCTCAGGGGGCTCAGCACCACCCCCAGCCCTGTTGCAGGGGGGGATTACAGGGCCAGGGGTCCCGGCCATGCCTGCACTGCTGGCAGGCTCTGCCCGGCTGCTGCTTGGGCCCACAGCCCCCGGGCGGAGGGGGGATGCAGGCAGGGGGCCGGGAGGGCGCAGGCACCAGGAGCAGGCAGGGCAGCAGATGGAGTTGGGAGTGGGGATGAGATGCTGTGCATGACGACATGGGTGCTCAGGGGAGGTGGGCTCGGGGGGTGGACACCTCTCAGGTGGCGGAGCCCTCAACCCGGGGCACCTCCGTCTGAGCTGGGTGACGAGCCGTGAGCGGCCAGGTTTCAGTGGGGCGTTTGCCGCCGTTCCCTCCCTGGCCCAGGCCGCTGGCAGGCTTCCATGTGGTTCCTCAGGAGAACTCTCCAAATTCCCAGTTTAGAGGGGGATTCCCCAGCAAGCCCTCCCCAGCACATCACACACCCCGCTGTGCCCTCGTGGCTCCCCTCCATTGCCCCACGTGTGGGGGTCAGCCGTCTTGCGGGGGGCTCTGCCGTGGGGAGGGTGTGAAGCCACGACGTGGGGTGCAGCGCAGCACCCAGGCAAGGGCCAGGAGGAGCCCTGGGTGCCCTGGCACAAGCACAGGTGATTCAGTGTGGCCACAGCAGGGTGCCGCCCGTTCCCGCACCCATCGCTCCCGGCCCGGCAGCTGCGGTAAATGCGTGTTTACCTTCCTGCTTGCCTGCGTCATGCGTGGCTGTGGCGCTGCCGGCCCGGGCAGGGGCCCTGTGGCTCTGGCCCCCTGCCCAGGGCAGCCCCCATCACTCCCACGCTCTGCTGACCCCCCAGCAATGCTGCCACCCTGGAGAACTGGGGAGCCCAGGGGATGTGGCCACAGGGGTCCCAGCAGGGCTCAGGGATGGGGTACCAGCCCCTCGGCACGCAGCCCTCACCCAGGGGACTGCTGGGCAGAGACGGTGCAGGGACCTTGCTCTGCCTCTTCCCCCCACCCCTCCTGGGACGCAGCGAGTGCTCATGGGCTGTCCCGCGGGTGCAGCCCACCTCGCTCTTTTCCACGCACCTGCTCCCAAAAGTGCTTTTTGGTGAGCAGGAGATGTGAGCTGGGCCACAGCCAGTGCTCTCAGCTCCTGACCCCCCCCAGGCCTCAGCCAGGAGGCAATTAAGCTAATTGAAACTTAGCAATTGATTCCCATGGCTGGAAGCCAGGCTGCCTCGGAGCGGGAGAGGGGGAGAGGGCAAGTGCTGCCCGAGCCGGGGCAGTGGCAGCTCTGGCGTGGCTGAGCACGGGTGCTGGGTTACCCGAGGCAGCGATGAGCTCTGCCAGGATGGCTGCTGGCCAGATCCAGCTCATCTGGGCAGTGAAGCAGGACCTGGGGTCCTTCCTGGCACCCAGGAGCGTTGGTCCTCCAGGGAGGGCAGGGAGAAGGGTTCTGCCCTTGCTGAGGGAGCCCAGGGGCTCTGCTGTGCCTCTGCTGAGTGCTCGGGGCAGCAGGAGCGTCCGCGGCAGGTGCTGGTTGAGAGACCCGCTTCTCCTCCTGCTCCTGCTCCTGTGCTCCACAGCAGCGCCTGGAGCGGCAGAGCCGAGCTGTGCTGGGGGTCCCACCCGAGCCCCAGCCTCCTGCTCACTCCTTGCCCCCTACCCCACCACATGGGAAGGAGTGACCAGCCAGTGAGGGCCGCTCCCCCCCAGGAACCCACATTAAACAAACACTAATTAGCCAGAGCTCCCTCCTCTCGCCCAGGCTCACGGCGGTGCTGCTGACCCCAATGACTCTGGTTTGTCCCTGGGGTCCAGACAGGGACCTGCCTGGGGATCACCCCCCGCCTGGACCCCCAGCACGGCACAGCACGGCACTGCCTGGGGTTTGCTTTGGAGTGCCGGCAACATGCCAGAGCCATGGCGGGGCTCAGCCCTGGAGACCACAGGGTGACGTCCCACCGGGGCACGGCCCGTGGGATGCTGCGGTGGAGGTGAGCTCTGGGCAGGGGTTCAGTGCATCAGTGGCCCGCGGCAGCGTGTGCCGTGCCGGGGCTCTGCTGCCTTGTTTTCGTGCCGGGTTTCTCTCTCTCTTTGGGATAATCCAGCAACAAACAAGCGGAAGAGCCCAGCACGCCGCAAAAATTCCCCCCGGGAGACGTGCGGAGAGCCAGGGGCCATGGCGCTGGGGGAAAGCTTTGCCACTTCGGGCCAGGGCTGTACCCACAGCCCTGCTTGGGGGTCGTCTGTCCCTGCTGCCCCCCACCCCATCCCCACTGCCCCACGATCAGGTGCTGCCACAAATCCCCCTGCACTGGGACCGGGTGTTTGAAGCCTTTGTGTCCTGATAATGCGGAAGAATCCCAGCGATTCAGAGCACGCAGAGGCCCCCGGCCCCTCGGCGTGGGGAGGCTGCGGTGGGGGGAGCAGGATGGGGAGGGGGGACAGGCATCCCCACCCCGGACCCCGGACCCCGGCTCAGACACCCTGGGGTGCTGGGGGCTCCTCACCCCATCCCCGTCCCAGCAGCATGGGCACCATGGATACACAGACCCCCGTCCCACTGCGGGGGTGGGGGTGTTTCCCAGCGAGGAGCTCTGGTGGGGACCACTCCCCTGCTGAGATCTGGCTGCCCGGCTCGAGGAGCAACACCCCGGGAGCACCCTGAGCCCCAGCGCCCGCCACCCCCCGTGCCCGCCGGGCACCGCTGGCAGCAGCTCCCCGCCGCCCCCGGTTTCGGCAAGCTGCTTCCCCGGCGGGGGAACGCCGGGACTGGTCTGACCTCTGCGGATTACATTCCTTAATTGTTTTAAAAGGCCCCATGTGATGTTTAAAAACATTAACCTAACTTAGCCCTGGGAGAAGGTGCGTGCAGGCGCACGTCCCCGGAGAGCAGCTCCAGCCCCGCTCCCGATGCTGGCTGCAGCGCCGGGGGGGTGCCAGGGTGCTGCCCCCCGAGGGCACAGCGTGGGGAAGAGGTGGGGCAGGAGGGGCTGCCCGAGCTGGAAGCGCTGGGCTGCACTGGGCTTCCACACACAGCCCTGTGAAGGGAAGGGAGGCAGGATGTGGCCCTGGCCCTCCAGCCTGGGTTTGCCCCCCAAGCGTGGGAAGCAGCAAGCGGAGAAAGGGGGCTCTGCCATCCCCCTCCCCGAGCTCCTCGGTGCAGCCGTGGGATGCAGGGCATGGGATGCGGGGTGTCAGGGTGCCCCTGGGGATGGGCCCCGCTCCCCGGGGTGCTGCACGGCGCTGGGCAGGAGGCACACGACGGGGCTTGGCAAGGCTGAGCGTGGTGCGACGTGGCGTGGCATGGCTGCAGGGGCCTGGCAGGGCCCAGCACCGCCCGGCCTGGACCTTGCTGCCGCGGCAGGACCCCGAACCCTGGGGTGCAGGTGCTGGGGTGGGGGGTACCCCAACCCCCCACATCAGCCCCAGCCCATTCCCCCAGATGGGTCCCCCAGCCCCATCCCATACCAGTCTCCCCCAGGATGTGTCCCTCAGCCCCATCCCATCCCGTCCCAGTCCCCCCCAGGGTGGGTCCCCCAGCCCCCCAGGATCGCTCCCCCAGCCCCATCCCGTCTCAGTCCCCCCCAGGATGGGTCCCTCAGCCCCCCCAGCTCCCCGAGGACTGCTCCCCCAGCCCCCGCCCATCCCAGTCCCCCCCAGGATGGGTCACCCAGCCCCTTCCCATTCCAGCCTCCCAGAACCGTTCCCCCATCCCATCCCAGCCCCTCCCAGGATGGGACCCCCATCCCCACCACACTCCATCCCGGCCCCGCTCGGGGCGGTGCGGGGGGAGCAGGGCCGAGGGGGGCCGGTGCGGGGCCGCCCCCGCCCGTGGCTCCTCCCGCGGCAGCTCGGCTCCTCCTCGCCCGCCGCGCCGCGCCGAGCCCGGCGATATTTAACCTGGGCCGGGGCGGGGAGCGGCAGCGCCGAGCGGGGCACGGACCCGGACCGGAGCCAGCCCCGACCCCCGGCCCAGGTACGGCTGGGGTTCCCCGGCGACCCCGTACCGCTCCCGGGCTGCGGGCCGGGCTGGGGCAGGGGGACACCGGGGGCGGCGGGGGGCTGGAGCCGAGCCCGTCTCTTCTCCCCGCAGCCGTTGCCCCGGCCCCACCATGAGAGCTCCGGCGCCGGTTGCGCTGGGTTGCATCAGCTTGGTGCTGTGTCTGCTGGAGCTGCCCGCCTGCCTGCCCCTGCCCGGCGGCCGTGCGCCC
This sequence comes from Phalacrocorax carbo, assembly GCF_963921805.1. Taxonomy (NCBI): domain Eukaryota; kingdom Metazoa; phylum Chordata; class Aves; order Suliformes; family Phalacrocoracidae; genus Phalacrocorax; species Phalacrocorax carbo. The sequence goes on along the minus strand of NC_087513.1, from coordinate 753,768 downwards.
AAGCGCAGGTGAGCCCGCACCCCCGCGGGACCCCGCACCCCTGCCTGCACCCCCGCACCCCCGCGGGACCCCGCACCCCTGCCTGCACCCCCGAACCCCCGCGGGACCCCGCACCCCTGCCTGCACCCCCGAACCCCCGCGGGACCCCGCACCCCTGCCTGTACCCTTGCATGCCCTGCCTGCCCCTGCCCGGCGGCCGTGCGCCCAAGCGCAGGTGAGCCCGCACCCCCGAACCCCCGCGGGACCCCGCACCCCTGCCTGCACCCTTGCATGCCCTGCCTGCCCCTGCCCGGCTGCCGCGCGCCCAAGCGCAGGTGACCCCACAGCCCTGCCCACATCCCCGACTCTCCCCCTCCGGGACCCTGCACCCCTGCCTGCACCCCCGGGACCCCGCACCCCTGCCTGCTCCTGCCCAGCGGCCGCGCGTCCAAGCGCAGGTGACCCCGTACTCCCGACCCTCCTCCTCAGATCCCGCGCCCCTGACTCCCCCCGGGACTCCGCACGCCCGCCCGCACCCCCGACCCTGCCCCGGCACCCCGCACCCCTTCCCGCCCCTGCCCAGCGGCTGTGCGCCCAAGCGCAGCTGAGCCCGCACCCCTGACCCCCCACTCCAACCCCGGGCCCCCGCAAACCTGCCCGCCCCTGCCTGGCGGCTGTGCGCCCAAGTGCAGGTGAGCGCGCACCCCTCACCCCCCACCCTGGGGCCCCGCACCCCTTCCCGCACCCTTGACACATGTCCTTCCCCCCCCCGGCACTTCTGCCTGGACCCCTGCCTGCGCAGGCCGCCTCTCTGACCCCGCCCGGGACGCAGCCCCGCACGCCCGGGGGGCTCCGCGCCCCTGCCCCGGCCTCCACCGCTCTCCCCGTGTCCGTCTGTCCCGCCGGCCGCTCCCCCCGGCTCCCCTCAGGGCTCGGGCAGGGCCCAGCCTGGCAGCATGTCCGTCTGTGTGTCTGTCCTGCCGTCCCCGCACTGAAGCCCCTCGTGCTGGCAGCAGAGTACCCGGGGGGGGTGGGGGGGCGATGTCCTGGAGGGTGTGGGCAGGCGAGTATACCTCTGGTGCCATCTCCCACCTGGACCCCAACTGTGTCTTCGCTGCGTGTCCCATGCCCGTCCCTGCATCTGGGACCTGGGGGACAAGGTGGTGGGAGCAGGGGTGAGGGGTCCAGGGTCCCCGGCCCCCACGCAGCATCCCGTCCCGGTGGAAATGAGGGAACGGTGCTGGGAGGGGGCAGGATACGGACAGGGCTGCCGGGATGCGGCGTGCCGGGGATGGCGAGGTTGGGAGGGTGCGGGGGCCAGCACGGTACCCGTGTGTGTGCACAAGGCAGGTGGGGCACACGGGTGTGCAAGGGTGGGCTGAGGCTTTGGTACATGCTGGGATGGAGAACCCACGCTGTGCCCATCCCAAGGCGTGTGCGGCTGCGTGTGTGTGCATGGTGAGGGGTGCCCGGGGGGCCGGGGCCTCCTGTCTGGACCCCCTTTGGCGGGAGGCATCTTGGGCTGGGACAGAGCCTCCCGTGTGTGCAGGTGTGCACGCGTGTGTGTATGCACGGCCTCTCCGGGTGTGCATGTTGCTGCTTGAGGAGCGGGTTTGGGCCGTGCCCAGCGCCGTGGGAAGCCTGCGTCTGGCTCCGGAGGGATCTGCGAGCGGCTCCTGCCTGCCTGCCCGGCGCCGCAGGCAGCCCTCAGCGCGGCTACCGGGGGTGTGGGACGGGGGGGCCCTGCCCGGGCCGTGCGTGGGGCCACATCCCGCTGCGGGGATGGGTGGGGGGCCAGGGCGCCCCGACCGCAGGCATGGGCTGGGCAGCTCCTGCCACGGCTGCAGGATGGCATGGCCACAGCGTGTCCTGCCATGGGCCGGGGCACGGGGGTCCTCAGGATGGGGGCCCTGAGCTATGGGGGTCCCAGGGGGGAGCTCTGCTGCTGTGGGGGATGTCCCCAGGCTGGACCCCACCAAACGGGTGCCCAGGGCCCAGGTGTGGGTGCCCGCAGCAGGAGAGCGTGCATTCCAGCTCTGTGCTGGTGCAAAGGCCATGGGAACAGGGTGGGCAGAAGCAGGGGGAAGCCAGAGGGGTGTAAGAGCCACTTGGGGGGACTGCGGAGGGGTGCTGGTGCAGCCGGCAGCAGCCCTGGGGTCGGTGGGTGCCCCATAGTGTGTCTGGCGAGGCTCTCAAAGCCCCAGGACCAGGCATGGAAGCCGGAGCAGCAGCAATCCTGCAGGATCCCATGCACAGCCGGACACACAGGGAGCTCAGCTGGGGCGGGTGCACGCCGTGCCGGGGCCAGCTGGGGCGAAGCCGGGGCAGAAGCCAAGCGTGGGGAGGGAGGGGAACTCCGCAGCCAGCAGCCATCCCGAAGGATGCCAGCATGGGGCTTGGGGGGGCCCGCAGTGCCGGCACCGCCTGGAAGAGGGCCGGCCAGGAAAGTCCCGCATGCCACGGCCCGGGCAGCACCGGGACGGAAAGGCTGAGGCTGCCGGTGTTTCCGGGCACCAGCCGCCTCCTGTAAACACGGGAAGGGGCAGTGGGTACTCGTCAGCCCCCCCCCAGCGCTTCCCATCTCTGCAGAGCCAGAGGAATTTGGCCTCTGTCCCCGCTCCCACAGCTCGTGGCCAAGTGGTGTCCGGCCTCAACCCGGCTGTGCCGCGATGAGCCCTCTGGCACCCAGCTTCCCTGCGGCCCTGGGGGGCTGGGGGGCAGCGTCGGTGCAGTGCGAGGCCGGGGCTGCGTGTGCGCCGGACACCTGCACCTGGGTCATGCCGTGGGTGTGCATGCAAACCAGGCTGGGGATCAGTGCGTGTGGGCACTGTGGGCATACCTGTGCGTGTGCAGGGGCTATAGCATGTGTGTGCACCGGGACACGCATGTGCCTGTGTGTACAGGGGTTAGAGCATGTGTGCATGCATGTGCATGCTGCGACGTGTGCACAGGGGTCACGGCGTGTGTCTGTATGCATGCCGGGCCGTGGGTGTGCTGTGTTAGGGAGTGTGCATGCGTGTGCGCACGCTGGGACATGCGTGTGCCCATCTGCAGACAGGGGTTACCCTGTGTGCTCGCGGGTAGTGAAGGGGGTGTGCGTGTGGGGTTGTGTGTGCGGGTTCAGGGGGACGTGGGGGCTCTGGCCGGGGGGTGCTGTGGTGGGTGCCACAGCACATGCCCATATGGGCAGCAGAGGGGCTCCTGGGCAGCGCTGCCCCAGCCACGTGCCACCCCCACCGCCACGTGTCACCCCTGCAGCCACCTGGGTGCCACGGATTCCTTCCAGGCAGTGACCTGGGGCGGCTGCGGGTGGCAGAGTCCCAGGGCCACCACGGTGGGTGCCTCCTGCTGTTGGGGGGTCACCAGTTCCTCCACAGCAGGAGGCCGACCTTGGCTGTGCTGGAGCTGGCAGCGCTGGGGGGTCCCTGTTTGTGCACCCTGGGGGGATCCTTGTGGGGACACAGCAGGGTCAGTGCCCCTGGGAGCTTGGGGACCCCACGTGGCCCCAGTGGTGCCTGTGCTTGTGGGCTGGCAGCAGGCTCGGCGTGGGGCTGGCAGGGGTGCCTGGACAGGCTGCCAGCAGCGGTGACAGGGTGGCATGAGGGGGGCCACAGTATCCCCCCTGCCCAGGGAGTTCAGCAGGACTGGGGGGGGGGGGTGCCAGGGGTGTCTCAGCCCCACTGGTCTGGGGTGGGAAGGGTCTGGGGCCACGCAGCAGCCTTGGCTGTGGCAGGCAGGTCCTACCAGCCCTGCCACCGTGGCACAACACAGGAGCATGGAGTACGTGTGTGGCTGCAGGTAGCAGCTCCCCTTCCCTGGCTGCCGCTGCCGCCTCCTCCTCCTCTGCCCTGGGCAGAGTGGCCAGGAGGTGTAGGCAGGGTGCTGTGGCTCTGCCTGCTGCTGCCCACTGAGTGTTGTCCCCTCCTCCTGACCCCGCTGCCACTCTTTTGCAGGGAGCCCCCAGACCGGAGACCCTCCCTGACCCCACTCCTCGGAGACCCCCCAGGACCGCAGGCCCCGGCTCTGCTGCAGCCCGCCAGTGGCCCACGGCACAGACCGCTCATCCCCCGGCATGGCTCCAAGTTCGTCCCGTGCCACGGCCCCCGGCTCGCCCCCCGGCACGGTGCCCGCATGGCCCCCCGGCACAGACTGCTCATCCCGCGGTGCCGCCCGAAGCTCATGCCCCGGCAGAGACCCCGGCACGGTGCTCGCCTGGTCCCCCAGCACCCGCGGGGCCGCCGGCATGCGTCGGGGCGGCTGCAGCACATGCAGCTGCTGCGGGTGGGCTGCGTGCTGGGCACCTGCCAGGTGCAGAACCTGAGCCACCGCCTCTGGCAGCTGATGGGCCAGTCAGGCCGCCAGGACTCGTCCCCCATGAACCCCAACAGCCCCCACAGCTACGGGTGAGGGGGGGGCGGGGGGAGTCACCGCACTGGACCGCCTGGCCCTGCGCCCCCCCACCCTGCCCCGCGGGACCCCCCCCACTAAAGCGCTTCCACAGTCAGACGTGGCTGGGCTCCCTCTGCACCTTTCTGGGGATGCTCGCTGCCCCCCCCCCGAGCAGAGCCCGGCTCCGGCCACAAGCCCCACCAGGGACACAGGGCCTGTGGGAACATCCCCACAGAGGGGCTCCCGCCCCATCCCGGAGCCCTGTGGAGTGAAGAGGACTGGGCAGCCGGTGGCCGGTAGCGGCCCGCCCAGCTGGGGCTGCTGACGGCGGGTCCAAGGGGCGGCGGGGGATCCTGCTGACTGCAGCAGCGTCGGCGCCTTGTGCAAGAGCGCGGGGCTGAGCCCCTGGCCACGCTCCCGCCTGACTCAGCAGCTCGGCACCCTGCTGTGGCACACGTGGCCACGGGTGGGGTGACCCCTGCTGCAGCACCCCCATGGCACCCCTCTCGCCCCCACCCCAGACCCCTCCTGTGCCTGTCTGGGGCGGCATGGCTACATGGGTGGGGGTTCTGCATGGCCACGGTGCAGGGACCCCGCTGCAGCCCAGCTCCCCCAGCCTGGGTGAGGGCACATGGCAGTCCCCTGCACTTTCCCCATTTGGGGGTCCCAGGTTGGGCTCAGCACCTCGGGGGGTCACTTTCCAGGGCAGAGGCTGGGGTGCCTGGGGGGTCCTGTCCTCCCCAGGTGCTGTCCTCTGACACCCTGCCTCCCCCCATACTGCCCACCGCTCTGCAGCAAGACGGGGGCTGGTGGGTGCCGGGATGGTGAGCTGTCCCCAAGCACAGGGGGCAAAGGAAAGGCCCCCATGGTGCACAGAGGGGAAGGGCCCCATGGGCTCAGTGGGGGATGGGATGGGGACCCCCACAGACACCCCAGGTATGTCTGTCACCCTGTGCTGTGACACCCCCGTGGGATGGGGATGAGTGGCTCCAGTCACCAGGCTGGCACCAGCCTGGGAAGTTGCCAGGACCACCCCACTGCCCCCCACCCCAACCTGGGTCACCCCTTGGCCCTGGTGTAGGGATGGGTGGTTGGGGGTGGGGCACGGATCCAGCCCTCCATGGGGAGCCCAGCCTGTCAGCACATTGATCCTTCCTGCCGCGAGCACCCTCCTCCATCCCAGGAGCACCCCCATCCCCCCTGGGTGCAGCTACCCCCCTGCCCCAGGAGCACCCTCATTCTCCCCCATAAGCACCCCTGTGCCCCCACCCCAAGCACCCTCATCCTTCCTGGGAGCAACTTCATCAGCCCCCTCAGGAGCATGCCAGCCCCCCAGAACACCCACAGGAGCACCCAGGCTTCAGCAACACTGGGAGAGGGTGGGGGGGAGCACCTAGGGGTCCCGGCCCTTGCTCGAGCCATCTGATGGGCTGGGACAGGGACAGGACCGGGAACGGGGTGTCCCATGGCCATCATGTGAGGTTCCTGGGCTGGGGGTCCCCTCCCTGGTGCAGGGAGGGACTGACCCTGGCATTGCCCAGAGCTCTGCCTGCAGCCCCCTGGGCCCAGCGCTGCCAAGGGACGGAGCGTCCCACGGACACGGGTGGCCGCAGCCCAAGGCGGTGCTGCTGTGGGACACGCGGGGACCCCAGGCCTTTGCCCCCCTCCCTTGGATGCTCCCCAGGCCGCAGAGGGGCCGTGCTGAGCCCCGCGGGTTCCAGGGCCTCATCCTGCCCCGCAGTGGCACCGGAGCTGGCCCAGGTGGGCACCGCGACACAGAGCACCCCTGTTCTCTCTTCCAGTGAAAAAACTCGTTTTGTGCAGAATAAAGTGTGCGAGGAGGAGTCACATGTGGTGCCGGGACGGGCAGCATCCCACGGGAATGGGGCACGGAATGGGCGGGGGGGCGTGAGGGGCTGCCTTAGGCAGGGCGCGGGCACCCGCGTCCCACGGCCACGGCGACCGGCACCAGCCGCTTCCCCCAGCGCAGTGGGGCCGGGGGCATCTGGGCATGAGGAGGAGGAGGAGGAAGAAGCCAAAGGGGAGACATATCTCAGGGGCTCCTGAGGGAGGGTGCAGGGACCGTGCTGGGGTGGGGGGCTGCACCTCCGGTGCCCGCGGCTGCCGGGCACGGCAGGGCTGGCAGGGCCCGTGGGCTCCGTGCCCGCCGCTGCCTCTGCCCTGGCGCAGCGGAACCACGGGGGAACGAGCGTGGCCCGGCCGCAGCCCGGCGCGGCTCTGCCCTGCCGGCCGCGATGCCCCCCAGCCCCCCGGCCCGCTCGCTGCCGGGGTCCTGCTCCGCCTGCTTTCACCATCCGCAGTCCCCAAACTGCGCTCCGCGAGGCGCGGGGGCAGCCGGGGGCCGCCGGGGGCAGCCGGGGGGCAGCCGGGGGGCAGCCGGGGGCCGCCGGGGGCAGCCGGGGGGCAGCCGGGGGCCGCCGGGGGCAGCCGGGGGGCAGCCGGGGGGCAGCCGGGGGCAGCCGGGGGCAGCCGGGGGGCAGCCGGGGGGCAGCCGGGGGCCGCCGGGGGCAGCCGGGGGGCAGCCGGGGGGCAGCCGGGGGCAGCCGGGGCCGCCCCACCCGGGCGCGGATCCCGCGGGAGCGCTCGTGGCCGCAGGGCCACCGGCGCCTGGGTGGCGATTGCCACACCAGGGTAGCGCCCCCCAAGCTGCTTCCCGCAGCCCCCAGCCCCACCGCACGGCTGCCCGTGGCTCTGCCCGGCCCCCTCCCCAGCCCCGACGCCCCTTCACTTGCTCCCTTGCGGCCCCTCGCTGTGCCGTCGGGGTGCCGGGTCCGGTCCCGCTCCCTGTGGCCCGACGAGGGTCGAGCCGTGGCCACGTCCCGTGGGGTCACCGCGGCTGGCACGAGCAGAGGGGCGGGGGGCGTCCCTTTGCCCCCGCAAGGAGCCCGGCAGCCCGGGGCCACCGTCAGCTGCTGGCGGGGCCACCCATGGCCGGGGCTCCCAAGCTCGGGGGGGCTGCGGTGTGGGATCCCCAGCTCGGGGGCCGGGCCAGGCTCCCCACCAGCCCCTGCCCGCCCTCGGGGAGCTGCATCCCCCCGAGCCCGGCGCCGTGGGCTCAAACATTAACCGCAGGCAGGTTAACTGGTGACCGATTGCCCCCGGGCCGGCGGGCGCAGGCTGGGCCGCCCCCGTGCCGCCCCCGCGGGGATAAAGCCGGGGGTCCCGGCGGCCATCCCAGAGCCCGTGCGCCCACGTCCCTCGCCACGGCCGGCATGAGGAGCCTCCAGGCGGTGAGTACGGGCAGGCGGGACCCAGCACCCCACACCTCCTGGGTCGGACCCGTCTGCCTCGCCCCCCATGTTGGGGTCAGACCCCTGCATGTCGCCCCGCACCGCAGGGCTAGCCCCCTCATGCATCGCCCCCCACCTGGGGCTCGGACCCCACTTCCATCTCCCCACGCGTGGGGGTGCAGCTCCTCCCAGGCACACACAAGATGGCACGTCCAATCCCCGGGGCTGTGGGGCACAGCCCCACAAGCATCGCCCCCCGTGCGGTCTGTGCTGACAGGCAACAGCCCCTGGTGCAGGGTGGGGGCCCCCACAGCTCAGCGCAGGGGCTGTTACCTTTGGGGGTGTGGCGGAGGAGGTCCCCCGGGACCCTCAGCCATACTGTCCCTGCGGTGGGGCTGCCAGCTCCGTGTGGGACCCACCCCCATGGGGACAACACCCCACGGGATCCCAGCCCCTCTTTGGCCCAGCCCCGCTGCAGGCGACACCCTGCAGCCGGGGGAAAAGGGGTCCCTGCAGCGAGCCGGGGGGCTGCCCTCATCCCCCGGGGACAGGCAGGCAGGCAGTGCCCGTCCCCGGGGGGCTGCAGGGCGTCGTGCAGCACCCACGGCCTCAGCTGCACCCACGGGCCTCGCCCCGGGGGCTGCGAGGGGCCGAGGCAGCGACTCCTGGGAGCTGCTGCCCTAAACCAGCGGCACCCCGGGCCAGGCCCCCCGCCCCAGGCAGAGCGGGCGGCTCCCCCCGGCCCCCTGCTCCGCCCCGCAACGGGGCAGCAGAGCAGCACTGTGTGGCGGTGTGCGGTGCTGTGCGGTGCTGTGCGGTGCTGTGCAAGGCTGTGCGGTGCTGTGCGGTGCTGTGCAGCTCCCTACGGTGCTGTGCAAGGCTGTGCGGTGCTGTGCGGTGCTGTGCGGCGCTGTGCGGTGCTGTGCGGTGCTGTGCAAGGCTGTGCGGTGCTGTGCGGTGCTGTGCGGTGCTGTGCAGCTCCCTACGGTGCTGTGCAAGGCTGTGCGGTGCTGTGCGGTGCTGTGCGGCGCTGTGCGGTGCTGTGCGGTGCTGTGCAAGGCTGTGCGGTGCTGTGCGGTGCTGTGCGGTGCTGTGCAGCTCCCTACGGTGCTGTGCAAGGCTGTGCGGTGCTGTGCGGTGCTGTGCGGTGCTGTGCGGTGCTGTGCAGCTCCCTACGGTGCTGTGCAAGGCTGTGCGGTGCTGTGCGGTGCTGTGCGGTGCTGTGCGGTGCTGTGTGATGCCGTGCAGTGATGTGCAACTCTGTATGGTGCTGTGCGGTGCTGTGCGGTGCTGTGCAGCTTCCTAAGGTGCTGTGCGGTGCTGTGCAGCTCCCTACGGTGCTGTGGAAGGCTGTGCGGTGCTGTGCAGCTCCGTACGGCGCTGTGCAAGGCTGTGCGGTGCTGTGCGGTGCTGTGCGGTGCTGTGCGGTGCTCTGCAGCTCCGTACGGCGCTGTGCAAGGCTGTGCAGTGATGTACAATGCTATGCAATGCTGTGCAACCCTGTGCGGTGCTGTGCAGCGCTATGTGGTGCTGTGCGATGCTGTGCGATGCTGTGCGATGCCGTGCAATGCCGTGCATTCAGGGCTTTCCTTTGGAGATGGGGCATCTCCTCAACCTTCCAGGAACACGCTGTCCCCGGGTGTTTTCACCCTCTGTCCCACGGCTGCCGGGCCAGGTGCAGGATCCGGCCCTGCAGACCGAGCCCGGCCTCTCTCGCCGCAGGAAGCCAGCCCCTCCGAGGGGCCCGAGTCCGGCAAGGCCAAAGCCGAGTACCGAAACTACACGGTGAGTCTGGCTTGGCTGGTCGTGCTGCCACTGGCACAGGAGGTGACCCCGAGGTGGGGTGGAGGGGGCACTGCACTGGGCAGGGAGCTGGGGGGTCCTGCGGTACAAGGCTGGGTGTCAGGGGGTGCTGCGGTACAAGGCTGGGTTCTGGAGGGGTCCTGCAGTACGAGGCTGGGTGCTGGGGGGTCCTGCAGTACAAGGCTGGGTGTTGGGGGGTCCTGTGGTACAAGGCTGGGTTCTGGGGGGGTCCTGTGTCATGACGTTGGGTGCTGGGGGTCCTGTGGCATGAGGCCATGCGTGCTGGGGGGCCCAGCTGAGCACCATCAGCCGCACAGGGGGGTCTCATCCTGCTGCTGGGAGAGGGGCCCAGAGGGACCTCTGCTGCCCCAGGCCGGGAGGGGTGCCAGGGAGGGTCCCCCCACCCAGCCAGGGTCCCCCTGGAGCCTGATGCTGTGCCACAGGAGGGGAAGCTGCTGGACCGCGTCTACAACACCTACCTGCTGATGCACACCCACCAGACCGTCGACTTCGTCCGGAAGAAGGTGTGAGACCCCCCCAGGATGAACCGGACCCTGCAGTGGAGGGGTGCCACAGTCCCCCCTGCACCCCACGCTGCAGGTCCAGCCCTGGTGCCCTCCTTGGGGGAGCACGGTGGCTGTGGGGAGGGTCCCGGGGGGTCCTGGGGGTTGGCCATGCCCAGCGCCCGCCGTGCCTGCAGAGCGCCGAGTACGGGCCCTGCTCCCTGCGCAAGATGAGCGTCATGGAGGCACTGGAGCTGCTGGACCAGCTGGTGGACGAGTCGGACCCCGACGTGGATTTCCCCAACTCCTACCATGCTTACCAAACCGCTGAGGGCATCCGCCGGGCCCACCCCGACAAAGGCAGGGCCACCGTCCCCCCCCACGGCTGACGCGGAGCCCGCGTGGGGCCCCGTCTTGCAGGGGGGTGACGGCCCCGCTTGCCCCCAGACTGGTTCCACCTCGTGGGGTTGCTGCACGACCTGGGGAAGGTCCTGGCGCTCTTCGGGGAGCCCCAGGTGAGTGGGACGGCGGGGAGAGGCCAGGCCAGGGTATGGGGACCCTCCCCAGGCCGGCAGGATGCCTCTTCGCACCCCTCTGCAGTGGGCCGTGGTGGGGGACACCTTCCCTGTGGGCTGCAAGGTGCAGAAGTCTGTGGTCTTCAGAGACTCCACTTTCCACGACAACCCCGACACCAGAGACCCCCTGTACAGGTGAGGCCAGACCCCCGGCAGGGCGCCATTGGGGGGCCATGCGCCCCAGCCCATGCTGCAACCAGGGATGGGGCTGGGGCGCCGCGAGTGGTCCGGCCCCGAGCCCCAGACCTGGCTCCATCCCCAGCACTGAGTACGGGATGTACCAGCCTCACTGTGGCCTGGAGAACGTCCTCATGTCTTGGGGCCACGACGGTAAGGGCCGGGTGGGGGGGTCTGGCTGGGATCCCTTCCGCAGGGCAGGACCCTCAGCCCCTGAATGGCTGCACCTTGGGGCACCGACGCACCCGGGGCGGCTGCACCCGGACCCCCCGGCCTCCTTCACTGGGCGTTGTGGGCCTGCAGCCCTTTGCACGGGGCTGGAGGCAGCAGCTTTCGGGGGGCCCATCCCACGTGGGGGCCCAGCCCTGGCCGCTCGGGCCCGTTCCCACACACCCCATCTCTCCCCAGAGTACATGTACAGAGTCATGAAGTGCAACCGCTTCGCCCTGCCGAAGGAGGTGAGGGCTGTGGGGCGGGGGGCTGTGGGGCAGGGACCCACTGTGCGGAGAGCGGGAGGGACACCCCAGCCTGGCACCTCCTTGTCCCCCCAGGCTTTCTACATGGTCCGCTTCCACTCCTTCTACCCCTGGCACACGCATGGCGACTACCGGCACCTCTGCACCGAGGAGGACCTCCGCATGCTGCCCTGGGTCAGGGAGCTCAAGTGCGTGCCTGGGGGGGCCCAGGGAGGGGTGGGGGGCAGCAGGAACCCCCCAGCACTGACCAGCCCTGGTTCCTGCAGCAAGTTCGACCTCTACACCAAGCAGGAGGAGCTGCCGGACGTGCAGCAGCTTCGGGGCTACTACCAGTCCCTGATCGACAAATACTGTCCTGGGCAGCTCTGCTGGTGAGCAGAGACCCCTGCCCACCCCACCGGGACACGCGCTGGCCTGCACCGCAGCACCCCACGCTCTATCGCAGCCCCATGGCGCAGCTGCCTCACCGCGGGGGGCAGCGGGGGTATACAATAAACCTGCTTGTCACGCACCCCCAGCACCAGTCGCACCCTGGGCAGCCCCCAGCCCCGCTGGGGCAGGGATCGGGGGAGATGCAGGGGGACTGGTGCCGTCCCCTCACCCCAGGGGGGACACAAGGGCAAAGGCCAGGGCAGGGCCCCAGGGAGACCCATAGGGCTGGAATGTCAAAGGCTTTATTTAGAAAATTATAGGAAACCTCTGCGCTCCCCAACGAGCCCACGGGAAGCACGTTACAGCCGGAGCCCTCGCACCAGGGCAGGGGACTCTGGGGGCGCAGGCAGCACCCCAAACCGCCCCAAGCACAGCCCCAGGGCAGCTGCGGGGCCTGGGCAGGATAACCGGGAGGTTACACCTGTGGTGTTGCCCCGCTGCGGCTGCCCAGAGCCGCTCCCGCCCACGCGGAGCATCGCCTCGCCGCAGCCCGGCACGGCCCAGGATGGGGCGAGGGGGGCGGCGTGGCCCAGGGGCAGCGGGCAGAGGCGAGGGAGCCGCCCTGCGCCGCTGTCAGCGAGCAATGACTGTGCTGCGTGCCAAGGCACTGGCCGGGGAGAGAGCAGTGGGCTCACCCCGGGGCAGGCGGCACGAGGGCAGGGGTGGGGGCGTGCCTGGACCCCCACCCGGGACCCCCAGCCCGGGGAGGCAGGCAGGGGCAGGCAGCCAGGAAGGGGGGAGGCGGCAGCACCCTCAGTCCATGGGTGGAAGACGGGGCCCGGGCTGGCGGCTCCAGGCATTACTTCTTCTTCTTGGTGCTGCGGGGGCCATCGCTGTGGCCATCGGCCGCCCCCCGCGCCCGGCCCTCACCTTTCTCCTCCGCCTCTTTGGCTTCCTTCCTCCGCACCTGCCCATTCTTCTCGCCACCCCCTCGGTCCGCAGGCTCCCCGCGCCGGGGGCCTTTGTGGCGGGCGGGGGGTGCAGCCCCCCGGGGCCGGCGGCCCAGGGCTTGCAGGAGGCAGACGGTGGCTGCTACAAGGTACAGGGACCAGAGGACGGCAGGGCCGGAGAAGGGGTGGCTGAGCTGGCGGAGGGACTGCAGCAGCCGGGGCAGGAAGGCATCTGTCGAGCGCTTCAGCAGCGTCTTGTCCTGCAGGGCAAGGGAGGGGGGTCAGGGCTGCCCCCAGACCCTGCCAGGGGCTGGGAGTGGGGAGGTGGCCGCAGCGAGAGGCCCTACCTTCAGTCCGTGCTGGCTGAGCAGGTTCTCCAGTGTGGGGTCACCCAGGGAGACAGTGGGGAAGAACTCCTGGACGTGCTGCCGCCGCCACCATGGTGCAGGGCCCTCGCTACGGGATGGGAGACCTCAGCGCCCAGCCCGCTGCCCCACAGCCCAGGGGGGAGCGGGCCAGGCTCCTGCCTCCCCCACGCAGCCCCGGTAGCGCCCCAGCCTTGCCAAAGCAGAGTCGGGGCGCTGAGGAGCTGCAGGCGCATGCTAAGTTAATGAATCAATTCATAAAAAGCGTCTCCCAGATGCAGCCCCCTGCCGAGCTGCTGGAGCGCAGCCAGCACCCAGGACTGCGCCGTCTGCACATCGATGCAGCATCACACCAGCGCCGGGGAGCGGAGCGTGGCCGCAGAGCGGGTGCAGGTGCTGGTGTGCCTGTCCCGGCCCCACTCACCCGCCCTCGGCGCTGCTGGTGAACCAGTACTTGTAGAGCTGGGCACGGATGTAGACAGGGGGCTCGGCGCTGAAGGGGTACTGGGACTCGTCGACCTGCACCAGGTGGATCACTGCCAGAGACATGGCGTTAGCCCACCCTTGCTGTAGGGACACCCCGAATGGCTGCAGGGCTGGAGCCCAACGGCCCCCAATCCCCAGATAAGGGCCTGGAGCACAGACCCACCACAGGGGACCAGCGACAGCCCCCAGCCAGGGCGGCCACAGCCCTGCCGGCGGCCTTAGGGTCTCAGCCCCAGCAGCCCTCCTCCATCCCTGCCACTGCATAGGACAGAGGTCCCTGCAACCACCAGGTGTGGGGCCTCAGGCTGCCTCTGCTGGGGAGCCCCTGGCACAACCCACCCCCCAGCCCCCAGCCCCACTCACCGTCCTTCTTGCCCTGCAGCAGGCGGTAGACAAAGCTGGTGAACCAGGGGCTGCTGCTGTGGTGGGCCAGGGCCGCGAACCACATCTGCCAGTCGAGGCGAGGCTGGTGCGGGATAACCACGGGGGGAGCCATGCTGACGTTCCCGGGCTTGTACATGAACTCAATCTCCTGTGGGCAGGGAGCAGAGTGGGCTGGGGGGCCTCCAGCAGCAGTGACCAACACAATGGGCTCTGCTGTCCCAGGGCAGAAGCTCCCAGACCCACCTCCCTCACCCCCTGGGGTTAGCAGCTCCCTCAAGAGGGACAAAGCCCACATGGGATGCCAGGTGCCCCGGAGGGGACCAAGCCAGTGGGACAGGGGTGCTTGGCTCCACCAGACTCTCTTCCTCAGTGGCTGTCCCCAGCCACCCCACCCGACTGGCTGAGTTCAGCCCTTCTCCCCCATAGCCGCTTCGGCACCAAACACGATTGTTGAACTTAATTCAACACAGCCAAGTGCCGGGTCCTGCCCTTGGGTCACACCAACCCCAACAACGCCCCAGGCCTGGGGCAGAGGGGCTGGGAAGTGCCTGGCGGAGAAGGCCCTGGGGGTGCTGGCTGACAGCCGGCTGGGCATGAGCCAGCAGTGCCCGGGTGGCCAAGGAGGCCACCAGCCCCCGGGCTTGTGTCAGCACTGGTGTGGCCAGCAGGGGCCGGGCAGGGATGGGGCCCCTGTGCTCGGCCCTGGGGAGGCCCCACCTCGAATGCTGGGCTCAGGTTTGGGCCCCTCGGGACAAGAAGGGCCTGGAGGGGCTGGAGCGCGTCCAGAGAAGGGCAGCGGGGCTGGGGCAGGGTCTGGAGCACAAGTGTGCTGGGGGGCGGCTGGGGGAGCTGGGGGGGTTTAGCCTGGAGAAGGGGGGGCTGAGGGGAGCCCTTCTCGCTCTCTGCAGCTGCCTGAGAGGGGCTGGAGTGAGGGGGGGGCTGGTCTCTGCTCCCAAGTCACCAGTGATGTGATGAGAGGAAACGGCCTCAAGCTGCGTCAGGGGAGGTTTAGGTTGGCGATTAGAAAAAATTCCTTCACCAAAAGGGTTGTCAAGCACTGGCACAGGCTGCCCAGAGAGGTGGGGCAGTCACCATTCCTGGGGGTGTTCAAACAACATGTAGACGTGGCACTTGGAGACATGGTTTAGCGGTGGACTTGGCAGTGTTGGCTTAACGGTTGGACTCGATGGTCTTAAGGGTCTGTCCCAACCTCAAAGACTCTGATTCTATGAACCGGTGCTCACCGTCCAGGTCTGCTTGTCGTAGCTGCCCTCCAGCACCACCTCGGGCCGCCCCCCAACGCCTGTCATCCTGCGGAAGAGCCCGTAGGAGTTCACCACCTGGAAGCGTTCAACCGCGCTGAACATCTGGTGGATGCCGGGCCACAGCTTGCCGTTGGACTCGTAGTCGATGTAGGTGAAGGGCACCTGAGGAGCGGCAGAGAGCGGCTCTGTCGCCACGGCTGGGCTCGGCTTGAGCGCCCCAGGCTGTCTCCCGCTCCCCGTACCCTGAGACACACGCATGCTCCGCTGCCCCGTCCTCCCCAGCCGCCTCCCAGCCGCTCACCAAGCTGATGGCAAACATCCCCATGGTTGCTGTGGCGAAGACGGCCCACTGCAGCGTGGCCCAGAGCTTCCAGAAGCAGCCACGGACACAGGCACACCTGCGGGGCGGGGAGGAGACGGGTCAGAGCTGCACAGCCCCCCAGGCTGGGGCTCTGGCTGCGAGCTGCAGGGTTCAGAGTCACCCACACTGCACCCAAAGCAGTGGAGGGCTCAGCCCTGCTCCAAAACTGCAGAGAAAACACCCTTGTAACTCACCCAGCACACCCGAGCCGGGCCCCCACCCCATGCGGCCCCGGGTCCAGCCCTCCGCCTGGCTTTGCATGCCAGCAAGATCCAACATCCCTCCACGCATGAATCATGCCCTCGGGGGTGGCACTGCAGAGCTGCGAGGCCCAGGGGGACCCCAGCAACCCCGTCACCCACCTGTACATGGCAGAGAGGATCTCCCAGGAGAGCGAGAGGAAGCCCAGACCCACCAGTGGCAGGGTCACCGCCCGCAGCCACATCGTGAACTCATGGTAGGTGAAGGCTGGAGCGAAGGAAAACCCTTGGGGTCAGAGAGGAGCTTCTCCTGCCCCGGGGGACACAGGGGGGATAACGGGAAGGCAGCCCCCGTGGGCATGGCAGTGACGTACCCACTTTGGAGTCCAGCAGCCTCTTCTCCCAGTTGATCTCCAGGCCAAAGTACTGGATGCTCCAGTAGAGCAGGAAGCTGTAGGTGCTCAGCTCCAGCAGGGTGGAGAGGACGGCCCGCAGGCTGGGGGGCCAGGCTGTGGCAGAGCAGGGCTGCTGAACGCCGGGGGCTCGGCAAGCCTGACCCACCGCTGCACAGAGGGGTGCGACCTGTGCCCCGGGAGCCCACGCAGGGAGAGGGCATGCGGGCAGCGCTCAGAGCGCATCCCTGCACCCAGCACAACGCGCTGCTTCACGGCGGCCCCGGCTTGAGTGCCCCTGGCCACAGACCCCCACGCCGGAGCGGGCAAAGCAGCCATGCTGGCAGCAGCTCTCACAACGCCCAGCCAGAACGCCGCCTCTTGCTGCCGTCCCCGGGCAGGGTTGGTCAGCGACGGTGGCCTGTCCCTTCCCTACCCCAGGCACAGCGGAGAGGGGACCCCACCTCCCCAAACAGAGCACCCTGGGACTCACTGCTGGCGTGCCTCCTCCTGCTGCGCCCCAGCCAGTGCCCCACATGCTCCTCGTCCAGTAGGGAGAAGGCCAGGACGATGGTGAGCATGTTGAAGAAGTTGTAGTTACCCGTGAGGATGATGAGGACCTGCAGCAGGACCTGGGGAAGAGCGAAGGCAGTGCTGGGTCATCGCAGAGGACATCAGACCCCCACCACCAGCAGCACCAGCCCCCAGCTCCCAGGGGAGTCTTGCCTGCCAGGGCCCGCAGACTGAGAAGCCTGTCCTGCCTGCAGACCAAGACAGTGCCCCTGCCCATGAGGAGCCCCACAGCACCCGGCAGCAGGAGGGGCTGGAGCAGGGACCCCGCTCTGCCCACCCACCTGGCTGTAGAAGGCGAAGAGCCGGAGGCGGCGGATGGGTGCAAAGAAGAGGAGCGGGACAGCGATCTCTATGATGTAGGTGGCCACCACACTGAACTTCTGGAACCAGACGGGCAGCTGGTGGGCGAACCAGGCGCCCGGTGTGGGGATGCACTGGGTCTCGTAGTGATAGGTGAGAGCTGGGGGGACAGGAGGGGTCAGGGGTGCAGACAGGGGTGCAAGAACATGGCTTGGAGCAGGCCGAGCCAACAGAGCCTTGCCCAGAGCCCCGCAGATGCCTACGGGGCACGGGAGGCACGGCCCGAAGCTTGGGGCAATGCCCTGCTGCCCCTGCCTGGTGGGGGTGCCCCAAAGCCCATAGCACCCCGTGACACCCCTCACCTGTGAGCCCCCACCAGGTGGGGCAGCGGCTGGTCAGCTTCACCACACCGGAGGCGAACATCAGCCGGAAGAGAAGCCAGCGCACCAGCCAGAAGGTGACGCCGTCGTGGGGGCGCCAGGCCGTGGACCGCCACTTCAGCAGGTGCAGGGGGGCCACCAGCACTGCCAGGAAACCCGCTTCCAGCAGGAGGCTGTCCCTGCGGGGAACACCGCTGTCCCTCACCACCACCCCGGGCCGCAGAGCCCTCAGGATGGCCAGCTCTGCCCCGCGGTGCTGGCACTGAGACCCCCGGGGTGCCGAGGGGCTGGCAGCCTGCTGCCGCTTCCCGAGGGGATGTGGCCCTCCCCAACGTGGGGCTTGGGCAAGCAGAGCCCAGCAGAGCCCCCCAGCCTCGGAAGGGCTGACTTACCACTGGAAGTAGAGGAAGACCTGTCCCACCTGTGGGGAGGGGGAACAGAGGTGAGCAGGGTGGGCCGGAGCTGCAGGTTTGGCCCCCCAGGCCCTTCCCCACACCCACCCCACAGAGAGGTGGCAGAATGGCCATGGGGCGGCTGCAGATCCACTCCCCAGCTCCCTCCCGTCTTCTTTCCCACCCCTGGCCAAAGCCAAGGAGCAGAGCAGCAGACTCAACTCGCTGCCGAGAGCGGCAGCGCCAGGTGCCTCAGTGCTGCCTGGGTGCTCGCTGCCTGCCCTGCCTGCGGCTGGGTCCAGAGCGGCGCTGGGCAGCAGAGCAGGCTGCAGGCCCGGCCCGGCAGAGCGCTGGAGGGGAGGGAGGCTGGAGCTGGGGAGCAGCAGGGACTTTCTCTCCAGCATCACCTTAAAAGGGAGCGAGGAGAGGAAGGCCCGGCAGCACACGGGGCCGGGAGCCACACACACCACGCTGCCCGAACACCATGGCACCCTCGCAGTCATGCCAGGAGACAGAGTCCCCATGGGCAAAAGGCACCCAGGGCTCCCTGGCCCTGCGTGGCAGCGGGTGCCACTTCCTCTCCCTGCCAAGGCAGTGAGTCACTCCGGAGCCCCAGCTCCCACCCTGCCTCTCCTCGGGCCCAAAGCACGGGCCGCGCAGCTCGGCAGGGCTGCTGGTGCGAGGGGAGCCGCTCACAACGGCTCCCCGTGGGGCATGGCCACGCACAGTGCTGGGGGGACGGGGTAACAGTGCTGCAGCACAGCCCCCCAGCACAGAAGCCCCACTCCCATGGCTGGCCGCTCGCCTTCCTGGCCTCCCAACACCATTCCCTGCAGGCACCGGTGCTGGGCTTAGCTGGAGCCCTGGCAGGAGGAACTGGCGAGGAATGCCAGCAGCGCCAGCCGCCTTCCTGCAGGATAGGAGCTGCCCAACCCGGGAGGGGTTTCCAAGCACAGGCAGCTTTTTCCACTTCAGTTGCTCTGGTTTCAGAGGGAAGAGAAACCCTCCTCCCCTGCTGCCTGCGCTAGTGGGCTCTGATTCACCCGAATTCCTCGGCACGAAGCCACCCGCGAGCACAAATGGCTCAGGAGAGCGGGTTTGTGGCTGTGGGGCACAGAGCTCTTATGCAGCCAGGCAGGGACACGGGGAAGGGCCTGGTGCTTGGGGAAAGGACCTGGGGAGAATTTGGCGAGGCCGTGGGTGGGCAGGGGAGAGAGCTGCTTCTGCAGCGGTGCAGAAATCGGCTTTGCAGGCAAGTGTTGGAGGGTTTTATACCAGGAAAGGCACTGAGAACCAGAGCAGCGATGGGGGGCAGGATGTCCCCACACGACTGAGGGAGCTGCCAGCACCTTAGCCAAGCTCTGTGGGGGAAGCTGAGCGCGCCGGAGCTTGTAGGACCATACTAACAGAAGAATGTCACTCCCCCACTCCTCAGTCCCAGCTCTGACCTCCCCACTCACCGTGAGCCACCGCCCGGTCCCACTGATCTCATACCTGGTAGAGCGAGAGATAGAGCACCCTGAGCAAGGCGAAGAGCAGGCTGTCCCGCAGGGGCTCGAACAGCAACGCGCCAAAGGAGGCGAGCACGCCGAGGAGGCAGAGCAGCTCCATGCCCATCTCCGTATCCAAACCCAGGCGGGGACTGAGCCACAACAGGGTGGGAAAATCCCGTAGTTGCTCCCACAGTCCCTTCCCGGTGAGGCGCAGCACTCTGCGAGCCGGTAGGATGCCATCCCTCCCGTACAGCCCTGGAAAGGGGATGGTGACGGTGGGGGATGAAGCCTCCCCAGCCCCATACATGTGGGGCAGCAGAACTAGGAGCCCCCCGCCAACGCCTCGAGAAGCGGGCAGGGGAGGCTCCAGCTGGTTCTCCCTCCTTACTGGTTTCCCAGTTTCCTCATGAAACTGGGAAAAGAACAGCAGTGGGAAGAGCCCACGTGGAGCCCAGCGGCTGCCAGACCCAGGCTGGCCACGTAGAAGGAAAATGAAGGCCCTGCCTGTTGCGGGATCAGTGCGGGCAGGGCTCGGTGGTGGTGCTGGGGGGGGTGAGGGTCTGCCAGCCACCCTGCCCCGGTGCGGCCTACCCGCCCCGGTGCGGCCTACCCGGCCCCCACAGCCCAGCCCCAAGCGGACCCCGGTCCCCTCCCCTCCCCTCCCCTCCCCTCCCACCGTACCGGGGATCTGGACGTAGAGCGAGGCGAAGGCGGCGAGGTAAACGGCAGCCAACCCGGCCAGAAACAGCGACCGCGGCCGCCGCGGCGGCTCCCCCATGGCGGCGGCACCGGCACCGCCACCGGCACCGCGCCCGCTGCGCGGCGACGTCAGCGCGCACGGAGCGTCACCGCGCCCCGCCCCGCCCCGCCCCGCGCGTCACCTCGGGCGGGAAGCACAAAATGGCGGCGGTGCCCGGTGAGCGGGGACGGGGGGTCGGGGTCGGGGTCGGCGTCAGGGGAGGGGGATCGGGATCGGACTGGGCCCCGCCCGGTCCCGGAGCCCCGGCTGCCAGGTGCCAGCCCGCTGGCGTTGTGCTCTCCTGTGAAGCTGAGGGGAGACCTCATCCCTCTCCACAGCTGCCTGAAGGCAGGTCGGTCTCTTCTCCCAGTAACAAGCGACAGGACGAGAGGAAACGTCCTCAAGGTGCACCGGGGGAGGTTTAGATTGGATATTAGTCCATAAAGTCCTGGACTTTAGCGAAGCCTTTGACACTGTCTTCCCACAGTATCCTCCTGCAGAAGGCAGAGGCTCATGGCTTAGGCGGGTGTGCTCTTTGCTGGGTAAAACACTGGCTGGTGGCCGAGCCCAGAGAGTTGGGGTGATCGGAGCTAAGCCCAGCTAGTGGCTGGTCGCAAGCAGGGTTCCCCAGGGCTCAGTGTTGGGGCCAGTCTTGTTTAATGTCTTTATCAATGATCTGGATAGAGGGACTGCGTGCGCCCTCGGTGAGTTTGCAGATGACACCAAGCTGGGCGGGAGTGTTGATCTGCTGGAGGGCAGGAAGGCTCTGCAGAGGGACCTGGGCAGGCTGGATCGATGGGCCGAGCTCAGCTGGGTGAGGTTTAACAAGGCCCAGTGCCGGGTCCTGCCCTTGGGTCACACCGACCCCAGGCAGCGCCCCAGGCCTGGGGCAGAGGGGCTGGGAAGTGCCCGGCGGAGAAGGCCCTGGGGGTGCTGGCTGACAGCCGGCTGGGCATGAGCCAGCAGTGCCCGGGTGGCCAAGGAGGCCACCAGCCCCCGGGCTTGTGTCAGCGCTGGTGTGGCCAGCAGGAGCCGGGCAGGGATGGGGCCCCTGTGCTCGGCCCTGGGGAGGCCCCACCTCGAATGCTGGGCTCAGGTTTGGGCCCCTCGGGACAAGAAGGGCCTGGAGGGGCTGGAGTGTGTCCAGAGAAGGGCAGCGGGGCTGGGGCAGGGTCTGGAGCACAAGTGTGCTGGGGGGCGGCTGAGGGGGCTGGGGGGGTTTAGCCTGGAGAAGGGGGGGCTGAGGGGAGCCCTTCTCGCTCTCTGCAGCTGCCTGAGAGGGGCTGGAGTGAGGGGGGGGCTGGTCTCTGCTCCCAAGTCACCGGTGATGGGACGAGAGGAAACGGCCTCAAGCTGCGTCAGGGGAGGTTTAGGTTGGAGATTAGGAAAAAATTCCTTCACCAAAAGGGTTGTCAAGCACTGGCACAGGCTGCCCAGAGAGGTGGGGCAGTCACCATTCCTGGGGGCATTCAAACACCATGTAGACGTGGCACTTGGTGACATGGTTTATGAGGCCTGGTAGTGTTGGGTTGGCGGTTGGACTTGATGGTCTTAAGGGTCTTTTCCAACCTTAATGATTCTATGTTTACCGAAAATTTGTGTTTCTGTTGTGGTGTGGTTGACTGTAGGTTTCTACGCTAACTGGCTATTGCAAGATGTCAGCAGTGCACAGCCCTAGGTGACCTGCCACCCTCAGATGTCACCTGCAGGATCATCCAGTGAGAAACAGGTGGTTTAAGCCTGTTTAAACGACGCCGAGGTCTGCCTGGCCGCTGAGCAGTCAGGGAGCTGCCACCATGGAGGACGTGGAGTCACGCTTTGTGCACCTCCTGCAGCCCATCCGCGACCTCACCAAGAACTGGGAGGTGGATGTGGCCAGCCAGCTTGGGGAGTACTTGGAGGAGGTAAGGGGGGGCCCTGTGTCCCCTGCGCTGGGTTGGGGAGGTTGGGGTGATGCCCTTTGGCCCTGCCTGCACTCCTGTAGCCCCCTGTTGCACTCTTGCCTCTCCCCTCTCGCTGTGCTACCCTCAAATCCAGCCTGCGAATCAGTGTTTCGTTTTCTTCCTTTTGCATGTTTCACAGCTGGATCAAATCTGCATTTCCTTTGACAATGGCAAAACCACCATGAACTTTGCAGAAGCGGCCCTGCTGATCCAGGGCTCTGCCTGCATCTACAGTAGGAAGGTGAGGAAGCCAGCGGCGACTGCTGCATCCTGGCCCTGGTCCGGTCGCCCTACCCGTTCAGCAGTCCCTCAACTGGTGGTCCTGAGGCTGAGCTCCACGGGGGCTGCTCTGGGGAATGGGTTCTGAAAGGCTTGAGCATAATAATGACTCACAGATAGGAAAGGATAGAGATTGACAATTCTCAAATTCAATCACTTTATCCGTGTTGGGCTTGGCAGCCTGGGAAGGAGCAAGAATTTTGCTGTTCAGCACTTTTCTCCTCTAGAGGGCAGAATACGAAAACTCTGATTCCCCAAATCTGGCCTGAGAATGGCTCAGTGAAAAGAACGAGATTATCAAGGAATCAAGCTCTTGCTGCCTGAAGATAAGGGGAGGGCGGTGGTTCATCCTGGCATCAGCCGGAGTAGCTTTTCTGGGAGCTGCTTTCTCCTTCTCCAAGAGGCTGGTCCCTGTCTTGCAGGTGGAGTATCTCTACTCACTGGTCTACCAGACGCTCGACCTCATCTCCAATAAAAAGTAAGTGGAGTCCCTGCCCTGGTGAGGCAGCTTTGCCAGGATCAGGGCTGCCGCCTTCCAGCGCGCCTTTGCTGCCTTGGCAGAACGCACTGCCGTGCGCTTCTGCCTCGCTGCTCTCGCCCTCTGCGTTGCAGTAAGGCCCGAGCCCTTCCCCAGGCAGCGGGGAAAGCGTTCCGGCAGAGGTTTGGCAGCTCCTGCCTCGAGAGCGTGTGAGCTCTGTGCCCTCTTTTGGGGATGAGGCTGGGGCTTGCCCCACCCACAGCGAGAGCCTGTGGGAAGGCCTGTGATCCCGCCTCAGCTCTGAGCTGGAGAAAACCTGTCGCAGTCAGTCAGTCTCGAGCCCTGTAAAAAGTTCTTTGAAGCAGAAGGACTTTTGTGGCTGCAGGAAAGCCCCATGGTGGGACTTGCTTCTGCCCAGAAGGCCCGGGGCGACGCTCATCCCCACACACTCCCCCAGTGGCATCATCCTGCGGTTTTCTGCCTTTGCTGTTGTGTAAGGAGGAGGCAGCGCCCAGTGTCCCGCAGCGTAAATCTTAGTGGGCAAGAAACTGTCCTGTGTGGCAAAGCAGCCTGTGATTTGTTTTCCCCCATACTGCTGGAAGCGGGGCTCTGCCCTTGCGGCTGCAGTTCTCAAGCTGCTTTGTGTAACTTGCTGGCTGCCGCCCGGCGCCACCTCTAAATATGCTCTCCGCTGAGGAGAGGTCAGCTAACAGCACCCTCCCATCTGTGCTCAGGCTGGGGATTTGGGGAGAGAGGAGGTTTTTGTGCTGCACCTCGCTCCAAAGTGACGCTTGGCTCCAACCACGCAAATAAGCTTCCTGAAGTGACGGTCCTGCCTCGCTTTGCCCAGCCGTGAACTCCACTCCTAGGAAATACCGCTTTTTCTTTGGGAAGGTCAAGGCAGAGGACTGGGAAGATCCTCTGCTTGGGCTGGAGCAACCTCTGGCTGCTGCGGAGGTTTCCGAAACTCTCTGACAATTTTAGTCTGTGCTGTGGGATTGAAGTGAAACATTCCCTCCTCTTTCTGTAACAGCCTCTCAGCTGGAACTGCAGGATGTTTTTGCTCCAGATAGGATTTGTGGGGCTGGCTGGATCCCCCTTCCCACAAACCCCAGTTCCTTTTCAGCCCCCACCGCCTTCCTGGGCAGGCGCAGAGGAGCACCAAGAGCGTGTTACCTCGCTCTTGCCAGGGGAGCGTGCTGACAGCACGGCTGGCCAGCGGTGCTGACGGTCACATCGTCGCCTCTCCGTGCTCCCGCTTAGAGACGCCGCAGCGGGGTTGGAGGGGACCTGCTGCTGCTTCGCCTCCAGCCCTTCGCTGCTGCCCCACGTGGATCCTGACCGTGTGTTTTGCTCCCTGACTCAGGCGGGAAAAACAGCCCAGCTCCGTGGGGCCTGATGGCAAAGACGCCGACGCGACCTTTGGGGCTGAGGAGAAGGAGGAGGTGAGAGGGGCCCCGGCGTGGGGAGCAGAGCGCTCGGTGGCTTGTGTGTGTGGCCAGAGCTGGTTTCAGCTGCTGGCAAAAGCTGCAGCTCCGCTGCCTCTGCCGCTGGGTCTGTCCTGGCGCCGTGGGAGTGCCCCGTGTCCGCCCCCCAGCTCTGGTTGGGGCCTCTCAGTGGCGGTGCGGCCCGGCAGGCCAAGCCGGCGTGACCACTGGTGGGGGTCTCTCTGCAGTTCCTCTCCCTGGACGACATCGAGGACAGCAGCCAGGCGAGCGTGGACATGAAGAAGGAACATCAGCCCAACGTAAGAGATGGCGTTCTCCTTTTCCGTCCCACTCTGCGTCGGGGTTTCCCGGGATGAATCCCACAGGCTCTGTGGGGGCAGTGCTGCTCAGGCAGCGCTGTGCCATGCCAGGCGCCTTCCCTGGGGTCCATCCTGCCCTGCCACCCTCATGCTGCCTTGCCTTTGCAGGCTGTGAACATTGTTCCCTTGACTCCGATGTCTTTGGTCCCCCTGGAAGAGGCCGAGAAGAGAGACAACCCTCTGTTTAGGTGACAGCCCCCCTCGCTGTGCCCCTCAGCCACCCCTGCAGGTTTAGCTGGGCCCCTGCCATTACTGTAGCAGGATCAGGCTTTCCCTGT
Organism: Phalacrocorax carbo; assembly: GCF_963921805.1. NCBI lineage: Eukaryota > Metazoa > Chordata > Aves > Suliformes > Phalacrocoracidae > Phalacrocorax > Phalacrocorax carbo. The sequence continues at coordinate 729,178 of NC_087513.1, read as the reverse complement.
GCCTTATCCCAGGAAGTAGTGATTTCCCAGTTCAAACTGGAAGGTAGAATAATCCCACCGGATCCGGAGAGCTGTGGGGCGTGGAGTCTTCTGGTGAAGGCAGGGCAGGAGGGTCCCCAGGTGAGGGACAAGCCAGGGATGAGCTGGGAAACCCAGCGGGACTGTGCTGGGCCGGCAGAACTGAGAATAGCTGGGGCTGATCCCCCCTGGAGCAGGGGGGCTTTGGTTTTGGGGACACCACTGCAGGGCTCCCCCTGAGGCAGGCCAGTGCCCCCCTCCCTGGGCTCCCAGCAGGACAGGGCAGAGCCTGGTCTTGGGGTCCCCTGACGGGTCTTTGCCCTCAGCCGGAAAGGGGAGATGCTCGGAAGCCGGAAGGATTTTCGTATGAACACCTGCACCCCTCATGCCACTGGAGCTTTCCTGCTGGAGCTGGCAGGCCTCTCCCCCACCTGCCTGCAGCAGCGGCAGTGTGAGAGGAGCCCCAGCAGAGCGGCAGGTACGGGGGGCTTGGGGCGCAGATCGCCTCCCAGGGTGGCAGGGCCCCTGGCTGCCAGAGACAGTCGGCTGCTGGGTGAGGGCAGGGTGCTGACACCGGCCGCTGCCCCCTGCCCACTCCCTGGCTGTGTGGGGCGGCTGCCTGCGGCTGTCAGCCTCGCTGGGGCCGGCGGAAAGGGGCAGCGCTGGCAGCTGGGGCTGCAGCGGGCAGCGGCGGTGCGGGGGCCCGGCTGGGGTGGCTGGTGACTTCTTGCTGCTGTTGCCTCAGCAGGAGTGCCGTCCTGCGTCCTCGGCAGCCCGAGGGAGAGTGTGAGCATTGGTGGGGCTCCCATCCAGGCGCTGAGCTTCTCTGAAGACGGAGGTGAGATGCGCGTGGCTGGCAGGCTGAGGGGAGACCTGGCTGTTTGTCCTTGCCACCTGTGTGTCTGGCTGGGCCGGGCAGAGCTGTGTGTGTTCAAGTGGCTGCTGCTGCGTGGGGCGCTCCTGTCCTCCGCTGTATCGCGGCAGTCTGGTCTTCCCGGCAGCTTCACTAGCCCCTTGGCCGTGGCAAGTGAAGCTCCCTGGGGAACACCATGGCAGATGGGGTGGAAATGGGGAATCCTAGGGGCTCTGCGGTGTTTGACCATTTATCTCCCCTGCTGGGTGCTGCAGGGCCAGACGATGACAACAGCAGAGGGGACGACGTGGAAATGGCTCCAGTTGCTAATGAACACATCGAGGCGCAGAGGGTAGGCATGGGCAGGGGCTTGTGGGGGCAGTGCCACCGTCCTGCTCCTATCCCGGCACCCGGCTGCCCCTGCTGTGCTGCCTGGTGCTGCGGGAAGCTCACCGGCTCGTTCTGTGTCTGCCAGAATGCGCCCCGGCCGAAGGGGTACATGCTGCGGGAGCGAGCCCCTGCTGAGGAACCCAAAGCCCACATCAAGGTAGGGAGGCCCAGAGCTGGGCAGCCGCTCTGAGTCTGCGGGGGACACCCCTGCCCTCCCTGCCATGCTCATGCCAACAGTGGGGTCACCCGCCGAGCCGGGTGGCTCCTGTGCGCCCACCCTGGGGTGCCACAGAACTCATCCGGGAGCAGAGTGGCCCAGAGCTTTGCCGCCTCCATCTGTGCTCACTCCTCCCCCAGGAGATGCTGGATCCATGGCAAAGCCTCGACCCCTTCGGTGACTCTGAGGACAAACCGTTTAAGAAAGGTATTTGAGGTGGAGCTGGGGAAGAGGGGCGGCTCCTGGGTTCTGATTTGCCCTGGACAGGTCGGGGCCTGGCTGCGCAGGGGCAGCAAGGCTTGGCTTTCCAGCCGCTTGTCCTTCAGTGTCCCCAGAGCTACAGTGGGCCTTTCCCAGCCTCGTGATGGGCAGAGAGGCCTGGGAGAGGGGCAGCTGCCCCGTCCTGGGCCCTGGGGGGTGGCTGGGCCGTGCCTGGAGCAGGGGCACGGGACTCTCCCTGTGGCACCTGCTGCAGGGCTGCTGATCTCTGCCTGCCTCCAGGGAGGCCCTTCCTGGTGCCGCACGGCCTGGACGACGTGGTTGGTGGCAAGCGGAAGAGGAAGGGATCGAGGAAGCTCCAGGACTTCATGAAATGGTTCTCTGCAGCCTGTGAGTATCGTAGCCATGGCGTTTCCTGCAGGGTCTGGCCATGATCCGGCCAGTCTCTTGGCAGGACCCTCCTCTGCCTCACCCAAACCCCTCCACCATGGGCACTCCAGTCTTGGCTGGCCCTGTTCAGCTGCGGCTTCGGTCCTGCAGCCGGTGTCTCTGCTCTGGTCTCGGCCTTGCTGGAGCTGCCCAGGCAACTCCATCCCGTTTGCTGAGTGGGATGCAAATCACCCTCGCTGGCCCAGGACCTCCTCACCCGGGCTTGTACCCTAACTGAGGCACTGAGGAGAAAGGGGCAGTTGACCCGAGGCAGAAGCAGCTGCCCGGGGCTCCACCTCAGCAGGGCATTGGCAGGACATGTTTACAGCTGGTGCAGGGCGAGAGTTGAGTAACAGTGGCCTAAATATAAGGGGGGGTGTCATACTGCGGTGGGTTGGAGCGCAGGTCCCCCCACTTCCATGCCTCTGAGGTGTCCTCTATGCTGTGCCAAGCCCCTCACTCCCTCTCCAAAGGCCTGGGGGCTGCAGCTCTTGGTGGCTCTTCCCGACATGGCTGGGACGCCTCTGGGGGAAGGTGGTGGCTCTGGAGGTGACAACTGGCTTGTCGCACACCGCGAGGGTAGTGGAAGTGGTTGGCGGTGCTGTCACCAGGGGGTGCCTGGCACCACCAGCCCTCACACGCCTGTTCTCCCTGCCAGCTTCCTGGGGAGTGTTTGTGGGGTTGGCACCTTTGACCACTCCTGACTTGGATCCTCTCTGGTTCCCCTAGACAACAACGTTCCCGACAGCAGGAAACCCAAGAGGAAAGGGCCGACATTTGCAGGTGAGCAGGGCATGTTGGAGAGGTGCCGTTTTGCTCCCAGCCTGCAGCTCTCACTGCCCCTCGGTAACTGGGGCTGAGCAGAGGCAAAGGTGCTGCCCCGGCACCGCGGTGCTGCCGTGCTCCATGCTGCAAGGCCTCCCTGAGGGGCTTTGGGCTGGAAAACAGCAGGGTGTCTCACCGGGGAGCTGGGATGGAGGCAACTACCCAGGAGGGAAAGGGCTCCCTGCGGCAGGGCTGTGCTGGGGGAGTGCGGGGCAGGGGCACGGGTGGCAGCAGCAGGGTCGGGGCTGGAGAAGGATGTCCTATCTGAGGAATTGCAGGAGGGTGACTTTGGGCGCCACAGGACATGAAGGGTATAAAGCTACTGGAGAATGTCCAGAGAAGGGCCAAAAAGTTGTTGAAGGGTTTAGAGGGGAAACCGTACGAGGAGCGGCTGGAGTCCCTTGGTCTGTTCAGCTGGAGCAGAGGAGGCCGAGGGCAGCCCTCATGGCGCTCTGCAGCTCCCTCCCTCGGGCAGGAGGAGGGGCAGGGCTGGTCTCTGCTCTCTGGTGACCAGTGATGGGACCCGAGGGGACGGCAGGGAGATGTGCCAGGGGAGGGTTAGGCTGGGCATTAGGGAAAGGTTCTTCCCCCCGAGGGTGGTGGAGCCCTGGAACAGGCTCCCCAGGGAGGCATCACGGCACCAGCCCGGCGATGTTCCAGAAGCACTTGGACAAGGCCCTCAGAGACACGGTGTGAATTGGGGGTGTCCTGTGCAGGGACAGGAGCTGGGCTCGATGGTCCTTGTGGGTCCCTCCCAGCTCAGGGCATTACATGATTCTATTTTATGAGGGGGAAGGGCAGGCACTCGAAGGCGGGGGGGTGGTGGTGGTGGAGGGGCCAAAGGGGAGCACCCCCTGGGCCTGGCACACCCTCTCTCTGCAGATCTGGAGGTGCTGTACTGGAAGCAGCTGAAGGAGCGGATGGCGGCGCAGAGGAAGTTGCAGGGCCAGGCGGTGAGCGGGCATGGCCCCAGGCAGGGCCAGGGGGAGCTGGGCCCACCGGGACCCCCACCTGCCCTCGTGCAGGGGCGGCAGCGGGGGCACCCTGGAGCAGGGGGACTCAGGCCTGTTCCCTACCAGGGTCCGCTGCGGACGCTGCCGGCGCCACTGCCGTGCGAAGAGGAGCTGGATCTGCTGGAGGAGGAACGCGGGGCTGACTGCTATGAAGGAGCAGGTACTTCTGTACCTCAGCCCGCCCTGTCCCCCAGCTGGGGGTCCCCTCCCACCATGGAGGGGCTGGTGGCCCTGGGTGAGCTGGGGCTGGTGGGTCCTGGGGGGCACTGAGCAGGTTTCCCTTCCCAGTAGATGATTTCGTGGAGCATGAGGACATACAGCCTGAGGTCCAGGAGGAGCTGGGTGAAAGAGCCACAGGTGAGTGAGCTCTGGCGGTGGAGTGGGCAAACCCTACAGCCTCAGTGACCTGCTGCCCCCCACCCCAAACACCCCCATATGTCCATCTGTCCGTCCTCGGGCACGTCCCCTGTCCTGCACAGCGGGATGGTGTGGTGTCACCACTGGTGACGCTCTGCCCTCCCCACAGACCCCCATGACCTGGACTCACTGGGCTATGAGGAGCTGGTGCGCAGGAATGTGGTAGGTGCCCCTCGGGGTGGCGGTGTGGGGCTGGGGGCTGTGGCCTGGGGTGGGCACGAGGAGAGGGAGGTGGCGGGAGGTCTGGGTGCCTCTGCTCCCCTCTTTCCTCTCCCCTCTCCCCCCAGGAGCTGTTCATCGCCAACTCCCAGAAGTACATGCAGGAGACGGCGCTGTCCCAGCACATCCGCCGCTGGGAGGAGCAGATGGGGCCACTGCTGCAGGAGCAGGCAGGGACCGGGCTTGGGGGGCCGGCGGCAGCCCCCCTCTCCCCATGGCTGAGCCCCCCTCTCTGCCCCTGCAGGAGGAGCGAGCCCCCTTCGACATCCACAGCTATGGGGACATGCTGGTGAGCAGCTGCGGGCGCCTGGGGGAATGGCACTCCTTCGCCAGCCTGGTGGCAGGGCAGCCCCCCTTCGAGGTGTGCCGCTACATGCTGGCCTCCCTCCAACTGGTAAGCACAGGCAGGGGGGCACCAGGGGCACCCCAGCTCGGCCGGGCCCCTCCCTGCAGCCCACCCACCACTCCCCTCCTTCTCCCTAGGCCAACGACTACATGGTGGAGCTGGCACAGAGCCCGGGGCTGGACACAGGGCTGGACACGGCACGGCTGCGGCTCCTCACCCATGAGCGGGCGCAGGATCGCTTCCGCGCCTTCCAGCTCCCCTCCGCCTGCTCCTCAGCGGGGGAAACCTCCCAGGTATCCCCTTCCCCAGCCCCCCAGAACCCTGAGAATTAAACTCTGACTCCAGTAAAGGCTCTGTGGTGGCGGGGAGCCGTGTTGGGAGGGTGCAGGAGGCAGTTTTCAGGGGTGTGGGCGCCTTTATTGCCTTCAGTTGAGGAGTGGCTCGTAGGTCTCCATGTGGCGGCGGACGCTCTGGGCAATCTGGGCGTCTGTCTTGCTGCGGCCGTAGTAGTCGAGGAAGAGGCCGTCGGGGGCCAGGAGGTAGATGAGGACGGTGTGGTCCACGATGTAGTCGCCGTCCTCGTCCTTGGGGCCGGCGCTGGCGTAGACGCGGTAGGCACGGCTGGCGGCCCGCACCTCCTCGGGGGTGCCGGTGAGCCCCAGCAGGCGTGGGTGGAAGTCACGGACGTAGCGGCCCACGGCCTCCACGTCGTCACGCTCGGGGTCGACGGTGATGAAGAGGGGCTGGAGGGGAGGCAGGCCAGGCTCGCGCTCCAGCAGGGCCACGGCACGGCTCAGCTTTGCCAGCTCCTCCGGGCACACGTCGGGACAGTGGGTGAAGCCGAAGTAGAGCAGCACCCACTGCCCGCGGAAGTCGGCCTTGCACCGCTGCCGCCCGGCCTGGTCCAGCAGCTGGAAGTCGCCCTGGCCCAGGGCCAGCTCCCGCAGCTCCGCCTGCCGCCGCGCCCGCTGCCGCCGCGCCTTCTCCTCCCGCAGGTACAGCCACGCCGCCCCCACCGTCGCCCCCACCGCGCCCACCACCACCAGACGCTGCCCCAGGGGCAGCCCCCTGCCCCCCGATGTCCCCCCCGGCACCTGCAGGCTGCGCTGGGGGGCGGGGACAGGCGGGCGGGGCAGTGGGCAGGGCAGCGGGCGGGGCAGGCGGCGGGTGGGCAGCAGGGCCCGGAACATGGCGGGGCTGCAAACGGAGCCGTGAGGGGGAGCTGTCCCTTTTGACCCCCAGCCCCTGGTCACCTTTGACCACCAGTCACCCTTTGACCCCACAGCCCAGCCTCCCAGTGCCCTTTGACCCCCCACCCCCAGTGCCATCTGACCCCTGCCCCAGCCCCCCAGTGCCCTTTCACCCCCAGCCACCTTTTGACCCCACAGCCCAGCCCCCCAGTGCTCTTTGTCGCCCCCCACCCCTCCTGCTGCCCTTTGACCCCCACCCCATCTGTCTGGCTGCTCTTCGACCCCTCAACCTGTCACCGCTGACCCCGCACCCCAGCCCCCAGTGCCCCTTGACCCCTCACCCCACCCGCTGCCCTTTGACCCCAGCCCTGCACCCCTGCCGCCCTCTGACCCCAGCCCTGCCCCACCCACTGCCCTTTCACCCCTCAACCCACCCCTCCTGCCGCTCTCCCAGCCCCCCGCTAACCTTTGCCCTCTGACCCCGGGCCCCGTCCCGCCTGCACCGCCCGGTGCGCGCCGCGCCGGCACAGCCGGAAGCGGAAGACGGGGCGGGCGCATGCGCACTGAGGGCCACCGGGCGGCTGCTGCTGTGCGCCTGCGCGTCCCGCCGCTCCTCCGCCAGGGGCCGCCCGGCCGTGACCGTGACCGTGACCCCGGGTCAGGCGGCGGCTCCCGGGGCCGGGAGAGCGGCGTCAGCGGCCGGGGGCGGCCCCGGGGGGGGTCCCGGGGGGCAGGATGGCCTCAGCCAGGCGGGGTGGGGGGGCGCCGGGGGGCGCCGCCGCCAGGCGCAGGGCGGCCTGCAGGGCCTGGCGGGGTCCCGCCCCCAGGGCTCCCCCTCCCGGGGCCCCGTCGTGGTGCAGCCGCAGCCAGGGCTCGCCTGCGGGCAGGGCCGGCCGTGGGTGGGGGGTCGCGGGGTCTCCCCGCCACCCCACCCGCTGTGTCCTCCCTCTCCCCCCGTTACCTTCCCGCAGGCGCTGCCCCACGTCCACCAGCACCTCGGCGCCCACGCGGAGGTTGATGGGGTCCCCGGCCCGCTCCCGGCCGGCCCCCAGCTCGTGCAGGACGCGGGCCAGCGGCAGGGCCTCCACCCGCTGCACCCAGCCTGCCGGGGGGCACGGGGGTGGGCGGGGGGCCGGGACCCCCGGGGAGAGCTCCCGAAATGGGCGCCGCGGGCAGGGGCTGCCCCAGATATAGGGGGTGTGGGGCAGGGGGTATAGGGAGGGACCTGGGGGTGTTGGGGTACCCCACATATAGGGGGTGTGGGGCAGCAGAGGTAGGCAGGGACTCTGGGGCCATTGGGGAGCCCCAGATATGGTGCACCTTGGGCGGGGGGGACAGGGAGGGATCCAGGGAGCCCCAGATATAGGGGGTTTGGGACAGGGGGTGCATGCAGGGGCCCCGGGGTGGGGAGATATGCCAGGGGAGCCCTGAGCATCGGAGCGGGCAGGAGGGGCTGGGTCAGCCCTGGGAAGGGTCAGGGGGGTGCAGGACGGGAGGCACAGGGACCCCAGAGTACTCGGGGCTGGGGGAGCCCTTGGCCTCCCAGAGGTGTGTGGGCGTGGGGGGAGTGTGGGGTGAGGGCAAGGGGTGTTGCGGGTTGGGGGCTGCCTACGTACCCCCATCCCCACTCACCTCCGCAGGGCGCAGGCAGCTCCTCACAGAGCCTCGCCTGCCCGAGGACCTGGCGGCGCTGAGCGGGGGTCCCACTGCAGAGGCGGTGGGCGGTGTCGGGGGGCACCCCCTGCGCCCCCAGCATGGCCTCGAAGGTGCGCAGGGCCGAGCCGTCGTCCAGCGCCCGGCCCAGCCGCTCGCTGGCCTGTTCCGCTGCCCCGGCCAGCCCGCACTGCCACAGCAGCAGCCCACCTGCAGGGCACGGGCTGGGACCCCTGCTCATGGGGTCACCACCCCACCCCTGCCACCACCCTCCCGCACCTCTGCCCGGGGCATGGGGGTTGGGAGAGCTCTGGGGACGCCCCTGAGGGGCTGAGAGGGGGCTGGGAGCACTGGGGGGTTGGCATCATGGGGTAGGGTGTTGAGGGGGATGGAGGGCCAGGCAGGGGGGCAGATCTGGGGAAGGGGATGTGGGACAGGACCCTGGGGGCACAGGGGCTGGGGGATGGGCAGGGTGGCAGATACGGGGACGGGGGCATGGGACAGGACCCCGGGGGGATGGGCAGGGGGGCAGATCTGGAGAAGGGGAAGGGGACATGGGACACAGCCTTGGGGGCGCAGGGACAGGGGGATGGGCAGGGGGGCAGATTTGAGGATGGGGACATGGGACAGGACCCCGGGGGGACAGGGGCAGGGCTGCCTGGGGTGGGGGTAATGCAGGGGGACCCCCCAGGCTGTGGGGTAGCAGGGCACTCGTTGGGGGCCCCAGGCCATGCCGCGTCCCCATCCCCGTCGCGTGGCTGACCCAGGGTGGTGACCAGCTCGCGCAGGTCGGGGGGCCCCCCCCCATCCAGGCACTCCAGGGCCTCCAGCACCTCCAGCGAGTTGCCCACGCAGCGGCCCACGGGCTCGTCCATGCGGCTCAGCACGGCCGCCGTGCGGATGCCCAGCCGCTCGCCCACCGCCACCTGTGTGGGGTCACCAGTGGGCAGGGGCTGTCCCCGGGGGCCGAGGGGGGTGCGGGGGGGGGTGGCCGGGGGCTCACCAGGCTCTGGGCCAGCTCCCGCGCGCTCTCCTGCGTGGGGTACAGGGCCGCGCTCCCAAACTTGACGTCCAGCACCAGCGCCGAGAGCTGCTCTGCTGCCTTCTTGCTCAGGATGGAGGCTGGGCCAGGGGAGCCTCGTTGGCACCCACTGCCCCTTCCCCGCTGCAGGCCCCCTCCCCAGCCGCTCAAGGAGCTGGGGACCCCCCCGGCCCCCTGTACCGGTGATGAGGGGCAGGCTGTCAACGGTGGCAGTGACGTCCCGCAGGCTGTACAGCACCCGGTCAGCCGGCGCCAGCTCCTCGCTCTGCCCCACGATGCAGCAGCCCACCCGCTCCAGGATGCTCCGCATCTGCAGGGCCGTCGGTGTGCTGCATCCCCCCGGCGTCCCGCACCCCCTGGCATCCCACCTCCCAACCACGTCCCACACCCCCCAGCCTCCCGTGCACCTCAGCATCCCGCACCCCTCAACATCCTGCACCGCTCTTCATCCCACCTCCCCTCAGCATCGCTCATCCCCCAGCATCCCGCACCCCTCAGCATCCCGCATCCCCCGGCATCCCTCATCCCCCAGCATCCCGCACCCCCCTGTATCCTGCCTCCACCCGGCATCCTGCACCCCCCAGCATCCCACATCCCTCAACATCCTGCACCCCTCTGTATCCTTGCCTCCCCTCAGCATCCTGCACACCTCGGCATCCCGCACCCCCTTGCATCCTGCCTCCCCTCAGCATCCCGCTCCCCTCAGCATCCTGCACCCCCCTGCATCCCCCCTTCCCTTGGCATCCCGCACCCCCCAGCATCCCACACCCCTCAACATCCCACAACCCCCGCATCCTGCCTGCCCTCAGCATCCCTCATCCCACTGGGATCCCACCTCCCATTGGCATCCCATGTCCCATCGGAGCCCCATGTCCCATCGGACTCCTGCATCCCACCACCACCCACACCCCTCCACCCCGCCGGTCCCCTCCAGCCCGCTGTGCCGGTGGGGTGCCGGTGGGGTGGCCGCATCCCAGTCCCCATCCCTCACCTGCTCGGGGCTCTGGGAGACGCAGAAGCCGGGGATGGCCTCCAGCTTGTCCAGCGTGCCCCCGGTGTGGCCCAGGCCCCGGCCACTGATCATGGGCACCTGCGGGTGCGGGCAGGTGGGTGCAGGGAGCTGGGGACCCTCGCCCTGCCCCGCCGGCCCCCGCCCAGTGCCCCCCGCTCACCTTGCAGCCACAGGCGGCCAGGGCGGGGGCCAGGGCCAGGCTGACCTTGTCCCCCACGCCGCCCGTTGAGTGCTTGTCCACCACCAGCCCCTGCCAGGCGGGGGGCCATGCCAGTGTCCGGCCCGAGGCTGCCATGGCCCGCGACAGCGCCAGCGTCTCTGCCGCGTCCATGCCACGCAGCCGGATGGCCATCAGCATGGCACCTGGGGGGCGCAGCAGTGGGGTGACCCCCCCGGTCCCCTCCCCAGGACCCCACCCGAGGGCCCTGCAGCCCTGACATCCCCATCCCACCCCGCTCCAAGGGTTTCTTTCGTCCCACCGGGGCGGTCCCCGGCTGCATCCCCCTGCCACGACCCCTTGCCGCGTCCCCGGGGCTGAACTTGCCGTCCCACCCGCCGCTTTCTGCCGGGCCCCCACAGCCCACTGCTGCCAGGGGCCTCCGCCCTGCCACGTCTCCCTGTGTGTCACGCTCCGCCGGCCTTTGCCATGACCCCGTGCCAGGTCCCCTGGCAATGCGCGTGTCTCCCCCAGCTCCATCCCGGCCATGCCTCCCCCGTGTTCCCCACCACGTCCCTGCGCCGCAGCCCCCACTGTGCCCCCGGCAGTGTCCCCTGCCACGTCCCGCTCCCACGACCCCCACTTCTGCCTCCCGCCCATCCCCGTCCCCTCAATGTGTCCCCCACCCTGCCGTGCGCCCACCGATCTGGCCCTGCTGCGCGGTGCCCTCCGTCACACCGCGCACGAAGCTCTGGATCTCCTCTTCCTCCAGCCGCTCGCCATCCCGCTTCTTGCGGATGAGGGCCGGGAGGGAAGCGTGGGCAGCCATCCCTGTCTCCTCGCAGCCAGCCTTGCCTGGCCCCGTGCCTGTGGTGAGGAGGCGTCTCCCGCACTGGACTCTGTCCTCAGGGCAGCGAGTGAAGGAGAGGCTGGAGTGGGTGGGTGGCAGCGGGCCCCCTCCTCGGTCCCCCAATTCCCCATGGGGCAGCCCCAGGTGATGCCCAGGGTCTCTGCATGGCCACCCCTGCCTTGCACCTGCACAGCCTTCGGCATCCCCTCCCGCAGCACCCACAGCACCCGTGGCACATGTGGCACCCATGGTGCCCTCAGCACGGGGGGTGTCCCACGGCACTTTGCCAGTGAGAGACCCCTCCCTGGCCAGTGCCCCCCATGCAGCTCCGAGGTCCTGCGTGGCGTCCAGGTGACAATGTGTCTCCCCAGCCCCGGGGCGGGGGACAGGGCAGGGGTCTGGGCAGGCGCCCGCCGAGGGGCTGAGTGAGGGCTCTGGTGCCACCAGAGCGGCCGAGTACCCGACACGGGGGCCCGTGGCCAGAGCCAGGCCCGGGCAGCAGCGGGACAGGCACGGCGGGGGTCACTGGGGGAGGTGTGGGTGGCAGTGCTGGTGCTGCCGCAGGGCTGTGGCACGGTGGGCAGAGCGCCAGCACCCGGCAGTACCGTGGGACGGTGGCAACAGCCCTGCCCTGGCTGAGGTTCACTGCCATCCTCTGCCCTTTGTCTGGCTGGGACTGGGAGCGGGACGGGGAGTGCCAGTGGCAGAGCCCCACTGCTTGGGGGGCACGGCCGGGCAGGCGGGGATGGGATGGGATGGGATGGGGAAGGGGACAGCATGGCCAGACAGAAAGAGCCAGCTGGGTGCACTGGGCAGGGAGAGGGCCGGTACCCGCATGGGCAGCGCATCCACCGTCCCTGACATGCACCGCCCTGGCCATGGGGCTGTGGGGCCAGAGCTCAGCGCTGCTTCCCCCCTCCGTGGCCAGGGTTGCCTCTGAGGAGAGAAGGGCATGGGCCGGGAAAGGGCAGCTTGTGGGGGGCCAGCGGTCCCCAACCCCCCCGGGATGTCCAAGGTGTCCGGGTGGTGCTGCCCAACCCGGGGCGGAGCGGGATGTGGCAGCCCCGGCCGGGCGACGCGGCGGACACGAGGAGAGCCGGAGAGCAACTGTGGCTGAAGGCATCAATCTTTTGGCATCGGCCGTTGCCCGCGGCCCCGCGGCGGCCCCGCGCCCCCCTAGTCGGGCACATCCACGATGAGGGGAGTCAGGTACTCCGAGTGCCGGATCCCGAAGGTCAGCCCCTGCTGCCGGCCCTGCTGGGTGGGAGAGGCGGCGGCGGTGAGGGCCAGGGGTCTCACGGCTGGGACCCCCAACCCACCCTGCCCGTGCTGGGGGGACTGCGGTCACCCCCTCACCTGCTCGGGGCTGTAGGCGCCGGGTCCCGGCTTGGTGGTGTTGTCCCCGGGGAGGGGGTTGCGCGCCAGCATGCTGTACTGCGGCGCCCGCCGCTTGTAGACGTCGGCGTCCACCACGCGGTAGCTGCAGGGCCCCGGCGTCTGCGGGCAGAGGGTGCGGTGACGTGCCCCCCGGCCCCTCAGCCCCCCAGCCCCCCAGCCCCCCACACCTCACCTTGCACAGGTCCTCGTAGAAGGCGCCGACGTTGCTGCGCCCCGGAATGGAGTAGTTGGGGGCCGAGCTCTTGCTCACCACGCGGGGACCCAGCATGGGGGGCAGCCCATAGGCAGCAGGGCCTGGGGGGAGCGGGGCTCAGGCGGGCCCTGCTGGGGGGCTGGGGTGCAGTGGGGCGGGGTGGGGTTTACCCCCTTGGGGGAGGTGGGGAGGGAGGGGTCAGACAGGGGTGATGGGGGGGGGCTTCGCCTGGGGGAGGTGGGGGGGCTCAGTCCAGGGATGATGGGGGGCTCAGTCCAGGGGTGATGGGAGGCCCAGTCCAGGGGTGATGGGGGGTCCCAGCCTGGGGATGATGGGGGGGCTCAGCCCAGGGGTGATGGGGGGTCCCAGCCCAGGGACGATGGGGGGGCCCAGCCTGGGGATGATGGGGGGCTCAGACCAGGGACAATGGGGGAGCCCAGCCCAGGGGTGATGGGGGGCTCAGTCCAGCCTGGTGGGGTGATGGGGGGCCCAGCGCAGCCCCCGTCTCTCCTACCCGGCGTCTGGTGGCTGGTGCCGTGCCTGGTGCGCGAGCGGAGGGAGCAGGCGGGCGCGGAGGGGAAGGCCAACCTGCCGGCCCTCTCCGGGGAGTAGCAGCCTGGGGGGAGCAGGGGGGGGTCTGGGCCATGAGCACGGCTGGGGGGTGGTCCCCGGCCCTGCCGCCCCCTGGGATTCCCAGCCCCCTCCTCACCTGGCCCAGGGGTGCGGATGGGCGGCAGGTCACGGGGGCGGCCATAGATGGAGAAAGCGGGGGTCCCGTCCTTGCCCTTGGCGGTGGTCCCGGGGGGCAGCATGTATGCTGGTCCCGGGGAGCGGTCCTCCTGCCGCCCCCCTGTGCGCACCCCGAAGCTGTAAGCGGGAGCACGGCCGCGGGAGGGGTCGTGCAGATGGTAGCCTGTGAGGGTAGGGGGCTCAGTGGCATGCGGGACCCCCAGCCCCCCGGCTCCCCGATGTATCACCGGCACCACAGCCCCCCCAGCCCCCTGTGGCCCCAACTCACCGACGTTGGTGGGGAGCCCGTACTTGGGTCCGGGGCTACTGTAGAGAGCCGCGATGGGGCCCCGTGGGCGGTGGGGCCTCCAGCTGCCCACCCAGACGTTGGCCGACATGGTGGGCCCTGTGGGAGCAAGCGCAGCCCCTCAGCCCCGACACCCCGACCCCTGTCCCGCTGCCCTCCGGTGCCAGCCATGGGGTCCCCTCCGAGGGGGTGGGGGTCTGCCGCCTGGGCACCAGCAGCTGTCTGCGGGCAAGCAGCTGGCAGCATGGTGGCACCCGGGGAGCTCTGGGGGTCTGCACCCACCACCCCCCCTGCTCAGCACCCCGGGGAGAACAGCCTTGACAGTCCCAGGGGAGAAACCCCAGCACCCCAGGGGTGCAGTCCCCAGCACCCCAGGGGTACAGCCCCTCAGCAGCCCAGGGAAGTAGCTCCAGCACCCCATAGATACAGCCCCCAGCACCCCGTATATACAGCCCCCAATACCACATGGATGCAGCCCCTGCGACCCCAGGGGTGCACCCCCAGCCTCCGGGGGCGGAGGTCCTGGCAGGGCTGGGCCCCCTTACCCTGAGCAGTGCCGAGTTCTGGCCGGGCTCTCCTCCCCCAGTTACTATGGCAGCTGCACAACAAACTGTGCTGGGAAGCCAGGGGACAGGGATGGGGACGAGGGGACGGGGGGACGAGGGACATGGGGACATGGGGACGGGGACTTGGGGATGTGGGGACTTGGGGACAGGGACAGGACAGGGATGCGCAGGCAGGGCATGGGCACATGGGGGACGCAGGCAGCTGCTGCAGGAGTCATCTGTAGGACAGACAGGTACCAGAGGCACAGGGGTCCCATGGAGCCACAGGGGGTCTGTGGGGTTGGGGGGTTATGCTGGGGGCAATGGGTATCCCACATGGGCCATGGGGGGGGCCATAGTGGTCCCATGCGGGCTATGGGGGTCCCATGGGGGTCCTAAAGGAAGCACCAGGGTTCCACAAGAGCTGTGGGGGATCCCGCAGGGGCCATGGGATCCCGCTGTGACGATGGGGATCCGCTTGGGTCCGTGGGGGTTCTCCCTAAGTCCATGGGGGACTCTTGGGGATCGCAGAGGTCCCACATGGAACATGGGATCCCTCTGGGACCACAGGAGCCCCGCTGGGGTGATGGGGACCTTCCGGAGGCCGTGGGCGTCCCAAGGGGGCTACGGGGGTCCCAGGGGGTGTGCTGCAGGGCTCGCTCCGCCAGCCCCAGCCCTCCTCCAGCAGTTCTCCCTGCCTGGGGTCGCCTGGACACTGTCCCTCTCCCCATCCTGGGCCCCGTCCCTGCACCCCAGGGTGATCGGTGGCCGGGTGACCCTGGCACCCCGTGAACACGGGGATGCTTGGGTCCCTCCGTCCCCAGCCCCACGGCGCTGTGGGTCAGCATGGGAGCCCAATCCGGGCAGCGAGGACAAATGATGCGCAGACCAGGGTGGGTTCAGGGACCTTTACTGCGGCTGGTGGCCATAGTGGGCAGGGGGACAGGTAGGGATGGCAGGCAGGGGGGGTGGGCAGGGGGGTCGGGCAGAGGTGGTGGGTGGGAGGGGTCAGGGAGGGAGGCTGGTGGGGGTGTCCAGTGGGGGGCACAGGCAGGGAGGGCGGCGGGGCTGGCACTGGGGGGCTGCCCCCGGTTCTAGGCGGCGGACTTGCAGATGAAGGGTTTTCTGTCGGCGCAGGCGTCACTGTACCACGTCATGAAATCTGGAAGGGAAAGAAGCCGTGAGACCCCGGCACCCCTGTCACGGCCCCCCTGCGGCCCCGCTGCCGGGAGCGCAGCCAGCCCCGGGGCTCACAGGCTGCGTGTGTGTGTGTGTGTGTGTTTGTGCAGGTGCAGAGCACACGTGTGTGCAAGGTGTGTGTGTGTGCGTGTGCGTTGTGCAGAGGTGTGCGCGCAGCGTGCGTGTGCATGCAGTGTGCACCCATGCACACGTGTGCCACACATGTGCACAGGGCGCGTATGCCTGTGTGGGCGCCTGCACAGCACGCGTGTGCGTGTGTCCGTGTGTGCACAGTGTCCGTGTGTGCGTGCACACCCGGGTGCCACCCACCACCGAGGGCTGCCCCAGCCATGAGCTGGCAGGCGCCGTGGGGGTCAGCCTGTGCTGTGGGTGACCAGGGCTGCCGGTGGCGAGGGACACCAGTGGCCAAGGATGCTGGTGGCCGGAGACCCTGATGGCCAGAGATACCGGTAACTGGGGACCCTCATGGTGGGAGATGCTGGTGGCGGGGGATGCTGGTGGCTGGGACCACCTGATGGCCGGGTCCCCAGTGCCACTGGTGTGGCCGTGCTCACCAGCGGAGTCCTGCAGCGCGACGCAGGCTCTCCTCCTGGAGCTGGGCTGCCGGTGCCAGGAGCCATAGTCCACCTCTGAGCTGTCCGACCACTGCCAGCGGCGGCTCTGCGGCAGGGAATGACTCCGTGACCCCCAGCTCGTGCCACCAGACCAGTTTGGGGCTGCTGGGAGCGGGTCCCGGGGGTCCCGGGAGGGTCCCAGCTCTGTCCCGGGGCCGCACTCACCCCCAGGGGACGGTGGAGGCCGATCCAGATGCCATCGTCCCTGGCCTCCTCCTCCTCACTGTCATTGCCGGAGCGGGAGGAGAGCAGGGTGGCGATGGCCTGGTGCTCCTCCGCGCTGTGCACCGAGGCCAGGTGGGTGCCCGCCCCGAAGCGCTGGCAAAAGGCCTGCGGCGGGGACGGGAGGGTGACACCGGACCCTCTCCCCAGTCCCAGTCCCAGTCCCCGATCCCAACCCCCGGCGCCCGACCGCCGTCTCCGCGGAGGATGAGGATGGCAGGACCGGGGCTGCCGGCGCGTGGGCACACGCGGTGCCCGGCACAGCTGGATGCTCTCCCTTGGCACAGCGTGGCCATGGTGCCACCGTGGTGGCAGCTGGTCCCGCACAGGGCCAGGACCTCCTCGGAGAGGACCACCCCCATCCCGGGTGGCACCGGCACCCCAAAGCACAGCCCCAGCAGGGACCACCGAAGCCCGCCTCCCTGCTGAGTGCCACGGGACACTGTGGCCATGGGGTGCCCCATGGGAGGTCACCCCCAAACCCTCATCCCCTTGCTCCCCTGACCGCCTCACCTCTGCCCTTCTCCAGCTCAGCTCCCGGGGGAAGAAGCCGTAGCACCCCTCCTCGGAGGGCACCCAGCCCCAGGCGCAGGTGGCCAGCTCCTGCCCTGTGGGGAAGGCGGGGGGTCAGGCAGCGGGGAGGAGCGGGGGGCGCCGCCGTGTCCCCCCACCCCGGCACTCACCGCGCAGCCAGGGGACGAGCAGCAGGCAGCCCAGCAGGCCGAGCCTCAGCGTCCTCGTCGGTCCCATCTGTCCCTTCCCTGCGGAGGGACGGCAGCAGGATGGGGGGTGTTCAGCTCCCTGCTGAACCCCCCCTCCATGGGTGCCTGAGCCCCCTGCCTGGCTCTCCTGCTGCCAGGCTGAGCCGTGGGGGGTGCAGGAATGCGGTGAGCAGGGGTGCAAAAGAGAGGGATTCAGGGTACAGGGTTACAGGGATGCAAGGGTGCAGGGTGTGGGGTGCAGGGCATGTGGATGCAGGGAGTCAGGGTGCAGGGCGAGGGAGGGTGTGGGTGCGGGGTTGCAGGGTGCAGGGTTACAGGGATGCAGGGGTACAGGATGCAGAGTGTTAGGTGCAGGGGTGTGGCGTGCAGGGATGCAGGAGGCATGATGTGTGGTGTAGCAGTGCTGGGATGCAGGGCACAGGGGTGCAGGCAGCCAGGGGTGCAAGATGCAGGGTGCACAGACACAGGGTGGGGCATGCAGAGGTGCAGGGATGCTGGGGTGCAGGGATGCAGGTTGCAGGAGTGCAGGGTTACAGGGATGCAGGGTGCAGAGTGTTATGTGCAAGGTTGCAGGGTGTGGGGTGCAGGGTACAAGGGTGCAGGCACACAGGGATGCAGGGGTGCAGGGTGCAGGGTACAAGGGTGCAGGCACACAGGTGCAGGGATGCAGGGTGCAGGGATGCAGGGTGCAGGCACACAGGGATGCAGGGTGCAGGGTACAAGGGTGCAGGCACACAGGGGTGCAGGCACACAGGTGCAGGGATGCAGGGTGCAGGGATGCAGGGTGCAGGCACACAGGGATGCAGGGTGCAGGGTACAAGGGTGCAGGCACACAGGGGTGCAGGCACACAGGGGTGCAGGGATGCAGGGTGCAGGGATGCAGGGTGCAGGCACACAGGGATGCAGGGATGCAGGGTGCAGGGTACAAGGGTGCAGGCACACAGGGGTGCAGGGTGCAGGCACACAGGGGTGCAGGGATGCCAGGCACAGGGTGCAGGTTCTCCTGGGCTGCTCTGGCTGCAGGCTGAGGCGGGGGATGCCCTGCAGCCAGGGCACCCTGACACAGGAGAGCAGCCCCTTCCCTGCAGTGCAGCAGGGACTCACCTGCGTCCCCTCAGGAGCTCGGCACGGCAGCGGGCGCTGGCTCGGACCCTCCGGGGAGCTGGGCAGCAGCCCCGGGGGATTTTATCCCCGGGCAGGCAGGGAGGGGTGGGTAGCGAAGCACTCTGTGAGCCACCCAAAATGTCATCCCTGCCCCAAAGCAAACAGGGCCGACGCAGCCGGGCCCCATCGACGCACGCGGGCGGCTCAGCGACGCGTGGCCCCCGCTGCTCCCTTTGATGGGGCGCCCGCGGTAGGGAGGCCCCGGCTCTGCTTTCGTCGTCACCCCGCGAAGGGGCATCTGCGCTCAGGTGCCAGCGCCGAGGCCGGGGGGTGAGTCTGGTCGAGATGAAAAGAGCTTCCCCGGCCCCACGTGCCCTGTTTTCACTCGGGAGCAGCAGGAGCAGCATGTCCCCCAGCACCCGCTCACGCGGCCCCAAAGCCACCGCGGCCACGTGCTGGCACCCGGGCGGCGTCAGCGCCCCAGCCCCAGGCACATGCAAAGAAGGGTGCTGGCGTGCTGCCGCACCAGTGCAGGCTGCCCCGGCACGGGGAGGAACAGCCAGAGCTCGGGCTGCAGGGGCTGCTCGGGGGGTACCTGCCCAGCTGGGCAACAGGGCTCGGAGGGCCCCCACAGACAGGGGGGCAGGGGGTGCCCAGATCCATCCCAGGACAGAGGCAGGGGGTGCCCGGATCCATCCCAGGACTGAGGGCAGGGGGTGCCCGGATCCATCCCAGGACAGAGGGCAGGGGGTGCCCAGATCCATCCCAGGACAGAGGCAGGGGGTGCCCGGATCCATCCCAGGACAGAGGGCAGGGGGTGCCCAGATCCATCCCAGGACAGAGGGCAGGGGGTGCCCAGATCCATCCCAGGACAGAGGGCAGGGGGTGCCCGGATCCATCCCAGGACAGAGGGCAGGGGGTGCCCGGATCCATCCCAGGACAGAGGGCAGGGGGTGCCCGGATCCATCGCAGGACTGAGGGCAGGGGGTGCCCGGATCCATCCCAGGACAGAGGGCAGGGGGTGCCCGGATCCATCCCAGCACAGAGGCAGGGGGTGCCCAGATCCATCCCAGGACTGAGGGCAGGCGGTGCCCGGATCCATCCCAGGACAGAGGGCAGGGGGTGCCCGGATCCATCCCAGCACAGAGGGCAGGGGGTGCCCGGATCCAGCCCAGGACAGAGGGCAGGGGGTGCCCGGATCCATCCCAGGACAGGGGCAGGGGGTGCCCGGATCCATCCCAGGACAGAGGGCAGGGGGTGCCCGGATCCATCCCAGGACAGGGGGCAGGGGGTGCCCAGATCCATCCCAGGACAGAGGGCAGGGGGTGCCCAGATCCATCCCAGGACAGGGGCAGGGGGTGCCCGGATCCATGCCAGGACTGAGGGCAGGGGGTGCCCAGATCCATCCCAGGACTGAGGGCAGGGGGTGCCCGGATCCATCCCAGGACAGAGGGCAGGGGGTGCCCGGATCCATCCCAGCACAGAGGGCAGGGGGTGCCCGGATCCATCCCAGGACAGAGGGCAGGGGGTGCCCGGATCCATCCCAGGACAGAGGCAGGGGGTGCCTGGATCCATCCCAGGACAGAGGGCAGGGGGTGCCCGGATCCATCCCAGGACAGAGGGCAGGGGGTGCCCGGATCCATCCCAGGACTGAGGGCAGGGGGTGCCCGGATCCATCCCAGCACAGAGGGCAGGGGGTGCCCAGATCCGTCCCAGGACAGAGGGCAGGGGGTGCCCGGATCCATCCCAGGACAGAGGGCAGGCGGTGCCCGGATCCATCCCAGGACTGAGGGCAGGGGGTGCCCGGATCCATCCCAGGACAGAGGGCAGGGGGTGCCCGGATCCATCCCAGGACAGAGGGCAGGGGGTGCCCGGATCCATCCCAGGACAGGGGCAGGGGGTGCCTGGATCCATCCCAGGACAGAGGGCAGGGGGTGCCTGGATCCATCCCAGCACAGAGGGCAGGGGGTGCCCGGATCCATCCCAGGACAGAGGGCAGGGGGTGCCCGGATCCATCCCAGGACAGAGGGCAGGGGGTGCCCGGATCCATCCCAGGACAGAGGGCAGGGGGTGCCCGGATCCATCCCAGCACAGAGGGCAGGGGGTGCCCGGATCTATCCCAGCACAGAGGGCAGGGGGTGCCCGGATCCATCCCAGGACAGAGGGCAGGGGGTGCCTGGATCCATCCCAGCACAGAGGGCAGGGGGTGCCCGGATCCATCCCAGGACAGAGGGCAGGGGGTGCCCAGATCCATCCCAGGACAGAGGGCAGGGGGTGCCCGGATCCATCCCAGGACAGAGAGCTGTGGACGCTGCACAGATGGGTGGGGGTGGCAGGGTGTTGCCTGACATCCTGGCTACAGCCCTGTCCCCTCGCCCTGGCGATATGTCTGGGGTCTCCTCGGGGTCCCTGGCATCATGCCCCACCCCCGGAGCGCCGGCCCGTGTCAATGGCCCCGCAGCCCTTCATGGCCTGAGATCAAACGCCTCTGCCCGGCACCAAACCGGTCGCGGGCGCTGCGCCAAGCCAGCCGGCACGGCAGGGAAAGCGCCAGTGCAGCCGGTCTGAGGGGTCTCCAGCGCCTGTGCAGGGGGCTCAGCACCCAGCCAGGGTGTCCGCCTGCCGGGTGCAGGGCTCGGCACCCAGCCAGGGGGCTCAGCACCCAGCTGTGGGGTTTGGCACCCAGCCTTTGGCACTGCTGGAGCAGCCGAAGGGCGGCCCAGCTGTAATGGAAACATACTGGCAGGGAAGGATCTCCCCTTACCGGGGAGCCCGCGGCATCCTTGATAAGGGCGGCAGAAAGAACTGGTAATAACGAGCGGCCCTTCCAGGAAAGCAGAAGTCGGTAACGGCCGTGCCAGCAGCCGGTGACCCTTCCTGGGCACAAGGAGAGCCCTGGTTGGGGTGCGACGCTGCACAGCGGGGGGCGCTTGGGAGGGGTGAGGGGGCATGGGGGGGACAGGGGGTGGGAAACACCCGGGTGGGATGGAGTGGGGTCACTGGAAGTGGTGATGGAGGGGCGAGCCAGGGATGTGGAGGGGCGATGCAGGGATGCAGAGAAGCGAGCCACAGATGTGGAGTTGTGAGACAGGGATGTGGTTGGGTGAGCCAGGGATGCGGAGGGTCAAGCCAGGGAGGCGGAGAGTTGAGCCAATGATGCAGAGGGATGACCCAGGGATGCAGAGGGACAAGCCAGGGATGCGGATGGGCGAGCCAGGGATGCAGGGGGGAGACCCAGGGTGTGGAGGAGATGGGGATGTGGACGAGAAAGGCAGAGATGCGGAGGGACGAGCCAGGGATGCGGAGGATCAAGCCAGGGATGCGGAGGGGCGATCCAGGGATGCAGAGAAGCGAGCCACAGATGCGGAGTTGTAAGACAGGGATGTGGTTGGGTGAGCCAGGGATGCGGAGGGTCAAGCCAGGGATGCGGAGAGTTGAGCCAATGATGCAGAGGGATGACCCAGGGATGCAGAGGGACAAGCCAGGGATGCGGATGGGTGATCCAGGGATGCAGAGGGGCGAGCCAGGGATGCAGGGGGGAGACCCAGGGTGTGGAGGAGATGGGGATGTGGACGAGAAAGGCAGAGATGCGGAGGGACAAGCCAGGGATGCGGAGGGGCGAGCCAGGGATGCAGGGGGGAGACCCAGGGTGTGGAGGAGATGGGGATGTGGACGAGAAAGGCAGAGATGTGGAGGGACGAGCCAGGGATGTGGAGGATCAAGCCAGGGATGCGGAGGGGCGATCCAGGGATGCAGGGAAGCGAGCCACAGATGCGGAGTTGTAAGACAGGGATGTGGTTGGGTGAGCCAGGGATGGGGAGGGTCAAGCCAGGGAGGCGGAGGGACGAGCCACAGATGCGGAGGGTTGAGCCAATGATGCAGAGGGATGACCCAGGGATGCAGAGGGATGACCCAGGGATGCAAGGGGACGAGCCAGGGATGCGGAGTGGCGTGCAGCCACCTTTGGGCCTCGGTTGCATCAAGAACCCACAACTGCAACGGTCAGAAACCAGCCTCAGCCCCGGCCTTGCGAAAGCAGGAGTGTGGGCAAGCATGGCCGGTCTCAAGGGGAGGTGATGGAGGCGATAAACGTGTGGGGTGTTGGCGGGGAGGGGCGGATGCTGATTTCAGTTGCGATGATGGTCCTTTGTGTCCCCCCCCTTGGCCAAGTCACTGCCTGAGCCCCACACGGCCACTCGCTCACTCCCTCGGTGGGATGGGGGAGAGAGTCAGAAGGGTAAAAGTGAGAAAACTCATGGCTTGCGCTAAAGACGGTTTAAGAGGGAAAGCAAAAGCTGCACACAAGCAAAGCGAAACAAGGAATACATTCATCCTCCCCACGGGCAGGCGGGTGCTCAGCCATCTCCAGGAAAGCGGGGCTCCAGCACGCGTAACGGTGACTTGGGAAGACAAACGGCATCACGCCAAACATTCCCCCTCTTCCTCCTGTTGAGCACTGCCTGCAGCGCTCCTCTCTGATCGGGCCCTGCATCCTCGTGGGTCAACTGGTGGGACCTCGTGGGAGTCACGGCAGCAGTGCTGGGCTTGGCGTGGGCACAGGTCTCACCTCACTCAGACCCGCCAGGGACACTGTGGTCTCACCCCTGGTGACCCCCAGAATCGCTGTGCTTCCCACTCCTGGTGACCCCCAGAATCGCTGTGCTTCCCACTCCTGGTGACCCCCGGGATCCTGGTGCCCCACAGGTGTCCGTAGGGGCAGCGTGGGAGCAGCCAGGCAGCCGAGCTGGTCTCACTGGGAGCGCTGGGGGCGCGGGACGCCCTCGTTAAGGGCAGAGCAGAGAAGCTGCGATAATGAACCCACAAAGCAGAAGTGTCCTGGCTGCTCCAGGAAGGCTGTTCTGCCCCACGCCCGCCCCGCACCACAGCCATAAAAGCAGCGTGCGCCAACCCAGGGAGCTCCCGCCAGCACAGCCGTCGCCCCCACAGGCAGGGGGACCCTGGGGGACCGGGCTGCCCCCGGGACGCAGGTCACCCACCCAGAGACATGTCAGCCACCGGCCAGCCCCGCTCCCAGGAGCCGTCTGGTGAGTGCCTCCTCGCTAACACCTCCCGCAGCGTGTTCGCGGGCGATGCCAGCAAATACTCCCAAGAATATTCCTGCTTTGCGAGTGGCGTGTGGTGACGGGGACGTGCAGGAGCCAGCGGCCTCCTGCCCTGTGCTACGGGGTGCCACGAATGTCATGAGCCTCACGCACCCACGCCGGGGCTCACCCTATAGGGATGGCATTACAGGTGCCTGGCCGCAGGGCTCAGCACCCAGCCAGGGGGTTCAGCACCCAGCTGGGGGTCCAGCACCCAGCCAGGGGGTCCAGCACCCAGCCAGGGGGTCCAGCACCCAGCCAAGGTGTCCAGCACCCAGCCAGGGGTCCAGCACCCAGCCAGGGGGTTCAGCACCCAGCCGGGGGTCCAGCACCCAGCTGGGGGTCCAGCACCCAGCCGGGGGTCCAGCACCCAGCCAGGGGGTCCAGCACCCAGCCAGGGGTCCAGCACCCGGCCAGGGGGTCCAGCACCCAGCCAGGGGGTCCAGCACCCAGCCAGGGGTCCAGCACCCGGCCAGGGGGTCCAGCACCCAGCCAGGGGGTTCAGCACCCAGCCAGGGGTCCAGCACCCAGCCAGGGGGTTCAGCACCCAGCCAAGGTGTCCAGCACCCGGCCAGGGGTCCAGCACCCAGCCGGGGGTCCAGCACCCAGCCAGGGGTCCAGCACCCGGCCAGGGGGTCCAGCACCCAGCCAGGGGGTTCAGCACCCAGCCAGGGGTCCAGCACCCAGCCAGGGGGTTCAGCACCCAGCCAGGGGTCCAGCACCCAGCCAGGGGGTCCAGCACCCAGCTGGGGGTCCAGCACCCAGCCAGGGGGTCCAGCACCCAGTCAGGGGTCCAGCACCCGGCCAGGGGGTCCAGCACCCGGCTGGTGTCTGGCTGTGAGAGGGGCTGGGTGGGGGTGGGCAGAGCGCCATCACTCCCCATTTGCCCGTGTGGGCCAGAGAGGATGAATGACCCTCGCAGGGAGGTGGAGACCCCGGAGGCAGCGAGGGCAGTGGGGTGAAGGTAGCACGGCCACCCTTGGCACCCCCGTCTGCCGTGCCCGTCCTTGCAGAGCCCTGCAGTGGGATGGGGACACCTGCAGCCCCCCCACCCCTCTCCCTACAAGCCCTCTCCCCCGTGGCCACGGCGCTGCTGTGGTCACATCGAACCTGCTCCCTCCCTGTCGCCGCTCCCAGGAAGGCTGCACCGTAGAGCCAGACTGGTTGGGGTTGAGGGACCTTCAGAGACCATCCAGGCCACCCCCTGCCATGGGCAGGGACATCTCCCACTCGATCCCGTTGCCCAAAGCCCCGTCCAGCCCGACCTTGAACCCTTCCAGGGACAGGGCATCCACAGCTTCTCTGGGCAGCCTGTTCCACAGCCTCACCACCCTCAGCCTAAATCCTTCCCTCCCTCTGTCCAGCCTAAACCTGCCCTCTGGGGTGGGTCACGGCAGGACCCCAGACACCTTCACCAGTGCACGGGCGGCGGCGGCAGCTCGAGCCCATCCCCAGCACGTCCCCGCTTCCAGGGAACTGGAGCTGCCGCTGCCCTTGGGTGGCTGCAAAGCCCGCAAGCGGCACTTGCCCGCTGGGCTCCCGGGTGACCATCAGCCACGCTCGGAGGTACCCGGAACGCGGCTGTGACCTGTCCCCAGGGCGACCGCCGCTGCACGGTCCCCAAAGGCCATCCCTGCTCCCGGGTGTCCCTTTCCCGGCCCTCCCTCACCCTGATGGGTGAGGGGTCCTGCTGTACTGTGGCTCTGCTCCTCTGGGTGCTGAGCTGGGCACCCCCTGCCCTCTGTCCTGGGATGGATCCGGGCACCCCCTGCCCTCTGTCCTGGGAAGGATCCGGGCACCCCCTGCCCTCTGTGCTGGGATGGATCCGGTCACCCCCTGCCCTCTGTCCTGGGAAGGATCTGGGCACCCCCTGCCCTCTGTGCTGGGATGGATCCGGGCACCCCCTGCCCTCTGTGCTGGGATGGATCCGGGCACCCCCTGCCCTCTGTCCTGGGATGGATCTGGGCACCCCCTGCCCTCTGTGCTGGGATGGATCCGGGCACCCCCTGCCCTCTGTCCTGGGATGGATCCGGGCACCCACTGCCCTCTGTGCTGGGATGGATCTGGGCACCCCCTGCCCTCTGTCCTGGGATGGATCCGGGCACCCCCTGCCCTCTGTCCTGGGATGGATCCAGGCACCCCCTGCCCTCTGTGCTGGGATGGATCCGGGCACCCCCTGCCCTCTGTCCTGGGATGGATCCAGGCACCCCCTGCCCTCTGTGCTGGGATGGATCCGGGCACCCCCTGCCCTCTGTCCTGGGATGGATCCGGGCACCCCCTGCCCTCTGTCCTGGGATGGATCCGGGCACCCCCTGCCCTCTGTGCTGGGATGGATCCGGGCACCCCCTGCCCTCTGTGCTGGGACGGATCTGGGCACCCCCTGCCCTCTGTCCTGGGATGGATCCGGGCACCCCCTGCCCTCTGTCCTGGGATGGATCCGGGCACCCCCTGCCCTCAGTCCTGGGATGGATCCGGGCACCCCCTGCCCTCTGTCCTGGGAAGGATCTGGGCACCCCCTGCCCTCTGTGCTGGGATGGATCCGGGCACCCCCTGCCCTCTGTCCTGGGATGGATCCGGGCACCCCCTGCCCTCTGTCCTGGGATGGATCCGGGCACCCCCTGCCCTCTGTCCTGGGATGGATCCGGGCACCCACTGCCCTCTGTGCTGGGATGGATCTGGGCACCCCCTGCCCTCTGTCCTGGGATGGATCCGGGCACCACCTGCCCTCTGTGCTGGGATGGATCCGGGCACCCCCTGCCCTCTGTGCTGGGACGGATCTGGGCACCCCCTGCCCTCTGTCCTGGGATGGATCCGGGCACCCCCTGCCCTCTGTCCTGGGATGGATCCGGGCACCCCCTGCCCCTGTCCTGGGATGGATCCGGGCACCCCCTGCCTCTGTCCTGGGATGGATCCGGGCACCCCCTGCCTCTGTCCTGGGATGGATCCGGGCACCCCCTGCCCTCTGTCCTGGGATGGATCCGGGCACCCCCTGCCCTCAGTCCTGGGATGGATCCGGGCACCCCCTGCCCTCTGTCCTGGGATGGATCCGGGCACCCCCTGCCCTCTGTGCTGGGATGGATCCAGGCACCCCCTGCCCCTGTCCTGGGATGGATCCGGGCACCCCCTGCCCTTTGTCCTGGGATGGATCCGGGCACACCCTGCCCTCAGTCCTGGGATGGATCCGGGCACCCCCTGCCTCTGTCCTGGGATGGATCCGGGCACCCCCTGCCCTCTGTCCTGGGATGGATCCGGGCACCCCCTGCCCTCTGTGCTGGGATGGATCCGGGCACCCCCTGCCCTCAGTCCTGGGATGGATCCGGGCACCCCCTGCCCTCTGTGCTGGGATGGATCCGGGCACCCCCTGCCCTCAGTCCTGGGATAGATCCGGGCACCCCCTGCCCTTTGTCCTGGGATGGATCCGGGCACACCCTGCCCTCAGTCCTGGGATGGATCCGGGCACCCCCTGCCCCCTGTCCTGGGATGGATCCGGGCACCACCTGCCCCTGTCCTGGGATGGATCCGGGCACCCCCTGCCCTCTGTCCTGGGATGGATCCGGGCACCCCCTGCCCTCTGTGCTGGGATGGATTCGGGCACCCCCTGCCCTCTGTGCTGGGATGGATCCGGGCACCCCCTGCCCTCTGTGCTGGGATGGATCCGGGCACCGCCTGCCCTCTGTCCTGGGATGGATCCGGGCACCCCCTGCCCTCTGTGCTGGGATGGATCCAGGCACCCCCTGCCCTCTGTCCTGGGATGGATCTGGGCACCCCCTGCCCTCTGTGCTGGGATGGATCCGGGCACCCCCTGCCCTCTGTCCTGGGATGGATCCGGGCACCCCCTGCCCTCTGTCCTGGGATGGATCTGGGCACCCCCTGCCCTCTGTCCTGGGATGGATCCGGGCACCCCCTGCCCTCTGTCCTGGGATGGATCTGGGCACCCCCTGCCCTCTGTGCTGGGATGGATCCGGGCACCCCCTGCCCTCTGTGCTGGGATGGATCTGGGCACACCCTACCCTCAGTCCTGGGATGGATCCGGGCACACCCTGCCCTCTGTGCTGGGATGGATCTGGGCACCCCCTGCCCTCTGTCCTGGGATGGATCCGGGCACCCCCTGCCCTCTGTGCTGGGATGGATCCGGGCACCCCCTGCCCTCTGTCCTGGGATGGATCCGGGCACCCCCTGCCCTCTGTGCTGGGATGGATCCGGGCACCCCCTGCCCTCTGTCCTGGGATGGATCCGGGCACCCCCTGCCCTCAGTCCTGGGATGGATCCGGGCACACCCTGCCCTCAGTCCTGGGATGGATCCGGGCACCCCCTGCCCTCTGTGCTGGGATGGATCTGGGCACCCCCTGCCCTCTGTCCTGGGATGGATCCGGGCACCCCCTGCCCTCTGTGCTGGGATGGATCCGGGCACCCCCTGCCCTCTGTCCTGGGATGGATCCGGGCACCCCCTGCCCTCAGTCCTGGGATGGATCCGGGCACACCCTGCCCTCAGTCCTGGGATGGATCCGGGCACCCCCTGCCCTCTGTCCTGGGATGGATCCGGGCACCCCCTGCCCTCTGTCCTGGGAGGGATGCGGGCACCCCCTGCCCTCTGTCCTGGGATGGATCTGGGCACCCCCTGCCCTCAGTCCTGGGATGGATCCGGGCACCCCCTGCCCTCAGTCCTGGGATGGATCCGGGCACCGCCTGCCCTCTGTCCTGGGATGGATCCGGGCACCCCCTGCCCTCTGTGCTGGGATGGATCCGGGCACCCCCTGCCCTCTGTGCTGGGATGGATCCGGGCACCCCCTGCCCTCAGTCCTGGGATGGATCCGGGCACCGCCTGCCCTCTGTGCTGGGATGGATCCGGGCACCCCCTGCCCTCTGTGCTGGGACGGATCCAGGCACCCCCTGCCCTCTGTCCTGGGATGGATCCGGGCACCCCCTGCCCTCTGTCCTGGGATGGATCCGGGCACACCCTGCCCTCTGTCCTGGGATGGATCTGGGCACCCCCTGCCCTCTGTGCTGGGATGGATCCGGGCACCCCCTGCCCTCTGTCCTGGGAGGGATGCGGGCACACCCTGCCCTCTGTCCTGGGATGGATCCGGGCACCCCCTGCCCTCAGTCCTGGGATGGATCCGGGCACCCCCTGCCCTCAGTCCTGGGATGGATCCGGGCACCGCCTGCCCTCTGTGCTGGGATGGATCCGGGCACCCCCTGCCCTCTGTGCTGGGATGGATCTGGGCACCCCCTGCCTTCAGTCCTGGGATGGATCCGGGCACCCCCTGCCCTCTGTGCTGGGATGGATCCGGGCACCCCCTGCCCTCAGTCCTGGGATGGATGCGGGCACACCCTGCCCTCTGTCCTGGGATGGATCCGGGCACCCCCTGCCCTCTGTGCTGGGATGGATCCGGGCACCCCCTGCCCTCTGTCCTGGGATGGATCCGGGCACCCCCTGCCCTCTGTCCTGGGATGGATCCGGGCACCCCCTGCCCTCAGTCCTGGGATGGATCCGGGCACCCCCTGCCCTCTGTCCTGGGATGGATCTGGGCACCCCCTGCCCTCTGTCCTGGGATGGATCCGGGCACCCCCTGCCCTCTGTCCTGGGATGGATCTGGGCACCCCCTGCCCTCAGTCCTGGGATGGATCCGGGCACCCCCTGCCCTCTGTCCTGGGATGGATCCAGGCACCCCCTGCCTCCATCACAGTGGGTCTGTGGTGTGAGGGAGCCTGCTGAGCCCTATTGCCCAGCTGGGCAGGTACCCCCCGAGCAGCCCTGGCATCCCGACCCCCGGCTGCTTCTCCCCATGCTGGTCCCCCCCCAGCGCTCACGGCCCTTCCTCTGCTCTCTCTGCAGCAGAAGAGATGAGTGTGGGGCCCAGGCTCGCTGCCCCCCGCCTGCTCGGCTGCCTGCTCCTCCTGGCCTTCCTGGGAGGTGATTCCCTGCCCGGACCATGGGCCCTCACGGGACACGGGTGCAGTTCCCCCGCGCCAGGCAGCAGCGCCTGATCCCGCACGCCCTGATCCCCCATCCCTGCTCCTGATCCCTGATCCCCAATCCTGGATCCCTGATCCCAATTCCTGCTCCCTTGTCCCTGAGCCATGATTCCCAAGCCATCATCCTCAATCTCTCATCACGGATCCCTGATTCCCAATCCCCACTCCCCATCCCCATTCTGTGGCAGCCCCCTGCCAGTGGGACCCCTCCCCACACCCTGCTCCGGGCACCCCAATTGCTGGGTGCGTGGCAGAGCCTGGGGGGTTGTCCCTGGGGTGGTTGCCCCGGGTGGGGGTGTTGCTGGGTGGGGGGGGTGTGCCCGGGTGGGGGGGTGTCCCCGGGTGGGGGTACTGCTGGGTGGGGTCTGGGGGGCTGGTGCCCATCTGGCCCCACACCTGCAGCAGACATCCCGGCTCCCTCCCCGGCGGTGGGGGGCACGGGCCGTGGGGCAGCGGTGGGTGCCCCCTCCCGTGGGACAGCAGAGGCTCTGCCTGCGTTTTGAAGGTGCCCTCGCCAGCCCCCCCAGCCCTGCCCTGGAGAGGATGCCGGCAGCCAGCTGCCCCCCGACCTGGCTCTACTACCGGGGGTTCTGCTACGGGTACTTCACCGAGAGGAGGACCTGGGCTGAGGCTGAGGTGGGTGCTGGCACCGCCGGGGGGCGCTGGGGGGTTCCCCGCGGAGGGGCGGCAGGCGCGGAGTGGGGGCATCGCCCTGGCCAGAAGCAGGACCCCAGCGGGGGGGGGTCTGCAGCGAGGGGAGGGCTCTCCTCTACGCAGACATGGTGGCAGGGTCGGGGGCTCTGCTGCTCTCCCCCACCCCCGGGCTTTCTGCGCGGGGGTGCCCGGCACCCAGTGCCTGGTGGCTGCAGGTGCTGGGTGCTGAGCCGCCCGCCTGTGCCCCCCCAGACCGAGTGCAGGCGGTACGGCCCCAAGGGGCGGCTGGCCTCCATCCACAGCCTGGGGGCCAGCAGGGTCTTTGCCCGCTACATCATCAGCCAGAGGGATAGGGACAACACCTGGATCGGGCTGCAGGACGAGGAGCACGTGAGTGTCAGGGGGCTGCGCCTCTGCCCGTCGGCTGCCTCAGCCCCCCACCCTGGGCACCCACTGACCCCCTGCCCTGGGCACCAACTGATTCCTCTCCCCCAACGCAGGCACCCTCTGACCCCCTGCCCTGGGTACAAACTGACCCCTGTCCCCTACCCAGGCACTCACTGAGCCATCTCCTGCCCAGGCAGCCACTGATCTCTGTCCCCCACCCCAGGCACACACTGAGCCCCTCCCCGGGGCACCAAATGATCCTTGTCCCCCACCCCAGGCACCCACTGACCCTGTTCCCCTGCTCTGGGCACCCACTGCCCCTGCCCCAGGCACCCACCGACCCCAGCCCCCCAACCCAGCCCCCCGCTGACCCCCGGCCCCTGCCGCGGGAGCCCCCTGACCTTCATTCCCCCGGCACCCACAGACCAGGCGGTGGAAGTGGTCCGATAACTCCGTCTTCAACTACAAGCGCTGGGCCCCGGGGCAGCCCAACAACCGGTGGAACAGGGAGGACTGTGTGGTGCTGGAATGGTCCTCAGGTGAGCTGGGTCCTGGGGGTTGGGGGGGCTGGCATGGCCATGCCGCATGACTGGGACCCCCAGCCGCTGCAGGAGAGTTGGGGTGTCGGGGTGAAGGAGGGCGACGGAGAGGAGGCGTGATGGAGGTAGGGGTGAGGGAGATGATGGAGGTGGGTGGTGATGGAGATGAAAGGGGTGATGAAGGTATGGGTGAGGGAGGGGAGATGGAGATAAAAGGGGAGATGGAGGCAAGGGTGATGGAGGCGGAGGGTGAGGGAAGTGATGGAGGTGGGGGGTGATGCAGGTGGGGGGTGATGGAAGTGGGGGTGAGGGAGGTGGTGGAGGTGGGGGTGATGGAGGTGGGGGTGATGGAGGTAAAAGGGGGTGTGCTAGGGGGTGGCAGGGCTCTGGGTGACTCACTGCCCCCCACCCAGGTTTCCAGTTATGGCATGACTACCCCTGCTCCAGCAGGTTCCCCTTCCTGTGCCAGCACGAGCTCTGAGGGGCAGCTCTTCCCCTTGGGGTGTGGAGATGCCCCCACACCTCCTGCCCTGCCGCCCCCGCGCCCCTCCCTGCCCACGGCCCAGCTGGGACCCCGGCGGGCAATAAACTTTGGCTTGAGCACCCAGCACCCACCTGCGCCTGTCGTCCTTCCCCCGCATGCGTGGGCACGGGCAGTGCCACCGCCAAGGCGCTCACGGCCCAGGGAGCCGGTGCCCGGCCCCACGCCGGGGACACCTCCTTCTGTGGGGACACTCCTGCTGGGGCCATGTCCTGCTGGGGACATGTCCTGCCTTGGGGACACCCCCTCCCCTGGGGACATGACATGTCCTGTTGGGGACACCTCGTGTTCGGGACACCCCCTGCCCGGGGCTCACCTCCTGCCCTGGGGACACCCCCTGCCCTGGGGACATCCCCTGTCCCGGAGACACCCCCCGCCCCACGGCGCCAGCGCACCCTGGGGGAACCGTCCGGCCCTCGCTTATTTTGATTGTAAAATGGAGAAAAATGCGTAGAAAACCGGGGGCGGCCGTGGGGGGGCGGGAGCTGGGGGCAACAGGGTCCCTCCTGCAGGTTTGGACCCCCCTGCGTGGACCGCCGGGCACGCACCCACGGGAATGCCCCCTCCTCCCCCCACGCCGCTCCGCGTGGGAGCCAGCGGGTCCGGCCGGGGTTAGGGGGCAGGGGCGGGGGGGCGCAGGGACGGGGAGGCCCTGCTCTGCCCCCACACTTTGCCCCTTTGCCCCGTCCAGCTCCGTGGGGAGGTCGGGGAACGCGCGGGGCTGCCCGGCCGCCGTCCCGCGTGGGTGCCACAGGGGGGTCCGTCGTGCCCTGCCGGGGCCGGGCGGCGGGGGCAGGGCCGGTACCGCGGGCGCGGCGGAGGAACACGCGTGGGCAGGGGTGCCTGGGCGCACTTTATTGTCGGGGGACGCCCGCGGCGGCGGGGGAGCTGTTGGGGTCTGGAGGCAACCGGGGGCGCGGGGTGTGGGGGTGCGGGCTGTGAGGATGCACGGTGCAACGGGTTTTGGGGGTGCGGGGATTTGGGGGCGCGGGGTGTGGGGGTGCGGGCTGTGAGGATGCACGGTGCAACGGGTTTTAGGGGTGTGGGGTTTGGGGGTGCGGGCTGTGAGGTTGCACGGTGCAACGGCGTTTGGGGGTGCGGGTTGCCGGAGTTGGGGTTTGACGCGGGGGGACGCGGTGTGTGGGGTGTAGGGCGCAGTCGGGGGGGCGCGGCTGCCTCGCAGGCCCCTCCTAGGCTGCGTATTTGCAGATGAAGGGTTTCCTCTCGCCGCAGGACTCGTCCTCCCAGGACAGGAAACCTGCGGAGGAAGAGGAGCGAGCGCTGGGGGGGCCGGGGAACCCTCCCCGCCGCCCCCGCCGCCCAGCCCGCCCCCGGGGGCTCCGGCCCCGGCCCCCCCAACCCCTTCTCACCCGTGGAATCCTCCAGCGAGGCGCAGCGCAGCCCCCCGGGGGAATCATCCCCCTCCCAGGCCGAGTAGTGCTGCTCGGAGCCGTCCACCCACGTCCACGCCTGGCCCTGGCGCCCCGCGACGGGCAGGAGGCAAAGGCAGCGTCAGGCAGCGGCCGGGGGGGCGCGGGGGGGCGCGGGGGGGCGCGGGGCTGGGGCGGGGGCGCGGGGGCGCGGGCAGGGGCGTCTCTCCGGCCGGGCTGCGCGGGCACGCGTGGGGAGGGTCCGGGGCGGGGTGACACTGCCCCCCCCCCGGGGGCCGCGGGGGGCACGGGGGGTGCAGGCAGCGCCGCAGGCAGGAGACCCTCACCCGGTGGTAGAGGCCGATCCAGACGTTCTCCTCCTCCTCCTCCCGGCGCTGGCGCTGGGCGATGAAGGCGGCGAGGGCGCGGTGCTCCTCGGGGGTGTGCAGCGAGGCCAGGTGGCACCCCCCGCGGGCGGCCCTGCACCAAGCCTGGCAGGGACAGGCAGGTGGGTGGGGGCCTGCCTGCACCGCGGGGGGCCGGCCCGGGCACCCATTGCCTGCCCCACCACCCAGCACCCCAGCACCCACCAACTGCCCCAACACCCACCTTAACAACACCTACCCCAGCACCCACCACTCTCCATCCCACCACCTGCCCCAGCGTCAACTGCCTTCTCCCAGCATCCACCACCCATCCACTGCCCAACGCCCACCACCGCCCACGACGCCCACCGCCACAGGACCCACCCAGCACCTGCAGGAGCGATGCAGGATAAGCCCAGCTGGAGCAGGGCGCAGCCACCCCGACAACTTTATAGGCGCAGCGGCCGGGGCGTCAGGCAGATGGGGCGGGTGGCACCCACTCCTGGGAGATGCCTGGCCCCACTGGTGGCCACATCAAAGGCAGGGGGTGCCCGGATCCATCCCAGGACAGAGGGCAGGGGGTGCCCGGATCCATCCCAGCACAGAGGGCAGGGGGTGCCCGGATCCATCCCAGGACAGAGGGCAGGGGGTGCCCGGATCCATCCCAGCACAGAGGGCAGGGGGTGCCCGGATCCATCCCAGGACAGAAGGCAGGGGGTGCCCGGATCCATCCCAGGACAGAGGGCAGGGGGTGCCCGGATCCATCCCAGGACAGAGGGCAGGGGGTGCCCGGATCCATCCCAGGACAGAGGGCAGGGGGTGCCCGGATCCATCCCAGGACAGAGGCAGGGGGTGCCCAGATCCATCCCAGGACAGAGGCAGGGGGTGCCTGGATCCATCCCAGGACAGAGGGCAGGGGGTGCCCGGATCCATCCCAGGACAGAGGCAGGGGGTGCCCGGATCCATCCCAGCACAGAGGGCAGGGGGTGCCCAGATCCATCCCAGGACAGAGGCAGGGGGTGCCCGGATCCATCCCAGGACAGAGGGCAGGGGGTGCCCGGATCCATCCCAGGACAGAGGGCAGGGGGTGCCCGGATCCATCCCAGCACAGAGGGCAGGGGGTGCCCGGATCCATCCCAGGACAGAGGCAGGGGGTGCCCAGATCCATCCCAGGACAGAGGGCAGGGTGTGCCCGGATCCATCCCAGGACAGAGGCAGGGGGTGCCCAGATCCATCCCAGCACAGAGGGCAGGGGGTGCCCAGATCCATCCCAGGACAGAGGGCAGGGGGTGCCCGGATCCATCCCAGGACTGAGGGCAGGCGGTGCCCGGATCCATCCCAGCACAGAGGCAGGGGGTGCCCAGATCCATCCCAGGACTGAGGGCAGGGGGTGCCCAGATCCATCCCAGGACAGAGGGCAGGGGGTGCCCGGATCCATCCCAGGACAGAGGCAGGGGGTGCCCGGATCCATCCCAGGACAGAGGGCAGGGGGTGCCCGGATCCATCCCAGCACAGAGGGCAGGGGGTGCCCGGATCCATCCCAGGACAGAGGGCAGGGGGTGCCCGGATCCATCCCAGGACAGGGGCAGGGGGTGCCCGGATCCATCCCGGGACAGGGGCAGGGGGTGCCCGGATCCATCCCAGCACAGAGGGCAGGGGGTGCCCGGATCCATCCCAGGACAGGGGCAGGGGGTGCCCGGATCCATCCCAGGACAGAGGGCAGGGTGTGCCCGGATCCATCCCAGCACAGAGGGCAGGCGGTGCCCGGATCCACCCCAGGACAGAGGGCAGGGGGTGCCCGGATCTATCCCAGCACAGAGGGCAGGGGGTGCCCAGATCCATCCCAGGACAGAGGGCAGGGGGTGCCCGGATCCATCCCAGCACAGAGGGCAGGGGGTGCCCGGATCCATCCCAGCACAGAGGGCAGGGGGTGCCCGGATCCATCCCAGGACAGAGGGCAGGGGGTGCCTGGATCCATCCCAGGACAGAGGGCAGGGGGTGCCTGGATCCATCCCAGGACAGAGGGCAGGGGGTGCCCGGATCCATCCCAGGACAGAGGGCAGGGGTGCCCGGATCCATCCCAGGACAGAGAGCTGTGGATGCTGCACAGATGGGTGGGGGTGGCAGGGTGTTGCCTGACATCCTGGCTACAGCCCTGTCCCCTCGCCCTGGCGATATGTCTGGGGTCTCCTCGGGGTCCCTGGCATCATGCCCCACCCCCGGAGCGCCGGCCCGTGTCAATGGCCCCGCAGCCCTTCATGGCCTGAGATCAAACGCCTCTGCCCGGCAGCAAACCGGTCGCGGGCGCTGCGCCAAGCCAGCCGGCACGGCAGGGAAAGCGCCAGTGCAGCCGGTCTGAGGGGTCTCCAGCGCCTGTGCAGGGGGCTCAGCACCCAGCCAGGGTGTCCGCCTGCCGGGTGCAGGGCTCGGCACCCAGCCAGGGGGCTCAGCACCCAGCTGTGGGGTTTGGCACCCAGCCTTTGGCACTGCTGGAGCAGCCGAAGGGCGGCCCAGCTGTAATGGAAACATACTGGCAGGGAAGGATCTCCCCTTACCGGGGAGCCCGCGGCATCCTTGATAAGGGCGGCAGAAAGAACTGGTAATAACGAGCGGCCCTTCCAGGAAAGCAGAAGTCGGTAACGGCCGTGCCAGCAGCCGGTGACCCTTCCTGGGCACAAGGAGAGCCCTGGTTGGGGTGCGACGCTGCACAGCGGGGGGCGCTTGGGAGGGGTGAGGGGGCATGGGGGGGACAGGGGGTGGGAAACACCCGGGTGGGATGGAGTGGGGTCACTGGAAGTGGTGATGGAGGGGCGAGCCCGGGATGTGGAGGGGCGATGCAGGGATGCAGAGAAGCGAGCCACAGATGTGGAGTTGTGAGACAGGGATGTGGTTGGGTGAGCCAGGGATGCGGAGGGTCAAGCCAGGGATGCGGAGAGTTGAGCCAATGATGCAGAGGGATGACCCAGGGATGCAGAGGGACAAGCCAGGGATGTGGAGGGGCGATGCAGGGATGCAGGGGGGAGACCCAGGGTGTGGAGGAGATGGGGATGTGGACGAGAGAGGCAGAGACGCAGAGGGTCAAGCCAGGGATGCGGATGGGTGATCCAGGGATGCAGAGGGGCGATGCAGGGATGCAGGGGGGAGACCCAGGGTGTGGAGGAGACGGGGATGTGGACGAGAGAGGCAGAGATGCAGAGGGACAAGCCAGGGATGCAGAGGGGCGATGCAGGGATGCAGGGGGGAGACCCAGGGTGTGGAGGAGATGGGGATGTGGACGAGAGAGACAGGGATGTGGAGGGACGAGCCAGGGATGTGGAGGATCAAGCCAGGGATGCGGAGGGGCGATCCAGGGATGCAGAGAAGCGAGCCACAGATGCGGAGTTGTAAGACAGGGATGTGGTTGGGTGAGCCAGGGATGCGGAGGGTCAAGCCAGGGAGGCGGAGGGACGAGCCACAGATGCGGAGGGTTGAGCCAATGATGCAGAGGGATGACCCAGGGATGCAGAGGGATGACCCAGGGATGCAAGGGGACGAGCCAGGGATGCGGAGGGGCGAGCAGCCACCTTTGGGCCTCGGTTGCATCAAGAACCCACAACTGCAACGGTCAGAAACCAGCCTCAGCCCCGGCCTTGCGAAAGCAGGAGTGTGGGCAAGCATGGCCGGTCTCAAGGGGAGGTGATGGAGGCGATAAACGTGTGGGGTGTTGGCGGGGAGGGGCGGATGCTGATTTCAGTTGCGATGATGGTCCTTTGTGTCCCCCCCCTTGGCCAAGTCACTGCCTGAGCCCCACACGGCCACTCGCTCACTCCCTCGGTGGGATGGGGGAGAGAGTCAGAAGGGTAAAAGTGAGAAAACTCATGGCTTGCGCTAAAGACGGTTTAAGAGGGAAAGCAAAAGCTGCACACAAGCAAAGCGAAACAAGGAATACATTCATCCTCCCCACGGGCAGGCGGGTGCTCAGCCATCTCCAGGAAAGCGGGGCTCCAGCACGCGTAACGGTGACTTGGGAAGACAAACGGCATCACGCCAAACATTCCCCCTCTTCCTCCTGTTGAGCACTGCCTGCAGCGCTCCTCTCTGATCGGGCCCTGCATCCTCGTGGGTCAACTGGTGGGACCTCGTGGGAGTCACGGCAGCAGTGCTGGGCTTGGCGTGGGCACAGGTCTCACCTCACTCAGACCCGCCAGGGACACTGTGGTCTCACCCCTGGTGACCCCCAGAATCGCTGTGCTTCCCACTCCTGGTGACCCCCAGAATCGCTGTGCTTCCCACTCCTGGTGACCCCCGGGATCCTGGTGCCCCACAGGTGTCCGTAGGGGCAGCGTGGGAGCAGCCAGGCAGCCGAGCTGGTCTCACTGGGAGCGCTGGGGGCGCGGGACGCCCTCGTTAAGGGCAGAGCAGAGAAGCTGCGATAATGAACCCACAAAGCAGAAGTGTCCCGGCTGCTCCAGGAAGGCTGTTCTGCCCCGCGCCCGCCCCGCACCACAGCCATAAAAGCAGCGTGCGCCAACCCAGGGAGCTCCCGCCAGCACAGCCGTCGCCCCCACAGGCAGGGGGACCCTGGGGGACCGGGCTGCCCCCGGGACGCAGGTCACCCACCCAGAGACATGTCAGCCACCGGCCAGCCCCGCTCCCAGGAGCCGTCTGGTGAGTGCCTCCTCGCTAACACCTCCCGCAGCGTGTTTGCGGGCGATGCCAGCAAATACTCCCAAGAATATTCCTGCTTTGCGAGTGGCGTGTGGTGACGGGGACGTGCAGGAGCCAGCGGCCTCCTGCCCTGTGCTACGGGGTGCCACGAATGTCATGAGCCTCACGCACCCACGCCGGGGCTCACCCTATAGGGATGGCATTACAGATGCCTGGCCGCAGGGCTCAGCACCCAGCCAGGGGGTCCAGCACCCAGCCAGGGGTCCAGCACCCAGCCAGGGGGTCCAGCACCCAGCCAGGGGTCCAGCACCCAGCCAGGGGGTCCAGCACCCAGCCAGGGGTCCAGCACCCAGCTGGGGGTCCAGCACCCAGCCGGGGGTCCAGCACCCAGCCAGGGGGTCCAGCACCCAGCCAGGGGTCCAGCACCCGGCCAGGGGGTCCAGCACCCAGCCAGGGGTCCAGCACCCGGCCAGGGGGTCCAGCACCCAGCCAGGGGGTTCAGCACCCAGCCAGGGGTCCAGCACCCAGCCAGGGGGTTCAGCACCCAGCCAGGGGTCCAGCACCCAGCCAGGGGGTCCAGCATCCAGCTGGGGGTCCAGCACCCAGCCAGGGGTCCAGCACCCAGCCAGGGGGTCCAGCACCCAGCCAGGGGGTCCAGCACCCAGTCATGGGTCCAGCACCCGGCCAGGGTGTCCAGCACCCGGCTGGTGTCTGGCTGTGAGAGGGGCTGGGTGGGGGTGGGCAGAGCGCCATCACTCCCCATTTGCCCGTGCGGGCCAGAGAGGATGAATGACCCTCGCAGGGAGGTGGAGACCCCGGAGGCAGCGAGGGCAGTGGGGTGAAGGTAGCACGGCCACCCTTGGCACCCCCGCCTGCCGTGCCCGTCCTTGCAGAGCCCTGCAGTGGGATGGGGACACCTGCAGCCCCCCACCCCTCTCCCTACAAGCCCTCTCCCCCGTGGCCACGGCGCTGCTGTGGTCACATCGAACCTGCTCCGTCCCTGTCGCCGCTCCCAGGAAGGCTGCACCGTAGAGCCAGACTGGTTGGGGTTGAGGGACCTTCAGAGACCATCCAGGCCACCCCCTGCCATGGGCAGGGACATCTCCCACTCGATCCCGTTGCCCAAAGCCCCGTCCAGCCCGACCTTGAACCCTTCCAGGGACGGGGCATCCACAGCTTCTCTGGGCAGCCTGTTCCACAGCCTCACCACCCTCAGCCTAAATCCTTCCCTCCCTCTGTGCAGCCTAAACCTGCCCTCTGGGGTGGGTCACGGCAGGACCCCAGACACCTTCACCAGTGCACGGGCGGCGGCGGCAGCTCGAGCCCATCCCCAGCACGTCCCCGCTTCCAGGGAACTGGAGCTGCCGCTGCCCTTGGGTGGCTGCAAAGCCCGCAAGCGGCACTTGCCCGCTGGGCTCCCGGGTGACCATCAGCCACGCTCGGAGGTACCCCGAACGCGGCTGTGACCTGTCCCCAGGGCGACCGCCGCTGCACGGTCCCCAAAGGCCATCCCTGCTCCCGGGTGTCCCTTTCCCGGCCCTCCCTCACCCTGATGGGTGAGGGGTCCTGCTGTACTGTGGCTCTGCTCCTCTGGGTGCTGAGCTGGGCACCCCCTGCCCTCTGTCCTGGGATGGATCCGGGCACCCCCTGCCCTCTGTGCTGGGATGGATCCGGGCACCCCCTGCCCTCTGTGCTGGGATGGATCTGGGCACCCCCTGCCCTCTGTCCTGGGATGGATCCGGGCACCCCCTGCCCTCTGTGCTGGGATGGATCCGGGCACCCCCTGCCCTCTGTGCTGGGATGGATCCAGGCACCCCCTGCCCTCTGTGCTGGGACGGATCCGGGCACACCCTGCCCCTGTCCTGGGATGGATCCGGGCACCCCCTGCCCTCTGTGCTGGGATGGATCCAGGCACCCCCTGCCCTCTGTGCTGGGACGGATCCGGGCACCCCCTGCCTCTGTCCTGGGATGGATCCGGGCACCCCCTGCCCTCTGTGCTGGGATGGATCCAGGCACCCCCTGCCCCTGTCCTGGGATGGATCCGGGCACCCCCTGCCCTCTGTCCTGGGATGGATCCAGGCACCCCCTGCCCTCTGTGCTGGGATGGATCCGGGCACCCCCTGCCCTCTGTGCTGGGACGGATCTGGGCACCCCCTACCCTCTGTCCTGGGATGGACCCAGGCACCCCCTGCCCTCTGTCCTGGGATGGATCCGGGCACCCCCTGCCCTCTGTCCTGGGATGGATCCGGGCACCCCCTGCCCTCTGTGCTGGGATGGATCTGGGCACCCCCTGCCCTCTGTCCTGGGATGGATCCGGGCACCCCCTGCCTCTGTCCTGGGATGGATCCGGGCACCCCCTGCCCTCTGTCCTGGGATGGATCCGGGCACCCCCTGCCTCTGTCCTGGGATGGATCCGGGCACCCCCTGCCCTCTGTGCTGGGATGGATCCGGGCACCCCCTGCCCTCTGTGCTGGGATGGATCCAGGCACACCCTGCCCCTGTCCTGGGATGGATCCGGGCACCCCCTGCCTCTGTGCTGGGAT
The DNA here is from genome assembly GCF_963921805.1 of Phalacrocorax carbo. Classification (NCBI taxonomy): domain Eukaryota; kingdom Metazoa; phylum Chordata; class Aves; order Suliformes; family Phalacrocoracidae; genus Phalacrocorax; species Phalacrocorax carbo. The sequence goes on along the minus strand of NC_087513.1, from coordinate 689,170 downwards.
GGATCCGGGCACCCCCTGCCCTCTGTCCTGGGATGGATTCGGGCACCCCCTGCCCTCTGTCCTGGGATGGATCCGGGCACCACCTGCCCCTGTCCTGGGATGGATCCGGGCACCCCCTGCCCTCTGTGCTGGGATGGATCCGGGCACCCCCTGCCCTCTGTGCTGGGATGGATCCGGGCACCCCCTGCCCTCTGTCCTGGGATGGATCCGGGCACCACCTGCCCCTGTCCTGGGATGGATCCGGGCACCCCCTGCCCTCTGTGCTGGGATGGATCCGTGCACCCCCTGCCCTCTGTGCTGGGATGGATCCGGGCACCCCCTGCCCTCTGTGCTGGGATGGATCCGGGCACCCCCTGCCCTCAGTCCTGGGATGGATCCGGGCACCCCCTGCCCTCTGTCCTGGGATGGATCCGGGCACCCCCTGCCCTCTGTGCTGGGACGGATCTGGGCACCCCCTGCCCTCTGTGCTGGGATGGATCTGGGCACCCTCTGCCCTCTGTCCTGGGATGGATCCGGGCACCCCCTGCCCTCTGTCCTGGGATGGATCTGGGCAAACCCTACCCTCAGTCCTGGGATGGATCCGGGCACCCCCTGCCCTCTGTGCTGGGATGGATCTGGGCACCCCCTGCCCTCTGTGCTGGGATGGATCCGGGCACCCCCTGCCCTCTGTCCTGGGATGGATCCGGGCACCCCCTGCCCTCTGTGCTGGGATGGATCCGGGCACCCCCTGCCCTCTGTGCTGGGATGGATCCGGGCACCCCCTGCCCTCTGTCCTGGGATGGATCTGGGCACCCCCTGCCCCTGTCCTGGGTTGGATCTGGGCACCCCCTGCCCTCAGTCCTGGGATGGATCCGGGCACCCCCTGCCCTCTGTCCTGGGATGGATCTGGGCACCCCCTGCCCTCTGTCCTGGGATGGATCCGGGCACCCCCTGCCCTCTGTCCTGGGATGGATCCGGGCACCCCCTGCCCTCTGTGCTGGGATGGATCCGGGCACCCCCTGCCCTCTGTCCTGGGATGGATCTGGGCACCCCCTGCCCTCAGTCCTGGGATGGATCCGGGCACCCCCTGCCCTCAGTCCTGGGATGGATCCGGGCACCCCCTGCCCTCTGTGCTGGGATGGATCCGGGCACCCCCTGCCTTCAGTCCTGGGATGGATCCGGGCACCCCCTGCCCTCTGTCCTGGGATGGATCCAGGCACCCCCTGCCCTCTGTGCTGGGATGGATCCGGGCACCCCCTGCCCTCTGTCCTGGGATGGATCCGGGCACCCCCTGCCCTCTGTGCTGGGATAGATCCGGGCACACCCTGCCCTCTGTGCTGGGATGGATCCGGGCACCCCCTGCCCTCTGTCCTTGGATGGATCCAGGCACCCCCTGCCCTCTGTCCTGGGATGGATCCGGGCACCCCCTGCCCTCTGTCCTGGGATGGATCCGGGCACCCCCTGCCCTCTGTGCTGGGATGGATCCGGGCACCCCCTGCCCTCTGTCCTGGGATGGATCCGGGCACCCCCTGCCCTCTGTGCTGGGATGGATCTGGGCACCCCCTGCCCTCAGTCCTGGGATGGATCCGGGCACCCCCTGCCCTCTGTGCTGGGATGGATCCGGGCACCCCCTGCCCTCTGTGCTGGGATGGATCCGGGCACCCCCTGCCCTCTGTCCTGGGATGGATCTGGGCACCCCCTGCCTCCATCACAGTGGGTCTGTGGTGTGAGGGAGCCTGCTGAGCCCTATTGCCCAGCTGGGCAGGTACCCCCCGAGCAGCCCTGGCATCCCGACCCCCGGCTGCTTCTCCCCATGCTGGTCCCCCCCCAGCGCTCACGGCCCTTCCTCTGCTCTCTCTGCAGCAGAAGAGATGAGTGTGGGGCCCAGGCTCGCTGCCCCCCGCCTGCTCGGCTGCCTGCTCCTCCTGGCCTTCCTGGGAGGTGATTCCCTGCCCGGACCATGGGCCCTCACGGGACACGGGTGCAGTTCCCCCGCGCCAGGCAGCAGCGCCTGATCCCGCACGCCCTGATCCCCCATCCCTGCTCCTGATCCCTGATCCCCAATCCTGGATCCCTGATCCCAATTCCTGCTCCCTTGTCCCTGAGCCATGATTCCCAAGCCATCATCCTCAATCTCTCATCACGGATCCCTGATTCCCAATCCCCACTCCCCATCCCCATTCTGTGGCAGCCCCCTGCCAGTGGGACCCCTCCCCACACCCTGCTCCGGGCACCCCAATTGCTGGGTGCGTGGCAGAGCCTGGGGGGTTGTCCCTGGGGTGGTTGCCCCGGGTGGGGGTGTTGCTGGGTGGGGGGGTGTGCCCGGGTGGGGGGGTGTCCCCGGGTGGGGGTACTGCTGGGTGGGGTCTGGGGGGCTGGTGCCCATCTGGCCCCACACCTGCAGCAGACATCCCGGCTCCCTCCCCGGCGGTGGGGGGCACGGGCCGTGGGGCAGCGGTGGGTGCCCCCTCCCGTGGGACAGCAGAGGCTCTGCCTGCGTTTTGAAGGTGCCCTCGCCAGCCCCCCCAGCCCTGCCCTGGAGAGGATGCCGGCAGCCAGCTGCCCCCCGACCTGGCTCTACTACCGGGGGTTCTGCTACGGGTACTTCACCGAGAGGAGGACCTGGGCTGAGGCTGAGGTGGGTGCTGGCACCGCCGGGGGGCGCTGGGGGGTTCCCCGCGGAGGGGCGGCAGGCGCGGAGTGGGGGCATCGCCCTGGCCAGAAGCAGGACCCCAGCGGGGGGGGGTCTGCAGCGAGGGGAGGGCTCTCCTCTACGCAGACATGGTGGCAGGGTCGGGGGCTCTGCTGCTCTCCCCCACCCCCGGGCTTTCTGCGCGGGGGTGCCCGGCACCCAGTGCCTGGTGGCTGCAGGTGCTGGGTGCTGAGCCGCCCGCCTGTGCCCCCCCAGACCGAGTGCAGGCGGTACGGCCCCAAGGGGCGGCTGGCCTCCATCCACAGCCTGGGGGCCAGCAGGGTCTTTGCCCGCTACATCATCAGCCAGAGGGTTAGGGACAACACCTGGATCGGGCTGCAGGACGAGGAGCACGTGAGTGTCAGGGGGCTGCGCCTCTGCCCGTCGGCTGCCTCAGCCCCCCACCCTGGGCACCCACTGACCCCCTGCCCTGGGCACCAACTGATTCCTCTCCCCCAACGCAGGCACCCTCTGACCCCCTGCCCTGGGTACAAACTGACCCCTGTCCCCTACCCAGGCACTCACTGAGCCGTCTCCTGCCCAGGCAGCCACTGATCTCTGTCCCCCACCCCAGGCACACACTGAGCCCCTCCCCGGGGCACCAAATGATCCTTGTCCCCCACCCCAGGCACCCACTGACCCTGTTCCCCTGCTCTGGGCACCCACTGCCCCTGCCCCAGGCACCCACCGACCCCAGCCCCCCAACCCAGCCCCCCGCTGACCCCCGGCCCCTGCCGCGGGAGCCCACTGACCTTCATTCCCCCGGCACCCACAGACCAGGCGGTGGAAGTGGTCCGATAACTCCGTCTTCGACTACAAGCGCTGGGCCCCGGGGCAGCCCAACAACCGGTGGAACAGGGAGGACTGTGTGGTGCTGGAATGGTCCTCAGGTGAGCTGGGTCCTGGGGGTTGGGGGGGCTGGCATGGCCATGCCGCATGACTGGGACCCCCAGCCGCTGCAGGAGAGTTGGGGTGTCGGGGTGAAGGAGGGTGACGGAGAGGAGGCGTGATGGAGGTAGGGGTGAGGGAGATGATGGAGGTGGGTGGTGATGGAGATGAAAGGGGTGATGAAGGTATGGGTGAAGGAGGGGAGATGGAGATAAAAGGGGAGATGGAGGCAAGGGTGATGGAGGCGGAGGGTGAGGGAAGTGATGGAGGTGGGGGGTGATGCAGGTGGGGGGTGATGGAAGTGGGGGTGAGGGAGGTGGTGGAGGTGGGGGTGATGGAGGTGGGGGTGATGGAGGTAAAAGGGGGTGTGCTAGGGGGTGGCAGGGCTCTGGGTGACTCACTGCCCCCCACCCAGGTTTCGAGTTATGGCATGACTACCCCTGCTCCAGCAGGTTCCCCTTCCTGTGCCAGCACGAGCTCTGAGGGGCAGCTCTTCCCCTTGGGGTGTGGAGATGCCCCCACACCTCCTGCCCTGCCGCCCCCGCGCCCCTCCCTGCCCACGGCCCAGCTGGGACCCCGGCGGGCAATAAACTTTGGCTTGAGCACCCAGCACCCACCTGCGCCTGTCGTCCTTCCCCCGCATGCGTGGGCACGGGCAGTGCCACCGCCAAGGCGCTCACGGCCCAGGGAGCCGGTGCCCGGCCCCACGCCGGGGACACCTCCTTCTGTGGGGACACTCCTGCTGGGGCCATGTCCTGCTGGGGACATGTCCTGCCTTGGGGACACCCCCTCCCCTGGGGACATGACATGTCCTGTTGGGGACACCTCGTGTTCGGGACACCCCCTGCCCGGGGCTCACCTCCTGCCCTGGGGACACCCCCTGCCCTGGGGACATCCCCTGTCCCGGAGACACCCCCCGCCCCACGGCGCCAGCGCACCCTGGGGGAACCGTCCGGCCCTCGCTTATTTTGATTGTAAAATGGAGAAAAATGCGTAGAAAACCGGGGGCGGCCGTGGGGGGGCGGGAGCTGGGGGCAACAGGGTCCCTCCTGCAGGTTTGGACCCCCCTGCGTGGACCGCCGGGCACGCACCCACGGGAATGCCCCCTCCTCCCCCCACGCCGCTCCGCGTGGGAGCCAGCGGGTCCGGCCGGGGTTAGGGGGCAGGGGCGGGGGGGCGCAGGGACGGGGAGGCCCTGCTCTGCCCCCACACTTTGCCCCTTTGCCCCGTCCAGCTCCGTGGGGAGGTCGGGGAACGCGCGGGGCTGCCCGGCCGCCGTCCCGCGTGGGTGCCACAGGGGGGTCCGTCGTGCCCTGCCGGGGCCGGGCGGCGGGGGCAGGGCCGGTACCGCGGGCGCGGCGGAGGAACACGCGTGGGCAGGGGTGCCTGGGCGCACTTTATTGTCGGGGGACGCCCGCGGCGGCGGGGGAGCTGTTGGGGTCTGGAGGCAACCGGGGGCGCGGGGTGTGGGGGTGCGGGCTGTGAGGATGCACGGTGCAACGGGTTTTGGGGGTGCGGGGTTTGGGGGCGCGGGGTGTGGGGGTGCGGGCTGTGAGGATGCACGGTGCAACGGGTTTTGGGGGTGCGGGGTTTTGGGGGTGCGGGCTGTGAGGATGCACGGTGCAACGGCGTTTGGGGGTGTGGGGTTTGGGGGTGCGGGCTGTGAGGATGCACGGTGCAACGGGTTTTAGGGGTGTGGGGTTTGGGGGTGCGGGCTGTGAGGATGCACGGTGCAACGGGTTTTAGGGGTGTGGGGTTTGGGGGTGCGGGCTGTGAGGTTGCACGGTGCAACGGGTTTTAGGGGTGCGGGGTTTGGGGGTGCGGGCTGTGAGGTTGCACGGTGCAACGGCGTTTGGGGGTGCGGGTTGCCGGAGTTGGGGTTTGACGCGGGGGGACGCGGTGTGTGGGGTGTAGGGCGCAGTCGGGGGGGCGCGGCTGCCTCGCAGGCCCCTCCTAGGCTGCGTATTTGCAGATGAAGGGTTTCCTCTCGCCGCAGGACTCGTCCTCCCAGGACAGGAAACCTGCGGAGGAAGAGGAGCGAGCGCTGGGGGGGCCGGGGAACCCTCCCCGCCGCCCCCCGCCGCCCAGCCCGCCCCCGGGGGCTCCGGCCCCGGCCCCCCCAACCCCTTCTCACCCGTGGAATCCTCCAGCGAGGCGCAGCGCAGCCCCCCGGGGGAATCATCCCCCTCCCAGGCCGAGTAGTGCTGCTCGGAGCCGTCCACCCACGTCCACGCCTGGCCCTGGCGCCCCGCGACGGGCAGGAGGCAAAGGCAGCGTCAGGCAGCGGCCGGGGGGGCGCGGGGGGGCGCGGGGGGGCGCGGGCAGGGGCGGGGGCGCGGGGGCGCGGGCAGGGGCGTCTCTCCGGCCGGGCTGCGCGGGCACGCGTGGGGAGGGTCCGGGGCGGGGTGACACTGCCCCCCCCCCGGGGGCCGCGGGGGGCACGGGGGGTGCAGGCAGCGCCGCAGGCAGGAGACCCTCACCCGGTGGTAGAGGCCGATCCAGACGTTCTCCTCCTCCTCCTCCCGGCGCTGGCGCTGGGCGATGAAGGCGGCGAGGGCACGGTGCTCCTCGGGGGTGTGCAGCGAGGCCAGGTGGCACCCCCCGCGGGCGGCCCTGCACCAAGCCTGGCAGGGACAGGCAGGTGGGTGGGGGCCTGCCTGCACCGCGGGGGGCCGGCCCGGGCACCCATTGCCTGCCCCACCACCCAGCACCCCAGCACCCACCAACTGCCCCAACACCCACCTCCACAACACCTACCCCAGCACCCACCACTCTCCATCCCACCACCTGCCCCAGCGTCAACTGCCTTCTCCCAGCATCCACCACCCATCCACTGCCCAACGCCCACCACCGCCCACGACGCCCACCGCCACAGGACCCACCCAGCACCTGCAGGAGCGATGCAGGATAAGCCCAGCTGGAGCAGGGCGCAGCCACCCCGACACCTTTATAGGCGCAGCGGCCGGGGCGTCAGGCAGATGGGGCGGGTGGCACCCACTCCTGGGAGATGCCTGGCCCCACTGGTGGCCACATCAAAGGCAGGGGGTGCCCGGATCCATCCCAGGACAGAGGGCAGGGGGTGCCCGGATCCATCCCAGGACTGAGGGCAGGGGGTGCCCGGATCCATCCCAGGACTGAGGGCAGGGGGTGCCCGGATCCATCCCAGGACAGAGGGCAGGGGGTGCCCGGATCCATCCCAGGACAGAGGGCAGGGGGTGCCCGGATCCATCCCAGGACTGAGGGCAGGGGGTGCCCAGATCCATCCCAGGACTGAGGGCAGGGGGTGCCCGGATCCATCCCAGGACTGAGGGCAGGGGGTGCCCGGATCCATCCCAGGATAGGGGGCAAGGGGTGCCCAGATCCATCCCAGCACAGAGGGCAGGGGGTGCCCGGATCCATCCCAGGACAGAGGGCAGGGGGTGCCCGGATCCATCCCAGGACAGAGGGCAGGGGGTGCCCGGATCCATCCCAGGACAGAGGGCAGGGGGTGCCCAGATCCATCCCAGCACAGAGGGCAGGGGGTGCCCGGATCCATCCCAGGACAGAGGGCAGGGGGTGCCCGGATCCATCCCAGCACAGAGGGCAGGGGGTGCCCGGATCCATCCCAGCACAGAGGGCAGGGGGTGCCCGGATCCATCCCAGCACAGAGGGCAGGGGGTGCCCGGATCCATCCCAGGACTGAGGGCAGGAGGTGCCCAGATCCATCCCAGGAGAGAGGGCAGGGGGTGCCCGGATCCATCCCAGGACAGAGGGCAGGGGGTGCCCGGATCCATCCCAGGACAGAGGGCAGGGGGTGCCCAGATCCATCCCAGGACAGAGGCAGGGGGTGCCCAGATCCATCCCAGGACAGAGGGCAGGGGGTGCCCAGATCCATCCCAGGACAGAGGCAGGGGGTGCCCGGATCCATCCCAGGACAGAGGGCAGGGGGTGCCCAGATCCATCCCAGGACAGAGGGCAGGGGGTGCTCGGATCCATCCCAGGACTGACGGCAGGCGGTGCCCGGATCCATCCCAGGACAGAGGCAGGGGGTGCCGGGATCCATCCCAGGATTGAGGGCAGGGGGTGCCCGGATCCATCCCAGCACAGAGGGCAGGGGGTGCCCGGATCCATCCCAGGACAGAGGGCAGGGTGTGCCCAGATCCATCCCAGGACAGAGGGCAGGGGGTGCCCGGATCCATCCCAGCACAGAGGGCAGGGGGTGCCCGGATCCATCCCAGGACAGAGGGCAGGGGGTGCCCGGATCCATCCCAGCACAGAGGGCAGGGGGTGCCTGGATCCATCCCAGGACAGAGGGCAGGGGGTGCCCGGATCCGTCCCAGGACAGAGGCAGGGGGTGCCCGGATCCGTCCCAGCACAGAGGGCAGGGATTGCCCGGATCCATCCCAGCACAGAGGGCAGGGGGTGCCCGGATCCATCCAAGGACAGAGGGCAGGGGGTGCCCGGATCCATCCCAGGACTGAGGGCAGGGGGTGCCCGGATCCATCCCAGCACAGAGGGCAGGGGGTGCCCGGATCCATCCCAGGACAGAGGGCAGGGGTTGCCCGGATCCATCCCAGGACTGCGGGCAGGCGGTGCCCGGATCCATCCCAGCACAGAGGGCAGGGGGTGCCCGGATCCATCCCAGCACAGAGGGCAGGGGGTGCCCGGATCCATCCCAGGACAGGGGCAGGGGGTGCCCAGATCCATCCCAGGACAGAGGCAGGGGGTGCCCGGATCCATCCCAGGACAGAGGGCAGGGGGTGCTCGGATCCATCCCAGGACTGACGGCAGGCGGTGCCCGGATCCATCCCAGGACAGAGGCAGGGGGTGCCCAGATCCATCCCAGGACAGAGGGCAGGGGGTGCCCAGATCCATCCCAGGACAGAGGGCAGGGGTGCCCGGATCCATCCCAGGACAGAGGGCAGGGGGTGCCCGGATCCATCCCAGCACAGAGGGCAGGGGGTGCCCGGATCCATCCCAGCACAGAGGGCAGGGGGTGCCCGGATCCATCCCAGGACAGAGGGCAGGGGGTGCCCGGATCCATCCCAGCACAGAGGGCAGGGGGTGCCCGGATCCGTCCCAGGACAGAGGGCAGGGGGTGCCTGGATCCATCCCAGGACAGAGGGCAGGGGGTGCCCGGATCCATCCCAGGACAGAGGGCAGGGGGTGCCTGGATCCATCCCAGGACTGAGGGCAGGGGGTGCCTGGATCCATCCCAGGACAGAGGGCAGGGGGTGCCTGGATCCATCCCAGGACAGAGGGCAGGGGGTGCCCGGATCCATCCCAGCACAGAGGGCAGGGGGTGCCCGCATCCATCCCAGCACAGAGGGCAGGCGGTGCCCGGATCCATCCCAGGACTGAGGGCAGGGGGTGCCCGGATCCATCCCAGCACAGAGGGCAGGGGGTGCCCGGATCCATCCCAGCACAGAGGGCAGGGGGTGCCCGGATCCATCCCAGGACAGAGGGCAGGGGGTGCCCGGATCCATCCCAGGACAGAGGGCAGGGGGTGCCTGGATCCATCCCAGGACAGAGGGCAGGGGGTGCCCGGATCCATCCCAGCACAGAGGGCAGGGGGTGCCCGGATCCATCCCAGGACAGAGGCAGGGGGTGCCCAGATCCATCCCAGGACAGGTGCAGGGGGTGCCCAGATCCATCCCAGGACAGAGGCAGGGGGTGCCCAGATCCATCCCAGGACAGGGGCAGGGGGTGCCCGGATCCATCCCAGGACTGAGGGCAGGGGGTGCCCGGATCCATCCCAGGACAGAGGGCAGGGGGTGCCCGGATCCATCCCAGCACAGAGGGCAGGGGGTGCCCGGATCCATCCCAGCACAGAGGGCAGGGCGTGCCCGGATCCATCCCAGCACAGAGGGCAGGGGGTGCCCAGATCCATCCCAGGACAGGGGCAGGGGGTGCCCAGATCCATCCCAGGACAGAGGGCAGGGGGTGCCCGGATCCATCCCAGGACAGAGGGCAGGGGGTGCCCGGATCCATCCCAGCACAGAGGGCAGGGGGTGCCCGGATCCATCCCAGGACAGGGGCAGGGGGTGCCCGGATCCATCCCAGGACTGAGGGCAGGGGGTGCCCGGATCCATCCCAGCACAGAGGGCAGGGGGTGCCCAGATCCGTCCCAGGACTGAGGGCAGGCGGTGCCCGGATCCATCCCAGCACAGAGGGCAGGGGGTGCCCGGATCCATCCCAGGACAGAGGGCAGGGGGTGCCCGGATCCATCCCAGGACTGATGGCAGGGGGTGCCCGGATCCATCCCAGGACAGAGGCAGGGAGTGCCCGGATCCATCCCAGCACAGAGGGCAGGGGGTGCCCGGATCCATCCCAGGACTGAGGGCAGGGGGTGCCCGGATCCATCCCAGCACAGAGGGCAGGGGGTGCCCGGATCCATCCCAGCACAGAGGGCAGGGGGTGCCCGGATCCATCCCAGGACAGAGGGCAGGGGGTGCCCGGGTCCAACCCAGCACAGAGGGCAGGGGGTGCCTGGATCCATCCCAGGACAGAGGGCAGGGGGTGCCCAGATCCATCCCAGCACAGAGGGCAGGATGTGCCCAGATCCATCCCAGGACAGAGGGCAGGGGGTGCCCAGATCCATCCCAGGACAGAGGGCAGGGGGTGCCCGGATCCATCCCAGGACAGAGGCAGGGGGTGCCCAGATCCATCCCAGGACAGGTGCAGGGGGTGCCCAGATCCATCCCAGGACAGAGGCAGGGGGTGCCCAGATCCATCCCAGGACAGAGGGCAGGGGGTGCCCGGATCCATCCCAGCACAGAGGGCAGGGGGTGCCCAGATCCATCCCAGGACAGGGGCAGGGGGTGCCCAGATCCATCCCAGGACAGAGGGCAGGGGGTGCCCGGATCCATCCCAGGACAGAGGGCAGGGGGTGCCCGCATCCCTCCCAGCACAGAGGGCAGGGGGTGCCCGGATCCATCCCAGGACTGAGGGCAGGGGGTGCCCGGATCCATCCCAGCACAGAGGGCAGGGGGTGCCCGGATCCGTCCCTGGACAGAGGGCAGGGGGTGCCCGGATCCATCCCAGGACTGATGGCAGGGGGTGCCCGGATCCATCCCAGGACAGAGGGCAGGGGGTGCCCGGATCCATCCCAGGACTGAGGGCAGGCGGTGCCCAGATCCATCCCAGGACTGAGGGCAGGGGGTGCCCGGATCCATCCCAGGACTGAGGGCAGGGGGTGCCCGGATCCATCCCAGCACAGAGGGCAGGGGGTGCCCGGATCCATCCCAGGACAGAGGCAGGGGGTGCCCGGATCCATCCCAGCACAGAGGGCAGGGGGTGCCCGGATCCATCCCAGGACAGAGGCAGGGGGTGCCCGGATCCATCCCAGCACAGAGGGCAGGGGGTGCCCGGATCCATCCCAGCACAGAGGGCAGGGGGTGCCCGGATCCATCCCAGGACAGAGGGCAGGGGGTGCCCGGATCCATCCCAGGACTGAGGGCAGGGGGTGCCCGGATCCATCCCAGGACAGAGGGCACGGGGTGCCCGCATCCATCCCAGGACAGAGGGCAGGGGGTGCCCGGATCCATCCCAGCACAGAGGGCAGGGGGTGCCCGGATCCATCCCAGGACAGAGGGCAGGGGGTGCCTGGATCCATCCCAGCACAGAGGGCAGGGGGTGCCCGGATCCATCCCAGGACTGAGGGCAGGGGGTGCCCGGATCCATCCCAGGACAGAGGCAGGGGGTGCCTGGATCCATCCCAGGACAGAGGGCAGGGGTGCCCGGATCCATCCCAGGACAGAGAGCTGTGGATGCTGCACAGATGGGTGGGGGTGGCAGGGTGTTGCCTGACATCCTGGCTACAGCCCTGTCCCCTCGCCCTGGCGATATGTCTGGGGTCTCCTCGGGGTCCCTGGCATCATGCCCCACCCCCGGAGCGCCGGCCCGTGTCAATGGCCCCGCAGCCCTTCATGGCCTGAGATCAAACGCCTCTGCCCGGCATCAAACCGGTCGCGGGCGCTGCGCCAAGCCAGCCGGCACGGCAGGGAAAGCGCCAGTGCAGCCGGTCTGAGGGGTCTCCAGCGCCTGTGCAGGGGGCTCAGCACCCAGCCAGGGTGTCCGCCTGCCGGGTGCAGGGCTCGGCACCCAGCCAGGGGGCTCAGCACCCAGCTGTGGGGTTTGGCACCCAGCCTTTGGCACTGCTGGAGCAGCCGAAGGGCAGCCCAGCTGTAATGGAAACATACTGGCAGGGAAGGATCTCCCCTTACCGGGGAGCCCGCGGCATCCTTGATAAGGGCGGCAGAAAGAACTGGTAATAACGAGCGGCCCTTCCAGGAAAGCAGAAGTCGGTAACGGCCGTGCCAGCAGCCGGTGACCCTTCCTGGGCACAAGGAGAGCCCTGGTTGGGGTGCGACGCTGCACAGCGGGGGGCGCTTGGGAGGGGTGAGGGGGCATGGGGGGGACAGGGGGTGGGAAACACCCGGGTGGGATGGAGTGGGGTCACTGGAAGTGGTGATGGAGGGGCGAGCCAGGGATGTGGAGGGGCGATGCAAGGATGCAGAGAAGCGAGCCACAGATGTGGAGTTGTGAGACAGGGATGTGGTTGGGTGAGCCAGGGATGCGGAGGGTCAAGCCAGGGATGCGGAGAGTTGAGCCAATGATGCAGAGGGATGACCCAGGGATGCAGAGGGACAAGCCAGGGATGCGGATGGGTGATCCAGGGATGCAGAGGGGCGAGCCAGGGATGCAGGGGGGAGACCCAGGGTGTGGAGGAGATGGGGATGTGGACGAGAAAGGCAGAGATGCGGAGGGACAAGCCAGGGATGCGGAGGGGCGAGCCAGGGATGCAGGGGGGAGACCCAGGGTGTGGAGGAGATGGAGATGTGGACGAGAGAGACAGGGATGCAGAGGGTCAAGCCAGGGAGGTGGAGGGTTGAGCCAATGATGCAGAGGGATGACCCAGGGATGCAGAGGGACAAGCCAGGGATGTGGAGGGGCGATGCAGGGGGGAGACCCAGGGTGTGGAGGAGATGGGAATGTGGACGAGAGAGGCAGAGACGCAGAGGGTCAAGCCAGGGATGCGGATGGGTGATCCAGGGATGCAGAGGGGCGATGCAGGGATGCAGGGGGGAGACCCAGGGTGTGGAGGAGATGGGGATGTGGACGAGAGAGGCAGAGTTGCGGAGGGACAAGCCAGGGATGCAGAGGGGCGATGCAGGGATGCAGGGGGGAGACCCAGGGTGTGGAGGAGATGGGGATGTGGACGAGAAAGGCAGAGATGCGGAGGGACGAGCCAGGGATGTGGAGGATCAAGCCAGGGATGCGGAGGGGCGATCCAGGGATGCAGAGAAGCGAGCCACAGATGCGGAGTTGTAAGACAGGGATGTGGTTGGGTGAGCCAGGGATGCGGAGGGTCAAGCCAGGGAGGCGGAGGGACGAGCCACAGATGCGGAGGGTTGAGCCAATGATGCAGAGGGATGACCCAGGGATGCAGAGGGACAAGCCAGGGATGCGGAGGGGCGAGCAGCCACCTTTGGGCCTCGGTTGCATCAAGAACCCACAACTGCAACGGTCAGAAACCAGCCTCAGCCCCGGCCTTGCGAAAGCAGGAGCGTGGGCAAGCATGGCCGGTCTCAAGGGGAGGTGATGGAGGCGATAAACGTGTGGGGTGTTGGCGGGGAGGGGCGGATGCTGATTTCAGTTGCGATGATGGTCCTTTGTGTCCCCCCCCTTGGCCAAGTCACTGCCTGAGCCCCACACGGCCACTCGCTCACTCCCTCGGTGGGATGGGGGAGAGAGTCAGAAGGGTAAAAGTGAGAAAACTCATGGCTTGCGCTAAAGACGGTTTAAGAGGGAAAGCAAAAGCTGCACACAAGCAAAGCGAAACAAGGAATACATTCATCCTCCCCACGGGCAGGCGGGTGCTCAGCCATCTCCAGGAAAGCGGGGCTCCAGCACGCGTAACGGTGACTTGGGAAGACAAACGGCATCACGCCAAACATTCCCCCTCTTCCTCCTGTTGAGCACTGCCTGCAGCGCTCCTCTCTGATCGGGCCCTGCATCCTCGTGGGTCAACTGGTGGGACCTCGTGGGAGTCACGGCAGCAGTGCTGGGCTTGGCGTGGGCACAGGTCTCACCTCACTCAGACCCGCCAGGGACACTGTGGTCTCACCCCTGGTGACCCCCAGAATCGCTGTGCTTCCCACTCCTGGTGACCCCCGGGATCCTGGTGCCCCACAGGTGTCCGTAGGGGCAGCGTGGGAGCAGCCAGGCAGCCGAGCTGGTCTCACTGGGAGCGCTGGGGGCGCGGGACGCCCTCGTTAAGGGCAGAGCAGAGAAGCTGCGATAATGAACCCACAAAGCAGAAGTGTCCCGGCTGCTCCAGGAAGGCTGTTCTGCCCCGCGCCCGCCCCGCACCACAGCCATAAAAGCAGCGTGCGCCAACCCAGGGAGCTCCCGCCAGCACAGCCGTCGCCCCCACAGGCAGGGGGACCCTGGGGGACCGGGCTGCCCCCGGGACGCAGGTCACCCACCCAGAGACATGTCAGCCACCGGCCAGCCCCGCTCCCAGGAGCCGTCTGGTGAGTGCCTCCTCGCTAACACCTCCCGCAGCGTGTTCGCGGGCGATGCCAGCAAATACTCCCAAGAATATTCCTGCTTTGCGAGTGGCGTGTGGTGACGGGGACGTGCAGGAGCCAGCGGCCTCCTGCCCTGTGCTACGGGGTGCCATGAATGTCATGAGCCTCACGCACCCACGCCGGGGCTCACCCTATAGGGGTGGCATTACAGGTGCCTGGCCGCAGGGCTCAGCACCCAGCCAGGGGGTTCAGCACCCAGCCAGGGGGTCCAGCACCCAGCCAGGGGGTCCAGCACCCAGCCAAGGTGTCCAGCACCCAGCCAGGGGTCCAGCACCCAGCCGGGGGTCCAGCACCCAGCCGGGGGTCCAGCACCCAGCCAGGGGGTCCAGCACCCAGCCAGGGGTCCAGCACCCGGCCAGGGGGTCCAGCACCCAGCCAGGGGGTCCAGCACCCAGCCAGGGGTCCAGCACCCGGCCAGGGGGTCCAGCACCCAGCCAGGGGGTTCAGCACCCAGCCAGGGGTCCAGCACCCAGCCAGGGGGTCCAGCACCCAGCTGGGGGTCCAGCACCCAGCCGGGGGTCCAGCACCCAGCCAGGGGTCCAGCACCCAGCTGGGGGTCCAGCACCCAGCCAGGGGGTCCAGCACCCAGTCAGGGGTCCAGCACCCGGCCAGGGGTCCAGCACCCGGCTGGTGTCTGGCTGTGAGAGGGGCTGGGTGGGGGTGGGCAGAGCGCCATCACTCCCCATTTGCCCGTGTGGGCCAGAGAGGATGAATGACCCTCGCAGGGAGGTGGAGACCCCGGAGGCAGCGAGGGCAGTGGGGTGAAGGTAGCACGGCCACCCTTGGCACCCCCGCCTGCCGTGCCCGTCCTTGCAGAGCCCTGCAGTGGGATGGGGACACCTGCAGCCCCCCCACCCCTCTCCCTACAAGCCCTCTCCCCCGTGGCCACGGCGCTGCTGTGGTCACATCGAACCTGCTCCCTCCCTGTCGCCGCTCCCAGGAAGGCTGCACCGTAGAGCCAGACTGGTTGGGGTTGAGGGACCTTCAGAGACCATCCAGGCCACCCCCTGCCATGGGCAGGGACATCTCCCACTCGATCCCGTTGCCCAAAGCCCCGTCCAGCCCGACCTTGAACCCTTCCAGGGACAGGGCATCCACAGCTTCTCTGGGCAGCCTGTTCCACAGCCTCACCACCCTCAGCCTAAATCCTTCCCTCCCTCTGTCCAGCCTAAACCTGCCCTCTGGGGTGGGTCACGGCAGGACCCCAGACACCTTCACCAGTGCACGGGCGGCGGCGGCAGCTCGAGCCCATCCCCAGCACGTCCCCGCTTCCAGGGAACTGGAGCTGCCGCTGCCCTTGGGTGGCTGCAAAGCCCGCAAGCGGCACTTGCCCGCTGGGCTCCCGGGTGACCATCAGCCACGCTCGGAGGTACCCGGAACGCGGCTGTGACCTGTCCCCAGGGCGACCGCCGCTGCACGGTCCCCAAAGGCCATCCCTGCTCCCGGGTGTCCCTTTCCCGGCCCTCCCTCACCCTGATGGGTGAGGGGTCCTGCTGTACTGTGGCTCTGCTCCTCTGGGTGCTGAGCTGGGCACCCCCTGCCCTCTGTCCTGGGATGGATCCGGGCACCCCCTGCCCTCTGTCCTGGGAAGGATCTGGGCACCCCCTGCCCTCTGTGCTGGGATGGATCTGGGCACCCCCTGCCCTCAGTCCTGGGATGGATCCGGGCACCCCCTGCCCTCAGTCCTGGGATGGATCCGGGCACCCCCTGCCCTCTGTGCTGGGATGGATCCGGGCACCCCCTGCCTTCAGTCCTGGGATGGATCCGGGCACCCCCTGCCCTCTGTGCTGGGATGGATCCGGGCACCCCCTGCCCTCTGTCCTGGGATGGATCCGGGCACCCCCTGCCCTCTGTGCTGGGATGGATCCGGGCACCCCCTGCCCTCAGTCCTGGGATGGATCCGGGCACCCCCTGCCCTCTGTGCTGGGATGGATCTGGGCACCCCCTGCCCTCTGTGCTGGGATGGATCCGGGCACCCCCTGCCCTCTGTCCTGGGATGGATCCAGGCACCCCCTGCCCTCTGTGCTGGGATGGATCCGGGCACCCCCTGCCCTCAGTCCTGGGATGGATCCGGGCACCCCCTGCCCTCTGTCCTGGGATGGATCCGGGCACCCCCTGCCCTCTGTGCTGGGATGGATCCGGGCACCCCCTGCCCTCTGTGCTGGGATGGATCCAGGCACCCCCTGCCCTCTGTGCTGGGATGGATCCGGGCAACCCCTGCCTCTGTCCTGGGATGGATCCGGGCACCCCCTGCCCTCAGTCCTGGGATGGATCCGGGCACCCCCTGCCCTCTGTCCTGGGATGGATCCGGGCACCACCTGCCCTCTGTCCTGGGATGGATCCGGGCACCCCCTGCCCTCTGTCCTGGGATGGATCTGGGCACCCCCTGCCCTCTGTCCTGGGATGGATCCGGGCACCCCCTGCCCTCTGTGCTGGGATGGATCCGGGCACCCCCTGCCCTCAGTCCTGGGATGGATCCGGGCACCCCCTGCCCTCTGTCCTGGGATGGATCCGGGCACCCCCTGCCCTCTGTCCTGGGATGGATCCGGGCACCCCCTGCCCTCTGTGCTGGGATGGATCTGGGCACCCCCTGCCCTCTGTCCTGGGATGGATCCGGGCACCCCCTGCCCTCTGTGCTGGGATGGATCCGGGCACCCCCTGCCCTCAGTCCTGGGATGGATCCGGGCACCCCCTGCCCTCAGTCCTGGGATGGATCCGGGCACCCCCTGCCCTCTGTCCTGGGATGGATCCGGGCACCCCCTGCCCTCTGTGCTGGGATGGATCCAGGCACCCCCTGCCCTCTGTGCTGGGATGGATCTGGGCACCCCCTGCCCTCTGTGCTGGGATGGATCCGGGCACCCCCTGCCCTCTGTCCTGGGAGGGATGCGGGCACCCCCTGCCCTCTGTCCTGGGATGGATCCGGGCACCCCCTGCCCTCAGTCCTGGGATGGATCCGGGCACCCCCTGCCCTCAGTCCTGGGATGGATCCGGGTACCGCCTGCCCTCTGTGCTGGGATGGATCCGGGCACCCCCTGCCCTCTGTGCTGGGATGGATCCGGGCACCCCCTGCCTTCAGTCCTGGGATGGATCCGGGCACCCCCTGCCCTCTGTGCTGGGTTGGATCCGGGCACCCCCTGCCCTCTGTCCTGGGATGGATCCGGGCACCCCCTGCCCTCTGTCCTGGGATGGATCCGGGCACCCCCTGCCCTCTGTGCTGGGATAGATCCGGGCACCCCCTGCCCTCTGTGCTGGGATGGATCCGGGCACCCCCTGCCCTCTGTGCTGGGATGGATCCGGGCAACCCCTGCCTCTGTCCTGGGATGGATCCGGGCACCCCCTGCCCTCTGTGCTGGGATAGATCCGGGCACCCCCTGCCCTCTGTGCTGGGATGGATCCGGGCACCCCCTGCCCTCTGTCCTGGGATGGATCCGGGCACCCCCTGCCCTCTGTGCTGGGATGGATCCGGGCACCCCCTGCCCTCTGTCCTGGGATGGATCCGGGCACCCCCTGCCCTCTGTGCTGGGATGGATCCGGGCACCCCCTGCCCTCAGTCCTGGGATGGATCCGGGCACCCCCTGCCCTCTGTCCTGGGATGGATCTGGGCACCCCCTGCCCTCAGTCCTGGGATGGATCCGGGCACCCCCTGCCCTCTGTCCTGGGATGGATCCAGGCACCCCCTGCCTCCATCACAGTGGGTCTGTGGTGTGAGGGAGCCTGCTGAGCCCTATTGCCCAGCTGGGCAGGTACCCCCCGAGCAGCCCTGGCATCCCGACCCCCGGCTGCTTCTCCCCATGCTGGTCCCCCCCCAGCGCTCACGGCCCTTCCTCTGCTCTCTCTGCAGCAGAAGAGATGAGTGTGGGGCCCAGGCTCGCTGCCCCCCGCCTGCTCGGCTGCCTGCTCCTCCTGGCCTTCCTGGGAGGTGATTCCCTGCCCGGACCATGGGCCCTCACGGGACACGGGTGCAGTTCCCCCGCGCCAGGCAGCAGCGCCTGATCCCGCACGCCCTGATCCCCCATCCCTGCTCCTGATCCCTGATCCCCAATCCTGGATCCCTGATCCCAATTCCTGCTCCCTTGTCCCTGAGCCATGATTCCCAAGCCATCATCCTCAATCTCTCATCACGGATCCCTGATTCCCAATCCCCACTCCCCATCCCCATTCTGTGGCAGCCCCCTGCCAGTGGGACCCCTCCCCACACCCTGCTCCGGGCACCCCAATTGCTGGGTGCGTGGCAGAGCCTGGGGGGTTGTCCCTGGGGTGGTTGCCCCGGGTGGGGGTGTTGCTGGGTGGGGGGGTGTGCCCGGGTGGGGGGGTGTCCCCGGGTGGGGGTACTGCTGGGTGGGGTCTGGGGGGCTGGTGCCCATCTGGCCCCACACCTGCAGCAGACATCCCGGCTCCCTCCCCGGCGATGGGGGGCACGGGCCGTGGGGCAGCGGTGGGTGCCCCCTCCCGTGGGACAGCAGAGGCTCTGCCTGCGTTTTGAAGGTGCCCTCGCCAGCCCCCCCAGCCCTGCCCTGGAGAGGATGCCGGCAGCCAGCTGCCCCCCGACCTGGCTCTACTACCGGGGGTTCTGCTACGGGTACTTCACCGAGAGGAGGACCTGGGCTGAGGCTGAGGTGGGTGCTGGCACCGCCGGGGGGCGCTGGGGGGTTCCCCGGGGAGGGGCGGCAGGCGCGGAGTGGGGGCATCGCCCTGGCCAGAAGCAGGACCCCAGCGGGGGGGGTCTGCAGCGAGGGGAGGGCTCTCCTCTACGCAGACATGGTGGCAGGGTCGGGGGCTCTGCTGCTCTCCCCCACCCCCGGGCTTTCTGCGCGGGGGTGCCCGGCACCCAGTGCCTGGTGGCTGCAGGTGCTGGGTGCTGAGCCGCCCGCCTGTGCCCCCCCAGACCGAGTGCAGGCGGTACGGCCCCAAGGGGCGGCTGGCCTCCATCCACAGCCTGGGGGCCAGCAGGGTCTTTGCCCGCTACATCATCAGCCAGAGGGATAGGGACAACACCTGGATCGGGCTGCAGGACGAGGAGCACGTGAGTGTCAGGGGGCTGCGCCTCTGCCCGTCGGCTGCCTCAGCCCCCCACCCTGGGCACCCACTGACCCCCTGCCCTGGGCACCAACTGATCCCTCTCCCCCAACGCAGGCACCCTCTGACCCCCTGCCCTGGGTACAAACTGACCCCTGTCCCCTACCCAGGCACTCACTGAGCCGTCTCCTGCCCAGGCAGCCACTGATCTCTGTCCCCCACCCCAGGCACACACTGAGCCCCTCCCCGGGGCACCAAATGATCCTTGTCCCCCACCCCAGGCACCCACTGACCCTGTTCCCCTGCTCTGGGCACCCACTGCCCCTGCCCCAGGCACCCACCGACCCCAGCCCCCCAACCCAGCCCCCCGCTGACCCCCGGCCCCTGCCGCGGGAGCCCCCTGACCTTCATTCCCCCGGCACCCACAGACCAGGCGGTGGAAGTGGTCCGATAACTCCGTCTTCAACTACAAGCGCTGGGCCCCGGGGCAGCCCAACAACCGGTGGAACAGGGAGGACTGTGTGGTGCTGGAATGGTCCTCAGGTGAGCTGGGTCCTGGGGGTTGGGGGGGCTGGCATGGCCATGCCGCATGACTGGGACCCCCAGCCGCTGCAGGAGAGTTGGGGTGTCGGGGTGAAGGAGGGTGACGGAGAGGAGGCGTGATGGAGGTAGGGGTGAGGGAGATGATGGAGGTGGGTGGTGATGGAGATGAAAGGGGTGATGAAGGTATGGGTGAGGGAGGGGAGATGGAGATAAAAGGGGAGATGGAGGCAAGGGTGATGGAGGCGGAGGGTGAGGGAAGTGATGGAGGTGGGGGGTGATGCAGGTGGGGGGTGATGGAAGTGGGGGTGAGGGAGGTGGTGGAGGTGGGGGTGATGGAGGTGGGGGTGATGGAGGTAAAAGGGGGTGTGCTAGGGGGTGGCAGGGCTCTGGGTGACTCACTGCCCCCCACCCAGGTTTCCAGTTATGGCATGACTACCCCTGCTCCAGCAGGTTCCCCTTCCTGTGCCAGCACGAGCTCTGAGGGGCAGCTCTTCCCCTTGGGGTGTGGAGATGCCCCCACACCTCCTGCCCTGCCGCCCCCGCGCCCCTCCCTGCCCACGGCCCAGCTGGGACCCCGGCGGGCAATAAACTTTGGCTTGAGCACCCAGCACCCACCTGCGCCTGTCGTCCTTCCCCCGCATGCGTGGGCACGGGCAGTGCCACCGCCAAGGCGCTCACGGCCCAGGGAGCCGGTGCCCGGCCCCACGCCGGGGACACCTCCTTCTGTGGGGACACTCCTGCTGGGGCCATGTCCTGCTGGGGACATGTCCTGCCTTGGGGACACCCCCTCCCCTGGGGACATGACATGTCCTGTTGGGGACACCTCGTGTTCGGGACACCCCCTGCCCGGGGCTCACCTCCTGCCCTGGGGACACCCCCTGCCCTGGGGACATGTCCTGTCCCGGAGACACCCCCCGCCCCACGGCGCCAGCGCACCCTGGGGGAACCGTCCGGCCCTCGCTTATTTTGATTGTAAAATGGAGAAAAATGTGTAGAAAACCGGGGGCGGCCGTGGGGGGGCGGGAGCTGGGGGCAACAGGGTCCCTCCTGCAGGTTTGGACCCCCCTGCGTGGACCGCCGGGCACGCACCCACGGGAATGCCCCCTCCTCCCCCCACGCCGCTCCGCGTGGGAGCCAGCGGGTCCGGCCGGGGTTAGGGGGCAGGGGCGGGGGGGCGCAGGGACGGGGAGGCCCTGCTCTGCCCCCACACTTTGCCCCTTTGCCCCGTCCAGCTCCGTGGGGAGGTCGGGGAACGCGCGGGGCTGCCCGGCCGCCGTCCCGCGTGGGTGCCACAGGGGGGTCCGTCGTGCCCTGCCGGGGCCGGGCGGCGGGGGCAGGGCCGGTACCGCGGGCGCGGCGGAGGAACACGCGTGGGCAGGGGTGCCTGGGCGCACTTTATTGTCGGGGGACGCCCGCGGCGGCGGGGGAGCTGTTGGGGTCTGGAGGCAACCGGGGGCGCGGGGTGTGGGGGTGCGGGCTGTGAGGATGCACGGTGCAACGGGTTTTGGGGGTGCGGGGATTTGGGGGCGCGGGGTGTGGGGGTGCGGGCTGTGAGGATGCACGGTGCAACGGCGTTTGGGGGTGTGGGGTGTGGGGGTGCGGGCTGTGAGGATGCACGGTGCAACGGGTTTTGGGGGTGCGGGGTTTGGGGGCGCGGGGTGTGGGGGTGCGGGCTGTGAGGATGCACGGTGCAACGGGTTTTGGGGGCGCGGGGTGTGGGGGTGCGGGCTGTGAGGATGCACGGTGCAACGGCGTTTGGGGGTGTGGGGTTTGGGGGTGCGGGCTGTGAGGATGCACGGTGCAACGGGTTTTGGGGGTGTGGGGTTTTGGGGGCGCGGGGTGTGGGGGTGCGGGCTGTGAGGATGCACGGTGCAACGGCGTTTGGGGGTGTGGGGTTTGGGGGTGCGGGCTGTGAGGATGCACGGTGCAACGGGTTTTAGGGGGTGTGGGGTTTGGGGGTGCGGGCTGTGAGGATGCACGGTGCAACGGGTTTTAGGGGTGTGGGGTTTGGGGGTGCGGGCTGTGAGGATGCACGGTGCAACGGGTGTTAGGGGGTGTGGGGTTTGGGGGTGCGGGCTGTGAGGATGCACGGTGCAACGGGTTTTGGGGGTGCGGGGTTTTGCGGGTGCGGGCTGTGAGGTTGCACGGTGCAACGGCGTTTGGGGGTGCGGGTTGCCGGAGTTGGGGTTTGACGCGGGGGGACGCGGTGTGTGGGGTGTAGGGCGCAGTCGGGGGGGCGCGGCTGCCTCGCAGGCCCCTCCTAGGCTGCGTATTTGCAGATGAAGGGTTTCCTCTCGCCGCAGGACTCGTCCTCCCAGGACAGGAAACCTGCGGAGGAAGAGGAGCGAGCGCTGGGGGGGCCGGGGAACCCTCCCCGCCGCCCCCCGCCGCCCAGCCCGCCCTCGGGGGCTCCGGCCCCGGCCCCCCCAACCCCTTCTCACCCGTGGAATCCTCCAGCGAGGCGCAGCGCAGCCCCCCGGGGGAATCATCCCCCTCCCAGGCCGAGTAGTGCTGCTCGGAGCCGTCCACCCACGTCCACGCCTGGCCCTGGCGCCCCGCGACGGGCAGGAGGCAAAGGCAGCGTCAGGCAGCGGCCGGGGGGGCGCGGGGGGGCGCGGGGGGGCGCGGGGCTGGGGCGGGGGCGCGGGGGCGCGGGCAGGGGCGTCTCTCCGGCCGGGCTGCGCGGGCACGCGTGGGGAGGGTCCGGGGCGGGGTGACACTGCCCCCCCCCCGGGGGCCGCGGGGGGCACGGGGGGTGCAGGCAGCGCCGCAGGCAGGAGACCCTCACCCGGTGGTAGAGGCCGATCCAGACGTTCTCCTCCTCCTCCTCCCGGCGCTGGCGCTGGGCGATGAAGGCGGCGAGGGCGCGGTGCTCCTCGGGGTGTGCAGCGAGGCCAGGTGGCACCCCCCGCGGGCGGCCCTGCACCAAGCCTGGCAGGGACAGGCAGGTGGGTGGGGGCCTGCCTGCACCGCGGGGGGCCGGCCCGGGCACCCATTGCCTGCCCCACCACCCAGCACCCCAGCACCCACCAACTGCCCCAACACCCACCTTAACAACACCTACCCCAGCACCCACCACTCTCCATCCCACCACCTGCCCCAGCGTCAACTGCCTTCTCCCAGCATCCACCACCCATCCACTGCCCAACGCCCACCACCGCCCACGACGCCCACCGCCACAGGACCCACCCAGCACCTGCAGGAGCGATGCAGGATAAGCCCAGCTGGAGCAGGGCGCAGCCACCCCGACAACTTTATAGGCGCAGCGGCCGGGGCGTCAGGCAGATGGGGCGGGTGGCACCCACTCCTGGGAGATGCCTGGCCCCACTGGTGGCCACATCAAAGGCAGGGGGTGCCCGGATCCATCCCAGGACAGAGGGCAGGGGGTGCCCGGATCCATCCCAGGACAGAGGGCAGGGGGTGCCCGGATCCATCCCAGGACAGAGGGCAGGGGGTGCCCGGATCCATCCCAGCACAGAGGGCAGGGGGTGCCCGGATCCATCCCAGGACAGAGGGCAGGGGGTGCCCGGATCCATCCCAGGACAGAGGGCAGGGGGTGCCCGGATCCATCCCAGCACAGAGGGCAGGGGGTGCCCGGATCCATCCCAGGAGAGAGGGCAGGGGGTGCCCGGATCCATCCCAGCACAGAGGGCAGGGGGTGCCCGGATCCATCCCAGGACAGAAGGCAGGGGGTGCCCGGATCCAACCCAGGACTGAGGGCAGGGGGTGCCCAGATCCATCCCAGCACAGAAGGCAGGGGGTGCCCGGATCCATCCCAGGACAGAAGGCAGGGGGTGCCCGGATCCAACCCAGCACAGAGGGCAGGGGGTGCCCAGATCCATCCCAGGACAGAGGGCAGGGGGTGCCCGGATCCATCCCAGGACAGAGGGCAGGGGGTGCCCGGATCCATCCCAGCACAGAGGGCAGGGGGTGCCCGGATCCATCCCAGGACAGAGGGCAGGGGGTGCCTGGATCCATCCCAGGACAGAGGGCAGGGGGTGCCCGGATCCATCCCAGGACAGAGGGCAGGGGGTGCCCAGATCCATGCCAGGACTGAGGGCAGGGGGTGCCCAGATCCATCCCAGCACAGAGGGCAGGGGGTGCCCAGATCCATCCCAGGACAGAGGGCAGGGGGTGCCCGGATCCATCCCAGGACAGAGGGCAGGGGGTGCCCAGATCCATCCCAGGACAGAGGGCAGGGGGTGCCCGGATCCATCCCAGGACAGAGGCAGGGGGTGCCCAGATCCATCCCAGGACAGAGGGCAGGGGGTGCCCGGATCCATCCCAGGACAGAGGGCAGGGGGTGCCCGGATCCATCCCAGCACAGAGGCAGGGGGTGCCCAGATCCATCCCAGGACTGAGGGCAGGGGGTGCCCGGATCCATCCCAGCACAGAGGGCAGGGGGTGCCCGGATCCATCCCAGGACAGAGGCAGGGGGTGCCCGGATCCATCCCAGGACAGAGGGCAGGGGGTGCCCGGATCCATCCCAGGACAGAGGGCAGGGGGTGCCCGGATCCATCCCAGCACAGAGGGCAGGGGGTGCCCGGATCCATCGCAGCACAGAGGGCAGGGGGTGCCCGGATCCATCCCAGGACAGAGGGCAGGGGGTGCCCGGATCCGTCCCAGGACAGAGGCAGGGGGTGCCCGGATCCATCCCAGCACAGAGGGCAGGGGGTGCCCAGATCCATCCCAGGACAGGGGCAGGGGGTGCCCGGATCCATCCCAGGACAGAGGGCAGGGGGTGCCCGGATCCATCCCAGCACAGAGGGCAGGGTTGCCCGGATCCATCCCAGGACAGAGAGCTGTGGACGCTGCACAGATCGGTGGGGGTGGCAGGGTGTTGCCTGACATCCTGGCTACAGCCCTGTCCCCTCGCCCTGGCGATATGTCTGGGGTCTCCTCGGGGTCCCTGGCATCATGCCCCACCCCCGGAGCGCCGGCCCGTGTCAATGGCCCCGCAGCCCTTCATGGCCTGAGATCAAACGCCTCTGCCCGGCATCAAACCGGTCGCGGGCGCTGCGCCAAGCCAGCCGACACGGCAGGGAAAGCGCCAGTGCAGCCGGTCTGAGGGGTCTCCAGCGCCTGTGCAGGGGGCTCAGCACCCAGCCAGGGTGTCCGCCTGCCGGGTGCAGGGCTCGGCACCCAGCCAGGGGGCTCAGCACCCAGCTGTGGGGTTTGGCACCCAGCCTTTGGCACTGCTGGAGCAGCCGAAGGGCGGCCCAGCTGTAATGGAAACATACTGGCAGGGAAGGATCTCCCCTTACCGGGGAGCCCGCGGCATCCTTGATAAGGGCGGCAGAAAGAACTGGTAATAACGAGCGGCCCTTCCAGGAAAGCAGAAGTCGGTAACGGCCGTGCCAGCAGCCGGTGACCCTTCCTGGGCACAAGGAGAGCCCTGGTTGGGGTGCGACGCTGCACAGCGGGGGGCGCTTGGGAGGGGTGAGGGGGCATGGGGGGGACAGGGGGTGGGAAACACCGGGGTGGGATGGAGTGGGGTCACTGGAAGTGGTGATGGAGGGGCGAGCCAGGGATGTGGAGGGGCGATGCAGGGATGCAGAGAAGCGAGCCACAGATGTGGAGTTGTGAGACAGGGATGTGGTTGGGTGAGCCAGGGATGCGGAGGGTCAAGCCAGGGAGGCGGAGGGACGAGCCAATGATGCAGAGGGATGACCCAGGGATGCAGAGGGACAAGCCAGGGATGTGGAGGGGCGATGCAGGGGGGAGACCCAGGGTGTGGAGGAGATGGGAATGTGGACGAGAGAGGCAGAGACGCAGAGGGTCAAGCCAGGGATGCGGATGGGTGATCCAGGGATGCAGAGGGGCGATGCAGGGATGCAGGGGGGAGACCCATGGTGTGGAGGAGATGGGGATGTGGACGAGAGAGGCAGAGATGCAGAGGGACAAGCCAGGGATGCAGAGGGGCGATGCAGGGATGCAGGGGGGAGACCCAGGGTGTGGAGGAGATGGGGATGTGGACGAGAGAGGCAGAGTTGCGGAGGGACAAGCCAGGGATGCAGAGGGGCGATGCAGGGATGCAGGGGGGAGACCCAGGGTGTGGAGGAGATGGGGATGTGGACGAGAAAGGCAGAGATGCGGAGGGACGAGCCAGGGATGTGGAGGATCAAGCCAGGGATGCGGAGGGGCGATCCAGGGATGCAGGGAAGCGAGCCACAGATGCGGAGTTGTAAGACAGGGATGTGGTTGGGTGAGCCAGGGATGCGGAGGGTCAAGCCAGGGAGGCGGAGGGACGAGCCACAGATGCGGAGGGTTGAGCCAATGATGCAGAGGGATGACCCAGGGATGCAGAGGGATGACCCAGGGATGCAGAGGGATGACCCAGGGATGCAGAGGGACAAGCCAGGGATGTGGAGTGGCGTGCAGCCACCTTTGGGCCTCGGTTGCATCAAGAACCCACAACTGCAACGGTCAGAAACCAGCCTCAGCCCCGGCCTTGCGAAAGCAGGAGTGTGGGCAAGCATGGCCGGTCTCAAGGGGAGGTGATGGAGGCGATAAACGTGTGGGGTGTTGGCGGGGAGGGGCGGATGCTGATTTCAGTTGCGATGATGGTCCTTTGTGTCCCCCCCCTTGGCCAAGTCACTGCCTGAGCCCCACACGGCCACTCGCTCACTCCCTCGGTGGGATGGGGGAGAGAGTCAGAAGGGTAAAAGTGAGAAAACTCATGGCTTGCGCTAAAGACGGTTTAAGAGGGAAAGCAAAAGCTGCACACAAGCAAAGCGAAACAAGGAATACATTCATCCTCCCCACGGGCAGGCGGGTGCTCAGCCATCTCCAGGAAAGCGGGGCTCCAGCACGCGTAACGGTGACTTGGGAAGACAAACGGCATCACGCCAAACATTCCCCCTCTTCCTCCTGTTGAGCACTGCCTGCAGCGCTCCTCTCTGATCGGGCCCTGCATCCTCGTGGGTCAACTGGTGGGACCTCGTGGGAGTCACGGCAGCAGTGCTGGGCTTGGCGTGGGCACAGGTCTCACCTCACTCAGACCCGCCAGGGACACTGTGGTCTCACCCCTGGTGACCCCCAGAATCGCTGTGCTTCCCACTCCTGGTGACCCCCGGGATCCTGGTGCCCCACAGGTGTCCGTAGGGGCAGCGTGGGAGCAGCCAGGCAGCCGAGCTGGTCTCACTGGGAGCGCTGGGGGCGCGGGACGCCCTCGTTAAGGGCAGAGCAGAGAAGCTGCGATAATGAACCCACAAAGCAGAAGTGTCCCGGCTGCTCCAGGAAGGCTGTTCTGCCCCGCGCCCGCCCCGCACCACAGCCATAAAAGCAGCGTGCGCCAACCCAGGGAGCTCCCGCCAGCACAGCCGTCGCCCCCACAGGCAGGGGGACCCTGGGGGACCGGGCTGCCCCCGGGACGCAGGTCACCCACCCAGAGACATGTCAGCCACCGGCCAGCCCCGCTCCCAGGAGCCGTCTGGTGAGTGCCTCCTCGCTAACACCTCCCGCAGCGTGTTCGCGGGCGATGCCAGCAAATACTCCCAAGAATATTCCTGCTTTGCGAGTGGCGTGTGGTGACGGGGACGTGCAGGAGCCAGCGGCCTCCTGCCCTGTGCTACGGGGTGCCATGAATGTCATGAGCCTCACGCACCCACGCCGGGGCTCACCCTATAGGGGTGGCATTACAGGTGCCTGGCCGCAGGGCTCAGCACCCAGCCAGGGGGTTCAGCACCCAGCTGGGGGTCCAGCACCCAGCCGGGGGTCCAGCACCCAGCCAGGGGGTCCAGCACCCAGCCAGGGGGTCCAGCACCCAGCCAAGGTGTCCAGCACCCAGCCAGGGGTCCAGCACCCAGCCAGGGGGTCCAGCACCCAGCCAGGGGTTCAGCACCCAGCCAGGGGGTTCAGCACCCAGCCAAGGTGTCCAGCACCCAGCGAGGGGTCCAGCACCCAGCCAGGGGTCCAGCACCCAGCCGGGGGTCCAGCACCCAGCCAGGGGTCCAGCACCCGGCCAGGGGGTCCAGCACCCAGCCAGGGGGTTCAGCACCCAGCCAGGGGTCCAGCACCCAGCCAGGGGGTTCAGCACCCAGCCAGGGGTCCAGCACCCAGCCAGGGGGTCCAGCACCCAGCTGGGGGTCCAGCACCCAGTCAGGGGTCCAGCACCCGGCCAGGGGGTCCAGCACCCGGCTGGTGTCTGGCTGTGAGAGGGGCTGGGTGGGGGTGGGCAGAGCGCCATCACTCCCCATTTGCCCGTGTGGGCCAGAGAGGATGAATGACCCTCGCAGGGAGGTGGAGACCCCGGAGGCAGCGAGGGCAGTGGGGTGAAGGTAGCACGGCCACCCTTGGCACCCCCGCCTGCCGTGCCCGTCCTTGCAGAGCCCTGCAGTGGGATGGGGACACCTGCAGCCCCCCCACCCCTCTCCCTACAAGCCCTCTCCCCCGTGGCCACGGCGCTGCTGTGGTCACATCGAACCTGCTCCCTCCCTGTCGCCGCTCCCAGGAAGGCTGCACCGTAGAGCCAGACTGGTTGGGGTTGAGGGACCTTCAGAGACCATCCAGGCCACCCCCTGCCATGGGCAGGGACATCTCCCACTCGATCCCATTGCCCAAAGCCCCGTCCAGCCCGACCTTGAACCCTTCCAGGGACGGGGCATCCACAGCTTCTCTGGGCAGCCTGTTCCACAGCCTCACCACCCTCAGCCTAAATCCTTCCCTCCCTCTGGCCAGCCTAAACCTGCCCTCTGGGGTGGGTCACGGCAGGACCCCAGACACCTTCACCAGTGCACGGGCGGCGGCGGCAGCTCGAGCCCATCCCCAGCACGTCCCCGCTTCCAGGGAACTGGAGCTGCCGCTGCCCTTGGGTGGCTGCAAAGCCCGCAAGCGGCACTTGCCCGCTGGGCTCCCGGGTGACCATCAGCCACGCTCGGAGGTACCCGGAACGCGGCTGTGACCTGTCCCCAGGGCGACCGCCGCTGCACGGTCCCCAAAGGCCATCCCTGCTCCCGGGTGTCCCTTTCCCGGCCCTCCCTCACCCTGATGGGTGAGGGGTCCTGCTGTACTGTAGCTCTGCTCCTCTGGGTGCTGAGCTGGGCACGCCCTGCCCTCTGTGCTGGGATGGATCCGGGCACCCCCTGCCCTCTGTCCTGGGATGGATCCGGGCACCCCCTGCCCTCTGTCCTGGGATGGATCTGGGCACCCCCTGCCCTCTGTCCTGGGATGGATCCGGGCACCCCCTGCCCTCTGTGCTGGGATGGATCCGGGCACCCCCTGCCCTCTGTGCTGGGATGGATCCGGGCACCCCCTGCCCTCTGTGCTGGGATGGATCTGGGCACCCCCTGCCCCCAGTCCTGGGTTGGATCTGGGCAACCCCTGCCTCTGTCCTGGGATGGATCCGGGCACCCCCTGCCCTCTGTGCTGGGATGGATCCGGGCACCCCCTGCCCTCTGTCCTGGGATGGATCTGGGCACCCCCTGCCCTCTGTCCTGGGATGGATCCGGGCACCCCCTGCCCTCTGTGCTGGGATGGATCCGGGCACCCCCTGCCCTCTGTGCTGGGATGGATCCGGGCACCCCCTGCCCTCAGTCCTGGGATGGATCCGGGCACCCCCTGCCCTCTGTGCTGGGATGGATCCGGGCACCCCCTGCCCTCTGTCCTGGGATGGATCCGGGCACCCCCTGCCCTCTGTGCTGGGATGGATCCGGGCACCCCCTGCCCTCTGTCCTGGGACGGATCTGGGCACCCCCTGCCCTCTGTGCTGGGATGGATCCGGGCACCCCCTGCCCTCTGTGCTGGGATGGATCTGGGCACCCCCTGCCCCCAGTCCTGGGTTGGATCTGGGCAACCCCTGCCTCTGTCCTGGGATGGATCCGGGCACCCCCTGCCCTCTGTGCTGGGATGGATCCAGGCACCCCCTGCCTCCATCACAGTGGGTCTGTGGTGTGAGGGAGCCTGCTGAGCCCTATTGCCCAGCTGGGCAGGTACCCCCCGAGCAGCCCTGGCATCCCGACCCCCGGCTGCTTCTCCCCATGCTGGTCCCCCCCCAGCGCTCACGGCCCTTCCTCTGCTCTCTCTGCAGCAGAAGAGATGAGTGTGGGGCCCAGGCTCGCTGCCCCCCGCCTGCTCGGCTGCCTGCTCCTCCTGGCCTTCCTGGGAGGTGATTCCCTGCCCGGACCATGGGCCCTCACGGGACACGGGTGCAGTTCCCCCGCGCCAGGCAGCAGCGCCTGATCCCGCACGCCCTGATCCCCCATCCCTGCTCCTGATCCCTGATCCCCAATCCTGGATCCCTGATCCCAATTCCTGCTCCCTTGTCCCTGAGCCATGATTCCCAAGCCATCATCCTCAATCTCTCATCACGGATCCCTGATTCCCAATCCCCACTCCCCATCCCCATTCTGTGGCAGCCCCCTGCCAGTGGGACCCCTCCCCACACCCTGCTCCGGGCACCCCAATTGCTGGGTGCGTGGCAGAGCCTGGGGGGTTGTCCCTGGGGTGGTTGCCCCGGGTGGGGGTGTTGCTGGGTGGGGGGGTGTGCCCGGGTGGGGGGGTGTCCCCGGGTGGGGGTACTGCTGGGTGGGGTCTGGGGGGCTGGTGCCCATCTGGCCCCACACCTGCAGCAGACATCCCGGCTCCCTCCCCGGCGGTGGGGGGCACGGGCCGTGGGGCAGCGGTGGGTGCCCCCTCCCGTGGGACAGCAGAGGCTCTGCCTGCGTTTTGAAGGTGCCCTCGCCAGCCCCCCCAGCCCTGCCCTGGAGAGGATGCCGGCAGCCAGCTGCCCCCCGACCTGGCTCTACTACCGGGGGTTCTGCTACGGGTACTTCACCGAGAGGAGGACCTGGGCTGAGGCTGAGGTGGGTGCTGGCACCGCCGGGGGGCGCTGGGGGGTTCCCCGCGGAGGGGCGGCAGGCGCGGAGTGGGGGCATCGCCCTGGCCAGAAGCAGGACCCCAGCGGGGGGGGGTCTGCAGCGAGGGGAGGGCTCTCCTCTACGCAGACATGGTGGCAGGGTCGGGGGCTCTGCTGCTCTCCCCCACCCCCGGGCTTTCTGCGCGGGGGTGCCCGGCACCCAGTGCCTGGTGGCTGCAGGTGCTGGGTGCTGAGCCGCCCGCCTGTGCCCCCCCAGACCGAGTGCAGGCGGTACGGCCCCAAGGGGCGGCTGGCCTCCATCCACAGCCTGGGGGCCAGCAGGGTCTTTGCCCGCTACATCATCAGCCAGAGGGATAGGGACAACACCTGGATCGGGCTGCAGGACGAGGAGCACGTGAGTGTCAGGGGGCTGCGCCTCTGCCCGTCGGCTGCCTCAGCCCCCCACCCTGGGCACCCACTGACCCCCTGCCCTGGGCACCAACTGATTCCTCTCCCCCAACGCAGGCACCCTCTGACCCCCTGCCCTGGGTACAAACTGACCCCTGTCCCCTACCCAGGCACTCACTGAGCCGTCTCCTGCCCAGGCAGCCACTGATCTCTGTCCCCCACCCCAGGCACACACTGAGCCCCTCCCCGGGGCACCAAATGATCCTTGTCCCCCACCCCAGGCACCCACTGACCCTGTTCCCCTGCTCTGGGCACCCACTGCCCCTGCCCCAGGCACCCACCGACCCCAGCCCCCCAACCCAGCCCCCCGCTGACCCCCGGCCCCTGCCGCGGGAGCCCCCTGACCTTCATTCCCCCGGCACCCACAGACCAGGCGGTGGAAGTGGTCCGATAACTCCGTCTTCAACTACAAGCGCTGGGCCCCGGGGCAGCCCAACAACCGGTGGAACAGGGAGGACTGTGTGGTGCTGGAATGGTCCTCAGGTGAGCTGGGTCCTGGGGGTTGGGGGGGCTGGCATGGCCATGCCGCATGACTGGGACCCCCAGCCGCTGCAGGAGAGTTGGGGTGTCGGGGTGAAGGAGGGTGACGGAGAGGAGGCGTGATGGAGGTAGGGGTGAGGGAGATGATGGAGGTGGGTGGTGATGGAGATGAAAGGGGTGATGAAGGTATGGGTGAGGGAGGGGAGATGGAGATAAAAGGGGAGATGGAGGCAAGGGTGATGGAGGCGGAGGGTGAGGGAAGTGATGGAGGTGGGGGGTGATGCAGGTGGGGGGTGATGGAAGTGGGGGTGAGGGAGGTGGTGGAGGTGGGGGTGATGGAGGTGGGGGTGATGGAGGTAAAAGGGGGTGTGCTAGGGGGTGGCAGGGCTCTGGGTGACTCACTGCCCCCCACCCAGGTTTCGAGTTATGGCATGACTACCCCTGCTCCAGCAGGTTCCCCTTCCTGTGCCAGCACGAGCTCTGAGGGGCAGCTCTTCCCCTTGGGGTGTGGAGATGCCCCCACACCTCCTGCCCTGCCGCCCCCGCGCCCCTCCCTGCCCACGGCCCAGCTGGGACCCCGGCGGGCAATAAACTTTGGCTTGAGCACCCAGCACCCACCTGCGCCTGTCGTCCTTCCCCCGCATGCGTGGGCACGGGCAGTGCCACCGCCAAGGCGCTCACGGCCCAGGGAGCCGGTGCCCGGCCCCACGCCGGGGACACCTCCTTCTGTGGGGACACTCCTGCTGGGGCCATGTCCTGCTGGGGACATGTCCTGCCTTGGGGACACCCCCTCCCCTGGGGACATGACATGTCCTGTTGGGGACACCTCGTGTTCGGGACACCCCCTGCCCGGGGCTCACCTCCTGCCCTGGGGACACCCCCTGCCCTGGGGACATGTCCTGTCCCGGAGACACCCCCCGCCCCACGGCGCCAGCGCACCCTGGGGGAACCGTCCGGCCCTCGCTTATTTTGATTGTAAAATGGAGAAAAATGTGTAGAAAACCGGGGGCGGCCGTGGGGGGGCGGGAGCTGGGGGCAACAGGGTCCCTCCTGCAGGTTTGGACCCCCCTGCGTGGACCGCCGGGCACGCACCCACGGGAATGCCCCCTCCTCCCCCCACGCCGCTCCGCGTGGGAGCCAGCGGGTCCGGCCGGGGTTAGGGGGCAGGGGCGGGGGGGCGCAGGGACGGGGAGGCCCTGCTCTGCCCCCACACTTTGCCCCTTTGCCCCGTCCAGCTCCGTGGGGAGGTCGGGGAACGCGCGGGGCTGCCCGGCCGCCGTCCCGCGTGGGTGCCACAGGGGGGTCCGTCGTGCCCTGCCGGGGCCGGGCGGCGGGGGCAGGGCCGGTACCGCGGGCGCGGCGGAGGAACACGCGTGGGCAGGGGTGCCTGGGCGCACTTTATTGTCGGGGGACGCCCGCGGCGGCGGGGGAGCTGTTGGGGTCTGGAGGCAACCGGGGGCGCGGGGTGTGGGGGTGCGGGCTGTGAGGATGCACGGTGCAACGGCGTTTGGGGGTGCGGGGTGTGGGGGTGCGGGCTGTGAGGATGCACGGTGCAACGGGTTTTGGGGACGCGGGGTGTGGGGGTGCGGGCTGTGAGGATGCACGGTGCAACGGCGTTTGGGGGTGCGGGGTTTGGGGGTGCGGGCTGTGAGGATGCACGGTGCAACGGGTTTTGGGGGTGCGGGGATTTGGGGGCGCGGGGTGTGGGGGTGCGGGCTGTGAGGATGCACGGTGCAACGGGTTTTAGGGGTGTGGGGTTTGGGGGTGCGGGCTGTGAGGATGCACGGTGCAACGGGTTTTGGGGGTGCGGGGTTTTGGGGGTGCGGGCTGTGAGGATGCACGGTGCAACGGCGTTTGGGGGTGTGGGGTTTGGGGGTGCGGGCTGTGAGGATGCACGGTGCAACGGGTTTTAGGGGTGTGGGGTTTGGGGGTGCGGGCTGTGAGGATGCACGGTGCAACGGGTTTTGGGGGTGCGGGGTTTTGGGGGTGCGGGCTGTGAGGTTGCACGGTGCAACGGGTTTTGGGGGTGCGGGGTTTTGCGGGTGCGGGCTGTGAGGTTGCACGGTGCAACGGCGTTTGGGGGTGCGGGTTGCCGGAGTTGGGGTTTGACGCGGGGGGACGCGGTGTGTGGGGTGTAGGGCGCAGTCGGGGGGGCGCGGCTGCCTCGCAGGCCCCTCCTAGGCTGCGTATTTGCAGATGAAGGGTTTCCTCTCGCCGCAGGACTCGTCCTCCCAGGACAGGAAACCTGCGGAGGAAGAGGAGCGAGCGCTGGGGGGGCCGGGGAACCCTCCCCGCCGCCCCCCGCCGCCCAGCCCGCCCCCGGGGGCTCCGGCCCCGGCCCCCCCAACCCCTTCTCACCCGTGGAATCCTCCAGCGAGGCGCAGCGCAGCCCCCCGGGGGAATCATCCCCCTCCCAGGCCGAGTAGTGCTGCTCGGAGCCGTCCACCCACGTCCACGCCTGGCCCTGGCGCCCCGCGACGGGCAGGAGGCAAAGGCAGCGTCAGGCAGCGGCCGGGGGGGCGCGGGGGGGCGCGGGGGGGCGCGGGGCTGGGGCGGGGGCGCGGGGGCGCGGGCAGGGGCGTCTCTCCGGCCGGGCTGCGCGGGCACGCGTGGGGAGGGTCCGGGGCGGGGTGACACTGCCCCCCCCCCCGGGGGCCGCGGGGGGCACGGGGGGTGCAGGCAGCGCCGCAGGCAGGAAACCCTCACCCGGTGGTAGAGGCCGATCCAGACGTTCTCCTCCTCCTCCTCCCGGCGCTGGCGCTGGGCGATGAAGGCGGCGAGGGCGCGGTGCTCCTCGGGGGTGTGCAGCGAGGCCAGGTGGCACCCCCCGCGGGCGGCCCTGCACCAAGCCTGGCAGGGACAGGCAGGTGGGTGGGGGCCTGCCTGCACCGCGGGGGGCCGGCCCGGGCACCCCCCGTCCCAGCACCTACCTCTGCCTTCCTCCAGGTGAGCTCCTGGCCGAAGTACCCGTAGCAGTGGTCCCTGAAGTCCAGCCAGCCCCGGGGACATTTGCTCGCCTGCACCCCTGCTCGGGGGGGTGGGTGGTGTCAGGGCCTTCACCCCCATCCCACCTCCTAGCACCTGGCTGCAGCCAGGATCCGGTGGGCGGCAGCCCCCGGGGGGCTCAAGGCCTCCCCAGCTTCTGTCTGGGGGGGCTGCTTCCCGGCCCCATATTTCGGGGTCCCCCCAGCGCCCACCCCTGCCCGGGGGGAGCACTGCCCATCCCCGGCCATGCAGGTAGCTGCGGGGGTGCAGGGCAGGCAGCAAGGCATGGGGGTGCCTGGGGTGTGGGTAACGTGGGCGAAGGGCAGGGGCAGGGAGTGGGGGACGAGTGGGGTGCAGGGGCTCACCTTGCAGCGAGGGGTGCAGGGCCAGGCAACTGAGCAGGCAGAACCCCAGGAAAGCAGCTTGTCCCATCCTCTCCCTTCCCTGCAAAGAGAGAGGAGGCGTGGGGCTGGCCCGGGCACCCACCGCCTGCCCCAGCACCCACCACCCAGCACCGCACCACCTGCCCCTGGACCCACTGCCTGCCCCAGCACTCATCCCCCAGCACCCACCCTGGCACCCACCGCCTGCCCCAGAACCCACCACCCAGCACCCCACCACCTGCCCCAGGACCCACTGCCTGCCCCAGCACCCACCAACCCATCACCTCCACCAGCACCCACCACCTGCCCCATCAACCAGCACCCACCAATCCAACACCTACCCCAGCACCCACTGTCTACCCCAGCACCCACTGCCTGCCCCAGCACCCACCACCCACCACCCACCACCCCATCACCTCCCCCAGCACCCACTGCCTGCCCCAGCACCCACCTCCCTCCACTCCAGCACCCACCTGCCACCCACCAACTGCCCCACCACCCAGCACCTTCCCCGGCGCCCACCGCCGGAGCACCCACCCAGCACCTGCAGGAGCGATGCAGGATAAGCCCAGCTGGAGCAGGGCGCAGCCACCCCGACACCTTTATAGGCTCAGCGGCCGGGGCGTCAGGCAGATGGGGCGGGTGGCACCCACTCCTGGGAGACGCCTGGCCCCACTGGCAGCCACATCAAAGGGGAGAGGCGGCTGCCCCACGGCTCCAGCTTGCCAGGACCCCCAGCCTGGGCTGCCCCTCGCCCAAACACGCCCGGAGGCACCGGTCCCTGGATTGATGTGTCCCTGCTCCCCCTCGATGCTGGCAGCCAGGGCCACCCCAGCAAGCCTGCAGCAGAGCCCCTCGTCCCAGAGTCACCTCTGCACCCCCAGCAGCAAGTGCCAGCTGTGGGCGAGGCCCCCAAACACACAGGGAGACCCCAGCCCCCCTGCCTAGCCGAACACCACGGTCCCAGCCCCACCACCCCAAGCCCCCAGGCACCCTGGGTGCTGCCCTCACTCTCTGCACCCCAAGTGCTGGGGCAGGGCACCCCCTGCGGAGGCAATGCTGACTGACCAGCACAGGGGAGCGGTGCTGTGCTGGGGCGCAGCGTTGGTCCAGCAGCAGGATCGGCCCCAGCCCTGTTCACACGGGGTCATGGGGACCGTTCCGGCAAAGCCCTGCCCGTATCCGTGCTCTCGGGCAGCTTCTGGCATTCACCCAGCGATGGTGCCCGGCCCTGGGCTGCACCTCGCCAGGCTGTCTCCTCTGTGCTGGGCAGTGCCCAGTGGCAGCCCTGGCATCCTGGGATGCACCGCACCAGCGTGAGCACACATGGCTCCGGTGTGAGCACACACGGCTCCAGTGTGAGCACACACGGCTCCGGTGTGAGCACACATGGCTCTGGGGTGAGCACACACGGCTCTGGGGTGAGCACACACGGCTCCGGTGTGAGCACACATGGCTCTGGGGTGAGCACACACAACTCCGGTGTGAGCACACACAGCTCTGGGGTGAGCACACACGGCTCTGGGGTGAGCACACATGGCTCTGGGGTGAGCACACATGGCTCCCGTGTGAGCACACACGGCTCTGGGGTGAGCACACATGGCTCCCGTGTGAGCACACACGGCTCCGGGGTGAGCACACACGGCTCTGGGGTGAGCACACATGGCTCCCGTGTGAGCACACACGGCTCCGGTGTGAGCACACATGGCTCTGGGGTGAGCACACACGGCTCTGGGGTGAGCACACATGGCTCTGGGGTGAGCACACACGGCTCTGGGGTGAGCACACACGGCTCCGGTGTGAGCACACATGGCTCCGGGGTGAGCACACATGGCTCCCGTGTGAGCACACACGGCTCTGGGGTGAGCACACACGGCTCTGGGGTGAGCACACACGGCTCCGGTGTGAGCACACATGGCTCTGGGGTGAGCACACATGGCTCCCGTGTGAGCACACACGGCTCCGGGGTGAGCACACACGGCTCTGGGGTGAGCACACACGGCTCTGGGGTGAGCACACATGGCTCTGGGGTGAGCACACACGGCTCTGGGGTGAGCACACACGGCTCCGGTGTGAGCACACATGGCTCCGGGGTGAGCACACATGGCTCCCGTGTGAGCACACACGGCTCTGGGGTGAGCACACACGGCTCTGGGGTGAGCACACACGGCTCCGGTGTGAGCACACATGGCTCTGGGGTGAGCACACATGGCTCCCGTGTGAGCACACACGGCTCCGGGGTGAGCACACATGGCTCCGGTGTGAGCACACATGGCTCTGGGGTGAGCACATACGGCTCCGGGGTGAGCACACACGGCTCCGGGGTGAGCACACACGGCTCCGGTGTGAGCACACATGGCTCTGGGGTGAGCACACATAGCTCTGGGGTGAGCACACACAGCTCTGGGGTGAGCACACATGGCTCCGGTGTGAGCACACACGGCTCCGGTGTGAGCACACACGGCTCCAGGGTGAGCACACACGGCTCCGGTGTGAGCACACATGGCTCTGGGGTGAGCACACACGGCTCTGGGGTGAGCACACACAGCTCTGGGGTGAGCACACACGGCTCTGGGGTGAGCACACACGGCTCTGGGGTGAGCACACATGGCTCTGGGGTGAGCACACACGGCTCTGGGGTGAGCACACATGGCTCTGGTGTGAGCACACACAGCTCTGGGGTGAGCACACACGGCTCTGGGGTGAGCACACACAGCTCTGGGGTGAGCACACATGGCTCTGGGGTGAGCACACACGGCTCTGGGGTGAGCACACACAGCTCTGGGGTGAGCACACATGGCTCTGGGGTGAGCACACACGGCTCCGGTGTGAGCACACACAGCTCTGGGGTGAGCACACACGGCTCTGGGGTGAGCACACACGGCTCTGGTGTGAGCACACACAGCTCTGGGGTGAGCACACACAACTCCGGTGTGAGCACACATGGCTCCGGTGTGAGCACACACAGCTCTGGGGTGAGCACACACGGCTCTGGGGTGAGCACACACGGCTCTGGGGTGAGCACACACAACTCCGGTGTGAGCACACATGGCTCTGGGGTGAGCACACATGGCTCCCGTGTGAGCACACACGGCTCCGGGGTCAGCACATATGGCTCCGGGGTCAGCACACACGGCTCCAGTGTGAGCACACATGGCTCTGGGGTGAGCACACATGGCTCCCGTGTGAGCACACACGGCTCTGGGGTGAGCACACACGGCTCCGGTGTGAGCACACATGGCTCTGGGGTGAGCACACATGGCTCCCGTGTGAGCACACACAGCTCTGGGGTGAGCACACATGGCTCCCGTGTGAGCACACACAGCTCTGGGGTGAGCACACACAGCTCCGGTGTGAGCACACACGGCTCTGGGGTGAGCACACATGGCTCCCGTGTGAGCACACACGGCTCTGGGGTGAGCACACATGGCTCCCGTGTGAGCACACACAGCTCTGGGGTGAGCACACACGGCTCCGGTGTGAGCACACATGGCTCTGGGGTGAGCACACATGGCTCCCGTGTGAGCACACACAGCTCTGGGGTGAGCACACACAGCTCCGGTGTGAGCACACACGGCTCTGGGGTGAGCACACATGGCTCCCGTGTGAGCACACACGGCTCCGGGGTCAGCACACACGGCTCTGGGGTGAGCACATACGGCTCCAGTGTGAGCACACATGGCTCCCGTGTGAGCACACACGGCTCTGGGGTGAGCACATACGGCTCCAGTGTGAGCACACATGGCTCTGGGGTGAGCACATATGGCTCCAGTGTGAGCACACACGGCTCTGGGGTGAGCACATACGGCTCCAGTGTGAGCACACACGGCTCTGGGGTGAGCACATACGGCTCCAGTGTGAGCACACATGGCTCTGGGGTGAGCACATATGGCTCCAGTGTGAGCACGCACTGCACTGGTGTAAGCATGCACCGTGCCAGCATGAGCACGTACCACACCAGTGTTAGCACACCCGGCTCCGGTGTGAGCACCGACCACTTCGGCACGAGCACACAGGCTCCAGCGTGAGCACTGGCCAGCGTGGGGGCTGGGTCCCTGGCCCACACATGGGGGTGTCAGCAGCCGGGAGCCCCAGGCAGCGCCGCACCTCACCACGACGCAAGACAAGGGCCAGGCGATGCCAAGTGATGCCAGGTGTTGGTCACGGCCCCGCGATGGGGGAACGGGGTGCTGGGCGTGAGCACCCTGTTGCAGGGGTGCCATCCCCTTGGGCATGCAGCCCCTCCGAGAAGGGCCGGGCTGGAGGGGGTTAAGGAGCTGCAGTGATGGGGAGAGGACCATGGCCAGGACTGGGCTTGCTGCCCACAGCCAGGGATCAGATAAGGGAACTGGGACCGGCGGCTCCCGGCGCGGCTCCAGCCATGGCTCCAGACACTCATCGTGGCTCCAGACACGCACCAGCAGCTCCTGCTCCCCAACGGGGACGCGGCACAGCCTGGCAGAGGCACCTGTGGCCTCCGGGGTCCCCACCACGCTCAGGGGGCCTCAGATCCAAACCAGGGGGCTCCTGGCCATGGGGCTGGGCCATAGGGCCCAGATGCAGGACACGGCCCCAAAGCGGGGTTGGGGTGCAGGATGTGGCCCCAGTGCAGGGTTAGGGTGCAGGATGCACGGTCCAGATGTGGGACGCAGCCCCAAAGCGGGGTTGGGGTGCAGTATGCACCAGCACCAGGCCCAGGGCGGGGGCTGGCAGATGCTTACACAAGGGGACGGGTGCCAGCATGGGCAGACGGCAGCACCTGCACAGTGTCCCCACACCCTGTCGATGCTCAGGCTGCTCCTTGGCTGAGTTGGGGTGCAAAGCGGGGCATCACACCCAGGAGGGACCCCGGCTTGGCAGCCCATGGTGGGTGCAGCATCTGTGCTTGCTCTGGGGATGCCACTGCGGTGCCACCTCCCTGTCACCCCCTTGCTGTGTCCCTCTGCATGGGGACACTGGGCAGGTCGGGCAGCGCAGGAGGGGAAGCAGGTAGGGGCAAAGAAAGGGGGGTACAGCAGGGTGTGAAGGCAGGAGGTTGGGTGCAGGGTGTGAAGGCAGGAGGTTGGGTGCAGGGTGTGAAGGTGGGGATGTGCAGGCAGGGTGGGGGTGCCGGCTGGACTCAGCCTGTATCCCAGGGCCAGAGCATCCTGAGACAAGGAGGGGCCCGCAGTGGGGGGGCTCTGGTCTGGCTGGACCCCCCGTGCCCCCAGCAGACACCCTGCATGTGCTGGCTGGGCTGCGCCAAAGCCCTGTGAGCTCGATGGGTGCAGGCAGCCGGCGGGAGGAGGGTGCCGGCTGCCTCCGACTGCTGGGCGCTGTACAGGGCAAGGCGCTCCGCCGCGCCGGACACGGCCGAGGGGCTCGTGCAGCGCCCGTCCCTGCCGCCATGCCCCGCTGCACACTCCCCGTCACCGCGACGCAGGCCGCCGGCGGGCACGGCTCGGGCACGGCTCTCCCACGGCTCGGGCACGGCTCACCCACGGCTCACCCACGGCTCTCCCACGGCTCTCCCACGGCTCTCCGGTCACCGCCCCACGGCGCCTTTCATCCGCTGACGCACCCGCTGCCTGTGCCCACTGGCCGGTGCCCACCGGCTGCGGGGATGGTGCCAGGACCACCGTGGGGACGAGGTGGGCGCAGGGGTCCCCAGCCCGGGGTGCGCCTGCCCGACGCGGGGGTCCCCAGCCTGATGGCGGGTGCAGAGCTCAGCAGGGGCTCACACAGACAGCCTTTATTAGAAGCATGTACAGAGCAGCAACACCCTCGCTGCCCCCCCCACCTCACCCAGTACCGCGGCTCGGAGTGGCCCCCACTGGCCCCGGCTCCATGGCCTCCCAAGCTGGGGTCTGAGACCACCCCTGCCTCACTTCCCCGCCTTCTCAACCGGCTTGTCGAAGAGCTCGGCGATGTCCAGCATGGCCTGGCGGATGTTCCTCCCAAAGCGCTTCGAGTCCTGCAGGGCAGCACCCATGAACCCTGCTGTTCCCAGCCCCCCAAAATTGGGACCCGACCCCTCTGCCCCTGGGGCACCCCCTGTGCCCTGGGACCCCCGGCAGGTCCTCCAAGAGCAGCACCACATGCCTGGAGTGAGGTGGGAGTCCCAGAGGAGAGGGGCTGGGATGCAGCAGGGCAGGGGTCCCACAGAAGAGGGGCTGGAACACAGTGGGGTGGGAGTCCCACAGGAGAGGGACCAGGACTCAGCAGGGTGGGGGTCTTACAGGAGAAGGGCTGGGATGCAGCGGGGTTGGGGTCTTACAGGACAGGGGCCAGGATGTGGCAGGGTGAGGGGGTCCCAGAGGAGAGGGGCTGGGATGCAGCAGGGTGGGGGTCCCAGAGGAGAGGGGCTGGGATGCAGCAGGGTGAGGGGGTCCCACAGGAGAGGGTCTGGGATGCAGTGGGGTCAGAGCCAGGGTCTGGGGGCTGCCCCAGGCCCACGGGGACCCCATAGGAGACCCCACAGCCCAGATAGCAAGTGCAGCACCAGGAGAGGCACCACTGCCTGCCCTGCCCTGCCCAGGGAGCACCCCCAGCCCCCCACCCCCAGCCCTGGGGCTCTCACCGTCTCAGAGCTGGAGAACTTGCTGGAGACGTGGAAGGTGATGAGGTTCTCACCCGCGATGATGTAGGAGACGCCGTAGCCATCATCTGCCACCTGTGGGGGGCGCATGAGCGGGGCCACGGCACCCCCGGGGGCACCGGGCACCCACCCGGGGTGCCCACTGTCGGCCCCCGCCTGTGCCATGGTGCTGGGGTTCCCCCGGTGTGGGGCACATCCCTGACCCAGAGCCATGGACCAGTGCGTGCAACAGACCCACACACCCACCCCTTGCACACCCACCTCCCTGCCCCCACTCTCCCTGCTCCCCCCAGCCCTGCTGACCCCCCCGACGCCCCCCAGGGATGCTCACGGGGCCGAAGCCGCCGCCGGTGGAGACGTGGTCGGGGTACTTGTTCAGGTCGCACAGCTTCAGCTGCTGCTGCGGCGTCTGGCTGGTGGAGAGGCGCCAGGGCTCCGAGAGCACCTGCCCGGACGGGGCGTCAGTGGTGCCGCCACGCACCCCGCTGCACCCCGGGGTGCTACAGTGTGCCCCGCTGTGCTACAGTGCGCCCCGCTGCACCCCAGTGTGCTACAGTGCGCCCCAGTGCACCCCGGGGTGCTACAGTGCGCCCCGCTGTGCTACAGTGCGCCCCAGTGCACCCTGCTGCACCCCGCTGTGCTACAGTGCGCCCCGCTGCACCCCGGGGTGCTACAGTGCGCCCCGCTGTGCTACAGTGCGCCCCGCTGCACCCTGCTGTGCTACAGTGCACCCCGCTGCACCCCAGTGTGCCCCGCTGCACCCCAGTGTGCTACAGTGCGCCCCGCTGCACCCCAGTGTGCCCCGCTGCACCCCGGGGTGCTACAGTGCGCCCCGCTGTGCTACAGTGCGCCCCGCTGCACCCTGCTGTGCTACAGTGCACCCCGCTGCACCCCAGTGTGCCCCGCTGCACCCCAGTGTGCTACAGTGCGCCCCGCTGCACCCCAGTGTGCCCCACTGCACCCCGCTGTGCTACAGTGCACCCCGCTGCACCCCAGTGTGCCCCGCTGCACCCCGCTGTGCTACAGTGCGCCCCGCTGTGCTACAGTGCACCCCGCTGCACCCCAGTGTGCTACAGCGCGCCCCGCTGCACCCCAGTGTGCCCCGCTGCACCCCAGTGTGCTACAGTGTGCCCCGCTGCACCCCAGTGTGCTACAGTGCGCCCCAGTGCACCCCAGTGTGCCCCGCTGCACCCCGGGGTGCTACAGTGCGCCCCGCTGCACCCCGGGGTGCTACAGTGCGCCCCGCTGTGCTACAGTGCACCCCGCTGCACCCCAGTGTGCTACAGTGTGCCCTGCTGCACCCCAGTGTGCCCCGCTGCACCCCAGTGTGCTACAGTGTGCCCCGCTGCACCCCAGTGTGCCCCACTGCACCCCAGTGTGCCCCGCTGCACCCCGCTGTGCTACAGTGCGCCCCGCTGTGCTACAGTGCACCCCGCTGCACCCCGGGGTGCCCCAATGCACCCCGCTGTGCTACAGTGCGCCCCGCTGTGCTACAGTGCACCCCGCTGCACCCCAGTGTGCCCCGCTGCACCCCGGGGTGCTACAGTGCGCCCCGCTGCACCCCAGTGTGCCCCAATGCACCCCGCTGTGCTACAGTGCACCCCGCTGCACCCCAGTGTGCCCCGCTGCACCCCAGTGTGCTACAGTGCGCCCCGCTGCACCCCAGTGTGCCCCAATGCACCCCGCTGTGCTACAGTGCGCCCCGCTGCACCCCAGTGTGCCCCGCTGCACCCCGCTGTGCTACAGTGTGCCCCGCTGCACCCCAGTGTGCCCCGCTGCACCCCGCTGTGCTACAGTGCGCCCCGCTGTGCTACAGTGCACCCCGCTGCACCCCAGTGTGCTACAGCGCGCCCCGCTGCACCCCAGTGTGCCCCACTGCACCCCAGTGTGCCCCGCTGCACCCCGTTGTGCTACAGTGCGCCCCGCTGTGCTACAGTGCACCCCACTGCACCCCAGTGTGCCCCAATGCACCCCGCTGTGCTACAGTGCGCCCCGCTGCACCCCAGTGTGCCCCAATGCACCCCGCTGTGCTACAGTGCACCCCGCTGCACCCCAGTGTGCCCCGCTGCACCCCGTTGTGCTACAGTGCGCCCCGCTGTGCTACAGTGCACCCCGCTGCACCCCAGTGTGCCCCGCTGCACCCCGCTGTGCTACAGTGCACCCCGCTGCACCCCAGTGTGCCCCGCTGCACCCCGCTGTGCTACAGTGCGCCCCGCTGCACCCCAGTGTGCCCCAATGCACCCCGCTGTGCTACAGTGCGCCCCGCTGTGCTACAGTGCACCCCGCTGCACCCCAGTGTGCCCCACTGCACCCCGCTGTGCTACAGTGCACCCCGCTGCACCCCAGTGTGCCCCGCTGCACCCTGCTGTGCCCCGCTGCACCCCACTGTGCTACAGTGCACCCTGCTGCACCCCGCTGCACCCCACTGTGCCCCAATGCACTCTGCTGCACCCTGCTGCACCCCACTGCACCCCTCTGTGCCCTGTGGTGCCCCATTCTGCTGCACCCCGCTGTGCCCCAATGCACTCTGCTGCACCCTGCTGCACCCCCCTGTGCCCTGCTGCACCCCGCTGTGCCCCAATGCACTCTGCTGCACCCCACTGCACCCCACTGCCCGCGGGCGCATGCGGCCTGGCAGGTACGTGCGTGCTGGTGTCACCGTGTGGGGCACAGGCAGTGACATGTCGACGATGGCAGCTGGACGTGTGCGCCCAGGCCACGTGCAGCGCGTCAGCCCTTGCACACGCGTGTGCTGGTGACACATGTAAGGGGCGGGGTGGTTTTTCCCCTGCGCGCCCACGCAGTGTCCCACGCGCTGCGTGCGTCGCTGTCGCGGCGCGGTGCTGCGAGCCCCTGCGCCCGCCCGGGCTCACCTGGGCCAGGAAGGGGGACTGCACCCCCAGGTAGCGGGACACCACGTAGAGGCAGAAGAGGTGCCGGTCGATGCCGGCCCCGGTCATGGCCATGCGGTACATGTGCTGGTGCTTCTCGGCTGCCAGCTTGAAGAGCCGCTGGCGCTCGGCTCGCTGCGGGGAGAGCCGGGCTCAGGGCCGGTGCAGGCAGGGGTCCCATCACCCCCCACCTGGCCACCCCGGGCGCTCTGCGCGGGATGAGTCCTCCTGGGTCCTGCCCGGGGGAGGCAACCGCTGTGCAGCTCTGGGGGTGAGATCCTGAGGGATGGGGACCTCTCCCAGGGACGGGGATGTCCCCAAGGGATGGGGACCACTCCCAGGGCCATGGATGTCCCCAAGGGGTGGGGACCTCACCCAG
Source organism: Phalacrocorax carbo (assembly GCF_963921805.1). Taxonomy (NCBI): domain Eukaryota; kingdom Metazoa; phylum Chordata; class Aves; order Suliformes; family Phalacrocoracidae; genus Phalacrocorax; species Phalacrocorax carbo. The sequence goes on along the minus strand of NC_087513.1, from coordinate 644,520 downwards.
GGACAGGGATGTCCCCAAGGGATGGGGACCTCTCCCAGGGCCATGGATGTCCCCAAGGGGTGGGGACCTCACCCAGGGACAGGGATCTCCCCGAGGGATGGGGACCTCACCCAGGGATGGGGGTGACCCCAAGGGGTGGGGACCTCACCCAGGGACAGGGATCTCCCCGAGGGATACCTCTCCCAGGGCCATGGATGTCCCCGAGGGATGGGGACCTCACCCAGGGACAGGGGTGACCCCAAGGGGTGGGGACCTCACCCAGGGACAGGGATCTCCCCGAGGGATACCTCTCCCAGGGCCATGGATGTCCCCAAGGGGTGGGGACCTCACCCAGGGACAGCGATCTCCCCGAGGGATGGGGACCTCACCCAGGGATGGGGGTGACCCCAAGGGGTGGGGACCTCACCCAGGGACAGGGATGTCCCCAAGGGATGGGGACCACTCCCAGGGCCATGGATGTCCCCAAGGGGTGGGGACCTCTGCCAGGGACGGGGGTGTCCCCGAGGGATGGGGACCTCACCCAGGGATAGGGATCTCCCCGAGGGATACCTCTCCCAGGGCCATGGATGTCCCCAAGGGATGGGGACCTCACCCAGGGAAAGGGACCCCCTCCAGAGATGGGCACTTTCTCTGGGGATGGGGATGTCCCCAAGGAATAGGGACCTCTCCCAGAGATGGGCCCACCCCCGAGAGATAGAGGCCTTCATGAGAGACGGGGACCTCCCTCTGTGAGGGATGAGGACCCCCTCCAGAGATGGGCACTTTCTCCAGGGACAGGGTCCAGGTTCCAGGAATAGGAACATCTGTCAGAGGTGGGGACCTCCCCAGGGGTTGAGGAGCACTGTGAGGCATGGGCACCTCCCCCAGTGACAGGGACCTCTGTGAGGGATGGGGACCTCCCCAGGGGATGGGACCACCACGGCAGAGCCAGCCATGCCGGGACAGCCCCGACCCGGCTGGGGACAGCAGGATGGAGCCAAGGGCTTGGAGGGGAGGTCCAGGGGGAGCGGCTGGGGGGCCGGAGACCCTGGCGCATTGCTCACAGTCTGCCGGGCGTCTGCCATGCTGCGCACGAAGGCAGTGGACTCGGCGGTGCAGGACCTTACTGTCTCCGTCCGGCCCTCGCGGAAGAGTCGTGTCATGGAGGCCTCGTAGGTGAGGCAGAAGCGGCCCTTGTCCTGTGGAGAGGCCGGGTCACGCTGGGGCAGGCCTGGAGGATGCTGTCCTGTCCCTGTCCCCACCCCCGTCCCCTTCCCCATCCCATCCCCATCCCACCCCATCCCACCCCATCCTGTCCCCGTGCCATCCGGGGCAGCTCACGCGGAAGTGGGCGAGCTGCAGGGAGATCTGGATGAAGGCATCGGGGCTGGTCCGGCACTTCTTGATCAGCCCCTTCCCGAAGTCGGAGAACTGGAAGCAGCAGAAGTCCACGTCGTCGGCCAGCGCCTTGGCCAGGCGGTAGGAGCCCTCGATGGCGGCACGGCACTGCGGAGAGGCGCAGCCATGGCGGGCAGGGCGATGGCACCAGCCCCGCCGTCGCCCGGGGTGGGGGGCACTGATGGCCCAGCCCCAGCCCCGGGCACGGCCAGTGGCACCGGGACACCGGAGGGCCGACGGGACCCCTGCGCACTGATGCCGTGGGGCGCAGGGGGTGGCTGGGGTGCAGTGAGCCCACCCTGCTGCCGTGGGGAACAGGAGGACCCCGAGAGCCTGCCCACGGCGCCAGGGCGGGGGCCCTTGGGGGTCGGACCCACCTCCTGGGGGATGTCCCACTGGAGGCGCTGAGGGGGGGCCAGCCGCGTGTCGGGCTCCCCCAGGCAGTGCCCTGCCTCGGTGTAGCCCAGCTGGAATTTGTCTGTCGCCAGCGTGAACTGGGGGGAGAGGTGCCCCTGAGTGTGAGGCCCCCTGAGCCCACCACCATCGCCCCATCACCCCCCAATCCACCTCCCAGCTGCCCCACTCACCCCAGGGTGGTCCCAAGCCCCCCTCCTCCACAGCCCCACTCACCCCAGCTTGTCCCAGGACTCCCCCCCAGGGCAGCCCCGTGGGATCCCCCTCCACTCAAGAAGGGGTTCCTCAGCCTGGGGGTCCATAACAAGGGTGTCCACATAGGGGTCCCCAGCCCCTGGGTGCCCAATAGGGGAGCCCAGCCTAGGGGTGCTCCCCCCGCCCCCCCGTTACCTCCCAGAGGTGCCCGATGATGGGCGCATCGGCCCAGGAGTGCTCAGCGTTGGCCCCCAGCTTCCCGTTCTTGTAGACCACCAGGGTGAAGGACTTGTCGAACCAGCTGCGGGGAGGGGGGGTGAGGGCAGGGTGGGTGCTGCGGGGAGGGTCCTGGGGTGGGGGGGGGTGGGGAGGGGTGCCCACCGGTCGTAGCACTGGCCGTGCAGCAGGGACTTGGCGTAGGCGTCCATGCAGCCCTCCTGGCCGGGGCTGTAGCCGTGCTCCTCCTCGTCCAGCGTCAGGAAGAAGGCCGCCCGCTCGATGGCGTCCAGCGACACCTTGTTCTTGCCGTGGCTGAAGAACCGGGCTCGAGCCTCGGCCCAGGGCACCCTGCCGGCACGGCCAGCGTGAGGGCGCGGGGGGCTGCCGACGCCCAGACCCACCACCATGCGCTGAGCCCCCTGAGCCCACCGCCCCGACCCACGCAGCAGCCCCCACCCACGGGTGGCCCCAGGGTCTGGCACCAGGAGCGTGAGTGTGGGGCTGTCCTGCAAAACCCCCCGAGCCCACCACCCCAACCCACAACCCCAGGTGGCCCCAGGGTTCTAGCACCGGGAGCCATGAGGATGTGGGGCTGGTGACGCCCACCACCCAGCCAAGCCCCCTGAACCCGCCGACCCCATGTCCCGACCCACATTGCAGCCCCCAGCCCCAACCCATGGGTGGCCCCAGGGTCCCCATCCCAGAGCACCTCGTCCATCCCCCCGTGCCCTGCTCCCGCCGCCCCGGGCAGCGTGCACAGCACCCACAGCCCGCCCAGAGCGCGGGGACCCCGTGGTGGAGCCGGCACCTCTCGCCGGCGGTGAGTGCCGCCAGCCGCTCCTCGCCGGGCTGGGGGGGCGAGGGGTCGTCCAGGATGCGCTGGAACTGCAGCTCCAGGTCGCGGGGCCGCAGCACCTGCCCCCCGTAGTAGAGCCAGACCTTGTAGAAGCGGCCCTTGTGGTAGACGGCCAGGTGCTTGCTGTCCACCAGGTGCAGCAGCGTGTCTGGCGGGGGGACACCGGTGTCACGGCCACCCCACGGACCCTGCGTGGGGGATGGGGTGCCCCCCAGCCCCCTTACCCTTCTCCTTGCCGGGGATGCGGGTGGTGTTGAACATCCGTTCCGACTGGTAGGAGCACATGGGCACGATGCCCAGCGCCATCATCTGTGCGGGGCAGCGGTGAGGGGGGGGCCTGGGGCACCTGCGCCCCACCTCCAACCCCTGCACCCCCAAACCCTGGCCTCCCTGAGCCCCCCAAAGCCCCCCTGAGCTCCCTGGCAGCTGCAGGACCTCGTGCCAGCCCCATGGCGACTCCCGCCCTGGCCCTACCCCTGCCCCACAGCCTCCCCAGCCCCCCTGCTCTCCCCAAACCCCGCAGCCCCACCGTCCCCCCGCAGCCCCCCAGGGTGCTCACAGGGGGGATCTCCCCGCGGTCCAGCTTGCGGCGGTAGAGCAGCATGGCGTGCACCGCGTTACCCGCCCGGGCAGCCTGGATGCGGCTGGGGGTCACGTAGAGGAAATCCTGGGGACGAGGGATGGGGCTTGGTGATGATGCTGGGGTGCACCTGGAGGGGGTTTCGGTCATGCTGGCAGTCCTCCTGTCCGTCCCCCCCCTTACCATGGCGTAGTAGTTGCTGTTGACCATGAGCGGGCTGCGGCTGTGCAGGTAGATGTACTGCTCCCACCAGTCGCTCACCTGCGGGGACAGGAACGGGGATGGGGACAGGGTACAGGACCCCCTGCCCCTAATGACCCAGCTGGGGCACCAAGTGCTCCCTTCCCATGATTGTGGGGGGAGAGCAGGACTGTGGGCTTGGGTGGGAGTCACCACCCCTGGTGCTGGAGGTGAGGACCACCACTGCTTCCCCCCCCACCCCATCACCAGGGAAGCCCAGGGCACTCACATAGTTGGTTGTCCACCAGGACTTGAGGATCAGGTACTTCTGCAGCCGTGGAGCTGTCTTCTCCTTGAATTCCTTGGCCAGAGCCTCCATCTTACTGTACTTCTCATCATCCATAAGCGGGCGCACTGACTCCAGGTACTGCGGGGAGGGGGCTCGGTGTGACACCCCCCATCCCCATCCCACCACAGACAGACCCATCCTGTCCCATCCCAGCCCCTTACCCGGCTGATGGTGGCCTCCACAGGGGGCACGGGGAGCTTGGGCAGAGAGGTCTGGAAGCTGTAGAGCAGGGGCTTGCGGACAGACAGCACCTTCATCAGTGCCTGGAGGAAACACGGAGAGGATGGAGGGGACGGCGCACGTCCCGGCCCTCCATCCTCCTGCTGCATCCCAGCTGGGTCCCAGCCCTGCCCGCTGCCCGTGACACTCCGGCCTGGGCAGCTGCTCCTGCCTGTGCCCACCCTCGGCAGAGGTACACGGGGCAGCTCGCGGCCTCGCTGCCCGCCTCCCTTGGACCCCCAGCACCCACCACCTTCATGCCACAGAGCAGTCTCAGCTCATCCCCAGCATCAGCAGCTTCACAGCCCCCACCAGCACCGCGACACCCACCGTGCTGCACATGCACACGCATGCACATGCACACACGCATGCAGATGCAGACACTGCAGCCCATGCCGCAGCGTCCTCCTGCACCCACGCTGGCAGCACCCCGCTCAGCACCACTTGCCCTGCCCTGCCGGCAGCCGGTGCCGGCTGCAGGTGCCGCTCACCACCCAGATCCTGGTGCTGCGGCTCATCTTGCCGTGGGGCTCAAACATCCAGCCGTGGTAGGAGAGGAGCAGCTTCAGCGCCTGCCGGAAGAGCAGGACGGCAGAGAGCCAGACGCCGGTGGAGAAGAGCGCGGCGCTCACCATCGTCCGGCTCTCGTAGCTCAGGAGGCGGCTGCGGGGGCAGTGAGGGGGTGACATGACAGGCTGGGGGACATGAAGGGTGGGACCCCCTTGGGGTTGTGCCCATGGTGTTGAGGAACGGGTAGTGGGACCCCCTGCGGGAGGTCCCCAAGTGGGACCATGCCAATTGGGTGGGATGTGCGGGGTGAACCCCCCCAAGGAATGCTGCAGGCCTCCATGGCCATGCCGGTGGGGTTGGGGACACGTGGGGTGGGTTCCCCTGGGAGACAGGGCAGGTGGGACCATGCCCATGGGGTGGGACACGGGGGTGGTGCCCCCCGGCCGAGGTGCCTGCGCTCACCTCTCGGGCAGGCAGTGGCGGATGCGGGCGATCATCCCCAGGGAAGGGTCAACCTGGCAGTAGAAGGAGCCGGCGGTGGCCATCACGACCACCATCCAGCTGGAGGGGGAGGCGGGGTAGACGCCGGTCAGGAAGCTGTTCTGTGGGCACAGGGGGGTCAGGGCGGCGGGGACAGCGGGGATGGTGGGGGTCCGACCATCCAGCTGCCCCCGGCCGAGCCCACCTTGGCGCGGACCAAGCGCTTCTTCCATGAGGAGATGCCGGCGAGGTAGAGCTGCTTGACGGCCTCGCGGCTGAGGTGGAAGTCCAAGCCCTCGGGGGTGACGGTGAACTGGAAGGCCACAGCCTGGTGAGCCTCCGCCATCCTGAGGGTCTGCCAGCACCTGCGGGGGGGCACGGGGACGGTCACCCCATGTGACCGGGATGGAGGGGGGACCCCTGCCCAGGCCCAGTGCCCCAGCTCGGGGAGCAAAGCCGGGGGGGGGGGCAGTGGGTGCCCTTGCCCGAGGCGGGGTTCGCCGCAGTGCTGCACGGGCCAGCGCGGCGCACAGGCACCGGGGTGGCCTCGGAGGTGGCGTGCCTGCCGCGGTGCCAGCACTGCCACGTCCCATGGGAGCGCGCCAGCGCGGTGCGCGTGCTGCCTGCCGCGGCCGCGGCCCAGTCACGCGGCGCTGGCCGGGCGCCCACTGAGGGAAGGGTCAGTGCCGCCTCCGGCCCCGGCACCGTCCCCAGCGCTCGGGGAGAGGGGACGGCGGCGCGGACACACCCCCGCTTGCGGGCAGCTGGTGGCCCCTGCCCGCGGCGGAACCCTCGCAGGACGAGGCAGCACCTGTCTCTGCGTCGGCAGCGGTGGCTGTGCCGGGAATGCCGCCGGCCGAGGCGGCAGCAGGAGCCGTGGGGCGAGCAGAGACCCCTCTGCGGGTACAGCCGGGCTCCCACGAGGTCCCCAGGGACCCTCTGGTGTTGGTGCAGCCAGTGCCAGCCTGGGGCTCAGCCTGAGGGCTGTTGGGCCCACTGGTGCCCAGGCCCTTGGGTGGGGGAAACCCCGAGTGCGGGTATGCTACAGGTGCCCTTTTGCAAGGGCGTCCTTGGGCTGAAGGCAAACAGCGGCAGCTTGGCACTGCGCCGCACTGCACAGCTGCACCGCACGGCTGCACCACACTGCACGGCTGCACCGCACTGCACGGCTGCACTGCACGGCTGCACCGCACGGCTGCACCGCACGGCTGCACCGCACTGCACGGCTGCACCGCACGGCTGCACCGCACGGCTGCACCGCACTGCACGGCTGCACCGCACGGCTGCACCGCACGGCTGCACCGCACTGCACGGCTGCACCGCACTGCACGGCTGCACCGCACGGCTGCACCGCACTGCACGGCTGCACAGCACTGCGCTCCACCACATGGTTACACCGCACTGCACCGCACTGCACTCCAACACGGCTGCACTGCACTGCACTAGCGCGAATTGCCCTGCACTGAACTGCATTGCTCTGCACTGTGCGTCCCCATGCTGCGGTACACTGCGCCGCGCAGCACTGCCCGGTGCCACAGTGCCACCCACGGCACTGCATTAAACCGCATCACCAAGCACTAAAGTGCACCGTGGCGTGCAGCACTGCCCGGCTGCAGCTCCACTGCACTGCACCCTGCTGCAGGCAATCACCCTGCACTGCATGCATGGCACTGCACAGCACGGCGTGGCACGGCATGGCACGGCACAGCACTGCACGGCGCTGCATGGCACTGCACGGCGTGGCACGGCATGGCACGGCACAGCACTGCATGGCGCTGCATGGCACTGCACGGCGTGGCACGGCACGGCACGGCACTGCATGGCACGGCACGGCACGGCACGGCACGGCACTGCATGGCATGGCACGGCGCTGCATGGCACTGCGCGGCGTGGCACGGCACGGCACGGCACTGCATGGCACGGCACGGCACTGCATGGCACTGCGCGGCGTGGCACGGCACTGCATGGCACTGCACGGCACGGCACGGCACTGCATGGCACTGCACGATGCTGCACAGCACTGCACAGCACTGCACAGCGCGGCAGTGTCACCCCAGCCTCCCGGGGACCCCGGTGGGCCCGTGTCGGCGAGTGGGCCGAGGCCCCCGTGGGGCCGCGCCCCCGCCCGCCCCCCCCACCCCGCAGGGCAGGGAGCGCCCCAAGGTCACCGGGGCGCTGGGGCCGGGACACGGAGCCCCGCAGCCCCCCCCCGGGGGGGGGGCGGCCCCGCCAGAAGACGCCGCCCGGCCCACGGAGCGGCCCCCCCCTCTCCCCCCACCCCCGCCGCCTCGGGGCCCGCTCCCGGGGCTGCGCTGCGGGCCGGGGGGGGGCACCGGCGAGACCCGCGGCCGCGCGGGGGGGGCCGCGGGGCAGGGGGGTGCGGGGGTCTGGAGGACGCTCCTCACGGACACGGGTGGGAGCCGGGCGGGAGCGGGGCCGCGGGGTCACCCGGCGCCGGGGGGGTGCCCGCCCCGTGCGGCTCCCGCCCCCGCGGGACTCCCCCCTCCGCGTGGGTCCCCCCGCCCGCCCGGGTGCCCGGTACCTGCTCGGGGGCGCGGACGGCGGGCGGCAGCCCCGGGGACGGCGGCTCCCTGCGCCCCGGCGCCGGTAACCGGACACGGGCGGCGGGCGGGACCCGCTGCATGGCCCGAAATGGCAGCGGCGGCCGCCGCTCCTCCCCCGCAGCGCCCGCGGCCCCGCTCCTCCCCCGGGCAGCGACCGGCACCCCGGGGACAGGACAGGCACCCGGGGCAGGGACCGGCACCCCGGGGACAGGACAGGCACCCGGGGCAGGGACCGGCACCCCGGGAAGGGACCGGCACCCCGGGGACAGGACAGGCACCCGGGGCAGGGACCGGCACCCCGGGGACAGGACCGGCACCCGGGGGACAGGACAGGCACCCCGGGCAGGGACCGGCACCCCGGGGCAGGGACCGGCACCCCGGGGACAGGACAGGCACCCGGGGGACAGGACAGGCACCCGGGGCAGCGACCGGCACCCCGGGGACAGGACAGGCACCCCGGGCAGGGACCGGCACCCCGGGGACAGGACAGGCACCCCGGGGCAGGGACCGGCACCCCGGGGCAGGGACCGGCACCCCGGGCAGGGACCGGCACCCCGGGCAGGGACCGGCACCCCGGGGACAGGACAGGCACCCGGGGCAGGGACCGGCACCCCGGGGCAGGGACCGGCACCCCGGGCAGGGACCGGCACCCCGGGGACAGGACCGGCACCCCGGGGACAGGACAGGCACCCGGGGCAGGGACCGGCACCCCGGGGCAGGGACCGGCACCCCGGGGCAGGGACCGGCACCCCGGGGACAGGACCGGCACTCCGGGGCAGGGACCGGCACCCCGGGCAGGGACCGGCACCCCGGGCAGGGACCGGCACCCCGGGGACAGGACCGGCACCCGGGGCAGCGACCGGCACCCCGGGGCAGGGACCGGCACCCCGGGCAGGGACCGGCACCCCGGGCAGGGACCGGCACCCCGGGGACAGGACAGGCACCCCGGGGACAGGACAGGCACCCGGGGCAGGGACCGGCACCCCGGGGACAGGACCGGCACCCGGGGCAGGGACCGGCACCCGGGGCAGGGACCGGCACCCCGGGAAGGGACCGGCACCCCGGGGACAGGACAGGCACCCCGGGGACAGGACAGGCACCCGGGGCAGGGACCGGCACCCCGGGGACAGGACAGGCACCCCGGGGACAGGACAGGCACCCGGGGCAGGGACCGGCACCCCGGGGACAGGACAGGCACCCCGGGGACAGGACAGGCACCCGGGGCAGGGACCGGCACCCCGGGGACAGGACAGGCACCCCGGGGACAGGACAGGCACCCGGGGCAGGGACCGGCACCCCGGGGACAGGACAGGCACCCCGGGGACAGGACAGGCACCCCGGGCAGGGACCGGCACCCCGGGAAAATTATAGGCTCCCCGGGGAAAGGGACCGACACCCCAGGCAGGGCCTGACACCCCGGGCAGAGACCTACATCCTTGGGAAGCGACACACATCCCAGGCAGGGACCTGCACCCCAGGAAGGGACCTACACCCTGGGCAAGAACCTGCACCCCAGAGAGGGGCCGGTGCCCCAGGCAGGGACCAACATCCCTGGGAAGGGACCTACAGCCACCAGGTAGGGACCTGCACCCCAGAGAAGTACTGGCACCCCGGGCAGGGCCTGGCACCCTGGGCAGGTACCAACATCCTGGGAAGGGACCCGCACCCCCGGGCAGGGACCGACACCCCAGGAAGGGGCCCACATCCCCGGCAAGGACCTGCACCCCAGGCAGAGGGGGGCCGGTGCCCCCTGGCAGGGACCCACTCCCAAGGCAGGTCCCCGCACCGCTGCAAGCCGGTGCCCCACCCCGGCTCAGCCGGGGGGCTGTCCCGGGGGTCCCGCCGTGGGGCTTGGGCTGTACAGGGTGACAGGGCCGGATCCTGCCCTGCCACGGCCGCAGCGCAGGGCAGCGCCAGGCAAGGGCAGGCAGAGGGGATGCCGCTGCCCGCCGTGCCTGGGAGACCCTCGCTCCGGAGCAGACCCGAGGCAGCTGCCTGCACTGCCCACCCGCAGCTGGAAGGGCATCTGGAGGAGGCTCCAGCGGAGCAGCAGCACGCCCCCCCGGCTGATACCCTTAAGAAAATGGAATTATCGGAACTGCCTGCCAAAGACATAACAATGAACTACGCGAGCCTGGCAAAACAGAAGCTGGAGGCCAGAGATGGAAACCGAGAGATAAAGAAGCACTTGTTTTATGGCTCTATCCTTGAGGAGAGCTGAGAGACTGATCACAGCAAACATCCCGCCTCAGAGGCTGCTGCTGAGAACAGGGTGATAAAGTGTGTAGTCAGGGAGAACAACTAATTGGAATGTAGATAAGAACTAAAAGTGCCCAGTACAGGAACTATCCTTGTTGTAATACTAAAAATCAGGCCCACAGGTCAGGAACCGCCCCGCCTCTGTTAAGTCCCTTAATCTATGAGCATGGGGGGTAAATTAAAAGTGAGCTGTTACATTGAAGCGAGAAAGAAATTAACCAATTATTAGCCAACGCGTGTGAATATTAGCTGTGACTGACACATTTCACTGTATAAATGCCTTGTAGCTCCTCGGTGCGGGGTACAGCTTTGTGGGCTACCACCTAGCACCAATCTTTGCACAAATATGACTTAATAAATGACTTAAATAAAACACCTCCGCTCTGTGTGTAGTTTGGCGTTTTGCACACCGGGCGAACAAACCCGCTTTTCGGGATAAGGCAGCCACCGCCCCCAGACCCCGGCCCAGGGGAGGGCCTGCCTCCCCAGCCACGGCAGGGGCACACGTGGGGCACACGTGTGGGCACACGCTGCACGCCTGCACGTGCACACGTGCTCTGGTGGGTGCCCGGAACCCACCGCAGCCAGGGCTCGTCCCCTGCACAGCCCCAGTGTGAGACCCCCAGGCCACTGCTCCCCGCCCTGCTCCAGGCGAGGGTCCCGGGCTAGGTGGTGGGTGGGGAAGGAGACCCCAGCCCACGCCTGCCGAGCTGCCTGCTGGCCACAGGGCTATAAATAGCCAGTATGTGGGTGAAAGAGGAGCTGAAGGGGAGCGGCGGCCCCGGCCCCCCACGCCACCCCATGCTCAGCCCCACACGTGCCGGCCGGCAGCTCCTGGCAGCGCTGCGCAGCCCCGGCCGGGGGGCACAGGGGAAGGTGGCCGTTGGGAAGGCGAAGCCAAAAGGGGTCACGCTCCCTTCCCGGATTGTTACCCGCAGCGAGACAGACCCTGTCTGTTAATGCGCTTCACCGATGAGACGCCAGGCTGTTAACATACACCACAATTAATTAAGTTTTCCTTAAGCAAGTCAGTTTAACCCATATAGTTAAGCCCAACACATAATAAGACAGAAATTGGTAGAGCAAGATACCTGAGACCACGGGAAAGGGGATACGCCCTGCTCGGTGGTGCAGCAGTCCATGACAGGGCCAAGGCGATGGGGGTCTCAGGCCAGCTGAGAGGGAACTCCACCGAGTTACCCCCATGCTCCGATTTTATAGCTGGTGTGAAGCCCCCAGTCCCCACATAGCTTTGTGCCCAGAGTCTTAATCACCGTGGCATACTCTGCTACGACTCCCGGAGCTGAGCAGGGGCTGCTTGGGTGGGTAAATGAGGGGCGAGGAGGGAGGAAGGCCTCTTGGGGTCAGCGAAAACGTTCACGCTTCTGTAATTTAAAGGAGCGACACAACTAAAACCTCAACCACGAGCTGTGCTTGTGATTAGTGTTGGGCTGCGAGTGGGTGATGGCTTCTTGATTCGGTTTAAATATTTCCCCCGGCGGGGTTCTGTTAGAAACTGTCTGGGCTCTTGGCATAAGTTTAGGCCTAATTTTCCGGCAGCGGATAAGCAGTGTAGGGCATGGCAGAGGCACGATGTCGGAGCCTGCACAGCTGGGGCTGGGGGCTAAGCGAGGGGCGACCACCAAGTCTTCACCTAGTTCTGCCTCTCACCTCGGCCTCATCATGGCACCTCCTCTTCAGCAGACCCCCGGCATCAGCCCGGTCCCAGGGTTGGGACCCCGCGAGCACCCGCTGCTCCCAGGAGCTGGGGAAGGTGCCGCGGAAGAGCCGCGCTGTGCCGAAGCTCCGCTCGTGGGCGCGACGGGCAGAGCCGTGACCCGCTGCCAGGCCCGGCTGGGAGCAGGCAGAGCCCCGCGGGGGCCATGTGCCGGGGTGCCCCAGGCTCTCCTTGCCAGGGTTGCAGAGCCGCCTCTGGGACCTCCTGCACCCCCCGGGGGAGCAGCACCCCAACACCCTGCTCCCGCCATCTGCTGGGTCAGGGCCAGGCTCCCAAGCCCGGCGAGGGGCTGGGGCTGCACTGGGGTCATGGGGCAGGGGAGGGGTCAGGCAGCAAACCCACGCTTGCCTGCCCCCCCAGGCACCCACGGAACATCACCCCTGTCCTGTGGGGCTGCAAGGGGGTCAGGACAGCACCAGGCATCACCCACAGACACAGAGAGAAGAACCTGGGGCAGCACAGGCAAGAGGAGATGGGGGAGCATCTTCTCTGCCACAGCGCCAATCAGAGCTGCCGCAATGGGTGAGACCCTGCTTGCCGGCCGCAGGGGCAGGGTGGGGGGCAGCACCCACCCCAGGTGCATACCTCTAGGGCCAGGAGAGCGGCACAGCCTCAGCCTCCAGCACCTCCTGAGCCCCCCCACCCCCTCCAGCCAGGCCCCGGGCAGGCACAAGCTGCAGCACCCACTGCCCATCCCAAGCCCCAGACCCTGCTGACCCCTCCCAGGGCTGGCCCGTGGCTCTGGGGAGAGGGGCTGGGGAGAAGGTTGGTACATGCTGCTGTGGGGCAGCCCCCCACCATGACAGTCCAGCCATGGGAGGCAGGAGGGCTTGGGACGCGCCAGGGCTGGGGGCGAGCGGGAGGAGGTGGCGGTGGCAGGGACGCAGAAAGCAAGCAGGCACCGTGCACCACCGCAGCGTTTATTGGTCTGAGGACACTTTACATTCTGCTGTCGGGGGGGTGGGGGTGGGGAAGGGAAGGAGCAGCCCCCAGCCCAGCCGAGCAGCGACACCACGCAGCTGAGAGCCGCAGGGAAGCCCAGGGGCCGGTGGAACAGCTCGCGGGTCCTGCCTCAGCCCCCAGAGGTTGGGGAAAGGGTGTGTGGGGGAATGAGATGGAAGTGGAGGTCCCTCACACCCCTCTGCCCCCTGCAGCACCCTGGGACCTCTCAGCATCGCTGCCTGGACCCCTCGCAGCAGGCAGGACCGCAGCTCCAGGCAGGGCTGTGCAAGGGGCAGCCAGGACAGCCGAGCCACCCGGTCCCCCGGGTCCGGGCTGCAGCAGCCCCCGCAGTGCTGGCCAGGGCAGGGGGCTCCCCCCAGCCGGGAGGCACAGCTCAAGCCCCGCTCAGTGCCAGCAGCGCAGAGGGAAGGGACACGCCACCACCGGGGGACATGCTGGAGGCAGCGAGGGGGCAGCCGCAGGCAGCACCACAGGGACAGGCAGAGACGGGGCACGGTCAGGCAGGGCTGGGGCAACTGTCGGGGGGCCATCGCTGCAGCAGCGGCAGCAAAGACAGCCCCAGGACGTGCCAGGATGTCCCCTTTTCCAGGGGGCACGTGCCTGGGCAGACCCAGCTCCCCGGCCTGCCCGCCCCTTCCCCAGACTTTAGGGGCATCTGGGGCAGACATCAGGCCCCCCCAACCATTACAGGCCCCGTCCGGGCAGCCCAGGCTGGGGAGCAGCCCCCTTCGCCACATGGGGGGCAGCCCAGGCGGGAGGGGACACCGCGTCCCTGACCTGCCCCATGGCACAGGCACTGCCAGGGTGGGCAGGGGGAGGCTGCGGAGTCGAGGCGGGCGCAGGCAGGGCTGCAGCGGCCGCTTTCAGGAGCACTGCGCCTTGTGCTGGAAGTAGGCATCGAAGCGGCTCTGTGCATAGTCCTGGGGTGGGAAAGGGGAGTCAGGGATGGCCTGTGCCCCCCCCCCCAACACCCCCAGCCCCCCACCCACCCCCCAGCCCGACAGCCTTCATCAGAGGAGGGGTGACGTGCAAGGGATCCCTGGGCAAGCCCCGAACAAGGCGCCCACAGGCAGCGCTCACCAGGTACCCGAACTCGATGGTGGAGATCTTTGCCTGCAGAATGGACCACAGGCCCCAGAAGAAGTGAGAGGCCAAGGCAAACCTGACAGAGAGCTGCCGTTAGCCCCACTGGGACCCCGCTCCCTGCCCCGCACCAACGGCGTGCAGGAGGGAGCAGGACAAGGAGGCTTTTTGGGATGCTGCCCTCTCTGGGCAGCGGGGACTGGGATACATGCCCCCAGGATGGCCCCTGCAGCCGCAGGGACCCCCTCCACCCTGGCATGCCCCTCACCGGTTGATCTCTGTGAGCATCTCCTCCTCGATACGAGCCTGCTCCTCATGCGTAGTGTCCCCGCGTCGCCCCGAGTCCTCCGAGAGGTAGTGCCGAATGAAATGCAGCTGGAAGGGGGACAGAGCAGGCAGGGATGCTGCCAACGGCAGGCAGGCACCTGGCACTGCCACGCCTGGGACACCCCCGCCACCCTCCATGAGGCCCCCCCACCTCAGCCCCCTCGCTGGGAGCACCCCGTGTCTGCTGTCAAGGGACAGGGCAGCTCTACCTGCTGCTGTCGGCTGGGGTAGTTCTCCGGGGAAGCCTTGAAGAAGGGCCAGGAATCGTGGGTGTAGTTGTAAACCCACTCACAGAAGTGGTTGCCAATGTCGAAGCCCCTGGGGAAAGAGGAGGATGAGCAGAGCCCTGGTCTCTTGCCAGCAGGAGGCTGGACCCCTGTGTTGGGCCCAGCCCAGCCCCACGCAGCCCCCAGACCCACCGGTAGTTGTAGCTGCTGTACTCAAAGTCAATGAGCATGAGCTTGTCAGAGGAGGAAGCCTCGTGCCCGGCTAGCAGCAGGATGTTCCCTGCGCAGAGACGGGGCTGGCTCGGAGGGGGATCGGGGGGGACCCACCAGCTGTCGCGGAGCTGGCGGGCAGCTGCAGGCAGGGGCTGGAGGCCGGGCCTGTGCCCAGGGGTGGGCAGGCTCGGCTGGGCAGGCCAGGAAGAGAGACGGGCTGCAGGAGCAGGCCTCTGCGAGGGGAAGCAGCCGCCTGGCCGCTGCACTCACCTTCCTGGACGTCGTTGTGGCAGAAGACAACCGGCGAGGGGGTGGACTCCAGCAGCTCCCTGCAGTTCAGGGGAGAGATGCCTCAGCAGGGGCAGGATCTGGCAGCCCTCACCCACCGGCCACAGGGACGCAGGGCCACCGCTGCCGTTACGCGTGGGCGGACAGAGCTACGGACACAGCTGGGATCCAGAGCGTGAGGGACATGGCAGAGACCCTGCCCCAGGGATGCAGAGACCCCTGCGAGAGCCGTCCCCCTGGCTGCCCAGGGCCCTCAGGCAGAGGACACCCTCCAGGGACATGGGACAGAGAGACCAGCTTCCAGAGAAGCCGAGTCCGCCCAGGCTCCCCATGAGGAGGCTGGCAACAAACCAGGGTCAGTGCCCGCCCTGTGCCACCCCAGCCAGCAGCTCAGGTTCACCTGAGGCTCTTCATCTCTTCCTGCAGGTTGTAAGTCTTGAGGTGGTTGAACTTCTTCAGCTGTCCTTCCTCGGGGAAGGTGAGCTCCATAATCTGCGTCAGGTACCTGGAGCACCGGAGACAGCACTGCGGTGAGACGGACACCCCTGGGTGCTGTCACCCACCGCATCACCCCTCTTGCCAGCCCAGTGCAGAGCTGGGGCCAACCGATGAGCTGCTGTGGAGCTGCTCTGCGCCCTATTCCCATGGGCCCCGCCAGCAACCAGCCGGGAAACCTCCCCATGCTCCAGACCCCGCGGGATTTGGGAGGCTGAGGTGATGTGGGAGCCCGTGCCGGTGCAGGATGGCGGCTGCCCTCACCACTCCATGGTCCCAAACAGCCACTTGGGCTCCTTGTTGAAGGGCATCACCATGCCGTGGAACCGGGACATCTTCACCGCAATCTCCTTGGAGATGGCGGGGTCCTGCAGGTCCTGGGTCCGCAGGCGCCGGCTCTGGGGGGGCACAGCAGCGGTGTGAGCAGCCTGCCCGCCCTGGGGAGCCAGCCCTACCCTCGGCAGCTCAAGAAGCCCCGTGGGGTGTCTCTTCCTGTGGCAGCTGGCCAGAGCTGGGGTGAGGAGACCCCCAGGGTGGGCTCCCGCAGGAGGGGGCTGGAGGAGTAGCCTGTCCCGTACCGGAATGTACTGCTCCAGGCGCCCCTGGGGGAAGACCCCATAGAGGCGCGGCCCCAGCGCCCGCTCGGCGAGGATGGCGAACATCACGCTCTCCAGCACCAGTGAGTCCACGCCCTGCGGACACAGGCGCTGAGCCCCGGTGGCCCCCGCACGGGTGGCCCCACAGGAGACACGGGGCAGCTGCCAGGCCCACGGGAGGGAGACGCCAGCAGAGCCCCGAGCCCTGCCGCGGCTCAGGGGCTGCCGGTCCGGGGGGTCTGCCGGTTAGGGGGGTCCCGGCGCCGCCCGCGCTTACCTGCAGGATGGCCCCATAGACGCGCAGCAGCACCTGCCGGGGCTCGTCCCCCACGCTGAGGATGTGCTCCGGCAGCGCGCACTTGAAGAGCAGGTTGCTGAGCCCCCCGCTGCGGGCACAGGCCGGTCAGGGGCTGCGGGGGTGTCACCGCGGGGGGTGCGGAGTGGGGGTGCAACGGCGGGAGGGCCGGGGGCAGCTGGGGGGCGGCTGGGGCACTTGGCAGGGTACAAAGCCATCAGTTGGGGGACACTGGGGGGGTGGGGGGGGCCTTGACTTGGGGAGAGGCTGGGGCAGCTGACGGGGGAACTGGGGGGAAGGACTGGGGCGCAGGGGGGTGCGAGCAGGACCGCCGGGGGCGGGGGAAAGACAGACAGGGCCATCGGGGGGGGACGGAAAGGGCCACCGCGGGGGGGAAGGGGGATGCGGCAGGGGGACGGACAGGGTCACCGGTGGGGACGGGTCACCGGGGCGGGGGGGGGCGTCAATATGGGCATCAGTGTGGGGGAGACGGGCCAGGGACACCGCGGCGGTGCTGGGGGCCCCGGGACGAGGACCCGGAGGGGGCGTACGGGCGGAGGCGGCTCATACCTGACAGGCTCGATGCTGAACTCCTCGGGCTCGATGAGCTTCCAGGAGCCGGCGAGGAACTCGCGGCACCAGGCGTAGGCCTGCAGGCGGGTAGCGGCGAGCACGGCGCCGGCGGCGGACACAGCCCCAGCCGCGCACCCCCGCTCCTCCGCCGCCATGGCCGGTCCGCGGCGGAGCCGCCCCTCACCTCCCGGCGGGGCGCGGCGTGGCGTGGCGTTGGGCGGCCCAATGGGAAGGCGCGCCTGGCGATGACGCGCGACGCGCGGCCAATGGGCTCGAGCAGCGGGATGCGGCGGAACGTGGAGGTGAAGGCGCGGCTGAGGGCGCCGGCGGCGGCGCGGGGCGCGGCCGAGCGGCTGGGGGCGCCGGCCAAGGCCCAGTCCCAAGTCCTGGTCCAGGCCGACACCTTCTTCCGCGTCCCACGGGGCCGCCTCAAGCTGCGGCGCACCCCGGTGAGCGCGGGGCCAGGGATGGGGGGTGTCAGGCCTCGGGGGAGGGGGTCCGCGGGCGGCAGCCGGGGGGGCTCGGGCCTGTGGGCCCTGTCTGGCCTGCCTGACCTTGACCCTGACCCTGCCTGACCCCGACCCTGGCCCTTACCCTGCCTCTCCCGCCTGACCCCGACTCTGACCTTGCCTGACCCCTACCCTGGCCCGGCCTGACCCTGACACTGTCTCTCCTGCCTGACCCTGACTCTGACCTTGCCTGACCCCGACCCTGGCCCTTACCCTGCTTCTCCTGCCTGACCCTGACCCTGACCTGGTCTGTCTGCCCCTGCCTCTCCTGACTGACCCTGACCTGCTGCTTTCCCAGGACGGGCGGGGGGAGCTGATCTTCTATGAGCGCCCCAACAATGCCGGCCCCAAGCTCTCCTGCTTCAGTGTCACCCCCACAGATGACCCCGACGGCCTGGAGGTGAGCACTGCGGGGGGACCCCCAGGACAGCGCGCCCTGGGGTGCTGGCTGCTCCCTGCCGCAGGGCTGTGTAGGGTGCCCGGCACCCGCGGCCCGGCCAGGGCCTTGTTGCAGCTTTGCCACCTGGCACGGCCCGGCACTGCGGCTGCCCCTGCCCGGGGTGGCTGCCAGCTGCGGCAAGCTCCTCTCCTGGTGTGCAGGCGGTGCTGGGGCAGGCGCTGGGCGTGCTGGGCGTGGTGAGGAAGGAGCGTCTCCTCTACCTCGTGGGACAGACCCGGGTGCACCTGGACAGCGTGGAGGGGCTGGGGCACTTCCTGGAGCTGGAGGTGAGTGGGGCACGGCTGGGGTGCGGGAGCCAGCCCCGGGGTGCCCCAGGGCTCACCCTCCCTGTGCCTGCAGGTGGTGCTGACTGAGGAGCAGACCCCAGAGGATGGCGAGCGTGTGGCCTGCCAGCTGATGAAGGAGCTGGGGATTGAGGAGGAGGACCTGATCTCCGGGGCCTACCTGGACCTTCTCCTGGCCAAGGGGGAGTCAGGCTCCTGAGGGCTTGCTGGTGTCCCTGTGCCAGGGGCAGAGCCCCCTCGCTGCCATCCCTCACACAGGCTGTGACAGTGCACCCGAGAGCGGTGGGGACCGGGTCAGCCACCCCATGGACAGCTGCTGCCCCATGCCCTTTGCTGAACAATAAAAGCTGGGGACAGATGGCACCTGTGCCTGGGACCGGCCACTCCAGTGGGTGCTGGGGCCTTGGCACTGGGGTCAGGGCACCCACAGTCGCCCCTTACTGCCCACCCTGTGCTGGCACAGGGGCCGGGCTGCAGCAGGGAGAGGGGTGTGAGCCCTGGGGCGACTCTGAGCTCTCCTCCTGTGGGGCACAGCACCCTGGGGAAGTGGCGCAGGAGGGGTTGCGAGGGAGGACAAGGGATGTGATGGGCAGCAGCAGCACTCAGCCCTGAGCCGGGATTATGTCCTGTCCCCACACTCAGCACCCGCCGGGGCCATGGGCTGTGCTGGGAGCGGTGCCCAGCAGTGCCGCAGGTGGAGGGGGGTGCCGCGGGCTGCTGCGGCAGCAGATGGGTCAGTGGAGGGGGCTGGGGGGGCTGGAGGCCTCTGTGCTGCTGTGCCATCTGCCTGCTGCTGCCAGCCAGCCGGCAGGCAGGTCCCCTAAGCTGCTGTTGTGGCTGCCTGATCCTGCCCGAAGGGGGAAGCCAGGCAGGGCTAGAGGGTCTGTGGGGCAGCATGGCTGGGCAGGGGAGGCAGCGGCTGGGGCCTGGGTAGGGCTTGCCCATGAGGCCAATGTGGGTCTGGGTCCAGAAAGCCAAGGGGCAGGGGCTCCTGGGATGGGGGCTTCTGCCTGTGCTGCTCTGCTGCCCGCCCTGAGGCTGGGAGCCCGGCAGAGATGGGGCTCTCTGCACCCAGCTACAGCCCCTCACCCTGAGTCTATCCACGTATGCTGTAGCCCCAGGACAAGGGATGCCAGGGGGGAAAAGGCCCGTGATGAGCCGTGGGCAGGAGCAGGTGGCGAGGCTGTGCCTGGTGACCGGTGGAAGGGGAACGGCTGTAGCCCCTGCTCTGCCTGGGACCCTCTGTGCTTCTGTCCCCAAACCCTGTTAATGGGGTGCTGCAGAGCCTCTCTTTTGCCAGACACATTTACCAGGGGAGCGTGTGTTTCCCAGGGGAGGGCGTCTCCTGAGACAGCCTCCTCTCTAAGAGCCCACAGACTCGCCTGGGGTGTGGGGAGGGCTGGGCCATACCGTGGGGTCAAGCCCGTGCCCAGGGCCCTTCGCAGCCCGCGCTCCGCCTGCCTGCCACCTCCAGCCACAGGCCATGCGCGACTCCTGCGAGGCGACAGCCCTGTCCCAGGGGAGCGTCTCCCCTTCCTGCCTGTGTCCCCCAGGGAAGCCGCAGGCGGGGAGCGCGGTCGCTGGGGGCTCACCGCAGCTGTTCTCAGGGCACAGCCACACCAGCACCGTCTCGTGTTCCCTGAGTCCCCGTGGAGCTGGGAAGGGGCACTCACCCCCAACCAGGGACCTGGTGGTGGAGGATAGGTGCCCGATGTCCTGCTGCTGCCCTGGTGTCGTCCCACAGGATGGGCAGTGCCCTTGAGATAGCTGCTGCCTGCATCTGGGAATGGACCGAAAACCCCGCCGGGTGCAGCCAGCTGCCCACAGGAGCTGTTTCCCCAGCCGCTCTGCTCTGCATGCGAGCCACGGATACCCGGGGAAGCCCTTTCCCCATGGGAAAATCCCCCCAGGATGGGCTGAGCGGCTGGAGAGGCAGGGCCAGCGCCCCTCCAAGGGCTGGGGGGTCTTGTGCTGCCCCCCAGAGAACTGCCCCCCTGTGCACGCTCTGCAGTGGCACAAAGCTGGCCGTGGTTTCACCCGGGGGCCCCTGTCTGTTGGGATGGCTGGGACGTGGAGGTGGTCAGGGGGAGCTGCAGGACCCCGCTGGGCTCAGACCCTTGGCAGGCTGGCGCAGGCCCTGCAGTGCAGTTCTGGAGGGAGTGGGGGGCACTGAGGGACCCCCCTAGAGCAGTGCAGAGTGGGCAGAGGGCAGCTGTGCTGGTCCCAGCCCGGGGCCCTGGGGCTGCCCAGGACTGCGGGGAGCCATCGAGAAGGGGGACTGTGCGATGGGTCCCTGGGGCCTGGCACTGGCTGGGGGGAGCACAGCCCAGCCCTGCTGCGAGCCAGTCCCCAGCATGGGCCAAGGAGCCACGGAGAGGGGCTGGGCACTACCCCCCGCCATTCGCCACTGCCTTTGGAACCCCCAAAAGCCACCTGTCCCCAGTGCACGGACTCCCCACTGCTCCAGGTGGCCCCTTGCTGCCTCTCTGACCCCCGTGTCTCCAGTAGCTCCTGCCCCTCCCCGGCATCCTGTTGCCCACTGCATGCCCCCCCTAACCGCCCTGACTCGTGGTACCTACTGTCCCCTATGGCCTTCTGTGCCCCGCCACCTCTGGGCGTCCCCCCCACTGCGCACAGACCTCCCCTGCCTCCCTGCCCCACCCCGTGCCCCCCCACTGCAGGTTGTCCTCGCTGCCCCTGAGCCCCTCGCTGTATCCGCCTGCTCCAGTGCAAGGACACATCCCCCTCCCCCAAGTCCTGGAGGGCCCTTTGCAGCTTCTAGGACCCCCCCCCCCACATTTCGCTCCCCCATTTCACCCTGTCCTTTCAGTGCACACACCCCCAAAAGCCTCCTGAGCACCCACTGCATCTCCCATCCCAGTACATAGACCCCTCTGCTGTACCCTATTCCCCAAAGCACAGACCTCCACCCCTCCCGGACCCCCGCTGCACCCCGCAATGCACCCCCGCCCAGTGCCTCATTGGCCTTCACCGTCTCTTTGCCCCCACCCCGTTACTCTGTGCCCCCAAAGCAGAAACCTCCGTGATCTCCCGGATCTCCCCCCTCCGCCCCCGTCCCCCGCCTTCCGTGCCTGCGGCCCCGGCCAGTCCCGGGACAGCCCCGTCCGTCAGCCCCGGCCCCGGGACAGCCCCGGGCGGCCCCGGCCCTTCAGCACCGGCCCCGGGACAGCCCCGGGCGGCCCCGGCCCTTCAGCCCCGGCCCCGGGACAGCCCCGGGCGGCCCCGGCCCTTCAGCCCCGGCCCCGGGACAGCCCCGGGCGGCCCCGGCCCTTCAGCCCCGGCCCCGGGACAGCCCCGGGCGGCCCCGGCCCTTCAGCCCCGGCCCCGGGACAGCCCCGGGCGGCCCCGGCCCTTCAGCCCCGGCCCCGGGACAGCCCCGGGCGGCCCCGGCCCTTCAGCCCCGGCCCCGGGACAGCCCCGGGCGGCCCCGGCCCTTCAGCCCCGGCCCCGGGACAGCCCCGGGCGGCCCCGGCCCTTCAGCCCCGGCCCCGGGACAGCCCCGGGCGGCCCCGGCCCTTCAGCCCCGGCCCCGGGACAGCCCCGGGCGGCCCCGGCCCTTCAGCACCGGCCCCGGGACAGCTCCCGCCGCCCGGCCCAGGGGCCGCCTCCGCCCGGGCCTGCTCCGCCTCCCTGTGCGGCTCCCTGCCGCTCTTACCGCTCCCCATAGCCCCCTGCCCTTCCCCTACGGACCCCTGCCCCTCCCGTATAGACCCCTGCCCCTCCCCATAGCCCCCTGCCCTTCCCCTACGGACCCCTGCCCCTCCCGTATAGACCCCTGCCCCTCCCCATAGCCCCCTCCCCTCCCCTATGGACCCCTGCCCCTCCCGTATAGACCCCTGCCCCTCCCCATAGCCCCCTCCCCTCCCCTATGGACCCCTGCCCTTCCCCTACAGACTTTCTGCCCCTCCCTATCGCCCCTGCCCCATCCCTATAGCCCCTCTGTGCCCCCCCCCCGGCACGGTTGCCCGCTCGTCCCCGCACAGTGCGCTGCATCTCTCCTGTATCCCCCCCCCTACAACTCCCTATAGGGCCCTCGGCAGAGCTCCCCCCCTTACAGTACCCCCGCGTACAGCCCCCTCCCTATACAGCCCCAGCGCCCCTCCATAGGAACCCCTAGCCCCTTCCTGCTCCCCGCCTATACAGCCTCCCCCTGGCCCCCTCCCCACACAGCCCCCAGCCCCTCTGCTCCCCCCCATAACGATCCTCATCTCCCAAGCACCCCACTCCCAGATACCCACCCGCCCCCCTCCCCGTTCGGCCATCAGCCCCTCCCCACTCCCCCCCAGCTCCCTCCCATCCCTAGAGACCCCCCAGCCTCTCCCTGCCCCCCGCCAGAGACAAACCCCCGCCTATACCATCCCCCGCACCCCTTCCTAGAACCCCACCCGCCCCCAGTCCCCTGGTTCCTGACTTATACCCTCCCCATACCCCCCGTCCCTCTCGCTATACCCCCCCGTTCCTGTCTATATACCCCCCATAACCCCCCGCCCCCTCTCAGTAAACTCTCCTACAGCCCGCCCCCACATACCCCCCTGTCCCCCCAACCCCCCATAATCCCATATTGTCTCCATACCCGCCGCTCCCCCATACCACCCCACATCCCCCGCTCCCCTTCCTTATATCCCCCTTACCACCCATACCCCCCGCCCCCTCCCTATACCCTTCCTTATACCCCCATACGCCTCATGCCCCACCCCTATACCCCCATCCCCTCCCTATACTCCCCCTCCCTGCACACCCCCCATCCCCCCGCCCCTTCCCTATACTCCCCCATAACACCCTCCCTATACCCCCCATACCCCCCACCCCCGCCCCTATATCCCCATCCCCTCCGCCCCCCTCCCTATACCTCCCCACTTCCCCGCCCCCTCCCTATACCTCCCCATACCCCCTCACTATAGCCCCCCATACCTACTCCATACCCCCCATTCCCCTGGCCCCCTCCCTGTAACCCTCATACCCCCCATACCCTCCTTCCTATAGCCACCCATACTCCCCTCCCTACAGCCCCCCCATACCCCCCTCACTATAACCCCCCCATACCCCCTCCACACTCCCCATCCCCCCTCCCTGTACCCCCATACCCCCCTTCCTATACCCCCATACCCTCCTTCCTAAAGCCCCCCCACACCCCCCTCCCTACAACCCCCCAAACCCCCTCCATACTCCTCATCCCCCCGGACCCCTCCCTGTAACCCTCATACCCTCCTCCCTATATCCCCCATACCCCCCTCCCTCTACCCCTCTCCCTATACCTCTCCATAACCTCCTCCCTATAACCCCCCATACCCCCCTATACTCCCCATTCCCTGGCCCCCTCCCTGTACCCCCCATACCCCCCTCCCTATACCTCCCCATACCCCCTCCCTATAACCCCCCATACCCCCCCTATACTCCCCATTCCCTGGCCCCTCCCTGTACCCCCCATCCCCCCCTATACTCCCCATCCCCCTGCCCCCTCCCTTTAGCCCCCCACTCCTCCGCCCCTCCCTATACCCCCCCATACCCCCCTCCCTAACCCCCCACCCCCCCCATACTCCCCATCCCCCCGCCCCCTCCCTCCCCCCGCCCCCCCCCGCCCGCCCGGCTCCTCCCCCTCTCTCAGCCCCCCCTCCCCCCCCGCGGCGCGGCCCCATCCGCGGCCCCCCGCGCCCCCCCGCTCCCGCCCCCGCGCCCCGCCCGGCCGCGCTCCCCGCGCTCCCCGCGCAGCTCCGCAGTCCGGCGCAGCCCCGGCCGGGAGAAGATGGCGGATCGCGCCGAGATGTTCTCGCTCTCCACCTTCCACTCGCTCTCCCCGCCCGGCTGCAGGTGAGCGCGGCCCGCGGCGCGGCGGGGTGCGGGGCGCGGTGCGGGGCGGCTGCTCGGCGGGGCCGGGGCACTGCGGTGCGGCGGGGCTGCCCTTCCCGGCGCACCGCCCTTGGCAGCGGCGCGGGGTGCCGGGGCCCGGCGGCGGCCTGGCGGGCCCGGACCCCCGCCCCGTCACCTTGGGATGCCGGGGCCGCTCCCGGGCGGGGGGGGATGGAACTGGGGGGGGGTGTGTGTGTGTGTGTGTGTCCCCTCTGCCACCCCCCCTCCCGCCGAGCCCCCCGTTATGGGAGGGGCAGACCCCCCCCTTCCCGGGCTCAGCCCCCTCCTCCCCCCGCCGGCTCGGCCGTGCCCGGTGCCGCCGCATCCCGCCGCTGCGGGGGGAGCCGCTGCCGCCGCCTCTTTGTCTCTCCCGCCGCGCCGCAGCGGCCCCGGACGCGGCGGGGGATGCTCGGTGCTGGCACCAGGATCGGGCCCTTCTGGGCCCCGCAGGGCCCAGCGCCTGCGGGCGCGGGAGAAGAGGGGGGGGTCGCTGGGCCCGCGAACCCCCGCAGGTGGCGGGCCCGGGGCTCGGTGGGGGCCCCGCAGCCTCCCCGGCTCCCGCCGAGGCCCGGCGCTCCCGAGGTCAAAGGAAAGCCGGTGCGTGCCGGAGGCTGCGCCCCGCAGCCCGCCCGCCCCCGCGGGAGCAGCGCCAGGGCCCGGCGGCGCCCACGGCCGGTCACCTTACCGCAGGTCCCGCGGGACGCCGAGGCGCGGGGCCACGGCGCGTGGCGCCCCGCCATCCGCCAGGCCCCCTCGGTGGGTCCCTCGTCCCCGCTTCCCCGCACCTCGCCTGACCTTGGCAGGGCCCCCTCCGGGCTGGGGTCCCCAGGCGAGAGGTGGAGCGCGGGGCCGGACGGGGGCTGGGTGCGGGATGGGCTGGCTCAGTGCGGGGCCGTGGGACCCCGGCAGTGGGACGGGGAAGCGTGGGAGACGGCGGTGGGGGGCACCCAGGGAGCTGCGGTCCGAGGGAGTGCGTTGGGGGTGCGGGATGTGCCCTTGGTTGGTTCTGGCCTGTGCTGGGCAGGTCTCACGGCTGCTCCCCGGCAGCCCCCTCCCCGGGCAGCCCCCTACCCCAGCCACGCTGCACAGGGGGATCCCGGGGCGTCCCCGCTTGCGGTGGTGCAGGGAGGGGAGGACACGGCCTCTGCTGAGGCTGCTTGTCTCCTTCCCACCTCTCACCCGGGATCTGGGCCCCGGGCAGTTCTCTGGGGGTCTCGGCTGGGTCCTCCCCATTCAGCCCCCGAGCCCTCCCTGCACCGTGCGGGGTCGGAGCCGGCCCCGGCAGGTCCCTGCCCTTCGTTGTGGCTGGGGCCTGGGCCAGGGACGTGTCCCAGCCGGGGCTGTGAGGGACAGGCAAGGCTGGAGCCCCCCGGAGTCCCCCCGGCCCAACCCAGCCCTGCTCCTCTCCCCCCGGGGAGTTCAGTCCCCCTGGGACTGGACTCGCTGCTCCGCCACATCTCCCTCTGCCCTTGTGCTCTGCAAGGGAGGGACGGCAGCAGCCACGGCTGCTCCCCCCAGCCATCACCGTCACCCCTTCGGCTCCCGCAGGAGCGCTTGGTCTCCGAGGTCCCCGACGGTGGCCCCGAGCCCTGGGCAGCACAGAGCCCCTTGGCGGGTGCCAAAGGGCCGGAGCGGTGACCGTGACCCCCCCAGCCCATGCCGCTCCCCACCGGAGGGAAGGAGGCAGCCTGGGGAGTGGGTGCTGCACCCCTGCACCAGCCGGGACAACCGGCTCAGATCCCTGGGGTCGCCATGACGGCGAGTGCACCCAGGTCTCGCCGAGCACCCGCGACCCCCCGGTGCCCGGCAGGGCCTGGTGAGGGAGGGCGAAGCCCCAGCCATTGCCGGCACCAGGGCGCAGCCCCAGCGTGCCCTGGCCTGGCAGTGCCGGGTTCGGCGTGTGCCGGTTCAGCGGGGCCCTGCGAGGGCCGAATCGGGACCATGCCCTTTCCAAGGAGGCCCCTGTGGAGGTGGCGCCCAGCCCAGGGCTCGGTGGGGCTGATGGGGTGGGACCCCCTCACGGGAGGGGAAGGAGAAGCTGGTAAAGGCGATGCGGCGGGGAGGGATCGGTGTGGAAAGGCCGTGGTGCACAAGCGGCAGGGCCTCGGCAGGGCTCCGGCGGGATGGATGGCTCTTGCCTCCCGGTCCGGGGCACCAGCCCTGGTGGGGGCTGCTGCAGGCTCGGCCATGGGAGCCCTGGGTGCTGGTCACAGGCTTGGGGTGGGGGATGAGGCCCCTGAGGGTCAGCAACAACCTCCCTGAGGCCTCGTCCCTGCCCTGGGAGCGGCTGGGGGCTGGTGGGCATGGAGGGGGCTGGGGGCACATCTACTATCCTGGTCCCTGGCCTGTCCTTCTGGGAAAAGCCATTGCAGGAGAACCATTGCCAGGGCGAACTGTCCAGGGAGCTGGTCTGAAAATAATGAGGAAATTCAATCCTCCCGTGGCCTGCTCGGTCGTCACTCCCATCTCGGGAAGCCCGGCCCCCGGCAGCTCCCGTGCAAACACCGGTGTGCGTGCTGGTGTGTGTGCCCATGGGCACCCCGGTGTGCACCCTGCTCCCCGTCCCTGCGCGGCCCCCTTCCCAGCGCCCCAGGGCGGGTGATGTTGGGCCCCTTTGGGGTCCAGCTTTTGGCTGTCACCTGGTTTGGCCCCAGCCGCCCACTCCCCTCCTCCAGCCTGGCCCAGCTCGGGACGTGGCAAGGCGGAGGCAGTGGGGCTAGCCCAGGGCATATGGTGCCGGGTCCCTGCACACCCTGAGGAGCAGCATCCTAATGCCTCCTGCCCTTCCTGACCCCCCTCTCAGTGTGCATGGCTGGGGTGAGCTCCCCGCTCCCCAAAACCCTGCTGCACTTCAGCTCCGGCCCTCACTTGGGTGCTCCCCACCCGCACCTCCGCCCCGGCCGGCCGCGGTGTCCTGTGCAGCCATCGCAGGGACGGACGCCGTCCTTCCCGCCTGCCGCTCGTTACCGCTGTGTCCGAGGTGCCCATCGCTGTATCCCTGCACCCACAGCGAAGGTGCTGCCTCTCCTCTGGCTGCAGCGGGGTCCCCAGGGGTCCCCTCGGGGAGGCCGTGGGACTGGGCTGGCTCTTGCTGGCAGCCCCATCCCACCGTGCCCGCCCCAACGCGGGAGCACCGTGACCTAGAAATTTCAGCCGTGGTTTGTCATGGCAGTCACTCCCCGCAGAGGGGGGAACGGCCTCCGCGGGCAGGCAGGAGCCCTGTGTGGGGCAGGGGCCCCAGCCCTGCTCATGTGGGGCAGCCGTGCCATGCCGTGCCGCGCCATGCTGTGCTGCCCCGGTGTGCGTGTCCCCTCCGCCAGGACGAGGGCTGGTGGAGGAGTTGGTCTCCTGGCTGAGGAGGGTCCAGGGGTGCGGGAGCGGAGCCTGACCCGGGGTTTGCAGGACCACGGCAGGTCTCCATCCCAGGAGGACTCATGGCTGTGCTGTCCCTGCCCTTCCCCTGCTCGCCCCCGGGGGGGGTGCACCCCATGTGGCAGCAGGAGGGTTCTACACCCCCCCTTGCTGGCAGCAGCCACCAATGTCCCCTCGGGCTGGGGAGACAGACTCTGCTCCCTTCCACCCCCAGGGCTCTGCTCCCCACTGCCCCCGGGGCTCCCCCACCCCTGGCCAGGATCCAGGCTCTGGGGTCCAGCCCAGCCCCGTGCCCTGCTGCAGGCTGAGGTCGCGGTCCCACCGCCGGCCTTGGTGCTTTTGCCATAAATCTGCCAATATTTGATGCTGTCTCAGTGGCCTACTTCTGGGAATTATGTGATTTGGGGAAATCTTTTTCCCTGTGAAATGAGAGCAAGCGCCCGCCTTCCGTGCTGGGGTGAGGGGCTGGAAAAGGGGAGTTCGGGGCAAAAGCAGGGGTCAAAGCAGGGGAGGCAGGTCAGGCGGCAGCTGCTGCTCTGCGGGCTGTGACACACCCCCCCCACTGCATAGGGGTCTGCTCCTGCTTCCAGCCGATCCTAGGACTGAGACCCCACTGAGGTCCCAGCGAGGCCCCAGACCCATCCCTGCCAGAGGACCCCCATGTGCCCTGGCCCACACTCCCTTGAGGCTGAGCTGTGGGGGGCCCTGGGTGTCCCCAGACCCCGGTGGGGTAGGCGTGGGCAGAGGGTCCCCGCCGGCACCTGGGTACTGCCGCACCTCCCACCTTAGAAAGCCACCAGAAACGTTTCATTTCCGTTTTCCGACACCAAATCCTGCCAAGAGTTGTCGTCTTTTTCCTTTTTTTTTTTTTTCCCTTTCCCTGCAGAAACCGCTGGTTTCCATGACACCCCTGTTCCCATCAGGAACGGCTCTGCTTGGTTTCTCTGACCACCCTTAGCTCGGCCAGGGGCAGCCCCGGCTCTGCTTCAGGTTAAACCCAAAAGTAAACCCCCAAGGCTCCAACAGCAGCCCTGGAGCACAGGTCATGCAGAGGCAGCGGCGGCAGCGGCCGGCCCCCCCCGCCTCAGCTCCAGCACGTGCCTTCGGTTTGGCTCGAGGGATTTTGCTGGGCCGGGAATCTGGGAGACAGATGTGCTGCCCACTACGGTGGTGGCCCCGGCACCTCTGCCCGGCCGGGGGCAGCGCGCGGCCGCGTGGCCCTGAGCTGTGCTTGGCTCTCATCGCCCCGGCACGAGGCTGGCGACAGTTTGTGGCGAGCCGGGCGGGAGGGCCCCGGGCACCGCTGCGGCCATCGCCCTCCCCATCGCCTCTGCCCTCCCCTGGCTCCCAGCACGGGGCCGAGCCCCGCGAGCGCGCCACGTCAGCGCGGCCGGTGGTCCCGTGCCGGCACCCTGGGTGATGGTGTTCTGCCAGCACGTGCCTGCGGTGTTGCCTGGCCGGTGGTCCCGTGCCGGCACCATGGGTGGTGGTGTTACTATGCCAGCACGTGCCTGCGGTGTTGCCTGGCCGGTGGTCCCGTGCCGGCACCCTGGGTGATGGTGTTACTATGCCAGCACGTGCCTGCGGTGTTGCCTGGCCGGTGGTCCCGTGCCGGCACCATGGGTGGTGGTGTTACTATGCCAGCACGTGCCTGCGGTGTTGCCTGGCCGGTGGTCCCGTGCCGGCACCCTGGGTGATGGTGTTACTATGCCAGCACGTGCCTGCGGTGCCGCTCGGCGCTTCGGGCCCTCATGGTGCTGGCAGGGGGAGCAGGAGGCATTTCCCTGAGGTTCGTTGATGTGTTGCCCCTGCCCTGACGTCCCCGGCTCCTCTCCCCAGGCCCCCCCAGGACATCAGCCTGGAGGAGTTTGATGACGAGGACCTGTCGGAGATCACAGATGACTGCGGCATCGGGCTGAACTACGACTCGGACCACTATGAGAAGGTGCGGGAGCTGAGTGCCCCTGGGGATGCGGTGGCTGCTTGGGGCTGTGCCGGGGACCGCGGGGCCATCGGCCTGGCAAAGCCCCTCCTGGAGTGGGGGGGTGCCAGGGCCCCTATGCCAGGTGCCACGGGGGTGCACTGCAGGGTGCAGGCAGAGTTCAGAGCCCAGACACCCTCCCCGGCATGGCCAGGCACCATGGGGCCTCCCACCACCTCCGGCTGAGCCCCGGGAGGTGGCTGCAGGGAACACGGGTGGCTCAGCAGCCAGCCCCACGCTGGCCCCGCCGGCCGGCTGCCTGCCCGTGGCTCCGGTGGCTCCTGCTTACGCAGCTCATCCCACCTCTGCCCAGCACTGGGGGCATGGTGCTGGGGACCAGGGGGATCCCTGGTCCTTGGCACAGAGCACTCCCCTCTGCTCGGAGACCCCCGTCCCGCTGGGGCAGGAGCGGAGGGGAGCAGAGGCGCTGCCAGCCCGGTGCTGGCAGAGCCGCTGGGGAGGATCGTGCCGCGGGTGTGCCATGGTGGGGAGTGGGACCGTGGCCGGGGTGGGGAGTGGGACCGTGGCCGGGGTGAGTGCGAGCACCGTGGCCACTAACCCGGTGCCGCATCCCCAGGACTGCCTGGTGCTGGAGCGCGGCGAGCAGCCGCACCCCGTCTGCACCTTCCAGGATGACTTCCAGGAGTTTGAGATGATCGATGACAACGAGGAGGAGGAGGAGGAAGAGGAGGAGGAGGAGGGCAACGAGCTGGAAGCTCCACCGTCCCCTTCAGCCTCACCTATCCCCTCGCCTGCTCTGGAGGACACGCAGAAGCACCGGCCCACCACCCTCAACCTGACGGCCCCAGGCACCCAGGTGAGGGTGGGGGCAGCTGGGAGGGGTCCCTCCCTGCTCCGGGGTCTCTGCCCCCTGCACCCCAGGGCTGATAGAGGAGGAAAAACAGGGGCTCTGTGCGGTGCGGCGTGGAAAGGGGGCCCACAGGGCTTTGCCCAGGGGTGGGCTGAGGGCTGTGCCCATGCTGGGGTGGTGGGTGGGCACCAGGAGGGCAGAGATGGGCAAAGACGGCACCGGCTCCAGCTCCACAGTGAGGGGCTGAGCTGGGAACACTGGGGACGTGTCTGTGCGATGCCCAGCAGGGCTCCTGGACGCTCCCTGCCAGGCCCTGGCCTGGGGGGTCTGGGGGTCCAGTGGGCCCCATCCCAACGTGCAGGGCTCTGGGGTCATCTGCGCATGGCAGGGGGCTGCAAGGTGCTGTGGGTGGTTGCAGGCACAGCGGGTGTCGTGGGCCGGCCCCATGCGTTGCACATGTATGTGCGTGGCTGCGTGTGCACGGGCGCACGCTGCGTCCCTCCTTTTCTAGCTGTGGAGCTGGGCTCGGGGGCTCCCCCCAGGGCAGGTGGGGTGGGGGGGTCCCCGCAGGCGTGGCACTCTGCGGGGGTGTCCCTGTGTCCCTGTGTCCCCGCGCGCACGCGTGTGCGGTGCCAGCCCCGCGCTGCTGCGCCGCCGCAGTGTGTGGGAAGCCGGTGCGGTGCTGCCTGCATCCGCCTGCGTTGCCATGGTGCTGGGGGGCTTTCAGGATTCTCAGCCCCCCCCCCCCGGGATGGCACCGCACACCGCTGGGGCTGGGGGGAGCTGTCGGGGGGCTGGGGGTCCTGGCCAGGCTGGTGCCGGAGGATGACAAAGCCCCAGGGCTCTCCCCCTGAGCCGGCCAGTCCTGACCCGCTGCACCCTGGCGGGATGCGCCGGCAAAGCCGGATCGTGCTGGCCACCCTGATCCATTGGATCCCTCAGGGTGTAAGCGGAGCCCATGGCGGTGGCCGGATCCGGCCCCCATCGGTGTGCCCGGGTTGCAAATCCTGGTAATCCCTGCTCTGGCCCGTTTGCACCGGCCCTGGGAGGAGGCAAGACCCTGGTCCTGGGGTGCCGTGTCCCTCCCCAGCACCCATCCTAGGGCTGCAGCACAGCCCATGCGACGCCTGACCCTCCCCACCGTGCCGGGCCCCCACCACCCTCCCCGCCGCCGCGCTCCTGCATGCCCCACAGCACGTGGCGCCAGTCCCACTCGCTAATCTCCCGCTCGGCGGGATTATCGCTGCCTGTGCTTCCCGCCGGGGCTAATCCGCAGCTGCCGCCGCACCGGATGGGGAAGCCGTGGCCCTGCCGGCTCCTGCCCACGCTGCGGGCCGGCGGCTCTTTGGGGGAGGCAGTGGGGTCCCGCTCACTGAGGTCAGGCTCTGCTCTCGGGGGGGCACGGCACAGCAGGGCCTTGTGCTGGGGGTCCCGTGGGGACAGCCCCGGTGCCGGTGGGTCCCCTGCCGGGGGGGTGTCGGTGGGGCGCTGCGGGACGGGCAGCGTGCCGTCCCTCGGTCCCGCTCTGCGGCATGCAGGCTGGGCAGGGGAGCTGGGGACGTGGCGGCCCTAATCCGGCTAAGCCCCAGGGCACGTGGCCCGGGTCCTGCCAAACTGGTGGGGAGCACTGAGCCGTGCTGAGGGGTGTCCCCAGGCTGGTCTGGCCCTGTTTGGTGCCCCGGTGTCCCTGCGCAGCCCCTGCTGGGTTCACTGCCTGCCCCCCCTTGCTGGGTCCCCAAATGCCCCTTGGGCCCCATCCCTGGGCTTGGCCACCCCATGTCCCCTCCCCAGGGCTCACCCACCCACCCACCCCGGCTCTGCT
Organism: Phalacrocorax carbo; assembly: GCF_963921805.1. Lineage (NCBI taxonomy): Eukaryota > Metazoa > Chordata > Aves > Suliformes > Phalacrocoracidae > Phalacrocorax > Phalacrocorax carbo. Next base: position 612,413 of record NC_087513.1, on the reverse strand, counting down.
CTTCCCCCAGGACTCCCTGAACAACAACGGCAGCTTCCCACCGCCCGCTCACCGCACCACCTGGCAGGACGCCCTTCTCCACTCCTCCTCCTCCTCCTCTTCCTCACACATTGGTGAGCACGGGATGGGGACCCGCTCTGGAGCGGAGCTGTGGGGCAGGGGCTGGTGCTGGGGTGAGCTCCTGCCCGGGGGTCCCACAACTGTCCCCCTTAAAGCCTGGCGGGGCTTTTCACCCCGGCGCGGGGGGCGAAGGGCTGACGCGGGGCTCTGCCTTCCCTTGCAGGGCACTCGTCTCCCCACGCCTGCATCCAAGATGGACCCTGCCTGGAGAGCCCGAAGGGGCCGAGCCCCGGGGGGGCCGGGCAGGCCCCCACCTCGCTGCAGCCCTCCCACTTTGACTCGCAAGGCAACAGCCACGAGTCCCTGGCACATGGTAACCCATCGCCCCCGAGAGCTGGGGAAGATTATAACATGAATATCATCTCCTCTGCGCTTCGAGCACCGCACTCCCCATCGCACCTCTGCCAGCCGCCCCCTGAACCGTCTCTCTCTCCAACAGGGCCTGCGGCTCCCCCCGGCCCCCCCGCCGGCCCCGACTCGGGCTCGCCGCCCCAGGCCCCCGCGGCTGCCGACGGCCGCCGTGCCCCGCCAAAGCAGGAAGCGGCCGGTGGCCGGGAGAGGCTGGCGCCCGGCGAAGGGGGCGGCCTGAGGGCCGGGAGCCCGGGGTCCCCTGCGGCCCCCCGCGAGCAGCCTGGCTCCCCGCGGCCCCGGGAGGAGCCGGCGGCTGGGGCCGTCGCCGAGCGGCACGATGGGCAGGGGGCCCGGCTGCCGGGTGCCTACGCGTGCCCTGCGGGGCCAGCAGAGCCGCTCAGCTCCGACGGGGAGGGTCCCCAGCCCGGCCGGGCGGCCAGCGTGCGTGGGCACCCCTCGGGCTCCTCGGAGACCACCTCGCCCTCCTCGGACCCCGGCATCGAGGCCGACCTCACCAGCAGGACCGCCAAGCCCTTCCTGCCGGGCAGCCGGCACAGCGAAGACCTCAGCTCGCCCGGCTCCGACTCAGATGTGGAGGGGGAGATCGAGGCAGCCTTCGCCGGTGGGCGCCTGGTCAGCAACATGATCTCCTCCATCTCGGAGACGGAGCTGGATCTGAGCAGTGACAGCAGCAGCGGCAGGTCCTCCCACCTCACCAACTCCATCGAGGAGGCCAGCTCGCCCACCTCGGAGGCCGAACTGGAGACGGAGCTGGAGGCACCCGGCCTGATGGGCATCAAGGACTCCCTGCTGCTGGACAAGGGCAAGGAGGAGGAGGAGGAGACCCTGGAGAGGGAGCTCCCGGAGCACGGCGTGGTGAGGCGGGAGAGCCTGGTGGAGCTGAAGATGGAGGGCTACTATGACAGCCTGAACCCGGCAGACTCCTCCGTGCCCGTGAGCCAGACGGACATCTCTGCCTCCAGCCCCCTGGACCTGAAGATCGACCCAGACCACAGCCTGGAGAGCATCCGGCGCTCCTTCTACCTGCCCGTGGGGCCCAAGCTGATGCCCGAGGCAGACGAGGAGGACAACAGCGAGTATGACTCCGACTCGGAGTCGGAGCCTGACCTGAGCGAGGACTCGGACTCACCCTGGCTGCTCAGCAACCTCGTCAACAAGATGATCTCGGAGGGCTCCTACCCCATCAAGTGCCCGGACGAGTGCTTCCAGCAGACCCACTCGCTCTGCGACACCATCTCCCCGGCCTCCGACCTGGAGCCCGAGATCCTGAGCGAGGCGCTGGATGGGGAGCCCGGCTCGCGGGACTCCCCGATGGGCGCGGGGGAGCCGGCCGCCCTGCCCCGCTGCCAGCGCGCCATCGAGCTGGTGGACATGGAGACGCTGCGCAGCTCCCTCCAGCGCGCCGAGGACGAGCGGGCCCTGGGCGCTGGGACAGAGCCGGCGCCGGAGCCGCCCGCCGAGGAGCCGGGCCCCTTCCTCTTCCTGAGCAACCCCACGAACGACACCATCGCGCCCGTCTTCCCGGGGCGCCCCGTCACCCTCGACCGGCTGGGCACCTCTGAGGTCTTGGCCACCTTCGGCTGCCGCCCCGGGCCGCCCCGCACCCCGCCGCGTGCCTCCCCGGGGACCGAGGCTGCCGCTGGGGAGCCCCGCACCACCACGGCGCCGCTGGCCACCGGCCCGGAGGACTGGGCCATCGACAGGGACCTGGACTCGGGCGTCCTGGAGGCCGATGACATGATCGATGACGTCCGGTTAGCGTCCCGGGGGCAGAGCCCCGACGCCGTCCCGCCAGCCCTGGACGTCTCCACCGCCAAGACCAACCGCGGCTTCACCATGGCCTACTCCCCGGACGAGGACGAGGCGCCCTACCTGAAGGGCTCCCCCTTCCCCGAGGACCCGCTGCGGGGAAGCTTCGGGGGGGATCTGCCGCCTGCCCCCGGGGCGCTGGAGCCGCAGGCACTGGACGAGTCCCTGGCCTACGACTCGGTGAAGTACACGCTGGTGGTGGACGAGCACACGCAGCTGGAGCTGGTGAGCCTGCGGCGCTGCACCTCGGTGCTGAGCGACGACAGCGACCTGCTCCGCGCTTGCGACCGCTGTGACCTGGAGGATGAGGCGACCTTTGGGGACGGGCTGGTGGCCCCCGACGCCCACAGCTCCTCCGAGGACTCGTCCCCCGAGGCCGACCTGCAGTTCTCCAAGAAGTTCCTCAACGTCTTCGTCAACAGCACCTCCCGCTCCTCCAGTAAGTGACCCGTGCCGTGCCGTGCCGTCCCGGGCTGCTCTGCGTGCCGTCGGCGGGCTGGCTGACCTCCGCCGTCCTGCCTCAGCCGTCCTGGCCATGGCATCATCCCTGCGTGGCGCGGCGCGGCAGGGGTGGGGTGGCTGCAGGGGGCGTGGGGCTGGACCCAAAGGCTGTGGGCTCTCCCCCATGGGGCTGTGAGGTTTCGCTGGGCGGTCCATCCCCAACACGCCTTTGCACCAGTGGCCTGTGGGGTCCTCAGCCCTGGCTGCTGGGTGAGGGGCACAGGGCCAGGGGCTCAGTGGGACCTCCCAAAGAGGGGCTTGAGCCCATGGGTGATGGCCATCTGCTCCCCTCACCCCGAGGGTCCTGCAGCCACCCGGGGTGGGCACCCCCCGTGCGGAGGGGTGGGAGCTGCCCCCCCAGCCCCCCAGCAGCCTCTTCCTCCACAGGCACAGAGTCCTTCGGGCTGTTCTCGTGCATGGTGAACGGGGAAGAGCGGGAGCAAACCCACCGGGCCGTCTTCAGGTGAGCAGCGAGTCCCGCCACGCTGTGCTGGCCGTGGCCATGGTCCCAGGCACCTCGGGGGGTCTCGCAGGACCCCCCTCTCCCACAGCTCTGCCCCTCCCTGCCCACGTCCTCCTTCTGGCTGTCCGTCCCCCAGGTTCATCCCCCGCCACGAGGACGAGCTGGAGCTGGATGTGGACGACCCCATCCTGGTGGAGCTGGAGGAGGATGACTACTGGTACCGGGGCTACAACATGCGGACGGGGGAGAGGGGCATCTTTCCCGCTTTCTACGCCCACGAGGTCGTCGGCCAAGCCAGGGATGCCATCGGTAGGAGCCTGCGGGGTCCCCAGGGCCATGCAGGAGTGGCGGGGGACATGGGGGGCATGGGGGGCTTGGGGCGCCGTCTCCTTGTCCCCTCTCCCCGCACAGGCCTGAAGAGGAACCCGTGCTGGGTGGAGCGGTTCAACGTGCAGTTCCTGGGCTCGGTGGAGGTGCCGTACCACCAGGGCAACGGCATCCTCTGTGCCGCCATGCAGAAGGTGAGCCCGGGGGGGGGGGGCGGTGGCGTGGCCCCCGCCTCGCCGTGCCGGCACGAGCTCCGCCCTCACACCCCCACCCCGCACCCCCAGATTGCCACCACCAGGAAGCTGACGGTGCACCTGCGCCCGCCGGCCAGCTGCGACCTGGAGATCACGCTGCAGGGCATCAAGCTCATCCTGACCGTCACCGAGTACAGCCGGGACGAGGAGGTGAGGGGCACGGGTGGGCGGGGGGGCTGGGCACCTGCCCTGCTGCGAGCTGGGCGCCCACACCTCGGCCCCCTCTTCTCTTCCAGTTTGAGCGCTGCAGCCACTTCTTCCAGATGAAGAACATCTCCTTCTGCGGGTGCCACCCCCGGAACAGCTGGTGAGACCCCCTTCTCCCACAGCCCCCCAGGCCCTCCCAGCCCCAGGGGACCCCCCCTCCCTCCCCTGCCTGGGGGAACGCGCACCCCTGCGGTGCCGCAGCAGGTCCCCCTGCCCAGTCCCCACCCCAGCACGGCTGCCCCAGCCCAGGGCCCCAGTGGGTGTCCCCTCCGCAGAGCCCCCCACGGCTGCTGGGCTGCCCCACGGTGCAGCAGTGGGGTGTCCCCCGCCTCACCCTGCCCTCCCCTGCAGCTACTTCGGGTTCATCACCAAGCACCCGGTGCTGAGCCGCTTCGCCTGCCACGTCTTCGTCTCCCAGGAATCCATGAGGCACGTCGCCGAGTGCGTCGGGTAAGATGGGGGTGGGGACGGGGGGCGGCCAGGCCGGAGCATGGAGGGACGGAGGGGATGGGGGTGCAGGGGATCTGGGTGCAGGGCGCTGGCTGTGCCGGGGCTGGGGTGCAGGGGGTTGCCATGCTGGGGTCCCAGGCCCCAGCCTCGACCCACCCCATTGTGCTCTTCCTTGCAGACGAGCGTTTCAGGAATATTACCAGGAGCACCTGGAGTACGCCTGCCCCACAGAGGACATTTATCTGGAGTAAGGGGGCAGCCACTGTGTCTCCTGCTTCCGCACCCCCCTCCAGCCCCACAGACGGCCAGAGACTCTGTCTGACCCCACAACCAGCCAGCTTGGCCCCCCTGCACATGCTCCAGCCCACGCCCCATGGACTCCCCGCACATCCTCACTGCTTCTTGGCGGGGCCAGGGGCCGCGCTGCAGCTGCAGGCCACGGGTGGGTGTCCGGGGGGCGCACCCAGCACTGCCCTGGCCCCGTGCCCTGGGGACCCCCAGCCACGGCGGTGACGCAGCTGAGCCTCGGGGCCAGGGGAGAAGCTGCCCCCCCTGCATGAGCAAAGCCATCCTGGAGGCTGCAGGAGCGGGGACCACCCGTGTCCCCCGCCAGGGATGGAGACACCGGTGGGCTGAGTGGGGTCAGGGGAGTGCGGGGGTGGGAAGTGCTTGTGGGGGCAACAACACAGCGAGGTGGGGGCACATGGGGCTGCATGGGGCTGGGGGGAAGGCTGGGGGTGGCTGGTGGGGGCACAGGGAGGTGGGGGTGATGGGTTGAGCCTCTCCAGCCATGAAGGCCCCCACGTCCACGCTGTCCCCTGCACAGGGACAGCACCGCCCGGGGGGGCTCCCCCTAGAGCTGCAGGCCCCCGGGGAAGGGCCCTGCACCCCAGTGCAGCCACCTTGGCCCCGTCCACTCCACAGCCCCAGCGCTGCAGCCCCCCGGGGAGCACGGCACAGCCCCTCCGGCCCCCTCGCCTCCGCCGGTGTCCCCTGCCCCACCGTCCCTCCACCATCTCCTCCTGCCCTGGGGGGCCGTGCCCCCACCCCCTGCCCCCGCGGGGCCGTGCCACCCATGGGGCGCAGGACCACTGCTCGGGCCGGGGGGCTCCCCACAGGGCAGGGGGTGACCCCGCTGGCCCCGTGGGAGCCCCCCTGGCCTGAATGTATTTGCCCTGCGAGAGGAAAACCCGCGGCCGGGGCAGGTGCCGGGGTCCGGCCCGAGCGTGGCACCCCGCTCCTCACTGCTGTGCCTGGTGGTTTATTTTGCTTGCCGGCCCCGTATATCCGACCAGTGCTAGTTTAGTGACTATAACTCCACTCCGCTCTGTGTACCGATATTTATCTCGTAACTCGAACAACAAGAGGAGCCCTGAGCAACTGACACTTGTACAAACCCTGGTTAAAGGTTCTCCCCTCACTGCCTTGTCATCCACTTGGTCTTTCAATAAAATATATGCTTGGTGTGACCGCGAGGCTGGGGATGCTCTGTCGGTGCTGCGGGGGCAGCTTGGCCCCCCCCCCCCAGGGCTGTTGGGATGGGGGGCTAGGGCGGGGGGGGGGGGGGTCTGTGCGCAGGTGCGGGATCGGCACTGCACCCAGGAGAGTGGGGGGCTCTGGTGTGTGCAGGGGAGGCACGTTGCAGTTAGGAGAGTGGGGGGACGTGAGCGTGCGTGTAGGCTGCGGCCAGGGCGGGTGTGGGGCATGGCTGGGTGTGCAGGGTGCACAGGGCAGGGGGGTGCGTCGTGGGGGGGGGGTGTGTACGGGAGGAGGAGGGCATGCAGGGTGCACAGGTGTGCATGGCAGGAGGAGCAGGGTGTGCACAGGTGTGCATGGGCGTGCATGTGCAGGAGGAGCAGCGCATGCAGGGTGCATGGGTGTGCATGTGCAGGAGGAGCAGGGCATGCAGGGTGCATGGGTGTGCATGTGCAGGAGGAGCAGGGCATGCAGGGTGCATGGGTGTGCATGTGCAGGAGGAGCAGGGCATGCAGGGTGCATGGGTGTGCATGTGCAGGAGGAGCAGGGTGTGCACAGGTGTGCATGTGCAGGAGGAGCAGGGTGTGCACAGGTGTGCATGTGCAGGATGCACAACTGTGTATGCAGTGCCGGAGGCGCAGGGTGCATGCAGTGCTCAGCCGGGTGCTGCGGGGGGGCACAGCTAATGTGGCACAGCCCCTCCTGCCACCCCCCACTCACCCGCTCCCTGTCGCCTCTTGCAACCCACTTCTGCTTGAGCGTTGCCACCACACTGCTGTCCCCGAGGTTTGGGGTGCAGCTTCCCAGCCTGGGGGGGCGCAGCAGTGTGGGGGCAGCGGCCATTACCCCAGAGCAGGAGGACCAGCCTGTGTGTCAGCCTGTGGCACCGCGTGGCAGAGGAGCCCCAGAGACACGTGCTGGGTCCTGGCCCGTGCCCACGGCTCTGAGGGGAGAAGGCATCGGTGGCACCGAAACGGGCAGTGCTGATGTGCACAGAGACAGGAGCATCAGGCGTGGGGACCGCTGGCCTTGGGGACAGAGTGGCACCAGGGCTGCCAGGCTCAGGAGGGATGGCTGTGGGGTACCGGGACCTCGGGGTGCGGGCACGGTATGGCTGGGCTGGCAGCGAGGCCATGGGTGACATGGGGATGGTGGGGTGGATGGACCATGGTGGGAGCCCCACCACCTCCCTGTGCCAGCTGCCGAGGCGACAGCGGCGGGGGGCTGCTGTGAGGCCCCAGATCGCCGTCCTGGGTGCCCAGCTCCACCGGCTGCGTGTGTGTGGGGTGTCTCTTGGGTGGGGGTGTGACCCCAGCCCGCAGTGTGCTCAGCTCAGGGCCGCGGGGCGTAGGACCAGCAGCGAGGTGGGGACGGGTGCTGCACTGGGGTCCCCAAACACACCCCGGTGGAGTGGGACGGGCCCTGGAGAAGGTGCCTGGGCACAAAGTCGAGGTACCCCAGCCGGGGTATCAGCTCCCTCCTGGCCCCCCACTCACCCCACAGCCCCTCAGCTGCTGCGCCAGCAGGGGACGGGGAATAACAGGCTCGTCACTGGGCGATGAATCCCCCAGGTAAGAGACGTTCACCAGGCGCCGCAGCCAGTCCTTCTGCAACAGTCGCATCTAATGAAGTGTATTCCAGTCGGTGCCAGTAACGCCACCAAGCCCAGACCCCTGCTGAGCAGCTCGAGCATGTGCCAGCGCAGAGGTGATGGTCCTGGGGGAAACTGAGGGGGTCACTGGAGTGACCATAACGCCTCCGGTGCTGGAGAGGCTGCCCAGGGTGGGGGTGCTTGGCCGAAGGTCCCCAGGACCCCGCATGCCTCTCCTGCTCTCTTCCCCTGCGCTCTTTCTCCCTTGGCCACTGGTTTTCCCCCAAGGCAACTGCATGTCCAGATTTGCCGGCAGCTGCAGCCACCGAATGAGGCCTCGTGTGCATCCGCCCCCCCCGCCTCAGCTCTTGGCATCCAGCACCCGGGACCCCAGCGCCGCGTGGCCTCAGCTGCTGTAACTGCCCTGCGCCCCCACTGCCGGCCCCACTGGGCCCCGCTCCGCTGGGGACCGTGGCACCGTGCCCCGGCCTGGGGAGAGGCACCACTGGGCGCTGGTGGCTTTGCCGGCGCCCCGGTGGGGCTGTGGCCTGGCGGATGTGTCTGTGTGGCACGGGCGGCCCGGTGCAGTCCGCGGCACCCTGCCCGGAGGCCGGGACCATCCCCAAACACAGCTGCTGCCCCCGCAGCTGGCAGCCAGACATGGGGCAGTGTGGGCAGGGATGGGCACCGGCTGCAGCTCCGCGGGGTCCTGGCAGCTCTGGTGCTGCTTCAGGAGGGGCTGCAAGAGACTCTGCCAGGGAGGAGGCAGGAACGAGCCTCCCCAAGGACACCCAGTGCTCAGCAAGAGGTGCCATGGGGACCTGCACTGGCGTCACTGCTCCCGAGAGCTGGCACAGCCCCAGCCCTGCAGCAGCACCGCTCAGGGAGACCCTTTGGCCTGGCAAGTCCCGCAGCAGCCTCGGGAACAGCTAGTGCTCCCAGCCCCTCAGCAGCCCACCCGCCCTGGGAACAGGGGGCTGGCCACGGCTCGGGGCAGGGCGCGGCGCTTGGGCTTGGCGCTGGGGAGGGACACAGGCAGAGGCGGCGAGGTCCGGTGGCCGCAGTCCCGGGGGGCGGTGGGTCCCCAGGAGTGGGGTGGGATGGGCGGGAGCCTCTGGGGCTGTAGCTGCTGGCACGCTCTCCTGCAGACCACCGTGGCTGGCTTCACCATGCTTCTTGCCAGCCCCGTGGCCATGGGTTCCCTGCACTGCAGCGGGACCCTGCCCTGAGCACATCTGTCCCACTGGGGCTCCCGCTTGGCTCCGGTCCTGTGGGGTGAGCCCCAGACACCAGGCCTGGGGCAGCGGCAGGGACAGGCCAGCACAGGAGGGGACGTTGGTCACGCAGGTCACTGCAGGGCTGGGAGCAGGAGGGTCCCCGCAGCGCTGCGTCAGCTCCAGGGCCACCCCTGCCGCAAAGCCAAGCCCAGCACGGCGGCCCCAGCAGAGCCCGGCTCCCTGCAGTGGGGTCCCAGCCCCGGGAAGCTGCCCCCCCCTCAGCCAGGGGACCCTGGCACATGGGTGATGGGTGCGGGTCCGTCCCGCACCACCCTGCGCAGACCATCAGACCTGGGGAGCAGCGAGCGGCCCCGGCCCCCTGACCCCGAGTGCAGCGGGACATCGCCCCTGCCCAGCCCCGCTCCCCGCCGCCACCCCTGCTGCTGGCTCGGGCCCGGGGGAGCGCGGGATCGCCCGCGGGCAGGGGGGCAGGCTGCCCACGGCCGGGGCACCGGGGGTGCCAGTGCCTCCCCTGTGGAGGGGCCTCGGATGGCAGCCACGGTCTGGGGGTTGCTGGAGCTGAGAGACACCACAGAACAAAGCAGAGCTTTCTTATAAATTTATTACATAATAATAATAATAATAATAATTAATAATAATAATAATATAATATAAGAAACATAGATCTCTGTGGGGTATGTGTATCACAACGTCAAGGGCGGGAGGCGAATGGCCACACCTCCATGACTCTGGAGAAGGAGAAATCTCCTCCAAAAATCCATACAAAATAAGGGTGAAGTCAAACTGACCCTGTAAAATTAAGAACAGAACAAAAACCCACAGGTGAGTCCGTCTGGATAAGAAACAAGAGAGTGTGGATGTTCGAGCCGCGCGCGCGCGCGGGTGGACGCACGCGTGTGCGCGAGGGCGGGAGCCGGTATATGCACATGCAGTGGGTGTGAGCGCGCGCCCGGGGGCGTGCGGGGGTGTCTCCGCGGGTGACACATGCATGCGGCAGTGAGGGCTGCCCACGGGCGGACAGAAAGAAAACCGCGCCGCACTTTGTCGCTGTTTGGCAGTGGTTTTGGCTGGCGAAGCTCTTCACCACCAGGAACAAAGTGCTTTGGGTTTTGTTTTCTCTTCTTTTACAGTCAGAATTACAGACAGGAGCTGATGGAGAACAGGGATTGATGACGTTAGTCTGGACAAAGGAAAAATACCAACAACTTTAAAAAAAACCCAAAACCCTTTAAAGCAAAGAAAAAAAAGTGTTTCCCTTTTTACAGAAGATAACCCAAGTCATTGAGAAGCCATGAGAATCACAGTAACCGCCGCGCGCAGCCGGTCCCGGCGCCACCGGGACGGCGCGGCCGAGGGGTGCGGCGCTCGCTGCCGGCCGCACCGCAGGCTCGTGGGGTCGGTTCCTCGCCCGCTACCGCTCTGCCTTCTCCTGGATGGCTTTTCAAAATGAAATGTCTCACTGGGTCTGGAGATGTTTGTAGCGGAGATGCCAATGCAGCCAGAATAGATACAAAGTCAGGAAAGCGCTATCTACACCTGGGGAAAATCCTCTTTGCTTCAGCTGAGAAAATAAAAGTAAAGTAGCAGCAGCTGCGTTAGCGGGGAGGGGTCACGGTTCTGCTGGGGGTGGCCATGGGACAAGACCGCTGCCCTCGGGGAACCCGGCTGCCCCGGTGAAGGCACCGCCGGGCACCGCGCCGCTGGGGCGAGTGACCTGACCCCGGCCGGGTGCTGCAGGTGCTGGGGGAGCGCGGGACGTGGAGGCCCCGGGAGCCGGTGGGACCACGAAGCACAGGCCAGCGGGGTGCGTGGGATGGGGCCACCCAGTGCCCTCGCTGCCGCCCCAGCTGGGTGGGCTCGGGAGGCGCAGACGGGCACAGGGTGGGAGCGGGCTGCCTGCGGCTGGGGAGGAACAAGCAAGTTAGCTGAAGGGGCCTCGGCACCACCCCACGGCTGCTCCCGGCACAGAACCACCCGCGGCGCCCCAGGTGCCGCCCCGACGCGAAGCACGTTCGCCCGGTGGCCCTGGTGCTGCCTGGGGACGGTGCTGTCTCCAAAGCCCCGAGCCCACGCTCGTGCGGCTCTGCCGCGCGCGTGTGTCTGTGGGGGGTGCGGGGGGACAGGGAGGGCGCAGCTCAGGGAGGGAGGGCGATGAGGAGGAGGAAGGTGGGGCAGGGGAGCAGGTTTGCGGCAGACCCGGGCAGCCCCTGGGATGGGGCGATGGCGCAGCAGCGTGGTTGGAAGTCGCCTTCTTTCGTGTTACGCCTGACTGGGACGAGCCGTGGTGTCCCTGGGAGCGACGGCCGTGGATGCCGTCCCGCGGGAGGGATCACGCAGTGTTTGCCAACACAGGTACGGCTGCAGCTGCTTCGTGGTGGAAGCTGGGGTGCACGGCAAGGCGGCGCGGCCGCCGGCTCCGCCAGGGCAGAGCGGTGCATCCACCATTTCCAGCCCTCACAAGAGGATCGGGGGCAGTGGGGGGGAATTCTGGGGGGGAGGAGGAGGGCTCCTCAGAAATGGCAAGAAGGCGTCCAGCTTTCCTGGTCCCAGACCGAACTTTCTGCAGAAAAGTTGCGCTCTGCAGACTTCTGGCCTCTTGCGGCAAGAGGCGGGTGCAGGCGGGTCTCTCTCAGTTGCCCCAGAAACAGCTGCAGAAGGGGCAGAGACCCTGGGTTCGCCCGGCGTCACCCCGCCGAGCAGCCTGCACTCAGGCTAACACACTGTCACACTTCCACCAGCAGCGCCCGCCGGCCGCCCCGAGGGGCTCGGCGGGGCTGGAGGGAGGGCTGTGCCGAGGGGCCGCGGCAGCTCCGCGGGGGGCAGCGCCCAGCAGAGCCGCCCACCACCCTGAGGGGAGACGGGGCAGCTCTGCCGGCCGCGGGCCGTGGGGCTGCGCTGGGGCACGAGGACCACCGGGGTCTCCAAGGGCCACCGGGTTCTCCGAGGGCTGCCGGGGTCTGCGTTAACTGCGGGTGAGGCGGGGAAGGAGCCAGCAGTGAGATGGGAATGAAGCACAGCAGGGGAAGAAGTGAAAGGGGCAGCGGTGGGCCGAGCTGGCAGGGCCGGGGCGTGCGGAGGGGCTGCGGACAGCTGGCGGCTCCAAGCGGGGCGGGGGGCTGCGCAGCTGGGGACAAGCCATCAGCAGTGCAGAGGCTCGGCCAAGCCGCAGCATGCGGACACCCAGCGTAATGCGGCGGATGCTGCTCTGCGGGGCCGCCCGTGCCCGCCATGCCCACAGCAGCAGGACCGGCCCCAGGGGACCCAGGGGACGGAGCCCGAGCGGGGACAGCCAGGGGTCTGCAAGCATGTGGCAGCAGGGGCCAAAGCCAGCCAGCCAGCCAGCGGGGACAGGTCCCCCGTGGCACAATGCGGGCTGCAAACGAGCATTTCCACATCAGCGGGAGCCTCCAGACCAGCCTTGTAAAAGCAGCGTGAGGGACAAACATCCAAATTCCTGGGAAATCCTGATGCTCTACGGTTTGGGGAAGAGGCTGTGCGACACTGACCCGGGGACGTGCCCGTGTCCGTGTGTGCAGTGGGGCCTCCTTGGGGGGGGCTGCGTGGAGCAGACCTGGCACGCAGCGTCCCCACAGGGATGCAGAGGAGCTGCGTGATCGCCGACCTCCCGGGACGCGCCAGTGCTGCTTCACCAGGCACGGATCTGGAGCCGCAGCACCAGCCTGGAAAGCCAAGCTCCGGCCAAAGGGGCGAGACAAGCTCCAGTCGCAGGGGACCAGTGGCAAGTTTGGTTCGTGGCCGGGTGCCTGTGAGCACCGTGGGTGCGGGCACTGCAAAGCACGTGGGAGGTGGCGGAGGGACGAGGTGGGGGAACGGCTGGAGCTCGGGGGCTCTGGAAGGCGGAGGAGGGAGTGAGCGCAGGGCCGGGGGTTGTGAGAGCAGCGGCGGCAGCGGCTGTGCTGGCAGGCAAGGCACAACCGTGCCGGTGCCACAGGGCGGCTCTGGTGCGGGACCATCCCCGCCTGTGCAGGTGCGTGCCAGCAAGCCCTTGCGACCGGAGGGTGCCAAGCAATGCCTGTGCAGGTGAAGGAGCTGGAGCCGGGGCAACGGAGGGCAGAGGGGTGCTGAGCCGGGGCGCAGGGCGATGGGTGGCTGTGTGCGCCTGCACATGCTGCTGACGGCGGCCGAGGCGTGCAGGGGCCGGTAGGATGGATTCGAGGGGTGAAGGCGGGAGGGCGCGTGGTGAGGGGGTCCAGCGGGGCAAATGCAGAGGGGCAGGGTGCACGGCGGCGGAGGGGTGATGGCCAGGCTGCGACCGTGGGGCAGGAGGGCGGAAGGGGCAGGACCCGGTAGCGGTGTCCCGCTCCAGGTCACGCAGGACAGCGGCAGCGTTGGCACAGATGGGGCTGGGGGACGCCTGATGGGGTGCGATGGCACACCTGGTAAAGCAGGCGGTGGGTTTGGGCAGACGCCATGGCTGCTATCGCGATTCAGGCGCCTCTTGGCTCACCAGGTTATGGGGCGTGAGGCCCGGGGTACCCTGGGGTGCGGAGTGCAGGCTGTTTGCCCACAGGTCCTGCTGAAACCCCTCGCGCCATCCCCGGGCGCCTGCCCCGGCTGGGAGCAGTGGGATGGTGCCCGGGGAGGGGGAGAGGTTGCAAATCCCCAGGGCCCAGCGGCTTCTGGAGAGCTCTGGATGGAGCCGCTTGGGCACGTGCCCAGCAAGAGCTCAGGGAAAAGGGGACGGCACCACGGTGCGTCAGGATCCGTCCCGGGGAGGGCCTGGTGCGCCGGCGCAGGTCAGGATCCGTCCCGGGGAGGGCCTGGTGCGCCGGAGGGGCTGCCATCCCTGCCCCGGGCCTGGGCCTTTTCCCTGGCTGAAGGTTGTAAAGGTTCGGAGATGTGTGAGGGTCAGAAGGAACCTCCTTGTCCTTCCCTCTAGCACCAGAAGAGTTAATGCCTTCGTGGGGTACTCAGCTTTTTGGGAACACCGGTCACCAAGCCATCCCCTCCCGGGCTGGCTGAGCTCGCCCCGGGCACCACGCTGGGGGACAGGGACGCCACCTCCTCCAGCGCTGGCGCTGGCCTGGGTCGCTCTGGCTCCCCTGAAGCCGTTGGGCAACGGAGCAGCTCCCGCCGAGCCCTGCCACCCCCGTGCCCGTGCCGCCGCGGCACCGCCAGCCCCTGGGCTCCCCAGCGGCGAGGTGGGAGCCAGCCCGGCCGCTGGACCCGCACGCCAGCCTCCTCCTGCTCCCAACGGCCGCTCCGGAGGAGCAGCCGCGCTGGGACCCTCGCGCCGGGCCGGCGGCACCCGCGCAGGGCCGTGCCGGTGGCGGCGCGGTGCGAGCGCTGGGTGTGACGGTGGCGATTGCTCCCCGGGAGCGGAGGCGGGAGGGGGACCTGATGCCGCGGGGCCGGCACCTGCCAGAGGCGCCGGGTTCTGCGGGGTGGTGGAAGCGCCAGCTCCGTGCGTCTCTGCCTGACGGGGGGTGGAAGACTCGGTGTGTCCCAAAAACCAAGTTTTGTTTTGTGTTTCTAAATCTTTAAAATCCAGAGTGTCTGAAAGGAGCTGTTGGGGGTTTTTTGTGTTTTTTTTTTTTAAAAAGACTTTAACATTCATTCAGTCAGTCGCTAAAAACTCCCATGAGCCATGGGCGTCCCAGGGGAGGGGTGCAGGCACCGCCTCGCCAGCATCTCAACAAGTCTAGAGATATATAGATTTAGTAAAATTATAACAAAATCAGGTGGCTATAGCTATAGATATAGATATATAGATATTCTCTCTTTTCAAATATATAGCTGATTAAAAAGATGCAAAATAAGGATGACTAGGACGGAGTGGGAATCCTGTAGTTCAATATCATCTCTTGTAGATCATCAGCTGCTCTCTATATAAATGCACGGAGATTAAATATTATCCATCAACGTGTCCCCCTTGGAAACAAGACCCCAAACCAAGAGGAAATAAAACATCGCCCTCCCTCCCCCCACCCCCATTGAACGTTGGCAAAGCGTTTTCTGCTGGATTCCCCACCAGCCTCCCTCCGACATCCCCAAACATGCTTCTATCCATGCGGTTTCAGTCCCTCTCTCACCAGGGCACCCGAGGGCGACAGGCAGAGCAGCAGCACAGAGTCCAGGGCTAGTCTCTAGCACGGGGATCGCTCTTCTGGCTTGCACGGCAAGGCTGGCTGCTCCCTGGGGCGGCTCTGCGTGGGGGGGAGCAGGTCTGGGCGTCGCTGCAGGCGTCCACCCAGCCACCGCGCTGGGGCTGCCCTTCCGCGGAGACCTCTGCGCGCTGGAGCCCTTTCCCTCCGAGCGCCGGCGGGACGACCCGGCTCGGCCGGCCGCCTCCGACCCCGGTGGCGACAGCCCGCGCGGGGCCGCGGCCACCACCGCAGCTGCGGTGCTCCCTGCCTGCTCTACCCAACGCGGGCTGAGCGCCGGCGCCGGTGCCGGCCCCGCCTGCCTCCTGCAGCAGCCCCTGCCCTGCCGTGCTCCCACCGCGCCGGCCGGCCGGGAGCAGCTCGAGGTCTCCACGCCGCCGGCCGCCCCGACCTGCCCGAGGTATGGCCGGCGGCGCGCGCCCAGCCCGCTCACCTCCCTGCCGCGCTCCGGCCGGCGCCTCCCTGCCTGTCACACCTGGGCAGCGCGGCCGGCGCTTGGCCGGCAGCAGAAGCCCTCTCCCTAGCTGGGGCTCGGCCCCTCACTGCACCGCTGGCCCTGCCTCACGCCCCACCCCAACCAGGTGTTGCCCTTCGACCACGGGGAGCCCGGGCTCGGCAGCACGTGGTGCCTCGGCCCCTCCGGCCACCAGCGACGCCCCTGGGGAAGAGCACATCAAGCGATATACAGGCCAGACTCTCTGGGAGGAACAGAAACGAGGATGTATTTCATGCAACATTCCTTGTCCCGAAGGCGTCGCGGGGCTGGCGGGGCCGAGCGGGGATCTGCGTGTGCGAGGCACGCCGGGGCGGTGTGGGAGCGGGCGGGAGCCCCTCGGCTCCGCGCCCTTCAGTGCAGTGCTCAGAGTAGAAAGAGAATCAAAGTGGGTTTTATTAGTCTAGTAGAAATGCCCCCCTCCCCCCCCCCCCGGTGGCTCTGGAAGAGGCCAGCGCTGCCTGGGATGGTCAGCTGTCTACCAGCTGCTTGAGTGCCCGCTCAATGTTCATCCGGTGCCCGACCCGGGTCACCCCCAACTCCACAAAGTCCTCCTTGGTGAGGGCGGGCAGGTGCGTGCCCTCTATTTCATGGTCCTCAAACTTGTCTCGGTGCTCCACCAAATTGATGCTTTCCAGCCAGTCCCCGACGTCGTACTTGTTCCACAGGTGGAGGGGTTTCTGCATGAAGGGCCGAGGTGGGTGGAGGGTGTGCAGGGGCGGCCCTGGAGAGGGGGACGGGGATGGGGAGCGGCTCCGGGCGCTCACGCTCCTCACCACAAAGCGCACCTCCTTGGGCTCGTGTGGGATGGAGAGGCTGGAAGATTTGAGGATGGTGGGAGGGGTCAGACCGTAGGGCCGGACGGTGCTGAGGGGCTCTGTCCGATCCAGAGCCGGCTTCACGGGGCTGGGGGTACGTCGGGTTACGGGGTAGCGACTGCCAGGTCGGACTGTGTAGGTGGTCCCGGAGCTCCGCTGGGAAATGGTGCTGAGTTCTCCTAAACTACTGAAAAGTCTGCAGAAAGAACGGTACAGCGAGAGAGAGAGGAGAGAGAGCAGAGGGCAGGGGTGAGGCGGAGGTCCCCAGACACAGGAGAACACACACAATATACATGGGGGCGGGGGGCCGCTGGAGGGCTGGGCCAGCCTGAGACAGGAGGGGGCTCTGCAGCACTCGGGGGACACGGCTCGGAGCACTTCAGCCAAGACTTTTTTCTTGCAAGCCCTGCCAGGGCTGCTCCAGAGGAGGTAGAAGAAGTTCGAGCAAGTATCTCCAGTCCGGTTCCCAGCCAAGCCTACCCTAGCTGCCACGGCTCTGAAGCCCACCGAGACCTACCAGGGAGGAAGGCGGCCCTGCAGCCGCACAAAGACTTGCTGCAGCTGGAGACCCTGCACCTCGCCCTGCCTTGGCTGGTCAGCAGAAGCTGCGGCAGAGCTGCACTGAAGCCCACCGGCCCCACCACTCCCCCCACCTCCCCTCGCTAACCGCGCTGCCGTCGGCACGCTCTTGGGTCCCGCCACGGGCTCGGAGCGCACCAGTGCTCCCGAGCACATCGGCCAGATCCTGGGGCAAGTGGGAACCTTTGGGCATGTCTCCAGAGAGCGGTGTGGGGACGGGAGGACCGTCATGCCACCCCAAGGATGGCGGCAGCAGGGTCTGGGCGTCACCCGACGGGGGTCAGCTCGTTAGTGCGGGACGAGGCAGCCCAGAGGCGTCGGACTCCTCTCCCCCTTGCACTACGCCATGTCCGCCTCCCCGGCCTGCACGCGGCGTGGCGGTGGGCGCAGGCCGTGGAGCGGGGCAGGGGGCAGCCCCTCCTGCAGCACTTGGCTCTACCCGCTCCCCAGAGAGCCCCTGATGGGGGAGAAGCCCCGCTGCACGCACGCCTGCCTTCTGCCCTCGCCTCCTGCCTTTATCGCCTCCCCTGGCATCAACAAGTACTCTGGGTGCGCAGAAAGAAATGGATCTACAACCCAACAGGGCAAGGTCATGGAGGATGAGTCCTCTGAGCGCCTCGGCCTGGGAGGCCTCGGGAAGGCATGCTGCTGTCTCTGTTCACGCCCTGCTCGGGGGCCTCCTTCCACAAGCACCCACTGCTGACTGCGGCTGGGGAGGGGGCTCTGAGCAGGAGGGGCTCCTGCATGGCCTTTCTGTCCTGGCAACGGAAGCGAACGCAGCACCCTGAACCCACCTCAGGGATTTGGTCGCTGCTCCGCGGTAGCCTCTGACTGAGGCTGGCATGGTCTCAGCTCCGAGGAGGGCTCTCAGCAGGGCCCCGTGTCCCACGACAGCCTGGGGGCCGGGATGCTCCGCGGCGCAAGTGCTGCAGCCCTGACCGAGCGAGAGTGGGGAGGAAGGGTCCCGCGCTTCGGGGCTGCGCCGCCCTGGGCCAAGAGGCACGGCATTACCGCGTCGGAGTCGATTATCTCTTTGCTAAACAGTCCATGCGGACTCCTTTGGGTCAAGCAGCGTCAGTTTGCTTGCCCTCTGAACCAACCGATAAAACGCAACAGAACTGCAGCCTCCTGGCGCCTGGATGTGACCTCGGTTAACGAACAAGCAGTCCTCTGGGCCATCTGCCCGGCGCGGCGCAGCCCCTCTGCTTCCCTGCCACCCTCCAAGCTCTGCCCTCCCACCTCAGGTCCCTCCTGGAACAGACGGACACTGGAAGCCTGCTGCCGGCCACAGGAGTCCAAGGGCTACAGTTAACGCCTACACCCGATGTCACTAACGCACACACCACGCTTCTGGGAGGTTAATAAGCACTAACGATTTCTTAAGAGAGGTGACTCCGAGAGGATTAGCTGAACACGAATAGGAAGGCCCGTTCATAGTCTGCGGGCTTAGGCACATTTGCTCTTATTTTCCTGCCACCTTGGCACAGAAAGCAAGGGGGTCATAAAGAAGCATGACGATGAATCACATTTGGGAAGCTCCGTCAATACAGAAGACCTGAATGACCTTGCGGGCTGCGGCACACGAAACAGAACAAAAAGTGACAGTACAAAATACGGCGTCCTGCTCAGAGGGCTGGCAAAGGATCTCTGCTCTCTGCTGGAAGCGATGAAGGGAGACAAAGTTCTGGGTCTACTGACAGATCCCAGGAGGGGGGTGACTGGGAGGCACTGGCCATGGAAAGGCAAAGGAAACGCTGCAAGATCTAAGGTATTTCTCGCAGAGATACGGATGCATTCACGTCGCCAGAGGAGACACCACTACGCTCTCACCTGACATTCTGAGCGCAGCTCTGGCCACTTGTGTTCAAGAAAGGTAAACGCAAACAGGAACGGCTGCAGGCACAGCAGGCGGCGTGCCAAAGGCTTGTTTAACCTGCCCGAGGTGGGGCAGAGGGGGAAACTGCTGTCAGAGTCTGTGAAAGGAGAAGAGCTGGAGGGTACCGAGACCTGCAGCGGCCCCGTGCAAGCGCACCCCTCGCCGAAGTGGTGGATGCCCGCTGGCTGTCCGGCAGCACAGGCCTCACCATCGGTGGAGATGTGGGTCCCACACGGACCCACACCATGCGGCAGGCGGTGCTGCCGGGCCTCCCTGGCTCTCACAAGTTTCCTTTTTGCTCGGTGGCTTACAGGGCCTGGGAAACTGGCTATTCCTGCTCTTGAGGAACGGGATTGCTGGAACCACGCGTGAAAAGTCAGCTGTCTGCCCAAGCTTCCAGGCTGGCGTGTCCTTGCGATGGCCAGACAGTGGTGCCATGGCAGACCTTTCCGGGCACGGCTGGTCGGCAGATGCACTCTGCAGGTCTGTTCTCTGCAGAGCACCGGCTTGGTCAGCGCAATGCACTGCTGGCAACACGCTGCTGGCTTTGAACACCTTCAGCAGCGCTGTCCTGCCAACTGCGCGGTCCTGTCCAGCTCGGGAAGCGGACTTCTCTACGGGCCATCAGTCCAGCTACTTGGTCACAGGCACTTCACGCTGCCCTGAAGCCAGGTAAGTTTTTCCGGAGGTGATCATTCACAAGTGGCACCCCGGCACAGTATCCCTTCAGGGACTTGCACACCATGCACAGCAACACCATCTGCTCAGAGGGGTTTTTCCCTGCATCACTGCTCCTCTTCGTTGCAGCATCGTGTTGGCATATCGTGTGTTTTGCCAGGGGAATACACACTGACAGAGATGTGTACCAGCCTGCTGCAGCCAGGCTGAGGCTGAGTGCTGCTAGTTTTAGGAGGCTGCTATTGAGGACTTCAGCTTTGCCAGGTTTCATGAGCACTACAGCATTGTCCACTTCTCCTTTAGGCAACAGCAAGTCAGCGTAACTGGGGAGCTTAATAAGAAATGCTTCGCCTTCCATTTCTGGTGGTGCTCCGGCGGGGCGCTGGAAGAGCAGCAGCCCAGAGATGGTGGGATTGCTGGTGGCCACAGGTTTCTCTGTGACTCGGGAGGTGGCAGCTCTAATCACTGTTACAAGGCTGCCTTCAAGCTTGTCTCCTCTGAACACGTGAAATCCAGGCTGCGGCAGCTCTCCGCCCCGTCCCGCAGAGCTCCGCGGCGGCAGTCTGTCAGCACCAGCAGTAGCCATAGATCGGGTGCCTCGATTGCTTCTCCAGTGTAGCCGGCACAAGTCGTCTTTTGAGATGCAGAAGACAGGGCCTGATTCGCAGACCACAGCACGTGCGTGGAACTGACTGGAATCAGCAAAGAGGGAGAGCAGGCCTCGTGGGAAGCAGTCCCACAAGAAAAAACCCACCAGCTTGATGAGAAAGGAGGTTCTAACCAAAGGAAGGATTATGCATTTGTAGGACAGCTAATTAAGCCTTCTGAGACTACTTTTACTGAAGGCATTAAAAAGCAGATTTTTTGAATGAGTCACTAATGGATGAGGATTCTTCCTTTGAACTCGGTCTCAGTCCAAATTTCTTCAGGAGCAACAAAGGCGAGGACAGATTCAGCAGCAGAGGTAACGCACTTCTCATCACTCCACAGAGGAATGCTTCGCTTTTGCTCAGCCAGTCTTTCGTGTTGCTGCTTTCGGCTTCCAGGTATTTTCATACCGGCCTTCAAAACCGTCGCCATTGCTTTTCATTAGCACTGCACGAAGGACTCGCCTCCCGTGACGAACAACCTTGACGAGCGAGACACGAGGCTGCTCTGGTGATTCTCCATCGGTGCTCGGTGCACCCAAAGGCTCTGGTGTCGGGCTCGGCGCTACCTGTGACCACGGCCAGGCTGTGCTTTAGGGCCAGGGTGGGAGACTAACCCTCTCGCTCTTTGAAATGCAGACGGACACACTGAGGCTTCCTGCCTAGGGTGGTGCGTGCCCAGGTGACACGGCACCTCTACAGTTCCCATTTCGAAAGGATTTTGTCTTCCGGAATTGTGTCATGAGAACCGTCCCTGAAAGGGGGGGACGAAGGCGAGGAGTACAGGAAGGACGGGAAGTCTCTCTGGGTAGCCCCCAAAACAAAATACAAAGCGCTTGGGCTACGTGTCACCAAACAAACAGCCAAACAGGACATAAACTCACTGGCACGAGCCGGAGGCTCTCACAAGCTGCTTTGCAAGTGAGGACGGTGTCGGGGAAAGCGGCACTTCCCACCCGCTGCCTGCGCCCCAGCTCCTGCTGACGACTCCGTCCGCGTGAGTTTTCTTTTGGCGGCTGGCAGGAGGAGGGGTACGGGCCTGCTTCACAAGCTGGAAGGAGATACGCTTCTTCACAGAACCTTGAGGCAGTCCCTCGTCACGAAGGAGCCAGGAAAGCCCTTCTCTCCCCGGCGCCGGCTGCTGCGGCCGGGCAGCGAGGCCCCGGCGCGAGGCAGCGCTGCAGCCACCCCGCGCGGCACCGGCGGCCGACAGGGCCGCGTTACTGCGAGATCGATGAGCCGCCCTCAGGGACCGTTTGCCAGCCCGCTGCTCTTCCTTAACTACTGCATTTCAGCAAGAAATTTGTGCCTGGCTCTCAGCAAAAGAATCCAAAGAGAGGATAAGCTTGTCCCCATAAAGAAAGCCCACAGGGAAGAGGGTGCCCAACAGTGCGTGAGGCTTATCTGAAGAACTACTGAGAACAAGGGTTTTTTACTGAAGGCGATCTGATTTCCTGCCATCATTTTTCTTGGGACTCTCCTAGTGCAGCCAGCACTTTCATTAGGGAAGACAAATCTGGCACTTACGAATTCTCCTCTTTCACAGTACACAAAGGGATGCTGAGAAGGAACACCTGCAAAACCGATACAACCGAGCGGGTTAATTGTACCCAAAGTACCGCCCCTCCTGAAGGCAATGCAGTAACTCCACCAGCATCCGGAGGGCCTGACGATGCTGAAGAAGCACCTGAAGAGTTCCTTTTCAGATGAACACAAGGATGAGCGAACCAGGAGAGAATGGTTAAATTTTGCAACTCTAAGGGCTGCTACACTTCTGTATGGAGTCTCCTGAGCAGAAATAAATGCAGAAGCTATGGGCAATGCTTATGCATGAAATTCTACAAACTGGGCAGCTTGATCCTATGGGTCAGGGTCTGCAAAGATCGCTTACCTCAGGCACAGCTCTCGTGTTCTTGGCACACGTCGGACTTACAATGCACAGACAGCTCAGCAGTGTTGAACGTGCGCTACTGGTCTAATGTTTCCCGAAAGAGCTCTCACAGGGGTCAGAGACTTTATGAAGGGGCACAGCAACTGCACTGTGCAAGAGCAATAAAGCTGATGTTTTCCAAAAGCAACTGAGGTACTACACAAGCACAGTATAATCAACTTGTACCTCCACGCATGAAACAGCTCCGCGGCGACGGCGGCGCAGCAGTTCAGACCAGCGTGCCGCCTGCCTGGGAATCTCGGGTAAACGTCTCGGATCTTCGCATTCTGCCCCTATGACCTTTCCATTGGAAAGGTACGTATTTTGGGGAGAACCCAGAAGTAGGTGATGTCTGTACCCCTTTTCTGAGAAGGATGGCTCCTTCGGACCGGACTGCAGGTCTGTTCCCTTCAGGAAGGTGGCCAGTAAGAGTGCCAAAAGAGATCAAGAGGCTAACCTGTTAATCTGGTTTTTGGGAAAACAGCCCGTACGGCACCAGGCTGGAAAGCCTTCCAGACACCCTGTGGGGTGGTGGGTAAGACGAGCCATGAGGCACTTGGGAGAAGGAGGCTAACAGGGGTATCTGCAGGGACTTCACCTTGCGCTGGCTCTCCAGCAAAGCTGGACCTCGCCAGTGCCAGGGCTCAGCTCCCTCGGCCATCAACAGAGGAAGCTCAGCATCCAGAATTCAATCCCTCTTCTTCTCCTTCCTACTGCGTTGTTATGGCAACCAACATGCTTAGTCTAAGCTTAATATTTGGCAAGTGACAGCCCACTCTTGATGCCTGTCTTGGCTTGCGGCCACTGCCCAGGTGCTCAGCAAAGCAGTCGCCGTAACACCACAGGATCTCCTGCCTCCGAGGAGGGGGACCCAGGGAACGACCGGCTGGCCAGCCTCACACCAATCCCCGGGAAGATAATGGAGCAAATCATCCTGGAAACCATTTCCAAACACTGCGGACAAGAAGTGGCTGGGAGAAGACAGCATGGCGTTACGAAGGGGACGTCATGCCTGACCCACCCGGCAGCCTTCTGTGACCAAATGACTAGGCTGGCGGCTGAGGGGTGAGCAATGGCTTTTGTTTATCTCGACTTCGGAAGGCTTTCAGAAGTGTCCCCCATTGCATCCTCACTGACAAACTGGTGAAGCATGCACAGGACAAGTGGAAGGTTGATTGGGACCTGGCTGAACTGCTGCGGCCGGCAGCACGAAGTCAGCCGGAGGCTGGCGACTTGCGGTGTACACAACTCCCCAGGTTGGTATTGGGGCCAATACCTCATCATGCCTTCATTAATTAGCTGGATGGTGGGGCAGAGAGTGTCATCAGCAAGTGTGCAGGTGACACAACGTGGCGGAGCGGCCGATCACCAACCGGGTGTGCTGCCCCTCAGAGCGTCCCCGACTGACTGGAGGAACCGGCCAAGAGCATCTCATTGAGTTCAGCAAAGGGAAATGCAAAGTCCTGCACCTGAGAAGGTGGGACCAACCCCACCCACCGGTATGTGGTGGGGGCTGACCACCTGTAAAGCAGCTTTGCAGAGTCGGAGCTGCGGGTCCAAGACACCAAGCTGAACGTGAGCCGGCAACGTGCCCCCGCAGTAAAAAAGGCTGTCGGTGTCCTGGCCTGCATTAGGGACAGCGCTGCCAGGTCAAAGGAGGTGATCCTTCCTCTCTGCCCAGCACTGATGAGCACACCTGGAGTACTCTGTCCAGTACTGGGCTCCCCAGTACAAGAGAAACAGGGACTTACTGGAGAGAGTCCAGTGAAGGGTCACAAAGATGATTAAGGTGTTGCAGCATCTGCCACACGAGCAGAGACTGAGAGAGCTGGGACTGTTCAGCCTGGAGAAGAGAAGATTCAAGGGCACCTCATCAGTGTGTATAAAAACCTGACGGGGGGAGCACAGAAGGTGAAGCCAGACTCTTCTCAGCGGTGCCCGTGACAGGACAAGAGGCAACGGGCACAGACTGAATCAGGAAATTCCATCTGAACGTAGGAAATCCCTTGTTCACTGTGAGGGTGACCGAGCGCCGGCACAGGTTGCCCAGAGAGGTGGTGGAGTCCCCACCCATGGAGGTATTAAAAGCCTGACTGGACAATGTCCTGGGCACGCCGGACTAGGTGGCCCTGCTTGATCGGGGGGAGGACCAGATGATCTCCAGAGGTCCTTCCAACCTCAACCATTCTGTGAGTCTGCGAATTCAGACTGTGGGGGACCAGCACAGACCTGCCAGCAGCCGAGGCAAGCAAGCAGTGATTTGCGTAAGCCCATTATGACGGGTCATTCCTTTTAGCTGGAGCTGCCCAGTGGCTGAGCTTTATGCAGAGGATGCTTGAGCTGATAGAGCTTCCTGTGGACCTTCCTCCAGACCTTTCAGCAAATGCCCTCAACCTTCTCCGGCGCGCGTGCAGCAAGCAAACAGCAACATGTTCCTGCAGCACCACCAATGCCCGGCTTTCCCTGCCAGCTCCCACCATTTCAGTGTCAGCTTTCCCTCCTCGCTGCCTATGGTGCGGAGAACACTGGAGGCATCAGGAACATCGCCAGCATCAGATGGCCACAGTTCACGGGGCTGCGCTCTCTGGCTGCAGAATTTAGCTTTTGCCCTCAGCTGCCCATCTCTTTACATTTATTAACACTGAACTTTCTCTGCTATCATGCAGGTCACTCATTTAGCTTGGCTAATTTCCCTCTAGCTCTTCGCTGTCTCTCCGAGTTCAACGTCACCTGAAACGTCATGTTTTCTGAAAATCATGAATTCTCATTAATCACGGTGGTTTTCATACAACTAAGAAATCTGTTAAATGAAATGGGACCCTACTACAAAATGCCCGACTGTCGGCTATTAACCTTTTCCACCATGAGAACTGACAAGCTACTTCTACTCTTCACTGCTGGTATTTTTAATCTGTAAAACACATCCAGACCAAAGTCTTACTTCTTGCTCTGAAAGAACTCCTCAGTATTACCAGTCCCTCTCCTGTGCCTCTGATGCCCAGCTCCTGAACCACAGTCTGGAACAAGGACGGCTCTCTCTGCTCCTGGGACGGGGCCGCTGGCAGGAGAGCACAAGCTTGCCTGCCCAAGAGCGGCCTTCCTGAGGCGCATCGAGTGTGGAACAAACACGGCTCCCTCGAGCCACGCGTCCTCAGAGCCAGAGCACGCTGCGGTCAGCTCAAGTCTCACCGCGGCGTCTAACCGCTGATAAGACGACAAACCACGAACAATGCGCTTGCAGCTTTCTGTCCGGCAAGGGGAAGGCACAGCATCCCTCAGGCATCGCTGGAGGTGCTCAGCCACCATGCAGGCAGCACACCAAGACTTCAGTCCCCAGGTGAGGGCAGACGTGCCAACACCGATGAAGTGGAAGATAACAGTGAAACAGTCTACAGCGGACAAACCTCCCTGCCTGAAGGCATGGGTACCGCTGGCACACCTCTGCCCGGGGGGCTAGGTACAGCCAGGGTCTCCAGCATCCACGTCACACCGCGCTACGACGCAAACCTTTTCTTTTTGCAGAAAAAGGAAGGGAGAGATTTTAGTTTCTACATCTAAGAAGTGAAGTTCTAGATTTCCTCAGTCTGCTGGGGATCTGCCTTCCTTCTGCTTATTTCAAGAGCAGACAAGGGAAGAAGTCCTAGAACTAGCACAGACTCAGCATCTTCCCTGACACTGGGGATGAGAAAGAGATGGAAAAGCTGATTCCTACAGGTTAAGCAGCAAGTGGTGAACACGTAGCAACCAAGGGTGTGAATCAGGCCAGCTCTACGCTGCTATTCGGACGTTTAGCAAGAGACCCTCATTTAACAATGCAAGTTTTTAATAGACCCTAATGCCAGATCATGTAGGACCAGCAAAGTTTGTAGATCACACTTGGGTCCTGCAGTGAAGCCCCATGAGCTCACGAGCTACAGAGCAGCTGTAGACAACCACTTTTAAAAAACAGAGTAACATCTGAAGTGAAGCCGTGGCTTCCTACACGCCGCAACACGGGGCGGAAACTCCTGAACTGCTGCTGGGCTGAGCTGCTACGGCTGGACCGCACTGGCCGTGCCAGGCCGGCGTTCTGGCTGGGGTGGGTGCTGGAAGCAGCCGGGTGCGTTACAGTCGGCCCTCAGGAGAGCCACGACCCACCACAGCAGATCCCGGCAGCACAGGTCGAACCCTGGACTGGCACAGCCGGCTCAGCTGGCCTGGCACGCTGCAGGCGATGATCAGGAAGGGACTTGTCCGCGGTCAGGGAACACCATCACGCACAGAAAACACCAGCTGTGAAACACACAGTCTGGCGGGGACAGGAAAATGGATAAATCTGTGGAAGCCAAAGGCAAGCAGACATGAACGGTAAATAAGGCAGAGGTGTTAGGCTGGAGGATGATGCGGACCCGACTGATGCAACAGGGGAAGACCCGTCCGTTCCAGCTCTGGATGCCTTCAAAGCACAGCGGTCAGCTCTGGGTGCACTTCTGGGAAATGCCTGAAGAGAGGAACAGTGGGGCCTGAAGCTCTTCCCACCTGAGCAGCATCTCAGGCGGACCTGGCGGAAGCTGCGCTAGGTTTAACGAATGATTTTCTGGATTCTTGTCTAATGGCTTTAAGCAGAGTATGAAAATCCACTCCAGAAAGCCATGGCAGTTGTCAGCGTTTTATGTCATTACGGGAGGACAAGGCTGAAGATCTAAGCAATGGGATGGCATCAGTGATGAACCCGTTGCTTCTACTACTATTCATTTACCACCTCGTAACAACTAACAGTTTTTCTCTTCTTCACTCTATATAAATTCCCCTGGGTGTGAACAGGGCCCCTGCAGGTGTGGCGCTGATGGAAGAAGAGCCAAGAACTTGTGACTTTTCCTTGAGCTGACGCGGGGAAGCAGTGCGGGGGGACGACAAGATGGGGAACCCTGGCTGGCGCCTGGAAACTGGAAGGACGAAGCCGCTGCTCTGAGGCTCTGGGTTTTGTTGCAGCGCAAGGTGCAACCGAAGACCAAGTCCTGAACTGGCACGATGCTGAAAGGATGGCATTCACCTACGAACTGTCCCCTGCCCCGGTCCTTCTGCGAACGCAGTGCCTTTCTTACGGAGAGATCCTGCATCAGCCTGTCACGGCCAGATGAGCGCAAATTCCACTTTTGCTGAGTTTATTTTTTTTTGCTCTCCCAAACTGTGTATAAGACATTATCCTGACAAAATATAGAGGATGGATTTGGGAAAAAGCCAGCCATAAAAACCCTGGCGGTATATTCCCTTTTGTGGCTTCTCAATGTAATGCCTCCTTCCTGTTTCAAAACTGCCTCTTTCTCCTCTCCCTTCGTAATTTCCCTCTCCTCTCTGATCACACTTCTGCAGCCAGAACAGCAGCCGTTCTTGCTGTTCACTGTTACAGCATTTTCCCCTGGCCTCAGAAGACTAACTGACCTTCCTAGCTCACCACACAGTCCTACAAACTTCAGCAGGACCTGGCTTTAGCGTCAGAACAGCCTGTCCTATCTTCTCCTGAGCTCCTGGCTCCAGTCACAGGCGTCTGACCTGGAGCAGAGTGCCTCTGTGCTCAGCAGCCTCTGCTC
Source organism: Phalacrocorax carbo (assembly GCF_963921805.1). Classification (NCBI taxonomy): domain Eukaryota; kingdom Metazoa; phylum Chordata; class Aves; order Suliformes; family Phalacrocoracidae; genus Phalacrocorax; species Phalacrocorax carbo. Next base: position 584,889 of record NC_087513.1, on the reverse strand, counting down.
AGAAGGTGAGGAGATGGTGAAAGCAGCTGGCAGAGCTGTGGCATTTGATGCCCAGTTGTCATTTAATGGGCCTCTAGTAGCACCTAAGGGCTTAGAAGTGAGGTCCTAGTCCAAAAAGTGCCCAGACAAGAACTCAGGACCGTTCCTATTTCTTGTTCCTTGCTGGTCTCAGGTGAACTGGGGGAGGCACGTTTGTGTCTGACTTTCCATTCCCAGTTCTCAGCACCGAGCTCCGAAAGCCAAGACGGAGCATCCCTTCTCCCATCACCCCCGACGGTGGGCACCGCGCGGGCCACGTGAAGGCCTGGGGACACCCCGCTGCGTGCCCCGCAACGCGGCTCCACGCAGCTTGCACGGTGCTTGCTGCGAGCGCTACGGGCAGGAACAGAGCAGCGTGTGCTGCCTGAGCAACCCTGGGCTTGCCTCTTGCTGCGCTGGAGCCCCGGGACAGTCCCCTGAGCCTCGGGCAGCGCACAGGCACCGTGGCAGGCCGCACCGGAGGGGTCAATCGAGCCATTTCATGGCTCTCCTTCAGACCCAGATCGCCTTGTGAATCTCACCAACAACTAAAACCTGAGCCTGGCTTACAGGCTCCGCTTTCTGCCCGGTACCAGCACCGGGCTGGGCGTGGGGCCGAGCACCCCCTCGCCATGGCCCCTGCAGGGCAGCGCTGCCCGAGCCCGAGCTCTGCCGTGCGTGGAGGAAAGCAGGGCTGAAGTTTCACATTTTAGGTGACAAATTTTGTTGCAGGGAAAAATGACCACAGTCCGCAGTGAATGCCTGACCCTTTGTGCTGCTAATGAGGGGGGACATTGGCCCATCAGCGTTTTAACTGTGATGACACATAGGGTTAATCTACAGGGTCAGAAGACAGCTAATTGCGTACACAGGGCTAACCCCATGCCTCCAGCCAGCAGCGAGCACTCGTGCATCTGAACTGATGGTGCCTCAGATCTGTTGTAGAACTGAGCCTCCTTCCTCAATGCCCTGGCTTTACAGAACCCCTCCCTTCCAGGGAATTAAATGCAAAAACCTGAGCTAAGAAAATGTTAAAGGTGCTCAGCTAAGCAGGCACCTGTAAAAGCCAGCATGGATTGCATATCTAGCTTCATCGCCGAGCCTTCTGGACCAAGACAGCGGCTAACCCTAACCCTAACCTCCTCAGGCAGTGAATGGGGGCAATGCCGCTGGCGACGGGCCCTGGGCAGAGGCAGTGCCCGCCGTTCCCCTCTCCTGCTCGTGCTTATACAGCCCGCTTGCACGCCAAACACAGCTCCTGGCAAGGGCCCCCTCCACCGCTGGGCAGCGCAGGCGGGTGCGGGGAGCCGTGGGGAGTGTGGGGGGCACGCGGCCCGCTGCAGCACCCCGAGCACGGGCACGGGGCTGCAGCCTGCAGGGAAGCACCAGCCAAGGCTCCGGTGCATTCGCGCTCGCCCCACGGGGGCTGAGGCAGAGCCCGTCTGCAGCCTCGGGCCCCTCGTCAGGGCTGTGCTCGGGACTCGCGGGGCCGGACGGGGCGGCTGCAGCTCACGCTCGGAGTCGGGCAGGGATGCCGGGTGCGGGCAAAACAATGTCCAAAGCTTTCACACAAACAGGGCTATGCAACAGAGAGGAAACATCAGCTGACAATCACGGTCTGTCAGATGGTGCTGGATGGGAGCAGGCACTACCATTGTCTGAAACGCCGGCTCAGCGCAACGGGGACAAGCCGGCTCCCATTCAGCACAGACAGCCATCATCCCCAAACACTTTCTGACCAGCTGGTGCTGCCACTGGGGCTGCTGGGCAGCGTCCTAATGACGTGGGGGCAGAAGACAGGCTGAGCAGACTGAACTCGCCCCGTCCTGCGCCAGGCAGCACAAAGCTAGGGATGAGCCAAGTGCCCGCAGTGCTAACACGGGAGGCAGGTCTCCCCTGGGTGCTCCCGAACACTCAGACGCTCTCCGACACCAGCAACAGGACTGAATGCATGAAGACATGGGCATATGCAATGACATGAGGACCCTCCCACTGCTGACCACAGGCAAACGGAGGAAGATTTGCTGTGCAGAACCTGAAGCACGAATCTCTCTGCCCAGCTCTAGCCAGAGCAGCGCGCCGCCTTTGGCCAGACCTAGGGGCTCTACAACCTTTTGCTCCACCAGAAGGACTGAAGTCGGCCAGACGGCTTCTGAGTCTCCCACACCTCTGCTTAAACCAGCCGTGTGTTACAGCCTGGGACCGGAGCAGAGCTGATCCCTGGGGAAGGCATCCGCGTGGCTGTCTGGAAAGCGGTAGGGCAGCCACCGCCAGCCCCGCGGTGGTGCCGGGCATCTGGCAAGAGGAGTTTCCTAGCGCTGCCGTTCTGCTCTCCCGGGACTGGCCCTGTCCAGCTGGGCACCGGGAAGGGGATGCAGACTCGGAAATTCAGCACTTGGCAGAAAATGACAAGTAAAATCAAACATGAGACTGCCCCGAGCTCTGTGTAGGCTCTGGGGTTGCGTTCACACGAGGCAGCAACACAGATGTAGGTAGCTAGTTTCATACACACTATGGGTAAAAAAACCAGGACAGACAGACAAACACGGAAGAAGCACAACCAAGACCACACCGCTGGCCATGCACACTGGGGAAATTCACCTGGTAGGACCCGGACCAGGGGCACGTGCCACAGCTCAAACCCACCAGTGCCCACCCAGGCCTGCAGGTCACCTTCTGGTGAGGGAGAGGGATGATCCTGCCACTCAGCCCAAGTGACCTGGTGCAGGCAGGAATAGCCTCTCCAGGGTCTCACTGCCTGCTCCAGCCTCCTGAATGCCCTCAGCTCGTCAGCCACGGGCTGGCAAAGGGATTCCAGCAGCTCTGGTAGCAACCGCGACCTGCTGGGGACATGGCCAGGGAGCGCTGCAGCAGACACGGAGACCTGCTGGGGCCATGGGCCAAGGAGTTCTGCCAGCAGGGACCCCTCCAGCGGCAGTCATTAAGCAGTTTGGGAGAAGGTTGGGGGCCAGTTTTCTGTACCCTGATTTCCCTACAGCTGTCTCAGGTAACCACTTACCCCTGGTTTAAGCCTGTGCCAACAGTGACCTCCCCGGGGACACCATAAGTCACCTGCTGTGGGTCACCAGGCTGGAGCTCCTGCGGCTCTGGGGTGCCTGTGGAAGGCAGCACTGCCCTGCTCGTCTCTTCCAGGCCCCCCTCCCCGCTGGTCAGCAGAACCCCAGCCTGGGACGGCTGTATGATCTCAGGGTAGCAAGAAAGTAAGATGCTGCCCCCTCTGTCTCACGGGGCTTTTGCTCCAGAAGGTGACCTAGGGACCCCCAACGCCTGGGAAGTCATGAACCTGCAGGGAAGGGGGAGCCTTGTGCATCAATTGCACGGGGGGAGCTGCTGGGGCTCAGAAAGTTGCCCCCCGAGGCAGCAGCCGGCTCAGCCCCACCTTGCTGGGGTCCCTCCCCACGGGGCTGAGTTGCGCCAAGGGGGCCCTGCCCCTGCACAGCCCTTGCTGGGCGTCCCCCGGGGCAGCCGAGACGCGGGCGCGCGGCCTCGTCTGGGCCACGGTACGAATCCCCTGGAAGCCCAAGGGAATTTCCTCAGTCGCCACCTACGAGCAGCAGCACACGACATCACAGCACAGGGACACGGACATGCTACCGGGGCACACCAGGGCAGGAGGGGGACACTCACATGCCAGAGCAAGCGCCGCTGCCCGCTCTCGGCCAGCCGGGACGGCAGGAGAGCGGGGAGCGGGACCGGCACGGCCGCGGGGAGACGAGGTGAGTTTGCTATGGGATGAGAACATGCTCACTTACACAACTCGCCCACCCTCCGGAGGCCAGAGGCGGTTCTAGACAGAGCAGCGCGGACATGCAGATGGAGAGCAGGAAAAGAGGCAATGAGAGAGAATGTTAGCTCCGGTCCGGGGCAGCAACAAGACGGAGAAGAGCGAACGGACTTCATCAGGCGGCCCGAGGCCGGCACGGGGCCGAGGCCGAGCGGCACCGCAGGAGCCCGGCCACGCTGCGAGGCCCGGGCGCCTCGGCGGGGCGTCCCGCGCCGTGCGGGCCTGGGGGCTCCGGCGGTGGCGTGCACGGCACAGCGGTGCCCCGCGCCGGGGACGGGGCAGGACCCGCAGCGCCGGGAGCGCCGGGCAGAAAGGCTTCGCCGTCTGGGACGGGGCCATCCTGGGGGCAGCGAGGGGACCCAGGAAATGGCTGACACGGGGGCTTTTGGGGCCAGTGAAGGTCGGGACGTTCCACAGCGGCTGAGGTTACGTCCGTGTGTTTACTATCGGAAATGGGACATTCATAATTGCATGGATTCGACAGCCAAAGCCTGAAGGATTCGACAGTGCTATTTGTAACAGCTGGGAAGAGAGGGAGGAGGAGGGGAAGAGACGGGGAAGGGACAGGACAGGGATTGGGGAAGGGCAGAAGAGGGAGGGGAAGGAAACAACATATGCATGAGAAAAAATGCCCCACAGCAAGAACAAGAAAGAGCGGCAAATACAGTTCAACATCTTTTCTGACTTTACCCAATAGCTGTGTTAAGTGCTTTGTTTTCATGATTGTGAGAATAACAGCTACAGCTAAAGGTCAATGGAACATTGTTAGGGCCTTGCAAGTGAGGTAGCGTTCCCCAGAGGGGATAATCACGGTTCCTCTGGTACGGAAGTTTGCTTGAATCCCTTGCTGAGGTCTGTGCTGTGCCAAAGGACTTTCCCCGGGCTGGCAGGGGAAAATTCAGCATTTGCTCTCCAGCGAGCAGGAGGGACACGTCGCAGCTCCTCGCAGGGGCAAGAGAGATCTTGTACCCGCTGCCTGGGTGCTGGGCTTTCTAAACCTTCTGCTTGAGCACTGCAAAATCCCTCAACCGCAGCTCTCGGGAGGGAGCGAGAGGCCTCACCTAAATGACACGGCCCCTCCTCCGAGCAGCGACTCCTGCTCTCCCGCTCTGCAGTGCTGTATCGGGCTGTCAGCAGTGGTTCGGTTTGGCACAGGGGCTGCAAACATCGGACGGGCACTGCTTTCATTCAGACTTTTTTGCAATGGCCAGGGGCCGTGCAGGGAGCACGGCTGCCTCAGTCGGGAGCTGTACTGCTCCCGGCAGCGCTTGCTCAGCCAAACAGCAGACTGCAGCTGGAAGGCACTGCTGGGTACCTGCTGCGGGTCACTAAGCGCAGGGTCAAGCGAAGCCTGCGCTGTTTCAGCTAGAGGCTCCAGCCCAGTGCCGCGCAGCTCGCAGAGGAGACACCTGGGCAGCGCCGGGGCAGGGTGGCCAGCCAAGAGGGACGGGTGGTTATCCCCTGGGGAACGCCAGGCGCCTCCAGGGACGGGGTCCTGGCTGTGTCATGATGACAAACCTGCTACGCTCGCGGAGTGACGTAGAAGAGCAAGAGGACTCCTAATGCACTTTGAACGCTCTCCCTCTCATGCTTCTCCATACAAGAGGGTCTCGGCCTCCAGCTATGGTTTTTCTTGGGCAATTTTGCAGACGGTGCTGTAACTGGACTGTGAGTCTTTCAGCCACAAGCTCTCACCACCTGTGCTCCATCGTGGAACAGGGAGAACTGGGAGCAAACCCTGGTGTCAGTAAACATTCACAACAGCGAGGTTCTGGCAGGATCAGGCATTACGGACATAAGAGCTGGTTACGCTTTAACTAAACGTTCCACCTTTCATTGCAGCAACCCTCCTCTGATCTCTGCTTGGCAGGAGAAGGAAATTTAGGGCTAGTATCCATAGGAGACTTTGTCTCCTCCTGCGCTGCCCCTGGGACTCTCCAAGCCAAGCTCTTCCTAAGCTCTCTCTGGAGAGTGTGCGCAACCACGGCAGATGGCGGGCAGAACTGCTCCAAGGTAGCAGGCAGGCCTCTTTCCATGCCCTTGCTTTGCCTCCTGGTTGTTGACAAAAGAACTGCAATTTGAACGGGTCCCTTCATATTTCTCCACACAAGAGGAAAAGCCCCTTTTCCACGACTTCTACTCCACTAAAGCCCTGCAAGAAACAGCCCTTACAGCTCTTCTCCTGTGCCCGGGTGATAAAAGAGCATTGTGAGAGCTTCCTGGAGCTAGGCTCAGCAACGAGTGAACCCTTCAGGCTTTAGCTCTTCCCTCTTTTGGGCCGCTTTGGCACTGACACAGACTTGTGGGACCCAGAGCTCTTCTCACTGAGGTCTAGACACCCCCTCACTGCTCTTCCCAAGTCTCGCTTTGGACCAGCAAGAGGCAGAGTCACAGTTTGCTCTTCTACTCACTCGGAGGGATGAGTGGATGAGCTGTGATTAGTAGATGTTAGTGACCAGATGAGGCGAAGCCAGCTGTGCTTGCTGTGACATGGACACATGCTGAGACTTGCTACCCACAATGCCCCTGTCTCCTTGTAGGCAATGCACGTCAACGTCAAAAACAGACCCCCCCCCCCCCCCCACCGGCCGCCAGTGGCGGGAAGCACCGAGCTGGTGTCCCCTCAGTGCGTCACCTCGGAGCGAGGGGAGCACCTCCCCGTGGAAGGTGCGCTCTCACTTACTACATTTTCACAGCACCCTCTAGAAACTCTTGCCGTGTTTTCCAAATACCCAACCTCCGTCAGCTTATCTCTAAACAGCCTGTGCTCTCCCACTCCCTCGCTGCCTGCAGAGCTGTGTCTACGTGGAAAAGCCGCAGAGGTGGACCGGGCTCAGGAGTGCCCCGTCCTCTCAGCCTGACATCCTGCGGTGAACGCTGGGAAAGTGCCATGGCAACCAGGAGGGAAGAGCATCCTCCAGCACAGCGCTCTGAGCTGCCAGCAGAGCACGCAGCGAGCCCCCCTGTGCCTGGGAGCCCCCGCTGCAGTGCCAGCGGCCCCGCTGCAGTACGCCTCCACGAGCAGAAGCCTCCTCCCACGGGAAGGGGAGTCCATGGAGTGAAGGATGCATTTCTGCAGTTACCTACAGAGATGCATTAAGCATCTTTAAGTCCAGCTTCTGCAGGAAAGCAGCTGGAGACCTGCCACGCCTCCGTCACAGGACTGCAGGTTTGCCCTCCTCTTCGGTGGCTGCACCGGACACGTGAGGGACAGCGGGGCGCTCGGGGGAGCTTGGGGGGGTGCAGGTCAGCGTGCTGCTGCGAGCACCAGCCGGGACCCGTGTCTCATAGACGCCGCAGGCTTTGTGGCTGTTCCAGGCAGGGCTGCGGGGATGCCCTGCTTGGCGTCGGCAAAGGAGGCTGCTGTCGCCTGCCGAGGGGCTTCAGCCTCCTGGCACCCCGAGGCCAGGGGCTCCTGCCGGCACCCTGCCCAGGGCTCTGCCACTCAGCTGGAAGGCCACCTCCTCTCCAAACCTCAATGCAGAACAAATAACTTCCCATATGCCCTAAACTCCCTCTAGGGAAGGTGCTGAGAAGCGCAGATCTCAGCTGGCCTCATCAGTGCCAATCTCCAGCTTTTCATCAGCTCTCCATGGACAATTCCCTTGACTGTGGAAGGAAAGCTCAGCTCTGCTTTGTGCATGAGTTTAGACACCATGAAGAGACAAAAAGCCTACAAGGAAACAGGGGGTTGTATCTGCAGCGGCTGAAAGCTTGCACCAGAAATGTTACACCATTTAACTGAAACAGAATTAATTGATGAGTTTATATAGAAAGAGGTAGCTTTACCCTAGGAGCTAAATGCCTAAAGGGCTTATTTTTCTTCTCTCTCTCTTTCAGATCTGTAGAAATACAAAGCAGTTGTGGGTTTCCAGAACAGCACCTGAAAAACTCAGTTTTGCATCTAAAATTCTGCTTCACATGATACATTTGGCATGTTTGGCCGTTGCTTAAAGATAAACAAACAAACAAACAAACAAAACCCTTTGCAAAGCACCCTCTAACCCAGGTTCTTGGCTGCGTTAGCTGGAGCCCCAAACCGGAACCGTGTTGACACTTCAGATGCTTCTGGCTTGAGTCAACATGAGCTCACATTTAGCTTTAAGGGCTGGCCGATCAACATCACGCCAGCCCCGTCAGCAGAGGTGGGAGGTTGAGGTCTGAGTGTGACTATGCGCAATGAGGAATGACACAAGCCTGATGAGGCTGGATGGCCACGGCCAGTCACAGGACACGGGGACACTGCACAAGAATGCCATCTCAACACAGGGTTTAACGCTGCACATTTAACGCGTGAGTCACCCTGAAGCGCATGAGTTCAGCCCCTGGTACTAAGGCAGTTCTTCAGCTGGCATGTGCATCGCTAGCTCTGACTCACTGGATCACTAATCAGAAACGTACACCTCTCATTAGTTAGCGTCAGCTTTATTGTGGTAATGGATGTCACACAATGAATCCATTTCAGCGTTCAGCGGCAGCTCTGAGCTGCGGGGTCCTCGCACTGCTCCTGCTCAGTGGCACGACTGCTCGGCATCTGCTGCTGCATGAGCCTTGTCCGGGGGCGCCTGGGAAGTTCAAGTCAGAGAGACGCCAAGACGCCTGGTCACCCTCCTGCAGCCCAGCTTAGCAAAGGCTACTGAGTGTTGGGACACCGGATCTTCAAGGATCCCGCCACGTTAAACATGAAGATAGCTGCTGCCGGCCTCATGTCAGCCGTCGGGGACATGCTATGTCAAAGTAACGGTCAGGGCAGCTCCCAGCGGAGCAAAGTTCCTCTGTCCCCAACTCGCGGGTCATCGCTTATTCCCACGGGACAGCACGAATGGAAGCTGTCGGTCTGCTCTGCTGTCACTGTCACCGCCGAACTACGGCGTCTCGGTGAGGACCGTGCGGAAGGCAAGCGGGCACACCACCGCTTCGGGAGCGGAGCCGTCCTCTGACAGCACGCAGTGCACGGGCACAGCGGAGCTTCCCTCGCCACGCTCGGCCCTGGCCGGTCACGCGGGGCCCCAGGAGCGGGGAGGGTGGAATAAATAGCGTCTCTATCGAGTGCCTTAACTCTGACCTTATGTTCTCATTCTCAGTATTTCTTGGCCTCTTTCTCAGTCCCTCTTGTTAAATGTCCTCCTGCGGAAGACCGTCTTGGAAGGAGATACAGCCAGGGTTAGAGTTATGGAGAAAGCAGTTTGTGTCTTCTGTTCCCGGGGTCCCCAGCCAGGACCCTCACAGACCTCTGCAAGAGAAATGCACCAGGGCCTGCTCTACAGCCACCACGTGCAAAGAGAAGTTACCTGCTCTTAGATGTAACTACTGTAAATTCAGAATTTAACGTGCTTCGAAAGAAACTCCAGCAATGAGACCTGCCACCGCAGGCAAGCTGGAGGGGCACTGGCAGCTTGAGGATGGCTCCCTCGTCCCCGAGTCCTGGGAACTCCAGGACACTCTCTGGCTCTAGGTAAGAGCTTCGGTTTGGCTCACGGCCCTTTCTGGAGCAGAGCTAAATGCAAGAATGACAGGAAAAGCTGCAGCACACGTCAGGCCACCGCCCTTTAGTCCTCCAAATGCCCCGTGGAGGGGCTCAATGGGCTCTGGCTGCAGCAACGCCGGGCTTTCGTGAAGCCTGGGCAAAGGGGTGCAGCACCCTTCAGCCCCCGAGGGATGCTCAAGGGCCATCCCTGCTGGCAGCGGCAACCCCACCGCCACGGTCCCACCTCACGCCTCAGCAGCACGGCTGTGTTTAGGGGTGGCTGTTGTGGGAGGTTTAGGTAATGCTGTCGTTCTCAGGACAGGCCCAGGGACTGGAAAACGTGTCCCGAAATGGGTCATCTAAGCTTATCTAACTGCTCTTTACATTATTTTCTGAATTTACAGCAATTTCATAAAAGAGAGGAATTTTCACAACGAAGGAGAGTGGCTGATGGCATTAAATATTCTATTTACAGCCAACTTCCTGGGAAATATTTCAAGTCTTTGACATCAACTGGGAGCATAAAAATTTCAGAGATGAAAGGCCATGACTTTCAGAAAAAGGAATGAGAATGTTTAACTCTGCAGGACAGTTGAAAGTGCCAAACACTTGGCGGCGGGGTGGGTAAGGAGAGGAGGGCGGGCTGCGCTTCCCCGCTGCAGGACGGGCTCTCTGCGGAAGGTGACAGGCAGCAGTTTCATGTGAGGGGGTGGGAGCTCGGGCAGGGTCTGCTGCTCCCGGGAGAGCCGGGGGCGAGGGAAGCACGCTGCCTGCTGGAAGCACAGGAATCAAAGGGAAGCAGCGGTGGAGGATGGGACGGGTTAATGAGAGGCAGAGGAGGGACAAGGGGTAAGCCCTAGAACCAGGGGGTCCTTGCGCATCTCTGCTGGGGGGCTGCATGAGGAACAGCCGATCAGCCGCGCGCGGTGATCTGGATGGACACGGGAGGCCAGGGAAGGAAAGAGGACAGGCAGCGGGGTGGCTGCGCTCCGACGCCTCGTGGAGTCACGGGGGCTTTCGCTGCGGGCTCTGGGAGACCGAAGGGGGCTGACGGCGGAGGAGCCAGCAGCCCCTCCAGCAGCCCTGGGTGAGGGAGGGCCAGCTGCGCCCCAAGCCAGGTCTCAGCAAAGGGCCAAAGCCTGGCGCGGGTAAGCTGTTTGAGATGCCGTACCTGGTTGCCATTAAAAGCTGGTAACACCCAGTTCTCTAGCATCCCTGAAGATATGCACAGTCAGCACTTTTTTGGGAACATGAGGCACGGCGTGTCTGATTTCAGAAGGGTCCCCAAATGCAGTTAAGCTCAGTGCATTCAGCACAAGACCCCTGGTTCCTGACTGAGCAGGGCAGAGAGAAGGGACCCTGTGTGAGACGCCAGTCTCCAGGGAATGGCCGTAAGGTGCATTTTGGGCCGAATCCGGAGAGAGAACAGCGTAGCAGGGCAAGACACAGAGATTTTATTCCACGCTGCGGTCGTAACTACAAGTTTGGTACCTACCGAGGGGTGGATCGGCCGTGCAGCCAGGCTGGCTCTGCCAGCACGGGCACAGCTGTGTGAACACTCCCCTGGGGGTATGTCAGGACTTTGTCCCCCATGCTACAGCTTGAAACGTCACCAGCTGTGCTAGCACCACATGGACTTGTAACCCATCACTGTGATGATCTGGTTAGAAAAACCCTTCCAAAAGAAGGGTTCCCCTTAGCTCAGAGCTCCCTGCTGAACTGGCACCTCGCTGACCCCCAGCAACCACCCACCGGTGACGCCGGTAGGACCTGCTTACTGTGCCTTTGCTACTGTGGGAGGTGGTCTGTGGCTGCACCCTGAAAGGGTAGGGGGAGACTGGAGACTTTGGGTCACTTTGCTGCCATAACTTAAATTTCAAAGCCTGGTAAGCGTTCGCTCTCAAATCTTGGGCTCTGATGTAGAGTTTTTGGGTTTAGTTTTACAGTTAGGTGGGGATGTTGGGGTGAAAGCGTGGGGCAAAGGGGCCACTGCTGGCACAGGGGCGGCAGGTCAGAACAAACGCCGGCTGCCGGCAGGTCGGTGGGTGGCCGGGCATGGAGGCCACGTCGGGCAGGAGAGCAGCGCAGGGCGGCGCGAGGGACACGGAGAGGTCCGCGCCGCTCGGGGAGGGTGACGGTCACAGCTCCAGCAGGGGAGAGAGAACCGGTGTCTCCTGAGTGCTGTGAGGGACGAGGGAACCCGAGTATGACTCTAAGAGAAGGAGGCTCCTGTGTGTGCTGGGGTCCCTCTGCTGTGAGCTCTCAGGTCTCCCCGGCCGGCCCGGCTCTGCACAGGTCCATGCGTGGAGGAGGAGAATAAGGGGTGAGAAGATCTACCACGCTTAGGCGCTGCGTAGATACCTCTGAGCCAGCGGCCAGCCCACCGGCACGGAGACGTGCGTGACCCGGCGCTGCACTCGGCAGCGTACGGCCGCGGCAAGCACCCACGGCAGGGCTGCCCGGCTGTACCCCCCTGCCCAGAGCCATGCGCAACACCCCAAAACACCCCCCTGCAGGTCACCAGAGCCGGCTCGTTCCAGAAACGGTGCCGAGCTCTGCCTCAGAGAACACAGGTCGGGGTGGTGCTGCTGTGTCCTTTCTAAGGGCTGCCACAGACCACCCTTGCGACGGCTCCTGCTCAGCAGTGACTGACCAGAGCCCTAATACGTAGTCTGACAACATTTGGAGATCCTTTGAAATGAAAAGCACTAGAGAAACACACATTGTTATTAATTGTTCAAGAGCAAACATTTAGAAGTGAAACCCATGACTAAATACAGCAGCTTAACAATAGCATCGAGACAGAGGAGGAACATGAAACAACAGGAAGGCAATTTAAAGGGAAAAAGCAACAGTGCGAGCTTGCTACGTGTGCGGTGCGTAGAGAGGAGCCATGAACAAATCACACCAACTTCTGGAAAGCATGTCTCAGCACTGTCTCTCCCCGTGCAGCTGAGAAGTCGTGACATCTCTGAAATGCCCCTTGAAACACGCCCGGGATTACTTGGCACAGTTACACTCTGCTTACGCACCCGCCCCGTCCCCCTGGGTGCCTAAGCCCTGCCCCCGCCCCCTCCCCCGGCCAGCGACCAGCGTCTTACCGTGCCGCGACCACAGGTGACTTCTTCCCGGGATCTAACGTGGACCCGGCTGGTTCCTCCCCCAGTGATCGTGTATCCTTATTCAGTTGCTGTAGTCGGGAACTTAGCTCACTGATCACAGTTGGCTTGTCATCATCAGCCCCATGGATTGGCCTGCTCTCCATGGGGTCCCCCCATAGCTTGGACCTTCTCTGAAAGAGGTAGCGTGGCCGGCCAATGCTGGCTGATGCCAGAGTGGCCGCATGTTGCTGGGAGATGAGCTCGCTGTCCGAAGACTGCTTCAAAAGTGGGTCCCTGAAAGTAACTGGCCCCTTGCTGAGCTGGGACTTGAGTTTTGGCTTTGGAGGCACTGGTGGCTTCTCGAGTATAAAAGTTTGTCCATCCGCAAAGGAAGTGTATGTGTCAGTAGGCTCCCCGCTTTCTGAGGACAACGTAGACATGCTAGAGACCGTAGAGATGGTGCTTGTGGTCTCCAGGTGATGGTCACTTGAACTTCTGGTGTCCACCTCTTCCACTCCCGAGTCTGCAGCAGACTCTGGGGCTACGGGGGCGTCAGAGGGCTTCCCTGAGGGTGTTCCGCCAGTGGTAGAAGGTGCTACTGCTGCCGCTGGTATGGATGGCGTGCTAGGCGTAGCCAGGTGGCTGACTGGTGTGCCAGGGGTGGTGACCAGTACCCCGTTTGCAAACTCGTCTGGTGGAGGCACCAGCCCTATCTTGGCCAGCTCCTCCCTGGTCTCTTCGTCACTTGAAGACAACTGAGCTGGTGGGAGGGTAACCGTGTAGGGCTCCACTTCTTCCTCCGAACTCCCTTGTCCCAGCGTCTTGTCAGAGGCTGGACTGACGGGAGGCTTTCCCACGGGACTGGGCTGGGTCTCTGCTTTGGGGGACTCTGCTGGCTCTGTGCATGCTTCAGGGACAGCTGGTTTCTCCTCTTTTATCTCAAGTCCTATCTCGTCTTGGCCATTACTTGTGGCATGAACCATGATGAGGCCAGCGGTCTTCTGCTGTGATGTATCCACTATGCTAATAATCATGGACTTCTTGTCTTCTTGTTTCTTCTCCTCCTTCCCAGGTGTTTCTGCTCTTGCCTCAGTTTCTTTTCGCAGTGTGGACGGAGTCCCCCACTGGCTCTTAGTAGGGGCCAAAGTCCCAGAGTCTGTTCCGACGGCCCCTTTGCCTCCAGGTGAGTACACAGGGGACACCAAGCTCTCCAACTCCCCCCTCTCTGGTTCTTTGGTTTGGATGTCCACAAACAGGGGTGCTGCTCTCTCTGAGTCTGGGCTGTGGATCGGGGTGGGCGACCGGGATGAGACTTGAGTTGAGAGGGCCCGTTCCCTTGCGGCCAGCGCAAGCGCCAGTGGTGAGTTCGGATCCAAGGGCTTTCCTGTTAGGGGGTGGATGAACGTTGAGGATGAGCTGCTAATTAATGGCTTTAAAGCTGAGACAGGGGAAGGCAGTAGTACATCTCGGCTTCCTAACAGCCGCTCATCGATAGACCTGGACTGCTGCAAGGATGGCATGTCGCTGCTGGGGGGGCTCCCTTCAATGGCCCCAACCGAGAGGAAGACAGTGGATTTCCGCCTCTCATCCAGACGACGGTCTCTGTCCTTCATGACTCCAGCGATGGCAGTGGCAAAGGGGATGCTTGTGGCTTCAACCTGAGCAATGCCGGTGTGGTGCTGATATTCCACTCCACTCAGGCGATGGCTCCTGCGGGTGGGAGAGGGCTCCCTTGTAAAGCCTCCGGTGATGGACAGTGCTGCTCTCTCCTGTGCATCCTCCACTTGTAACTGCTTAACGAGAGGACTCTTCTTCCTCTGTGGCTTGGTGGGAGCAAACAGGCTGACATTGAACTGACCCATGTTGGCGTAAGGGTTGTCAATCACTCTCCCCTTCCTCTTCAGCTTCTCTGGAGGGGTTGCAGATGGGCCAGGCCGGGGGATCTCTGTTGGCTCCACGGGAAGATGGGAGGAATCCTGTAGGATTATCATGGATCGGGCCCTCTTCTGCCTTTCAGGGTAAGGAATGGAAGTCCTTGCCTGATCATACATCTCAGCTGCGCTAATGACCTGCGGGAGTCCATGGAGTTTAGCCTCCAGGCTTGGCTTAAAGCTTGATCTTATGGTATCATAAGCTCTTCCTGGGGGTGGAGGTGGCGAGAAGGATGGAGGGGGGCCTGTGTCAAAGTAATATGGAGAAGGAGGTGGGGGTGGGGCTGTTTGAGGTGGTGGTGGAATCCCATGTCCTTCCCTAACAGTGTCTTGCATCGACGTGCTCCGGGGAAACTTTCCATCTAGCAAAGAAGCAGCAAGTTTCTCGTCTTCACCTGGAAAGCAAGAAGAACAGTGCAGTCAGAGAGGACGTCTCTAGAGGATCCAGAGCGTGACAGTCACCGCAAATCGGATGTATGACACCTCTTTCTTCCCCCAACCCCTTCCTTTCTGAGGTGACTTTCCACTTCACCTTCGATTTGCTTGGTGCAAGCATTTGCAGTTTGGCCCTTTGCTCATGTTCACTTGGCACAGAAGGGCGGCCACGGACTCTCACAATGTCTTACGTTGTTTTAAATCCATCAGACAGTTGTGCCCAACACTTCCCAACCGGGCTGAACGCTCTCCAGCCCAACGCAACAGTGACAGAATCGAACACTTGCTGGATCAAACCTCCCGACACCCAACTGCCGACGTGTGAGACAGCTGAGTGCAACCAGGTTGTGCAACTCACAGCAAACAGTGCCATCTCCCATGTGCGGGTTCTCGCACTCGCCCGCCCGCTGTTCTCGTGTCGCACCCCCCCCCTTTCCCCCGAGGGGTTACATATGCTTCAATGTGCTAGACTGAATTCAGAAGCAGGGTCTAGCAGAAACTTATGTATTTCAAGAATTGGAAGCACCCAAGGAAGCCGGATTCTGCCATTCTTACTCTTAACTTACTACCTGGGTGCACAGCAAGAGCTTCTTCAGGTACTTGTAATACTCAGTGAAAGAGTATGAGAATCTTGCCGAGTAAAGTAATAGGAGGAAAAATCCATTAACATAGCAAGTACGGTGCAAGAACTTGCACGGGTGCCAGTTAACCAGCCTAGCTTGCTCCAGCCCTCTGCACGAGCCTGCCTCTCTTCCCCAAGTCCTGCTTTGCTATGCTCAACACTTACTCGCCGTACGCCTTTCTTTTCAGTGTCAGTTCAGCTGTTTTCAAGGTTTCAGATTGCTCTTGAGAGAATGCTCAGGATGGCAGAAAGCCGCGTCTTGGCACAGCGGCGCGGTGACCACCTGCTTTCTTGGCTCTAATGCTTTTTCCGTAATGCCCACCAGCATTCGGAGCGCTTTGGCAACCGTGCCTGCTACTACATTAGCAATTTCAGCGAACGCCTGCAGATGCAGAGTCCGCTGCGGGGAAAAGGGCCAGTGAGCACCGAACTTCACATCTCGTCACATTGATCAGACTATGACCGTGTTCAAAGCCGTGCTATTTTTGCTGAACACGATTTGGGGATTTTTTAATACCGAGGTAGCATAATGAACTGGAAGCACGACACAAGTTCAAAGAGAGACTGGACAAAGCCACGGTGGATGCACTTTTTGTGGGCTATTATGTGCACAGAAACCTCTGAACTGAAGCCAGGAGCTGCCTGGGTGAGTATTCGGGAGACACAGCATATCCTTGCCCTGTTTTCACTCTTCCCTGGGCATCTGCTTAAGAACAATGCTTAAGACAGGATCCTGCACTAGATGGAGCCACGGTTTGATTCAGTATAGACATCGTCATGCTCTTAACAGCAAGAAGATCCAAAAAACCCTCATGCCTTTATGCTTATTTCTACTTCTCGCCTGGGAATGGCCAAGAGTTGAAACAAGGAAATTTATGCAGCGCTGAGCTCTGTTACCTTGCCCAGCCTCTTATGGAACACGGCCTAGTGCCATTAGAGCTCGTCTTAGGGATGTGCTGGCCATCCTGTAGACAGGTACTACTGTGTCGAGCACAGAGCTATTTCAGGAAATAACACTGGAAAGCTGGCTCGTCTTTCTCAAATTTCCAGGCCAGAGGGGACACTGACTGCCAGCACGCACAGGCTGCCGACCGTGAACTGCTGTGGCGTGTGGCCCCGTCCTACCTGTGGGCTCGCAGTCCCTGCTTGTAGTATGTTAAAAGCAAAGTATTTCAAGTGAAGGAAGGGTGAAGGGGGCAGCTGGATAATCTAAATGTATTCATGGTGTGGGTATTAGTTTTTGTTTTATTTTACATACCTGCTTCTACAATTATTCATTCTATTCTGTTTCCCACTTGCTATTTTTCTCTGCCGTAAGCATCTCTCCTCCATTTTTTTTTCTTAAACGAGCAGGGGAGCACTACGGCAAATGATATCTGGAGCAGGGCCAAGTTCAAACACCAGCTACACATCTCGAAAGGACCTAGACAGGCTAGGAGGAACGGGCTGGCAGGAGCTCCCTGAATGTCAACAAAGTCCCACACCTGAGAAGGAAGAACCCCTTGCAACGGGACAGGCTGAGGACCGGCTGGCTGGGAAGCAACTCTGTGGAAAAGAACCTGGGGGGGTTGGGATGCAGTGAGGGGAACATGGGCTGGCCCTGTGCCTCAGCAGCAACGGCCAACAGCCTCCTGGGCTGCGTGAACAGGGCAAAGGCAACAGACAGAGCAAAGAGCAACCGGTTGCCCAGAGTGGTGGTCGATGCCCCATCCCTAGACACATCCAAGGTCAGGTTGGACGGGGCTCTGAGTGACCTGATCTGGATCAAGATGTCCCTGCTCACAGCAGAGGGTTGGACTAGATGACCTCTAAAGGTCCCTTCCAACCCAAACCATTCTGTGATTCTACGATCCCTCTCACTCCCACTCATGAGACACCGCCTACAATACCGCATACAGTTTTGGGGTCCCCAGTACAAGAAATGCATGAACAAACTGAAGGGAGTTCTGTGGAGAGCCGCCAAGAGGGTCAGGGCGGGAGCTCCTGCCCTGTCGGGAGAGGCTGAGGGAGCTGGGCTTGTTCAGCCTGCAGAAGGAATGGCTTTGGGGGGACCTAACAGCGGCCTTCTGGTACCTACGGGGAGCTTATCAAGAAGACAAAGCCAGCCTTTTCACAGTGGTACATGGTGGGAGGACAATGTGCAATGGGCAAAACTGAAATAAGGGTTCTGGCTGCAAAAAAGGAGTAATTTTATGATGAGGACAGTCAAGCAGTGGAACAGGCTGCGCAGAAAGGGTGTGCAGTCTCCATCCTTGGAGGTTTTTGAGACCAGATGGGATAAAACCCTCAGCAACACGACCTGATCATATAGCTGACCCTGCTTTGAGCTCGAGGCTGAGCTAGAGACCTCCTCCTTCCAACCTGAATTATCCTTCGATCCTACGACAGAAGAGTGGCTTCATTCCAGTTCTGGTTTCCAAGCTGACCATCTCTACAACCCTGCTCCTTGGAACAGTGGGAATAATGTCTGTTCCCTGTGAAAACGAATGTCTTCTATCGCTCCTCAGCAAGAAAATCAACACTCAGGAGGGATCGCTGATGGGAGAGGTGGGAGGAAAGCAAATTCTTGGCAGGCGCCTTCTTCACTACCTGCAGCTCACCATTCTGACACGGCTCCTCCGCTCGCTGTAGCTGCGTGCTTGCCATCCGAGCCCTGCATAAACAACTACATCCATTTACTCATCTGCCTCTCCTCCCCTCCGTGCAGCTTGCTCACTCCCTACGTTCTGCTGACGACACTGCCGCAATACTCCACCTCTCCATCTCCCCTCCAGCCCCGCAGATCAAAGGCACATCTAGCCCAGTGTGCTGCCTGGCAGCGGCCAACAATAATTGCCTGAGGAAGCACATAAGAACACAGCAAGCATGCAGCGCTGCTTCGCCCCTCCCAGATACTCTGTCAGCTTCCAGCAATTTGCTGATCAAGAGCTGGCTGAGTCAGACGGCCTTTGTGTTTAACCCTTGGCGGACTTTCTTCTCGCAGACCCTTGGCAGTGCTCTTTGAACTCACGCAAATCTCTCGCGCTCCCAATATCCGGCAGCAGGGAGCTCTGCGGCTTACCGGCACCGTGGGCAGAATTACCCCCTCTCCTTGCTTTTGAAGCTCCACCTATCAGATTAATCTGATGCCCGTCTGGTCTGCAAAGACCTTTTACAAGGCTTTCTTTGAATTGTGTTGCTCTGTTATTATGTTCTCTCATTTAAATCTTTCATGACCCATTCCTACTGGATAGCGAATTTTGTAAAATACAGTCTTCATCATAGAAACTCCTCACTGATGTTTAAATGTGATCACACAGGCAAAATGAAAACCTCTCCCTTAACACGGAGAAGCATCTGTCTATATTTAAGCATGAGACTAATGATTGCTGTGTTTTATTTACTGTCTATGCAGGAGATATAGTTCTGCTCAGGGAGTCTCCGAAGCTGAACAAAAGCAACCAGTAATCCTCCGGGAGCAGGCTTGAAACCTGATGTCTTGATTACGTATTGAATTTATGAACCGCGTTCAAGCCTTGCAGAGCAGGCCGGACCCTGCGCAGGCCCCTGCACAGACCCCTGCACAGACCCCTGCAGAGGTAACGAGCATAGAGCCATACAGAAATCCCCTGGTGAAAGCAGTGCCGAGGAAAAGGGTCCTCCTAAAAGGTGAGGGACCAGCTACAGGGCGGTGAAACCACCCTGGCAGTTTCTAACTTGAAATGGAGAGAGAATCTATTTGAGTTTATCTAAAATAGATGTAGCTGAACGCACGGCTCCCTTATCCAATGCCACGCTTACTGGCTGAAATGTTAACAGTTAAATACTTGTCGTAAATATGCTCATTTTAACTTTTATCTTAACACTTGTCTGTCGCCAAACGCTGCATCCGGCAAGGGGCAGACCTCGGCCCGGGGATCGGCAGCCTGCAGGAGAAGGACCTGACCCACTCCTGCAGCATTTGGACCCCTTCTACACAACACAGAGGCACCCAAGGAATCAGAGAATCATTAAGGTTGGAAAAGACCTCTAGGATCATCAAGTCCAACCGTAAACCCAACACTACCAGGTCTCCTAAACCATGCCCTGAAGTGCCACGTCTACACACCTTTTAAACCCCCCCAGGGATGGTGACTCCCCCACCTCTCTGGGCAGCCTGTGCCAGGGCCTGACCACTCCTTCAATGAAGACATTTTCCCTCATCTCCAGCCTAACTCTCCCCTGGAGCAGCTTGAGGCCATTCTCTCTCGCCCTGTCCCTGGTGACCTGGGAGCAGAGACCAACCCTCACCTCGCTACGGCCTCCTTTCTGGTAGTTGTAGAGTGCGATAAGAAGAGCGATAAGAGCAGGGCAGCTCTCCGCCAGCGTGCGCAGCACAGAGCAGGCCATCAGCCGACACAAGAAGTCTCTGGTGACAAGCCTCAGCCAGACTCTAACATGCAGCACGACACCGAGGGCAGGCAGTCCCTTTGAACTCGTAGCACCTGAACTAGACTGCCCTTTCAGTCTATCGGATCTCAGCCTAGCAACTACCAACCTGCCGGCCTCTATTCCCGTGTCGCAGGACCGTGCACGGCGTCTGTGCTCTGCTTCCCAGCCGCTCCGCTGCTAGCGACCGAGCGCTCCTGCCTCCTCCGGACCTCAACCACACACCGACGGGCTGCCAGATGAACGTGAAACCTTGAGCGCTATTCCCAGCTCTCCAGGGAGATGGTGGAGGTGGGGCTGACCTCTGAGGAAAAAGAGCATTTGACTGCCGCAAACGGCACGATGCTGTGTGTGCTGCCCGTGACCTGCCTCTGTGCCTGGTCCATCTTCCATGTGCATGACTGGACGATCAATGACAAACCAACCAACCTGTCCCTTTGCTAACTGCCTTCGAGACTTTGTCTCTCAGTTCTCTTCAAACACCAACCAACCTAGTGGCCTTCTATGATGGAGTGACTACATCAGTAGACAAGGGAAGAGCTACAGATGTCATCTATCTGGACTTCTGTAGGGCCTTTGACATGGTCCCCCACAGCATCCTTCTCTCTAAACTAGAGAGATACAGATTTGATGGGTGGACTGCTGTTTGGCAGATAAGGAACTGGTTGGATGGTCACATCCAGAGGGTCATGGTCAATGGCTCGATGTCCAGATGGGGACTGGTGATGAGTAGTGTCCCTCAGGGGTCCGTACTGGGACCAGTGCTGTTTAGTATCTCCATCAATGTCATAGACAGTGGGATCGAGAGCACCCTCAGCATGGGTGCAGGTGACACCAAGCTGAGCGGTGCAGTTGACACACCAGAAGGATGGGATGTCATCCAGAGAGACCTGGGCAAGCTGGAGAGGTGGGCCTGTGAGAACCTCATGAGGTTCAACAAGGCCAAGTGCAGGGTCCTGCACCTGGATCGGGGCCACGCCCGGTATCAGCACAGGCTGGGGGATGGAGGGATGGAGAGCAGCGCTGCAGAGAAGGATTTTGGGGTATGGGGGTGTGTGTGAAAAGCTGGGCATGAGCCGGCAGCGTGCGCTCACAGCCCAGAAGCCAGCCGTGCCCTGGGCTGCATCCCCAGCAGCGCGGGCAGCAGGGCGAGGGAGGGGGTGCTGCCCCCCTGCCCCGCTCTGTGAGACCCCCCTGCAGCGCCGCCTCCAGCTCGGGGCTCCTCAGCACGGGACAGACACGGGGCTGCTGGAGCGGGGCCAGAGGGGGCACAGAAATGCTCCGGGGGCTGGAGCCCCTCTGCTGCGAGGCCGGGCTGGGAGAGCTGGGGTTGTGCAGCCGGGGAAGGGGAGGCTGCGGGGAGACCTTATTGCGGCCTCCCAGTGCTTAAAGGGGGCCTGTGGGAAGGGTGGGGGCGACCTCTTTAGCAAGGCCTGTTGTGACAGGACAAGGGATATAAGGGGACTGGATATAAGGAAAAATTTTTTTACAGTGAGGGTGGTGAAATGTTGGCCCACGTTGCCCAGAGAGGTGGTCGATGCCCCATCTCTGGAAACATCCAAGGCCAGGCTGGACGGGGCTCTGAGCAACCTGGTCTAGTTGAAGATGTCCCTGCTCACTGCAAGGGGTTGGACTGGATGGCCTCGAAAGGTCCCTTCCCACCCAAACCATTCACGATTCTATGCTCTGAATCATTGTGCCTTCATTGTGGGGGGCCATACATGCTTCCTACAAAGAGCAATGAGACATCACCAGGACAACTACAGAGGTTGGCACATGCAGGAGTAAAGAACTTGGGTGAAAACGCAGCCTCCAGCCACCAGCAAGGACCAGCACACAGCCCTGTCTCCGAGCACGCAGAGTAACTGGCGTGAAATGAGAATCACGCTGCCGGGTGCATGCCCGAAGCGCAGCCTGGCAATGCCACAAGCCTCATGGCAACCCCTCTCTGCAATTCACAGCATGCTCAATGCATTATTAATCTCCGAGGAAAACACAAAAACTCTCCATAACGCTTTTGGGCCTGTTGCCATAACAGCCTAAATCCCTGTGAGAATCTAACTGTGCATTAATTTGGGCTAGCTAATGAGGTGGCTCTCTCCAGAGCACACCCCACCACTCCCAACCTTGCTTTTCCTGTGCAGGGATGGCAGAGCAGCCCCCAAAGCCACCCCTGAGCTAGAGCAGAAGGGTGCCAAGTGCCTCAGCTTCGCCCATGTCCAGCGGCACAAAGCGGGCGAGCATCTCCGTCCTCGGGTGCGCGGGGCTGGCATCAGCTCCAGGCAACCTCAGAACTGACAGCAGGAGGAGGAGAGCCCGCCGCCCTTCAGAGAGCAGTAATAACAGCTCTGCGCTGGCCGCTGCGGCACAGGTCGCGGCTAGGGTGAGCCTGAGGACCTGTTCAGAAGAGGGGAAGGCACTGGGAGTTCACCCAGGGTCTGTAGAGGGAAGGACGGCCCTGGGGCGGGGAGCAGAGCTGCCCCTGCCCCACCAGACCCTCGCGCAGCCAAGCGAGGATGCACGCTCACCCCCGAGCTGGCAGAGCGGGGGGAGGCCGGCATCCTCAGTGTCTTTCTGACCGCCAAGCCACCCCTCGCTTCCCCAGCAGTGGCAACGCTTGGGCAGTAAGGGGCACCTGCCACCTACAGCCAGCGCCTGCGGCCCGTCGCGTTTCTAACTGACACGGGGCAGACACGCCGCTTCCATCCGTGCAAAACCACCGTCTACATCATCTTGAATTTGCTCAGGGGAGAGACTTTGCGAGTACCATGACGGTTCTGCAGACTTTCAAGTGTTTTCAACTTCTGATGCTGGAGCAGATGGCGTGGTAGCTATCTTGGAAGCCTGACAGAGATTTTTCTTTTCTATCAGCCTCCCCACTGCAATGCATTTCTTGCCTTCACATTTTTCTGTTGAAATATTTCTTCCGTTCTGCTTTCTTTGTAGCCAGTCGAGGGTTAACCACCTTTGTCTCAAGAAATGTTCAGATGTGAACATGAAATACTTTGATCCTTTGTCACAAGTCCCTGGGAATCTAAACCAGCTGTGTAATATGCAAATAATTCAGAGCATTTATTCACCAAAAAACCAAACCAACCAACCTGCTTATTTTTCATCTAGTTCCTTGCTTTTAGTAGTGATTTTTACCATGAAGTCAACTGACTGTACAGCGTATGAGCCTGTCATCGTGGGTGTGAAATGACAGCTCAAGAAGGACTTCTAAAACAAGCCAATTGCAACCCAATTTCTGCTGTTTGGCTGTTTTCTATTTTAGCTTATCTGGAATTCCATAAAAATTAGCCGGTTTCTAAGAGGCACTGCTTGTGGTGCGTATTGTGGCAGGCAAATTGGAAACAAGAAGCTGCCGTCCCCTCCTCAACAGGAATTGTTCCCTTTCAGTGCAGACAGACGCATGCCATTCTTGGACTGAGCATAATTAAGAGCTATATGTGATTTTTTCCCCCTGTATTTATGGTCGGGTTGCGCTCGGACGCTGTGCTCGTGGCAGCTGCATCCATCCCTGCTCAGAAACAGGGCATCTCCGGGTCTGCTTTCAATCTTCCCTGAGGCAGATTAAATCTAGCGTTTCTAATCCCCTTGTTGCACGGGGTGTGTAGCTGTAATGGCTGGGAACCCCGTGCAAGGATCAGGGTCTCAGTGCTGTAGGTGCTGAGCAAAAAAGACGTACAAGGGACATTACACTCTGTGCTCATGAGCATCTGAACCCTACACGCACCCCGGCAAACCTTACAGCTGCATAAACCCTATGAACTTCGAATCCCTCCTCTCACGGTTCTCTGCGTGCAGAGATCCTTCCCAGCATACCTGCACAACGAGCTGGAGCTTTACAGGGACTCCCTGAGCCACTGACTCTGCTTTCACAAGCAAAAAGGAGCTCCTTATGAGCAAATATTCCATATTTAATGAATACTTCTCCCATTTATGATCTATTACTGGGTTAAGATGCTGTTTTACAACACAGATCCCCTTTGATACGATTTCCAGCTGTTTGTGGCTTGATTGAACCTTGAATAACTTCTGCTCAGAAGCATTTGCACAAACATTCTCACACATAAACCAAGCATCGCATCTAGGATAGAGTTTGCAAAGTGAAGATGCGCTTTAGACACCACTGGCCGCTGCATGCTTGTCTGCCAGGCGGCCGTACACCCCAGCAGGCCCCGGGTACCCCTTACGGCCCGTGGGCACTCGCGCAGCACCCACCTCTAAGATCACAACATCAGATACATCATGTTAGAAGCGCCGATTTCCCCCTGGTCACTGCAGAGGGTTCCCGGGCACCTCACCTGGATGGAGACTTCTGGACTGTTAACACGCAGGGCTGGATGAGACGAACCCCATCCTGCAGGCGCTACCGATGCTTTGGACCTTCATGAGACAATTAACTGGTTACTTGCACTCTAGCAAGGCCAAGGGTGGGTGCTGTGGCGGTCCCAGGCGCCGAGGCAGTCAGCTCTGCTGCCTTTCTACCACGTGCCTTAGCAGGACTGCAACGTATGAGCCACTAATTAATGCTTCCCACACTGCGCCTCGTCAGCTGCTCGGCCCGGGTTCCAGTCCAGCTCTTCAGAGTTACGGGAGCTTTCTGCCCGTACATTTCATGGCAGGACAGCAGCGTTATCAACATGGCGTGCAAGTACGTGCCAGGGCAGTCCATTAAACACCCACTCTTTTTTTTTTAAAGATTATCTCTCCCAGTTTGTTTTTCTGATTAATCATACACACGTTTGATTATCTCTAGCTATCTACTACTCTCAGGCCATTCTCACGTGGGACTACAGGTACCAGCTGCTCTCATACAAACAAGAATGCGAGGAACATATGCACAGCAGTTCTGTGGCTCTGTACATTAAAAAAGTATATTTTGAACACTAACCCTTGCATTTTTCAACTAATTTTTACATCCTTGCTGAGACTGTGTGCTCTCAGCTGTAGCTTGAAGCAGAAATACTCTGTTCACTTATTTTGTGTGTTAAACTTACAGTCTGTTTTGGCATCACCGTTACTATCAAACGATGCCTTGGGGTTACTTAAAATTAGCACTTGCCACCCAGTGCACCACCTCCTCTCTGCCCCCTTTCCTCCTGCCCCTCAGCTTCTCTACAGAAGCGCTAACACACTGTCCCCAGCTGCGACCCGCACAGCCCTCAGCCCTTGCTAACGCCGTGGCTTGGCGTTACGGCCCAGACGAAACCCACTGATGCACAAAATCAAGAGAAGAAAATGAGACACCCCCCACCCCCTCCCCGGCATTGTGCCACCAGCCCTTGTTCACTCTGCCTCGTCCTCCCATCTCCCTCCTCCGGCATCTTTTCGGTTTTAGTTGCACTGCAAACCTTTTGCGACAGCGTCTAAAGATCCCGGCATAGACCAGAGATGAGGGCCTGTTCCAGGCCCTGTCCTGTTTTCCCTTATTAAAAATTCAGTTACCTGCTCCATCGTCTCAGTTCGTTACAGCTCACGGTTTTACTCTCAACCATCCACGTGTCCAGCACGCTGTGCGCCCAGCCCAGCGCTACGCAGCCCGACAGAACGTCACCCACCAGCCTCATCCGCCAGCACGGAGGGCGGGAGAAACTCCCTTATCCCTGGCAGTGCCGTCATGAGACTTGGAGAGCAGGGGACCTCTGGAGGTCTCCAGCCCAACCTGCTCAGAGCAGGACCAGTGTCAGCATTAGAACAGGCTTCTCAGGACGCATGCAACCTTCAAAGCAGAAATCACATAACACACCCACTCTTCAAAGGTCTTTAGTAACAAGCCAGTAGAGAGGGCTGAGTTCCTGGTTCCTGAACCTTCTGGTCCCCGTGCAGGCATGAATGCTCCACGGGGACAAGCTTTCCTCTTTAGGAAGGGATTTCCCCCCAGTTTGCCTTACCTACAGATTTTGTCCGTGGAATTCCTTTGCGCAGTGAAACATGGGGCTTCTCAGCTCCCGCAAGGACCCCCGAGTGTGCTGCCATACCCTGGCGTTCAAAGAGTGACTGGAAGAGAAAAAAGGAAATTTCCATTCTGGACGTCAGCGAGACTCAGCAAAAGGACACAACACTTCATGTCAGCCCACACCATCCTTCTGACTGCGGGTGAAGGTGGAGCTCGGCCCCCACGCTGGTCTGCACGCCGGACCCTGCCCCGCCGCCCTGTGCCTGCAGCTGGCACTGCCACAGCCCCAGGAGGGGACGCTTCCCTGGGGACAAGGACAGACCCTTACTCGCCTCTACCTTCAAAAGTCCGTCTTCCGTGCTGCCCCAGCCAGCGTGTCCCCAAAACCTGCGCTATTGCCCTTTGAAGGGTTCACCCTCCCTCCCTCTGCCTGCCTGCCCCCTCTGCCTGCCTGCTCCCCCTGCCTGTCCCCCCGCCTGCCTGCTCTCCCTGCCTGCCTGCTCCCCACTGCCTGCCTGCTCCTCCCTGCCTGCCCGCTCCCCACTGCCTGCCTGCTCCCCCTGACTGCCTGCTCCCCCTGCCTGCCTGCTCCCCCTGACTGCCTGCTCCCCCTGACTGCCTGCTCCCCCTGCCTGCCTGCTCCTCCCTGCCTGCCTGCTCCCCCTGCCTGTCCCCCCGCCTGCCTGCTCTCCCTGCCTGCCTGCTCCCCACTGCCTGCCTGCTCCTCCCTGCCTGCCCGCTCCCCACTGCCTGCCTGCTCCCCCTGCCTGCCTGCTCCTCCCTGCCTGCCCGCTCCCCACTGCCTGCCTGCTCCCCCTGACTGCCTGCTCCCCCTGCCTGCCTGCTCCCCCTGCCTGCCTGCTCCCCTGTGCCTGCCTGCTCCCCACTGCCTGCCTGCTCCCCCTGCCTGCCTGCTCCTCCCTGCCTGCCTGCTCCCCTGTGCCTGCCTGCTCCCCCCTGCCTGCCTGCTCCCCACTGCCTGCCTGCTCCCCACTGCCTGCCTGCTCCCCTGTGCCTGCCTGCTCCCCCCCGCCTGCCGGCTCCCCCCGCCGTCTCTCCGGCGCTTTGTGCCCAGGGTGGGGTGGCACAGCGATGCTGACTCCAGCAGCAGTCTTCCTCCCGTGGGAAGGCTTTGCTCAGGCCAGTCTCTGCTCAGAAGCAGCCTGTCCCATTTTACCTCCGGCTCCAGAAGCTGCCTCCCACCGCCTGCAGCACTTTCACAATCCAGACAGCCTGGAGCTGGCAGCCCCACTCCTACTCCATCCATGCTTCCCCTCAGAGACGGCGTTTTTCTCTTCTTTGATTCCTCCTAATTTCCCAGCTTCGCATCCAGAAAATTACAGACAGACTAAGCTCTCAGCTCAGCTTTCCACACTCCTTCAGATCCGCTCTTATGTCCTCCCTGTGGCAATCCCGTACTGGTGAGCAAGTACCAAACAGCCTGGGTTGTCTCCTCTACGACCTGCCCGACTCCTGCTCTGTGTCTCTGTCTCCCCCCGACCCCTTCCTTCCACCCCCCTGGGGAAACCCCCTCCCCAGCACGAGTCTCAGGGCTGGCAGTCAGCGCCTGTCACAGCACGACGCGCCCTTCCCTCTCCCACCGCGAGCCCTCCTCTCTCACACTGATTTCTGCTGGCGTGATGCGCCGGCTTGTTGGTCGCTGCTTCACAGTGGCTGCCCTAGAATCCGCTTCGACAATGTCTGCTCTCAGCGCGGGCTCGGCTGCTGCCAAAATCTCATCCAGTTTCTCTGAAAATCCAAACATAAAAGCAAACGGGTTAGCAGGGCCACCACACCGAGGCAGCTCCCCGACGACAGGCCGCCCCTGCAGCGCGGCTGAGCAGGGAGCGAGCGGCCCCGCAGGGCGAGCGCTTCGTAGGCCTGTCGGGCACGGAGCTGAGGAAGCGGCCGCTCCGCCATCTCCTCCCCAACCAGCGGCTAACGAAGATTTTTGGAGGTGTTTCTGGAGCTGCCCACCCGCCACGATGCACAACCAGGCACCGGCCCGGCTCCGCTGGGGGACCCGCAGATGACAGCCTGGCGCAGCGGCACTGCGCCGTGGCACTCTCCCACCCTGGCTGCGCCTGGCACGCCTGCGAGGCTGACGAGCTCTGCCTGTGTCCAGGCAGGGCTTTTAAACTCTGGGCTCTTTCCAGCCTGGCTGTTGCACTTGGGACTAGGAAGTCACTGCTGCGGCGTGGGTGCTAAGCCTAGAGACCCAAGCGAGCCGGAGAGCACTGGCCATCAGGCCTGTGTTCCCACCAAACCCCGCCTGGGGCTGACGGGACTCCCGGGCCGGCGTCAGCGCCTCCGCACCCCGCGGCCACGGCAGCTGTCCGCGTGGCAGTTTGTAAGCCAGCGGGCCTGAGTTGCAGAAACTAAACATGAGTCCCAAACGTTTCAGAAGCCCAGTCTGTGGAGGAGCGAGCCCTACACCAACACAGATCCCAAGTGGTCTTTGCCGAGGGGACTTACGCGTCCTCTGAGGCCAGCACACTTGGTGGCAGGTATCTGCCGAGGCCCTGGGACTAAGGACCTGCACCTGCTCCAAGGAGACAGCTCAGGCCAGCTCCTGAACCTCCTTGGCACAAGAACTCCAGTAGCCAACCATTCTTGTCTCTGGGGGACTTCATGGTTCCTCTTCCTCACTGCTGTGTGACTTGCACGCTGCGCGCTCCGCAGGAGGCGCGGGGCAGTTCGGCCTGCTCAGAGGGGAGCTGGCTCAACCCTTGCAGCCAAACACCGCTGAGCGACTGCGTGGACATCGGACAGCCAAGCCTCAGGAGGGACGGGCCACAGGCTCACTCTAAAGATGACCATGTGCTGGAAACCTGCCTCACCAGCGTCTCTGGAAGCTGCTCTGTGCAGCGACGTTAGTCCGGAGACCTCAGTGCTGCGAGCGGAGTCACAGCGATGCTCAGCCCTCTCCACCTGCCTCTGCTTCTGGCTTTACCCCTCTTTCCGTCTCATAATGCCATTAGAGCGCAGGGAGACGCATCACCACTAGCTGCACTTTGTACCTGCCACGCCTTTGCAGAGATGGAAGAGCATCCTGGAGCCCATCCTGCCTGCCGCCAGGCTGCTGGGGTGGGGGACGAGGCAGTGCTGGAGCTGCCCTGAAAGAGGGACCCCCCAGGAATGGCTGCACCCTGGTGGCTTTGGCTGTCCAAAGCGTCAAGAGCTCTCCACCACGCCCTTGGAGATGGCCGCCTTCAATGTCAGGACATCCCTGGTGACCTTCAGCTGATCATTCAGACCCATGGACATCTGCATGGCCTCCACCTCTGGGTACTGACAGATCTGCTCGGTATAGAGGAATTCTGGGGAGGTCCCTCAGAGAGTTCCCGCTTGTACGCACGGCTCAGCTTCTTCCCTACGTCATCACCGTTACGGTGGAAGGACTAGTCCCTCACATTTCCTGCTCCTTGGGAACAGCTCTCTAGCTTCACATTAGCAGGACAGAGAGAGTTTTGCCTCTGAAAGGCTAAGATCTGGGGTCAGGTCTCCAGGCTCCCTCCCTCTACCCTGCGCCTGGGCTGGAGAAATGCAGAGCCACGTGCTGGCACGGGACAAACCTTCTTGCTCCATTCCGGATTGTCCATTACTGGCTCTCGGCCCTGGCAAGAACCTCCTGTAGTGCAACTGCCACGTACGGAGCCCTGCTGCGACCAGCTATACCCCAGCCAGCTTGGGCACCAACAACATGGCCCTCATGGTGGGTGACCCTCTCCACCCGGAGCTCGGACAATTAATAACCAAACTAGGTCTCCCCCACAATTAATAACCAAACTAGGTCTCCCCCACAATTAATAACCAAACTAGGTCTCCCCCAGCTACTCGGGAATGCCCTCGGAGCTGCCACCAAACCCTGCCTGCAATGCAGGTACATCCTCAGGTGCCTCCTCGGCGCGGGACTGCCGGGAGCAGCCGGACAGCCTGCCTGGGGGCAGAAGCAGAGGCAGCACCTGCACTGCTGGCACGGCAGAGCGCGGCTGCCATTTCATCTGCCTGAGCTCCAGAGGCCTGACTCGGGCGCTGAAGGAGACTGTACTTCACCACCCCACACGCGGGGACATTCTTGTGGAAGGCATTTTCACCACGGAGCAAACGCAAAGCAAGTGTAACACTGGGGAAGTCAGACCTGGAGATTCACGGGGCCTGGCTGGAAATCAGGCATTTCTGCCTGTGCCCAACAGGAGCCCGACATGACCGTGCCGATTTTGGCCTTTTTGCTGCCCCGCCAGAGCTGTATGTGGCCGCTGCTCCCCGCGGTGGCGGTGCCGGGCGGGAGGCTGACCCACACCGCTCTGGCTCCCTTCGGGCCGAGCCTTCCCATGACAACTAGGGGACGGTGACCTGGGCCAGTCCCGTGGGGTGCACCACGCGTGCCTGTGTGGTGCGACTGGGAGGCTGATGGGGAAGGGAAGAGCCCCAGGATGTGTGGTTTCACTCACCCCCTTTTCTTCTCCGCATGGAGGCTTGGAATCAAGAAACAAAAGACAACATGAATGGCATGCACAGTTCCTGCTTTCATTCCCAGCTCCAGCCTCGCTGCCTGCCTGCTGTGCCTCTTCCCCACACGCTCTCCTGCCTCCCAGCATGCTGGCAGGGTCAGGCCCTGGGAGCGGAGCGTGTGTCCGCCTGGGGGCTCGCAGGATGAGGGCTCAGGCAGGGCAGGGGGTGCAGCACCTTGTGCATCCTCCTCGGCACTGCTGCCCCTCCGTGGGAAGGCCAGCGCCCGTCCCGGCCCCGTGGGCGGGCAGGGACCGACACGGGCTGGGCTCTCCGCCAGCCCCACCGCTAGGACCAGCCCTCGGCTGAGCCGCCCTCCTCTTCACTCAGACCAGGAAAGCAGAGGGAAGGTGTGACTTCAGAAGGAAATAAGACCAGGAGGAGGTCTGGATGGCATTTAATGCCCGAGCCATGGAGAAACTCTTAAAAGCTTTTGATCCCTCCCTGCTCATGAAGGAGACACAGCAGTCTGCATTGCTCCCAAAGCCAGTTTTCTCTGCATCCAGCAAATGCCGGGACTGCAGGACAGGAAAGCTTTGTTAGCAGCTTGCTGGGAATCTGCTTCTCCAAGGGGACTGGCAAAACACGCAGCAAGAAAATGCTAAGGTATGGCCATGGGTGTGTGGGATGTTCTGCAGGACAGGGACAGGCTGCAAGGAAAAAGGGGCAGGGTCCATCCGACGAAGCTCCCCTTAAGAAGCTGCAGGCAGAAATGTCCCTTTCACCAACACCACCGTCCCCTCAGAAAAGGAGATCGGGCATCGCTGAGGTGTGGGGATGCTGACCTGCACTAAAACTACCCCCTTTGCAATAAAAGCCGGAGGATCAACCACCAGAAGACAAAGTGCGGGAGGAGGAACAAGCCCCGTTTCCCTGTGCCGTGCTCCCTGGGGATGTGTGATGGGACTGGCTCCAGCATGCTCCCTGACCCACAGGACACAAAGCGGGGACTAACCACTGCAATTTCCTGGAAAACATGTGCACTAAGACCAGTCACCGGATACAAATCCCTCTCCCGGGAGGCACGGGCAGCTGCTGCTCCTAGTCGCTCTCCAGGTAAAAGAGAGGCACTGTCTAGATGCAAAATCCTCAGGGAGACCTAGAGGACTCATCTTTAATATATTCTCTGGCAGAGCTATTTCTCTGCTTTTCGTGACTTCCCTTCCACGAGCTTGCTCCCCTCCTCCTCGAACCCAGCAGCTCTGCTTGTCAAAACACATGCAAATGGGGCCCCCTTCCCTCACACCGCTGCGGGTTTCCAGAGCGCAGGTCGTCCGGTGGTGCCGCCCCGCCGCCCGCTTGGCACTTGCAAGGCCAAGTGCCGCGGCTGGGGCGCCCGTCCCTCTGCAAGGGCGCCTGCAGGACACGCGCCAGGCTTCGACTCGGGCGTGATGCTCACCGAAGACGGGCACATGCAGCTGGGAAACGTGTTCTCAGAGGCAACATGCTGCCTGTGCGTGCAAGCAGGCACCATCACACCGGCTAGGAACTGCTTTCAGGACCAGCAATCGAGAGTAAAAATATGAATCCTGGGGTCTGTGCAGTATCTGTGCAACGGGGAAGAGCAAAAAGTGGAAGAAACGGGCTATTCTGAATCCTCTCCTAATGGCTACTAGCAAACACAGCCCCTTCAGTTTTAGTAATAAAGATCTGGAGAGGCAGGGAACAGGCTAGGGTGAAAATCAAGGCAGTGGGCTCAGCGTAAAACAAATCACAGTGGCCATCAACCAGCTGATGCAAACCCTTAAATGCTGAGATTTGTCCTTTCAAACCTATGCTTGAGTGTGAGCCGGAACCCTCAAGGTCTATCTCTTTTGGGAGAACCCCGCAGGGTTGTAAAGCCTGGACACTGCATGTAGGACAGGGAGCAGAGCAGTGAGAGAGGTCATGGACCTTCCTTCAACGCCCTGAAAAAGAGAGGGGGTGGTGGGGTCTCTGCCTAGGTTTCTGCCTCGCAGGTGGACCCCCTCCCAGGCAGGACGGGGTCTGCCCCACGCAGCCTCTGCACCATGGCCAGCAAGCACATCTGTACACATCACCACATTTCTGCACCATAAAAATACAAAGACAAATAAAAAAAACAGCAGAAGCATGAGCCAGGGCAGCAGGCAGTGCTCAGAGGGGCTCCCTCTCGCTCCGCTGACGCTCTTGGAGGGGGCTCACAGCCCATCCGCCTCCCGCCCGCCGTCAGCCCTGAACAGCCCGTCCCGGCAGAGCCCACCTCGTGTGCACCAGAGCCGCGTGTCGGAGCGCGGCTGCCCCGAAGGCTCCCCCAGAAGGGCTCCCTCCGCACCCCCTGTGCCCGGCAGGCTGCGAGGGCCACGCGGCCGCCGTTCCGCTAGCCGGCCTCCCCGGCACCGCCACCGCAGCGGCGCGCCCTGCTCAGCTGCCCTGCGGCCTCTGCAGCGCACGGCGGGCAACGCGTGGCAAAATGGGCAAGTCGTTCTGTGCAGAGGGAAGGGGCTGCTGGTCGGAGGGTGTGTGAGCACCGGCACCCCTGTGGTCCTCAGCTGGCGGGATGCTACTGGGGGGAGCCCAGCGCACTGGGAAGGTGTGGGCTCAGTGAGGCCACCAGAATAGATGGGAAGATCGAGGGGCTTCAGCGCAGGGTACCTGGAAGCGAGGACGGGGTGGGGGCGGAGAGGCTTTAAGAGAATATAGGAAAACATGTAGATGCAAGCTGGGATACCAAAGCATCTGGAAACGTGGGTAGGCTCTGTAGTGACAGCAGAACATGTGAGCGTGTGTGCATATGTATGTGTGTGTGTAAGGGGGGAGGGCAGCCCATGGGGATGCCAGCTAATCCGGCAGCATGTGGTATCTGCCTGGAGGTAGAGGGAAATAAAAACAAGGGGCTGTTCGGAGCGCGGGAGGAGCAGGGTGCCTGACGGACGGGGCATGGGGGTGGAGAGCCCCTCCACAAGCACACGGAGGCACCCAGCATCCTTCCCCAGGCTGCCTCTCTGGGGACGCAGCACTGAAGGGGTGACCGGCTCTCCGGGGGGCTCCCGCGCCCCTGCGGCGGCGGCGGCAGGCTCTCAGCCCCCCACCCCCCACACGCGGCTACGCACGACGGATGCTTCGGCACAGGAGATGCGCGCGTCGCCTCGCGCTCGTGTTCATGCACCCCTCCGGAAAATGGACGTCGGGCGAGCGCGCTGCCTGCTCCGGCCACGGCCCCGCATGCTCCTCATGCAGCCCCGCATGCACGCGCGAGCCCCTGCTGCGCTTACCCAGCTCTTCCAGCTCGGCCGTCATGGACTTGGAACGCAGCGTCAGGGTGGTGCTGGGCGCTCTCTTGGGAGGCGGCGGAGCTGAAAGGAAGAGAGACGGCATTTTGCATTTCTTGTCCAGGAACTTACGAGGAGTGGCCAGATGCAGGTGCCACTTCTTCTCCACAGCCTGGATCTCCTCGTACTCGCGGGATGAGGAGTCGCACTGCTGCAGGATCTTATTGAGGCTGCGTGTGGAAGCAAACTTCTTCATGGTCTCGGTAGCGCAGTCCCGGGGCACGGGGCAGGCCCCGGCGCGGAGGGGCTGGTGGCTCCCGCAGGCACGTGCACGCTGCCCAGGCTCCCACAGCCCTCAGCGGAGGAGAGTCCAAGTCATGTCCCCGGGCTGCGCCTGCCCCCCTGCAGCTACCGGAGATGCTACGGCTATGAAAGCCTCTCGCGAATTAAATCTGTCTCAGGCAGCTGGCTGCCTGCCTGTGGGACTCAGCAAACAGCTTTGATGGCTGCTTCCCCTCCGCACACACCATGGGTGGAGGGTAGGAGGGAGAAACAAGTCCAGCAGGCCTGATCTCAGTCTCTCATTCCCGCCTCGGCACGGCGCATCCCCCAGTGAAACACAGCCCACCCACCCTCCTCTGCCGGCTCGGCCGTATCCAGGACGGGGCGAGGCTCCCGCGGCCCTAGCAAAGCGCTGGAGGCGGCCGGCTGCGCGCCGGGAAGCGGAGGCACATGGCCGGCGCGGGGCGGCGCGGGGCTGTGCCGGGGCGCGGGGCTGCCCCGAGGGGCTGCCTAGCTGGGCCGGCCCGCGGGGCTGCCCCGGAGGCGCTGCATGCCATGAGCCCACCGGAGCGGGGACGAGTTGAAGGCTCTTCCTCTTCACTTAGGGTGCCTCCTCCTCCTCACGCTTGCTCGCTGACAATGCTGGATTCAACGCTCAGGCATTGCCATGGCAACCGGAGCTTCAGGCTTTGCTGGCGCTGCCTGCATCAGAGACCCCAACAGGGGCGGATTCAGCCAGAAAACGCCAGTCCCACACAGGCCTCCATCACCCCCAGGAAGAGACAAGCCCCAGCTGGGGAGGGACGGGGGTCTGGTCCCCCCGGGCTGTGCTGCAGCCAAGGTCCCGCAGATGGGACTCGGCTCCGGTTCCCACACCCCGTGCTGGAAAAGCAGTCGCCCAGCTCCGGGGGCTCAGGGCATGGGCAGCAGGCAGCGACGGGCAGCAATGGGCAGCTGCTCACCGGCTGCAGGGCTGGAAGCACCAGGAGAAGCGGCAAGCGGCACTGGCAGTGGTCCCAGCACTGATTCCCGAGCCTCAGCCTTTCCCACGACTCGTGCTTTTGTGCCGTGACAATATAATTACAGCTCTTAGTGTCAGCGCGCAGAGCTGCCTCCCTCCCCCACGCCCCGTGTGCTGCGCTGGGAACGCCCCGCTCCTGGCCCCCCGAGCCTCCCGGCCCCCCGAGCCGGGCTCCCAGCCCCTGCCCTCCACAGCCAGCTGCTCCCAGATGTGTCCCTGCCTTCCACTGCCAGCCCCTGCCCTCCACCTCTGGCTGCCCCTGGGTGAGGTCCTACCCTCCACAGCCAGCTGCTCCCAGATGTGCATCCAGCCTCCCTAGCTGGCTGTCCTCAGGTGTGCCCGTCCTCCACAGCTGTATGCCATGATGTGTGTCCCCCGTACACAGCTGGCTGCCTCCCATCCAGCTGCCCTCCAAGATGTGCCCTGCCCTCCTCAGCTGATGCCCCGTACCCTGAGGGCTGCCCTGCTCAGCTAGCCGTCAGCGCATCAGCCCACCACCGAACTCCTCCTCAGGACCCACCTCTGGCTGAGGGTCTTGGCTCTGCCCCCAGGGCCCATGGATGATGGGGCGAAGGCCCAGAGCCTTCTGGGAGCCCCACAGCCACCCCACACATGGCTGTCAGCCCCAGGACTGGCCGTGCCCTCAGGAGCTCCCAGCCCACAGGGCAGTTCCCAGCCACGGCATTCCCGAGAGAGGACAGGCTCCACCATGGCACCCCCCACTGCCATGGGGGCTGTCCTCCACCCCAACACCCCCCACATCCCCACAGGGACAACTCTCCACCCTGACAGACCCATGCTTAGCAGGGGGGCAGCTCTCCATCACAACCGCCTCACACGGCGGGGCTGGGCCCCCACCACAACACCCCCAGCACCCTGAAGCAGGGGCAGTTCCCCCAGCACGACCCCGCTTAGGGCAGGGGCAGTCTCTGCTCTCCAGCACTGCCTGCTGCGGGCACCACGGGCTGCAGGTGCCAGAAGCGGCTCTGTCCCCGAGGAGGAGCCAGCTCCAACCTTTGCAGAGCACAAACAGCTCCGGTGTGAGCACACAGCTACTGGTACCGGCAGCCTGGCTGCGGACGGCACCTGCAGGAGGCCTGGCCGGCAGCCACCGGCGTCAGTGCTCTGCCGCAGCCCCTCCACCTGACCACCGTCCCCATCTCCTCTGCACCGCTCCCAGCCGAGCTGCCGGGCACCGGTGTGTCCCAGTGTGGCAGCACTGCGTGTGCACAGGTTTCTGTGCCGGGACAGGCAGGTCTTCCCCTCGCGGTGCCCTCCTTCCTCACCAGCTGCAGCTTGGCAGCCCCACGGCCGTCCACCCGTGCCGGAGCAGACCCACAGGCGTCTGCATGCCAGCTCACATTTAGGCCACGCAACCGACGCCGTGTTCAGAGAACCGCGAGGCTCCACACCTACCCTTCTTCCGAACCACTTCTTCTGATTCTGGCTTGCGGCTGACGGAAACAACCTTCATCACCAGGTGGTTCCCCCCTTGCCGGATCAAGGAGACCACCTGCTTGTGCCCCACCTTCACCACGTTGACACCATTCACCTAGGACACAAACAGAGAGAGAGCAGTGTGAAGGCTGGCTGTCACAAAGAGAGCAGGCAGAGGGCAAGACCGACGGATGCCAAGCCACAAAACCAGACGATTTTGCATCTCCGCACCTGCTTTTACAGCCTAGCGCATTTTTGTGTTTAAGCTGGCCCTGTGGGAGGTGACCTCCGGCTCCTGGAGAAGCCGAGGAACTTGCAACAGGCCAGTGCAACCCAGCGCAGACCAGGCTGCAAGGCGGCAGTGGTGCCAGGAGCTGCACCACCCCCTTCCTACAGGGCCACCAAGGCAGACCACTAAAAACTGGGCATTTCCTAGTTCTGCCCGCGCGTTTGGCAGCCGCAGGGGAGGCTCCTGGATCTGCAAGTCTCGAGCCGTGCACAGGGCTGCAAGAGGCGCTGGAAGAGCACAGGCACCCGTGCAGAGGGATCACCCCGAACAGCTCAGCCGCCCCGTCCCCACCAGCAGCAACCCGTGTCGTACGGACGGAGACACTCATCTGCTCCTCTAGCTATCGACATGCCGATCGACTCCTTCCAGCAACCTACAGGACACACTCCTGTCAGCATTTTTAGCACCAGCATAACCTTTTAGCTCCTTGGACATCACGCGCTGGGCTGTGATGGTAGGCTAGGCAACCTCGAAGGCACAAACCCAAGAAATGAAGCGGAAAATGCAACCTCAGTACTTGGGTATCTCCAAGCAGCAGCGAACACGAGGGTCTCCATGGGGCATTAAAGATGGACCCTCGCTTTGGGTAGCTGAGGTTGGGGTGTAATGGGGATGAGGATACCACAGTTCAGGTGCTTCGCTGCTGGAAAAACTAGTTTCTACTTTTGGGGCTTAGTTACCCGCTTTGTAAAGGAACCAGCCATGTTTGCACGCTTTGGCCGCCACTTCTGAAATGTGCTGCGTACCCCAGGAGTGCTGCTACTCCAGGGAACAACTGACAGCAAGCAAGAGACAAGTGATTACCCATGGGGAATAACTACAGAGGCACTTATGTTAATATTTAGGTTTCCAGAAGTGGAGCACTCAAAAGACAGGTAATGGCAGGATTCAGGTTGTCCTTGCAACGTTAATTTCATCACCCTAAGTTCAAGGCCAGACGCATTATAGCTAAGCTGTTGCATGCCGCTGGCTTCGGGTCTCAAAGACACCAGGAGATGGAAAGTTCAGCCTTTCCTCTGCAGGTTTGCTCCAAACGTTCAGTAATTCCCACCACTTAAAAAGAAAAAAACCCATTCCTATATTACTACCGAGACATCCGCTGCCCGTCGCCGGCTCTGGCGCTACCCTTCCCCGCGCACGGTCCCACCTGCCTCGCCACCGCCCCCGTCCCCGCGCCACAGCGCGGGGGGTCACAGGTGGAACGGACCGAAACGCGGAATTGTCCCGGGTGCTGGAAACGCCGACATTTCCAGAATGTTTGGGTTTTACGTGTTTCAACTCCGGCTGCAGATGTTTCGTCTTTAGGGTGGGCTGAACTGCTGTTTAAATAATTAAGAGCATGTCGGTGACACCATTTGCAACACATGAGCCATGGTGCTGTTCGCTGTGAAAAACTGTAAAAAAGTAGGAATGAAAAAAGGGGTTGAACTAAATCCC
The DNA here is from genome assembly GCF_963921805.1 of Phalacrocorax carbo. NCBI lineage: Eukaryota > Metazoa > Chordata > Aves > Suliformes > Phalacrocoracidae > Phalacrocorax > Phalacrocorax carbo. The sequence goes on along the minus strand of NC_087513.1, from coordinate 546,993 downwards.
GAAATGGACCATCATCATTTTCTAAGGTGCAAAGCTTCTGAAATAATAATTTTATTTCAAAAATTCAATGGATTCAATTTTTATTATAATTGATTCAATTGGCATGAAAACACACGTTTCCCTCAGAAAAATTTGATTTTGATGAAATTACCAGCCTACTCTCGTTAAATCACCTCTTAATCTTTTTTTTGGACAAACTGGGTGGAATGGATTGAATCCTGGAGCACGGTTACCCTGTATTTTCTCCCGATCCTAAACCGCTTCAGCAGTTTGCCTTCGCAAGCCCTTCAGCTTCCCAAAGCACCGCCGCAGAGCCGAGCCCGAGGCTGCGCAGCTACCGCCAGCGCCGCAGCCCCCGGGTCCCCTGCACATCTATTATTCACCAGCCGCGATTTCAGGTTCATTTCTAGAACGTGTATGCAATCACCGAGCAGCACCGGGTCTTGCGCTAAGTCCTGGAGAGACCCGCTAGAAACCCCGGCCAGCAACGGCTCCCGCCGGCAGGCACTCGCCAGCACCCGTCATCCCGCAAATTTGCGAGCCACTTCCAGGCACTCCACTGGGTTTGTACACGGCGGATTTTGTAACGGGGGTGCCAAACAGCGGTGAACAAAATCTATTACATCTTAACTGTTACCTTTATCAAACAAATCTCACACCTCAAAGAATGAAATGTGTTTTGTGAGGTTTTCTGCTGGTTATTTTATTCTACTCTTTAACTCTTTATCAACTGCCTACAGTATCTGATTATTTTTTGCCAGCAACTGACAGCAGGCTCACAGGTTTATAACTAACTGGATCATCCCCTTGCCCCCTCTGAACGCCAGCGCTCTGCCAGCCTCCTGGCATTGCCCCAGCATCATAACATTAAAAAATGCAAACACTGAAAAATTACCACCTGGAAGCCGCTTAAATCTCCAGTCACTAGTGGCTTGGACAGCGTTTCATCGCCTGCGTGTGACACACGACCATCACCCTCCTCCCTCCCAAATGACGAACAGGAATACTGACAGAACATGCCCGTGCTTTCTGTTTCATTTTTGATCATCCAAACTTGCCCACCCAAATGGGCAGCAGGTCAGATTTTTTTTAGGTTACTCGAATGCAGGGAAGCGGGAGTGGGAGGTTTTGACCCCGCGGGCTGGAAAGGTGGGACCTGCTCCCTCTGCTCCATCCTGGCGCAGCGCTGGTGGCACAAGCTGGGGTACGTGGTCTCCAGGGGAGAGAGCACCGACCGCCGTGGCATTGCCCGGCAGAAGCATGACCCGAGCACCGTATCCTGCTGGTGTGCTCGAAGGCTGTTGGCGTTTTTGCTGACAGACAAGTTAGCAGGTGGAAAACGTTGATTTTCAATTGTTTATAGCTTGGTGAGATCAGGGATGAGGAAAAGGTACCGACGCGCTCGGACAGCTTTTCCCCCAACGTGTTTCCGATGTGCCCACAGACGGACAACTCCTGCAAAAGCCGTAAGGCGCCAGCTCAGCCTGCACTGTGCAACTTCTCCCACCCATGGCACGCCTTGGCTGTCCGGAGCACGAAAAAGCAGCAGCGGTGAGAGCAACACCGGCTGTACAAAGCACACGACGGGCCAGCCGTGCGAGACGAGATGACGCGATGCTGGCCAGTGCGTGCAGAGGGTCTCAGTGCCACGCTTGCCCAGGACCGCCAGCTCGACCCTGTGACTCCCTGAAACACCCTTGGCCAGAAGGATGCCTACCCAAAGCCACAGCCAAACCAGCCAGAAACGTGCCAGAGCTGGGTTAGGTTACAAGGTCTGCGGAGGAAGGCTTGGTCGCTGGAGTGCGAATATGAGTGATTTGGCCTATGGGAAAAACTAACATCTCTGCTGCTGTTTGAAATAGAGGGAGCGGCACGTTAAAGGTCTTCCAGTGACAAGCTCACAGGCTCGGCCCCAGGCTGCCAGGCCTTTTCTATGAAAGGCGGAATAAAACCCAGGAAGCCGCAGCTCGACCTGACCAGCAGGAAGGGCATCTTGTAGGAAGCAGATAAGAAAAGCAGTCAAGACGCTAAAATAATGTAGGAGGTCAGGAATGAATGTTATACAGTAAAGCTGACCACAGGGGAGACTGGTCAGAGAGTTGCTGGCAATATGCAAGAATGTCTGGGAAAAAACGATTTCTGGAAAACACGAAATCCTGATTCCTACCACCTGGCTCCTGGTGGTACCCAAGATGACCTACAGAACTCTGCAATGGCAAACAACTTCAGCTGAACATGCATCCGAGCGAAGTTTCTCTAAAAGCTGCTCTCGAAAAAGTCAAAATACAAAGAGAAGAACACATCTGATAAACAGGTTAGCAGGCCGAGATGACGGTGTGAAGATTTTCAGTTTTCTCAGCTTCAAAGCTGGGCTGAGTCAATATGGCACGAAAAACCGCGCGTCCCGAGATCGCAGAGCCTGGCACCGAGGCTGGGTTCACGAACTACAGGGAGGTGAGCTCTCACCAAGCGAGCAAACCAGTGGTTGAAGATGCAGCTCCGCAGTGGGAGGGGAGGCCCGACGCCAGCACGTGCAGCCCACCGACAGCCAGAGACCCCGGGCGTAAGGTGCCCGAGCGGGACCGGGGGCCGTGGTACGATGGTGCTGCTGAGCCGCCGAACCGGGAGAGGATCTCAGCCAAGCCACCCCCCACCTCCAGCAGTAACGAGACGTCAGAACTGCGCTCGCAGGAGCACAATACCATCTCCCACAGGAGGAAGAAAAGCGCTCAGACATAAAAAGAGGAGGCAGCAAAATGAACAAAGCAAACTGTTTCATCTCTGCGAGCAGACCCATGCACGGAGGATCCCTGTCACGCAGACAGCCTGGGGCTGCCTGACGACGTTAGCACAGCACAGGGGAACTGCCTGAGACACGCACAAAGATCACTTTTTTGTCGCAGTCTACGAAGTGCAGAGATGAATCTTCAAGAAGACCGGCAGCTGGGAGTCCTGCCCATTGAATTAAACATTCCAAACGATTGCTGGCCCTCAAACAGGGAGGTGTTGGAATGAGAAAGATCAGACAGGCAGTGGTGGGAACATGACTGGTTTTCATCCAGCAATAAAGAAAAACTTCCAGTTTCTTGGACACAACTGCCTGGTGAGGATGCCCTGCTCTCGAGATACGCTTTTGGCCTGGAAGAAGGCAACAGATCAAAGTCAAATCATGCAGAACATGTTTACAAAACATAAAAGAACATATACAGAAATGTGAAGACACTATGTCAAAGTCTGGGCATTATAAACTGCTCCAACTATCTTCTGAGTAGCCACGTGAGGCATCGATGCTGATGAACTCCAGGAGGACTCCCAGCTGAGAGGGCAAACGGTGGCAGATGGGCCGCCGTGTAGGTACGTGCTGAGCAACGCTGCTGGGGAAGTCACCTGAACATGCTACATGATGCTGACCATGGACCCAGTGGGTACAGCTCCAGATGGGTCCTGGCGCTCTCAAAACCATGGGTTCAGTGCACAACAGCAGCCAAAAAATCCAGCAAAACGTATCAGGGAAGAGAGGGAAAGCAAGACGAGCAGCGCCGTTTGGGGCTGTGCTGATCCTGCGCGCGCACGCCTTCAGTGCTGTCTGCAGGCCTGGCTCAGCATCTCCAGGAGGCCGCGATGGAGCCAGAGAGGGGCCAGAGGAGGGCAGCTAAAATGGTCCAGGCGTTGGAGCAACTGCCCGGCGAAGACAGACTGAGAAGGCCGGGCCTCTCCCGTTTGGAGAAGAGAAGGCTCAGGGAGACGCGTGGCCAAGGCGTACGAAACTCCCCAAGGCAGCGGAGACGGTGAGGGCCGAGCTGCTGTTCACCAAATCCTGCAGCATTAGGAGGAGAGGGCTCTCCACGACACCAGCGGCACCTCAGATCAACCCAGACAAGAGCAAGACTCCTCTCTGCCGCAGGCAATGGTCGTCTGGAGCTGGCTGCCGCGGGAGGCCGCGGAGGTGGACAGCAGTGGCAGATTCAGAGAGAGGTGAGATGAATTCCTGGAGAGCAGGTCCTCGCACAGATTGTAACGGGCCTGCGCAGGGTCGTTCCCGCTGACGTGCCCAGTGTGACGCCACTGGCTGCTGGAAGGCGCGAGGGGAATGGACCGCCCAAACCGGCCAGGCACACGAGCTCTCCTTAATTGTGTGGCGTCTTGTAACGCCACTGTCAAGGACAGGGAACTGGGCTAATGGACCGTCAGTCTGGCCCAAGGGGACATTTCATACACGGATCACCCCCAGGAGGCTGATATGGATATGAAGCTTTCACAGTTGTCACAGGAGATAACGTCCCCATTCTCCTGATCATCTCAGTAGCTTTTCCATGCTCCTGTTCCAGCCTGAATTCATCTTTCCTGAACACAGATTTCTAGGGTGCTGGATATTACTCTAGATGAGCTCTTACGTGACTTGAGTAATAGTACTAATAATTCTTGCCTTGTGACTGACCAATGAGTGCCTACAGCAGAAGAAAGCTCTGAAGAGACAGGCAAGGTCTATGTGCTCTTGCAGCTCGGGGAAAAATGTAGGGAGTGATTGACCAGAGCTGTTGCAATGAAAGCGGGACCAATCTCAACACCAAGGGGGCCAGAGAGGAGCCTTTGTTTTAGAAGAGCTGGCTACAGCAGATGAGCGGATCATCCAGATGTGTCAGGGAGTGGATCAACTGGCTGTGCCAGTTCAGTGGGTCAACCGGCTCCATGACCCCATCCTTGAATTAATTAGGAGAGCGCAAAAGTCGTCCTCAGTTAGGAAGACCAAAATGGGGAGAAGGACTGGGTAAGTGGATTAGCCTGGCAGAGAACATATAAACTGAACGACAAACAGAAAGAATTCAAAGACAGCAACGGGCTTCAGCTTGTGTCAGCCCACTTATGCCTTTGAGGTGACTGGGGACAGCCAGTGTCGTGATGGTGAGCAGATTATAAGAGGCCGGTAATAAGAATCACATCTGTATGGTGACTCAGCTGTATACTGCATCTGCTCTACTCTGCTAAGTGCAATTTACATTTGCATTTAATTTAAGTACATTGCTGTGCCACTCTGCTAAATCAAAATCCCATGTAATGTCAAATAACTTCAAATAAGTGAATTTGGTGTAAAACACTGAACCTGCCACATGTGGAATATCTAAAAGCAGCTGGTCAGAGTGCTGGACTGTGACCTGGCTTCAGCACATCTGGCTATGCTAAAAGCATGAGAAAACGTCCTCCTCGAGGAGATGCCACCTCTGCGGAGATCAGGGGTACAGTCATGCCGTCCCTAGCCCGGTGCCAACAGTGCTGGGGCAAACAAAGCATTCCCAGCCAAAGTCAGGCTGAGGGAAAAAGAGAACTGACATCTCTGTCCCCGTGCAAGGAAGGACCCCTTTAATGGCGACTGGTATCCAAAGCTATGACAGTGCAGTGCTTGATTGTTGGAGGATGATAAAGGTGCTCTCCCTGCAGCTTCAGCGAGCGTGCTGTGGTCCATTCTGGGCACTTCATTATCCAGATGATGTCAACCAGTGAGAAGCAGCTTTGAGAAACGCACAGTATTATCAGAAAATTAGAAGGGCTGAGTTCTGAGGAAAGGCTGGAAGAACCACGCGTTATGTGGTATGTGTCCACACCTCCATTACGCAGTGTCTCTCTGTACATAAGAAGCCTGGCCTGACAATGAATCACCTGAATCATGCACGTTCCCAGAAATAAGGAGTTACTTAGAGGAACGCAAGCTCTGAAGCCCGAAATAAGTTCGTTCTGCTCCAGAGCTCCGTTATGGACATCCACCAAGGGAACAACGGGTCCAGCAGCGAGGGCATGCACAGACCACAGGGCAAAACTCAGGGGGCCTTGGGGGTAAACCCTCACCAACAGGAACAAACCCGTACGTCACTCCAGAGAGTGGAGCTCACTGGGATTTCCCGTTACCAACTTCACCCTTTCAGCATCTCAAAGCGCTCAAACTAGAGAAAGGCCACAAGATTATCCAGATCCTACGATGCTCCTTCTGAGAATGTGAGCTCTGAACTCTCTTTCCCACCTTTCCCAGGCAATCTCATTCTCTGGGCGTAGGGCGTACTGGTGCAGGAATGTTTGAAATGGGATTTCACTAACATCCGTGACTGCGCTCATCCAAGGGATCTTCTGTACATGCACAAGATCTGCGATGAGCTGTCTCCCTCCGAGCCGGGCAACGGAATTAAATACCCACACACCAGAGCTATTGCCCTCATCAGCCCTGCTTCGACATGCTGAGCAGGACGGACTCCTTAAGCCTCAAACCCTTCCTCGGCGCGAGACTCATTCTGAGGCCCTTCTAGAATTCCACTCGGTAACGCCAGAGCCATCCGTGGTGTTAATGTCTGACTTGCACAACGTGATGTTTTCAGTGATCTCCCAAAGCTGCAACCAGAACACGCAAGTTCACGTAACTCTGGAAGTTTGTCCTTTACATGTACAAAATCTCTCTGCCGCATCCTACGCAATCACCTAACATTAACACAATTATCTTGGAAACACCCGTGTCCTTTGCCGAGTTACATTTTTCCAGGGTAATTTCTTATCCTGTAACCTACATTCTTTGCTTGCAGACACGTCGCCTTGCGCGGTCTGCTGGAACATGGCTGCTTCAGCAGGAAAGCCAGATCATTCTGCAGCAGTTACTTCACTGTAGCTATTCCCCCACTGTCTGTGATACTTGCAGTCCTACAAACACGGGCTTTTGTCACTATTTTGAAATGCTGGTAGAAGCGTTGAGCTGCTGGGATCAAAAATTGTAAAGAAACCTTGCTGGTGACGGCCCCACACACTGGTACCTTCCCCTGCGCAGCTGCTTTCTGAGATGCGCCCCTGCACGGCTTTGCAATGCTTCGAAGCCACGTTCGTTCTGTTAATGCCATTTATTGTAAGGCTATTTATACACAAGTCACATGGTTATTAAGGAAGTCAAAACATACTATGTCGACGCAGTGCCCCCTTTAACCAGTCCTATGATGCTGTCAAGAAACGACAGCAGGTTTGTTTCCATCTTCCATTGAACCACACTGTATGATATTAATTGTATTTTCATTCTCCAATTCTTTGCTGACTCTGCTCCAGATTAATTGCTTCATTATTTTACCCAGCACTGATGCTGAGCTAAACAAGCTATAGTTTCCTGAATCACCTATTTTATACCCTCAGAATATTAGAATAGCAACAGCCCTCTACCAACTCTGAAATTTCATAGATTAGCAAGATTCCGAGGTATTAACATCAGTGGTTCAGACAACTCCTCAGCTAGGCTCTTTTAGACACTTGGGTGTATGTTATTCAAGCCTGTTAATTTGAGTATGTTTATTTTTAGCAAATACTATCTCACTTTCTCCTTGGTTACAGCTGGGAAACTTTCTGTTCCAAGCACATCATATGGATAGATACATCCTCCTGATTTGTTCCAAACTCAGAACAGAACATTTCTCCCCCCCCCTTTTTTTTTGCACCAGAATATACAATTTTATCATTTACATATAGAAATGGATCTCTACCAGATTTTTTTTTCTTCTAATGCTCTAAAATTTCTTATTATCTGTACATATTGGCCTCTGATATTTCCTTTGGCTCCCGTTATCAACCTCCTACACACTTTAGCTCAAATTAACCGCATTTCCTTCTCCTTTACTTGCTAACCTTTCCAGTAAGAAGGGGATACATGTGTCTGTAAGTAAAATTTAACTGCTTCTTCATCATCTCACTGAAGTGGGTGATGTCTTGCCCAGCAGATTTCCTCTCCCCCCCCCCCCAATTTTTGGAGTGCATTGAGCAGTGTGTCCTCAAATAACCCTTAGATTTTGTTAATTATGTAAAATTTATGTTCCCAAATATCAAAAACTCTGAGGTTCAGAAAAATGACACTCTTTCCTCCCCAGGAGGCACTCATGGGTTGCTGACATGCTCTGCACACGGTGAGCGCAGCCAGAGCCCGGCCGTCAGATCTGCTGCTACACCTGCGCCTTCTTACTGGAGCCATCAATCCGTTTTGTTTTTTTTAAAAAAAAATCTGTCAAATGAAATTAATGCTAGATTATATTATCTCACAGCAACACTATCTCACTGGAGGCAGAAGAGGCATTCCGAAAATGCTCCCCTTTGAACTAACCTCTGCCACAGCAGGTTTTCTCCTTACCCCTAAGGGAAGGTGACTGGTGGGGCCTCTTCAGCACCAACGCAGACGCTGCCCCACAAACCTTCTCGCTGCCCCACACCCCCCCCCCCCGCTTTGGCAGTGAGATCCCAGGTCGATTGTTAACTGCAATTTTCTCTTCTTCTAACAATGCTTTTGTACGACTGTATCATGAAGACCTAAATAACGAAAATATCCACGAGTTTATATCCACATCTGTATTCACTGTCCGTACGTCCCATGGGTACACGCACACACGCACAAGGTAGGTATAAAATGGAAGTGTACGCACGAAGGCTGTTGCCTACAGCACTAGTTAGAGTCTCCTCAAGGGAAGACATCAAGGATCTAAAAACTGCCAGGCTCAGGGGAGGATACAAGACTAGACACTACAGACCGTGCTCTTGAACCCCGGTCAGTTAAAGAAGGATTTTCCAAATCCCACGCCCCAAGAGGTCTAATCTAGTCCTAAACTGTGGCACTTTCACAGCCTGATGCTGTTCCGCTGCCTGCAGCGAGCCGGGCGGGCACTAGCTGTGTAACAGGGCAATGGTCTGCACGCGTTCTGTTCTGGTGCTGGGCGCGAAGAGGCGGTCGCCCGGGCACCCTCTGCAGCAGCTACCGCATTCAAATCCCACGTTGTTCAAAGGCATCTCAAGGAAGCCACTGCTGAGCTCTGCATGACTGCCTTAATCTTTGCAGCTTGAAACCCTCCCCCAGGAAAAGCCACATCTTTGTGCTACTGCATTTCATCCAGCTACATGACAGCGAAACGGTCGCATCACTTCCCCTGCCTCTAAGGGTTACCTACCGCTAAGTGGAGCATCTTCAAGACGTGCTGCCCACTTTCAAGCGCTGGCAGAGCACACACCCCAGGAGCCAAGCGCAGACACTCTTTGCCGCAGCGGTACCTGTAGGTTTTGTTGGCCCAGGCTGCCTGAACGTAGTATGAAAGGGTGAACCCCCCTACTCCTGTTCTGCCAAACCTTTCAGTTCTGAGTGAAAGAGCCCAGAAGACATTGTGACCCTGCGCTGGATGCTGAATTCCTAAGAACATGTGAGCAGCTACCTTCTTCTCTCCTTCAGTTCACTTACTCGAGTGCATCCTCACTCGTCGGTTCGTGCCACGCAGCAACACCAGGTGACAACAGCAGACCAAGTCCTTACCCGGGGAGGTGACAGCACTGCTCTCCCCAACCCTGTGTCTTACCTGAAGGTTGCAGAACGGGCAACGACGGCGTGGGGTACGCACTGAGCTCGAGAGTGGCGACTCTTCCCAAAGACAACCCAGAGGACACCTGAGCCCTACCGAAATAGGCCTGGAGAGCTGCTGGCAGCTCCACCTCTGCTACCCAAGTCTTGCCCTGCGCTGCTCTCCAGTAAGACAGTCTCTGCGCTCCGATGCTGCCGTCTCAGACACCTCTGCTGCGGAATGCAAGAGGTGCAGGGGTTTTCCTAACAGATTCTGTCAAATGGATAAAGAAGAACAAAATGCATTCAAAATGGAGAGCGAGCTCTGCCTTGGAAGAACGAAACTCAGGAAAGGAAACATACTCTTCAGAGGCCACCTTGGCCAACCTTCAGTGGTTCTGCCGGGTGACTTTGCACTGGAAAAAAGTGAAAAAAAGCCATATTTAGGGCTTTTGCTCTCTCCCCTAGCCCATGTTGTTGTCACAGGGAAGGCAGCCACCAGACGTGGGACAAAGACACCATGTGCCAGCCAGAACTACTCTCCTGAAGGGTTTGCTGCCTGCCCCAGGGCCTGGATTGGCAGTGATGTGGAAAGGTTTTGGGCCCCCTCTGCCCTTCTGATTACTGCCCCTTGCTGCTCATCCAGGCGGGCAACAGTGCTACACCCAGGAAAAACCCTGCGCAGCTCAAAGGCGACTGCTGGACTTTGGGGTTAAAGGCAACGGAGACACAGCAAGAGTCTGCTCCAGCTATGTTCTGTCCCCAAAAACTCTGCTGGCTGAAGGAAAGACCCACTGCGGGGTGCACACACCTGCCAGATTGATGTCCGGCTCTGCAGCTGATGCTGCCAGCTACAATTCAGCATCCTTGATCCTGGTGCCTCACTGGAAGATGATGGAAGACTACCAGGTGAGAAAGACCCTGCGTAACTACGAGAGGGAAGAACACCTTTGCGACCACGCTTGCTGCCGTGGAGGAAGGGTTTTAAACTACATCACACAATGGGGGCCTAAGCCCAGAGATAAGAAGGCATGGGGGAGGTTTGGCAGTAAAGGTCCGCACGGGGACATTAATTTTCCTGTGCAGAGGACTGGGACTTTGGAGGATTTCCTCAGGCTCACAGAGCGTGGACAGCAAACACGAAGAACTGCATGTCCTGCCGTGGTTGCAGGGCTATGATGTGGTCAGACTCAGAGACTTGGGACAGCATCATTTATGGTATATGATGGACACAGACTCCGTAGGGTGTAGGCACAGAAACACCTTATTATAAAATTCTCTAATTATATACAGCATTTCAGTAAAGGGGAGGCCCCTTTACTCCCCAATCACCACCCGATTCATGTTCCCAGTATAGCTCGATGCTTATATTTCCTATTCCTTCTGGCAGGCACTTGACTCTTGTTTCTCAGCTCCTTATCTCCGGAATTTAGCCAGCCACCTGTTGTTTGCAAACCGCTGGAACATGCAGCGCTTGCTTTGTCGTGCCCTTTCTTTGATCCATCGTCCTTGGTTGTTTCAGCAAACAGGCCGAAGCTGCATATTTCCCATGCTGTTTTTATTAAACAAGACGTTGCTCTCCACGATTGTTGATCAAGACGCGGCCACAGCTGCCTACTGGCCGTTCAGGAAGGACAGGCAGGGAAGGGAGGTGTCTCCACGTGATGGAGCTCCCAACCCCGAAGAGCTGCGGTGTGGGAGCACAGACATGCCTTCTGAGGGTCTCTGGATCTAGGCTAGGAGCAGGGAAGGCTGGGTCTGCTACCACCGCCTGAGACAAGGTGCTGGGTGAGGTTGGCCATAAACAACTAGCTGACGTCCCGCAGCCCTCATCCTCTCTGGGATTTTGACTATCCAGGCACCTGCTGGGAAGGCAAGGGATCACTGGCCAGGGAATCCAGAAGGCTCCCAGACTCCTGGTTAGAATTTCCTAACACAAATGCCAGAGAGGGCTGCCAGAGGTGACCCTCTGCTTGACTTGCCGCTCACCAACAGGGAAAAACTGGTGGTGAATGTGGTCACAGGGCAGCTCCGCCTGCGGCAACTGCCAGCTGGCTGCGTGGAGCATCTGGAGGAAGGCTTGAAAGGTGGGAAGCAGAGCTAGGATCCCGAGGTTCAGGACAGGCTTCAGCTTCCTAGGAAGCAGCCCAAAAGGAAGGGGGCGCTGGTTGTCAAAGAAAGGTTTTTTAGATCTCAGGAGCCACCTACCAAGCCTGTAGTTTTGGAAGACTGGGTATTTTTGCAGAAGGCTTGCTTGATAAGGTAGCAAGCTTCTTAACGAACTTAAATTAACTATTTTGTTCTTCTGCTAAATGCACTAAAATGCAAAGAGCACACGCAAGGAGAAACAGTGACAGGCACCAAAACAATACAAACATTGCTCAAGCACAAGGGACGGCATCAGGAAGGCCAAAGCCCTGCTGGACCAAAGACTATCCAAAGACATTGAGCAGAACAAAGACATCTTGCAGCGGTACAATGGCACCAAAAGGAAGTTCAGGGAAAATCAAGTCTGCTGATCAAAAATCAGCCATGGACAGTACAGACATGACCAAAGTGCTTAACTTCGTTTTACGCCTCAGTGTTCATGGACAAAGCGTGGTCCCAGACCTTGAAGTGTAGTGGACAATATAAGAAGGGCAGCCAGTAGTGGGGAAGGAACAAGTTAGGGACTTCTAAGAAGAGCTGCGACATCCAGGTCCACAGACCTGGTGGGATTCAGCAGAGGGGACTGAGGGAGCTGCTGAGGCGATGAAGCTGCTGTTTCCTAGGCAAAATCATGGCGATTTGGAAGGTCCCGGCCAACTGGTCCCAAACATGACACTCACCTCTGAGAAGAGGAGAGCCAGCCCTTCCTCAGCCTTCTTAAAGCCACGAGCACGTCCTCTTCATGCACAAACATTTGAAGGACAAGAAGGCAAACCTGAACAGTCAATATGGAGTTCGCAACAGCAAACTGTGCTTAACCGACGTAACATGACTGTTTTCTGTGGGCAGAGGGGGAGCGGTGGATGTGACGTACCACAGAGCCAGCAAGGCTTCTGACACCGACTCCAACGGCATTTTCCTTGGGAAACTGAGGAGCTATGGACCAGGCGCACGGGCAGCTAGGCGGGCTGAGAACGGAGCGGGCTGCTGCGTGAGAAGGTAGCGATTAATGACTAGGCAACTGGCAATGAGCAGAGTGATCTAGGGGCCAGTCTAGGGGCCCACCTTGTTCAACACCCTCATCGACAGCACAGATGACACCGGAGGACACCCTCAGTAAAAGTACAGATGATACTAAAGTAGGGGGAACATCTGACAGTGAGATGCAGAGCTTCAAACCAGAGGGCCCTTGGGAAATTTGAGGACCAGGCTAACAGAAACCTCATGAAGTTCAGCAATGAGAAGAAGAAAGGTGTGTGTCTGGGGTGGACCAACCCAACACACTGGTCCAGGCTCAGGAGAGGCTGCCCGAGTAGCAGGTCCGTGCAAGAGGCTGGAGCGGGGTTTACAATGACTGCCAGGCTGAGTATGAGCCCGTAACGCACTCCCACAGAGAATACGGCGAGCTGCATAGTGGGCTACATAACGAGCAGCCTGGCCAGCAGATCAAGGAAGTTACTGCCCTTTTTACTCAGCACTGGTGAGGCTGCACCTCGAATATGGTGTTCAGTTTTTGGCCATTAAGTTGAAGAGAGACAGGGAAAAACTGAAGAGGGTCCAGACCCAGGTTGCATGACAAAAAACTCAAGCAGTCTACAACTGCTTGCAGGGTGTCAACTTACAAAGCTGACTGAGCCAAACTCTTCTTGGAATTAGCAGATGATGAAACAAATGTGGCCAACAGCCACAAGTTGTGGTTTGGGAAATGTAGGTTGGATGGAAAGATTGCAGCACCACCATCCTGCAAAGGGTTTCCTGCAGAAGGTTTCTAAGGCTTGGCTGGACAGAGCCAAAGCTGACCTAATGTCATCCTACCCAGAGCGGGATATCAGGAGAACCCTATACAGCTGTGGGTTCAAAAGCCGGCTCAGGAAGATCAGCCCGAACTTACGGTTTCACTGTAAAGCAGAGTAATTAGTTGATGGAAAAACCCTCAAGGATCCCCAGAGAGCCTTGACAAAGAGCAATGTGACAATATTCTCTCCACTTTCCCACTAAAAGATACTTGGAAACTACTGAGAGACATGCTCAAGGAACTAAGAGAAAACCCCTCCATTCTAGGATGTAAAAAAGACTCCTGTGTAACTGGGACACAAGTTTCTACAATGGATAAGGATTTGAACGTATGTCAGGCTGAAAATATGGTCCACCAAGCCACAAAAATGCATCTGCTAATTGTCTGTCTGTTATTAAAAGGAGTATTTCTCATAGGAAATGAGCAGTCCTCAGACCCATCTGACATCCAGGCCACTGAGTGAAAAGCTGTGGTTTCCAGGGACAGCTAAGAAAAAACCTCTGGGAGACTGGAGATGCTGCAGAAGTGCACTCAGCAGCTGAAGAGAGGCAGCTGCAGTAATAGGGGAAGTGAAAAGAAAAAGCATGTTATTGGCACAGACTGGTCATATCTTGCCACCATTGAAGGTAGAGCTGATGGAGGCATCTCTAGTTGATGGAGGCAACACGGCCACAGTATGGCTTCCAGGACTGTACATAGATAAACCCAGGCCTACACGTGTAGCACAGGGTCTGGGGTATGGTATAACACTCTTGCCTGCTCTATGTGGCTCAACACACCTAGACATGATGTCTCTGCAGTGATGAACATGAGGAGAGCCTTAGGGCTGTGACGAAACCTTGTGCTGTTGAAGTTCTTGGCCCACCGTGAACTGGAGATGACTTCTGTGAGACAGACGGACTGCAACGAGACAGTGAGCACCCTAGAGACGAGGGAATCGAACGAGATGCCTTCTTGAGGCAATGGGAATGCCACACTCAGAATCACGTTCAAAGGCTGAATCTCCAAATAAAAGCATTGTGTCCAGGAAGGGTTTCCTTCTGTGTCTGCTGCTGGCGGAGGCCAAACAGGACAAACTCGCAGCGATCTCAGTGTTACTTCTGAGTCTCCAGAGAGGTCAGCACCTCAGAGCGTACGAACGCCACTACGCTCGCTGACTCCACGTCGGAGAGGCATCGCTGGTTTGTTTTTAAGGCTTTTCCACCCCTAAACCTGAGAAGTACCAGTGGCAACTGCACATCCAGCTACACCATAGTGTCGACAGCACGCAGACTCTAGCAGTTCCTCTGAGAGAAAACCCTGAGAGCGCAGAGAGCAAAACCAAGTGCACCAAGCAGCTGCTCCACGTTTGCTATTTCTCACCCGCAGTGCTACAGAATAATGTGCTTTTTGCCAAGAGACCGCAGCGCTGGGATTCACCTGACAGAACGTGCTGTCCACAAAATGGGCACCTACCCTGGAAAAAGCTGCCCGGGGATCCGCGTCTGGTCGGGGCAGAGCCGGTCAGAGAATCCACCAGGCGCTGGGTATCATCGTCACATCCTACGGCAGACTCCAGGCTAGGTCAGATGAATTAGTTGTTCCCTGAATTCCATCTCCATATTTCTTTGGTATCCACAGGCAGAACTGGCAAAGCAGACGAGGCAGGCAGGTGCAGGCACCCAGGCGACTGAAGCCTGACGCCAGGCGAGATGAATCCCACCATAGGTCTCTACCAAAGGCCATGAACTGAGATCATCTGCGCCTGCTGTCGCAGCAGCCCCGTGGGTTGCGGGACCGCAGTGGTATTTAGGAGTTACGGTGCCCCATGGATAGCTGGCACCTGGACGTCGAAACGAGAACGCTGACGAGCCGGTGTCAGCCAAACCAACCAGAGGAAAGCAGCCGCTTGGCTTCACGTTAGGGCTGTCCTCCAGTCACTCCATTTGGAGTGCATGCGATGGAAGCGCAGCTAAAGGAGATGCCGAGTAAACACTGAGGTTACTTATCTAGCTGTTTCTATACACATAAAGACTGCGGGAGAGAGGGTGAGGGATGGTGATCTCAGTGCTGGAAGATCAGGGGCAGAGCTTGGTGCCTCCGATCCGTCTGCCCGGAGCAAGCAGGAGCCCTGGGAATTCTCTGTCCCTTCTCGTTCCTGGCGCAGCCCATGTCAACCAACGCAACAGGCTGCTCTGCCCATGGCTGAGCTGAATCACACTCATCACAGACAGGAAGGTTAGTCACTAGGACGGAAGGGCAGCCGCCTTACTGGTGAGGAACCGGCAGTCTTTCTTTAGAAGACCTGACAATACAAAATAACTTAGATCGGTTCATGTATTTTTTTTAGCAGAAGAATCTGCAAAATAGGATCCCTTGGCTGCTGGATCAGCAGATAACAAAGATGCTGAGCAGAAACTGCTGGAGTTTCACCTGGACTGCTTTTCCTGAAACCTGGGCAAAGGCATGTTTTGGAGGTCGCTGGGCTTTTGCTAGGTAAATGATCGAAGCAGTGAGCCTGGCAGTAGCCACGGAGGGGTCAAGGAAAGGACATGGAGAGACAGGGCTAACAAAGTAAACGAAGCGTGGCACTAAACGGATCGGGACAGTCAGGTCCAGGCATCTGACAGTTCCCCTACAAGCTTACAATCTAGACAGTGGGTAAAATCTTCAGCAGTAATAAAATTGGGATTAGATTCCCACCCAAAATGCGTTGCAGCAAGCAGGGGCTGAGTCAACACAAAAAGCAGGAGATTTAGCACTAGTGACCACTCCACATAGAATCATTTAAGTTGGAAAAGATCTTTAGGATTGTTGAGTCCAACCATAAACACGGTATGCTGGGATTAAGAAATGAACCTGTTCACTCCAGTAGGAAGAGAAGGCTTAAGTGTCTAGACCTCCTGAGAGAGAGGATTTGAAGCACGACAAAGGAAAGCAGAAAAACCAGCAAGCCCAGAAGGCAAGGAAAAAAGAGTATCTCTATGGAAGGAGAGCAAAGGGCAGATATTCCAGTCTATTATGGTACTTTACAGCTGCAAATACTTGGAAGACTGGGGACTCGGCTGGTGTAAAAGCCTCGGCATAGCTGTGAGGGCAAAATTTTAAACATGCTTCTTCTGATGCTTGAATTTCTGTTGATAGGTGGCATTGCAGGACTGAGGTTACGTCTCTCCACAGCTCCAGGCTCCCTCTGCCACAGCTCAGAGCCAGAAGACAGTCCAAGGGGAGAAGCGTAAGGGAGCCGGGCAGCCTCCCAGCAGGCGCTTCTGTTAAAACCGGCATCGGCAGGAGATAAATTCCACCAGCGAGGGGCGAGCAGGCAGCGTACGTGACTACATACGTGATCAAAGGCTGATCTCCGCAGGCATAGTGGAGCAGAGGAACAGTGACAGCTGGAGGAACCCCAATGCCCTGGTTGGTGTCAGTGCAGCACCCCAGCTCAGCTTCCCCCAAGGCCACCGCGGGGGAAGGCTCAGCCCCAGGTCTGTGCTCAAGACCCAAGGGATGAGACGGTGGGAGAAGCTCTCTCCAGGCCACCCGCGGACCACGGGGAGCCAGTGCCTGCGGGGGTATGGGATGCGTTGCGGGGTGCCAGGACGAGCATTCTGGGATTGTGCCAGACCTACCGATACGCCCAGTGAAAGGACCAAAGGCAGGACAAGGAAGGGATGACGGTGGGACAGGCAAGGACAAGCACGGGAGAACAGAGGGAGAAGGGAGAGGAAGAGGCCAGCTGAGCGTACCAGGTTGCTGGTCGGTACGGCCCGAGCCTGGGCCCCACGCTCTGCCGCGTCTTGTCACCGCACTACTTCTGACCACGTTTCGGGGTGAGGCTGCGCGCCGTGTTGTGTCCCTCTGTGTGTGTGTGCATGACGGCACAGCTGCCAGCAACCGGGGAAGGGGCTGTAGGGCCCGTAGGTGCTGGGGTGCCAGCAGCTCCAGAGACCCGCCTGTGTCCCCATTGCACGTTGATGCACATGTGGGTGCATTCAATTTGCTAGGAACCGTTGAGCTGGACCGTCCAGTGAGTAGGATAAGAGGCTTGGAGCCAGGGCCATAGACCTGGGGCAGACGCTGCAGAGGCTGGGGGTCTGCGAATTTGGACCAGATGGACCAGTGGGTTTGAGAGTCCGCTACTGGTAAGGCCCTGTGTCTGGAGCAGCTGCCAGGAAGACTGGTTTTTGTTTGTGGGTGCCTGTGCATTAGGCAGCTGGGGAGACCAGGGGACTGGAAACCAGGTGCTGGACAGACCAAGTGCCTACGGGCTGGGGAGCCCAGTGCACACGTGTGTGCACGTGTGTGCGCACGTGTGTCAAGAGATCCGAGTATCAGCAAGTGGGAGCCTTGTGGAGGGATGGGAGCTGCTGGAGCATCCACCGGACTGCACCCAGCGTCCACGGCCAGCCACCCCTCTCCCAGCTTCAGAAGCTGATTTAACTGCTGAACTAGTGTGAGGAGGACTAGGGCAGGTCAGGGCTGGCTTGGAGCTGTAAGCAGCATCCCTGCCACCTGGTCCTTTCATGAAAGAGCCATTTTGTGGTGCCAAAGGAGCTGTTCCCCACGGCTGGGCAAGGTCAGCTCTCACGTGGAGACTGTCACTGCCACCAAACACTGCTCTGCCTGCAAACACCTCTCAGGACTTCCCACCTGCACTTCTTTATTTGAATTTGCTAACTCCAGTGTGAAAGCACCTTACATGTGCCTGGCTGTCTAGCACTGATCTCCAGTACTAAGAAAGCTTTAAAGCTAGAAGGCTAAAGATTAATTTCAGCAAGAGATGGTCTCAGGCTACAAGTTACAAGGCTAGAAATGAAGTCTCACACTTAAAATGCCTGTGCACCTTCCATCTATATTCAACCCATCTCTAATCCATACACTTGGACAGGTTGATGAAAGGGTCCCAGGCACCTGTACAAGGCTTCAAGCTGTATCACAACATCTCCCTTTCTGAATAGTGCCCTGGGGATGTGGCTTTACATTGCAGCGACGTTGCTGTGCTCATTCTAAACCCACCTCCAGCTTTCCTTCCCAGGGAAACCACACGCGCTTATTGCTCCACTTGCCATAGGTTTAATGATTACGCAGCCACAGGGGAAGTCAGCTCAGGTAGCTGATCCAGAGGGAACGGTAACCCGCTCAGGGCAGGTTACCGGCTAAATACATTCATTCTGCAGCTGAACATCCAAACTGGGAGGGAGGGGAGAGGGACCGCGAGTCTCACGCGGGATGAGGCTGCTCTACTGCAGCACTAACCTCCTCCTCGCACCCCACGTGGCTTTATGCGCATTTGAAATTCTTCCTTGCTTTGTCATATTTCTAATACTACATGTAAAATTTCTAATACTACGTATCAGAAGAAATCAGCTCTATAATGATTTTGTCAGGTTTATGACAATCGGTACTTCACCGGTGTTCTTTAGAGGCTGCAGAAGACACACCAACAACGCAGATGACAGCAGGCTATTTGGGTCACGCAGCTCTTGCCAGCACCCTCCTGCTCGCAGCTTTCAGAGGACTCTTCTGGCTGCAGGAACTGTGCCCACAAAAGGACAGACAGAGCAAACGGCCCCACCAGCAGCTGCTCTGCAGAGCGTTTGGTGCAAGTGTGGAAGGCAAATCTGGGCCCCACGAAGAGCAGAGAGGAGAGCGGAGGAGAGGTGTGGTCTTCCCACTGGAAGTAAGGCCAAGTGCCGACTGGCACCTCTGCTGAGAGGTGCTCGAGCCTGGCTCCCCTCTCCCCTTCCCCCTGGGATCCACCAGCCGCGGGATTGCCCGTGCTGCTGGCAGCAGGCGGCTCCGTGTCCCCGCACGCTGGCCGTCGGTCCTCCTGCCTGCCCCGCAGCAGCACCCGTGGGACTCCCCGTCCGGGATGAAGGGCACAGCACGTTCAGCGCCTTGGCACGGACACATCACAGCCGGTCCCTGCTTTGGGCACAGGCCTTCCATCAACTAGACAGTCAACATCAAGTCCATCGCTGTGTCTGAAGTACTCGCTCTGGAAAAAGTGTTGCTCGAAAGATCCCACAGGGCACTGACAGGAGCTCCAGGGTGCATCAACCAACTGCCCAGGACAGCGGTGATGACCACCCCTGGAAAAGAGAGCATTTTTTGGTGTAAGCTACAGGCTGCAGAGCGAATGGCAGCAGCTGAGCTGAGCAAAGGCTTACCACCTGTCTCCCCAGTCCCAGGAAGACCTCCACAACCGGTACAACTTCACAGGTCCACCTGCCAGAAGGGTGCAGCTCTGCCTGCCTTGCACCACGCACAGCCACAGCCTACACCTCACCACCACCACCACGTCGGACCAATGCAGATTTCATATACTTCATTACTGGGTTTAAAGCCTTATGATTTTTGCACGGGAAGATGCGAGAAAGCACAACCCCACGGATGCCAGCCCTTTCCCTGACTGCACAGACCCCCGGTCCAGCGTGTGCTGCTCCGCGCTTGCTATGAGGAGACGCGCAGCGAAGCCTGGCCACGCCACGCACCTCAAACCTTCACGCGAAGTTCCCCTTCCGTCCCACCTAATGCACGGTCGTTTCACAGACTCAGGGTTGATTCGGCCTCGCTCCGCCTCTTCTGGCACCGTTACTCCCTTGGAAGGGCGAGGATTCATCTCTCATCTCTTCCTGCACTCACAGTGTATACATCTCCGTTTGAAACAAACTCTCCGGGATCCCTTTACAATTAAGGCATCTTGACTGAGTGATTCACAAACACTAAATAATTTCGCACTGCCTTATTGTAACAGCCTTTCCTCTGGCTTTAAGAAATGCAGACTTGGCCTATTCGTACCATACCCACTTGGCACGGATTCTGAACGTAATTTTCACTTGCAAGTACCACAGTAATGTCTCCTACACTTCCCTCCTATAGTGAGGGGAGCCCCTATAAACATTAACAAACTAATGTTATCACTCTCTTAAATCACTCCTTAAAACTATCCTCTGCGGCGTTCACCACAAAATGAAGTAGCTGATATGCCAAGACTGCTCCTCGCAGCGTCATCGCACTGGCCAGAGACGGTGAGCACCAGCACGGGAAGACCCGCGCCGCCCGCGTGCTGGGACACAGCACCCACCACGACGCCTTCCTGACCTGCCGCCGGGGTTCTGGACACGCACTTACAAGCAATAACCAAACGACACTAATGCGGGAGCAAGCGAGGGCTGTCGCTGGTGCGGATCTCAGAGCCCGACCCCGGTTCTCTCCTAAGCCTCCCGCCTGTGCCCTGGGGAGGCTGCACCTCTATTTCGCCGCGCCGCGCCTTCTGCGCAGCCCTCGGGCCACTTGCTTAACGTGAAGTGGCCAGTGACTCTAACCCTTGCTTTAAACCCTTTGTTTTAAAGGTAATCAGGAAAATCCAGTTGGCTGCGGGCTCGGAGCAGAGTGGAGGCAGTACACAGCCTCCAGCATCGCCTCCTCAGGAACGGGAAAGCGCCAAGGGGGAGATACAAGAGCAGAGACCTACACACCTGGTCAGCCTAATTCTTCTCTATAGACCCCAAGACTTGCACCACATTGGGCAAAACCGTAATAAATGTCAGTACCAAACAGTCCTGATTGGCCTCCAGAGCGAGCATCTAATGAGCCTTTTCTCCAACCTCCACTTTCCCCGTACTTTCAGTTAGCAGAAGGGAACCTGTCAGCTCATCTCCTAGCACAGAGAACATGTACCTGCTTGAATTTTTGTACCCGAAGTACATTTTTTCATCAAGACATCCAGGCAGCAAGCATTTCAGTAACAATTATTACGCAGCTCTCAAAACACCTTAAAAAGGAAAATAATTTGATGCAAGACGTGGGCCCTTGTCCTGCGGAGGCAGATGCTGCTGGCAGCCACCGGCCGCTCTCCTGCCGCGTCCGGGCTCACCTCAATCAGAAAGTCTCCTGTGCGAAGCCCTGCTCTCCAAGCGACTCCTTCCACATCCACTGATTCCAGGTACTGGAGCGCTGGGAAGGCTGGGGTTGGGGTGAACTCCTCAATTGGGGTTTCAGCTACAAAACACAAAGAGAGAGACGGATTGAGACAGTGTGGCAAAAAGCAAGCAGAAGGTGGGCAAGGATGTCCAGGAGCCTAGCACAACCTCTATGTATCGGTTCAGAAAGAACATACATGCAAGGCTCAGCTTGACTTCAACGCAGGAACCAGAGCTAATGCTCATTACTGGCTTTCACATGCTACCAGACAGATGGCTGTTGCTAATAGCCTGTGCCACAGCTGAGGAAAGGGAGAAGTTACCTTTCCAAGCAAAGTGCCGCTCCTGGGCACTACGACACCGGCCGCTCGTTCGCACGGCGACCCAGGGAGCAGCGTCGGTAGGGTCATTCCAGCCCTACCTCCCCTGAACGGCAGACCCAGGACCAGCGAGGGGATTGTGCCACCTCCAGTGAACTGTGCTGCATGGGTTTCGGAGCTGCTCTCCGCCGGTAGCAGCAGCCTCAAAGATGAAGCTGAAGATGGGCTACCAGATACAGGAGTACTCAGCGAGTGTGTGGGGGTGCGAAGGTGCGATCTTGAAACCACCTCTCCCAGCTACTCTGCCTTCCTTGCCTGCCAAAGCATGAGACGGTGTTTCACATCACCTGACTGTCACGGAGAGAGAAAATAAGGACATGGACCTGTTGGAGCGGGGCCAGAGGGGGCACAGAAATGCTCCGAGGGCTGGAGCCCCTCTGCTGCGAGGCCGGGCTGGGAGAGCTGGGGGTGTTCAGCCTGGGGAAGGGGAGGCTGCGGGGAGACCTTATTGCGGCCTCCCAGTGCTTAAAGGGGGGCTGTGGGAAGGGTGGGGGCGACCTCTTTAGCAAGGCCTGTTGTGACAGGACAAGGGGTGATGGTTCTAAACTAAAGGAGGGGAGATTTAGACTGGATATAAGGAAAAATTTTTTTACAGTGAGGGTAGTGAAACCCTGGCCCAGGTTGCCCAGAGAGGTGGTCGATGCCCCATCTCTGGAAACATCCAAGGCCAGGCTGGATGGGGCTCTGAGCAACCTGGTCTAGTTGAAGATGTCCCTGCTCACTGCAGGGGGTTGGACTGGATGGCCTCGAAAGGTCCCTTCCCACCCAAACCATTCTGTGATTCTATGACTCTATTCTAAAATTATTGACACATTAGGAATAAAGGGCTGAAAACCCCAGACACGCTCCGACAGATCTGCACTCCCCTGAAAGTGTGAAACACAGTGGAGGGTCAGAGAGTGGATTTTATTCCTCCTCTACCCTGGACAGCCACTTTGCTCAGGGCTAGTTGTCAAATAACAGATCGCAGTCGTACAGCAGTCCTCTCCTGCAACAGCAGCACAGCAGTCATTCTGCTGAGTAGCTCTTGAACGTACTTAAATCACCAGGAGGACGGGGCTAACAAGCCATTGTTTTGCCTAATGATGCAGCATATGTCATGCACCAGAAGACATTAGTGCCTGAAACGTCTGCATTTTGGCTGCTGACCAGTGGCTGGCCAAGAGCACAGCACCGCCACTCGCACAGGGTCAGTCTAAAAGCGTGATGCAGAGCCTCTGGCACCGACGGTGTTGATGCAGATCCTCGGTCCGCTGCTATACAAGCACTAAGTTTAGGTCTTGACTGGGGTGCATACAGATTCCTGGCAGATGGCATACTTGATGTGGCAATGAATTACTTTGCATTACTTTCTCTGAAGGGTAATTAATACAGGAGCGTGAAGAAGGGCTTGCATAGCAGCGCCAAGAGCAGCACCAGAGACCCTCAGAGCTTGGCTGCGACGGCTCGTAGTGGCCTCCCCTCGAGAAGTGTAGTTATCACATGTGTAAGAGAGAAGCTAAAGCTGGTTGGTAGGAAGTGCAACAGTGAGTCCACAGCTGCATCAAGCAGCTCAAACATACACGGAACCTAGGAATTCAAAACAGAGACATGCTCCCCAAACCCTGGCCAGGCTGGCAATTTTGGGGCCAGGAGCTGAAGACTCTCACTCAGGGCTTTTCACCGGACTGATGGAGGTGTCTTTTTCTCACATGAATCTTCAGTCCACGCAGGATTCACTGTCTCATCTTCATTCAGAAGAGCCAGCGGTAAAAGGACACTCTTTGCTGGTGTAGGGACAGCTCTGAGCAGGATGCACTGAACGATGCAGGCTAACTTTCTAAGAAATCAAACACCAAATCTTGTCTTTAGTGGCTGATGATGCCTGAGCAAACCATTTGCCTTAGAGACATGCAGCAAGCAAGTCAGAAAAACCATGATTATCTAGTCTGATATCGCGCACGACAAGGGCCAGAGCCTTCAACAAAGGTCCCTGTAGGTCCACCTCTCACCTCTGCTGATGTACGCAGAAAGTGTGATTTTTGTTAGCAATATAGATAAAGATGTATTGTACCGACAGGCCTAGACAAGTTATCCGTCACTCTAAATCTATTATCAAAACAACATGTTTTTAAAAGCTGTGTCATTACCCTAACGAAGCAGTAGATTTCATAACAGTCAGTGGACGATCTTGTACATACATCTCCTTTGACGTCAGGTCACTCCAGTAAATGTGACCTACATTCGCTTTCATTTGTCTAAAATGCACACACACTGATTTAATACAGGTAAAAATATTTCCATCATTTCCCATACTACTTCATTATTCTACTTACAATTTTTATGCAAGATTTTTTCTGCTAACTCACAATAGCCGTTGGCGAGCACCAGACCAAGACAAAGTTTGCCTGACAAGATGTCAATATGCTGAATGATCTGATTATGCTTAGATGGTTTTATCAACAGCTTTCCATTACTTCTTCCTTTGATGGAAGCTAGCTTAGTGGCAAACAGCTGACAAAGTCATCCTACCTATTCTTACAAATGCCAGTGTAACATTTGATTTCTCCAAATCCTTCAGGATTTTCCCCAGTGTTGAATTCAACTCTTTGGATCAGTGTTGACCAGCAAGTTCTTTCAATAGTCTGAAGTTCAAAGAAACACAAATGTGACCTTGCTGCAGACTGTAACTGCAAAACTAGGTGCCCATGAACTTATGTCAGGCGCAGGCCTGGAAGGATATCTGGTTTAAGGGGAGAAAGACCTTGTGTATTGCCTGAACCTCTGAAAGTGAGAAAAGGGGAGACTCAAGCTCTCTGAATGTCAAGTAAATTATTTCTATAACGATAACAAGACATAAAGTCTCTGTAGAATATCACCACTGTACTTCACAAAATGCGAGCATCAGCACTGCCCTCTCATCATACATGTATCATAATTAAGTCATGAAAAGGTTAAGTGGAAGCCCTGATCCCTGGGGAGGACGGAGTTGGAGAGATGACAATTTAATTGGCTTCCTAGCCAGGAGAAGGAGCCTGATGTGAGGAAACCACGCGTCACGGCGGCTCCAGATACACCTGTCCCATCGGGCTTACCCCCACCGCGATCCCACAGCTGCACAATTCGGAAGCATTGCCCCACGTTTCCCCACCACGGGGCTGACGACAGCCCACGGACAGCGGGGAAATCCTAAACTACAGCTCAATGAAGAGTCATCTGAGGGATAGTTCAAGGATGATTTTTTCGTATTGGTAATCCAAGATATAAACTGATAAGGAATACAGATAAAATTGACCTAGGAAACCCAGCCTTATAGCCAGTTTTGTCACCTGCATTATTGATGTGTTACATGAGGACTCCAGGCACACCATTTTCCGTGGGCTGGAAGCCATATATCTACAGTAACTGCATGCCGTGATACATGATTTGTAAAGTGTCACTAGTGCCTTAAAGACTCAGTAAACAAGAAAATTCATCCTGAATTCAGAGCTGTATCCTTATGAAGCAAATACTAGAAGCATAATTTAATACTTTAGGGGGGAAAATGTAGACAGAGGAAACAACCAGCTCTCCCCTGCTACTGCCTGAAGTCCCAGCACTCAGTCACAGGGAACATGGAAGAAGCTCTAGTAACGGACAAGTAAACATAAACTAAACGACCCCTTTTCCATGCAGAGAATGAGATCTGCAGGGCGAACTGCTCCAGGTGTCTCCCACGGCCACACCAGGCAGTGGAAGGAGGAGTTGTGACCTCCAGGTGTGGGTGCAATCCAGCACTGGAATTCCCGTCTTCCTCAGTTAACTCGGAGACTCAAGCACTACAGGGGAAACCTGCTTACTGGGACCTGCTGCTGTGCTTCCTCGTTTCAGACCTTTCCCTTACAGCTGCTTTTAGTTATTAGTCAGTCAAATATATCAGTGCTGTGCTTATACCTGGGCAGTACAGACACTGCTCTATACTTCACTGCAAAGGACCTGCAAAGGGAGAAATTTCTCTTGCAGCACACAATGATTCAAACTTCCCGGGTAAGTGCCAGAAGAGCTGTAAACCCAGCTTAGCACCTGAAAGCCCTGCGCTGCCTTACCTGTTGAGCTGACGGGCACTGGGCACATTGCTTTCTCATAAAGAACAGAACTAAATGAAATGTGTGTTGACAGCAACCCTATGGAGCACCTGCAAACCACGCTGCGTGCAGGAGACCCTGATGGTGGGGATATCTCCTTCCAAACCATCAGAGTCTGCTGAAAGCGGCAGAAGCACCTATGGCCAATACTGCTCTTGCAAAGGCAAGGGGTGAACAGAAAGCCACTGCTATGGGAGAAGCCCTGACCGCCACCCCTCTGTCCCCATGGCAGTCTATCCAGCCCACAGGCCTGACGCCGAAAACCCGTGCTCCTCTGGGTCACGGGAGATGGAGCCCTGCATGGGACGCGCTGCTGCACGCGCTGCCCGAGCACGGCCGTATGCAGACATCCATGCACTGGCTGCAGACAGCACGTCCTCTAAAACACCCCGGAGTCAGTACTGGCCACGGTGGCGTGATGGCTCAGAGCAAAGCTCAGGAGCACTCACAGAATCAAAGAATCATAGAATCGTTAAGGTTGGAAAAGACCTCTAGGATCATCAAGTCCAACCGTCAACCCAACACTACCAGGTCTCCTAAACCATGCCCTGAAGTGCCACGTCTACACACCTTTTAAACCCCCCCAGGGACGGTGACTCCCCCACCTCTCTGGGCAGCCTGTGCCAAGGCCCTTTCTCAATAAAGAAATATTTCCTAATCTCCAACCTAAACCTCCCCTGACGCAGCCTGAGGCCGTTCCCTCTCGCCCTGTCACTGGTGACTTGGGAGCAGAGACCAGCCCCCCCCTCACTCCAGCCCCTCTCAGGCAGCTGCAGAGAGCGAGAAGGGCTCCCCTCAGCCCCCCCTTCTCCAGGCTAAACCCCCCCAGCCCCCCCAGCCGCCCCCCAGCACACTTGTGCTCCAGACCCTGCCCCAGCCCCGCTGCCCTTCTCTGGACACGCTCCAGCCCCTCCAGGCCCTGCTTGTCCCGAGGGGCCCAAACCTGAGCCCAGCATTCGAGGTGGGGCCTCCCCAGGGCCGAGCACAGGGGCCCCATCCCTGCCCGGCCCCTGCTGGCCACCCCAGTGCTGACACAAGCCCGGGGGCTGGTGGCCTCCTTGGCCACCCGGGCACTGCTGGCTCATGCCCAGCCGGCTGTCAGCCAGCACCCCCAGGGCCTTCTCCGCCGGGCACTTCCCAGCCCCTCTGCCCCAGGCCTGGGGCGCTGCCTGGGGTTGGTGTGACCCAAGGGCAGGACCCGGCACTGGGCCTTGTTAAACCCCACACAACTGGCCTCGGCCCATCGATCCAGCCTGCCCAGGTCCCTCTGCAGAGCCTTCCTGCCCTCCAGCAGATCGACACTCCCGCCCAGCTTGGTGTCACCTGCAAACTTACTGAGGGCGCACTCGATCCCCTCACCCAGATCATGGATAAAGACATTAAACAAGGCTGGCCCCAACACTGAGCCTTGGGGAGCCCCGCTCATGCCCGGCCGCCAACTGGATTTAGCTCTGATCACCCCAACTCTCTGGGCTTGGCCACCAGCCAGCGTTTTACCCAGCAAAGAGTACACCCGTCCAAGCCATGAGCCTCTGGCTTCTACAGGAGGATTTTGTGGGAGACACTGTCAAAGGCTTTGCTGAAGTCCAGCTAGGTAACACGCACAGCCTTTCCCTCATCCACCAGGTGGGTCACCTGGTCATAGAAGCAGATCAGGCTGGTCAGGCAGGACCTGCCTTTCATGAAGCCGTGCTGGCTGGGCCCGATCCCCTGGCTGTCCTGCATATGCTTGATCAGCTCACTCAAGACGAACCGCTCCATGACCCTCCCCAGTACCGAGGTCAGGCTGACAGGCCTGTAGTTCCCCGGATCCTCCTTCCAGCCCTTCTTGTAGATCAGCACATTGGCAAGCCTCCAGTCATCTGGGACCTCCCCTGCTAACCAGGGCTGCTGGTCAGTGATGAAGAGTGGCTTGGCAACGGCCTCTGCCAGCTCCCTCAGTGCTCTCGGGTGGATCCATCTGGCCCCAGACCCTTGTGAGTGTCCAGGTGGAGCAGCAGGTCGTAGACTGCTTCCTCCTGGATTATGGGGAGTTGTTCTGCTCCCCATCCCTGTTCCAGCTCAGGGGGGTGAATACCCTGGGGATAACTGGTCTGGCTATTAATGACTGAGGCAAAGAAGGCATTTAATACCTCAGCCTTCTCCTCATCCTTGGTCGCAATGTTCCGCCCCTACACCCAATAGAGGATGGAGATTCTCCTCGGCTCTTTTTGTTTACATATTTGTAAAAACATTTTCTGTTATCCCTTACAACAGTGATGAGATTTAGTTCTAGCTGGGCTTTTGCCTTCTTAGTTTTCTCTCTGCAAGGCCTAACAAGATCCCTATACTCTTCTTGAGTTGCCTGCCCCTTCCTCCAAAAGAGGTAAACTCTCCTTTTTTCCCTGAGTGCCAGCAAAAGCTCCCTGTTCAGCCAGGCCGGTCATTTTCCCTGCTGGTTTGTCTTGTGGCACATGGGGACAGCCTGCTCCTGAGCCTTTAAAACTTCTGGCTTGAAGAATGCCCAGCCTTCCTGGACTCCTTTGCCCTTCAGGACTGCCTCCCAAGGGACTCTCCCAGCCAGAGCCCTGAACAGGCCAAAGTCTGCGCTCCAGAAGTCCATGGTAGTGGTTCTGCTGACCCCCCTCCTTCCTTCACCAAGAATTGATAACTCAACCAAATCATGGTCTCTAAGCCCAAGACAACCTCTGACCACCACATCTCCCACCAGTCCTTCTCTGTTTGTGAACAGATCAAGCGGGGCACCTCCCCGGTGGGCTCACTTACCCGCTGTGTCAGGAAGTTATCTTCCACACACTCCAGGAACCTCCTATACTGTTTCCTCTCTGCTGTGCTGTATTTCCAGCAGACATGTGGTAAGTTGAAGTCCCCCATAAGCACAAGGGCTAGTGATTGTGAGACTAACTCACAATCTAACACTCCCCGCCTGCTCTTCCCTAAAAGCCCGCTGTTTGGAGGTGGTGGACAGATGCTGACGCTGACAGGGCCGAGGCAGGCACCAACCCCGCACCAAGATGCTCGATCCATCTGTAGGGCTGCTCTGCTGATGGCCAGAGACCAAGGAGCAGGCTGGACACACAGGGGATGATGAGAAGAACAGAGCTGGTTTATCGCCCTGATCTGGGCTGTTGTGATCAAGCACAGAGCTGCCCAGCAGAAACCCTGCCGAACAGCCCCAGTGATATCATTCACGTATCTTTGTAACTTTTTCCTCGGTTTCTGATGCTCCTTTTCACTGCCCCAGTTTCCTCCCAAATGAACAATCTGCCTGTGGCTACTTTCAGCCCACTCACCCCAGTTTTGCTACATCTGCACTCAAATCTGTATTTCCAATACCATTACCTAGGTAATCTTGGCCTTACCTGGTGTCATGGAGCGGTTACCCCCAAAGGTTTCCAGTATTCCCTGTCAGTTATCTGTGAAGTTCGGCCACTTCCAGCATCTCTCCCCCTCACACACAGACGAAATCCAGCCGGAACGGCAAAGCGCTGATGTGACTTCGCCACCTCCCTCACTGCTAGCTGTCATGTCCAACCTCTCACGTCACGTCCAGTCGTTCTCTGCCTCCTGTTCAGTCACCTTAACCTCAGCCTCACCAGCAGCCCAGCCATTCATCTACTGCCCCAACACCCACTAAACAAGAAATGTTAACCAGAACAACCCACAGTGTTCAGAGCTGGTTGCAGCTCTGGTAATGGAGGAGGAAGACTCTGATACTCCATACACAACCTGGGAGTCCTGACCTCTGCCTCTCACGGAGGCCCGAGTGAAGGCCGAAGACTGCAGACCAGCCACCACAAAAGCCAGCTTGGGACCAGACCCTCCAAAAATACCGTTTCCAGGTCAGAGCCTGCAGGAAAGCGTTAGGTCAGAGTATGTAATTCGGTGACAATTCATCCGTAACTGCCTGCCCAGGAAGGAATCAAATCTGAGGCAGCTCTCTTATCCAACTGCTGAAGGCAAAACTAAATCAAAAGGTTTGGAATTAAATTACAGAAATTCTCGCTGGTAATTAGGTAAAATTTCCTAACAAGGAGGTCTACTGTTCATTGCAAAAGCTCACGACGTTCGTACTTCTCAAGGAACTATCACCATAACACTACAGCCTTGGTTGTGCCATTTGATCACTGCGGCCGTTTCTTGGTCTTAAAAACCCACTGTCCGGGAGGTCTCACACCAGGGGTGCCAGCTCCAGCTGCGCCCGGCAGGCAGGGGAAGCCCTGGCAGAGCCAGGTCACCAGGAAGCCCTGGGGTGGCTTTGACAACCCCCTCAACACCACGGGCCTGAGGGTGAAGGCCCTGCAGCACCCCAATCCTTTGGCACAGGGGCGCTGACAGCCCCCAGACGCCGAGGGGAGGGTCCCCGAGAGGGCTGGCTCTGCCGTGCTGCTGCTGCCGGGAAGCCTGCACCGCTGCTGGCACGCGGCGGCATCCTAAAGCTACACCCGTGCCACAGGGCTGGTTCAGTGGTACCTGCCGCAGCCAGAGGCATGCACAGACCCGAGAGCCTTCCCCTGCCCACCTGTGCTGCCTCTTCCCCTGGGCTGCCCATCTTCGTGGGGAATTGCTCCCCAGAACCTGCTACGGTAAACCCCAGCCCCGATTTTGACACTTGCAGCACCACAGTTGATGGCATTTCAAGGTGCAGGCTTCCTGGGACTCTCTGAAAATACTGCTTTTCTTGGACAAGTTACTTTTACTACTATCCAAGCTTAGCAGTGAAAAATATTACAAATTCATTCAAGCAGAGTAAATTGTTAAGGTCCCAGTTATGTCACTGGAAACATATTTCCAGAGTGAAGAATAAAATAATAAAATGGGATTCTACACTACATCTACTGCAGAAAACTGTAGCTGCCTTGGGTAGTTACTTTAAGTCCTGAAGGCATGTCTCAGTTTAAAGCCTAGGGCAGGAAGTTGCACACCACTGTCTGACACCCAAACAGAGCGTTGGAGCAGTAGGTACCTGTTGCATGACTGGAACGTGGTCATGGATGGCTACAGGCTTTTTAGGAAAGAGAGCCAAGCAGGGCGAGGTGTGGGAGTTGCTCTTTATGCAAGAGAGCAACTGGAATGTATCGAGCTCTGCGAGGGGTGGAGGAAGAACGAGTCAAGAGCTTATGTGTAAAAATTAAGGGACGGGCAAATACGGATGACACTGTTGTGGGCATTTGCTACAGGCCGCTTGATCAGGAAGAGGAAGTTGATGAAGCCTTCTACAGCCAGCTGGAAGTAGCCTCACAGTTGCAAGGTCTGGTTCTCATGGGGGACTTCAACCACCTTGATATTTTCTGGAAAAGCAACATGGTGAGGTGTGCGCAATCCAGGAGGTTCCTGCAGAGCATCGAGGACAACTTTTTGATGCAGGTGGTGGAGGAGCCAACGAGGCGAGATGTGCTGTTGGATCTTGTGCTAACAAAGAAGGTTGAGTTGAGGATGTGAGAGTTGGGGGTAGCCTTGGCTGCAGTCACCATGAGATGGTCAAGTTTAGGGTACCACAAGGTAGAAGCAGGGCTATGAGTCGGGTTACAACCTTGGACTTCAAGAGGGCCAACTTTGGCCTCTTCAGAGACCTGCCTGGAGGAATCCCATGGGCTAGGGCTCTAGAAGGCAGGGGGGTCCAAGAGAGCTGGTCAGTATTCAAGAACCACTAACTCTGAGCTCAAGATTAGTGCACCTCTATGAGGAAGATGTCAGCAGAGGAACCAGGAGACCTGCATGGACGAGCAAAGAGCTTCTAGAGAAACTCAAATGGGAGAGGGAGGTTCACAGTACGTGGAAAAGGGACTGGCCACTTGGGAGGAATATAGGAATGTTGTCAGGGTATGCAGAGATGCAAAGAGGAAGGCCAAGGCCCACTTGGAATTAAATCTGGCGAGGGATATCAAAGGTAACAAGAAGGGCTTCTTCAAATACATCAGCAGTACAAGGAAGACTGGGTACACAGTGGGCCCAGTGTTGAACGAGATGGGTGCCCTGGTGACACAGGATGCAGAGAAGGTGGAGTTACTGAATGCCTCCTTGGCCTTGGTCTTTACCGCTCAGGCTGGCCCTCAGGCAGCCCAGCCCCCAGAGGTGAGAGAGAAAATCTGGAGAAAGGAAGGCTTCCCTTTGGTTGAGGAGGGTTGGGTCAGAGATCACCTATGCAAACTGGATCCTCACAAATCCATGGGCCCTGATGATATGCACCCATGAGTGCTGAGGGAGCTGGTGGGTGTTCTTGCTGAGCCACTCTCCTTCATCTTTGAAAGGTCATGGAGGACAGGAGAGATGCCTGAGGACTGGAGGGTAGCCAGCGTCACTCCAGGCTTCAAAAAGGGCAAGAAGGAGGACCTGGGGAACTACAGGCCAGTCAGCCTCACCTCCATCCCTGGAAAGGTGATGGAACAGCTCATCCTGGAGGTCATCTCCAGGCATGTAGAGGAAAAGAAGGTTCTCAGAAGTAGTCAACGTGGATCGACCAAGGGGAGATCATGCTTGACCAACCTGACAGCCTTCTGTGATGGCATGACTGGCTGGGGAGATGAAAGGAGAGCAGGGGATGTTGTTTATCTCGACTCCAGTAAGGCATTCAACACTGTCTCCCACAGCATGCTCACAGGTGAGCTAAGGAAGCGTGGGTTGGATGAGAGGACAGTGAGGTGGGCTGAGAACTGGCTCAACAACGGAACTCAGAGGGTCGTGATCAATGGGGCAGAGTTTGGATGGAGGCCTGTCACTAGTGGTGTTCCCCAGGGGTCTGTACTGGGTCCTGTCCTGTTCAACATATTCATCAATGACCTGGACGAAGGGACAGAGCGTCCCCTCAGCAAGTTCACTGATGATACCGAGATGGGAAGAGCTGCTGATATACCAGAAGGCTGTGCTGCCATCCAGCGAGACCTGGACAGGCTGGAGAGCTGGGCGAAGGGGAATCTCATGAAATTCAACATGAGCAAATGCAAGGTCCTGCCCCTGGGGAGGAACAACCCCCCGCACCAGCACAGCCTGGGGGGGACCTGCTGGAGAGTGGCTCTGCTGAGAGGCCCTGGCAGTGCTGGGGGGCAGCGAGGTGACCCTGAGCCAGCACCGGGCCCTTGGGGCCAAGAAGGCCAACGGTTTCCTGGGTGCATGAAAAGGAGTGTGGCCAGCAGGGCGAGGGAGGTTCTCCTCCCCCTCTGCTCTGCCCCAGTGAGGCCACACCTGCAGGGCTGCGTCCAGGTTTTGGGCCCCCCAGTTTAAGAAGGACATGGAACTGCTGGAGCAAGTCCAGTGGAGAGCTACCAAGATGATCAGGGGCCTGGAGCAGTTTTCCATTAGTTCTTCATAATGAAGATACCACACTTAACGACACAGATATCAGACTTGGTGTTTGACGTGCTCTGTCTGAACATCTCCAGTCCCAATTTCTGTCCATCCTGAGGGTCACAAACTGTCACAGCACTTCTCTGCACAACAGCCAAGTTCTGAAATCCATCAGTGAACTTCCATGAGAGTTTATAATACCAGCACTGTGTTCCAAAACTTGTTGCAGGGCTTTAGGGCAACATCCCCTCCGCTGCAAACCAACAGCAAGATCCTCAC
Source organism: Phalacrocorax carbo (assembly GCF_963921805.1). NCBI lineage: Eukaryota > Metazoa > Chordata > Aves > Suliformes > Phalacrocoracidae > Phalacrocorax > Phalacrocorax carbo. The sequence continues at coordinate 513,775 of NC_087513.1, read as the reverse complement.
GCTTTGACTGTACTTCCCTCACCGTAGCCCTCCTCGTGCCCCATGGCTGTGCAGGGCAGAAGCTGTGGCTGTCAGAGACCCCACCAGGTCAACAAGACCCAGCACCAGGCACTTCACGGCACCAAAACTCAGCTTGCAGAGGCCTCTGAGCCTGAGGTCTTCACACGAACTGCTGGGCAGGAAACAAAACTAAAACTCCCTCAAACGATCCACTGATTCCTACAGATCCGGGCAAGTTCTGCGCTTGGGTCGTTGGATCACTGAATTCACCCAAGGAGATCTGTCTCAGTAACTGCAATACCAGTTGCTTTGACTGGTCTTTACACAAAGAGATGCAAATACCAACATCTGCTGCTGAACATCAAACTTGAACCTTCCTGCGGAGAAAACGCAGCAAAGAACAAGTGGGAGTTTGCGAAGCGAGCAGATGACGTCCATGCAGAGGTCCTTCCTAAGCCAAGCCCTGAGTTCTCTGTGTTTTTCCCCCACATGGCCAGAACTCGGTCTTGACCGTGGGACCGGGTCACTGGTGGACGGCACGCGAGCACCACCGGAGGAGGACCCCGGCCTGCTGCTCGTGAGCTCGCCCCCGGCCAGGCGCAGAGGCAGCGGCAGCGGCTGCGTGGCCTTCTGGGCGCAGGACTGGAAGCTGTGCCGCCACAGCGCCCGATCTCCCCGCGACGCTGAACATAACAAGACGCTCCCGGGGAGTGCTCCGGAGCGACCGCCGGGCTGGGGACAGCAATGGCTCCAGGAGGGACAGGGCTGCGGTACAGGCTGGCCCTCCCCGTCGGCGAGTCCCACAATTGGCACTTCGGTCACGAGCTGTGACCTGCTGGTTTTACAAGCGCTCCTCGACCACCCGGCTCAAACGCAAGGGCTGACACCGGACAGAGGAGGGGCAGAGAGGCTGCGGCAGGCAGAGGAGCGCAGGAGGGCCCAGGGAGGCCGTGGTGGGCGCCAGGAGGCCCCAGGGCTGCGGAGGGGCTGTGCCACCGGGGCAGGCAGAGCGACAAGGGCACTTGCTCCAGGGGGCAGCGAGAGCTGGGTGAGCTGGGCAGGCTCTTGGAAAGCAGGTCTGCATTCTGCATCGAGGCAGGTGCAAGTGGTAAAGCCGGTGAAGTGCTTGCTTGGCTGAGAAACTCGGGGGGGTGGGTGGGGGGAACAAAAGACTGACAACATTTTGGAAGGAAGCAGGAGCAAACCAAGCCCCACAGTGGGTCAGCACAGCATCCTCTCCCCAACAGCGTACGGGATTGGGTGCTTCGGGACATACACAAATCACAGGAATCAATCACCTCGGGTAACTTCGCGAACAACCTGCCCCACCTGGCGGCTTCTCCCCAAGCTAAGTAGACAAAAGAAAGCTTGCACCCTGAAGCAAGGACTTAGAGCCATCTCCTTTTCTTTTTTCAAGACATCATGTATATTATTGGCAATATCCTTGCTATTTCTATTACCTCTTCCTTAGGGAGTAAATTCCCAAGTCAGGGACCGCATGTCCCTCTACTGTTTCCACAGAAGCCACCATAACCAGATGCCAACGAGCATTAACTGGCCCAGGAACAGTATTCCTCTGCCCAGGGAACTGGTAGCAGGGATTTGCTGAGACCATGTGAGGTGCAGTCACTGTATCAGCTGTAACAACCACTGTTTACAGGGGTGACCCCGGGGAAGTATGTATTAATATTTTATGAATCATATTACTAAATAGATAATGCCTGATCTGTGGTCAGGTTAGCCAGGAAGAGGGAGGTTGATTTAGTCCAGGCACAGAAGCCCGGTGGAGTTCCAAGACATTACAAGTCAAGAAATATCATTATGACCAAGCAGTTGGCGGCTGGTCATGAGTGGTTTTCCCCAGGGCTCAGTGTCGGGGCCACTCTTGTTAAAGATATTTCTTTATCAATGATCTGGATGAGGGGATCGAGTGCGCCCTCAGTAAGTTTGCAGGTGACACCAAATTGGGCGGGAGTGTCAATCTGCTGGAGGGCAGGAAGGCTCTGCAGAGGGACCTGGGCAGGCTGGATCAATGGGCCGAGGCCAGTTGGGTGAGGTTTAACAAGGCCAAGGGCCGGGTCCTGCCCTTGGGTCACACCAACCCCAGGCAGCGCCCCAGGCCTGGGGCAGAGGGGCTGGGAAGTGCCCGGCGGAGAAGGCCCTGGGGGTGCGGGCTGACAGCCGGCTGGGCATGAGCCAGCAGTGCCCGGGTGGCCAAGGAGGCCACCAGCCCCCGGGCTTGTGTCAGCCCTGGGGTGGCCAGCAGGGGCCGGGCAGGGATGGGGCCCCTGTGCTCGGCCCTGGGGAGGCCCCACCTCAAGTGCTGGGCTCAGGTTTGGGCCCCTCGGGACAAGAAGGGCCTGGAGGGGCTGGAGCGTGTCCAGAGACGGGCAGCGGGGCTGGGGCAGGGTCTGGAGCACAAGTGTGCTGGGGGGCGGCTGGGGGGGCTGGGGGGGTTTAGCCTGGAGAAGAGGGGGCTGAGGGGAGCCCTTCTCGCTCTCTGCAGCTGCCTGAGAGGGGCTGGAGTGAGGGGGGGGTTGGTCTCTGCTCCCAAGTCACCAGTGATGGGACGAGAGGAAACGGCCTCAGGCTGCGTCAGGGGAGGTTTAGGTTGGAGATTAGGAAACATTTCTTTATTGAGAAAGGGCCTTGGCACAGGCTGCCCAGAGAGGTGGGGGAGTCACCATCCCTGGGGGGGTTCAAACTACACGTAGATGCGGCGCTTCAGGGCATGGTTTAGGAGACCTGGTAGTGTTGGGTTGACGGTTGGACTTGATGATCCTAGAGGTCTTTTCCAGTCTTAATGATTCTATGATCATCTTTCAGCATTTTGAGCAAAGGTCTATCCGTTTTGTACATGAAAGGTAGGAATGGTCTCTCTGGGCCAAGAAATGAAGAAGTGAATCCACCTGCTCATCACTTTCCATCACGGTGCTGAGTGAAGGGGCTGCTACACCCCTTCCCATCTGCTCTAAATGAATCTCTAAGGTGATGGCTGCAGGCAAGTCCCATGTCTGAAAGCTGCCACTCATCTCTACAGGGACCAGGATAAAATAACCTTTCTCCAAACGCTCAGTTGGTTTGACTGGGACATCACCGCCTCCTGGTACGGGCCAGAGGTGGAGACAGGACAGGCAGGGAAGGTGTTGCACAGCGTTCCCTTCCTGGGGTGCAGCTGACGGGGCAGCTCACACGGCCAGGCAAATTTGGGCTTGGGAAGGAATTAACCCTCAGCAAGACTGGTAGAAGCCATGCGAGATTTTCACCACCCTCTGCAGTACGAAGTGCAGTTTGAGGATCATCCAGCTGAGTCTCACTCAACAACCAGCTCCCTCCCTCTGCAGGGACTTTGCTGATGCTCTGGTCCCTCCCATTTTCAGACCCCTTCTCTGGTTCACCCCACAAAAGCTGAAGTGTTTTGCACAGAGTATCTAAATGAAGCGTGAGCGCTGGTGACACCGACGGGGCCAAGACAGAGTCTCAATGCTCTTTACAGCTTAAACCCCACGGCAGCATGAAGCACCAGGCTGAGTGGCCGAGAAATACAGGGTGACTCAGAGCCACCACATTCACCTCTCAGTCAAGAGATGCTGCTCCCCAAGGGGCATCAGCAGACGCACCACCAGCACCCCGTCCCAGATGGCAGCACGACAGACCATGCCCACCCTGAGAGCTTCCAAGCCACGACCCTCTGCAGCCACGCGCTGCTCAGTGCCCCCTGCAGCAACGCCAGGCTGCGAATCCGTAAGCCAGACCCAAGTCCCACACAGCCTCACGCCCACTGTTTAATCCGCTCCAGGTCCTCTCTTTCAGCCTCAGCACACAAAGGAAAACACAGAGCCTACAAATGTTAGGAGGGCAAACAAGGAAAAAGAAAGAAAAAAGGAAAGAGGACAAAATTTACCCCATTTTTCTTAAGACAATAGCTGCAAGTCTGATCTGGCAGAAAAATGGATGCCATTTTGAGCCCTGAAGTTTCACTTCACATTGCACAGACTGATGTGAGTAGCACACGGACAGACATATATGTCACATATATAGGGAAGGGGAGAGAGAGGGGAGGAAGAGACAGCAACCATATTCCGACAAACACACCCACCAGCACACAGAGCCCTTTTGCGAGATGGACAGAACAAAGACAATTCAGGAATCCCCACAGAAAATCACACCCAAGATTAAAGCCCAAATCGCAATGATCTTCAGCCTCGCTGAGGTCCAGGAGAGGAGCAGCACTACCGAACGAGCTGGCAGCCACTGGTTTAAGCTCTCCCTCCTGCATCCTGCACCCTACATGCAAGAAAGGGACGGAAGCATGCACTGCTGTGCCTCTGCTGTCAGCAGCTGCATTTCTGAGACCCCCTTCGCCTCCCCCCAGCCTTCAGTCTGGAACTGCTGGAGAGAGGACCCTCCAGCCGGAGATGGACCTGCTTCCCGAGCACAGGGGCTGAAGCCCGTTTCCTATGTGGATAGGAGCACCTTCATTACCAGTCCCCAAGGGATTCTCTTTTTCTGTAGCAAAAAGATCATTTTCTGGCAAGAGGAGCCACAGTAACAACCTGGTCCAAGGTACCAGCTGCACGAGCACAGGCGCTCCAGGGCTGTGCAGGGGACGCGTGCCCCAGGCACGAGCAGAGGCTGTCTGACAGCACAGGGGCGAAGGTATGGTGGCAGCTGCATGACAGACATCTACTGGTTTGCCCTCATGCTGGGGCTGAACCCCAACACAGCCAGGGCTTCCAGGAGAAGGACCCCCAACTCTACACAGCCAAAGTATAGTGAAATAGTTCAAGCGTTAAAAAAAAACACCACGGAGGACACAGGCCCTGCCCCATGGGGCTTATATCTGCACCTGAAACAGAGCACATGCACTTTATACGCCCAGTAAATAGGCAGAAGTGAAAACTCCCACAAATGCAAAGCTACGAATGAATACCAGCGTCTGTACCAGAGGAACACCCCAGAACGTGCGAGCGATGCACATTTGCCACGAATGGCATTTTCTGTACAATGCATGTAACCAGAGACAAGCTGCACTCCCGCTGCCTAGCTGCTGGAGAAGAAGAGAGTCCCCTAAGAGACCCCGATGCACAGGGGCTCGTGGGCTGCTCGGCGCAGCCAGGGAAAGGGGGTCCTGAGCACCAGCCAGAGTGAGGAGAAGGAGCTTTCCCTCCCAGCCCCAGGACCGAGCGAAAGAAGCAGCCCTTACCTTTGGCCCCTCGCAACACAAACCCGAATCCCTCATGCTCCCTCTTCTGCAGCACGGCCGTCTTCTCCTCAATGATGTAGTCACTGGGCAGGAAAGAGCACAAGAGAATGATGCTAGGGTTAGATTTCAGCACCATGCTGCCAGGCGGAGGTGGCCTTTGTGCCTGTGACAAGGAGACCTCTTCTCATCGACCGTTTCATCTCAGCAAGGAGTTGGGCACAATCTGCTTCCCTCCCTCCCTTGCCCAAAGTCAGAACAAAAAGACGAAAGCTACTTTCCCTCAACGTGTAGGTGGAGGAAAGCCCCGGCTGCCTGGATCACCCTTCTGCCCACCGGTCCCCTTCTCAGTCACCTGCATACGCATGCAGGGAGCTTACTGATCCCACTTTGGGCTTCCCTTTAAATGATGCCCTTAGCATGTAACTGAAGAGTGGAGCGGCTGAGCAGAGGAGGTGCGGGGGGAGGCAGCCAGCCATCCATCAGGGAAGCAGCTCTCTGAGACTTTCCGGTTGCCTCTTGTATGAAAAAATTAGATGCTTGACAAAAGGAGAGGTGCCTCTTTGGTAAGTTCCCCGGGAGGGAGAACAGCAGAGTTTATATCCTCATCCTGGCGCTCTGATCTTCTCTTAAAATCCCCCCCTGCGTTGCTAAGTAACAGTCTGTCATTAGCAGAGGGGGGATGCATTGCATTGTCCTAGTTTAACAAAGCTGCTCTCCCTGCCCTCCGCCGCGGCCAGATGAGAAGAACGGGGAAAATCCAGCAGTGGAGAGAGAGGAACGGATGTGCAGCTCCATGCGGACCCCAGCCGCCAGCGACCCTTCCAACAAGCCACCTCTACGTGCGCCGGGCGGGGCGGGGGGCGCGCGGGGAGGGGAGACGGGAGAGGGATTCTCTCAGCAAACGGGAGCTTAAATGCAGCCCTGCAAATCCCTCCCAGCAGAGCCGCATGTCTGACATCAGAGTAGAATTAATCAGGGACCTCGGTCCTTCTCGGCGGTGCGGGGAAGGAGCTTTGCACACCAAGCCAAAACCGAGAGGCAGAGAGGGAGCAACGGCACGGGCCGGCCCCCAGAGCTGGGCACGGGCAGGTAGCGAGCGATGGGGGGGACAAAGACCCGCGCCCCACCGCACTGCACAGAAACACGCTGCCAAGGAGCAGGTAGAGCGGTGGGCGCGCAGGCAGGCGCGCTCGCGGGAGGGAGGAGGCGGCCGTGGACGGGCGCTGGCAGTGAGCAGGCTGGGCTCGCACACTGCGGTATGAGGTGCCCCAACATGCGCGGTACTGCCGCTGCAGGCACACGCGTCCCGGGCCGCGCCACGCCGAGCCTGCCGCCTCCGGCCCACTGCTGCAGGGAAGGGGTCGCCTGCCAGGGCTCAGGCTGCACCCCGCGCCACCCCGCCGGGAACCTGCCGAGCACAGCAGGGCCGGGGAGGGGGCGGCCGTCTCTGGATGGAAGGCGATGGGCTCCCGGTGCTGCTGCGTGGACGGGGTTGGCAACCCACATTTCTGTGTGCACTTTCTAGCAGCCATGGACTGCAAACGACAGCACCGGGACAGGACACGCCTCTGCATCCTGCCCCTTTGTAGCCTCATCTGTCAGGGCTGCAATTACAGGCATCGCAACCCCTTTTTGGGTAGGTAGTTCTGCGATTCTGCCATTACCACCACAATAGCATCCAGCTCCTAGCAAGATGGATAGAAATACCGTCTTCCAGACCAAGGGAAGGTGATAACAAAAGTCAGTGCATGCAATGGCTGCAGGTAGCGAGGCACTCCGGAGGACATACAACAGACATCGACCACGGAAACTAATGCAAGACACAAGCCTGAATGCCTTGGGCTTCCCCGGTAGTTCACTTTGTACTGTAATTTTGGTCACACTTGGGCATTATCCACGAAAAAATAAGGTGTCTATAAAAGCAGTGACTTCATGCAACAAAGTACCTCGACGTGCAAAAACTTCAACAAAACTATGCAAACTGCTTCAAAGGAGGTGGCTGCTGTCATACAGTCATCCCTTTATGTCACGTTTTCAACACTGCCTGTCTTTCAAAAGCAGAGCTGGTTATGCGTATGTTCCTCTCTATGTGTAAAACTCTCCCCTCTACAGTGAAATCCTCTCTTCCAACTGTAGAGTGTCCTACTGAAAACAGGTTCATAACCACCGTGCCCAGAAGAGGTCATTACGGTAACGTAATCCTCCTGTCCATGTAACAAGAGCCAGACAACCTGAAACTGTGATTCCTGTCTCAAAGTAGTTGCAGATGCCCCCGTCCCTGGAAGTGTTCAAGGTCAGGCTGGACGGGGCTTTGAGCAGCCTGCTCTAGTGGAAGATCACAGAATCCCAGACTGGCGGGGGTTGGAACGGCCCCCCGGAGCTCACCCCGTCCCACCCCTGCTGGAGCAGGCACCCCCAGAGCAGGGGCACAGGGCCGCGTCCAGGCGGGGGGTGAATGTCTCCAGGGAAGGGACCCCACAGCCTCTCTGGGCAGCCTGTGCCCCTGCTCTGGCACCCGCACAGGGAAGGGGTTTGGCCTCATGTTCAGGGGGAACTTCCCGTGTTCCAGCTTGTGCCCGTGGCCCCTTGGCCTGGCGTTGGGCACCGCTGAAAAGAGCCCGGCCCCATCCCCCTGACACCCGCCCTTCAGATATTTATAGGCACTGATGAGATCCCCCTCAGCCTTCTCTTCTCCAGGCTGAACAAGCCCAGGTCTCTCAGCCTTTCCTCACAAGGGAGATGCTCCAGCCCCTGATCCCCTTGGCAGCTCTGCGCTGGCCTTGCTCCAGCAGTTCCCTGCCCTTCTTGAACTGGGGGGGCCCAGAACTGGAAACGGTACGCCAGATGTGGCCTCACTGGGGCAGAGCAGAGGGGGAGGATGTTCCTGCCCATGGCAGGGTGGTTGGACTAGACGATGTCTGAAAGTCCCTTCCAACCCAAACCATCCCGTGATTCCGCGATAAGCCTTTATCTTCTATTTGAACAATGACTTACCATTTAGGAGGAGAGCTCGACCTAACACATACCACATCCACAGGAGCAAGTCGAGTCCCTTTTCCATATGACATATCAACCCCTTGAAGATGATCTGTACCAGATCTTAACCCAATACCAAGAACAAATTCTGCCACCTCTGCAAGAATGTGTTTGTGCATGCGTATATGCAAGAGAAAGAGAGAGAAGGAAAGGGAATCAATGTTTATGTATAAAATCATGATTTCTGTTTGCCTGGTGGTGGGCTGAAGTGCCCGATTAGTCCTGCTGTGATTGCTTTGTCAATGAGAAAGTGAGGAATCCATGATGAAGGGAAATTCTGTATCTCTAATTCTTCCCACAGGACCTCTGTGGTTGTTTCATCCACATGATAAACTGAAGAAACTCTTGACAAAAGTGCTGGTACTCTGTGTAAGTACAATTTCACCCAGCCCCCACCCCGCAATCCTCATCTGCCAAGATTTCCTGCAATAACGTAAGCCTTTAAATAAGTTCAACCTGCTGCTGCTCTTACCCAAAGTTATTCTGCACAAAGAATATTTGATTCTTTCTGACACCTCTGAATTATTCCTCCTCCTACAAATAAACTGACGAGAAGTACCTTAATTCAAAAACCTAAACTTGTCGGGAGCAATAGGAAAAGTCCGCGACACACCACGCTCTGTCCCTGAACGCTCCAGATTACGTACGTAGAGCCACCAGTGGGGCTTTTAGAAATGTTGCACGTTTATTTGTTTTAGCTCACTCTCTGCCACTGTGTTGTCCACAGAGGGATTTATGAGGTTAGACTTGCAGGAGGGATCTTGCAAGAGCACTCCCAGTTTAAGCCTCTCCAGAACGGCAAACCCTTTGCCTATTGCCATCTAGCTGTGCCTGTGGGGCACATAAAAACCCTCAGGTTCGTAACTGTCTACAGCACGATCCATTGGACATCTTCATGTTTGGATATAACTACAGTAATCAGTTCTATAGATAGATGTATATAGAAAGTGAAATAAAAAGTCCCTATGTTTTTGTGAACTAGAATTGTGGGGAGCAGAGAGACAGCTGAGGTGCCACTGATCAGCACTGCTGGAGCTCCGAGGGCTTGAAAAAGCAATAAAGAATAGCCTGGGGAAGGAGATGAAGCAGTGTAATCAAGGACCTGTGACAGTGTCATACTGGAAAAATAACTCGAATTGTTCTTTTTTTTTTTATTTTTGTCTAAATAAAAATAGGAACTTTCAAAAAAATAAGATGTAGTAGGGAGTTATTTTAAGGTATCAGAGAAAGATTAAGCAAAATAATGATTTAGTACTCTTAAGATATATATAAAAGATTTTTTGTCATTTAAATAAAGTTATGATACCCAATGGAAAACAGGATCTCAAGTTCACTGCCAGACTACTGTGCCCTACATATAACTGGTAAATGAATAAACAGACGAGCTAATGTAACGATAGAGGCATCAGAGCGTGGCTCTTCGGAGCCGCTCCTCAAGATGACACAAGGTCTACTGGACCGCCTCGCTTCTGCAAGGCCGAGTGTCAGACCTGCTGGTTTGTCTTTTGTTGAAACCAGATCAAAGACGGTTCATGCACAGGATGCTTGACTAAGGCAAATTATTTTGGTAACTTTGTGACTCTTTCGAGGGACAAACCTAATAGATCTATCACATGAACAATTGAAAAGAAAAGGCATGGTCATGGCCCTACTAAACAGCCTCAGTTAACTCCTGGTAACACTCTAACAGCAAAGATTAGCTCTGACCCTCAAGTGAGAAAATAGCACTTAGAAGAATTAGTTTTTTTCAGCTGCCTGGGTCTGGTGAAATTCACGGCAAGCGCCGAGGCAGGCAGAGGAAAGTATCTGACATCTACGATGGGTTGCCTCCGAGAGCTTGCACGGGATGCACGACACTCCAGAAGATCTGAAAAAAGGGATGATGCTCATCTTTAACAACAGGCAGTAGAATCAAGATCAAAGGAAGTATAAAATGAAGCAACGCATCTATAATTCCCAGGAAAATCCTCTAACAAACAACACAACTGTTTAATAAAACATCTAGAAGAAGGTGATAAGTACCAGGTGGCATGGATTTGAAAGAACTGATTGTGCTAAATGAACCTAATTTCCGTTGGAACATAATAGGTCTCACGAACATGGGAAAGGCAGTTCTCTGATGTGTATCCTGATGTCAGTTAAGCATTTTGAATGCTCTCCCAAGGCATCCTCATAAAAAACAAGGCGATCATAAACTACTGCAAGGTGAGTAAATAGCTGGTTTGACACGTTTTTCGCTGTTGAACTGGAAGGACGTACCAAGTGGGATTTCACAGGGTCTGTCTTGGGACAAGCTTAATGTTTTCGCCAATGTCTAGGCTGTAGCAGAGAATGAACTTAATAAATTTGCAGAAGATCCCATCTGAGCGGGCAGCAGCATGTTGGAAGAGCGGCCTTGGATTCACATGCTACTATCACTGGAGAAAACGGTCTGAAATATACCCGAGGAAAAAGGAAAAGTGCAAGGTACTACAGTTAGGAACTATGAAAAGAAAACCAGAAGATGGAGGAGGACTGGCTAGGCAGCCAGCTGGCAGGGGAGGCCGTGAACACCATCCTGGACTCGTAAGCATCGCAGCAGGTCATGCTTTTGTGAAAAAAGGATGACAGACTGACTGGAGCTATATAAACAGGAGTGCTGTCTAGGACATGAAATAGTCCTTCTGCCTGACCCCATGCTGCAGTAGCCTTGGGAGTCATCTAGTCAAATATGGGCATACATCAAACAAGCACCTACAGTGAGCAAGTCACTCTGGGCTCCTTTTAGACTCAATGGAGAGCTATTCAGTGAAGTCAATGGAGTTGTGATTCATCCCATGCTGAAATGGCCGCCTACATTTTGTCAAATGAATGGCACCCGTGGCTCCACTGACTGCACACATCTGTATCGACTCCCTGGGTGAGCCAGGGTGATGAGCTCAGACACCTACATGGTAGACACCTACAGCGATGTGACGTGAATCACACTACTGAAGTTAGATAACACCCCACTTGCCCCGTTCTTAGCACCACACTTCCAGAAGGATGTGGGTCAAGAGCAGAGAGTCCCGAGGAGGACACGTGGAAGATAAAAGGCCCAGCAGGAAAGACCTGGTTTGAATCACTGGCTTGATTATTCCCATGAGAAAACGCTTACAAAGCATCACACGGCTTCTCAGCAGTAATTTTGCTGAAGCACGGGAATGGGGTGGTGATGGAAGGCCACTTGCTGGGAGCTTTTAGATGAATCCCCCTCAAGAAAAATATAAGTTCGGCTGAAGCTGATGCTGGTGGAGGGACGGACCATTTCAGGCCTCTCCCAGCAGAAAGCTCGCTCACGTGCTGTGGTGCTCCTCACCCACAGCCAGGCGGTGCAAGGAGTTTAATTCTGCTCAGCTACCTCATGCAGAAAACATCTCCCGCAACGGGAGGATGGTTTATAGTAACAGTATTTACTGGACACAGACCATGCCGTACAGCCTGAGTCTTTATGGACAAACTTTCTTCTCTCCCCCCAGAAATCAAGGCCATAACACAGGGTAGCTCTTTCCAAACCGCATTCTAGAATCTGCCTAGGGCTGGCCTTGTGCTATGGCTGGGCTTGTCCAGGAGAGGGCAAGTTGGCCCAGATCGAATTTATCCCGTGGAGCAAACTAGCAATGAAACAGTGCGGCCGATGATGAGACGGCGTGCACATCTCCTTCCTACCCCCATCTCAGTTCACAGAGCAGGTGAAGCTTTAGGCAGAAACCACAGATCACCCAACAATGAAGCTTCTACCAGAAATCCAGGGGGAACCGGCGTGTCCCGGAGGTTTGGGGCCAGCTGGGCACACGGCTATTGAACGGTTTGCTGAGCACAGCATCCCTTGCAGCAGTAACGCCTGGAGAGACCTGCCCAGAGCCGAGCGCTCTGCAGAGCCACAAAGCCCTGCTCTTCTGCAGCACGGATGCTAGCCAAAGCACAACACAGCTGTATTTCTTGGCTCTATTTGAGTATGAGAGAAAAAAGAATGACCATAGCGGGTCAGATCAGGTGTCTTGTCTCGAACATTTACTGACAGCAGCAGCCTGGAGGAGAGGAAGGGAGCAGGTCTGAGGTGCACTACTGCTGTCCCAGGATTCCTCCCAGCCCACGGACAGGCAGCCAGGGGACCTCAGCAACAATGTCAGAAGTGAAACTGGGAAAAGCCCTATCCTGAATGGAAAAACAAACCACTTAAATCTCCACCATAGATGAGGAAATCTCTGGGAATGCAGGTGACAGTGGTGCTTCCGTATCGAAAGCAAAGGACAGCAGGAAACAGAGAGGGTGCTAGAAAGGAGCCTATTTATGCTCCCAACTGGTCCTGAAGCACTGATTATCATCAGTAAGATTTTCTGTTTAATTCAGTCAGGAGGCAGCTCATCAAGGCACTGATTATGAACTACGTCAAAAGCAAACTGACAGATGAAAAGCAACTCTAACTCCAGAAGAAACCATCTTCCAGCCACACACACAAACACATGATTTGAAAGTGCAGCAAGCCCCCAGGAAGGATGTGTTGTCGGAGATCACATTCCTTCCAGCTCTGGTCAAACACATTTCAGACATCAGTTAAAAACCCAAAGCCAGCACTGCTCAGTCTCAGGTGAAATGCAGGCTGTGAGTACCAGAGAAATTCCGAAGATCGGGTGTTGCAGAAAGTGAGGCAGACCATTGGTGAAAGGCACTGAAAAGCAGCATCTTCCCCATTCAAACACAGACAATTGTCACAGAACACTTCCCGTACTAGATTCACCACATTTGGACACACCAAGCAGGTAACTTCTAGGGAATGAACCAAAACATTGAAATAAGACAGCTCACCACGGGAACAAGAAGTCTAAGGACATCCAAGACGTGTTTTGTCTGGACTCCGACCTAGCAGTGCTACTGAGAAAGCTGTTAAGACCTTGCTGTGAATATCGAAGGGCGGTCAAGTCGAGGAAAAAACGCCATCGCAGAGACACACAGAAGACAAGCCCCTGGAATAATCAGGCTTATATTTATGCTGGCAGAAGGAAGCTGTTTGTCCTGGACTTGTATCCTCACTTGCCAGAAGAGGCACTGCAGCTGAATAGGTGGTGCTGCCCTGCTCCTCCCCCTGGGTGTGCTCTCCAACAGGCTAAACCTGACACCAACAGGGACAGGCACGCAGATGAGCAAAGGTGGTCCCAGTCTGCAGGGAGAGGAGTTCAGGTCCGTCGCTCACAGCCTCCCATCATCACTTCTTCAGCAAACGGGGCAAAATGGTGCCTACTGAAAAAGGAGGCGAAGGCAGCCTCTGACCCAGGCTAAGCACTGCCAAATCACCCGTGTCACCTGTGGGAATTCTGCTCCACGGAAACAGCACTGTTTGAAGCTGACGCCGGAGCCATTTGGCTGCACAGATGCAAGAGAGACTGAAAAGGTAACACGCAACAGCATCTCACAACTTAGGATGCCTCACTAGCTCAAGAAATTCATACTGCATGTAAAGGGAAAAATGGTCACAAACAGAGGGATGATACAGGAGTTAGTGCCACCACAGCTTTCAGTTGTCACATGTACTAGGAAAGGACAGGTGACACCTAAAATCTCCCTTTGCTTGAATGAAAGGAGATTAAAAAACGTTATGTCTGCCTCTTGCCCAATACACACTCGGGAAAGAACGATGCATATTTCTATAAATAATAAAAACAAGTCCTAGAAAATCCAAATTCTACAATGCAGATTTATTCCATCCTCGGCAAAGGAGATGGAGACCATTTAAAGGCACTGTGCTGGAGACACAGTACAAATACATGCCACAGACTGAGAAAGAACAGAAAGAAGCTGGCATGGCTGAACAGCAGGGAAATGGAGGTTATTAAACCCACGAAAACATCCTTCATAAAGCTGAAGCCATATCCAAAGGAGGAATACGGAAAGGATCGTGATCTCTTGCAGGTTAAATGTAAAAACACAGTACGACAGGCCAAATGTGAATCCGTGGAACAATCTGCAAAGGACTTCAAAACCAATACTAAATCAGTTTTCAAGTGCATAGGGAGCAGGAAGCCTGCCAGAGCATCTTTGGGCTCAGACAATGGTGGTGTCAAAGCAGCACCTGGAGAAGGTAAGGCATAACAGAGAAACTAAATACAATTTTTGCACCTCTGCTGTGGGGCGGTTTCCCCTTCAGAAGCACATGGACTTACAAGCAGACAGATCTGAACAAGAGGTTATGGAAAGAAAAGGAGAGGCACAAGGCACCAAGACCATCCAGTAGAGAGCTGGAGGACCTTGTGGGTGACAGAGCTGCGCCACTCATGGTGTGTAGGCTGTGGAGACAAGCACTGTGGTGCCTGGGGCCGGGGTGGCGGCACGCGGTGCCTGTTTTCACAGGGTTGCCAGCAGAGAAGGAAGGTGCTGTAGGTCCATCATCCTGACGCCTCCCTGGGCACGGCTCTAGCAACCGGAACAAGCGGAGAGCCAGCCAACACATGGATAAATGTTACACTTGGGAAAGCTAACATGGCATTTTAAGTCAATGTCCTGCCTGATAAACTCCAGTAACAAGCAGCGTCCCTCAAGGGTCCGTACTGGGACCAATACTATTTACTCTCTCCATTAGCGACATAGTGGGATCGAGTGCACCCTTAGCAAGCTTGTAGATGGACCAAGCTGAGTGGGGCAGTTGGTTCACCGGAGGGAAGGGATGCCATCCAGACAGACCTTGACAGTCGTGACGAGTGGGCCCATACAAACCTCATGAGTTTCAACAAAGCCAAGTGCCAGGTCCTGCAGCTGGGTCAGGGCAATCCCCAGGATCAATATAGATGGGAATGAATTGATTGAGAGCAGCCCTGTGGAGAAGGACGCGGGGGTGCTGGTAGATGAAAAACTGGACATGAGCCAGCAATGTGCGCTTGGAGCCTAGAAAACCAATCATACCCTGGGCTGCAACAGAAGCACCATGGCCAGCAGGTCGAGGGAGGGGATTCTGCCTCCTTACTCTGTTCTGTGAGACCCCACCTGCAGCGCTGTGTCCGGCTCTGGGGTCCCCAGGACAAGAAAGACATGGACCTGTTGGAGTGGGTCCAGAGGAAGACACGGAAATGATCCGAGGGCTGGAACACGCTTCCCACAAAGAAAGGCTGAGAGAGTTGGAGTTGTGCATCCTGGAGAGAGAAGGCTCCGGGAAGACCTTATTGTGGCCTTTCAATACTTAAAGGAGGCTTATAAGAAAGATGGAGAAAGACTTTTTACCAAGGCCTGAAGGGACATGAGGAGGGGCAACTGTTTTAAACTGAAAGAGGGTAGGTTTAGATTGGACATAAGGAAGAGATGTTGTATGCTGAGGGTGGTGAGCCACTGGAACAAGCTGCCCACAGAAGCTGTGGATGCCTCCTCATTGGAAGTGTTCAAGGTCAGGTTGGACAGGGCTTTGAGCAGCCTGAGCTAGTGAAAGACATCCTTGCCCATGGCAGGGGGGTTGGACTAGATGATCTTTAAAGGTCCCTTCCAACCCAAACCATCCTGTGATTCTATGATAAAGCACATACAGGTGCAGGTAAAGGAGGGATCCCTACCTCCAGCAACTATGGGATTCTGCAGGGAGTGAGGAAAACCCCAACCTACAGTGCTACCGTCAGCCATGTCAGGAAGCGCTCCGGCCCCCCAGACCAGCCAGTGCAGAAGGGCTTGTGTTGGCATCACTTGGGCACTCCCCACGCTGCCCAGTGGAGCCTCGGGGGTCCCTGGGAACAAACACACCACCTTTTTTTTTTAAAAAAAAATGTCTTTTTGGCTCAAAATGCTCAAACAACTTGAGGACAGTGCAGCACCCGATGAAGCAGTGTTTCACAACGTGGTGCTACATGAGCACCGCAATGGTGTTTGAGGGTACAGGTCCTGCTGGGATTATACTGGAGGATCACGCAGAGAGAAGGCAGTCGAACTCAACAGCCTCTTCAGTAGCACCTTTAGCACGTGCTCACTAGAATTAAATCTCCCTATAACCACAACCAGGTTTTGTTCCAGAGAGGCAACGGGCCAACACCAGAACAGAGCAAGGGGTGAACTGGGACACAGCCAGAAGGAATGACTGACGGGGGAAAAAAGCAGAGATCCAAGTTATTTGACAACAAAAACTTAACTAAAGTCTACTTAGATTTCCAAATGCATTTGACAAGGTCTCTCATTAAAATCTCTTGAGGAAGCTAAGAAGCCATGGGATAAAAAGGAAGGTTTTTACATGTGAAATTTGTTAAAAGGTTTAAAATAAAAGTAAATGATTGTATTTCACATCAGAAGAAAGGTCAGCAGCAGAGTCTCATGGGGATTGGTGCCAGGACTTACTCTGCTCCACATAGCCCTAGATCATTTATGAGAGAGGAATGAAAGAGGGGTAACAAGGTCTGCTGATAATGATAAATTATTCAGGATAATAAAGAGGAAGAAAACTTTGAGGAACTGTAGAAAGATCTTAAAAGGTAAGATGAAATGTAAGGTGGAGAAAAACTGATGCACATGGGAAAAAATAATTCTCTCCTCATATGTAAAATCACAGGCTGAGCTGACCATTACTACCAGGATTAAGAACCTGGGGATGTGACAGACAGTTCATGGAGCCTGTCAGCCTAATTTCCTACAATGGCCAGGAACGACGAGTAAAGAAAAGTGAGTTAGAGGAACATTATACCTCTGGCGCAGCCAAAGTGCCCCCCCATCTGAAATGCTTGCAGTAACTCTGACCCTCCCATTTTGGAAAAGAACGCAACAAAACCGGGAAAAAAGAAAGGTGACATGGACTGCCCAAAGTATGGGAAGATCTTCCGTACAACGCATGGTGCTGCTTAGTACCACTTCACCTGGAAGAAACACAGGCCAGGGGAGAAGGTTCTACCAAATCCCGAGCGCTGCGGAGGGGCTAGTGGTGGTGGCCTGCCTATTTCTTCCTCCAGCACAAGGACTAGACCACGTCAAAAGAACCTGGAATATAATGTTTTAAATAAACTGTAATTTCACTTGACAGGAGATGAAGTTTCTTCTTGCCACAGGGTATTGTGCTAAAAATTTACATGGAATCAAGAAGCAGCTGGACAAGCTCCTGGAGGAGCAATCGCTGAAGTATTGCTGCATACAGGACACACTGGATGGAGAATCTCTGACCCACAAGCTGTTGGACGCGGACAGAGCATTCTGGGGAAGCATCACTGTGTATATGCCCTGTTCCCATATCCTGCCCTGAGCACTCAGGACTGGTCTCTGCCTGAGAAAGGAGAGGAGCACTTCTTGCCTAAGCCAGTAGGACCACTCTTAGAAAGCTCAGCAAAAGCCCTTCTCAGCTCACAAACTACACACCTGAGCTGAAAAGAGACACGTCTGCAGTACGTACACATCACGCTGCTCAAAGTCTTTTCTTCTGGAAAAAACCACTGAAGTGCTTGAAAAGCAACGTGGCTTTAAGGAGTCAAACCCGTCACCCCTAAATCAATTTTGAAAGCTTGCTGGTAGAAACCTCAGGAGCACCAGGCTGTACAGCAGACACCTCTGAGCTCCTCGTACAGCCGGAGTCGCTCACCGCACTCTCTGGTTGCTTTGACAATGAACGCAGGAACGTGCAGTTTCTGAATCAACCCCCAAACAGCACTGAAGGCTGGCTGTCCTCAGCCCATCAGGACCATCAGTGACCAGACTGGCTGCCCGGCTTTGCGCCCTGGCACCCGGGACGTTTGGAGTGACTCGTGTTGATAGCGTTGTTCAAACCCTAACCTGCAACAATGGAAAAAAACTTCACCCATAAAACAGAAGATTAAAGCACAAAAAGAGCCAAGCATTTAATCATACCTGATAGGAAGCCTGAGCCTCAGCAGCTGAGGAATGGTTAGAGCACGGTCCTTCACTGGCAGCCTGTCCTCAGCCACCGGCTTTTGCCCGTTTTGGTCACAGCTGCATCGTCATTGTAAGAATTATATCAAGGAAACTCAGCGCAAGACCTTCCTGAAGAAGGTGACCTGGACTGTATTTAACTTCTCCTGGTAAGGTGGCTCTGTCCACTCACATAACCACGTACTCAGAACTGCCAAAGCTTGAGCTACCGAATACTCCGATGGAGGTCACTTGTGTGACGGTACAAGAGGCGGTGGCTGCTAAGCTCTCACCGTGTCTCCCGGTTTCCTCGTCTGGCAAAACCAAACTATACTCTGAACAGATCTTTTAGACCCTGTAGGAGTCAACAGTGATTATGGCGCGATCCTCGTCCTGAATCTTTCTTGCTTCGCCCTTTTCAATCCCAGCAATGCTGCTGACAACTACCTTTTCTTTCCTCATTTGAGGTATGTGGTGGCTACAGTCTCTCTTCCTGCTGGATCGCAAGGATGAGGACCGTACACACAGTATGCGGTGACACTGTCGCCATCGTCCCGTTGCCAGAGAGCAGGTGGCCTGCCAGTGAGTCATCTGTGTGGTGGCACTACCAGCACACAGGACTTCTCTCTAAGCCAGCGCCCGCACTGTGGGCAGCCCAGGGCCCCAACACAGCCTTCCGCGCCGACTGCTTTTACTGCTGATTGTGCCTGGCGTTACGGGTACAGGCCATGCCTTTGAGCCCTGACCTACTGTCTCTCTCGGTGCCTTCCCATACAGACATTTCCGTCGGTATTTTAGTCATGCCACGCTTCGCACCTCTCTTACAAAACCTCCACACCAGGACTCGCCCGGTATCTGGGAGTCCCGTCCTCGCGGCGGTGACGCCGGCACCTGTCACAGGCTGCGGTACTGGTTATACTGACCGACTCCATCTGTGGAGTTGGTCACGCTCGCCTTGAAGAAATACTCCGTGCTGGAGGGCAGTCATTCATCCAGGGTCACCAGAGGTCAGGTTTTCCTGGCACACACTTGTCTAATGAGCTGATCATCCTCAGGCAGCGCTTTGGTCCTGTACTACTGGAAGCTGCTGCGCTCCGCAGATAGTCTCCAGCCTTTCTCTTTGAGTTATTTAATAGTACTGGTGGCTACGTGGCCCTCGATATAGGCACTGTTTCTTCAAGTCGCACCGCTTTGCCTTAAAGGCAAACGCAGCTCCTTGTGAGAGCCGCAATACGTTCTGACATCATCCTCATGACGCCCAAAGGTAGGTCCCAAAATCGCTGAAAACAACCGTCTCGCTGTCTTTTGAAAGATCTTAGGTTCACAGGATATTCAAAACAGTAAGAAAAGAAGCTCATGTCCCCTGAATGGAACAGTGAACGCAACCAGAAAATGTTTTTGCTGAAACTGGGCCCTGGGGCCCGATTTGCTGAGCAGTTCAACCCCTCGCGGCCTGCGGGAGGAGCGCCTGGGTTCACACAGCTGCTGGGTATTTGAGATTCCCACTCCTGCTGAAATACCAGCGCACAAGCACAGGCCTCAGAGGGCCTTGTTCTGAGGGCCATGAGCGCACACCGAAACCTCATCAGCTGATGCAGTAACTTGCCCGAGGGTCATGTGTTGGAACGGATTCTCAACAGCTTCATCAGTGGAGGCGGTACTCAGTGAGGCATCACTTTATCCATGCTGTTTTACAGATTATTTTATTTTACCAGTTGTACTGTTGCAACTCGAGATTTGACCAACTTAGTCCTAATTCTCTAAGAGCTCAACAGCAATTATTTAATTTCTCCAAGAGGACAGATGCCATCTATGCAGCCTCTTACGCTGCAGCTGCTCCCTTGCTGTTCTGGCAATCCTCAGGGATGACTTCTAGTGCTGGCAGACTCTTGTCATCGGCTGGTTCATGACATGAGTCAGAGGGGACCTGTATAATTTCCTGGTGATGCCGTGAATGGTTGTGCCCACCTTGAAGCAGCTTTGTATGTGTCACAATATAAAATACCCATGTCTCATCAGAGCATGTCCCTGGACAGTGCTCCCACCATCGTCACCAGCTGCCAGCTCTGAGGTGAGGCTTTTCCCCTGGCTGCATGTATGCATACACTGATCCTTTCCATGACGTTTGCAACAAGAAATACCCTGAGCATGTAGGCATGTCTAGATCAGGTGTACACGGTGACTGCGGCTGCTCCAGACTCAGCATAAGCTGTGTAGTCACTATTGATCAACACATCCTTTACGGTTCTTAGCTGACAGCTCCTGTCTCTTTAATAAATGACTTAGCACCTTCAGAATGAGAAAAAACCTGAATGATGTTTTTTGGTTTTATGTCTTCGGTTGTCTAGCTGAACTGCTTTCTCATGAATCAAAGCAGGTGGGAGCTGCAACGCCTCTGTCCCGTGGTGGTCCCTCTGCAAGGAGCAGCGTGACTGCGTATCGCTCCAGCCAGGGCTGCACGCAGAGCCCTGACCAGATCATCTCCTCTCACGCCGGCTTGGCTGAGAGAGACGCTGACAGCTCACGCAGCCCCAGCTCGGCTTCCTGGCTCATTTTAAGGGGAGCATCATGCAAAGAGCATTTCACAGCTGTACTCACCAGATGAGAATAACTTATCTCATACTACTGGATGGGTCTGCTACGCAAAACCACGCTGCAGTGGTCTGTCACAGCAAGAGGCCCCAGGTGATCCCCACACAGCAGCCTCCATCACTGTTATTTTCTTCCTGGACTCACATTTCCAAGCCGTGCTCACGATATCCAATAATTTGCACAATTCTCATTTTAATACCACTGCTGTTTCCCTTGCGTCTGACACATTTCCTCTTTAATAATTATCATTAACTTTTTACTGTAATTAAGAATAACTTTAAGTTAACACACGCTGGCTTTCACAATATATTTTGTCATCTCTGTTTATAACATGAACACCCAGAAACAAAACCTCTTTTTTATACCTTCTATGCTGCTAATTCAGTGTTTGTAGCAGGCTTCCGACCAACAAAGACATCATGTGAAAAACAATTAATTCACTAAGCCGCCTCCTGTGTTTATCAGCCGCTTCTACTGACCTTAGTGACAAAGACATCTATTCCATTGACACAGCTAGAAGCGGCGTTAGCGAAGTTCTGTTTGCACAACCCTAATGCCGCTAATATTCAAGGCGAGTGCTCCCCTGCTCCAAGTCCAGCTAGACGTAGGAAGTCACCTCTCAAACTTACAGGGCGACGTAGATGCGAATCACCAAGAGCCTGTCACTGCCTGGCACGAGCACATTGCTGAATTTTAGTTAATAATCAATTACTTCCCCTTTCTTCTCCGTCCTCCCTTACCTACTGTTACAAACACAAAAAATGGACTGCAAACAAACCCCAAATCTCTCTTGCAGGAACCTGTTCCAGAAACATAATTACTCCTTTTAATTTTGTACTGATAATGACACACGCTGGTTGCCCAGGGCCCCCACGTGTTCCCCCGCCCATAAAAAAGCACGTAGAAACGACACGTACTGCTACGAAGGACCACCCTAGGCCTGTCTCTGGACAGGAACGTGGCCGCAGCAGAGCACAGCCCATCTCAAAAGCAAGCGGGGTCATTCCCCCGGCCAAGGGCTCGCTCCCTCGGGCACCGGGCCCCCACGCTCCTCTAACGCGTCCCAAGGCCTCTCAGCCAAAACCCTCAGGTGAGTTTTACTATGGAAGAGTTGTGCTAATTTTTTAGAGAGCCTTGTTCACCACTGATGGTCTGAATTGGAAATCAATGCAGCGCATGCATAATGTGCTTAGCCCAGCTTTCCCTGCTGCTAAGCAAGCTGTTTGTCACAGCATTAAGCTTACAAGCAGTCCTCAAAAAATGAAAAGGCCAATATGACCATGACATAGGCATGTAATGCCGCGGTAAGGATTGTATGGGAGACAGCAATGATCTGCTGAAAACCAAATGTGGAAAATAGCTTTCAGGCATGATTGCTACTCAAGCAAGCAGGAGAACATACGGATCCAAAAGCTTGAATTCCTGTGGCTGCCTGAAGCAAACGAAAGCCGACCAGGCCCTCTGCCGGGGCAGCAGACACCACGACACAGAACGCACCCGCAGCTCTGCAGGCACCAACCATCGCCTCGGCCCTGGCGACTCCAACCTTCATCCTTCTCTCAGTCAAACTCTTAACAAGTCCGTACTCACAGCAGAGGAGTAATACGCCAGAGGCTTCTCTTAACACCAGGGGATGGTGAAGTAGGAAAAAGATCACATTTATTAGCGATGGAATGCTTTTGACTTCTTGACTTCTTATACTATGTATTTATTAGTCCGCTTCAGTTTAAACAACAAGGAAATGAAAAAGTATTTGTACATGAAGACCACATAATGAAAAACGCCAAGAAGGTAACAGGAATGGAAATACTTTGATCATTAATACTTGCGCCATGGGAACACGCACAGCAAACCCGACTACTCCTGAAAAGACAGAAAAGAACACAAAAGTAGCAGAAACTTAAGGAAAACAAACAGAATACTATTTTTTTAAAAAAGATACGTGATCCGAGTAATCACCGGCCTGAAAGTTAATCAGCATTCCTAACAAAACAAACATGACACGAAAATCACCCTCACAAGACGTTCACAAGCGGCAGCGGCGTACCAGCACCCTCGATCACTTCAAAGCCCGCGCCGCAGTCAGCGTACGGCAGAAGAGGGACAGATTTATGGTTTGATTCTCTTCTGCCCTGCAGCTCGAGTAGTAATTTACACCCACACAACATAATTATAAAAGCTATTGTCATTCGTTAGTATGTTATTCCTGCTGCGCACATGACTGTCAGTATTCATACACGCAAATACATGCAGCTAACATCTGGGTAGCTCCACACACCCTCCTCTGGGCTGCCGTGAGCATTCCTGGCCTGAGGATGCTGAGATCCTGCGCTCCGCAGGAGGGCGAGTGGCTGCATCGGCTCTAGCAAGCTGCGAAGGTCCTGCTCGGGCTCTGTGACATACAAATGACACCTGGAGGTAGCTCGTGTCGGGCCAGCGAGCGCTGGGGACACACTTACCTCTGCACGCCTGAATAATGTCATTTAAAGGTGCCCTTCGCAAGCACGGCAGAAGGGGCTGCAGGGGCAGAGGAAAGGCTTGTTTCCCCCGTAGCAACAGGTATGAAGCTGAAAATTATACTGGGGGATAACTAGCATTGAGGCCTGCTACTGATGGGCTCAAGTTATTATCTATAGATGGGAAAGTATGACAAGTGCAGTCCTTGAGAGAGAAAGATGGGTGGAGAGTTTTAAGTTTTAAGACCGTTGATTTTGCTTGCTCAAACCATGCTTATGTTGTACCGATACAACACACCGCGGCTTCTGCTGCTCCCTGCCACTGCCTCTGCCTGTGGTTTGCACTCGCAGTGTTCCTGTGCCTTTTTCCAAAGTGCCCCTCCCAGCTCTGCAGGTGGCCGCTCACCGCCGTTTGGGACACGCCTCAGGCAGGCAGTTGGTTGGTGCATCTCACTCACGTGCCCAGAGCTGATCTGATTAATATGCAACAAAGACAGTTTTCTTTAGACTGCTAAGCACTCCAGGTTACTGTCTTCATCTGTAACGTGAAGCTTTGCCCACCATCGAGGTAATTTCAACAGTTCAGCATTTTTGCACAGTTAGGAAAGCCGCAGCACCTCATTTATACTTGGCACTGGGGAAGCCCCACCTCGAGTGCTGGGCTCAGGTTTGGGCCCCTCGGGACAAGAAGGGCCTGGTGGGGCTGGAGCGTGTCCAGAGAAGGGCAGCGGGGCTGGGGCAGGGTCTGGAGCACAAGTGTGCTGGGGGGCGGCTGGGGGGGCTGGGGGGGTTTAGCCTGGAGAAGGGGGGGCTGAGGGGAGCCCTTCTCACTCTCTGCAGCTGCCTGAGAGGGGCTGGAGTGAGGGGGGGGCTGGTCTCTGCTCCCAAGTCACCAGTGACAGGACGAGAGGGAACGGCCTCAGGCTGCGTCAGGGGAGGTTTAGGTTGGAGATTAGGAAATATTTCTTTATTGAGAAAGGGCCTTGGCACAGGCTGCCCAGAGAGGTGGGGGAGTCACCATCCCTGGGGGGGTTCAAACTACACGTAGATGCGGCGCTTCAGGGCATGGTTTAGGAGACCTGGTAGTGTTGGGTTGACGGTTGGACTTGATGATCCTAGACAAGTGATAGACAAGTGATCCTATAACAAGTGATAGATCAAAAGGAAATGGCCTCAGGTTGTGCCAGGGGAGGTCTGGATTGGATATTTAGAAAAATTTCTTCACCAAAAGTGTTGTCAAGCATTGGAACAGGCTGCCCAGAGAGGTGGTTGCGTCACCATCCCTGGAGATATTTAAAAGACCTGTACTTTTAGTAGACACAGTAGACGTGGCACTTAGCGACATGGTTTAGTGATGGACTTGGCAGGGTTCGGTTATGGTTGGACTTGACGACCATAAGGGTCTTTTCCAACCAAAGTGATTCTATGATTCCCCAAGTCAGTTGCCTCCAAGATCTGCAGTTCAGCCTTTTCTTGCCGCAAGATCTATGAAACCCACTGGAGAAAGCAAGACATTTAATTTCATGAGGATGAAAACAGCTCTTCCGCAACACCAGTGGGACCCATTATTAAATGACATCTCTGACTCAAACATCCAGTTTCCCATTTGGTGATTGAATTTTCCCTCACCCTACTGAAACCCTACTTGGCCTTTACATGAAGCGCCAGAACCAGCTATAATCATTCCTCTGGAATGAATCTTCTCTTCCTCAGCATCTCCTACAGAAGACGGGCCAAGAAGCTACTTTCAAATCCCCGTAACTGATGTCAGCATATTAAATGTTGTACTAACTGGATTAAATTCAAATCACAAAACAAAGACCCATTAGTACTGCTGTTTGAGCTCCAGGGGTACTGACATCCTGAGTGGGTCATGGCATTTGGCAGGAACCCCCCACCCGGCCAGGGCACCGACGACCAGCAAGGGTGAGGGGGCTGGGGCACGCCTGGGAGCCAGCACACGGCAGCGCCCAGCTCCAGCCCACCCGGCAGCCTCGGTGGGCAGCTCTGCCAGCCATGATCCGGCCCAAGTGTCCCACCTGGATCTCACCAGTGGGCTCTGCAGGGGGGCATCGATGTGGCCGTGAAGGGCTCAGGGGTGGGCTGCCTGCAGGCAGGTGGTGCCCAGGGGCCTGCTCCGCTCCCAGCACGCCTCGCGCTCGGGAGGTGATGGTGGAGCTCGGGCCCTAGGGCAGGAACCCAGGTGTGCTCAGCACGCACCGCCGCAGCAGCCTCCCGCAGAGCACAGCTCCTCCACGGCCCCCCCAGCTCCCCCCCGCCCCGTTCCAGCTCTGTCCAGCCCTGAGGGTGCAGCCAGCGTAGCAGGCGCCGGACAATCACAGACACCCCTGGCCTCGCCAGCTTATGCTGAGACAACCACCCATGGCACGAGAGGACTCAGTGCTGGTGTGGTCCTGCCCCGACCCGTGCTGGCACCGCTCGCGCTCGCCCCCGGCCCCCGCAGCCAACGGTGGCACGAGGCCCAGAGACCGGCATCAGGCACAGCTACAGTCCTGTTGGCTCGTCGGTCCCAGAGCCCTCCCTTGAGGAAGGAGGCTTTTCACCAGCGTCTTCACCAAGGACGGCTTCCTGTAAAAAGCAGGCTGCGGATTTTCACCGCGTTGGTCCTGCTCAGAGGCGCGTCTGCCCGGTGCTGATGGGTCACCCACAGAGGGGAGTCCACCCTATTCTTCAGTTGTTTAACAATAAATCACCCTCACTGTTAAAAGCGTTCACGTTACTGCCAAAGTGATGGTATTCGGCCCCCAGCCAGCAGACTCCAGCCTGTCTGCGTCTGCTGGCTGCAGGATCCTGACGTGACCCGCGGGCTCAAGGGGCATCTCCCCGGCCCCCATGGCACGATCGGACCAAGGTTGCACGGGTAAGCAAGCAGTAAAACTGCAATCACAGCATTTCTGCTCTGACTAGATGATTCGCATCACATTTTTAGTCCTTGCTCTTAAAAGCGTGTTTCTAGCAGATGTATCACAAGGGTTTGAATTACCCTTCTCTGTAATCTTAGCGCAAGTCACGAGTTACTTCGCCTGAAGAGCTACAGGCAGCTGAACTCCAGGCACGCAAACTGAGAGGAAAGGCCACCAGAAACCAAGGGCACGTGCTGCATTTGATCTTCAGGACAGCACTGGCATAAAGACCTTACAGCAGCCTTCCAGTAGCTGAAGGGGGCCTAGAAAAAAGGGGACTTTTTACAAGGGCATGTAGTGGCAGAACAAGGGGCAATAAGGCAAGGGTGTAAGGAAGAAATTCTTCACTCTGAGGGTGGTGAGGCACCGGAACAGGCTGCCCAGAGAAGCTATGGATGCCCCATCCCTGGAGATGTTCAAGGTCAGGTTCGGTGGGGCTTTGTGCAACCCAGTCTAGTGGAAGGTGTCCTTGACCATGGCAAGGCAGTTGGACTAGATGATCTTTGAAAGTCCCTTCCAACCCAAACCATTCTATGATTCTACGATCTTGGCAAACATTTGCCCAAGGGCAGTTAAAAACAAACAAGCTAACACACCCCTAGTAGAAACCTCTCTTATTTTAACTGAGTACAAGGGATGCTGCAGAGCCTGCTTTGGCTGGAAAGTTAGTTCGACTCTGGCTGAAATAATCTGGTCTCCAAAGCTCTAGTGAGGTGAATCTGCACAGATTACATGGGGCAAAATACATTTTGTTCACTTGCTGAGTGTCAAGATTGGTCATTTCTCTTGAAGCATCTTGCTCCTTCAAGAGCATTTACAATCTGTAGCATACACCAACTACCATTTCAACATTGTATTCAATATGTATTCTTCATAGCTCCTACAGCATTGCCATTGCAAGAAGAGATTGCCTGCAAGTTAGATGTGGCTCAGGTATAAAACCAGCATTGAGGCAGGTGAGGAAATGTGAACTGTAACATCGGAAAGACAGAAGTGTCCGGTAGGTACTTTGGTGCTGAATTTGGAACAGAGAGGGCACTGTCGTCATCTACGAGAACGATGTGGGTGGAATGGAAAACTTGTCACCTCTACGGAGAGCACGAGGCAGCGTCTGTTAAAAATAAAGCGTTTTCAAATCCAGAAGCCAGAATGCTTTACACTGAAGAGCTGTAGAGAAATCAGCTACGGCACTATCTCAGTAACAAATGTCAGTATTTAAGAAATTCTGAAAACTTGGGAAATTCCAAACCCTGGAAGAACTGCCAGGAATGACACATGAACTATAAACTATCAGCCTGACTCCAATCCTGAGTAAATGAACAGGATGCTTTATTTAGGAGATTGAACAGGAAATCTCATTGGTGTGGTTAACGTGAGGTCAGTCCTGTCAAGCACCTTGTCAAGATTCCAATATGATTGATGACGGCAACCACAGGAGATCATGTACTGCTGCTTAAGGGTTTGGTACCACTGCACATGAATTAACTCCATACACTGCAACCCCCTCATAGGACATACTAGTATACTTAAAGTGCACTCGCCAAAAGGCCAAAAAATGAAATCAAAAGCATGCAGACACCGCGTGGGCAGCTGTCTCCTGCCAGCCCCGTGAGGACCGGTCCTGATCTGTACTGCAGCCGGCGGTCAGGATCAGAGCTGTCCAAGCTTTGCACCGTCAGACTGTGTCCCCCTTCGCTGCGCTCACACGAGCGTGGCAGCAGTCCCAGGGCTGACCACGCAGGTATCGGGAAACAACCCAACTGCAGAGACTGGACAGGCTCTTTGAACAAGCCATACCCAGTTGGTGAATAACAGTGTAAACCCCTGACTTAGAAACTCAAGATCTTTGTGTTTGAAGTTTGAAGAGGTTACAAATAACGCTGCCATAGCAGAGAAGTGATTGTCAGAGCAATCCACACTGATCATCAAATACTCGGGACAAAGAAGGTTTTCAATACAAGTAAATGCAAAGTATCAAAAATACAGGCTCTGTTTTCAAGGTAAGAGACATTCTTGGAATGCAGCAGTTCAGGAAGGATATATTGCCACGTTAGCTTTCACTGCCATCAAGTGAAGAAAGGCACTCTCTGGACTTAAAAAATGATACAGTGGAAATAAAATGCTCTTCCCTCTGTACACATGACTTTACCGGAATAGTCCAGCTGGTGTCTTCAAGAATGACATGAAAACATTTGAGACCACAAGGCAATGAAAAAAGAATCCCAGGAGCAGGAAAGGAAGTCTTAAATGTGAAATACAGCTTGATTTATTCCTATCAAAGAGAAGGTCAGGAGGCATCTAGATGACTATACGTAGTACATACTGAAAGAAAAATACTTTCAATATTTAAGAATTTTCAAACAATGCTGAGAGAAAAGGTCAGATTTCAAGATGTGACTCGAGCCCTGAAATAAGGCAGAATTCCCACTAGAGAGGGCAACTAAACATTGAACACCGTGCCAAGAAAGTGGTGGACTCTCGCTTCTCCAAATTACGTACGGGAGAGGTCTAGGCTGTTTGGAAGCTGTGATTGCTTCTGATCTTGAAATCTGTAATGCTCGTATCCCCCACCTTCTCCTTTCCGCTCCCTCCCTTTGCGGGTGCTGCTTCAGGAAAAGGTGAAACACAAAACCTGGTCAGAACGGGATAAACGGCAGTTCTCTGAGGTCGTGCAAGGACGCTCGCATGCTCTGAATCAAACGATTACCGTATCTGAAGGGGGTGACAAATAATCTCCCAGATTAGACCGGTAAAAAATCCAGGAGTGTTCCCTTCCTTTGCACCCGGTGATGCTAGTCCTGTGCTGGAAAGCTCTACCTGCTAAACCCCCTAATTGTGGAAGGGCTTTTGAGGCAATGAACAGTTTATCTTGTGAAGATACTAATGCTTTAGTCTGCCAAAAGTCTTTGTAATCAAATACAATATCTAGGTAAAATTTAATGGGCTGTTATACGCAGGAAGTAAAATTAAATATAATTGCCCCTTCTCACTCGTATTTTATCAAAACAGAAAACATTTTTGGTAATTCTTACCTATTTAATTGAACTACTGAGAGCTGATGAAGTGCTAGAGGAAAGAACATTTGACACCATTAAAAAAATTTCATTTGTTTATAACAATCTGATTATCTTCTGCCTGGAAAAACAAGAACCAACAGACTCTAATCAAAACAAAAATCCACCAAAATTCACTAAGAAGATGTTGTAAGAATCTGCAGTATTTTTCATAATTCTAGACTCTGCAGATAATGCAGCTCAGAGAAATATGACAATCTCCCATAATACCCGCTTTTACTTGCTTTCTGGAAATACGCACAAATAACTTACAGTTGGCCACGCTGGAGAAATACCTTTGCTTCCCTTTCCTCACGACACTCAGAATCGCTGCCAGGGCTTGCAGCGACACCGGCAGCCTGACGCCCCATCTGCCAGGAGTGGGACCTTGCTGAAGGACTCGACATTTACCGAAGGAACGATAACAAAAGCCACAGAAACCCCAGGCTGCAAGTGATTTTTAAGAAGGCTTGCCCCAGTGCAGAAACAATTATACCAAAACATTCCTAACAGATGTTTGTCTAAAACGTTCTTTATTTTCCACTGAGAGGCCTTTAAATAACTACCTAGACAATCTTTTCTAATGCTGTGTTACCCTTATAATTAGAAATTTTCTCCTACTGCCTAGCTAAAATTTTGTTTGCTGTGATTGTTGCTGATTACCTCTTGTCCTATTCAAAAAGGCTCGATGCAGGGTTTATTCCCACCTCTGCAGTTTAAATTATGCATTTGAAGACAGTTACCATGCACTCAACTCAGCACAGCGCCGCAGTTTATACCCTACCAGTGCTAAGCTAAGGAGAATGTTTGCTGGACTTCTGTTTGAGTGTCCCATTATCTTTGGGTTTTTGATATTCCTAACTGATGTTCAGCTTAGCATTCACTATAACTTTCGAACCTTGTCTCCGCTCTTCTCTTTCCTACATTTGCGCAGCTGATTACGTTTCTGCGACTGTGGTAATTTGCATTTCTCCTTCCTGAATTGCATCTAAGCGCTTTCAAACAATAGTTTCTACCCGTCAGGATGATTCTGAATTCCCATCCTGCCTACAAATTCGCAGTATTTGCAGTGACTCACTGAGGGCATTTGTAACGTCTTCTGTCCCTCATCAAGCAAGTATTCTTATCCAGAAAAGGGGAGGATGATGCCTGCCCTGATGCTTAAACACTTTGGGGAGCTGAAGTTGACGGGCTGTGGGTTTCTCGTCTGCTCCTTCAGCTCTCCAAGTCAGTAAACAACAATAATGATGCTGAAGACATTCACAGCTCTGGGGCACGACACAGGGGAAGGGACCAGAGCAGTAGCAGGTCTTGGTGCCACAAGGGGCAAGGCGCTGATTGCAGGGGATGAGTCACGCCATGTTAGGGAACGTAGCTGATGTCACATAAATTTTGCTGTGGAAGACCCTATTTTTCTGCATCAAACCACTGGGTTTAACTGAGTAGTTAAACAGAGACCTTTTGCTGCCAACACGTAGAGTAGGATGCATCTTGCCTAAGTTTTGACAGTGACGGTGTACATGTCTCCACGAGCGCTAGTGCTCCCGCGGTTCCCTCATAACCTATGGAGCGCAAGATGCACAATGAGGTCATGATCCAGCTGACATCGATGACTGCTTTAGATGGAAATCAATTGCATGCCGCAAGTCCTCTTTTGCTGCTGCATACTATAAAGAGGACCTTGATGATAAGGTCAGGTAGACACGCAACTGAACTGTCTGAAGTTACACAAGATGGATTTCTCCACTACCGACATATGACAAAAGCCTCTCCTCCCCCCAGTTCAGAAGATGGGAGAAAACCATTACGCAAAGTGCAGCATCAGATACAACATCTACGCCTTGCTCAAAGACACCAAATGGTTGGTAGGAAAATAAAGTTTTCAAAGGCCAACCAAAGAACTGCACCATGGAAGAAAAACAGCTAAATTTAACGGCTGCAAAATGTTCAAAGAACCAAGTCAGTCGTTCATCTCTAAAGGCGGCTGAGAGAAATGAAAAGGCTTCCACAGGGTCTAACTTGTTTTACTCTTCCACCCAGTGTGAAGTAACAAGAAAATACCCTCTGCGGAATTTGTGACCTTTTGTGGTTGGTGATTTTTTGTTTGTTTTTTTAAAGTTAGTCTTGTGCGTTCAACTGCACTCAATGTTGAAGTACAGAAGGCTGATTCCTTCCACCTGATGTCCTTTTGTAAACCAGAATACAGGGACAGGGGTACTGCAGAGGACTAGGGGTTTGGTGACACGAGCATCCTTTTGTGAGCAACGGTCAGTAACGAACAGCAAAGGAAAGAGTATAAGGAACAGACTAAAAGACCAGTGATCCACCCATGTGATACCTTCCCCGCTGCTGAAAGCCAGTAACTGCATTCCTCATCTCAAGGCCCTGAACGGGTCACAATGCTTCTTGGTCACAAATTCACTCTTCAGTAATTCTGTATTCTAATTTCAAATCCATTTATATTTTTGGCCTCTACAACATGCAGCAGGAATAAATTCTACAATTTAATCACCCGCAGTGTCACAAAGTACTTTATTTTAATCTTGCTGCTTGCTAATTCCACAGAGTGCCACCTCATTCCTTTGTACTGAGAAATCACTATTGTTCCATATTCACCTTCTCCTTGCCTACTCATGATTTCATAAAACTCTGTCAAGCCTTCCGCGGGCAACTCTCTCCCGAGCTGGAGAGTTCCAGTCTGTTTAACCTTTCTTCAAATGAAAAGTGGTCCACGCTTTGGGTCACCCTTGTTGGTTGCCTCTGAAGCTTTTCTAATTCTTATTCAGACGGGTAAACCACAGCTGCAAGTAAGAGACTGTCAAACTGTGGGTTTACATAGAAGTGTAACGCTATTTTTAGTAGACTTTCTATTTCTTTCCTATTTCCTAACATCCTGTATGTGTCATCAGCCGCTGCCCAGCCGATGCTTGCTAAGAACTACCCACATGACTCCAAAACCTCTCGGAGTAAAACACCTCACAGGAATCCATCGCTGAGCAGGTATGTGCTTCAAATTCAAAGACTTTCAACCCAAGAGAGAGCGGGAGCCAGAAAGACTGTTTAGTGACCAACAGCTCCACCAGTTGTCACCTCTTTCGAGTTCTGGTTGTATCCTGTCTATCCCCTGACCAAACTTATTGCAAATACACTGCAGAAAACAGGACTCCTTTGACCAAGTCTGACGAATACCGAGGACGGTGCGCGCCGTCCCTCCCACCGCCCCACCGTCAGCCCTTTGCTCCAGCATTTCACCTACAGCGACAGCCGCGGCACCGACACCGGCCATGACGTCCTTCGCTTAGCTGCAAAAGGAAGAAAAAACTAGAAGAAAACCGCACTCGCTTTTCTGTAGCTGGCAAATAATTTTTGGACAGACTGTTCGTACAGGGCCTGCTTTTCAAGTAGCCGACCAGCTTTCCTGGGTATTTTTTCAAAGAAGAGAATGAATGGTGTTCAGTAAACAGTTCCCCTTTCCAACGCTCCTTTAATCATTAATAAGCAGCTCTGAAGGCTGGAGCTGCTGTGCTTGGGCACCTTTCTTAACAGCTCACGCTGGCTGGCTGCGCTGTGCTTCAGTCAGCTCCCTGTATCATTACCTGGTCCCATTTCTTGTATAAAACAGGCCACAAAGCCTCGTATTACCCACCAGTTTTGAAATTATAAATTTCAGAAAAAGCTGAGCAGTCTGATGCGGGATCCAAGCACGAGGACTGCGGAGGGAAGGTGCGGGCTTGAGGGGGGGGTTCACTTTTCACTATTTCACGTTCCTGAAACTCTTTGTGAAAGAGGTAAGTGGTCCCAAAAGATACCGTTCACCAAAAGATCTTAAGACTATTCTGAAGGCACGTTAATTTGACAGGTGGGATTATACAGAAGCCTTTTCAAGAAGAGATTTAATCTTCTACGCTTTTGTTGCTATAGAAATGAAGGTTGCACGAGCCCAGTGCAAATTCCCCTTTTCCAAGTCGATGGGCTTGCCGCTATAAAACCACATTTCCTGCAAAACGCCAAAAGCAGGGACCTCTGCGGATCAGCTGCCGCCATCTGACCAGCAGCTCGAGTTGCCCAACAACTGGAGCTGTCAAAGATTCACTCCTCCTCTCTGTTTCTAAGCATGAAACTCCTTTTGCAGGGGTATTTTCAATGCCCTGCCCTGCAAGGCCATTAGCCAGGTCTCTTCCACGTGCCTTGCTGAGCCCTGCCTGTAACACGGCTTCTCTCCGGGCTTGGTAATTAGTCACAACTAGACAGAACAACAGAAAAAGCCGATGCAATTTCCAACTCCCTGCCTGCTGCTCGCCTCCTAGACAATAACTTGCAGGAGCAGAAATCAGGGAGGGTTCTGCCCGCTCAGCACGCTTTAATACAGGTCCTAAACCAACAGTGCACTGGGACTGATGAGGCAAGAACAGCCAATAAACAAGCTGCAGAATGGAAAAGGCTGAAGGAAGTTGTCTCGGCCACCCACAGCCACGAAGCAGCTTGAGGAAACCCTTTTACATGGTCCTGCCTGGAAAATGGGAACCAGCTCTGCTCGTACGTGCCCACCGCCTGCACGACCCCAGCCTCCCCGGAGGCACGCACAGCCTTAGGAAACCAGTGTGCAGAGGAGATGCTCAGGGGATGGGCGATCCCCGTGCCTGACATAGGGAAAGATGCCAGAATCGACGGGGAAGTATGAGCTATGATCACACTGCCAAGAGGGGTGATCCTCAACAGGACCTAGAGAAGAGACCAACCTGCATCTGTGTGGGGCAAACACAGGTACAGCTCTCTTGCATGACGGGCAAAAGGAGAAATAGCAAGTTACTGGGGCAGTCCCAACAATTTCTAGGTGATTTTACCAATCACTTATATTACTGATTTGCTCACTCACTCCACGTGAGTAGATGGGGCTAAAGTGTGCAAGGGGAGGCTGAGCGCGCTGGGCTTCCTCAGCTTGGAGAAGAGGTGGTGGACACCTCCCTGCTCCCTGCGACTACCTGATGGGAGGCTGCACAGAGCGAGGACGAGACTTCTGGAGACGCGCAGGGATGGGACAAGAGGCAATGCACAAACTGAAGCACAAGAAGTTATAAAGAGATCTACAGAAAACTTCTTCACCCTGGAGACAAAGACCAGGACGTGGGCCCTAGGGGCTGTGGGACCTCCAGCCCTGGAGACATGCAAAGCAACCTCATCTGGCTGTCCCTGCTCTGAGAAAGCAGTTGTGCCAGAAACCCCCAGACATCCCTTCCGACCTAAATTATTCTCTACTTCTCTGTGGACATATTTGGCCAGTCACAGCATCCCAGGGCACAGAAATGTCTGCTTAGAGACTTCTCCATGCTTCTCCTCTCTTCTAAGGAGAGGCCCATCCAGATGGCTTGTGAATACTCGCGGTTATAATCTCTCTCCCTGGTTAACTAATCCCCGTGATTGAACAACAACAACAACAAAATCCTAAATTGTCTGTTGCTCCCAATTCTTTTCCTTCCCAGCTGTGCCACGTAGAATGTGGGCTCTTAATTTTATAGAGTTAATTTCAAATCACTTTAATCTCTTTCCTTAACATCGTTCATCAGAGAAGTCAATTCCCCTTGTGATTACCTCTTTCTGATAAGAACAAGATCAGACTTCTCTTCCTGTCTGCCTTATTCCTGTTTCAGAGCAGATTAGGTTTGCTGAGCCCTGTCCTGCGCTCCTCATCCTCAGAGGTCTGGGGAAGGCTCTCATTGCCCTCTGGTGACCGTGGGCGCACCCCAGCACACCTTGACTCCAGAGCAGCCCTGTGCTTTCTCCTTTCTTTACCTACAGTTATGCTTCCAAGTGATACCAGTGAGAGGCGAGGAACCTGTCCCAGAACGGCCTCTCACCGCGCCAAAGCAGACCTCACCCCTACCGCCCGTTACCGGCGAGGTGCTACCGAAGTTACAGCATTGCCTCCCCAGAGGCTGACTCCACAAAAGGAAATATTTTTGTTCAGTACACGGCCTCGTGCATTCTCACCTGTACCCCCCCACATAGTCGTAGCTTTCTTCTCACCCTATAAAGCCCAAAAGAGTAAATTATAAACCCTCCCCAAATCCGCACTTCAGCTGTGTGAGTGCTGTTCCCTGCTCTACTGCACAGGGCATCCATTCAAATGTGCAACTATTTCAAAGGCTTTTCCTGAAATCTAAAGTCACTTGTGTGTAATTTTCTCAAGCACTTTTAAGTTGTTCCTCAAACATTGTCATTATGTTAATCTTCTCCCACGTTTGAGACCTCCAGTGAAGTCAGAGATGATGGGATAAGCACTCTCCTGCAAATCATGTTAATCGATCTGCTGCAGTGATCTTACAGCACCTTGGTTCTTAATTTCTGCTCTCAAGGAATCCGTTGGCCCAAATGTTCTATATTTTAAGAAATGGGAAAAATCCATTTTTTTAATCCTGTCTATTAAGGCGAGCCTAAACCCACCACGTGAATCCTCATATCGCACTCCTGACCGCCACGCCATGTCCACAAGCTGCCCGCTATCGAGTCCAAACCCCGCTTCCACCCCGTAATGCTGACAAAACGCACCCTCGCGCCCCCGACCGCTCCGCTGCCCTGAGCTCAGTCCCACGCTGCACGCCCGGCCACCGACGCCACCTCCGTGCTTTAGCAATAGCCACGTTTCGCACTCCGGCGAACAGAGCAGAGACGCTTCCGCTGGAGCCGTGCTTCTGCAGCCGCCGGGTGCCTCTGTCGTGGGATGCCTTCTGCTGGTCGGACGGCCGACGGCTCCAGCGGCGCTGCTCACATCACCCGCCCCTGCGGACAGGGCGGTGGGTGCCGCGCAGGCCCTGGAAAGGCCGGCACGTGGTCTCAAGGGAGGCAACAAAGGCGGCCGCTTGGTTTACCCTGCAGCGGGTTTCCCTAGCTGAACGGTGAGGCTATGTTCACTTTTGCCCTCACAGCGACCTCTGATTGAGTGATGAGCATATACATATATATGCTTTAAGAAACTTCTTGCTCATTTGCTGTCACCACACTGTAAGTACTTTGACACACCATGAGCAGAAGACACAGGTACCCCACTGTTCAGCACCACCACCGTCTTGCCGTCTCCACCAAAGCCAACCCTAGCTCCTTCTCCATTTCAGGAGAGAGTGAAAGCACTCGAGTTGCATGTCATTGAGCAAATTAACGGAATAATGATCCATTAAATGCTATTAAATACAAAGACATCGCCTCTGGCTCAGGAATTCTCTGAACAGAAAATTGCTGCAGGCAGGAATAATATTTTGGGTTGCTTATTGTGTTCTCATAACTGCACAACGCACCTGCCGTTGGCCACCGTGCAACACAATACGGGCCTGGAGGACCTGTAGCGTGCTTCAGAGCGGCCGTCCTCCTGCTTTTATGTTCTAAGACTGCGCACCATACTATGGGGATGCAGCTCAAATCTTCCAGTCTTTTCCAAACCAACCCAAAATCTGCCGAAACACCAAGTTTTCACAGCCAGCGTCCGTCAGCATCGTTACTGTGACCCCAGCAGATCCCACACTTCAGCAGGGCAGCCAGTTAATCAGTAATTGGCATGCATCAGCTGCCCAGGAATGCCAAGACTGACGGGACTATGATCTACAAGAAGCCATAGATGATTGGGTCCAGAAGAGGCTTACATCCTCTTGGCACGCAGCCCTGGGGGACTTCAGGGTGGAAAGATGGGGTCCTCCCCTTGGCTGGGGGTGCAGCTGAAGGCACGTGTGTACACACAACCTCCTCCCCCTCCTCTGCTGGTCGGTTCTGGGGAAATGGGGCTGCTGCGAGCAAAACTGCCCGCACGAGAACAATCCATGCGCCTTTCTCTAAGTATGATTTTTGTTTTGCCTTTCATGGAAAATAAACTGGCCTGAAGGAAAGGGTCTGAACAAAGGGCCTGAGTTGGCAAGGGATTCTGGGAGCATCCATCACATAAGGTGCAATTCTGGAAATAACTATCCAAACAGCAGGTTTACTCCTGTAGAGATGTAGCTCTACAACAGGACTTAAAAGCTGCATCCGTCTACATCTGTTGGCTGGGAAACTCGCACAACTGTTGAGGTTGGAAGGGGACTCTTGAGATTATCTAGTCCAACCTCCTCGCTCAAGCAGCGTACCCAGGATCACGGCCAGTCAGGTTTCTAATATCTCCACAGTTGGAGGCTCCCCAGGTGCAGGACTCTGCATTTCCCTCGGTTGAACTTCATGAGGTCCTCTCGGCCCAGCTCTGCAGCCTGCCCAGGTCCCTCTGGAGAGCAGCACATCACATCCACCTGGTGTATCAGCCGCTCCTCCCAGTCTTGCACTGGCTGTGAACTTGCTGAGGGTGCGCTCTGCCCCAGTGTCCAGGTCGCCAATGAAGATGTCGAACCATACTGACCCCAGTGTTGACCCCTGGGGCACTCCACTGATGACTGGCCTTCAACTGGACTTTGTGCCACTGATCACAGCCCTCTGGACCCGGTCATCAGAGAGTTTTCAATCGACCTCACTCCCACTTATGTAACCATACTTTGTCAGTTCGTCCAGGAGGGCCTTCCATGAGGAAGTGTCAAAAGCCTTACCGAAGCCAAGACAAACAACATCCCCTGCTCTCCCCTCGCCCATAAAGATGGTCACCTCACTCTACAAGGCTGTCAGCTTGGTTAAGCAGGATTTCCCCTTCAC
Source organism: Phalacrocorax carbo (assembly GCF_963921805.1). NCBI lineage: Eukaryota > Metazoa > Chordata > Aves > Suliformes > Phalacrocoracidae > Phalacrocorax > Phalacrocorax carbo. Next base: position 476,016 of record NC_087513.1, on the reverse strand, counting down.
AAATCCAGCCTGGCTACTCCCAGTCACCACCTGGTCCTTCACCTCTTTGGAGGTGGTCTCCACGGTTAGTTGCTCCATCACCTTCCCAGGGCTCAAGGTGGGACTGACCAGCCTGGACTTCCCCACACTCTCCTCCTTGCCCTTCTTCAAGACAGGAGTGGCACTGGCTTTCTTCCAGTCAGCAGGAACCTCTCCTGACCACCACAACCTTTCAAAGATGATCAAGAGCGGGCTGGCAAAGCCACCAGCCAGCTCCCTCAGCACTCAGCGGTGCATCTCATCAGGCCCCATGGAGTCGCGGATGTCCCATTCGTTCAACGTTCCCCAACCTGATCCTCCTCTACCCGGGGCAAATCCTCCTTGCTCCACACTTTCCCTCCGGTCTGCGGGGCCGGGGATTGCTGGAGGCTGGTCTTACCAAGAAGGCATTTAGTATCTCAGCCGTCTCCTTGTGCTCTGTCATTAGGGTCCCTGCCCCATTCAGCAGTGGACCCACGCTTTCTCTAGTCTTCCCTTTGCTGCTGCTGTCACTTGCAGAATCCTTTCCCGCTTCCCTTAACATCTCTCGCCAGATTCAACTCCAGGTGCGCTTTGGCTTTCCTAGCCCCATCCCTGCAGGACTGGGCAGTGTCTCTATATGCCTCCCAGGTCACCTCTCCCTGCTCCCACCCCTTGTACACTTCCTTCTTGTGTCCGCGTTTAGCGAGGCGCTCCCTGCGCATCCCCGCAGGCTGCCTGCTGCCCCTGCCTAATCACCTGCTTCTCGGGATGGGCCATTCCTGAGCTTGGAGGAGCTTGTCCTGCAGTACCAGCTAGCTCTCTCGGTCACTTATCATCTCCAGGATGGGATCCCAGCCAGATCGCTGATGAGGCTAAAGTCTGCTCTCAAGACATTCAGGCCAGATGCCCGGGCTTCCTCCACTATGGAGTGAGGAGTTCAGAGGCCAGGGTTAGGACCGCTGCTGGCCCGGAGCCACTTCAGCAGCCACAGAAGATATCGAGGAGACCGTGCCTTGCTCCCTGTAAAAGTCTGGGAAACCTCGCTTTGGGCTTCAGAGAAAAGCCCACCTCACCCGCAGCTCACGGCAACCGTCCGGGTCAGGCCGTCCGTCCTCCAGACTTCCCAGGAACAGCTGATAACGGGAACAGGAGGGAAGAGCAGAGTGGGAACACAGCAGTGCTTCCCCACCCGAGCTCCCGACCTCTGCCGTCGCATGATAACCGAGTCCCTGAGTCAGAGCTGGTCCCTTCACACTCAGAAGCCTGCAAATGACTTTTCTTCCTCGGGTTCGTCCTGCTGCTTTCTGAACCCCTGCCAGTTTTTAGCCCTCAGCGTGTCACTTCGCAAGGAGTTGCACGGGTTGATTGTACGTTAACAAAGAACCGATGATGAAACAAACTTATTTCATTCGGTACCTCATGTACCGAAGAGACAGAGACCAACTATCTCTGGTTCCCCTTTTCTGTATCACTCATTTATGGACTTACATCAACCCCTTCCCCGCCAGCATCATCTTCTAAGCTTGAGAGTTTCAGTCTATTTAGTCTCTCCTCTTATGGATGATGTTTCACAGTTTTGGGCACCTGTTAGTTTTCTCTGCCAACTTTTCAAGTATTACTTTTTAAGTCTGAAAGACCAGAAGTAGAGGCAGGTTTCAAGATGTGAGTATATTACAGATTTATATCAAGATATTAATAATTATGTTTTCCATTTTGTTCTTTCTTCCTTTCCTAACAACTCCAAAAATTCAGTATTTTTTTTCAGGTTTCGACTGGAATCAAGCAAGGTATGCCCCTAATCTTGCTCCTGAGCAGAAGTCAGTCCAACACCTTCCCTGAATATGAAATACTGCTACTGGGTTTTTCCCCCATATGCATTACTTTTTGTTTGTCGGTGTCGGTGTTCAGCTGCTGTTTGACCATCCAGTCCAGTGTCACCAGTGACCCTCCTTCACAACTGCTTTAGCTGTATTTTCTGACCTTTTCTCTGTTTCTTTGAATACCTCATTGCTAAAGATGTTGTCACTGTGATGTCACAGTGATGTCAGATCTTTATTCCTAAGCAATTTTATGAAGAGCTGAAAAATCTTTCATGGACAAGAGTACCTCACAGTGTTTCTTCTGGTGTGTGTTAACTTGCATGTGCCAAAATAAATTTATTTTATTTTCACACTGGTGATCAACCCAGGCCGAAGCAATCCTGTCCACCTACTCTTCCTTGGCGTAAGGAATGCAATTCTGACTCATCTGCAAATTTTGACCTATTTCCTGCCCTTTAAGACCAAGAGCCCAGCACAGACCTTCTGGGGGTTCCCTGTCGCATTCGACCATGGTGGAAACAGTCTGTTTTCCTTTACTGTTTTCAGAGTCATAGCAGCATTTTCTCTTTTGCCCCATCACCAGTTAGGAATATAAACAGCCCTGAAGAAGCACACCACAGGATTTTTGAAAAACAAGTCATACACGTAACTTTTGAGTAGAAAGTGCTCAGACCCACAGAGACAGATTTGGGATAAGCAGCTCAGTAAACCAGGACACATTCAGTGCTTTGTTGGAAGCTCCAAGACTTCAGGATAACTTAATTTTGGTATGATGAATTCCCACAATTTGCCCCTGTCACATCACAAGCAATAATGCCCATCCAATTACTTTAATGACCGATAGTTTTTAAGAGCGTGAAAGCCTGGCTGCAAACAGAGACTGTATTCCACAGAGCACCCCTACATTTACCCCTCAAACACAGAAACCCAGTGCCAAAAGCGCATCCCTGAACCCGACCAGCAGACCCATTCCTACAGCCCGGCCTCCCACAGACGCATTCACCAGCTGCATCCCCTCGAGACCAAGCACAAACCAGCCGCTTTCACGGTTGATTCCCTGCCGAGTTTGAGCACCGTCCCGGGGGTCAGCCTCCATGCCAAGGCGGGCACGCTCAACCGCCACGCGCCAGGACGGCGCTGGTGAACACCCCTGCAGCCCAGGCACCCCGTACCGCCGATGGGCTGGAGTGACCGTCACCCCCTGCACAACCGCGTCCTCCTCTTCTCCCCTCCAGAGCACGGCTGTAACTCTGCATCTGCATCCAGCGCGTCCTCTTCAGTTCCCGGAACACACCAAAAATTCTCCAGAGCGTTTGCTCCTCAACTGAGACATGAGCCAGACGGCCCTGCAGCTTCAACATTTTATTCAACTGAGCCTTATCTAGGACTTAATATTTAGGCTAGAACTGAATTGACCAAAACAACCAGAAAAGTTTTCTTCCCCTGAAATTAAAACAGCATATACTGCTCTGTCAGGAAAAGGAGACACTTTTCCCATGGAAATGAATCTGCTCGTAATCACAAAGCAAAGGTGCAGACGCTTACCTGTGAGAGGTGAAATTGTCGTAAGAGCCCACGGTATAATGTCGGAAGAGACGCTTTGTTCTGTCTTCTCTGGTTTCTACAAGAAAAAAGACACATCACAAAGCTGAGAGTTAAATGAGCACTTCCCTGTTGCCTCTGCTTCCCCTACACGTACGCAGAGGAAATCCCGCTTTCATGCTAGCATTCATTAATAAACAAGTAATGATCCGTGTGCAGACACGTGCCAGTGTGATCAGTCCCATGCACGCTGTGTACAGCCCCATATGCGCACACACAGCTTCCATGAACGTAAGATCTCTTCCCTACAACTTCTAAACCACGTCAGGTTGTCAGATTTCACCAAGACTCCAAAGCAGAGCTACAGAGGAGAATCGGCGCCGGTAAGGCAAACACACACTCCAAGTCCCAGGGCAGCAGCCAGATTCCCTCCCCTGGTTCTGTCTGGCCACATCTCTCCTGCACATCTCAAGGCAGAGGGATGCAGTTCCCACAGAAGAGATGGTAATAGTCCTGGTTAGCCTTCCGTCTCACCTGGCGGTCACCGAGCCCTCCGGGGGCACAGGAGTTACGAGGAACCACCCCCCAACAGCGCTTTGGCCGAAGTCAGGGCAGGAGGCTTTTCAGGATGTACTTGTTGGACCAAATCTCCCCTTCAGGGTGTAACAACTCAGGAGCGTGACAGAGCCAGAGAACCTGCCAGCCTGATCTGTGAAGCTGACAACAAGAGAGACGCCAGGGCCTCCAGGCTGCTGGATGCTGAAAGAAGGCAGCCTGGCTCACGGCTAAGTGGACAGGGATGCCGCTGCAGACGTCTGAAATATGGTCTGCAGCTAACGGGGACAGGGAGATGGAAAAGAATTTAAGCTACCATTCTCCTAACACAGAAGGAATTTGCATCACGCTACCAAAACGTTACGCCGAACCAGCTCATCCACGGCTACAGAAGGGTGATGGGACCCCAAACTATCAGGTAACTCCGCTCCTCTACGTTGTCACCACTTTCTTGTGAAGCCCTCGGTGCTGCTCACTGCACTGCTGGCTACAGCACCAGGTAAGCTGTTGGTCTGGTTTAAATTCAGCAGGTCTTTAAGCATGCCAACTAGGGCAGTCAGACAGAAGGAATGAATAAGAGAGGAAATAAAGAGCAAAGTATAGATGAGACTCACCTTTTTTCTTCAGTAGGGACACAAACCATTGGCACCCAAAGTAACAACACAAAATAAACATTTATTTTTACCTGCATTGGAATTCAGAATGGCAACAGCCTGTGGGAAGGGGACGCAAAAGCAGAGGGGCAGTTTTTACTGTTATTGCAGCACTGTCGATCCAACGCACTTTGTTTTAACCTCAGGACAGGATGCACTTGCAAACCTTTCGTCCTGGTCTCGGGATCACATGAAACCGTCGCTGCTGGCAGAGGAAAATGCTGCCGCAGCAGCCACAAGCCCAGCTTCCCACCCTGGGGACAGACGACAGCCCTTGCGGCAGCGGCAGCAGCCGTGCCGCCCCAACACGCTGTGTCCTGCCTCCCCCGCGGGCAGGCCGGCACCGGCTGCCCTCCGCTGCCGGACACCGCTTCCAGAGACTCGGCCGTAGCCGAGGGGCTCCTGCGTGGAGCACGAGGTACGCCCTTGAGCCCAGCGCCCCGCTCCCGGGGAGCCTCTCCGCAGCACGCACCCCCACTCCATCGCAAAACGCGCTTACGGTTAGCTGGGCTGAAAGAACAATTAACTCTACTAAAGTGTAGAAATAAAATCACCAAATACAGTACTTGGTTATGCTATTGAAAATACAGCGTCGCCTTTTTTCCCCCGATTCTTGTCTTTCAGTTCCTCTTGCATGTTTGGTTCTTTTGGTTTGTGGTTTGTTTTTTGGTGTTGTTTTTTTTTTAGCTTTTTCCTTTCCTTCTCAGAGGAGCTGAAGAACAGCCCTAGCGCCCTGGCACTTGGTCCCCCCAGAGTAACACCCCACGCCACATGGTTCTGGCTCTCCTTCCTGCCACGGCAGCCTCCCACGGCAGCGGTCTCCAAAGTGGGGCGCGCAAGACAATCCACGGGGGCGCGGGAAGAAAACATTTTTTGTACCATTAATAAAATTTAAAAATAATTTTGAAATGGTGTTTATTCTATCTTTATGTCGCTGTTTTTTAGTTTCTATCTTTGCACGCGCTTTACATTGCACATTAGCAGAGGAATGCAGGTATATAACTCATAAGTAAATACATGTGTACTGCGGGTGCGTGCTCAAAATGCTTTTTTACCGAGGGGCACATGACCAGAACGGTGAGTCCCCACGGCGTGGGACGTGCAGCATCCCCGACATTAACGCAGGTGCGCTGGCAATCCCCCCCACCCCAGAAGTAAGCGCAGAGCAACCCCCCAGCAAGCCCGCGCAGGCAGTGAGGACGAGGATGCCGCGCTAGGTGAGGTGCAGCCCGGGCCTCGCGGTGCCACAGCTTGGGAGCATTTAGGGGCTGTCACCGTGCAGGGAGCAGCCCCTGGTGATCCAACGTGCTATTCCAGCCTCGCCGCTGAGCATCACCTAATGTGTTTACCTAGTCCGGAGGGAGATTTCTTGAAGCCTGATGATGCATGGGGGACTGATGGCTCACTGTGAATCTTCCGACTATGTGGTCGTCTACCGAGCCCCATCCCTGCGGTCCTGGGAAAAACTGTCTCAAAGAACCAAGGAATTAATCTTACTGGCAAAAAGACAGACTACACCAAGAAATGGAAATGTTAAGGACTGATCAGCACAGCCACACACTGCTGAGAGTTAAGGGAGATAACCCTTTTGCCTGGATCATCTGAGGCAGCCTCCCACCTTGCTCCCCATCCTCCGTGGAGGCAGAGCGGTCTCAGCTCCGAGCCGGGCGGGGATACCAGACTCTACCCCCGGCAGCACAACCAAAGCACGCTGCAGCCATAAGGAGAGGGAGGCACCACGGATGCACCTGCATCGCTCACCGGCTCCTTCCCCGCTGCCGCGGGAGCGCCCAGGCAACGGCAGCAGGGAGCAACCTCCCACTCCGGTTTCGCCTGCACGCCACGCGCGCAGCTGGGATGCCGCAACGCTTTCCGCTGAGGAGCGAGGCAAGACAGCAGAGGCCTAAAATACCCCTAAAACATCAGGACAAGCCTTGTATGTTGAGCCTGTGAACAAGCTGGCGCCCGCAACTCTTTGCAACTTGACACAGCTGTACAAAAAATGGGAGGGGGAAGGAAGGAGGGCTCCCACGGAGGCGCTGGCGCGGCATAGCCCGAGCAGGTCACGACAGTGATGGTGAGAACATCCACCCCCTCCACCTCATGGCACGCAAAGACACTCTTCAGTGAGAGACATCCACAGCCCCCTTGGACCCCTGCAAGGGAGGGAGTGCGCTGCTGCTGCCGTACAGCAAACCCCGTTCAGACGGGCACCCCTCCTCCTGCCTTTAGGAAGCCCCCTTCCCCCAGCCCCACGCGCCTCTGCCTCAGTCGCTTCTCCTCCCCCTTCTCCACCCCACTCTGCCTCCTCCTCTTCATCCCCTGCCTCTCCACGCTTGTACGGACACGTGTACTCATCCGCAAACACCTCTATTGATCCCATTCCAGATAAAAGTACGGTGATTTGGTGACGGCAGCTGGATTTATGGGCTGTCCGCAGCCCAAAGGCTCGTTCTCTTCCTGACTCCTAAATATAGCTGCTGCCGAGCGCGTGTTTAATGGAGCCGTCACGGAGGCACCAGGGAGCGAGGCTGATGGATGGAGAGGGGCGAATCACTTGGAGATAGGTGAGGAGAGGGAGGCTCTATATTTAGAGAAGAGGGAGCAAGAGGACACGAGGGCAGCCCGGTGGGACGGGCTGTGCCCACGGGGTGGCGGGGGCTCAGCCAGAGGCACGGAGCAGCACAGGCAGCCCGCAAAGGACAGGCACAAGCAGGGAGACAGGAACAGGGACCACAGAACGCTGGAAACCAGAAGGAGCATGCAGACGGGCACAGGCTGTGCTCAAGCTGCTCTGCACGCTGCCTGTAAAGCGCTTTTCTAAACTTTTTAAAACGCCATTTTTCCTACGTAAGTCTGCCTAATACATTAGATAAAAATACAGGAATATTAACATCCCATGGCTGACCAAGAACAGTCTGGACATGCCAGAGGAAAGGTCCCAGGAGAGAAGGAGCTCTCATGCAAACTCACCGGGCAGAGAGCCCTTTAGGCCAGGGCGGCCTGAGAAGAAGCTTGGGTGCCATTCCCATGCACCCTCCAGCACCTGGATTGTCCCCATCGTCTCTGCTCTCCGGCACCAACATTGCGTTGCAAACGGAAAAAAAATAACTCTTTTGGAATGTGAAAATATGCCTTTTTGTTTCTACAGAATGTTGGAATTGGATTTCTAACTACTTTTTAGAATTTAATTTAATTCCGTTTAATCTTATTAAATGCAAGATTTATGCACCTCTAATTATTGGCAGCAATTTCTCTTTCATCATCTATTTTTGACCAACTGCTCCTGCATCGCAACAAGCACCTTCACAGCGGGCATCCTCAGAGGTGAACAGGCAGAGGTACCCCGCGCCGGTCAAAGGACCGGACCTTGCACCCAACGTGCCCCAACAAGCACCTTCCCCGACGGTCGCCGGCCGCACGGCCTGTGGGGGCATGCAGCGCAACGCAGATGCCTGCGCCGCAGGGCTGGGTGAAGGATGACAAGTCATTTTCTTGGAAACTGATCTCTTTAATCATTTGATGCAGCAGCAGGGATGTTACGGCCATCACCCAAGAGCTCCATCAAACCACCTGAGAGGTCAAGGTCACAGCAAACCAGGCAGCCATCAGGCGGATATGGAACTGATGAAGGGAGATACCAGTTAGGCTCTGTGCTAGTCAAGAAAGAGGGTTTAAAATAGATTCTAAGTCGAAATGCCAACTAAAAGCAGTAACACGCAAGCCAGAGGAGATGTGGTCTCGGGAACGGAAAAGGCTGGGTCCATATTTGTGCCTTCTCAAGTACACAGACACTTCTTGTGCCAACACACCCACGGAGGCGGCTCACAGATGCCCTGTCTCAGTTTCGGCGATCCCTTACGGGAGTACTGATTCACTGCTTTTCGAACCGCCTCGTCACCCTGGAAGAGACGCCATATTCAGCTGATTCTCTCAGTGAAGACAAGCGGTGGTGGGTAGTCTCATCCTCCTGCAGCGGCTGGACCACAGCCTGGCTGATGCTGTTCTCGGTCCAAGGGAGAGCTGTGCCGCTCTGCAGGTACAGCCGGTGCCGGGACGGCAGGCAGAAAAACCCTCCAAAGCTGGGGAGGGTTTCAGTGGGAGAGCTGTGGTGCTACAGCACATCGAAGAAGCGATGCCCCAGCCCCGGAGCAAGCGAAGCGCTGCAGCCCCCCACCCCCACTACCCCCCAGTGCAGGCAGCCACAGCACTGCTGCCCATTGTGGATTTCACCCACGCGTCCCGAACCGTGCTCTCGAGCACCTGACTCGGAGTAGGCTGATGAGCAGATGCCACCACAATTAAAGCCTCTTCCAGGCTCTGCGCCAGGCAGCCAATCTGGCTGGAGCGGCCTCAGAGCGCCGGTGATGAAGAGAAAGAGAATGATTTCAGAAGAAGAAATGCTGAACTACGCTGGGATGGGGGAAGACACGCAGTGCCCGAGACCAGAGAGGAGCCTGATGCTCCTGAGCTGGAGCAGGCAAGACACTGGAGTCCATCACCGCTGTCGCCAGCTGTGGCGACCACTGGCCAGCGCTCCCGGGCCAGCAGCGGGTCCCGTTCAGGCAGGGGCTCTGCTGGCCGCAGCCACCAGCCTTATTTCAAGTGCAAGCAAGCATGGAAACCCTTGAAGTCTGACTCCTCCCCATCTCACAGGGCTGCCAGGAGGATGAACTAATTCATGTCCCTGCAGCACCTGGATCTGCTGACTGAGAAGAGAGAAAAGTCCAAGAATGTATACGCTTAGTGATTTGCGGTATTACTGTATTTTATGCAGAATGGTTAACTAATTTATGCTTTCCCCATGACAGAGCTTTATCCTACGAAGTTCAAATACAACTTTTCTCTGACAGTGAATACTTTTAGAAGCCCTGATTTACCATTCTTCGTTCCATACAACAATATAAATCCAAAACCTGATACATTTGGTGAAATTTTGGCCTGCGTTACACAAATGCACAGAGGAGATAATCGTATTAGTCCCTCTTGCCCTTAACTTATGAGTTATACTTGCAATACAATTATGCTTGTTAGAGTTTTTAGCTTATCTGTAACTGAAAAAAAATGCAAACAAAATGAAAGTCTGCTCTCAAATAACTATGAGTCAGAGAGCAGCATCTGTGCATTACCTCTCACGGGGACTCAACAGCCAGGCTGTCAGCCTAAGAGGAACAGGGAGATCAGTTAAAGCCTCACACTGAACCAACAAACGTAGCAGAGCAGGACCTAGGAGGTTATGCTCAGCAGAAGGGCTACACAGCTACCCCGTGCGGATTTACCCACCTTTCCAGAAGTGCCACCCAGGCAGCTGTAGTTGTTCCTAACAGCCTTCATGGAGGGCACGCTGCCTGACTTCGCTTTCCTCCGGCGTGGTGCCGAGCTGCTCGGGGCAGGCAGTCCTCCTCGGAGCCACAACACATGGGGGAAGCACCAGCTACAGCTCCCCCGGCAAACTGCTCGCCGTGGAGATGCTGCGCACGAGCTCATCAGCAGGACACGTCCCTGCGGAGAGGCCCCCAACTCCTCTGCACCACCAGGGGAGGGGGGAGAACAACGCAATCCCAGTATGGATTTCTTTTCTCCTGGTTTGTTGTTTTGTTTGGTTGTGGAGCTTTTTTGGGTGGGGTCTTTTTTGTTTTGTTTTGCTTGTTTGGGTTTTTTTTTTCCTTTTTTTTTTTTTTTTTTTTTTAAAACAGATATAAACCAGGTCTATGAGGCTCAGGAACTCCCATGAGCTGCTAGTTACCTCCAGGGAAGATCATTTGTGCCAGTGGCTTCCACAGCCAAATCCTAGGGTAAAGCCAGCCAGTCCTGCACCAACACCTCCGTGCTAGGACAGACGGGGGGACCGGAGCAATGCCACTCCTGCCCAGAAGGCCAGCAGCAGGAGCCCTCAGAGCCACAGCCCAGCACGGGTCAGTTTGGGTTCCTGACCCGGACCACACACAGCAAATGGGGGACTCGGAAGCACCCGGGCCCTGCCCGAGCGTGCAGACGCCCACAAACACCGTCGGTACCGACAGCCCGGGTTACTTCGCTGCGTCCCCACCCGCCGTGGGCACACATCACCTCCCTCCAGACCACTCTCCCCTCCAGGGCCAGGAGCCACCCACGTGGCACGCAAAGCCCCAGGAGTCACCTCGCCGTTACAGGGACCACAGCTCCGCTGACGCCGCAGGGGACCGAGTTTCTCAGCACAGGCGCTTTCGCCCTGAACACCTGCGCAAGTTACCGTCCCACCGTGACCGGGACACTGCTGCTGTGAGCGGTGGGAACTGGGGGAAGCTGCTGAGAGGCCGCAGCGGGTGGGCACTCGGTGTGCTCTGTCTCCATTCCAGAAATGCGAACTGATTTTCCGTGGAGAGCACCCCAGCGACGCGCCGGCAGAAGCCGGGGCAGCCGCGGCAGGAACACGGCTGTGCTGCCTCTGTGGGACTGCGCAGAGGCGCCGCTGGGCATTTCTGCATTCACGTTTGTCTCCCACCTTGCTGGGTCTCGAGGGTTCAGCAAACGGCACAGCAGTGCTTGACACTGCTTCACCCTTTTACCCTCCCAGCCTTCAACGCTCTGCACAAGGGTGACATGGCCCAAGAGTCACACAGAATCACAGCCTGGTGGGGCTGGAGCGGACCCCTGGAGCTCACCCCGTCCCACCCCTGCTGGAGCAGGCACCCCCAGAGCAGGGGCACAGGGCCGCGTCCAGGCGGGGGGTGAATGTCTCCAGGGAAGGGACCCCACAGCCTCTCTGGGCAGCCTGTGCCCCTGCTCTGGCACCCGCACAGGGAAGGGGTTTGGCCTCATGTTCAGGGGGAGCTTCCCGTGTTCCAGCTTGTGCCCGTGGCCTCTTGGCCTGGCGTTGGGCACCGCTGAAAAGAGCCCGGCCCCATCCCCCTGACACCCGCCCTTCGGATATTTATAAGCACTGATGAGATCCCCCCTCAGCCTTCTCTTCTCCAGGCTGAACAGACCCAAGCCCCGAAGTTCGGCGTATGACAGCACTGAGACAGAGAGGTGCTTCCTTCTCCTGTACCTGAACAACAAGCTAGAATAAAAGCTCCCTCACCACGACCAGTGACACCTGACCAGGTGAAGCAGAGGGGAGGTGTTCATCCATCACAGGACTGAGGAGCCACCTGCCACGAGGCCAAGAAGGCCCTGCTGGTCACTGGGCTTTGCCCTGCGCCAAGGAGAAGGCAGCTTCAGGAGGATATAACAGCTGTCTCTCTGGACACGTGAGGAGGTTATCGAGAAGAGAGAGCAAAGCTCTTCACCAAGGTGTACGGCAGGAGCTAACCTCCAGAGGATGCAACATCTCCCTTTTACAGCACTGAATCTACACCACAACCCTTTACACCAAACGCACAACCATCTCCACACCTGCCAACTGCATCACTCTTTGGGACAAAAGCACTTCACCCATATTTATGCTTACCCTTGCCCTCTGCAGACAGAGCCAATGTCCCCATGTCTTCCAGGGAAAGATGCCTGCAGAAACCTTCCACGAAGACGATCCAGCCCGCTGAAGCACGCCCAGTGCCGACCCACGCCAACAGGCCGAATCCTTTGTCCCCAGACCCATGGACAGAACTGCAACCCTCCTGTGAATGTAGCATTGTATCTGTCCCCAACATGAAGATGATACCGCAGAGAGGAACAGTCACACCAAAAATTGGGTGTTTCTAGTAGAATAAGGGCTCCAGAGTCAAAAGGATCACACTGAAGATATGGCTGTGGCCAGGCCTGCACTGAAGTCCTGGCTATGAGCTGGATCTTTACCAAAGCCTGTAGTGTCCTTTCTGGAGTTCACAGAGTACACGGATGCAGTCACAGCTAAAGTTATCGAGGGTGGCGCACCTTATAAATGAAACGTGTCTGGTCATCTGGCAAAACGATAAAAAATAGAAATGCCTCTGCAGTATGCTTTTTTGCCCACAGCATCCAATCTTCTTGGGTCCTGTCTAAAGGCTCAGCTTAACTAGACCTTCAAGTGGTAGTCAGGACCCTCAAATTAAAGTATATGTTGGGAATTCAAGTTCGTTCTTGGATTCTGGTACCAGGTCTATTTTTAGAGGTGCTGGCTTTAGCAGGGGTAGGGAAGTGCCAGATGGCCGTAGCAGGGCCTCACTGATGGACAGGGTCACTTTAACAGAAGCTATATGGTGACAGACATCCAAGAGCACATATGTTCACACTGCTCAGAGTGTGCAAAGATGCAAGACATCTGACATCCTGCTGAAAGGGCCCTGAAACAATATCCAGTAGAACCCACAGAGAGTGGAGAGCAGTCTTCCCACGAGGGAATCACGCCTCTACGACAAGCTGCTCTTCGAAGAGTGCTGTCCCAACACCCAGCCAAGAGAGGGGATCACAAAGAGTAAAGAGGGGAAGCTGGCAAGTGAGATTTGTCCCCCGGCAAAAGCTCACTTCCAAGCTAGGAAACCCCCTGACAGCACAACTAACCTGCAACTTGGTGCCAGCTACGAGAATGAAGCTTCTGGAGACACGGGCACCCCCTGGGCCACTGAGGATGGTGAGGCTGCAAGTAGCGCAGGAATTACAACCACAGCCAAGTCTGGGGAGGAACGTTTGTGTTTCTGTCTGCCGATCCTCCAACACTACACTCCTGCTGCAGAAGAATTGGGATTGGCACCAAAGATTGGGGCACTCTTGTTCTCCACAGTGACTTAAAAGACTTCCCACATGGGAAGGGTCTGGAGGAAGACCTTTCAGGAGGATGCTTTCGGTGAGGCTTTGCATGCTGGCAACAGCAGTGGTCAGTCACTGCAGATGCTCTGAGCAAAGAATGTGCTAGAAAAGGCTTCATTTCTCCTCCCAGCAGTGCGGTACCAGAATCATTATTCTGCTAAACCTAAGGAACACAACCTCCATGGATTTGCCTAACCTCCTTTTGGAGCCTTTAATCTGCGCTAACTGCAGCATTGACATCCACAACTGTGTGCTGCGTGGAAATAGTTCATTTTGCGGCATTAACCTTGCTGCCTAATTTCATTGACTGTCCCTTAACTCTCACATTTAGACAAACAATAAACCCCTCAACTTCTCCATACTTTTTCAGACTCCCATTGTACTCTCCTGACAATCTCCCCACACTCGCCTCTTTTTAAATCAGTCTCTCCTCATCTGGAAAGTCTTGTCTCCCACCACTGGCAATCTCCACCTGCTGCAGAACCTGCCTGCTTATTTCTATCCTTTGCTTTTTATCTTTCAACCATTTTTTTTTTAACGCAGACTTTGACGAAGCCTACTTAACAGCTTTTTGAAAGCCCTGGTACTCTACATCAATCCTTGTCCCAGTGCTTGTTGACTGCTTCAAAGACTTGTAGGATTGTAGGACATCTAGTCGACTTCCCCCTGAAAAGCCTTTAAAATGAGGAACAGTCAATAAAATATTGCTTTATTCTAGTTTTCACTAATTTGCAAGATTAAAAAAAAAAAGCTAAAAAGATCAGACTTAATGGTCTTTATATACCGGCAGTGGTGCTCCTCTATTACAATAATGAAAAATAATGCAGTTAAGGCTAAACTCTTTAAGCAAGACTCTTTTCCCCTCATACCTAGAAAAGATAATGCATACTGACTAGCTTTTATTCTGCTGGTAACTACAGGAGATGCTGGACAACAACTGCGTGAGGTGACTACCTTAAAATCAGCAGTTCTAGGTAGGAGTTCTTAGCCAGGACCTTTTAGGGATCTCACTGATGATCTCTCTGGAATAGGACTTTCAGCAAGCCCTGGAACACAGAGCAAGTAACTGAGGAGTAGAAGAAAGCTGAGTCAGTGGCAAGTGTTTAAAGGATGAGGGGACGACTCTTGTAGTTACCACATGAGAGACTGACACCGATCTTGAGGTAGATGTTAAACCCAAGAACTAGATTATTTAATAATTTGATTCAGTTGCTAATACTGATATTACTCAAATGGGACACCTGGAACTTAACAGCAGCGCTGTATTGTGTTTTACCTCGGGAGCACGTATCACAAACCAGTTACAAAGCACAGAGCTGATCTAGGTTGCCTAAGGGAAATCGAACCTTAAGCAAAGCCCCACGCTTTACAGGGAGGTACCCGGCCGCCGCAGGACCGCCCGCACTGCCCGCGTTCCCTGTGTCGTTGACGGCAAGACAAGCGCTTCTGAAGGCCTCCGGGCTTGGACCCCTCTCATGTGAACGTGAGCTGCCTGAACCAAAAAGCTTCCCAGAGCAAACTTCAAGGGCATTTTCACGCAGGTGCACACGCGTCGGGATTCCGACGCTCCAGCAGCCCTGAGGACGGGCACCTGATCAAGAAGCCTCAACCATTCACCCGCCGCCCAGCAGCCCGAACCCGGACAAACGCTTGTTGCAAGCTCCAGAAAATAAGAAATGAAAAAGTTAACTGAGAAAAGCAGGGAACTAGATATAGAAAGGATTTGTACCCATTTCTTTTAAGACCGTTGAGCTACCAAAACAATGGTAATTGCATAGTACGAAAGAGCGCCAGAAGATACTAGCAAATAATGATACAGCTGCTTAAAAAAAACCAGACACAAATTCTAACTCACCGTCTGAGCTAATATCAAGCACGGTGCCAGAAATTTATAAAACATAAATCAGCCTGAAACAAAAATGATCAGGAGACCCTAACCACGGCAACGTCAACAGACCAGCTGAGGATTTACAGAGCTGGCAACAACCAGCCAACGGTCAAGCACTGACTTCTGTGAAGAATTCTGCCACAGGGCACCGACAAGCCCGGGTCCGCCGTGGGCAGGCCAACGCTTTGCTGAAACCAGGGAGGTGCAGAGTTCAGAATTACTCCATCCAGAGCCTACAGCCAGCATCTCCTCATCTCCTCCCAGGCTACCAGCAGCAGCAGTGCAAACCTTTGTTCTAGGGAGCCTCTTGCTCTTTATGCTCTGTCACGGCAGTAAAAGTATTCTGCTCAGTCCAAATTCTTTCTGCAGGAAGCCAAATAGGCATGATGTGGTGGGTTTTGGTTTTATTTTTCTGTTCTGTTTGTTTGTTTTTAATTAAGTAATGCTACAGATCTTCCCCCCCCCCCTCCTTTTACAGACCTAAACAAATCAGCCCAGGAGAAACCACTCCAAGCAACTGCAGTTTTTTGTATTTCAAATTCCCTTGCATTCTGAACAGTTCAAATGTCAGCCTAAGAGTGCTTTAAGACAACCACATCCTTACTCCTTGGAGACACAGTGCAAGAGATAAACGGGCTAGGAGTGCCAAGGCATTGATAGGAGGCTCATACGTAACTGGCATGGGAAATCTTGGTACTTTGTGCTGTTCCTTGATACACCCTGCTTGAGCTCAGTACTCTTATACCCATCATTTTAAGGAACATGGATGTTCATTCCATGCCCAGAGCATCTGTAGTACCTAAACCTGACCACTAAACTACTCATGATACATGTATCATGATACACCGTTTTGTTGCTAAGTAGTCAAAACAGTCTGGAGTGTTATTAAGTGAATTTTAAAGAATCTAGTGTCAAAACTTTTAAATTCCCACTTTGAAAAAGGGGAAAAAAATCAGCAAATCTAACAGATATTAGCTTTAAAACCCAAGCAGCACCCTGGGATATTCCTAACACTGACCTTTATTCCTGACCGCAAGAGGAAGCTGCCTGCAGAGCAGCAGATTAATTAAGACAGGAGGAAAGTTCATAGAAACAAAGGGGAGCAAGGTTAAAGGCAGCACAGCCAGAGAGGAAGCCTAACATAAGCAGCAATATAATGGAGACACGATCAGGCTTGGAAGAAAGTCAGAAAAGTGAAAGAGAAGTCAAGAGGATTTTTAAAATGCTAGTGTAGAAGTAGCCACAGGACTCGTTCCCACCTCATGCATGACAAGTGGTGCATGTTGGAGGGGAAAGCAGCTCTGCTTGGGAGGCTGGACAGTGCGCCAGGCCCAGGGGAGATGGGAGGTTATCAGAACTCTTGGAAGATGGATTTAATTTGCATGCTTTTCCAGCGGCAGCTGGTTGGCTGTGTCAATCAATGCTCCGTAATCTACAGCTCTATTGTACCAGGTCTTCAGCCGCCTCTGCACATGCTCCCGTGCGTTCGTGTGCTGCATGCATAACTCCAGCTGGGACAGCAGTCAGCTGCAGATGAGGAAATTCTGATTCCCTCTTCTGTCAGGGAACTGTCACCTGACAAGTGGCCAAATGGGAAAAGTCACCTCTCTCCAGCCAAGAGACCGTGGTAAAAGCAGACACATTTCCCTGACTGCTAACAAAGAAGCTATTTTAGGCTGCAGATCTACTCCTACAACCACTCTTCATGTGGGAGTAAACAGCTATTAGGATAGTACAGGAGATAGTGTCAAAGGCTTTCACAGAATCATTAGGGTTGGAAAAGACCTTTAGGATCATCAAGTTCAATCATCAACCCAACAACCCCAGGCCTCCTAAACCATGCCCTGAAGTGCCACGTCTACACACCTTTTAAACCCCCCCAGGGACGGTGACTCCCCCACCTCTCTGGGCAGCCTGTGCCAGGGCCTGACCCCTCTGGCAGGGAAGGCATTTTCCCTCATCTCCAACCCAAACCTCCCCTGACGCAGCCTGAGGCCGTTCCCTCTCGTCCCATCACTGGTGACTTGGGAGCAGAGACCAGCCCCCCCCTCACTCCAGCCCCTCTCAGGCAGCTGCAGAGAGTGAGAAGGGCTCCCCTCAGCCCCCCCTTCTCCAGGCTAAACCCCCCCAGCCCCCTCAGCCGCCCCCCAGCACACTTGTGCTCCAGACCCTGCCCCAGCCCCGCTGCCCTTCTCTGGACACGCTCCAGCCCCTCCAGGCCCTTCTTGTCCCGAGGGGCCCAGACCTGAGCCCAGCACTCGAGGTGGGGCCTTGGACAAAAGGCAAGGCGTACAACAACCACTGGCCTCTCCTTGTGCACAGAGGCAGCCACCCCAGTGCAGAAGGCCATCAGGCATGCCAGGCACGATTTGTCCATGGTATATTCATGGTGGTCACTGCATGCTTTTGCTCCCCCGCTTCCTTTGCTCCTCCTGTCCCAAGCTCAGAGCTTTATTCATGTTGCCCATCTACCCAGGCGAAGTCTGGGCACTGTGCACGCTGGCTGGGTCACGCACGATGACTTGGTGGCCAGCAGGCCAAGAAGGGTTCCAGCTCAGTTCATGCTGAAGGTGAAATGCAGGGAGTCACAGCGGGGCACTTTACAGCACTTGCACTGTCCCCCAGCTGCGCCAGCGTGCAAGCTGCCACCCGGCATCCTCCGAGAAAAGCCACCTCCGAGCTTGTCACCAGCGCAGGCGTTCGTCATGCAGCGCCGAGGTCCAGATCCGCTCCCCGGCGCAGCAGCAGCGAAGCGTTTGCATCTCCATCTTCTCGCTGATCATTCCGCAATGCCACACTGAAGAGCTGGAAAAGTAAGAGGTTCCTTTCCTCCTGCAGGGGCTCTCAGGATGGTGCTCCAGCTCCTGAGGCTGGGTTTGTGCCGCTTTGACTCCCAACCTGCTGCTCCAAGGCAGACACCTCCTTCATAGCTACTTCATTCACGCAGGAGCTCTCAAAAAACCTGCTCAGAAAAGCTGCAGTGCGCAGACTCGGTGCTCGCTGCTCAGCCAGCTGCTCTTCCAGCCCTGGGAAGTTTAGCCGACTGAATTTTTTCATTTCCTGCTGTCTTACTTCCTTCTCCTAGTGTAGAACTTCTTCAAAAAGCAAGGTATTTGTCAAAAGCAACGACTGCTACATTACAACAAGGCACGTTAAGTGCTACGTGCGAACCCCTACAACCAACAAGACCCAACCCATACAAATGGCCCAGGGGACACCAACAGCATCTCAGCCACAGGACTACAACTCCATGCCATCGCTCTGCTGACCATCCAGCCTCCCTGTGGATGAGGCTGTATCCCCTGTTAGTTCAATACCACCCCAGTCTTGCTTTAGGATAAAGTTCTCCAGAGGAGGATCGCTGTCAGTCAAGGCAGACTCCATAATGCACCAAGAAAACAAAAGAGAAGGTAGAAGAGATAACTTGTCCCTTTGCACACAGGACACTCGGAGATAAAGTTATGAAATGGGTACCATAAGAAAAGAAGCTGACCTCCCCAAAGGCTGGTGCAGACCTCCAGGAGGGAGACGATCAGTACACTGCAGGAAATCAGGGAGCTGTATTTCACTAAGGTACCAAAATCCTCCACAATCCCCCTCCTCCTCTGCAACCTACGCCTTTGCATCACCTGAGGTTGGCATCAGAGACGAGTGAAGAACAACAGTGCCCTCTACCAAAAGAAACAGCCAACGACTTGTACAACCTCCCGCAGCCGTGACGGAAAAAGCCCTGGTCTCCAAAGAGAAGTAGGCTCGGGTTGGGCTCTGCACGACGTGGTCTGGGTTCAGACCCCCGGGGCCAAGGGTGAGCTCCAGCACTTCATCTTCTTCAGCGGTGATGAGCTGCGGTGCCTCTGATGTACCAGGCTGGAAGATGCTTCTGCTCCCTTACACAACACAGGAGTGGATGGCTCAGAAACAGCGATACTAACCATTTCTTTTAAAATCCAGTTGTTATACCATCTGCTCTTCCAATATCTACACTGGCCTACAGGAGAGACAGTGGGAGGACAGGCTGAGCCAGCAAGATGCTCTCACTATTAGACTTCTAAACAATTTGAAGTACCCAATAATTGTTATCTCACTTTCAAAACATTTCTTGCATAAGAAACTTGTTTCTTGATCAAAAATGTGGTTCAACCTCTGAATACTTTCTTCAGAAAGCCTCTACACTATGGGAAGAAGTGGTAACACTTCTACCACCTTCAGCGCTACCCACAGGTACTGAGGAAGTAACGAAACGCATCCCTGTCATACAAGGAGGGTACATTCCACCCTTAAAATTATTTTTATTTTTTTCAGAAAAAGAACTGTCAAAGATTAAGTCCACTAGGAACTCGGTTGACATGGTTTCATGAATTAGTGATTTAGATGCTATGATGATGGAAACCAACTGGAAATCTTGCCACAAACAAATGGGCAGACAAGGAGCAGCAAGGAGAGAGGTGTCTGCATGCAAGAGACAGTTCCCTGGGCACCACCGACACCCACATCCTTCCACAGGAATCAAAGCAACATCAAAAAGGAAAGACAGGATAAAGAAGATACTCGTGCTGCAGTTACTGCATGCCCAGGACCAGCCGTAGCTCTCCACAACACGCTCTCAACAGCCCCAACCACAGCCGGTCCCAGTCCGCGCGGCTGCGCCCCGTGTCTGCCGCTGCCGAAGACCTGCCCGTCCCCTGAGGACTCGACCGCAGAGAGCCGGTGTCTCTGCAGCGCAGCCACCTCCTGGCCCTGCGACCGTCTGGACCAGGGCACTGCCAGCGCAGCCCAGGCCTCAGCTGCTTCAGGAGACCGCTGTACGGCCCTGCACGGCCGGGGAGCAGCCGCAGGAAAGCCCAGAGCCCGCAGGTCTGCAGGGGCTCTTCAGCCCAGCAGTTCGGACGCAGCCTAATCGCGTTTGCAGAGAGCTTCGCTGTGTTTCTCTCCACGAAGGTAGATCTGTACGTGGAAGCCAATAAACAGCACAG
Source organism: Phalacrocorax carbo (assembly GCF_963921805.1). NCBI lineage: Eukaryota > Metazoa > Chordata > Aves > Suliformes > Phalacrocoracidae > Phalacrocorax > Phalacrocorax carbo. Next base: position 455,879 of record NC_087513.1, on the reverse strand, counting down.
AATGTTTCCTGGAGGAGATGGTACAGCGTTTCTCCAAACAAACACAACTTGAGAGAGGCAAATAGTAGCAAGGTGATACTCAACGGTCTTGGATTTCTACCAAGGCCGGGTTCCAGGCTTGCGGTGCACAGGGGAGCTTATGCTCTGTTCTCACACCTTCTCTCAGTCCACGGACGAGTTACTTTGACAACAGGCTGCTCGCACATATGTGTCGAAGCATTTGGCACCTTCTGCTTCACACACCCAAACTTGTCCTTTAATTTCTGGGTGTTGCTTCCTGAGAGATCTGCGAGCTCTGCACGGCAGGTGAGGTCTGTCCCGCCACTGAAATCGGGTGGGAGACGGTCAGGATCTGCCGCAAAAGGTGATTTTGAAAAACGCGAGGGAGTGAGGGTCAGGGTAGAGAGAGGTGATGGATGAGGGTGAAATGAGCCCAAACTGGACACTGACGCTACCACGGGACTGCCACATTTCAACGTATAAGTAAATGCACATTCTGCAGTGCCTGCAATGCACCCCAAACAGCTATTTTGTTGTAACTACAGCTAGCAAGTATTCCTCTGCAATTTTAACCAAAGCTGCTCCTGCTCCCAACATTTCCCTGGACCGCAGACTCAGGACTACTCTGTAATTAACCCAAAGCAAGAATGAATTGTGCCCAAAGCGGAGGCGCAGCCACTCCAGCGTCAACTTCAGCAGAAAGTTGTCCAACAATTCACAAACTAGGTCCTGAAAAATTGGTACTGATTTTTAATTTCATATATTGCAAATACTCCCTAATGATATTACTGAGATTTGTGTATGCAAGCTTAGCATGCACAGAGTCCCAGCACTATGAGCCATCACTCAATTCTCGTCCAAGAAGGCATCCCACCGCTGAGGCTTTGGTTCCTCGCCGAGCACACGGAGGCTGCCGCATTTTGACCTTCTCTTATTAGAGCAGCACAGCTCCCAGCCGCAAGCGTCTGCTCACGAGGGGAACAAGACTGATTTGAATCCAGTTTCCTGCGGCCAGGGATCAGAACGACAATCAATTCCAGATCAGATGTTGACGGCTCCCCGTGCCGTAGCACTAACGCCTCCCACGTACTGGAAATGCCTTGTACGAGACATCCCAGGCTCACGTCTGCCTCGTTCGCAGCCACATGATGCTACAGTCATCTCCTGAACCGCTAACATGCCTCCTCTTGTTGTTTCAAGAAGTAAAATGTTAGCTTGTAATTACTGAGAAGATTTTCTGTTAAGTGCAAGATCCTGCATTTTATCCTACTGAATTTCATCCTATTTCTGTTACGCCAACTCATCCAGCTCTGAAAGTAAAATGTTCTCACCTCGTAAGACGTCACAAGGAAACATGAACAGCACATTTCAGTTTTGGCTACAGCTATTAGTGAAAGCATTTAATAGGTGAAATCATTATCCAGCTAGTGACAGATGACAAATTTCCAGTGCTCCCCCACATTTCCTCCAACTTTACTAATAATTTCCCACACGAGAATGTCCTGATATCGAAGCAAGCTGGAACAACAGCGGTTCCTTAGCCAACACAGTCAATCAATCTCCTTTAGCACAAAAACATTTCTGGATAAACACCGTCCCGTCCTACCCCTTTTCCTATCTTCTCCCATCTCTCTCCCTTCAAAATCCATTTTAAACACTTTTGTACGAGTGAACTCAGAGCTCCTCAACTGGAGCTGCCCAGAGCACTCCCACACACAAGGTTCACCATGACCTCATTGAAATCTTTGCTAAAATGCCAATAATTTTCCCAATAATTTTTTTCAGAATTCTGGTGTCATTAGTTTGTCGGGGGCTGCAAGCATAGGGCTGCCCCCAAAGGGAGGTGGGCCAGGAACCCAGGAGACCCCACAGCCAGCGCAGCAGGGGCCTCGCTGGCCACAACTCAAGCAAGGCCAGAAGTAGTGGCCAGGTCCAACAAGGAGTCCAGCTCAGTGATGGGGCAGGTCTCAAGACAAGCCAGGAAGCCAATCTGCAGGTCAGGGTTAAGACCAGGTCTAATGATCACTGGGCAGGTCCACAAGAACATGGTCCACAAGACCCTGGAGGCAGATCTGAGGTCAACCTGGGAAACCAGTCCATGGGTTGGGGTCTGGACCAAGAAGGTCCATGGCCAGCCATGGACACGACCATAAGCTGGAGACCAGGAGCGAGAACCAGCATAGTTCAGGCAGGAAATGAAAGCCACAGTCTGAGCTTAAATAGAGCTCCTGGGACCAGTGGTGTGGGAGGAGACCCCAGGTGAAGCTGGTCAGGGACATTAAGACGTATCAGTGCCCTCAGGGCCCTGACATTGTTTTCCCCAGCTGGCAGCATCAGTCCCACCACAGCCCATCCATCCAACATCGGCCCATGCTGACAGGGAACCGTTCTGGTAGATTTGGACCTTTATCTAATTGGCTTTGATCTTATCTTATTCTTGTTGCTTAATAGCTCTACATCCTCCTTCCTTACTCTTTTATTCGTACAGCTGAAGAATCTACTATTACTTCTCTTAAGATCAAAGACCTCAAGGTCTAGCTCAGCTGAGTTTTTGTTAAGGTGCATCTTATATTTTTGATTTCAGATCCCCTGACACAGAATTTTTTTTTTCCCGATGAATCTTAGTCTTTGTTCTTTGAGAGCTTTGCTTATTCCTAGACGCCGAGGGACAATCAAAGTTGGATTCCCTACCTGCAAGATTTCTCTTTTGCCAGGGATACATGTTAGGGCAGGTTTTTATAGCTTTGACTTAAAATATTAACTCAAAACTCCACCTCAATTTTAACTCACCGAAGACAGTCAATTCCAGTTACCTCACTATATTTTTCTTCTTTATCAAATATGAAAATCTAGACTCTATCCTGATTACCAGGATACCTTACACCATCATTTTCCAAAGCAATATAGAAGTATACGGTTTTGCCCTATCTTTGTGTCTGCACAGTCCATGCGTCACACGCGCTTCCTACCCTCAGCTTTATCATTACCTCTACCTTTCCTTAAAGCACACGTGTGCTGCTCTGGCCTGTTCTCACCCAGAACTGCTGTTGTACTGACCAAATCACCCGGCTCAGCCTCCTCCCCTCTGCACTTACGAGCTGGCATTTGTATTCCAAGTGCCTCAGCCTTGTCTTGCTGGCTACCATCAGTTCCATCGGCAGAGAAGACAGCACCTTCTCAGGGCAGTCCGCCTGCCTTGCTGCCACTTTCACCCTGCCACTCGCCTCCTCTCTTGTGTCCCTTTAGGCAAGGATATGTCAACGTCTATCTGATTTTCCTCCTCTTGTACCAAAACTAGCAATGCAGATGGCACCCTATCCAAATCACACGCACCCCACCCCCCCGGCTGTTTCTTGGTTTAAAGCCACTTTGATTTCTGAGGGATCAGACATTCTGGCGGAGTCCCTTCACCAAGCCCTCCTTCCCTCAACGCTTCCAGTGGCTGGACAGCAGTGACTTACCCGCACTGGGAACCACCACTCGCGCGTGCCGGGGCACCACTGCCCCAGCAGAGGGCTTTAGCTCTCGCACAAGCCACAGGAGCACGAGCCTCCTTCCCTCGTTGATGAGGCACATCAGGCCTCGTGCTCGGTGAGCTGGTGCTCTCTAAACCCTGAGCTACGTGGTCCTTGGGGACATACTGAGGAGGAGAAGGAGGAGAACGGGAGGCAGACATACATATGGGCTGGACACACTGAAAAACAGTCACTGACAAACAACCTCCTCTTCTGTTTCATTTCAGTCAGAGCCCTACCTGCATTCGCACCATGAAAGATCATCTTCCTGTGTCACCTGGAGGTAGACCTGCAGTCTCTCAGGCACTTGTACAAGTGCTGCCCGCCCATGGCACGTCCCCCGGTGACACTTGCAGCATCTCTGCAAGCGCGAATGAAGCTCCAAGCGGCTGCTCGACAAGCAGGAGTGGGAGCGTGGTCCCTCCGGTCCCAACCAGTGCCTCCGCTCACGGGGACAAAGGCGTTCCTGTGCCAATCACAGGGTGCAGCCGGAGACCCGAGGGGAGGCACTCCCACTGCTCAACGGCAGCTCTACACACCATTATCTCCTAGCGGATTCGGGGGCGGGGCGGTGTGACTAGCCGGTGCTTGCACGCAGGTGCTTACACCCACAGATCTCAGACTACCAACAGCTGTGAGGACGACCTGATGAGCTCGATCCTATATTGGCAGAAATACAAGGCCCATTTCAGCCACACGGAAAGCACAAAGAGATTAATTCCCTGAATCCAACAGAAATGTCACACCACTTTAAGAAGAATACAGGGTATGGTGTTAGAGAAGGTGCAGACAGGAATAAAAGTGTGTAATGAAGTGATGGGATTGATCAGTAGAACTTGGATCTCCCCTCAGCATGTCAGGATGATAGAAGAAGCATCATCTCTATGGGAAGACAGGCAAAAGCAGAGATGTCCGGCTCAGTAGGGCCACAAGAAACACATTAAGAACATACAGGAAGTTTGAGTTATTTACCAAAGAAACTCTATTTATGTCCCAAAGGATTTCAGTTCCACAGACAGGAGATAATCTAAGGAGACCCTCACTGGGAACCGAGAAACTTAAGTTCCTGCCCTGGGCCCTGTAACAGAGGTGAGCAACAGGACAGCTTGTCAGAGACAACAAGCACTGCAGCGTCCACAAACTGGGACCTGGTAGGGAAGTGCTGACCCAGAGGCACCCTTAGAGACGAACTTGGCTCATTCAGGTAGATCAATATGCAGCTCATGGCCTTTTCCCTCAAAGCATGGAAATACATGTAGGTTAAAGGAACATCCTAACACCATCTCCAAAATGTCAACCCTGAAAGTTGCTCTCTCTGAATTTCAATGAAGATCACAATGAATTTCCTCAGCTGCTCTCATCCTTGTCACAGTCATCGTCAATCTGTTTCCACAAGAGTCTAGTCAGGTATCTGCCATGCAACCCTGCTACTTTCCTCAATCAATAACCACAGCTGGAGGTGTCCGCGAGACTGATGTGGCTTTGTTCCCCAGCAAAGCATAGTCTGGCCAAAAGCTTTCCACCAGTGCACAGCCCAATTAGCTGTTAGGCTGCACTTAAACTCGTAAGATAGACACTTCTCGTTCTTTGGTCTTGATGAGAAGTGGCAGAGCAACATCATGACCATGCAGCTCAACTTTCTTCTGCCCACAGACATCATGGCCTTATCCAAGCTACCTTCTGCACCTGCTGAAAACTGTGCCCAAGGTTCGTCAGGAAAAGCAGAAGCAGTCAAAAGCCAAAACCATCCTGGGGGACATGCCAACAACTATACAGTGTGGACAACTGGAGGAAAATGCTCATACCTCTACGCCAGCTTTAGTGTCTAAACACCATCTGTTTTTCACATTTCACTACACACTTTCAATTTAACCCAAACACATAATGCTCTCCAAGAAAGCACCCAGCAAACATCAACTCCTAGACACAGGCGGGGCTTATAAATCATATCGATTAGCCTACTCTGTTTTTGATTTAGCAAAATCAAAGGACAGGGCAAGCAGCACACTGAAACGGCTCCGGAGTAGAGCACGAGAAGGCAGAAGGTGGAAGCTCCTCAGTGGAAGTTTCAACTCACCAGCCCTGATCACCCATGGAAAAAGGAGGAATATCCTGTTCAACTCTGTCATCACGCATCTCCCATCAGCACAACAGAAACACAACTGCTTCATTTCTGCTAGGCCCAGGAGTTCACAACACCGTGCTCAGCCAGGAGCCTTCTCTGGCCAGGAGAGTGCAAGGCAGGGGTGACCAGTGCAGTAAGATGAAGCACATACAAAGATAATTTTACGGAAGAATAGGAATGAGCATTGGGAACGCAAGCTGGAACTGCAGACTGGACAGGTAAGAGCTGAACTACATCAGGGGCGGGGGTAGAAAAGCCTTGCTGGTCAGACGCTGCAGCGTGCAGGTCCGTAGCGCTGCTGGTGGAGCTCCACTCCCACGACACCCTCCATGGCCTCAAGACCAGGTCCCAAAGGCACCCAATACTTTATCCACAGGGACTGACGTGCAGGTGTCCCGGAGGACACACGATCTGCCACGTACTCGTCACAGCACGCACAGAGTTAGTGGCTCGTTTACAGAACCCAAGCACCCTGGTAAGGAGATGCCTGAGGGTGCAAACATATACATTTTAAATTCTCATGAAGGACTGGGATTAGAGCAAAGAAAACACTTTATAAGTGGGTTCAGCCTTCCAGAAATTAATTTATACTAGTTGTTGTGCAAAACAGAGAACTGTATTTTATTGAAATTCTTTTCTCTTCTACAACTTTGCTTCCAACTTTGCAATCAAGGTTTAACTCTCACTTACCAGAATCCAGCTGTGTGAATTTTAAAGCTCATTTAATATGCAAAGTGAACGTCACCGAATCTGTCAAATCGGGACCACTTCTCCCCTCTCCTAAGTAATACATTGAAAGAAAAATAATAATCCAAATGTCCTCATCAGCAGCTTCACACCAGGACAAGCTCAGGCTTGCCAGCGTGTTTCCAGCCAGTCCTCGGGCCGGGAGAGGCACGCTGCCCGGGCAGCTATCGCGACAAGGGGTTAAGCTGTGGTGTAACAGCCCACGACAGCAGGAACCCCAGGAAGTCACAGGCACCTCCAAGAACACCGTGCTGTTTGGCACACGCGGTCTGCAGCTCCTCCTGACCCCGCTGCCCTCCAGGAACAGCAGATACCTGTTAGCTGGTGGCTGGCACCGGAGACCGAGGGTCAGCAGTGCCAGGGCTGAGTCACAGCCATTTTCAATATTTTCTGTTGGACTAAAACAAACACAGGATTCACCTGCTGCTTTCGTTTGAAGTCTCCTACAACGTGATGCAGTTTTGGAGGTTCAGATCAACAGTCACACTCCCTTGCTCCATCACCTCCTGTCACCTGCAGAAGACCCTGCCGCTGCAGCCGTCTCCGCAAGGAGGACTGATGACTGCCCTCCTCGCGTCCGCACCGCACACTTACCATGGATCAGCGTGTCTGCTACTGGATGCTAACGCACTCAGTAACGTAAACTATCACCTTGAGCAATACAATTCTTTGGATGCATCCATCGCCCGTTGCAAAGAACGGGCAAACTCAGAGGCTGCTAGAAATTTAAAATTAATACTTCTGGATTTCCAGGGCTGTTCAGTGTGTTGGCTGCGAGACACTCAGATCTAAGAAAAGAGCTTACCTTGCCGTGAATCATACTGTCGCATCTGCACCTCCTCAACACATTCTGCCGGGAACCAGCCAGTCCTTCCCTTCACGGTTCCTTCCCAAAAGCCACCTTCGCCAATACTCAGCACTGTGGGAAGAAACAAACAGGTGTGTGAGAATGAGCGGCTCCCAGAAAAAGGGAAGGCCAGAATGACCGTCAGATAGTGTTAATGCAGCCAAAACACAAAAGGGCAGAGCACAGAAAGATCTGCTGGGGTCAGGAGTGCTCTGGAGGAAGCAACCACCTAAAGAAGCCTTCAAAAGCTTCTTTCACCTGTGTCCAGGAGAGAGACAGTGTAGACAACGGCCTTCATGCAGCCACGTGCTGCAAAAATTAAACAGCCAACTGGTAGCATCTGTCTTTGTAACGAGGATTGTTGACGCGAGACCCAGACATCATGTGGGCTTTGATGAAAAAACGTCCTGGAAACACACCACCTGCTGTGACTTCTGACGTCCTCAGAGCAACACAGAAATCACAGCCCATAGGGAAAATGAGATGGGGAGAGGGAAAGGAATCGGCCACGGCGCCAGTACCAGTCACGCTCAGAACTGGGGTGTCCTGACTGACCCGTGCTCGAAAACCAAGAGCTGTTTCACTCTAAATGACACAGCACACAGGAAGGTACTCCACCGTCACAGCAGAATTCTCCCAACCCATTAAGCCTTGCTTTTACTTGCTCAAAGCTTAGAGAAACAGAAAGGAAGCCTTGAAATGTGCTCTGAAGATTAAATGAATTCAGAGTCAAGGAGATTTTAACAGAGAATCACACAAGGAGCATCCTCATTAAACCAGGGAACTATCAGCTTGAACTCCTCACCAACTGCTGGCTGAAAGGATGGCTTTCAGGTAGCCAGGATACAAACTACTGAGGAGCTACACAAAACCAGCACTTCTTGTTACGCTTGAAGAATGATCTGGGCTCCAAAGCGGACTAGCCAGCACAGTCTGAGGTTACAAAACAGTCGAGGTTTCTGCTATGAAAACCTTTGCCAGCAAACACATGTCTGATGTCAGCTGTCATCTCCTAGTTGCCTGCCACTGGATCCCCCACACCTTATGCTAGCAGGCTCTGCAAGAAAGATCTGGATTGTTCTGGGACATTTAAAAATGCATCAGATGTGACCATTACATTGCCTATGGCCACAAAGGAAAATATTGTCATTCCCAGAGCACCTAAGAGAAGAAAAATGTGCACAAGACGAGAGAGAAAAAAGGGAGGCCAGAATCATTACCAATCTCTCTGGATGTTCCCCATTTACATATTATACCCAGAGTGCCCAGGTATTACCCCTATTTTATCCAGAAGATGGCTGATGTGCACGTCTCACTTGAATTCAAGCACTTACAAGGCCAATTGACTGCACCATCCTGATCCAGGGAAGTAGAGAAGGGGAGCGGTTACTTATGTTTTCAGGTTACCATGGCTCACAACGCTTTCCTAACTCTTTGTAACACACTGGTCTCTAGAACAGATTGTGAATTAATGTGCTAGATATAGTCTATAAAATGCTATAGATCAAGAGAAACTGCTACATGTCACCCGAAAGTGATAAGCTTTCGATACGTCCTGTGGAAAACATTCGTAACGGCAATTCATCTGACATCCAGATGAAAACACACAGAAGAGTCAGCATCCTCAGGTCCCTGCTGTCAGAGTGAAATCTCAAATATCTCAAAAGTATTCCCTCAGCATTATCTGGATAACAAGTTTGTAAAAACAAGCCCACCACATCAAGAGATCCTCTTGATTAGCACGGAGATGTGGGGGTTCTTGGGACTTGCTTTGAAACTTCAGGAGCTGTTATAACACCCCCTCACACGAAGAGGGGACACTAAGCTGGATTCTTAAGCTCCTCAACAAATCCCTGGACTACAGGTGAAGTAAAAAGCTGACGCCGGGTCTATTTTAAACTTGCATCATCTTATGCTTTTTTCCTATGGCTGTTTCTCCAACTTTGTGATCATAACTTAACCTTGTGGCTTTGACAGCATAAGCTTCACCTTCGTTTTGAGCTTGCCTACAACCTGAAACATACCCAGGTGAATCTGGCAGATAGAGAGAGCTGCTTCTCCCAGATGTAGAGACCACAGGTTTGCAGACAAGTCTTGACCTGACCCAGCACAAAGGCAGTGACCTTGGAGGCTGCTGGAGGCTCCCCCCAACCATCAGGCAGGCCCCCCAAAAAGATGAGGAACCTCCTGTGGCTGATTACAGAAAAGTCCCTTTGGTAATGGGATGGCAGCGATGAGGCAACCAGCAAGCTCAGGGAAACCTCACTGCCTCTCCTCCGGAGGCTGCACTGCAACCAGGCAGAATGGACACAGCTATCAGCAGTTATTCAGCTCTAGATGCAAGAAACCACCAAGCAAATGAGACCACTGGTACAAAACGATCCCCAGTAACTGGATCCTCGATCCTCAGTAGGAATAGCTCACGAGATAAACTCTTTAATGATAATAAAATTAGTACCACAAGGCTGTGCGAGCATCCTATGGCTGCGTGTGGTGTCAGAGCCACCCAAACAGCAGCTACCGCTCGTCTTCTCCATAGCACAAGGATTCTGCACAATTCCCAGTACCCCATCCCTCCTCACTCTTTAACTTACCACCTCAGAACGGGCTGGGCACTCTGCAGAACACTCAAACGCACCTGCTGTGAAAGGGTGAGCCCCCACTCCCAAAAAGCCATCCTCTAAGATTACCTCCCCATGAAGATGCTTCCATCCACGGTGAGGCATCTGTCCTGAAGGCCGGGAAGGGCCGTGGAGGCTAGCCCACTTGGACTCCTCTCTCCTGGACTGTCCCGGCTTCACCGTAGCACAGGGAGGCAGGAGCACTGTGCGCAGGTGACCACACTGTCCCCTGTGTCATTGTGCTGCCCTCCACTACCCCCACGGTCCTCGCCTGCACCGCCTTCAGCATCCAGGCTTTGTGCGGGTTAGCGGCACTGCTTTCCGCCCCAGCTGGTAATCTCTACACAAATCACTGTGTAATTAGCTCTCTCCATTAGTGCAGTAGTGCCATCCGTGTCAAAGACCTCTGAGGAAAATGGTTTATTTTCTCTTTTCCTATCTTGATCCAAAATACCAGCAGCCCCAGCCACACAGGAGTCCTTGTGCTCTCGGTACGTCCTTCAGGGCCAGCACCTCTGGGGAACTCGCTCCTGCTGCTCCTGGGTGTTCACCGGGCGATGTGCAGGGCTAGAAGGGAAAGCTGTCCTTCCCAGGTGAGGCAGACGAGTGCCCGTGGTGGGAATACCACATAAGGCTCAACTCCCTGGAAGATTTATGGGACTTCCAGCTCAGGAAAAAAGAGCGTGTGATTATGCACACAGCAGCACGCCTTACCCCCGACACGGACCACGGTCCTACTGCCAGGCTGGGATTTCCCTTGCTAGTAACTGAATGGACAGCTCTTTTTTTCTTTTTTTTTTTTTAATGAGTTAAGGAAAAAAATTTAAATTCCTCTGGTATTTGATATCACGACTCGCAGAAGGCACAGACACGTTCACACTCTACCATGTGCTGCTACCTTTCCAATTCAGCTCCCTCCTAACACAGAGCGCTATCAGATTTATTCCTGCACCCATCACCACAGTGCCCATGTGTCATTCATAGCTAAATCCAAACACCAGAGTTATTAATAAATTCAGCACTGCTCCATGCCAGCCAAAGCAAATTCCTCAAGGAGAGGAACTTCACGATTGCCTGTATCTAGGCATTAGTCCTACAGGAAGCAAGGGAAAACCACACAAACACGCAAGCCTGATTTACAAGCCAAACAGGAGACTCATTTCAGTCTCTTCTCTAGATCTTTTCTTGAGATGCAAATGCTCCTGCTCTCCTGGGTTATGGTGTTGTCACAATTTGAAATAGACCCAAATCCTGTACCTTATTCCCCACTGCTCTCGTTGATGCTTTAGAAGCTTTGCTAAAACTTCCCCATGGAAAATTTCCCATTTCCAGTACTTCGTATTTTCAACTTCCAAACCAGCCCTTCATGGAGGGGAGCCCATCCAGCTCTCCAGAGCCTTCTGTTCTTGTATTGTTATGCTTGGCTCTTCAGTCATATAGTACTCCTTTTTAAGATTTGCTAGTTGAGGATTCAAAGGACTGAAGTTTCAGCCTGTCTGGCATCAAGCAGAAGACAGATTTCAAGGTAACAGCAAACTGAGTCTATTCTAATGAAAAAAAAAAATTTAAAGTTGTCCGTATTTCACCAGTTTGTCTCTGAGGATGTTACATGAGACAACATAAAAACCTAGCTCAAGCCAAGACAAACAACATCCCCTGCTCTCCCCTCGCCCATAAAGATGGTCACCTCACTCTACAAGGCTGTCAGCTTGGTTAAGCAGGATTTCCCCTTCACAAATCCAGCCTGGCTACTCCCAGTCACCACCTGGTCCTTCACCTCTTTGGAGGTGGTCTCCACGGTTAGTTGCTCCATCACCTTCCCAGGGCTCAAGGTGGGACTGACCAGCCTGGACTTCCCCACACTCTCCTCCTTGCCCTTCTTCAAGACAGGAGTGGCACTGGCTTTCTTCCAGTCAGCAGGAACCTCTCCTGACCACCACAACCTTTCAAAGATGATCAAGAGCGGGCTGGCAAAGCCACCAGCCAGCTCCCTCAGCACTCAGCGGTGCATCTCATCAGGCCCCATGGAGTCGCGGATGTCCCATTCATTCAACATTCCCCAACCTGATCCTCCACTGAGGGTACACCTACCTTGCCACGGACTATCCCGCTGGTCTAAGGGACGTGGGGTTGCTGAAGCCTAGTCTTACTAGTGAAGGCTCATTCAAACTTTTCTTGCTGTACAAACATGCAACTTCTTCAGAAACGAGGTACAGGCAGCATGAGCTTTGGGCTGGCAGGGAGAGGAGCAGATGGTGCCAAGGAGCTCTGAAGCTACGGCAATTCATGCCTGGCCCACTGAAAGGACAGCACTCAAAACTGTGGCTTGGATTCAGCTGGACTTCAGCAAGGCCTGACTTGACATGTGGACGCCATCTCTCAACAGTCTCTCCTGACAAGTCATTCCTAAAGCCTGTTTCATTTTCTCCTGCAAAGTCAGGCCCTTCTCCTTCAGTGCCGGGCTCAGAACTCCCTGTGAGCCCAACTCACCTGCAGCAGCCCCCTCCCCCGCGGGGGCCCTGGACCAGGTGCACAATACCACAGCGGTCAAGAAAAAAGCTGGCGCTGACAGGAGAAGAGAAATAAATGGTCTACTGAGGCCTACAAATCATTGCTGCAAGCTGGACGGCTCACACACACAACCATCAGCTCTGAAGGTCACTGGTAATTTGAACAGCTATAAAGATGGTAATGAGGCATATACGGAGTCATGTTGGGATGCGCACATGAAATGCTTAAGTATGTTTTGAAGAAATTAACAAACAAGACGTACCGGGAAAAAAATTCTTTAGTGAAGGAGGTCATAGCTAATCAACTCTGGATGCCAAGACCCCAGCCAGTCAAGTCCCACTGCCACGTCCCAGCGTCGTGCTGTGCTGCTGGCTCCAAGGCCTCAGCAAAGCACAAGTGACTGCTATGTTGTCGAGCTGGGTTTGCCTGCAAGGATCCTTTAACCTGCTGCTGCAGGACCCTGGAGAAAAAGCCCACAGCAGCTGCTGAGATCGTCTCGGCGTTCTCTCAGCCACTCCCAAGGGTCCTCTGGCTGGCTCCCTCCCCACTCTCATCCCAAATGCAGGCATTCCTACCTTCCCCTTTGAGGCACAAATCCACATTCCACCGTTGCTCTACCATGGACCTGACCCTACTTCCCCCTCACCCCATTCGCAGCCCTTACTCATCTCCAAACACGTCTTTCAGACCATTTTGTGCTGCGTCCTACACACTCCACTGTACCTGCAAACTTCTCCCCAGACCCACCGTTGCATCCTTCACATCTTGTGGAAAATTCCCTACTGAGGTGACGCTTATGGACCCAAGCCAGGTGCAGCTGTCTTGACCAAAGACTACATTTTTAAACTGTGTTCCTTCCATTCATTTCAATCCCATTTAACCCTTAAAGCTTACGTATAGAACCAGCTTAGCAGCTGGTTTGATACCACCTCTTTGCACCCCATATTTGCATTGTCAGCTGTTCTACTGTTTGACTCTACAACCTGCGGGTCCAGGATCTAGTCCCTGCCTCTTCTCTGTTGCACAGCACAATGCAGATCTCCAACCTGTCAGAACTCCAGATGCTACCATGGTGTGTCTTCCACATGGGCTTGCAACATCACAAGTGGCTGGGACGGCAAAACTCTTTCATTTGTTCCTACTACCTCTGTTCCCCTTGAAGGTCCCATTTTCCATTGCTTCACAGGTTCCAAGACAAAAAGAGAGGAAAAAAAAAAAAAAAAAAAGAAAAAATCCATAGTGGCCACGGGTTTTCCCTTTCTCGAGTCCCCTACACACCGACATGTGATTGCTCCTTTCCAGAGTCATCCCAGAAGTTGCCTTCTTACAGTCTCTCAGACTCAGACTTGCCCTGCTTTGCTTTGTTATTGCTTCCTCCCTCTTAGAAATGTCACTCCTGGCACACAAAGCTGTTCCTTTATTCATCAGGCTGGGCTCAGGCCAACCCTCATCTCATTCACTGGTCAAGCAGACTCTTCTTCCTCGTTCTGTCTTGTAAGACCACTTCCCCCTCCTGCTCTACTGGCGCGGGGATCCCCCCGGCACGTGCTGGGGACGCAGCAGCCACTGGCCCGGCTCCCGTAGCGTCTGCTCGTGAGGCACGGTCCCCACCTCGCTCTGAGGAAGACAGGACCTCTCTTCAGCATCAGAGGTTTTCCCGTGAAAGGGAGGCGCCGCGATGTTCCCCCTGCCAGCCTCTGCGTGGCGAGCCCCGAGCACGGCACCGGGCCCGGAGCGCAGCACAGCCCGCAGAGCGCTCCCATCCCACGCTTGCTGGCGAGGCCGCGCAACCAGCCGCCTGCGCGGCCTCAGCGTGAGCCTGGGCTGCCTGCAGGACCCTTTGGCCCTTGCACCCACTGGTGTCTTTTAAGAAATGTTTCGGTTGTTGCTCCTGCCTACAGCCATTACTACAAGGAGAGGCGCGGGCTGGAAGACCGGGACCCCCCTGTGCTGCAGGGAACGTGCCCTAGAAAGGTTCCCCCAGGGGCTACCGGTGGCGTCACCATGAGCCATACGCGAAGGTCTCCTCCTGGCAGGCAGCGCGAAGTGGCAGCTGCTGGAGACACAAGCACCTCCGTGCTGTAACACCGGTGTCACAGTAGTCTCCTCCAACACACCCACCAATTTATTACCTCTGCCCCCAGACGAAGATGCAAGATAGGCATGTAAAAGAGCTGCTGGCCGATTCCACGTGCCGGCCAGCTCCTGCCTTGGGATGTCCCATTTGCACTCTTCCCATTTGCCACCCCTGAGCTAATGACACAGACTCAGAAGTTCATAATATACTGCACCCGTCATCTATTCCAGGACATTAAAATCAAACAAACAAGTGATTTCACAGCCAAGCAGAGGTGACCGCCGCCCTCACTCACAGCGCTGCAAAGTCCCTGACGAGGGCAGAAGCTGAAAGCACCCCATCTATTCCAACAGAGGTATTGTAGGATGCAAACGTGACTTCCAGTTCAGATTCTGCTGTGCTGGGGAGAAGTTAATGCACGAAGGCAGAGCGCAACTTAAAGGGCAACAAGGAGAACGCTGCAGGGCCTGCTCCCCAGCGTGTAACACCCTTAATTTCATTTTTCACAGGCTTCCTCTTATCAGTCTTTACCCGTAGCTCTGCTTACCTTCCCTTCGGACTCCCACACTGAACCCTGCTGAGGTCCCTCGTGCTTAACTCACTGCCAAAGCTTCCCACTTGCTCTAACGACGTCGTCAAGTCCTGCTCCTCAGCAGTGCCGAGAGGGCCCCACTCTTCCCAGCATCCCACTGCAAAGCGGCACCTGCAGCATCTGGGGACAGTCCTGGTACTCCTGTGACCTCCCCTAATGCTCCGAGGCAAACCTGCTTATCACAGCTCTCTCTGGGCCGCTCCGGCACCGTTCAGACTTGCTCTTTCCTTCGCTGACCCGGGGTCTGCGAGACACAGGACCCCGGCGTGTTCCCTTTGATCCGACCCCCTGCAGCTCCCCGCCAGCCTCACTCAGGCACCTGGATCTCACCTACTGCCATGTTTGTGGGTTTTCTGTGTCTTTGGGAGCTGTCATGGCCAAACTGCTAGATAACAAGCTAATTTAGTTTCAGCTCCTGAGGGGGCAGAAAAACATCGTAATTCGCATCTTACGTATTGAGCTACAAACAAAGGACAAAGCCTTTCTGCTTGTTTATCTATAAAATGACTATCAGGAAGCCAACTGGGGGACAGATACAGCATCTGAATCCAGGGACTTTCAAAGCTTGTGATAAGGCACACCTCAGACACCCAGAGGCGTCACACCGCGCCTTCGCAACAGGCAGCACAAAGACGTGCGCTGATGCCCAGAGAGGGGTATAAGCGACCTTCCCTAACCACGCTGATGGAAAGGACATCCTGAAGCCACCCTGACCATGTAAGATGCCCTCAGTGGTGAGGTAGGAAGGCTGACGCAGTATTTGTGTTTCTCTCCGACACAGGACTCCAAGTGGCATAACTGCAGTGCTCGGTAATCCATGAAGATCATCATCTGGGACCCTGGTGCTAATAGCACTGTTGCTGTCCATATGCCACGGGGCTTCAGGGCTTCCTACATTCCCAGGCACGCAGAATTGCCTCCAGCTCCACATTAGCTACAATATGCAGCTGCCAAGTGCGGCTGAAGCCGTAAACTTGCCTGCATTGCTAAGATCTTGTTCCAGTCTATATCCAACCCTACCCCAGGAGAGCTGGTACCTGGAAGATGTGTTACAAGCAAATACAAACTCCAGAAGGCTGCAAAATGAAGAAAAGTTGAACAGGTACCCTGACCTCACTCCAAGGATAGATGTACATCACATCATGGAAACAATACCACTTCATACCTGTAATCCAAGATCAAGTCAAGAGGAAATGGGTGTTTGTGTCATACACAAGTCTCCAGGCGGTTTTATTCCAAAATAATTTCCCAGTAAACAAGCAAACATTTCCTTGACTTGTGCAACGACTCCGTGTCCCAGACAATCCCTCATGTAACCCGGGCATTATACAGAGCACCCAAACCTCTTTGACAGGCTCACATGAAGATGACATGGCCTCTCAACCACACACTTCACCCTCATGTTTTTCATTTCTGAGCCACTTTCGTACTAGGGGCCCAGAGAAAGGGAAGCTGCCAGAACCATGCCAACAGCACAGTTTTGCTCAATGTCAGCTGTAAATTACTGTTGCTGAGCTCTGAAAAATCATCAGCAACTGACCCATTTTTTGGTCAAGTTCCTCATCTGAGTAGCAGCATTGTGCTGTGACCTTCACTTAGTTCCAGAGCTTATCAGGCTCCGAGTTTCCTCCTATTATTGTTTTCCCACACTAGGCAAGGTTTCTCCTTTTCATTTAATTGCCCTGTGTCTATACCGAGACATAGTCAAAACTGGAAGTTAGCCAAGCACTGTAAAGTTTCACACGGCTTTAAAAGCCTTGCTCTGAGCCCTGTTAACTCCCAGCTCACCTTCAGCACCCGAGCACACTGCCCAGGGGTAGGCACATAGCCTCGCAAGCCTGAACACACACCGCACGTGCACAGGCTGCGTGTCCGCAAGTGCACATCTGCTCACACTCTTGACGCCCAGACCCCAGGAGTGTGGTGAACCAACGTCAGCAGCAGCTCTCTCCAGAAGCAGCCCACCGATGTGCCATGCAGGTCTTGTGAACATTAGACCTGGGAAGGTGCCATCTCTAGTACCAGCACAACGAGGCTACAGGCTGCCTAACTCCCAGAACTGGGGGACTCCCAAACCCCACTGTCTGATGAAGCTCACAGACCCCTGATGGGTCAAGCTGTAAAACACAAGGCATTTCCAGAGTCAGTGAGCCCCCAGTACAGGCCACAATAGCCCAGCTTTTCACTCTGCACAGCTGCTTTATTTGTTATGAAATTAAAATGCAGTTATAAAAGCTGATTTTAAATGCCCTATCAAATTAATAAACTGACTGCATACAATCCATCTGGCAGATGTTGCAGGGTCCTTTCCTTGCAACAACAGATTTCACTTGGGTTTATTAATAAAAAAAACAAGGGAGAGACAAGTTGGCAGTTAAAGAAATTAGGGAAAATAGGAAGGACTCATATGGGTCCCCCAGGCGAACAGAAAAAAACGGTTTGTCCAACCAGCCTCATAACCTTCCCATGAAATGGCCTGGGGAGGCTTTTCATCCTGGTTACACCGAACAACCCTTCATTAGACACCACTTGCTCCTTTATTGACAACAGATGAGAAGCCAGAGCCTGCATGCAACATGGAAATGGAGCCTGCATGCAACATGGAAATGGAGCCTGCATGCAACATGGAAATGAAGTCCTCCTGTCAGGCACGGATATAGATGTCTTCCACTCCAAAGATGCATCCACCATCCCACTGAATACACCTGCAGTGACACAGACCTCAAAACTCTACAGAACAATGTGTGGACAATGATCCATTCCCACATTGCCCATGAGTGGAAGCACACCCCGGTGCAACGGCAGCAGCACCACCAAGTGCCATTTTGGTTCATCAAGGAAAGCATTTTGCTCTCCAGTGGGAAGTTCTACAAATATCCTCAGGCTGGACCTTCTCCCAGCCCTTCGTATATGCCTAATTCTCCCTAACAAAGGCACTCCACACCTCTCCCTGCTGTAGACCCCAGCAAGTCTGCTGCAGAGAGTGCCCTGCCTTAGAGGCTGTACACCACTGGGGCGAGAAGTTCTCCCCAGGTCTTGCCTCATCCCAACCTGCTTTCCACAGCCAGACTCTCCCTCAGCACCTGCCCTTGGGGTGCCCTACACTTGGTGTTCAGAGCAGTTTGCCACACCAACAGTCCAGCGGCTCAAACGCAGGAGCACCTGCACCTGCTTAGCTGGGCCACACCAGGTTACACCAGGACATGAGTGCGCGTGAAGCGTCCCTCAACAGCCTCCAGTCGCTCCCATCCAAACAGGCTTCGCGTGGCGGCTCCTCCACGAGGGCCACTTAGCGTCCTTCGGCCACTGCTATCTCCCCTACCTGCATTACTGCCCGGTAATGAAAAATATTCTCAAAGCAAAATAAGTGGATTTACCTCACTCAAGGTTACATATTTTCTTTATAATATTAAAAAAAATTACTCTGGAAAGAAATCCAACACAGAAAGTGTTAGCTCTGAAGGGGAAAGCCTTCGGACATCCTGCCTTAAAAACCTCAGCCCTCCACATAGGTAGAGTCAGCAGGCTCTCTAGTCACTTATTCGCCTTTGTTGAGTTTGCAGGTGCTCTCTATGACCAGAGACAGATTAATTGTGGTGGCTAATGGAGATCTTGACCAAAAATCCACCAGTGAAAATGATCAGTTAAAGGAGAGCTTCAGTCTACTACGCAAGTTTACTCTTGCAGCAGAATAATGCTTCCCCTCAAATAAAGGTGACAAATTAATAAAGACTGAAAAATTCCTGTCTCCTCAAACTTCTCTTTCCTTGAATCACAGCAGAGGCTAAGGCAGCAAGTGAGAGTACAAATATGCAGACCATACAGAGAGACCTAAAGTCTCCCTTTGAATTTTCTCACTAAGAATTTTAAGAGTTGAAAACTACCATCATGCCAGAGCAGGTTTTAAGATGCTTTTAATCCCAGGCACACAAAGTCCCAGTTTAGTGTACCAAATGCCCGACAACTTACAGCCTTACCTTGGCTTGCTCAAACTGCAGCCTCCCGTGATGCCACGAAATTATTGGTACGATTTAGTTACCCGTGGATGAAACAAGCGACCGCTGCGGCTGCATGTGCTGGCCTGAGTCCAGGCTGCAGCCTGCCACGCTGAACTGAACAAGCAGAGACGACTACCTGGTCAAGCGCGGGGCTCCTGAGCAAAGGCTGCTCTTGAAGCATCTCCAGAACACCAAAGCCAGCGGAACTGGTGTTAAAGCCAAGCAACTTCGGCAGCAGTTCAGCACGCCACATCACAGACTTCCAAGTCAGGCTGAAAATGCAAATCATCCCAAGAGGAAGGGACAAAAAAAGATCCCCAAACCAAAGCTAACTCTGAGGACAGGGCACTTTGATCTGCTTCCTATGCAGGAAGAGGCCAAGATGATGGACGTGACTTTTATGGTGCCCTGCTCTTTTGCACTTATGGTATCTTACTTCTAAACAATTTTTGAAACAGAGTAGGATGAAAAGAAAGGGGAACCTTCATTGTTGTATTAAAAATAAAAGAGGAGTGGGGTGTGTTTCCTCATTATTACTGAAGAAATCCTGGGGAGAATTCAGTTTGACCATGGCCCAGCGAATCAGCTGAGTAATGCCGCAGCAGCCACCTGCCCTGGCGGTACACACAGCTGGGCTTGAAGCTGAGGACAGGGAGGCTGTGCTCGGTTCTTGCTGGCCAAGCTTGGACCACTCAGTCCGTAAAAAGAGAAGCCCTGCCTCTGCTGGGGACTATGCTGTGTGTCTGAGGAGCGAAACCTCCACCCGCCCCGTTCCTGGGAGCTCAGGCAAGGGACAGCATGCTGTTAAGCCCAGTTCAGAAGAACACAAACTAGATGAGGCTTTACGGGTCTGGCAGAGTTGCACACACACGGGTTCCCGACCGCCTTTCACGTTGGATGGTCCAGGCACAGGTTTGTGCTGGCAGCTCTGCACCTCCCTCTGCCCAGGGGGCCTAGGGAAAGGGGTAACCCCTAAGCAGCGCAGCTCTGTGCACTTGCATTCTCCCCTGCACGGCGGCGAAGCACGGCAGCGCTGGTAACGACCGAGCAACGGTGCCCAGTCCCTCCTCGCAGCTCCTGCCCACAGGCACAACCTGTGCCTGAACACATCAGCCAGAGACCCAGTGCTTCCCACCTAGGACCACTGGAACATCTTCCGCTACAAACACATAACCTGCATTTCGATGGATGTACCCTCCTTCAGAGGCACAGTTCTAGGCAAAAAGAAAGAAAAAGGGACTTCTCTCCATGTCTGTTCCTACCATAGCTCCATCAGTGCACGCTTAGATAGCTTGCAACTTCTTTTAAAACTGCCCTTGATCATCATATTAAGTGTTTACACTTTATTAAACTTACAACCTTCATGTTTTCAAACAGACCACCCTGACCCAGGCGCAGCACAAGTAACGGTCTGGGGTGAGGGACACTTTCTAAATTGCTTCTTCTGTATCTTGTTAAGTTTGGGGCTCCGGCTACCACAGAGGCACAGCTGGGTCCAAATGAGATCTGAGGTGGCACAGAGCTCAAACATAGCAGTGGAGGAAATGAGATCATTATGGATGAATGGGGAAATGACTGAAGAATGGGCACAAAGAGGGAACTGGCACAGCAGAAAAAGCTCAGACCACCCTTGCTTGCACCATCTGTCACCAACTATATTGCAACTTTCCTGGCACCTTCAGATGCAGGCAGGTAAAAGCAATTAAGCTCAAGGCCCCGGGACCTGAAAAGTCTCCAGGAGCAGATGGGATCCACCTGAGTGCCGTGAGAAGGGAAGGGCAGGAGCCCGTACAGAAGCACTAAGAGCAGAACACACCGCCCTTGGCCCCGCAGTCCCGCGGCACAGCACATGGTCCGACAGAAGACAAGCCACAGGCCTTGTCACGCTCCCTCTCCTGGGTCATGTCTGCTCTGTTCCATGTCATGCTCATCAGTGCTTTAAGGACACACAACAAAGGCTGGCCGATGCACCCAACTGTCACGTTTCATGCCCACCACTCGTCAGGGACGGGATCTGCGTGAGCAGGGAGGGAGCGGGTGACCTGGTAGGGAAGGACCGGTTTGGTCGAACACCGATGGCGTGTGCGCGCTCGCAGAGGTGGCCCAGCGCGGAGCGGAGCCTGGTGAGCTCTCAGCAACCTGGCCCTAAGCGGGCCCGTCTCACCCTGGCTGGGGACAGAGACGCTGTGCCCAAGGAGCAACGCCGTCAGTCACGGCCTCAGCCCAGAGCTTCAGGCTCCTTGGGCTGGACCAGACTGCAGTGCGCCTGCACACAGAGACCTAGACCTTGAACCTGGCTCGCCCGCCTGTGGGACTCGGAGCCCAGCAGAGACCTGAGGCAGCACCTGGTGCCGATGCAGAAATGCATGATGTTTTGTAGCTTCCTTCATGCCACGGCTCTGCCCCTCATCTGCAGTCATCCCGGCAGTAGGCAGCAACGGCACATCTGCCTTTCCCCCACCTACTGCTGGTTTAGGCTGAAATTCCTTAAGGCAGGAGGTATTTCTGCAGTGAGTCTCTGCACAGTGCTCAGACGAGGGAGCCGTGGGCTGGGGGTCCGTGAGTGCAACGGCAGAGATGCTGCATATAATCAACTTGTGAGCACAGCCTCCCCAGCACCACCGCACTGATTTCTGCTCTGAGCTATTCCAGCCCTGCAGCCTCCAGCTGCTAAGCTGATTTTTATAATCATCTTGCTTTTAATACAATCATTATACAGTCATTATGCCTTTAATTAAGCATTTATTGTACAAAATAGTGCCAATCAAAGTCAGCAGGTTGGAATAGGAAAGGAAGGGAATTAACGTATTCCCAAAATGTTAATGAGGACTTCTCAGCCTAAGCAGAGCTTCAGGATCTGATACCCAGTAAATAGATTCGAAACGTGATATGCGAAGCTTGAGCAGGGTGGCCCTGACCCAGATGGCCAGAGCTGAAAGGCGACTGCAGCGGCTCTCTTCGCTGTCCATGCTTACTCCCCTCCTCTCCCCACACCGGCTGATCTTCTCCCCTTCCCTTCCCCACCCCCTGGGGACATCAATTCCGCTGCTCACAGCAGCAGGACTTCCACACTGCGAGTGGATTCCCCAGGGACCCGGGCCCCATGCCCCTTCCATGGCCGCTGCAGGTCAACTGGAGCACGGAGCATGCATCCACTGCTCGGCGCGTCAGACAGCCCGGCGCTGCAGAGCCCCGGCTCCAGCAGCTCCCCCAGCATTAGCAGCCAGCCTGACAGGCAGTGTTCAGGGAGATGTCTCAGGACGCTGGACCTGTCAAGTCTTCCCTAAAGCCGAGTCTGCCCTGGAAAACTCAGACAAATCAGGCACAAGTTACTGCACCCAGCATCCCAATGCATGCACACCCAGCAACCTCTGTTGCAACAGCCTTCAGTCTCAGGGGGCTGAGATCTCTGTACCCCTGAGGCATCCCAGCTTCCCACAGAGCAGCCCCAGCAGGGCAGGGGCCATGGAACTGGCAGCCAAAGACCTGTCCCGAGGGCACATTTCTGCTGGCCGGCACATGCGGGCCACTGGAAGGGCTCAGGCTGCTCTGCTGCACCAGACAAACCGGCATGGCTCACCCTCAAAATCTGCCATTCACACTCACCAGGATAAAGGGGGGTTCCCCCTATTCCAGCTCCTGCTACGGCCACGGTGTAGGGAAACCTGAGGCAACATGTGTGACCTTCTCAGGCCTTGCAAAACCACGCATAGGAACAACAAAGCAGCACAAAGACAGGGTACATCCAACCTTCGGTGACGACGGGAGCCATAGCAGGCATTCTCCCAGACATCCCTCCCGCACAGGTGCTCGTGCCATGAATATCCACACAGCCCTGCAGCCAGTCAGGGGTACCAACACTGCAGGCTGGCCCTCGGGGAGACGTACAGAGCCCCCCGCACCTTCGGCTCCCCCATCAGGCTCAGAGCTTCCCCACAGGAGGCTGCTGCTGTGTGGTAACACTCCGTGCTGCTGGGGAAAAGCGAGAGCTTTCACAAAAGCCTGTCATGAAGACCCATCTGGGCCCATGACCCCTCCACGGTGCGGGCGGCCCCTTCCAGGAGGCTGGCGGCCCCTTCCCTTCCAGGAGGCTGGCTGCTGTCAGCATCTGGGAACATGGGGAGGATTGCGGGTGCTCCCGCAGCAGGCCAGGCCAGGGCTCAACTGCTCAGGAAGGTCCAAAGGCACCTGCGCTCAGCAGTCCTACTGGGACACTGGGAAGGTGCCCAGCTGGAAGCGCGGACATCACTCCTAGTGCCTACAGCATGCGACACCGAGCCAAGGAGCAAGAAGGCATCAGGCCAAATGTGCCCTGTCTGTGTATGAGAAGTAACTGAATACTGCACGTACGGTGCTGGACCCTGGCCTGTTGCCCCTCGGGAATGAGGTTTTGATTTAGATATTTGTGCGAGAGCAGCTCAGTGACTGACAGCAACAAAAACCTAACCAAGAGTTAGGGATGATCAGGAAAGGGAGAATATCTTAAATACCATGCGCAGTGCATCTCCCTCAGCTCGGAGAGGTCACAGCACAACTGGGAAAGACATGGAAAAGAGTGGCCAGGACAGTGAAGTAATGGCTCCTGGGCAAGGAATGTGGCCTGGAAGCAAAGGGCTGAGACAGAGTGTACAAAGTCAAGAGCAACACTGCATGAACAGGGATCCCCTGCTCCTTTCACCAAAAAATACGGGGTCATCAGGCAAAACCAGCAGACAGCAGGCCAAAAAAGCCTCAAAAAAATTGGCATTTCATACAATGCACAGTTGAGCTGCTGTAGCTGCAAAGAATCTGTATGGGCTAAAAGAGCAAAGAGACAAGTTCCTTACAAAAACCCCAACAAGTACTGTCAGGAACTTGAGCTCTGAGCCTCGTATGCTTCCCAATCTCATCCACTTCCCCAGGCACGTGGTACTGGCCACTGCTGAGGACAGGCTGCTGCTATTCCCATTCTCAGCAGGCAGGATCATGCCAAGGACTAACAGGCTTCTCCTAAAGATGTTCTGCAGCTTCTGGTGCCTTGTGAGTGCGCGGCTTGCAGCTGCAGCACATCACACTGGAGTTCAAGCAGGCGTCGCCCCGTGCCGGAGGCGCTGACCGCGAAGGAACACTGCAGGCAGCCGCGCTCCTGCTGCTGGACACCTGCACGGGCCAAACCGGCCGCTGGCTGGCTGTCTCTCCAGGAGCCACAAACAGCAACCCACCGCAGGAGGCTTCTTAGGAAGTATTCCAAGTTTCCAGCAAAGGAGGAGAATACAGCACTGACGGAGTCGTCTGCTCATGGCGCGGCCCTTCTCGCCTGCGTGCTCGGGAGGAAGAGCCCTGGGCACGCGGTGCCTTACGGGCACAGGCAGGCAACACGCGCCTCCCGACCGGTGCCTCTCCAAGGCTCCCTGACACGCATGCTCACAGGAGAACAGAGCCTCCAGTCGAAAGGGCAAGTTTTTGGATAAAAGCAGGTTGGAGAGAACTGGTCTGAGGAAGCACCACCAGCAGCAGCAACCCCCATCGCAATCTCCCCTCCAGCTAGTGCCAACTCGCTCCTTCCCTCCCCCCGCAGAGCACCAGCACATCCAGCCTTTCCAGCTTGCTCACATCAATCCCTTTCCTAGGTGTCCTGAGAAACTGCCTCACCCCCCCAGAGAGATCCCACCAGGACTCCCCTAAGACAGAGACTCTTCTCCCCGTTACTTAGTGCAACTGGCACCTTACCACAAGCCCAGTGTCCTGCCCTGGCTCTAAAGCTTCTTGTTTGTATGTGTTCAGCCCCCTTTCATTCAAGGTGGCATAACAGACCAGATGGGAAAACCTCTGGGAGCTCTCCTGGTGCTGCATGCTTCGGTCAGATTCATCACAGCTCCTCACCCGGTCCCTGCATGGCTGATCGCATCAAGACAGAGAAAGCGAGGGAGAAGTCCAGACTCCACGCCTCTGGCATTATGAAAGTGCCCCAAAGAAAGCTGGTTTGAACTGAGAACCAGTCCCATCAGTGCTCTTCACTTCACATACCAGAAATATGCTCAGTTCAGCCTGCAACACTTCCACTGTGTCTCTTCCTCCCCTGTGCTCATCAGCATCTGCCTCACAACATGGAATGACTTTTGTGAAAGCACGGGTTGGCACCTCAGCTACACCCTAACGCAGCTGGAGGCTACGGGCACCACCGGGCTATTCTGTGCCAGCAAGCACAGCCGTGAGCGGTGAGCACACCTAGGCAGCGCCGGCACAGCACAGCCGTTCTACACGTGCCAAGAGGAGCGTGGGTGGACGATGCACACGTGTGTGCAAACAGAGGCACAGACCCCACGGATATCTAGCCCTCTCTGTACCCAAGATGTTAATACCTGCGCAAAGCACAAGTAAGTTGATTTTAAGGAGCCCTGATTAGCACACAAAGTTGGTAATTAGACAGCAATAGATCCACTCTCATAACAACTAGCTGTTGATGTGCTGGACCGAAGGTGAGGTATGGTGGTGCCTGCGAGCAGGTGGGCTCAGAGACCACCCGCGGCAGAAAGCGGCATCTGGGGATTGCCCGAGCCTCAGAGGCACAGCGAGAACAACGCCGGGAGTGACGCAGCAGTGCAGATGCCCGTTTGTAATGCTTCTCCTCCTTGCTTTTTCTTTCTTTCTTTCGTTACAGAGGAATGACTCCGGAGGCATTCCAGGTAATTAAAAAGGAGAAAAAAAAAAAAAAAAAAAGGGGTGAAGTGCTGTGCATCTTGTATAATATACAATACCCCCTCCCCCCCAACTCATTCCCCCTTCCTCCAATCTGCCAGCAACAGACAACAACGCAACAGCATTCGTATCTGACAGTCTTTGGATTTGGACAAACCAATCAAAAAGATGATGCCTGAGGATGAGCTGAAGGGTACAGAAGCACCTGCTTCAGAAGGATAAAGTGGAAACTAGTCGATAATCCCTGGTCAGAAACAGTACTAAAAGCAGCAAACAGAAAATCCAGAAAAAAAGCCCATTTTCACCTTTGCTGGTGATGAGGTACCCAATACCGTGATCTGCAATTCTCAGATCTCAGAAATTCCTGCTGCTGTGAACACACCCCACCCGGACCACAGAGCAGCCTCCATCCTGTGCTGTACGCTCCGATTCACGCTGGCCCAAACTCTCACTTGTGCACCCGCCACATCAGGCACAAAAAGGCCAGCTCAGCCTCCCTAAAGCCCAAGTTTATCTTGACTAACAGGGTTACCTAACCGAAGCACCTGCTGGAGCAAGCGTCAGGTGATGAGCCTCCGCTCAGAGCTGCAGTGCCAGTGCGGTGCACGGAGAGAGACAACGGGCACGCCACTGTATGCTCCGGCACCTCCCCTCTCCCCCAACTTGGGGGGCACAGTCAGAGACAGGCAATTCAGCTCAGTGCCTGAAGTAACGGGAGGTGCAGCTGGGCCCCAGCCACTGAACACCAACCGCATCTAGGGACAGTCTGTGCAGTGCCCGTGCACACCCCGACTGCCTGCCGTGCCACCACAGGCACCAGCGGGAGCAGCGCCGGCAGGCTGGGAACAGGCAGGAGGAGCAGGAGAGACATCCTAGGCACGAGCCAGAGCATCCACAGGCTAAACCTCTCTGCAGAGGCAGGGCCGTAGGAAGCAAGAGATCATCTCTCGCAGTCAACAGCTCCACAACACGCTGCACAGGGTGCTGCCAAGCGACGAGGAACACGGGCGTCATGGAGCTGCTCGAGCAGGACTTCATCTAACCTACTCTCATCTGTGAAAGGAGAAAGAGGCAGACGTTCGGGTGAAGGAGAAGGGTTTTTTCTAACAGACTGGAAGAGAATCACTTGCCATGGGGAGGAGGGTGGGGGGTGGCGGTGACTTCCCAAATCTGTCAGAAGAGCTGGCTTGTACCTGAATCAGAAGTTTTTATATGCTCCTGATTGAGTCTCGTGCAGGCAGCCACAGGAATGTCCTCACCGACACACGTGCCCAGGAGCTGGCTCAAGGTCTCATGGCAGCACGCGTGCCAGCTCTGCAGGGACCAGGCAGATGTGCCACCGCAGCATCTGGTAACAGGGGTGGTTAGCCTTCAGGAGGGCAGGCATCTACCTGCTGCCACTGACCACTCGTGCAGAGAAAAACAAGGCCAGAAAAGGTGGGACAACAAGGGCTGCGGGAGCCTCTCTGTTTTGAGACCACCCTGTCTGCAAGAACCAGGCACCAAGCCTCAGCAGCCGATGCTGTTCACAGTGAGATGAACAAATGACAAACAACATTGAGTCTGTGGGCTTCACTAGATATAAAGTTTCTGACAGCTTCTGAGGAGGGACTAGCAGCACAACCCTAGCGATGCCATCTCTGTCACCTTTGCTCTCCCTGCTATGCAATCTCTCACCGACCCATAAGTGAGGCAGAAAATAGGTAAAGGATTTCAACAACTCTATTAAGCTCAATCCAAATAAAATGAGGCACTGGAAATTAACCACCAGTCAGCAAGAAATCAGAGCCAAGGCTGGACAGGATTTTGTGCTGACCACAGCCTCCACCGTTCAGAGAGGGGTGGCGAGAAGCTCCCAGTGACAGCTCTGAGCTGGTGGGTACGCGAGGGTCACCATCCTCAACGTCACCACTGGGGTCTGAAAAAGCTTCACCTGCAATATCGAACGCTTGTCTCCTCCTCCATCTCCCCCCACTGCCCACTGATGGTTTCAGGACATGTGGACCTGGGTCTTCATGCTGCAGATCCCAGTAGGGACTTTACAATCAGTTACTAACTGGAAGAGTCCCGCGCCTCATCCAGTCAATTCCCCTCATCCCCAGGAAGCTCCCACAGCCACAGGCACTCTGCTCCGGCAGGTCACGTACCAAGCTAAATCCAACATGCTCCAGGATATGGGGCTTTGTCAGTTTGTGCTGTCTGAGGATGGAGGAAACTGCTGTACTAATCTTGCTTTGACAATTTCCAGAATCTCTGAGTCCTGCCCTTACTCTGTCTGTACCACAACAAATGCTTTTGAAAGAAACACCAAATCTCATGTTCAGTGTCCCAGCAACTCACTGACTCTAGGGCCAGAGCGGATGCCTAAGGCAGGGAACCCACTTCAGCTGTTGGTAAGTTACTCCAGTGATTAAATAGCCTCAAGATTAAAACAAAACAAAACAAATCCCACAAAATAACACTCAGCTCTTGTAGCCTGAAGTTTTCATTTCAGCTTCTACCATCCTGTTTCCTTCTGCATTACATTAGAGTCCCTTCTGTAAGCTGCCTCCTTCCGTAAAGCTGTTGTATAAACCTTCCTAAGATCTCCTCTTCTGGTTTGCTAACACCTCCCCCGAAGTACAGACATCGGAGAGACTCAGGAGACAGCAAAGAACATACAGTTGGCCGACACGGGATTACAAAGGGGTTACCCAGATGAGAAGGACTAAAGGTCACCGCAATCTGCTGTCAGCACATAGAAGTTTCAGCAGCCAGTCATCTCTGGATGACCACGTAATTCTAGTCCATCTGCACCCGGCAGATCTCCTGGCCCTGAGGCATCTCCTGCCAAGGGAAGGGCACGCAGAGGGCACACAGTTTGGGAAGGACCAGAACTTCTCCCATCTGTGCAGGGGCAGCGCTCATGAAACGCTCCTGCGTTGCCTGGAGGAGCAAACGTAAGAAACTCTTCAGAAGGTGTACACAAAAAGGGAGTTGAGGCAATTGTATTCCTGCTGCTGGGTCCCTCACGTGTCAAGATTTTGGAAGGATCACATCTCTCCTGTACAATCGACACCTGCAGGCAACCAGAAGATGGAACGGCTGGAAGACAGAAATGGAAGTAAGAACTACGTGCACCTAACGCAGCTCTACCCACCTTCTACCGTGTCCACCCACATGACCAGCAGCAAGAGGACCCACTATTTGGCAAAACACTCACAGACAGCAGCTAGGAGAAGTCAGGAGCTAGGAGTTAACTCCTAATAAACCCTGAACTTGTGCAGGACTTGCTGCTCCAGCTGGATCCCTAAAAGTTGATGGGGCCTGATGGGATTCATCCAAGGGTACTTAAAGAGCTGGCTGATGTCATAGCGAGACCTCTCAATGATTTTTCAATGCTCTCAGGGATCTGGAGAGGTCCCAGTTGACTGGAAGCTGGCAAACGTTGTTCCAGTCTTCAAGCAGGGCAACAGGGACGACCCTGGTAACTACAGGCTGTCAATCTCCCTTCTGTGCCTGGCAAAATTATGGAGATTATTCTGGGAGTTTTTGAAAACCACCTGAAAGACAATGCAGTCTTGGTCCCAGCCAGCACGGGTTCACGAGGGGAAAGTCCTGCCTAACAAATTTGATCTCCTTCTACGACAAGGTCACACACCTGATTGACCAAGGGAAGCCAAATGATGTGATCTTTTTGGATTTCAGTAAAGCTTTCAATACTGTCTCTCGCAGTCTCCTCCCGGACAAAGTGCCCAGCACACGGCTGGATAAACACGTAATGCAGTGGGTGAGCAACGGGCTGATGGGTCGGGCTCAAAGGGTCACAGTAAACGGGGTTACCTCAGGCTGGCAGCCAGTCACTAGTGGGGTTCTGCAGGGATCCACCTTGGGGCCAGTGCTCTTTAATCTCTTTGTAAATGACTTGGATGCAGGACTTGAAGGAATAGTAATTAAGTTTGCTGATGACACAGAATTGGAAGCAGCTGTTGACACTCTCGAGGGCAGAGAGGCCCTGCAGAGGGATCTGGGCAGGCTGGAGAGCTGGGCAATCACCAACTGTATGGAGTTTAACAAGGCCAAGTGCCGGATTTTATACCTGGGCATGGCAACCCTGGCTGTACAGACAGCCTGGGGCGCGAGGGGCTGGGGAGCAGCTCTGCAGGGACCTGGGGGTTCTGCTCGATGGCAAGTTGAACACGAGCCCCCAGCGTGCCCTGGCAGCCAAGTGGGCCAACCATGCCCTGGGGGGCACCGAGCCCTGCATCGCAGCCGGGCGAGGGGGGGGATTGTCCCGCTCTGCCCCGCGCTGGGGCGGCCTCACCCCGAGCGCTGTGGGCAGCGCTGGGCGCCGCAGGACATGGAGGGTATAAAGGTACTGGAGAGTGGCCAGAGCAGGGCCATGGAGTTGGTGAGGGGTTTAGAGGGGAAACCGTACGAGGAGCGGCTGGAGTCCCTGGGTTTGTTCAGCTGGAGCAGAGGAGGCCGAGGGCAGCCTCATGGCGCTCTGCAGCTCCCTCCCGAGGGCAGGAGGAGGGGCAGGGCTGGTCTCTGCTCTCTGGTGACCAACGCCAGGCCCCGAGGGAACGGCAGGGAGATGGGCCAGGGGAGGGTGAGGCTGGGCATTAGGGAAAGGCTCTTCCCCCCGAGGGTGGTGGAGCCCTGGCACAGGCTCCCCAGGGAGGCATCGCGGCACCAGCCTGGCGATGTTCCAGAAGCACTTGGACACGGCCCTCGGAGACACGGTGTGAATTTGGGGTGTCCTGTGCAGGGACACCTCATGGGTTATCCTCATGGGTGGGTCCCTGCCAACTCAGGGCATTCTATGATTCTGAGAAAGACATGATTTTGCAGTTGTGTTTTGTGGTTTTTTTTTAAATATATAATTACACAGATTCCTCACAATCTTGAGCACTGCAGAACAGTACGTACAAAAAACCACTAGCATGATGTCTGGTCACCTGCAGGCTCAATATCATCGTGAAGGACAGTAGCCTGGCCTTGTTTTCACACACCATGTACTACCAGATACAAGAAACAAGAAACCCATGAAGCCAGAGCACACGCACCTCTCCAGCCACACGGGAGCCAGGCTCCTGCGCGCTGGCTTCCACACTGGTTCCTCACAGAGCACCTCAAAGGACCAAAAGGCCTGGGAGGAAGACTCCAAGCAAAAGTGTTGTCTGCTCCTTAGATGTCAGGGCATTTCTTGCTGCAGGAGAGGCAAAACTAAAGCCTTTTCATTCCTCTCTCTATGATATTGGTGGTTTTTATTTTTCTATTGCTAATATATACACAGAGCACAGAACAACTGTAATATTCATTAAAAATTATATATAACCCCTGCTTGATTTCCCAGCACAGGGAAGGAAGGAGAACTGACACCTCTAGTGCTGCACAGAGCACACAAGGTGAGCAGACGTGCTGGTGACAGTGGTCTGAAGAGCAAGGCAAAACAGCAGCCAGCCTCTTCCACCTCCAGTGAGGACAGCAGAGGGGAAGAAGCAGCTGCCCAGCACAGAGCACTCACAGTTGTCCATTTACTGCCTTCCTGGCCAAGCTACACCAGTTAACGCGTCTCCTAGGACCAGAGCACGCCCTTGGTGGGGGGGGGGTACTCTGCACTGCCCCGGCTCCTGTGCTGGCAGGTTCAGCCCTGGTAGCTCCGCTACGGGAGGACTTTCTGGATTTGGAGCCCACGGCTCAACACTCCTTGAGTGGGGAGCCCTTTACTTCACCCATCTTCTGCACAAAGGGGTGCCACAGACACAGCACATGCACCCCCACCCCACGCCAGTGGTCGCCTGTCTCGGTTTTCTCCGCAGCACAAGACATTTTGCTTCTTTTGCCTCATTACCATCTCACATGCCCCAGCCCATCTCATTCCCAACCCTCTGGTGGGCAATCAGAGAGAAGAGTGGGGCCGTTACAGCACTGGACTGCAGAGCCCAGCGCTGCCACTGTCCTGCTGCGCACACCGGTGCCGTGCCACCGGTGCTGGCTACGTTCGTTAGCACTGCAGAGCGGGACGCGCACCGTTGGTTTGCAGGGGGTCACCGGCTTTCAGTGGCATCAGTGGCATTGCTGGTGAGGGAAGCAGCAGCGCATGCTTCCCTAGCCCTTGAACACGGCAAAGCAGCCAGAGAGCTCTCTCAGCCGGCTCGCACCCAGGGCTCAGCGTGCTGCCCACAGAACAAACTCGCAGCCACGCAGTAGCGCCAGGCTGCCAGGAAGGAGAGAGATCCAGGAGAAACGCAGCCACCTTGCCAAGCTGCATCACGCTGCTCGCTCGTCTTCCCCCTGCTCCTCACTGACAAGCTGTTTTCCTGGAGGAGGAGTCCTGTCAGAGTCCCGGAGTTCAGGAAATCCCTTTGTCTGCTGCCTGAATCCTCTTTCCATTGAAGTGCTGTGACATGCTTTGCTGTATTAATACCACTCAAGCAGCTAAAACGCCTTGTCAAAGGCAAGAAAGCGTCTTGGAGGTTATTACAGGCTGATGTGATTTTTCTAAACCGTCACTGAACGAGCCCCACTGAGGAACATTTCAGGATCAGATACTTACGCAGGGACTGGCAATTGCAATTCTAATTTACTGCTGCAGCTGAGAAAGCTTGTCCTTAAAGACAGAAGGATTAGGAATCCCCCAGATCCACTCAACAGCCATATAGAGAGGAAAGCCTGAACTGTAAAGCACTCGGTGGCCTCTTGGGAAGGAATCCCCACCCTGACACATCAGTCTCAGGCAGCAGGCAGGAAAGCAGAATGACTAGCACAGGCTTGCTGCGGAGGCGTCAATAGCCATCCATCAGCTGCGAGAGCTCGGAGCGCAGGCTGCCGTCCAACACGCTCCCTGCGAGAGCGGAGCTACGCCGAACTCAGCAGTTAGAGCCGAAGCAACCCCAAGAGGGCTCAGCACACGCTGCCTCCCCTTGCCCCGCACGCACTTGCCTTCTCCCTCCTCCCTTTGCAAATCGAGTGCAGCACAAAGGACAAAATTGTTCTCGTTTCTCATATTCCCATCTCGGACTGAAAACAAGAGCCATAGAAATCAGGAAAATTCTTTCCGTGGCTTGCTGACTGCCTGAAACAGAGAATCCAGTTCCACATCCAAAGGAGGAGCCTTGGGCAACACTAGCCTAGCTCTCATGACCCCAGCCAGGGGCTGAGGAACCTACCACCCTGTCCCCAGCACCCGCATGCGGTGGCAGCTGCCTGGGAAGGGCCGCGAGGCACAGCATGCTCAGTTCCAGCCGCTGATGGTCCAGGGGATTTTCCAGAGCCAGAGACTGCAGCGGTTCTGCTGCCTAACACATGCTGACAAACCTGTCTTCCATAAATGAACCTACACCTTTTTTAAAATCCGTTCACATTCTTGGCCTCCACAGCATCATGCAGCAATACATTCTGCAGTTTAACACCATGCTGCACAAAAAAGTGCTCTCCTCTGTCTGAAGGCTGGGCCAGTATTTCTCTGAGCACCTCCAGGTTCCCATATTAGAGAATTAGCAAGCAGCCTTTCTCCAAACTATTAGTGAAATTACACACTGCTGCCACATCTCTTATTTCCCAAACAGAAAAGCCTTAAACTGGACAAGGGCATCTCCTCAAGCAGATGCCGCTGAAGGCTTCCGATTCCCCTTGAGACCCTCTCTGCACACTGCCAACCGAGCGGTACATGGGAGGGAGGGGGGGGCTTAAGCTGTCAGATGAAGTACGTCAGGGATTTACACTATGCGTGTTGATGGGTTTTGCTTTGGTCTTAAGAGCTTTCCTAATAATTCCTAACTTTCCATCAGCTGGGGAGGGGTTGACCAGTTCTGGAGCACTGCACTGATTTTACAGACAGCATTGCTGGTTATCTCTTTATTTATAGTGATTATTGACAATGCTACAGAGAAACCGCTACTCAGAGATCTACTATCTGAACGCCAATAGCTAATTGACTCCCACTGCTGCGTACGTACCATTTGGGCTATTCTTCACTAAATGCATAATTTGAAGTTCAGAGCTAACAAATGCAACAGACATTTTGTTGCTCGCTCACTCTGCATCATGTTATCCCTCTGCAGCTCCTGGTAGTCAGCTTTCAAGCTGCCTACCCCCGGTAAGCATGGATGCTGTGCCGTCTGCAGGCTGCTCGGAGAGAGAGAACCAGGAGGCTGTTCTCTGCCTGACTCCGCAGACAGCTCGCAGCACTGAGAGTAGTAGTATGTCACCTTTTCCTTTAACACTCGTAGCAATTTCACTACTGTTTGGGGTTTGTTGTTTTTTTTTTTAAACAAAAATTACCAGATCATATACTTCTGAGCAGCCCACTGACGCCTTTGCAATTTCAAATGCCAAGAGCTCGCGGCTCTGTAATTAGCAGCAGACCTCTCCTCCTGTCCAAGGCACTTTGCAGCATGACACTGCACTTCTTCGAAACAGAAGTGAAGCACTTTGAAAATTAAATATCTTCTGTGATATTAAATACACTGAATTTGACACAAACGTACAAAGCGCAGAACTAGAGTACTGTTAGGGCCACTCAGCTCATCGCTTCAGCTTCCAGAGGGATACGGCCCCAGCTTTTGCCTCCCATTACGGCAGAGTACAACGTGACCAAGAGGGCAGCTTACCCCAGCACGTTACCGGGACGCGGTGGCACAGGGCCCCACGGAGCCCCACCACCAGCGAGAGCTACCGCTCTTCCCCGAGCACACGCCTTGCGCCGCTCTGCTCCTACAGTCCAACCAGAGGAAACAGTTGGTGTCGCCTGTGGAAGGACAATCAAAAGACTCCAGTCAACATGGAAACCTTACAGCCATGTAGGAAATAACTACAGCCAGGGGGACAGAAGAAAAGCTGGGGGGGTTCTCTACCTGGAGCCAGCAAAGGGGGGGAGGGACCATGTGCTCACAGGCTGAGGTCCAAATCACAGTGGACACCAGAGCGATTTCAGAGTCAGCATTAAAACTCCTCGTGAAATAAACAGCAGGCACTCAAAAACTGCTCAGTCCTTGTGGAAACTCCCAAATCCATTAACACTGTATTTCATTTTCTCCTCCAGACTCCACTATGGACAGGCGAGTGAACAACTTTGCCAGGGCCACTCCGGGGGCTGGATTTGATCAAGTAGGAGGACACAAGGTGCTGGAAGATTCCCCAAGGCCATCAACGAGTCCCCATGCTGTGCTGCCGCCCGCTCACCGGCTCAGGGGCCGCCGGGGCCTCCCTGCAGGTCACCCGGTGCACGGCCTCTAGCCGCCGGCCTGAGCGCTGGAGCTGCGCTTGCCGCTTCTCCCATAGCCGCTGCTTCATCAACCCGCAATCCAATTTGCCTGAGACTGAAACACCCACACAGACGCGAAGAGAGCAGATGAAAGGACGGATTAATTTCTTATTAGCAGCTGCCCCCGTAGCCCATTCCTGCGGAGACCAGGGAGGGACGTGCAGAACCCAGCCTGGGCAGGGAGAAAGGCTCTCCTGTGCAGCAGCCATCCTCCCGGCACCGCCGAGCGAAGCCTCCTGCACACAGCGCAGCAGGAGCGGCTGAGACTCACCTCGGCGTGCCGGCATTTCCAACCAGCCCTACAACGCCGGGGGCTTGCCCACAGCTCTCGGAGACTGCAGCCAGACATCGGCGGCTTCCCACCTCTTCCATCTGGAGCGAGCTACGCGCGTTGTTCTGCTTATCCCCACACTTCTCCTTCCCTGCCTTCCCCTCCGTGCATTCCCACTTCATCCCTCTACGCCTGCTGTATTTCTTGTCCCTTTCATTTTTTGTGAAAAGCCTGGGTTAGCTCACGAGGAATATAATGTCACTTTGAACTTATGACCAAAAGCAGCCAAAAGCAAGAGCCTTGAAGAGCCTTGAGGTAAGATGAGTTTATCAGGTCTCTGAAGGGCTGACCGTATTTTGCGCTCTTGCCGTGCTTTCCAAGCAGCAGGTCTGAAAATAAAGATGTGTTTATGCCACACAAAGTAGTTCAGTGCACAGATACCCAGAGCTGCATCAGGAGCAGAAACTGTTTATTTTATCCTGTTTTAAAAGGACTAGATTCCACCCCGCTGCTCTAGATCATCTCAGCTAACTTCCGCTTTACCTCCCCAAAATGGCAGGTACCAACAAGAACAGCAGCAACAACAATAAAAGATCAAGCATGGGGGTTTCAAATACAGCTCCCTCCTGGGACATGGAGAAGAAATGTTAATGAGACTTCAGTTTAACTGCTTTGTATTTTTTCAAGTTATTTTTTCTCTAATTTCCACAGTTAATGCAAGGTTA
Source organism: Phalacrocorax carbo (assembly GCF_963921805.1). Taxonomy (NCBI): domain Eukaryota; kingdom Metazoa; phylum Chordata; class Aves; order Suliformes; family Phalacrocoracidae; genus Phalacrocorax; species Phalacrocorax carbo. The sequence continues at coordinate 419,922 of NC_087513.1, read as the reverse complement.
AAGGGGCTTTTAAAGCCAGTTTCTGTAAAAAAGAATAAGCTGGTAATAGCCATCCTTTAGCACACTATTCTACAATGAAGACCAGCTTCATCAGTATGTTCCTTCTTCCTGGACCAAAGATCATCCCCTAGCACTACTTCTCTTCAGGTTAGGAGAGGACCTAAACATTTTATTCTCTTGCTGCTGCAGGGTCAGGAAGATCGATCGTGAGCAAAGCTGTCACTGAGCCACTGCACAATCCTGAGCGTGCCACCTATTCAGAGCACGCACAGCTCCAGTCTCCCCATTTCAAACATGACAAAGAACTGGGTGAAGTTCCAGAGGAGGGCAACAAGAACAGAGGTCTGGAATAGCATCTGCACACAAAACACACAGACCAGGACCCTTCAGCTTGTAAGAGACCAGTGGGACGTCAGTGGAATCAACGTAGCTGGGAAAGGACAGGCACGCACCAGCCGTTCACTGCTTCTCCTAACACTAGAGTCAACCGAAACGCCAGGCAGCAGGACTACAACAAAACCAGGGAGGTAAATCTTCATACAATGCTTATTAAGCTGAGAAACACTTTGCCACAGGACATTACTGACAGTAGAAGTTACCATTGGCTCAAGATGCCACTGGAGAAACTAATGAGGGGGGGGAATCACCAAGAGCCAAGAGCTATGAACTAAGCCTCAAGTCACTACTGGTGTCGCCTCCCAGCCACGCACCACTATGCACCTTCCTCACTTCAGTCTTCTGCAGACCACTGCTTTGGGGCTCACCAAACAAAGTGGAACTGGGCGGTCCAAGGGAAGACGCCCTTCGCTGATCTGACATTACACAAAGCTCCTGTTGCTAACTGGGGCAAGGTGACCGTGCAAGGCGCCTGACGACTCATAGCCCCGGGGGGTAACCGTGTCATCACGGACAGCACTCTGTATGATGCGCACCGTGCAGCGAACTTTGAGAGAAATCCGAGAAGCTCATACTTCATTGCATCCAAGCTAAATACATTCAAGCTAATAAGGCCTTGACTTCTCCAAGGCCTTTGATACGGTCCCCCACAGTCTCCTCCTGGAGAAATCAATGCGTCATGGCCTAGAGAAGCGGTCTGTGCAGCGGGTGGGGAACCGGCTGACAGGCCGCACCCAACGGGTGGTGGTAAATAGCTCCTTCTCAAACTGGCAACCTGTCACTAGTGGAGTTCCCCAGGGATCAATATTGGGCCCAGTGTTATTCAACATCTTCATAAGTGATCTGGATAGCGGGATCAAGTGTGGCCTGATGAAGTCTGCTGATGACACCAAGTTGAGTGGGGAAGTAGACACTCCAGAAGGGAGAGCTGCTCTGCAGGAAGATCTGGATAGGCTGGAGGAATGGGCCAGCAAGAACCTTATGAAGTTCAACAAGGACAAGTGTAAGGTCATGCACCTGGGAAAACATAATCCGGGAGTGCAGCACAGACTGGGATCCACCTGGCTGGAGAGCAGCTCTGTGGGAAGGGACCTGGGGGTTCTGGTGGGGGGAAGCTCAACATGATCGAACAGTGTCTGCTGCAGCCAAGAAGGCCAACAGGGTGCTGGGCTGCATCAAAAAGGGCATCACCAGAGGTAAAGAAGTCATCATCCCGCTCTACTCAGCGCTTGTCAGGCCACACCTGGAGTGCTGTGTGCAGTTCTGGTCCCCGCTGTACAAAAAGGCTGTGGACAGGCTGGAAGGGGTCCAGAGAAGGGCCACCAAGATGATCAAAGGACCTGGAAGCTGCCGTACGAGGGTAGGCTGGGAGAACAGGGTTTGTTCAGCCTTGAGAAAAGGAGGCTCAGAGGGGATCTCATCCCCACGTACCAGTACTTAAGGGGTAGTTACAAAGAAGATGGAGACTCCCTTCTTACAAGGAGTCCCATGGAGAGGACAAGGGGGGATGGACACAAGTTGCTCTTGGGGAGATTCCGATTGGACACGAGAGGGAAATTTTTCACAGTGAGGACAGTCACCATTGGAATAATCTCCCCAGGGAAGGGGTTGGCTCAGCCACGTTGGGCACCTTCAAGAGTCGCCTGGACAGGGTGCTGGGCCATCTTGTCTAGGCTGGGCTCTTCCCAGAAAGGTTGGACTAGATGATCCCTGAGGTCCCTTCCAACCTGGGATTTTGGGATATCCCCAGAAGCAAGGAGACCCCAGAAGCAGGACAAGCAGGTGCTGAGACTTCTGGATAGTTGCCAAAACTAAAAAAAAATAATTTAAAAAGTCAGGAGAACAAAACACATGACAATAAATGGGCCACCTCATCTGTGCATCAAGTACAACACTGGCCACTTCATTTCAGGAGTACTTCACAGCTCCAGGAAAGTTAGAGACCAACAAGTGACGTGACCAGAGCCATGAAAGGGCTTTTTATGGTAAAAGACCAAAAATGGTGGGAAATTTTAAAGACGAGAAAATAATGGGGGAATGATGAAGAAATAATACTGAAACCTATGTACTGTCCTGCACATGCTTGTCAGTTTTGATATTATGGAAGAGGTGTTAGCATCATCAGCAATCCCGATGTCACACGGGTTCTCAGCAGACTAGAAGTTCACAACCAAGTAAGATGTATGTGTAGTAAACACTTCGTATGGCGTATGGCTGACAACATATGCTATCCATGTCGCAAGTGTTGCAAAGTGAAGGAAAACCTTTCAGGGGGAAAGAAATGTGCTAATTAATGAAGCTGCCTTGGAAAGTGAGAGAAACTCCTGTCTAGAAAAACAGATAGGAAGGAGTTACGAGTCCTTCGCAGCCATGCTTCACGTAAGACCTAGAGTAGCATCCCTGACACAAAACAACATGGAAGGAAGAAAAATTCAAAGAAAACAATGAGGGGGGAAGAGAAAAATATTGCATTTTTATGAAAGCTCTAAAAGGAGTGGTTCTGAAGTAGCCCAGGGAAGCCAAGGATGAAGAGCAAGTAGCCAGTATGTAGGCAGACTTAATTTCTTAATTAAAAGTCAAAGGCTACTGAAAGGTGCTGGATCCCAAAATTAATACTGACAGCACAGAGCGTTGTTGGGAAGTTCCCAATAAAAACGGCAGGGGAGAGACCCCAGCCGCAGCAGAAGTACTGCTACATCTGAAGCAGACATTGATAGCACATTTTTTTCCCCCCTCTCCTTTCTGAAGCAGCGCTTCCCCTCTCTGCTAGAGCACCTCATCCTGCACTTCATCGTGCTCAGCAACGAGAGCACTCCACGCTAAACCGGCAAGCATGGCTGTTCTTTAAAGAACAGCGCATCCCTTCCTAGCAATGCTCAAATTCACAGCTGCATTTCACACACAAGGCAAGGTCTGGGATACTGAAGAATGGGCATACGCTTCACTGACCAGCCTGCCAGGCTCCAACTGCAGAGCGATGAGCTCAGCTTTCTCCCGTCACACGCTGGCATCCGCCCCGCGCTGGCTGCCAGGGTGGTACCCACGGGAGAGCGAGTTCCTCCTGCTGTCGGGCTGAGCAAGCCGCGCAGACACTGCCGTTGCACGGGTCTGGTCTCGTGGGTCAGCAGAGCCCCAGGAAACACTCCCAAGCAGACTCAGCATTTGCAAGTCTAATAGCATTTCACAGAAATGCTGGCAATGGTTTACAACAGGATAAGTCATCATGGTGGAGCTGCCAGGGCATTATGATGTCTCACAGTTTTTCACCAAAACAATGTTTTCAGCAACCTTTAATGTGCCTGAAGTTAACTGTTTAGTATGACTTTTCCTATACCGAGTATTTACCTCCATGATCACCTTTAAAGAAGTTCCAGCTGAGCCTGGAACTGAACTGGACCCCAGTTGTGGTTCAGAACTACAGCTGAAAGAAAACATTTTCACAGGGTCTAAAACAAACAAAAAAACCCCTCTTACAAATATTCTGAGCAGGCAGCTGCAACACTTGGGACACTCCAGGCAACGGGCTTAAATCTGGCAGAAAAGGTCTCTGCAAGGTGCTTATGGTCAACAACGCAAAAAAAACCAACCCCATTTGGGAGCAGTTTAAGCTTAAAAGAAGAAAAAAATCACAGCTGAACACATGCTTGGTGTCACTTCTCCAAGTCTGCAGATAAATTTCTGAAGTCTATTCATGTTGCAAACACGTGGTGCCCATTTTTCTGACAGGCTAAGAGGTCCTGTTTCATTCTAGGGAGGAAAAATGCTTCCAAACCTGTTCCTGGTGTTCTGCCTCTCTCCTTTTCTGTGCTGCCTCTGCTGCATCCTACCCTGAAGCTAGTCCCTAGCTGTCCATAGCATTCCAGTGAAGCTGTGCCTCCTCCTCCAGCTTTCCAGCGTGGATGGCTGCCCTCCCGTGCCGAGGCCACAGCAGGTATCACGGATAGGAGAAGCAAGCCTGGGAAATCCCAGACAGTGCACGGCAATGTCAACTGCCAACTCTGCCTATAATTGTAAACTACAACAGTATTTACGGGCAGAAGCCAACTATTATTCAATGTGAATTAGGAAGACAATTTCGTTTTCATGCAGAGTTTCCTCTACCCTTCCTGCATCGACCGGCAGCTAGCTTCGTCACTGCGAACAGCAGCTGGAGGAGGCAGAGCCCGGGTTTAAAGCCACCTGCCCCCCCGCTGTGCTGGAACACAAGGTGAGACCTGTTTGGTGGCGAGCAGGCATCTATCTGGAGAGAGCGGGCCTTCGTCCGCAGACATGGGAAAGGGGTGGCATTTTCAGTGGGACTCAGCTCAAGGCTCCCCCACAGAAGCGGGCAACAGGAGCAGATGGGGATGGTGGTGGCGTACAGCACCTCCTGGGGTCCGTTCTGCTTGGTCCGATGCTCCCGGTCACATCCTCACAGATCAGGGGGTTGGACCTCTGGCCTGGAGGAGAGTATGGCATCTGTCCCTCTTGACTAAGCTCAGATACTTATATCCTGGCATTGAAAAACCCAAACAACCTAAAGCAAGACCACGGGACCTGGGTGTGAACTTCACCACCTCGTTCATAAGCAACAGGGGAAGAAGCAGGGCCGGGCACTGCCTCTTCCCTGCTGTCCTGCCCCACCTCGGCACCGAGCAGCAGGCAGATAGCTAGCACTTCTGCAGAGACTCTCCTGAGATCAGCTCGGTCCTTTCCACAGCTCTCACTGACACCATAGGAGCATCTTCTTAGGAGGCGTGCGCATCTCCTCAGCTGGCCTTCCTGTGCACGTCACGAGACAGGCAAGAACAGAGAAGCTTTGGGGACTGTGGGAAAGCCAGCAGGATGGGAAAGGAAGGTCCCTTCTTGTACTCTGCCCCCCAACCCCATCCAGGTTAGACAGCAGGAATCAAGGAAAGAAGAGGAAAGAGTGGTCTCCAGAAGCCCCTGTTAACTCCCGCACATGGAGGACACAGCAAGGAGGAACGTAGAAAAGCAGTGGAGGAGTAGAGGAGCGGAGGAAAAAAAAAGAAAAAATTCATAGTTACCTAGTTCACGAAGCTGCTCGTCTACTGCGAAGCATGAATGAAAATGAAAGAGAAAACATGGGACACATGTATCAGCCAAGAGCAAAGCAGAAAAACAGAAATGAAGCAAAAGAGCTGTCCCCAGCTCAGCCACCAGGACACATCTGGGCCATGCGTAGCAACAGGGCACTGACAGCCTGGCACCCTCCAGCCCACTGACATTGGCCCCACAGTGTCTGGTTTACCAAAACCCAGAGGTCCACGCGCTTTCTAACCATACAGCCTTTAGAGCACAATGCTTCCTGACTCCTCTACCCCATGGCCTCATGTCCAAGGGACAAACTCATTCTGCAAGGCTCTGTCGGTACAAAGCAGAAAAGAAAATTAAGTTTCAAAAGCAGTCTATATACTAAAGGTAAAGATAAAACAAAAAGTCTCTTCTGTCCCTTCTGCCCAGGATGGAAGAGAAAGCATTTTCATTTTCCTCCCTGCACAACCTCCTGCTAAAATCTCAACAGCCCACCATATTCCTCCCCTGGACAGCTGCTCACCTACCAATCCCCCCTCCCACACCCGATGCGTGGTGTACGACATCAATTCTGCATAAACCAGCATGCTGCTGACACGGCCAGAAGCCCTAAGTCACACAACGTATGGCCTGTTTAAGATGACCTGATGTCCATGAGATTCTGGTATTCCTGAAAACTCAACTCAGACAGATGTCTGTCTGTCCACTAAAGTCCTCAAGAAGCTCCAAGTAATTCCATATCTGAACAAGTAATCTCATCATCAAGGAACATACCAGTACCTGTTCTTCCAATCTCTGCTTTCTAAATTCTCTTTCTTGGCTGGCTTCCTCCACTGAATTCTTGTCTATCAGTCAGACTAGAACAGAATCTTTTCAGTTGGAATAGACGTACAGTGACCATCTAGTCCAACCACCTGACCACTTTGGGGCTGACCACAAGTTAAAGCACGTTATTAAGGGCATTGTCCAAATGCCTCTTAAACACTGACATGCATTGGGCATTGACCACCTCTCTGGGAAGCCTGTTCCAGTGTTTGACCACCTTGTCGGTAAAGAAATGCTTCCTAATGTCAAGTCTGAACCTCCCCTGGTGCAGCTTTGAACCATTCCCAGGTGTCCTGTCCCTGGATCCCAGGGAGATCAGCTCCTCCCTCTCCACGTCCCCTCCTCAGGACTCTGCAGAGAGCGATGAGGTTGCCCCTCAGCCTCCTTCCTCCCAACTAGACAAACCCAGAGTCCTCAGCCGCTCCTCGTAGGACATGCCTTCCAGCCCTGCCACCAGCTTTGTTGCCCTCCTCTGGACTCTCTGGAGGACCTTCACGTCCTTCTCAAATGATGGGGCCCAGAACTGCACACAATATTCCAGGTGAGGCCACACCAGTGCTACATACAGCGGGATAATCCCCTCTCTTGACCATCCGGTTATGCTGTGTTTGATGCGCCCCAGGATGAGGTTTGCCCCCTTGGCTGCCAGGGCACAGCGCTGGCTCCTATTGAGCCTGGTGCTGACCAGCACCCCCGATCCCTTTCTCAGGGGCTGCTCTCTAGCCACTCCTTTCCCAGTTTAGACTCTGCCTGGCATTAGTCCATCTTAGGTGCAGAATCCAGCATTTGGACGTGTTAAATTTCATGCTGTTGATGAAATGCTCCAATCTCTCTAGATCCCTCTGCAAGTCATCTTGTCCCTCAAGAGAGGCACCTCCCAGAAGATGCTGAAGCCTCAGGCACCACTAAATAGGACCAGCCTTACTCCTTTGCAACAGGCATGAACCTCTCCCTCTTTGTGCCAGAGTGCCAGTCCCTGCATCGCCCAGCCCAGGACATGGCGAGGAGCTGTGCGGGTGGGCACAGTCCCTCCCAGCTCAGCAGCAGGACGCCTGTGCCACACTGTACAAAGCAGCAGGTGGCTGGTGCGGCAGGTCAGAGCATCCTAACGTAAAGCTGGCTCCACACTTCACCCTCTCTCTCTCCCTGCCCAGATTCTTTGCAGGGTCTTAGGCTTATGGCACTGTCAGAGATGGTTCCCACTGCACCTACAGGGAAACACACTGTTGTAATGCTGCAAAAAATGGTCAGGGAACGTCACTAGAAGCACAGAAGTAAGCAAGAGGAAAGGGGTCAGTGTGTTCTCTAGCAGCTTCTTGAACCAAAGGACCAGAAGAAGCCATCAGCATATACAAATGCCCTGCAGAAGATGGCCGTGCATCACTTGCTGTGCAAAGGAGACGTGAACAGTCCTACGCATTCAACCAATACGATCCTCAGCACAGCGCTTGTGTAAACCATGAGGATGCTAAACACGCGTTCATCTCGAACAGGGATTTGGGAGCACCAGACCAAAGCCCACCAAGGCTGCATACACCTGACTGCCCCAGCAGCCCCTGCCCTCAAGATGCTTTTGGACCCGCCTGCTCCCAGGTTCAGCTGCGAGCTCTTGGACTCGGCTGAACGAGGGACATAGAAATCTGCTCAAAACACCGTGCTGCACAAGAATGGTCAGCAGCCTCAACACAGATCCCCAGATCAGGCTGAATACCCAAGTCAGACACACACAACCCTTTCGAACCTGTTGCTACCCTTAAATCGACAGGTGCAAAGAATACACCCCAGTAGAGAGAGAAGCCAGGTGTTCACAAGGCAATTATCTGGGTGTCTGAGAACTCGACTACATAAGCAGGCTCTTGAAGAGCATAAAAGCATGCAAACATACAGCCAGTGCTTCAGCCGCTCTGCACAGTTGTCCATATGCACAGCCTTACCTTGCTGCGAACGCAGTTCCACGCACTCACGCAGCAAGCAGGAAGCCAAGTTATCCCAATGCACACCAGTTCTACAGCAACTAAAGCCTGGCAAGCTCACACCTGAGTTTTCCCTCTAATAATAGGTCTGTGTGTCCCCATAGCTGAAAACTGGGACACTGCTAAGGTCAAGCTGAGGCATACAGAAGATGCTGACTTGAATTAATGAAGCATTTTCTAATTCTGGAAGGTAAATAGGGACAGCTGCCAGCCCAGTGCACACCTAAATGCATTTGACTTGAATGTCTTACTAATTTAAGTAGTTTCTGAAGAAAGACAGACTATGCATTGCTAAAATGGTATCCCCAAATTCCAACCGGTCATGGTTAGACGTCATCCACAAAACGCATTTTAGCCCCAAATTTGTTTGCCAGTAAGTCCCGCAGGAAGACACATCTCTGCCACGTTACCAGGTTTGTCTGCAGCCAAGGCGAGAGGCAAGCCTATCTTGGACTCCTAGGATGCTCTGGCCACCGATTACCAAAACCACCCCCACAGCCCAGAGAGCATTCCGTTACCAAGGAGAAGGCAGGTACTACCTTGTTTATGTGCATGTGTAGGAAAGCCCTGTAAATCTGACTAAACCCGATTTACAGCCTACAGGAGTCCCAGCGAGGGAGGGGGAGTACAAGGAAACTCTTTTTCCCAGAGGACAGAGAAAAGCAATGCTCAAGGACCAAATCATGGGATTATACACACAGTAAGAAGCAAGCACCAGGAAATGCAGAAATATCCTAATTAAACCTCAGAAGAAAGAGGGGGAGGTTTGTTTATTTTTTAAAACTACAGTAAGTTTGCTACTGCACTCACTATTTGCATCTCCAAAAGTTTGTAAACAGTGTTGCTGAAAAAATGTGTGTGCGTCCTGCCCACTTGATGCAGATCAGCAAGGTTATGCCACCAGGTGCACCCTCTTTATCTGCAACCATTAAAGAATCTATTACAATGTCAAGGCTCTCATGTGCAAAAAGATTATTTAATTTATATCAGTGATCTGAACTGAAATGTATTAGTCACAGCAAATCGTATTTATAAGTGGATGCTCTTGTGCAGAATTAAAGTGAATATAATTCCTTTTATGATAATTATAACTTTGAGAGTGAATTGAACTAAACCAAATGAACTATTTTAGTTCCAAGTCAGAAGCCAAAACCGCTTTAAGTGGGTAAACCGGTCTATTACAAAGGGCAGCATGGATCAGCTCTTCTGGTTGCCCTGTCTAGCCAAGCCATAAAGGAAAAAGAATGAATTGTGGGATCTAACAAACAGAAGTCTCAAAGGACCACGCTGTTGATAAGCAGACATTCGACACTCAGTACTGCCTGTGCTGACGCTCACTACGGACAGCCAATTAACAAGAAACCCCTGGGTTCAAAAATGATGATGATCAAAAGTTTGAGCTAAACAAGTCACCGAAATCCCAGCAGCAGACCTAGGTGTCAGAGCCACAGAACACAGCCCTGCAGAAGTGCAGAGGAAACTCATCAAGTGGAAGGCCAGCAGCGCTCTGGGTGAGACCAGAAGGCAAATTACACCTGGCCTGATTTCTGCCAGCACACAGCCTCACGCAGCAACTTCTGCACTGAAGAGTAACCCCGGGCAGACCAGAATGGGGGGGACGCTGGGCTGACAACCTCAAGCCATATACCAAATCTTTATCTGACGAGGCGTGTGCCTGTGGATCCACGCCGAGCTAAAGCCTCTCCCCACAGGTCTGCGGTACGCCGGCCAAAAGCTGCTCCGAGGATGCCTCACCCCCAGATGACCCCCTGCGTTCAGCCGAGGAGGTGCCCCTTGTCCTCTGGGCATATGAACTCAGAGGGAGCACTGGACATCCCTCGAGTTACCTGCTGTATACAGCAGCCTAAAGCAACCGCCTCGAACCGTAACTCTTGTGCTCCTAAGGAACTGAAATTATTCTTACAATCAAAAATTAACCAAACAGTATTTAGAGGTAATATACAGAAATTACAGAAAATCATTCTTACCATTACTCGTGTTTCAGAAATAGGTAACATAGCTTCTCCTCGTCAACCTTCTAAAAATCTGCTGCGACATCCCTCCATGCCTCCCATGGATGGGATTCATGATCTGCGCCCTGCGTTTAGCTTTTACGTTATGTCAGAGCTGAGCTCTTCCCAAGGCTCGGTTCAGACTCAAGCCTGCCTTCCCGAAGGCTTCCTCTGAGCTACCAGCCGACGTGCTGGCACTCGGGCACACGGAGGCAGCAGCATCTCTTGCCCAGTCTGTAGGCAGACTATACCAACAACTGTCCCAACATTTTACTCAATGATATCAATCACGAGCCCACTGAGAAGAAAACGCTGCTTCTGACAGGCAGCAGGGGACCAAAGGAAAATGGTAATACACAGATATGATGTGACAGCTTTATATGAGGAGCAGACTATGTGGATTGTTACTAATTCTTAATCAAGACAAGAAAAACACACCAAGGATGACCCCTTGTGCCCTGCTACTCCTAGCTGGCGTGACAACACTGCCTCTGGTTTTAAGAGGCTGTGACGCATCGCTTGGAAAGCCCAAGAGAGGCAGCCCTGGTGTGCCTTACAGGTGTTAGACCCAAGGTCCATATTTAATCCACTAACATGTGGCTGGATTCGAAGCAAGCTGTTACTGTCAGGCTCAGAGATTTCTGCTGGCACGCTTCTTCCCAAAGCTGAAGATTCAGATTATCTAGCAAGCCTCTGTGCCAGGAGAGTCCCAGACAGTCAAACAACAGAGTTCCACCTTGGGAGCAAACTGCTAAAGCGCCAGTCTCACCTCTCCTGAGCTGGAAAGCCTTGAATAGAAACACATCTGATCTTTATGCAAAAGACACCCACCGGTAGATTTGTTCAGTCGTTAATTAACTCCACCCTTAAAAGATTAAAGATATGAATGCACTATTTAAATGAAGCTGCGTACGCCGTGGCAGTCATACACATCCATCTCTCGCTCCCTTTGCAAAGCGATCTTCAGCCACACGGAAAGCAGCCTTTACGCCGGGAAAGCACAATGATTCATTAGGGAACGTTTTGCCGGTTCCAAGAGAAGACCCATAACTTTGGTTAATACCCACTTGGGAGAGGCGGGGAGTGTCAGATTGATGACTGCCCTTTTCGCTGACTTCCACAGCAGGATGTTAAAGACAACAGCAGAGCACACTTTCTGGGCAGAAAGTAGACGCTAAAGTCAAACAAACCCTTGCTATGGCTTGCAAGAGGCGCTGCTAATGGCCAAGACAGATGAAAGAAACAGCTAAAAGGCTATCTATATCTGAGCTAGTCAACAGAGAAATAGGCTATTTCAGAGTGTGATTCATCAGACTTATTTTAAATGTCTAACTTGGGATGAGATAAATTGCACCTTGGAAGAGCTATTTCTTACCACTGGCTATGGGGAGTCTAGACAACTACCACAGGTGTAGCTGTGTACACCGGCCAGCCACACAAGGATGAATCACCCCCTCTCATCTCCGACAGCCTTTCAGCTTCCCTCTGGACCAGAGAGGAGGCTCACACCGGTGCTTTGAACACGCTGGCAGGTCTGCCTGTAACGGGGTGACCCGAACCCCGCAGTTAGCCTGCACGAGGGCCGCTGCAGCCAAGGACGTCAGCAGAGGCCCTCCAGCAACAGCCACCCACTGCTGCTGGTCTGTGCCCGCTGCCTCCTGCCCCTAAGGGCACGCTCGCTCAGAGGTGCCGCTGCCCTCAGGGAGACATAAGCACCTCAGGAGGGGCTTTTGAAGACCCCAGGCTTTAGGAGAACGCATCTTAGAATCATAGAATCGTTAAGGTTGGAAAAGACCCTTAAGATCATCAAGTCCAACCGCTAACCCATCACTGCCAAGTCCACCACTAAACCATATCCTCAAGCACCACGTCTACCCTTCTTTTAAATACCTCCAGGGATGGAGACTCCACCATCTCCCTGGGCAGCCTGTTCCAATGCCTGACAACCCTTTCAGTGAATAAGTTTTTCCTAATATCCAACTTAACCTTCCCCTGGCACAGCTTGAGGCCATTTCCTCTTGTCCTATCGCTTGTTACGAGGGAGAAGAGACTGACCCCCACCTTGCTACAACCTCCTGTCAGGTAGTTGTAGAGAGCGATAAGGTCTGCCCTTGGCCTCCTCTTCTCCAGACTGAACAACCCCAACTAAACCTCTCCCTTCTAAGGCTGCCAGGTCAGTCAGAGAAATGCCACAGAAAGCTGAGGAGGAGGAGAAAGTATCAGGCTCTCTGCCCTCCTCAGAAACAGCTCAAGTGCAACAGACAAGAAACTTCAGAAGAAAAACTTCCAGAGCTGGGAAAACAGCTTGGGAGGAAAAAACAGCCCCCTAATAGCAGAGTACTGCTGTGCAAGAGATGCTGGGGACCACCCACCCGCCTGGGACGGCCAGTGTTCGCTGCGAGGGTACGTGCAGCAGCAAAGCGCCCGGTTCAGTACGGCTTCGGGTTAAGAGATGCTCAGGTGTAACAGAAGCCGCAGATACCAGAGGAAGCCACACAGCGCCGGTAGCAGGGCAGACTGGAGACCACCGCGCCGGCCAGGACGCCGCGGCTCTGCGCCCACGGGCAGCGAGGGCCGGGCCCGCACAGCGCTGGAGGGGGCGACCGCACCGCGCCGCCCACAGCCACGGGCAAACGTGGCAGGCAGGAACGTTCTGGGGTGTGCGGGGGCTTGTCGGACTGCGTGGAGCTTGTGATGGGACGTCAGAAAGGGCCTGGGGGATTATGTAAAATTAGAGAGGCAAAGACACTCACACATATATAGTTAAATGAACTTCTGAGAAAATAAACAGGCACATTTTCTCTTCTAACCTAGTACAAATTTCACGCTATTCAATGTTTAACAAAAAAGCAGCCACAAGCAATTTATAACAAAAAGAGCAGGCCTATTCAGCTATTGGCGGATGGCAGGTCAGGGGTTACCAGGGGCGTGCGGCTTGGCCGAGGCAGCTGGAGCCAGCATCAGTTTCACAACTGGTGCGGGCTGAAGATGAGACTGCACTAAAAGGAAGAACTGTTTAATTGATCGGTCGTGGTCCAGGAATGGGATGGGTTGTGCTCACAAGAAGATGGCTTGGTAGCACCCAACGGCATCTGCCAGGAATTTGACTGAAGACATTCGGCAGCTAAAGCAAACCTCGCTGTAATTTGATTTAAGACAGAGAGGCAATGCTAGCTGTCAGTACCCGATTGTCCTGAAAGCACATCTGACAGATGCGAGAAGTGGAGGAGCATGTGGTAGATGAGATGAGACATTTGTATTTGTCCTGCTCTTCCTGTGTCAACAAGCAGAAAATGTCACTGTGTTAAGGAGAACTCTACCTCGCTAGAAGAAACCTGAGGAGGGAACAACCTTGGCTATTATTTTGGCAAGTACTTGGTTCAGCAGCCACTCATGAGGATGCTTTTTACGTTCTTTATGCTTTCAAACATACTGTTGAGCAGTGCGCAATTTGGAGACAAGTTTTTCTCTGCTGTAGAACTCAGGTGTAGGCAAAGCACAGGAATTGAAGACAGACCTTCAGAAAGAGTTCAGGAGCATAAATCCACCCCCCACCCCACCCCCACCCCATCATCTGAAAAACACTCTCAATATTACAATAAGATGATTGATTTTACATTTTTTACCCAAGAACTTGCACCTGTAAGTACTGCAGTGCTAGAAGAGCATCCACTGGATGAGGAACAAATTGGATTGTAGGTTTGGGTAAAAAAAAAAAAAAAAATTTAAAAGGGGGGTATCTTCAGTAGAAAAAAACAACACTTATTCAAAGGAAGAAAGTCCACCCAAAAGCAAGATGCAAGAGAAACAGGCATTCTAAACAACCAGTTGGAAATAAGACTGAAAGTAAAGGACAACTTCTGTGCTAGTCAATCTCAAGCACATATGTTTTCTCTGTACGTGGGTCCAGCTACAGAAGCGATGCACACAAGCCAAGTACAGCCACCCCAATAAAGTCTGCTGGGAACCTGCCGTTTCCCCGCTGTGTAGCCAGGCTCAGGAGGCAGCTGTAGGTAGCAGGTACCCGAGGACAAGAAAGCAGGAGACAGTATTTCTGCTATGGAAGTAAGAGTTTTGATGGCATTTTGTTCTTTTGACTTATCAACAAGGTTTCCTCTCCTACAGTGACAAACTGATAAGAACCCTCAACGTATCATCGCAGATGCCAAGTACAAATGCTATCATTTATATGGCAACATGCAATAATCCAACCTCATCCTCGGTACCTAAATGACCTCCAAATGGTATTTGATCCACACACTAAAGAATCTCATTTTGGTGTGTTTCAGAGACACTGGGGCAACGTCGCTCATTGCTGAATATGCAAACACAAAGTTGTTGACATAGGAAACATTTATTACCCTTCTCTTAATAAAGTAGAGAAGAAATCCCATGAAGAACACGCAGGTGAAGAAAGCATGAAAAATCCAGGACACTGCAGAAAATAGTCGTCTTGACCTAAAGACTTTCAAAAACTTTAAAGCTTCAGTGTGAACACTCAAAGGCAGCAGAGCTGAGTCCTGTGTGGGGAACAGGCACAACAGGACAGGCTGCATACCTGCGCAATATCCATTGATACAAACTCTGCATCTTATTTCCAGCATCTAATTATCTCACACACATAACGAGCATCCTTACAGAAAGCTGGTACTGAAAAGCTGGCATCTGAAGAAAGTCACCATAAGTTTTGAAGTCTAATATTCCCTGGCAGAGGAATTTATGCTAAAGAAAAAAAAGTACAAAGAAGTTTCAGAGATTTGTTTTATTTTAATCAAGCAAAATCTCTCCACTGCCGTACCTGAATGGAGAGCAAAGTTGGAGGCAGGTGGACCACAACAGTTCAGGGCAGTTTCATCCTGCCTACAAGCAGCAGAGAAACAGAGATGCTGATTCTGTTCTGCCTGACATTGTCTCTAAATCCTCCCTTCATTTTGTGATTGTTTTTTTCCCTCCAAATTCTTAAGCAGATAATTTCTTGTTAACAACACCTTGTTTTCCAGAAGGGTTATTTGGACTTAGCAAGACATTTTCAGTTAGTAGCTCCACCAATCCAGAAACAATGTTGTTGGCCTGCAACACGTAAGACCTCAGTGGAAAAATCCTGTCCTAACCTCAAGTGAAGAAATTTAGCACAGCAGAAAGCAGGACTTATGACAGACAGCAGTCCCAAGAGGTTGTATAATTCTCATACCAGGCTACAGCAACTAGCCGCATCTTGGCTTCTTCCCATCTCTTTCAAAATGACCTTCCCAGTAGATAAAACAAGAGGATCAGAAGAATTTCCTGACCCCAGCAGGATGGAAAAGCTTCCCCAGTAATTGAGTCCCTCCCAGCCCTGAAGTAGACACAGAGACAGCCTGTAATAAATTCATTTGCAGAAATAAACTAGAAAGGAAAACACAGGATCAAGGGGGTTTGTTAACTTTTGTTGCGAGTGAGCATAAACCCCACTCAGCTTAAGCACGTGCCAAGAGACTGTCTTCTACATGCAGCATACCGCCAGTGGAGCCTGACCCAAACAAGCACCCAAAGAGCCTTCAGCAGCGATACCGATGTTGGTGGCCAACCCTGCCTTCAAATACAACAACTCTGGAGATTAACCCCTCAGGCCAGGATGCAGTTTATCTCTCTTTTGTGTGCACGTTACCTGCTTTGCGCAGGGAAGGGGCTGGGATTGCCTGTCCCAGGTCAGTTCAGTGCTCTGAGCCCCAGGGCATGAACACAAGGCACAGAAGCACTCCCCCCAGCAGGCAAGCACGCTTATCCCTTCAGATGGCACGAAGAAGCCTGAACGTGTGCAGCCTGATCTGTGGCAAAAATTAAACTTTAAACAGAGTGAGAAAATTTTAGCCCAGACTAATTCTCTCTGGCCATAGTTTAGGATTACTAAAAATAGAGTTTATAATGCCAACTGGTGGCAGCTTTAATAATCACAGAGGGATTACTCGTTCTGTGTGTCCTCAGGGAATCTCCATCTCTTCTTTGCACTGAAGTAGATTTTGACACTTCTTCCCATTGCCCTGTCCTCATCAGATCCCACCCGACCTTCTTAATCCTTCACGGATATTAGGCCATGAACAGCATTCCAGAAGGCTTGTAAGACTTTAACAAGCTACTTTCCTCTCCTCCCCAGTGTCCTAACATACCTCATGGACTCATGGGATTTGATGGCCATTTCTTGCAAACACTCAGAGCCCCAACATCCAGACGTGTCCCTGGTGCTAGGGCCTCTCTGGGTAGATGCACGTATCTAGCAGACTTCTCATCACCTGCGTTCATCAGGAAGGCAGGGTCCTCAGATCTGAAACCTTTACGCTCCTACCCAGGCTTCTGGTCTCCTCCTTCCTTTCTAGGTTGAGCTGCTGCAGTGAGTATAATTCAAAGTCAACACAAACCTGTAGCCAGCTCTGAACGGAAGAGACTGCCTACCGAACAGCACTTCCCTCAAAAAGCACATTCCTCCCTGTGGTCCAGGTCTGTTCCAACCACCCAACGACCAGCGAGTGACACTTCAGGTGTGAGGGCCCACCTCCACGCCAGCCACCAAGAACTGCCCTCCTGAGCAATCCTGGAGAAGCCCAACACAGTCCCTGGAGCTGCGGGTGCTACATGGCACCGGGACTGCGACGCTGTGACTTCCCAATGCAACCCAGCTCATCAGCCCCCTCCTCAATTAACGGGGGTGGGGGGGTGGTCATAGGATGGGCTTGGAACCACTGCATAAACTGCACAGTCACCTTTACTTCTGACTTACATGGGCTGTTATCAACATTTCACAGGTGAATAAACATGCAAACGGAGAGGAAAGTGAGGTACGGTTCACAGCTTAAGCTGAATATGTATGTAACATTCCTAAACTTTGTAAAGTTTATTTGCTTTAAAAAAGGAAAACAGCGTATATAAATCCTATGTTCTCTTTATCTTAAATCACTTATCCAAAGTGACGCAAGATCCACCTGGGCACCACCCAAGACTGCAATCATAAAGACCTATTTTTTTGTAATACAAACCAAACTAGGTTAGAGAAGAGTAGGAGGGTTGATCAGAGGTATAAGAACGTTAATTGCAGGAAAAGATTTAAGGAATGGGGCACATTAATGGCAAAGCAACGTGTATGTAAGCAGATAGAAAACAGTGAGCGGGATTTCAAAAAACCAAAACTTCCACAGAATATCTGAACAAGAGAACCCAATCTGAAGAGTAACACATTTATAAACCAGTAAGATTAGATACTTTTCTTCACCAGGCATAATCAGATGTCTTATGACACAACTGGCGTCAGAAAGAGGTCAGATATTTATACAGAACACAAGAACCACCAGATATACTAGGCAAGGTACAACTAAGTATCTCAGCAGCCCACTGCTGAGGCACAGTTAGGAAGGCCACGTCCTGCAAACCCCATCCCCACCACATCCATGGCTCCCTGCGCACCCTCAGCAGCTCCCCACGCAGCCCCACCACCATGTTCCCAGACACCCCCTACTCCTGTTTGGCCAGAACGTGGCAGATCACATCACGGCTGTCACTGAGGCACAGGCTCGGCAGCCAGGTCCACCAGGCTCAATGAACCATCAACTGGCTGCTTTCCCCACCCTCAGCTGCCATGTCTCAAGCAACTTGGTCTTGAAACCCCCACATGAGACAAATTTGGCTGAAAATGTTTAAGTGGCTCAAAAGTCAGTATGAAACTATGAGAAGAGAAACAACTGGTTATGTCCAACTGCCTCAGGAGAATAGTCTGAAAGTAGGGACCACGGATCTCCCTGCACATGGGCAGGTGCCAGACGAGGACCACTGGGCTCTCTCAAGGGCCAGTTGTTCTGTGGGTCAGTGCACTACCGTACGCTCCCCCGGAACCCCTGGCATTAGTTAACCAGAAACTAATTATTGCACAGGGACAGGACCTTGCTTAAATCTAGGAGAGAAACTGCACAAGCCTACAGTGGAAAAGCATTACTTCTACGTCCCACTGACTTAGAATCATAGAATCGTTAAGGCTGGGAAAGATCTCTAAGATCGAGTCCAACTGTCAGCCCAACACTACCAGGTCTCCTAAACCACGTCCCCAAGTGCCACGTCTACACACCTTTTAAACCCCCCCAGGGCTGGTGACTCCCCCACCTCTCTGGGCAGCCTGTGCCAATCCCTGACCGCTCTGGCAGGGAAGACATTTCCCCTCATCTCCAACCTAAACCTCCCCTGACGCAGCCTGAGGCCGTTCCCTCTCGTCCCATCACTGGTGACTTGGGAGCAGAGACCGACCCCCCCTCACTCCAGCCCCTCTCAGGCAGCTGCAGAGAGCGAGAAGGGCTCCCCTCAGCCCCCCCTTCTCCAGGCTAAACCCCCCCAGCCCCCTCAGCCGCCCCCCAGCACACTTGTGCTCCAGACCCTGCCCCAGCCCCGCTGCCCTTCTCTGGACACGCTCCAGCCCCTCCAGGCCCTTCTTGTCCCGAGGGGCCCAAACCTGAGCCCAGCACTCGAGGTGGGGCCTCCCCAGGGCCGAGCACAGGGGCAACAGGGACAGAGGACTTGAAAGGGAACAGGATTGTACCCTGTCATCTGGTCACCACAGGCTTGGCCATGCAGCTGCATATATCATAAGCAATAAAACCACGTCTTCCAAACAAAATTTTTCACGTCCCTGAGATATTTCAGTTTTATTTGGTTCATTTTCTTTTGTCTTTCATGAGCAATTCTTCTCTTCTTCCTCTTTCCATGACTCATTTTTCAAAGTTTCCAACAACAAGAGGAAATAATTTATCCATGTCTCAAAAAGCTCTCATTATTCCTGAAAAATCTTTTAACTTCCAAACACTGACCGCTAGACAAACAGCACAGAAGCATAGCTCCCAGGCTCCCACAAGACCTAACAACCTCAGCCACCCAATTAGGATGCCTTGTGCTTGGTTCCCAAACAAGCTACCGTTCAAGTCGCTCCAGGGCACGTGTCCAAGACTGCCATGCTCATGGCAGAGCACCTTTGGTAAAGTCATGGCACAGGAGTTGCACGGGACCGTACAAGAGCGGGCGGGGACAGCTCTGCACTACTCTCTGCCATCACTCTCCTCCAGGACCTGATGGGAAATAATGACCCCTGTTCTCCAAAGGCCTGGTAGGACCCACACTTGTGCTTAATTATGTCTGACGATCTTAGGGCTGCAGAGAATGGGAACAACATTCATCCACTCTCACAGTCCAGTCCTCAGCAAACTCATGATGCTGGGGTCAAAGACAGTTCTTTAATGCATTTCAGTCCCCAGGAGAGTTAAAATGTTCCTCAGATGGAAAGCAAGAAGAGTCAGCATCCAAGGGCTAGAAGAGAACTGAGAGAGTGAAGGACCACAAGCTCAGAGGGCAACAGGCTCTCAATGACTCCCAGCTTTGCCTGGTGCTGCAGAGAATGCTCCAGAGTCAGCGCCCGCAGGACAGAGTGGCTCGAGCTGAAGAGATTCTGGAGACAAGCACCAGGAGATGCTCTGCAGCATCAGGTGGGATACTGCTTTCACGCACCCAACCCTCATCGGAGCCAGCAACCCCTGGGATCCCTGCTTGGTGAATCACTACAATACGGCTAGCAGGTAGAACTCATGGCCAAGTCATTTCATTTGTTAGGAAAGGCAAAAATCAGTCTCCTTTTTCCAAACGAGGACTTGGTCACAGTGCCTTTGATGTCTCACAGGCAGATCACAGCAGTCTGTTGCGTCTAAAGGCACACCAAAAATTATTAAACCAGCCATGAACACTTATTTCAGAAGTTAGAAGAGATATAGACTGAAGTCTGGAAGGTTCTAGAGCAGCCTCCCCACCAGAATAGCAGGAGGAAAGCGCCAGTGATTTTAAAGGTGGAGTGTGATCAGCTTACAGGAGACTGAAAAGCTGTGCAGGGTCAAGGTCTCGACTCACTGACCATGAGACTCCTTCTCCATCTCTGGTCTTCCAATGCTGGGAATAACACAGGAGCAGCAGTCTGGTGAGGAGGCAGCTGTTTGTCACCCCTTTGCCCTGCATCACCATGGGCACAGACGGCTTGCGAGGGAAGTTTAAAGCTTTGGCATAACCTTCCTAGTCATTAATGGCTCTGTCTCTAACCACCTGCATCTAACTGCCAGAACAGCTGCCTTCCTGCGGGGTAGCGGGGATCCTACAGCCCAGAGTGAACTGCACATGAGCAGCCTCTCTTAAATGTTTCTGGATGGATAAAGAAAGTCCAGAGGAAACGAGCTGGCTGCGCATCAGACAAACTTCAAAACCTTCCACTAACAAAACCTAGCTTTACTGTGCAATAACAACTTTATTCACAAGTAAAATAATCCCCGCTAAACAACCTCCAGCACAACCAAGAAACTGCTACAGTAATAATTCAACAAAACCACAGCCAACAGAAACTCAGTTTGCCATTTATTTCACAGAGGGTTAGCTTAGATACTGCGGTAGGGAATGTCAATGAGGAACCACACTGGAGAGGAAAACCTGCTGTCGGATGCACATGGTAACAGTTGCTTGAGAATAACTCCTCCTAATCACAAAGTGCAAAGAAATGAGACTCCAAAACCAGCACGTTCATAGTGTTCCTGATTTCTCCCTAGTTTCCAGGCTGGAGATTCAATCCTCGTTGTGCCTTGTCTCTGAACCATTTCTCCCTGTGACCTTGTGATTTCAGTGCTGGTGACTACTGGTTCTCCCTTTGCTTGGGGCACTTATATCTCATTTCATTTCTCATTACTAGTAACAAGCAGATCAAGGACAGACTTTCCTCGGCTTGAATTCTTTAGCTATCTTACGAACAAAATAACTGTATTGAATATTGCCTTTTGTCATCCAACAGCTTCCAGGACAGTTACAGTATACAGTCAAGACAGACACCCTAATTTTCACCACGCTCTTGAAACCAAACCAACTCCTACTGAAAAGCCCCAGGAAAATCCATCACACAACAAGGCTCAGCGCATCTCTCGCTCCACCACAACCAGCACGTCAGACCCTTGCTTAACACCAGCGTTCAGCAGAACCGTCACAGGAGTCCATTGGCTTTCAACAAGGAACACAACCTCCGAATGGCACCCCGGGTGAACGTCCCAGGGATCCTCAGCTTTCTCTAAAGACAGCACACCAACAAGCAGCGTTTGCTTCACCAGACAGCCATGCATCAAACTGGGCCATGCACAAACCCTCACGTGTTTTGCCATTCTCCTCCCTGCCAGGAACTGCTTGCAGCCCCAGCCATCTGAAGTCACTGAGTTTCACTGCATCAAAGGGGTGGCTGTCAAGTCCCCTCGCTAACACACCTTCATATGAGACCCCTGCCCTATTGCAGCTTCCACACCAGCAATCTCCTGTCCCCAGCCTCCGCCTGCTCAGAGCTGCCCTCCCCGTGGAGGTCCCTTCCCACAGCACACTCGTGCCTGTAGACAGCTCTTCACTCAGACTTGCATCTTCAGACAGGTTTCTCCCTCAGCTCCACATTCTCAGAGAGCTCCCTCCATGCAAGGCTCTCGCCCTGGCACATCTCCCCAAACGCCCTGGACATCTCATTAGGCAACTGCCTCCAGCAATTCTCTGACAGCACTCCCCAAATCTGCTCCCACCCTTCCCCAAACAGCTCTTCTGCTCATACCCACCACACTTCAACGCTTACTCTGACTGCCACCTTCTCCTGCCAGGACCCTCCACCCCCAACACCCCAACACACGGATTCCTGAGCAGCTCAGTTAGTCCCCACTCAGCTGGTACATCCTTTTCAGGACCCCAGTCTGAAATCCCCCCAGCTGCCCATGGCAAGGCATCCTCTCAAACCACGCTCTCCCAATGCCTCTCACCACTGCTGCCCACCTGCAGACACCCTGGCACCCCCGTTAGCTCAAAGCACAAGTCCAGCACCATGTTGGTCAGGGACCTTCACTTATACCAACTTCTATTTCCCCCAAGCCGGGTGCGAGAGAGTTCTCCCCACCAACTGAATATCAGCCTGTTTCCAAAAGGAGTCACGAGTCCACCAAACATGACAAAGCACCAGCCGCGGCAGTCCTGCTCAGCCGGCTGGGCTCCATTTATCCCCATCGCTCTACCTGTCTGCGACGCCAGGGCACCCTATCCAATAACTGTCAATATTCCTATCCTCGCAAAAATTAATCAGCATCTCAAAAGCAGTAAATAACTGAGCGCTGTCCGTCTACACTGCCTGGAGATCTTTCATAAGCGAGTCACTGAAGTGATTCTCTTTTAACTCTTATTAAGCCTTCTCAGCCACACATCGAGGAAGCCAGCTGAGAGTCCCTCCAGCTCCAAGGAGCCACTGCCCATCACAGGCTGCTCTTCCCCCCCACGGAACTTCCCACCGCTTGCTCTCTCCCTGGAGATCACGTGAAGATATGCAAACAATTACAGGTGAATACGTGAGTTAAGGATGCTGTTGCAATTACAAAGGAATGGCACCACCTACTTAATGCAAATGCATGAGGAGACACAGAAGGGTGTGACAGAAACACGGGGTAAGTGGGTGAAGACAAGACATGGGAAAAGCACTTCTGACCCAAAAGCCCTCCATCTCTTGATTCCTTCCAGCCTCCTGGAAACAAACACCTTTACCCCACCACCACGCAAGGTGTAGCTCCACACATCAAACGACCCTTAACTCCAGCTACCCCGCTGCAGAAAGCCTCGCCATCGGTCACATCAGCCAAGTCACAAGCGTCTATCTCCTCCTCCACGCAGGGGACAAAAACACATGGCGGGGGCTGGAACAAGGCTCCTTGGGCTGCCAGCTCCAAGGGGAGGTTTTTGACATCCACTGCACAGGACTCGGAGGTCTCACGTGCTTTTGAGGCAGTAATTCAGGGCAAGGAACAGCAAGCCCTGTCTCCCACTCCCAAGCTCAGTTCCACATCACAGCTAATGCAACTAGTCAGATTAGCGACTGCTCCAGCCCTCATTGTAAGAGGCATCAGCAAAAAAAAGTGGAGGCAGGAAGATTAAAAGAAGATCCTTAAACTTTCTGTGAAAAACTATGGAATCAGCCCACTCGCAGAGGAAGCCTTTTCTTATCCCTGTGTGCTGGAAGCTGACTTATGACCTACCGCAGGGTTTACATGCCTTTCAAGAAGTCTGCCCATCATAATGGGCAACACGATTATCCCTCTGAGCCTCTCAGCTCCCCGTGAGCTCTGCATCGCCGTGGCTCCTCAGCGGTGTGGTCGGGAGTTTTGCTGGGGAAGCGTTCCTCGCCCACCTCCCCCTCGCCCCTCGCAGCCCGTGCCGCCAGCGCCCAGCGAGAGGCGGGCTGCCAACGCGGAGCCTTGCAGGTGGCCCAGGGCACGGCGCGAGGCAGGAGCGCTCCGAGGGCACAGAGACAGCCCTGGGCTGGGGGAGGGAGGGTTCAGAGGCGCCTGCTTCTCCTGGGGGTCCGAGCAGAGCATGGAGCCCACCGCCCTGTGTCGCAGGGCGGGACTGACGACCCAAGGGCCTGACTGCAGGATCAGAGCCCCAAGGCCATGCCGAGGAGCTGTGGCCCCACTCCTGGCGCCTAACCGGGCAGCCCCCAACCAGCACCCCACAGCCCTGCGCCCCCAGGGCCCGACCGAGGGACCGGAGCTGGACCCAGCCAGGGACCCGGCAGCTCCGCTGCCCCACAGCTGGGCCAGGGCCCTGCAGCCCCACGGCCGGACTCGGGAGCCCACGGCCGCCGACGGGGCAAGCGCTGCTGCCGGCCCCCGGCCGGTGCCGGAGCGGGACCCCCGGGTGCAGCAGGGCTCCCGGGCCGGAGCCCGCTGCCGGTGGGAGCCCTCCCCGGGCGCCCCACCCGCCCGACCCCGCACCCCGGCGCCCGCCCGCCGCCCGCCCGCCCGCACTTACCCTTGACGGCTTCGCCCCGGTTGAGCTGGATCTCGCCCTCGCCCTGCGGCGCGTAGCTCTTCACCACGATGAACTTGCGGCCGGGCACGGCGCTGTACAGCTTCCGCTTGGGCCCGCGCAGCGGGGCGGGCGCGGCGTGCGGCGCGGGCTCGGCGCCGGGGCCGGGCCCGGGGGGCCCCGCCGGGCCGCCGGGGCTGTAAACGAAGACGTAGGTTACGGTGCTGATGCCCGGCAGCTCGCGGCTCGGCCCGCCGCGGCCCGCGGGCTGCGCCATGGCGGGGGGGGCCGGCGGGGCTCAGCGCAGCCCCGGCCGCCGCGGCGCCGCCCGGGCGCGGGCACCGGCTGCGGCTGGGGGGCCGCCGCCCGCCGCCGGCTCCATGGCGCGGCGCCGCCCGCCCCGCGCGGCGCTCCGCTCCCTCCGGCGCCGCGCCGCCGCCGCGCGCACCATGGCCCGGGGCAGGTGCCGCCGCCGGCGGCTCCTCCCCCTGCGGGCGGGGACGGGGACGGCGCCGGCCCGGCCGCCTCCCGCCCCCGGCCGCCGCCCCCGCCGCGCCGCGCCGCCGCCCACCCGCCCGCCGCCGCCGCCGCGGGGCCGGGGCCGGGCCGGGGCCGGGCCGGGGCGCCCCCTGGCGGCCGCCGCCGCGCCGTCCCGGGCCGGGGGGGCAGCGCCGGGCGGGCTCTGCCGCGGGGCGGCTCCGGGGGGGCAGTGCCGGGGGGCGGGCAGCCCCGGAGGGAGGGGGCGCCGCCCCGGGGGAGCAATGTACGGGGGGCGGGTTGGGGCGGGGGGTGCAATGCGCGGCGAGGCAGCGCCGGGGGGGTGGGGGGGGGGGTGGGCAGCAGCTCGGGGGTGCGGGGGTATGCGGGGGTGCCCGGCTCCCGCTGCCGGGGCGGGGGGCAGCGCCCCGGCGGGTGTCTGGGGGGGTGACGGCAGTGCCCTCCGTACGGGGGCGGGGTTCCCCTGCGCCCCCCGCCCTGCACCGCCGCGCACGGCGGCCCCCCCCGCCCGCAGCCCCCCGCACACGGCGCGGGGTCGGGGCTGGCCGCGTCGGCGGGCGGGGCCCTCCTGCTGCCCCTGCAGCGCCCTGATCGCAGCCCCCCAGCTCCGAGCTTGCAGGTCCCCTGCCCCACAGTTGCAGCATCCCTGCTGTGCAGCCCCCGTTGGGCGCAGACACCGTCACCCCAGAGCCCCCACGTCCCCCGGCGCCGTGCATGTCCCCAAGCACCCCGCTGCTGCCGGAGGCGCTGCCCGGTGATGGTGCAGGTAGAGGGGTGCAGGTAGGGGGGAGCGGCCGCTGCGGCATGAAACGCTGTCCTGTATGCGCACTCCCAGAGATGGCCACCACCCACATGGGTACCCCACTCCTCGGGGGTGCAGCCAGGAGAGAGGACGGCGTCCCTCAGCCTGGGGCAGTCCGGGCTTCCCCCAGGACCACCACCGCAGTCGCGGAGCAGCTCTGCCAGCGGACGCCTGCTGCACCGAGACCGGCAGAGAGCCGGGAACTGCGACCCAACGCTGAATCAAACAGCCCGGCACAAGAGGCACAGCTTCCCGTCCTGGCATCAGTGGGCTGCCCAAACCCTCTCATCAAACTTCCCATCTGCAGGCACAAGACTTCAGTAGAAGGCACTGTCACGCTGGGGACGTGCGCCGGGTAGCCTGCCAGCCTCAGCCCTCAGCCCTCAGCCCTCAGCCCTCAGCCCAGCCTGCTGCTTCAGTACCGTGCTAAGTTACAGTCCCTCAAGGGAAAAAACACTTAATAAGAAATAAATAGCTACCCTTTCCTTACAATACTCCTAAATGTCACTCCAGTATCATTTTTAGTCAATGCAGAGATATTAAAGACCAGCTAGGATCTCTAAAAGGCCCCTTTATGTTTTTAGAAACAGTCACGAGAAGCGTGCAGAAAATGTAGGTATTGCAGGCAGCTCACAGAAATATCTGCTCGGTGCAGCGCGCCTTGCCGACGCTGCAGCTCGGCACCCTGCTGCGCGCTCACACCGGCCTGGGGATGCTCGGCCTGCCGGGCCGGGCACGGGCGCTTCGGGCTCCGCGCGTGGGTGCGGGTGCGCAAGCGGGGTGGCCGGGCTGCCAGTGCACGGTGGGCTCGCTGCAGCTGCTGCCTGCAATGGGTGCCCACACAGACCCGCGCGCCGGCAAGCAGGATCCCGCTCCAGCCGTTTCGCTTCTCCAAGTTAGCGGCTACGAGCCTACCCTCCCCTTGCTGTGTTACCGGCGCGGTTCTCACGCAGCCGTGCTGCCAACGTGCAGCCACCTCAGCTACCGAGGAACCCTCAGCTCCACCGCTGGTCCTGCACCTCGGCACCCTCCAGCAGGACTGCGGCGGTCTTGTGCACCATCGCCCGTGCGTTTTCTCAGCAACAACCTTGCACCGTCTTTCACGTGATTTTTGAAAATAGAGCTGCTGGACCAAGAGCCAGTCCTTGCACAAGTGACACGAAGGTCAAAGCAACAGCCCAGATTCTCTTTCCTGCCCCATCCCTGGCAGTGTTCAAGGCCAGGTCGGACGGGGCTCTGAGCAACCTGGTCTTGTGGAAGGTGTCCCTGCCCGTGGCAGAGGGGGTTAGAACTAGATAATCTTTACGGTCCCTTCCAACCCAAGCCATTCTGTGACTCTGTGAAGTCTCCAAGGCTCCTCTTCAGCAGCTGCACTGGGGGAATATTAATTACGTGGCTTGCAATCCAGTTCTTGGCTGCCATATTGATTTTGTAGCACACTCATTTTTTAATCTTTAAGGAATTATTAAGTCAAAATGTCTCAGAAGCCTACATCTATTATATATCAGAGGTACATTTATAACAAGTTTTGTAATAATTTCAAAGGATACCACCATTTTTGTTTGGGCTCTTTTGGCAGGCTCAAGTTCAATTAAAGGATGTTAATTAGTTTAATCATATTTCATGTTAATGCCTCCTTGATAGAGACCTCTGTCAGTCGCGCAGCTGCTCCAGGTTCAGGCTCTAGTCTGGAAACATTTCTACCTGCATTCTCAACTGGAAAAATGTGAGAAAAACTGCCTGGAATGGGGTTTATATTTTCCGTCAGTCAAGAGCGGAGTATCTCCTGGCACGCTTCCACGTGAACTGACAATGTTTCTTCACCTACTTTATCACCCTGCGCCATAAGGCACCTTGAGGCCTGAAGGAGCAGGTTTCACCCTTTGTATCGCCTAGTTAAGCTGTAGCTAATCGCTGCTGGATCCATAGCTTATTTCTGAACGGCAGCCAGGATGCCTTGTATATTCTGGATAAAACAAACACTACCGCGGCAGTGTTTATTAAGCAGCTAAGGAGCTTGTTAATGTCCCCAGTGTATAATCGTGATTTTGCCGTGTATGATGCCCACATCCTCCTCCTCTTTGAGACACACAGGGCACCACGGCCAAGATGCCCGGGCGCAGAGACTGCTCCTCACGGGGGTGCGACGTGGGGGCATCTCAGATAAAACGCAGTCACTGCAAAAGAGCACCAGCCCTTTATTTTTCTGCAGAGATCCTGCCCTTGCTGCTCACAGGGCTCTTCTCTTTATGGTGGCCGTTTACCTGAAACTCGTCCATCTGAACGGCACAGCTGATTCCACTGCAACGAAGGGAGAACGACGCTGGGTAAATGAGCCCAGCAGCGGGCTTTGCCCAACTAAAGCACGCCGGCAAGAGGGACACGTCTGGTCTGAGTCCAAGAGTCGGCTGGACAGGGCGCTGGGCCATCTTGTCCAGACTGTGCTCTGCCTAGAAAGGTTGGACTAGGTGATCCCTGAGGTCCCTTCCAGCCTGGGATTCTGGGATTCTGTGAGTCTGTGAGTCAGCTTCAACAGCAGATGGGGGACTTGTCCTCCTGGCGTCACCTGCTGCCTCTGCAACCAGCAACCTGCTCTGGAAGCTGGAGAGCTGAACTCGGATTTCTCCGGACACTTCGCCCGGAGCCAGGAGAAGCGTGAGCAGCCTGATACAGCATTCCTCCTGCTCAGGTCCTGCAGAGGGGCTGCTCGCAGGTGCTCGGGTTTGGCTCTCCTGCAGATAAACGAGCACTCAAGAAACACTGCAGTAAGCCTATGCCTCAGAACGAAAACCTGATAGCACGCCTTTGTACAAAATTTCTGAGGCCTCACACTTGCTCTGTCTGTTGAAAATAACTGTTTGAGTTACATTTGATGTGTGACTCCGTGTCTCATGCTTCTTAGAGATGTTTTAGCCCCAGACTCGATAGCGCCTGGATATGGTGATGGAGAGCTGATCATCTGACAGGGTGCTTCCATCAGAAACACTGTTGGTCTCAGTATGGGAGAGCTTCCTCATGAGAGTTGACAATTACAATAAACCCTTCAACAAGCTACAGCCATTTCTGAGGGAAGACAGACTTCCCTTCCACAGGTTGGTGGTAGGCTCAAATCACTGCAAGTGAATTAATAGACCGTAATAGTCCCCACGATTACTTCAGACACATCAAGCAGTCTCAAATACCCAGGACAGTTGCTTTAATTTTTATGTGCTCTCAAGGGGCTGATCAGAAAAGAATCCCTTTTTGTCAGGCGAGTTCTGGCTGAAGGATTCTCGTTTCAGGTTTAAACAACCCTCCTCCTCACCCCTTCTTTGGGGAATTCCCGCCCACCACCGTCCCGGCAGGGCACCTGCAGTGCGAGATGAAGGCACGCTGGTTTGCGGAGGGTGCAGCTCGTGATCTGCGGGTGCTGCAGCGTTTGCTGCCACAGCACGGGCCATGAGGCAGGATATGGCAGGTCCAAGCCATGAGGCTGTGCCAGAGCTGTGGGAACAACTCGAGCTTTGTGTTGCCACACTTCTGCCTATCTCTGGGAGGCAGTGAACATGCTACGGTGTCTTGCACATTATGATGAAATTATCTATTACAGATCCTGATTTTTTCCCCCTTGAGAGCTGAATAACAGATTCTTTTGTTGCTTTAGGATACAGAGAAGTTTTTGCATGGGGGAAGTTCCTACTGTTTCAAAACATGCTATAAACTGAACCGTTCTACAATGAAATGTATTTTGCAGCTTTGCAGTTAACCTGTTAGCCTTTCCTAGTAACTGTAGGACTGTTAAATTGTTCTTGTCCACAAGGCACCAATCCCCAATGCCTGCTTTCTCTTCTTTGTTTTTCACATGAGTCATGTCTGGTGCTGGAGTCGCCTTTCATTTCAGCCATGGAAGGAAGGATTCGTAAACTACTCCTCTTGCTCTGAGAACATTTACACGCTCTCACACGTACAGCTCTGCACCCACAGAGTACCCGGAGACAACTTCTCTGTAGGAACCCTTCTGGAGACATCTGTACCCAAAGCCTAGTGGGAGGAGGCACGCCACGCGTGCCCTGCCACAGGCCTTGCAGCTTGGCCCAGTAGTGAGAGCTGTAGTGATCTCCGTTGTGGGCTGCACGCTTCAGCGTTCAGGTAAGAGAGATTTTGCCATTGCACGAGCAGTATAAAGTCCACCGGGTCCTTATAACCTGGTGCCGTTAGACAGAATTTGACTGACAACCAAACACTGCTTCTCAATTATGGCACTTACTACGTGTCCGTTGGAAGAAATGCTTTTGCTGTTCCGGAGTTTCAAATCGTTACTACAAGCGTGGCTGACAGATACAGAAATAGACTGGGTTTGGTGGAAACGATTTCAGCTCTAGCAAGAAAATAGCAGCTTCGTCACTTCTAAAACTTTCCCAGATTCACAGAATCAAACAGAATGGTTGAGGCTGGCAGGGCCCTCCGGAGGTCATCCCAGCCAACCCCCTGCTCAAGCAGGGACACCTACAGCCGGTTGCCCAGGACCACATTCACACGACTTTTGAACATCCCCAAGGATGGAGACACCACAACCTCCCTGGGCAACCTGTGCCAGTGCTCGGTCAATCTCACAGTAGAAAAAGTGTTTCCTGATGTTCAGAGGGAACCTCCTGTGTTTCAGTTTGTGGCCATGGCCTCTGGAACCGTCACGGGGCACCACTGGGAAGAGCCGGGCTCTGTCCTCTCTTGGCACCCTCCCTGCAGGTATTTACACACATCGATGAGATCCCCCTTGAGTCTTCTCCAGGCTGAACAGTCCCAGCTCTCTCAGCCTTTCCTCAGAGGAGAGACGCTCCAGTCCCTTCATCGTGGCCCTTCACTGGACTCTCTCCAGGACATCCATCTCTCTCGTGTCCTGGGGAGCCCAGCACTGGACCCAGCGCTCCAGGTGTGGCCTCACCAGTGCTGAGCAGAGGAGAGCAATCACCCCCCTCGACCTGCTGGAGATGCTTTGCCTAACGCAGCCCTGGACACCATTCTCCTCCTTTGCGGCAAGGGCACGTTGCTGGCTCGTGTTCGACTTGGTCAGCCGGGACCTGCAGGGCCTTTTCTGCAAAGCTGTTTCCCAGCTGGGTGCCCCCCCAGCATATATTTGGGGTGAATGGGAATTTCCCTTGGCTGTCGATTACCTACTTTGGCAGTGATCTTGAATTCAGAAATGGGCAAAATCTTCAGAGACTTTCTGCCTAGCTGGGTAAGGCCTGATATAATGACCAAAAGACACGGGTTCTGTCCAAAATTCAGGAGGCAGTTTCTGACATTGAGAGCTTTACGCCTCACCACTGGGGCTCCCTCCAGCCGCAGAAGCAGAGCAGGAGGACCCCCACGCTCTCCTCGCACACGCCCCGAGCCAGGTAACGAGGCAGACCTGGGCTCATATTCCGGGGCCGACTGCTAGAGCGCTTGCACAAAATGATTTTATTCCTTTCTGTTCCTAGAGCATGGCTCTTTACCTTGCTGTTCAGTCTGCTGAGAAACTTCTCATCTCAGATCATCTCTGCACAACTAAATGAGAGTAGCACAGTCACCTGCTAACGAGAGCCAATTAGTGGCAGATTCACACTGTTCAGGAAAAGGGAGGCAATGGGAGAATGGGAGTCCCTCGCCTTCCCTGCTCCCCCTCAGACAGCCGCCAGACCAGCACTCCAGCTAATTAGCACAGGGGGCCTGAGCAACGATGTCAAGCAGGAGCTGGGGAGCCCTCGGTCAGATCACAGCATCTGCAGGAGCTCGGCGGGGCCGCTCGTCCCGCCGTGGCGCAGCGGGGACGGAGCACAGCGCTGCACCGCGCGAGGGGAACGCGGCGCGGGACGGTGTCGTTCACGCGGCAGCGACCAAATGTGAAAACCCCCAGAAGAGGAGCATTTGGCCAAGCAGCACCGGCAATCTCGACTGACAAGATGCTGCAGAAAGCTGGCATGAGAGTCTGCCGCCAAGGACGCGCTGACAATGGCTGCGAGAGCTGGCCAAAGCGACAGCTGGGAGAGGTCCTGCAGGCACCCTCCTCGCCAGGCAGTGACCTGCGCTTTACTGCCACGACTAGTCTGGATGTCGAACTACCTCGCCTGAAGTATAAATGCTTCCACCTGGCTGTGGCTACAGCCTTACAAACGTGTCTGGAGAAGATGGAGCAGAACTGGAAACCTGGGAGAGACAATTAATTAAAAGGTTTTGTCTCCCTTTATATAATCACAGATATTGATTCGCTCTTTAAAGCTCTCTGTGCATACCAGCCAGTGAAAACGTCCCCAGTGGTAGCTGGATTTGTGCCTCTCCACCCTGGCAGCCGAAAGTATTCTATATCACTGGGTAGCTCCATCAGATCTTAGACAGACCTACTGAAAAGACAAAATATAGTTTTATCAGTTGACAAAGAGGATAACGGGATTTCTGAAAATTATGCCTCTAATCCTGCCTATCCTGCAAGATCACAGTCCTTAGGAATTTGGACAACCTGTCTGATAAGCCTAGCAAATGCAGGAACAGGCAACCACCCTGAATTAACATGCACCTCACGCTCCGGCAGATGCTCTTCACAAAGGTGAGAGAAAGCCTAGTTCTGCTGAAGGCGCATGACAAGTTTTCTGCAGATAGTAGCTGAAGGGAGCTGCAGGAGGATTACCAAACCCGACACCTCACTGCAGGATGGAGGGAGAGGTCCAGGTGGATCCTCACTAGCTGCTGCTGATCAAGACAACCTATTTCAAAAGTTTGCTCTATGACAAAAAAAGACAAAGAAGAATCATTTCATCAGTATCTCCTGGTCAGTGCTACCCAGGAGTGACAGGAGATGATTAATCAGTCCCTCCTTACTTTAGGCACCAGGATCCTTCCAACCCCAGAAGATCTGTGGCTTTGCAGCTCCTAGATGTGGCGGAACCCATGCGGTGCAGAAGGCAGGAGCTGCTTTGTAAAGAAGGAACTAATTTGCAAAGCCTATGACAATGAAACTTTTAACGTTTTGGTTGCTAAGTCCTTATGCGTGCCTCAATCAAAACCCAGTGCCCTACTCATGCCATTCAGCATCTCCTGTGTGCAACTGGTTTTGGGGTACACGTTCCGTTCCTCATAAACAAGTGTTAGCGTCACCACCGCCCCATACATGTCTAGACACTGAGCGGACCTAGAGGTCTAGAAGGACCTTTTCTAAAAGATCCTTCCCAGGTGCCCAGGCAGCTCCACAGAGCACCATGACAAAGACTGAGATAGATCTGGTTACTCCAGCACAACTGGTAAACAACTTCTGACTCTGCAACCCACAGCTTGGCACCATCTGCCTTCACTAAAGTACCTTGGCAAAGCCATTTAGATGGTACAGGCATCTGGAGCGAGGAGAATGAGTCGAGACTCTGACACTGTAGTCCAAAGCATTGGTCCTCAAAATTATTCAGCTATTGACACATCTTCAGCGACTGACACCTGCAGCGTTTCTCTGGCGTCAACAGTAACATCTGAGACTCCTGAAGTGCTGCTCAGGATAGCTCAGCCTTGACCCTGTGCACAGCACCTGAGCTGCTCCGGTGGCATCAGCTCCTGCTCCTTCCCCCGGCTGGCTCGCACAGCCAAACACTTAGCGAGCCCTGACAACTCCCATCAGACACAGCAGATGCAATACGCTGTGCTAAAATTTTTACAGAGAGTTTACCAAACCATCCAAATTCTCCATCAAAGCCACTGAGCTACTGGATGAAAGTAGGGGATGCAGCTCCTCCATCCTCTTACCCTCCTCACCAGTAAGGACCAGCACATCAGCCCAGGAGGGGGCCAGGGCCCAGGCTGCCAGATCATGGGAGGAGTAACCAGCTCACAGCAAGGCCGTTGCAGGGAAGCTGAAGTGATTGGGATGCTCCCTCTCGCAGTGGCGCGGTGCAGCCCTCTGCTCCCACCTGCCTAGACTCAACCGCCTCATGCACTTCAGATTTGGTACCACAGTGCTGGCTGTTGCAGTGCCTACGTACGTCTGTGCCGCTACCTCTGTGAACACGCCATACGTTATGGACACAGGGAACAGGCTGCACACGGAGAGCTTTTCCAAACCCATCCCAATGCATCAAGAGCACCAGGATAAGTGCATGCACACACCAGCAGAGATCTACAGATTAGCAGCTTCGCAATGCAGAGGACTTCTTTTGCAGATTCTTTTTTTGCTCAACTCATTACCATTTTTATTATTTTATTAATCAGAAGCCTGCAGCTAACTCCTTGAATTACATTAGCTTTTCCCCCCTTAGGAAAATTATGGCACCTCTTGGCCAACTCACCCAAGAACAGCCTTCTTGGCCCACATTTAAGTTCTCCTTTGTGCATTTACCAGATTCTTCAACATAAGGCACCCTTCTTCCACACCATTCAGCCAGAGACACATAGCTTACTACGCCTCTGAGCAACCAGCAAAGGCAATACTGAAACTGCCTTTGCCAAGGTAAATATCCCAGCTCGTGAAGGTTTGGTTCAAGAGTCAGCACAAAGACACCAGTATTTCTATTCCAAACACGACCATCGTTACTCTGAGCTCTGTTAGGCTGATGCCATGGCTTGCCTGGACTAATGCCCATAGATCATCACCCTCTTTGCCCTTGCTGTTGGAAAGCCAGAGTTTCCTCATGGATGCCTCCCTCACAGATCCCGTGGACTCTAGCAGTCATTTTCTGTCTTTGTGACGGTGGCTGCAAGTTACTTTTGAACTTTCAATGGTGAATTTAAATAATTTGACCATATTATATTCACTCATTCTGCCCACATAGTTCCTTAATAACTGGAACAGTGGCTGGGAGACAGCCATGGCTGAGTCCAGAAGTTACTGGAACTGCTTGGAACTGTTAAAGGATTAAAATAAGGCCAAAGAACGGGGACTTGCACAGAAGCACATCCCACACTGCCAAGACGCAGTTCAGACTATCCCCAGAGGGAGGAAAGGCAGCTGTCACTCGGTGCAGCATGCAAGGGCAGGCACACAGCAACTGCACCATCTGCTGACCCAAACTTCAGAAGAAGCCCTTGGTGTGAGGCAACACGGGAGACGCCTCCGACCCAGAGAAGACAGCAACTTTGCACAACGTTCCGACTGCATTTGCAGAGTGTGGTCTCTTGGCTGGTCCATAGCTCTCGTTTCCTCTCCTTGTTCAGCTGAGAGAGGAGCCGGTGCCATTGCTGCAGCACTGGGAGAGCAGGAGGTGCTGGAGGGAGCATCTGTGGCAGCAAGTGGGGCTGTGGCACCAAGCTGAGCATATCCCAGAAACGTCACAGCCCCTGACAGCAAAGTCCCTGCTCAACCGTTGCCTCTGTTTAGAAAAGAGCAGCTTTGAAACTTGGACTCTAAAGCACTTTACCAAGAAAGCTGGGGGGGCCCAAACTGCCCTGGTTTTGAGACAGGAAAACCAGCTCCGGCCTGGGACGTGGCCTCTGGAGGACCTCCAGTGTGGCTGCAGCCCTCTCCTTGTGGGTTGCCTGTCACTCCGATCAGATCTGCTGTTAGTAATTGCTCTTTCACTAAAACTACCATGCCCAAAGGCTGATCAAAGACAACTGCTGACCCGTGTGGCACAAAGGAAGAGATTTCCTCTCAAAGACTGGCAGTTTGGAATTCCGCTGTTTTCTCTTCCATAACACCGTAAGACACTCAGTCCTGAAGAAGTTTTTTACTGGGATTCATGGTGCCATGGATGTTTCTCCATGACGTGCTGCACCGCCAGTGAGGAGCGCTGGATTAGCTGGAGACACAGCCCAAGCCAGCAGAGGTGATGAGGAGGTGCCGTGAGCACGCCAGGCCTGCTGAGACCACATCGGCCGCTGCCGGGATCTGCCAGTATGCATCTCCAGAAAGATGAGAGAGATCTGGAAACTACTGTGGCCCTGCTCGATATATGGAAATCTTTTTTTTTTTTTTCCTTTCCCTTGTTTTATTTTCCATATAATTGTTTGGATAAAGCAAAATAAGGAAGAACGCAGAGGAGATGTACTCCTCAGCTGGACACAAATACAACTTTTGAGCCCCAAAGCAAGATTTCAGGCATTTCGCCCTATGCTGTGTTGCAAACAGATCACCCTGAGACCTCAGGGAGCCAGTCTGTCACTGACGTCCCGGAAACCACTCATGCACCTCACCCTGTCCCCGGTCACTGCCTCTGCCTGACAGACAGAGCAAGAGGGTGAAGGCTGTGAGGAATATCCCAGCCCCGCAAGTCACAGCTCCTTGGTACTCAGCAGTTAAAACAGCCCTTTGTTCCCAGACACGCAAACACAGGTGCCTTTTGTACAAAACATTTGGGCCGCCGCACCCAAGCGCTAGCGAAGGAAATCCATGCTCTTGGGGCTGCTGCTCAGGTCAGCAGCTAATTTCATCGCAGTGGCTGCAAGGTGCCGGGGCGAAAGCGGTCCTTCCCCCCATCGGAAAGGGGAAGGCGGCAGCAGCTCCATCCGCGGGGACCAGCCGCAGGCACAGCCCAGGCGCTCCGGCGCTGCCCTGGCAGGCGCTCGGCAGCTGGTGCTGCAGGGACTCTCACGTGTGTGACACGGCCGAGGAGAGTCACTGCTGAAGAAGGGTATTCATAACTGAAATTTCCCTGAAACTCAAATTAATTTTCAATTTTGTTCCCTTGGAAGGAAGGATGTATCTGTGTCAGATGCCAAAACAAGGGGATCCTTTGTGTAGGAAGTGTAATTGATTCCCATTTACTCTGCATCTGTATTTCTTTAAAAAGGGAGCATGCGTGAGTCATACGCCTGGGCAGAGCGGCTTGTTGTGACGCCTCTAGCAGACAGGCACCTGGGAAGGGGCATGTTGTCTTCCCTGCCGCCAGAAATATTTTGCCACCACCAAGTCTGATTCAGGATCCAAGCAGTGACACAGCTCTTGCAGATGTGGTGGCATCAGGCAGGAGGCATTGGAGCTCACCGTGTCCTTCACACGGGACCTGACTTCAGCCCCGGCCATGGCATTTGCCCAGTGCTCCGAACGTTTTCAGGATCAGAAGCTTCGTCTTCTGGCAAAATGAGGCATAACAAGGCTTGCCAACAAAGAAGGCTGCAGCAGGTGGAAATGGGACGCAATGGCACTGGAAATGGACCCACTGGGGTTGTTCTTCATCTCTCAGTGCTTGGAGTGGCGGTCACTGGGCAGAAAATAACAACACTGAGGTTTCCAACACTAACCCTGACCAGCTGAGATCTACCAAAGGTACTGACACGAAGCACCTGAGAGGGGTCACCGTGAACAGGTCCCCTGTAGGGCAGGGGGTGGTGTGGCCCATTTCTTACTGCCCTTGCTCAGCAAACACAGGACTCAACAGCAGAAGGACTTGGGGTGTCGACGCAGACTGTACAACACATTTCACCCCTGGGATGATGCAGCGTCACAACTCGTGACTGTAAATTTGCAAGTATCACCCCAGAAAAAAAACGAGGAGAATGACTGCTTGGGAATACGTAGCAAACACAGCAATGACCCCTTTTGTTTAAAATCATCCAGCTTGGATCTAGGACAACAAACTGGGGTAGCTTTTCCACTCTGCAATGGTCCTTCTGTCTACAAAACATTGTGATCCTTTTGCTAATCACTTCTCATACTTGTAGGAAATCTTTTTCCTTGATATTTAATCTATATATATATCAGTTTGGGGGAATAATAAAGCCAGATCGTCTTTATTTTATGTTATCAGTGCTTTAATTCTACTCAAAGTTAGACCAACTTTGCATAAAGCATGCAGTGCACGTGACTATCTTTAGCTCTTGCACAGCACAGAGCAGGTATGGCACCGTCAGAGCATCCGCTTGAGCCTGACTCTACCGCACTTACTTACTCATCGAAGTAATTCCACTGTCCTTAGAGGGGCTGCTCCTCTGAATAGAAACTACCCTTTAAGCAGGCCAGCAGGTTTGTCCCATAACTTTAAACCATTCCACTAAAGCCTGAAAGATTAACTAAGCCAGGTATTCCCCAAACAGTGGTAGGGGGATGCTAAAGCCATGCCCACGCAGTATAACCCTGAGGATGGGGTGGGGGCAGTAGGAGCCACCACTGCCAGGCCTGATGCGCTCCCGGGAGCCGTGCTGGGCAGGACCATCTGGGACCCCCGGACTGGCCGAGTGCCACAAGGCTGAGATTGCATCTTGCTGTCCTTCTAGCAGAACCCACTGACAGTGCCCAGGAAATATGTTACTTATAAATTGTACACTCATTAAAATAGCAGCAAAAACAGTTCCAGCAAGCTAAAATCAAGCCTTCAGCATTGCAGTTACTACGTTTTGTCAATGGCCTGAAGCTCCACGGGTCAGCTGTTAGCACACTCGAGGCGACTCACAAGCGAGCTCAGGAGAGAAGGACGGGGTGCTTTAAGAAGCCAAGGCACAAGGTCCCACTTGCAGAAGGTGCTGGAACATGAGACACAGGCTGAGAGTCAAATGGCAGAATAAAGACCATCTGCCACATTTGTCCCCTTGGGGTACTCTGGGTTCAGAGCTTGAGAAACAGCACACAGCGCCAAGGTGGGAGACCAGGTTCTTTCCTATGAAGAGATGTCATGGACCAGACACACTCAGGTCAGATTTACAGGACATCTCAAGGGCGCAAACCAAGAGAAGACAGAAGAACATATTGAGGGAAGACCGAAACTGAGTTTCTAATGGGTTTGCCTTGCCAGAAGGTGTCAAAAGGTCTAGCAGCCACCAATTCAGTTTGTGAGGATTCACAAAACTGATAATACGCTTCAGAAAGATGCGTGCATGACAGCCCTCAGTGGATGCGTGATCTTCTCCTTCATCTTCATGACCTTGTCCTGCGTGGCTCCATCTGTAACTGAAAGCGAGTGCCCCAGTCCAGGTATGTGCCCCTCTTCTTCTGGCAGATGTGCCACGGCCTTAGCTGGTGCTGTGGAGATGAAGGCAGCCAAGAGGAGCGGGGCTGTTGCTACAGCTCTGCTTGAGCTGTGCTGTACCTCCAGCAAGGCATGGCCTTCCAGACAGGGGTTAGACTCACAACTCTCACAAAACGTGTGCTTGGGGTAATGTGTTAATCCACATCCCAGGCACATACATGATTTCTCTGTAGGCTCAGCGCTGTTTTCCTCTGCTTTCGGAGCAGCGAGAGCAGGTGCTTTCTGACCCTGACCCTCCTGCACCTGGACAGCTGGGGAGCCCTGGCGAGACGGCAGAGGGTGCGACAGACTCCGTCCACCCTGCGAGGAGCCCTGCCCTGGCACGCAGGGCCTCCAGCCACGCTGGGCATGCCGGCGGCTGCGGGGCTCCTGTGAGGGACCCGCGGGGCTCCCAGGCACCCACTAGTCGCTCTCTGTAGCTTGTTTCGATGCCAGCTCCCCTGTCAGGGGTCAGGGCTGTTAGGAGCCAGGTATCATGCACAAATTGAAGAAAACTATGTCTCTCAAAGTAACTATGGAAAGCGTTATATGTGATCAAGAGCAAGTAATTCTCATACCGTGTCTCTCACAGAGTCTTTACCCCACCTCATCCTCAGGAGTCATCCCATAAGCAGTGGTTGGCAAACATCTCCACAGCAGGGCAAAGCACACCCAGGACAAGCATTCCCACAGCCAGTGGATCTTAGGGCAACTGTAGCTTCAGATGGAGAGACTGCCTTTTCAAAATAAAAAATTATTGCACCTTGAGGTTTCACGTTTGAGGGAGGAGAAATGGTGCAGAACAACTCCACGCGCACAAACAGCACCAGCTGGGCCCACAGTACTAGAAGAGGCAAGAGCTGTTCCCTGGCCCTGCAGCCAAGCACCGACGCTGGCTCACATCCACACGTCTGCCCACACCGCAGAGTGGCGGCGTGCAGGCGGTCCCCAGCCCCACCACGCCACACGGCGCCGGCCCTGCCTGGGATCACAGCCGCACCAGTCAGACCGCTCTGACCCTGCTTCAGTTACTCAAATAATTGTAGCTGTTTCCAACTCAGCAACAGCCAAAGAGCACCCCGAGGGTTTTATCTGAATAGAATTCCAGTAAGTGCAAATACGAAGCGCAGTGCACGGGGCGATGAGCACCCTCTCCCCACACAGACGGGGCGCCAGGAGCCCAGTGCAGCTCCTCAGGAGGAGCAACCACGCTGGGTGCAAGCCAGTGCTGCGCTGGCTTCTGTGCTGCAAAATCACTCCTCAGCTTGTTTAGGACTAACTTAGTCTTGCAGACGAGCCACTTGATTAGAGCTGTTGAAGTCACACAGGAGGAGTTTATTTTGGAGCGCCGTATGACTGCTCTTAACAACTCTGAGTCCGGAAAGTCTAACC
The DNA here is from genome assembly GCF_963921805.1 of Phalacrocorax carbo. Classification (NCBI taxonomy): domain Eukaryota; kingdom Metazoa; phylum Chordata; class Aves; order Suliformes; family Phalacrocoracidae; genus Phalacrocorax; species Phalacrocorax carbo. Next base: position 380,270 of record NC_087513.1, on the reverse strand, counting down.
CTAAAACTTATGCCATAAGGATGACTGACGACAAGCTGTGCACAAGATTTGTAGCTTTGCATGGAGCTGTGAAAGGCACAGGATATGAGTGTGCAAGTTTGCAAAAGCAAAGACAACATGACAGCTGAAAAAAGCGGAGCGCTGCAGAGATCTAAGATGCTGAGTAAGCAGTTATGGCCAATCACTCCATCAAGCGAGTAGATCTGGCTAAGGTGGAGGCCCAGCCATGGCTACAGAGTTAGGAGAAAAGAGCTGAAGTCCCACTGCGTGGAACCGTCCCTGCTCTGACTTCAGTCTTGCTGCTGCTGAATGGGGGGCAAGTCTCATAGCAGAAAAGAATAAACCTCAAGAAGGGGGAAATGCTGCCCAGCAAGGCAAATTACAGAGCAGCTGATCTGGTTACCAAGCGCAGAGACGACCACGTTTGTGAAACACAGGTAGCCTTCATGGTGACTGACATCCCACCTGGTAAGACGGCAGACCTCATGGGATGTCTGGACACGCTGGGGAGAATCCCATGTTTGAAGTCCCTGGGTCTGTGAAATGGGGATGGGTGGGAGAGAGCGGCTGGAGGCAATTTGTAGGGAGCTGAAGATCAAGAGCTGCATGTTAACATTTCCTGAAATACCCTCAGCCCCATGCAGAAGCTAGACAGAGGAGCAGGGAGGTAAAATCCCACTTCATGACTGAAGAGAATGGTGTAAAAAAGAAGGATGCGTACTGATTAGAAACTGGGGAAACCCTGAAAATAGGGCATCCGTGCAGGAAAGGCGTACTACATCTAAACCACAGTGAAAGCAAGCTGCTGGGATTTAACGTTAACAAGGTTACAGGAGAGCTTTTAGCTAAGGGGATAGGAAAGCCAGCATATGCAGAAAAGCACCTGCTTTGGCATGACTCATGCTGTAGGGGTGAAGCCACAAAGAGATAGGACAGAAGCTGGCAAAAGTCAGATACAAAACCGTGAAGAGCAGTTGCACAAACAGAATGGAAAAAATAGAAAGCCCTCACTAATGCATATGTTCCTCTGTACAGGAGCTGGAAGTCTAAGAAATAAGGCAGGAGAACCAGAATGCCTAGTTTTAATAAAAATATTGATACAATGGATGCACTGGAAACTCAGTGGAAGAAAGACACAGTAGGAAAGCGTAACACAGAGCGTTTGGGAAAAGGCAGAGCGAGCACCAGCAGGGGAGGAGGTGCAGCATTGCAAAGATGACTTAGAGCTACACCAGACTGACAAGTTAACTATGCCAATGAGGAACACAGACTTGCCATGGGCTGATGCTCCAGCAGGAGACGTACGAGCTTAGGACTACGCTCCCAGCCACCCAGGCAGCACCGTCACGCCGAGTGTAATCTGCCAGGGACCAGCGAGGTCAGCGAACGCCAGGGGAACAAGATACGCGAGTTAATTCTGCACAAACTCAGCAAACACCATGTCAGGGCACGACGGCAAGATTACATTTTTAGGCATGGCCGGTGGAGCAGCCAGGCAGGGAATCGACTGCAGGAAAATGCATCCCTGACCTCGCGCAGACCAGTGAGCATACTGTAGCTCATAATCTTATTAATTAAGAGTCATTATTTAACAGTGACCCCAATATAGCTAGGTTCATAATCTCACTGAAGCAATGGAAGCCGATAAATCAACTACCATTGTGCTCAGTTTAAAACACAGGGACTTTAAAATTCATATAAATTAATTTTGGTAATAAGGAACTAAAAGAGACCATTAAAAGTAAAGCTTTTGCTGGTGTCCTGGAGACTATTTCAAGACACGTTATTGGCTGTTCAGACACTTCTACCTGTCAAGAAGGACTTAGACCTAAAGAGTAGCAAGGGGTATAAGAAGCAAGGAATGCCAGTCAAAAAGTATTTAAATGAGTGGAAACAGAATGGCCCATTCATTTTTGTAAAATGGGAGAGGGGCGGAAACGGGGGGAGAGGCAAATACGGAGCTGGAAAAATAATATGCAGAAAGCCTAAAAACTAGTAAGTAATTTTTCAGAAACACTGAGAACAGAAAACCTAGTAGTAAAAAAACAGACGGGGAACTGTGGGCCCGCTGCTGACGCAGGATGCAGAGAAGGTGGAGTTACTGAATGCCTCCTTGGCCTTGGTCTTTACCGCTCAGGCTGGCCCTCAGGCAGCCCAGCCCCCAGAGGTGAGAGAGAAAATCTGGAGAAAGGAAGGCTTCCCTTTGGTTGAGGAGGGTTGGGTCAGAGATCACCTATGCAAACTGGATCCTCACAAATCCATGGGCCCTGATGATATGCACCCATGAGTGCTGAGGGAGCTGCTGGATGTTCTTGCTGAGCCACTCTCCTTCATCTTTGAAAGGTCATGGAGGACAGGAGAGGTGCCTGAGGACTGGAGGACAGCAAATGTCACTCCAGGCTTCAAAAAGGGCAAGAAGGAGGACCTGTGGAGCTATAGGCCAGTCAGCCTCACCCCTACCCATGGAAAGGTGATGGAACAGTTCATCCTGGAGGTCATCTCCAGGCATGTAGAGGAAAAGAAGGTTCTCAGAAGTAGTCAACGTGGATCGACCAAGGGGAGATCATGCTTGACCAACCTGACAGCCTTCTATGATGGCATGACTATCTGGGGAGATGAAGGGAGAGCAGTGGATGTTGTTTACCTCGGCTTCAGCAAGGCTTTTGACACTGCCCCCCATAACATCCTCACAAGTGAGCTTAGGAAGAAAGTGTGGGTTACATGAGAGGACAGTGAGGTGGACAGAGAACTGGCTCAACAACAGAACTCAGAGGGTCATGATCAATGGAGCAGAGTCTGGATGGAGGCCTGTCACTAGTGGTGTTCCCCAGGGGTCTGTACTGGGTCCTGTCCTGTTCAACATATTCATCAATGACCTGGACCAAGGGACAGAGCGTCCCCTCAGCAAGTTCACTGATGATACCGAGATGGGAAGATCAGCTGATACACCAGAGGCTGTGCTGCCATCCAGCGAGACCTGGGCAGGCTGGAAAGCTGGGCCCAGGGGAGCCTCAGGGAATTCAACAAGAGCAAGTGCCAGGTCCTGCCCCTGGGGAGGAACAACCCCCCACACCAGCACAGCCTGGGGGGGACCTGCTGGGGAGCGGCTCTGCTGAGAGGCCCTGGGGGTGCTGGGGGGCAGCGAGGTGACCCTGAGCCAGCACCGGGCCCTTGGGGCCAAGGGGGCCAGCGGTGCCCTGGGGGGCATGGAAAGGCGTGTGGGCAGCAGGGCGAGGGAGGTTCTCCTCCCCCTCTGCTCTGCCCCAGTGAGGCCACATCTGGGGGGCTGCGGCCAGTTCTGGGCCCCCCAGGTCAATAAGGACAGGGAACTGCTGGAGCAAGGCCAGCGCAGAGCTGCCAAGGGGATCAGGGGCTGGAGCATCTCCCTGGTGAGGAAAGGCTGAGAGACCTGGGCTTGTTCAGCCTGGAGAAGAGAAGGCTGAGGGGGGATCTCATCAGTGCTTATAAATACCTGAAGGGTGGGTGTCAGGAGGATGGGGCTGGACTCTTTTCAGTGGTGCCCAACGCCAGGCCAAGGGGCAACGGGCACGAGTTGGAACATGGGGAGTTCCACCTGAATTTGAGGAAAAACTTTCCCTTAAGGGTAACAGGGCACTGGAAGAGGCTGCCCAGAGAGGCTGTGGGGTCCCTTCCCTGGAGACATTCACACCCCGCCTGGATGTGGTCCTGTGCCCCCTGCTCTGGGTGTGCCTGCTCCAGCAGGGGTGGGACGGGGTGAGCTCCAGAGGGCCCTTCCAACAACCACCAGTCTGGGATTCTGCTCAGAGAGAAATAAGCCATAGTAGAAAAAGAAAATGAAAATTGCCATCTGTATTTTAGGGATATTGGACAGAGACTGGTAATGACCCCACACTGGACCTCTTCCTGACTGCTGGCATATCAGACACTCTGCCTCAGCCGTGACAGAGTCAACAGAAAAGCAGATCAGCAAAGAGGCAGTAAGAAGTTACCAGGAACTCAAGGTTGAAACAGCTGGACTAGTGATGGTGGTGCATAACCTCTTCCTCAAATATGCTTTCAGCACTGGAACAGGCAAATGGACCAGTAATTCTTAAAAAAGTTTCTGGGTGGAAAAATAGTACACCATTAAACCTGCTTTCTCTACCAGCCAAATTAAGAGGCTGTTTAAAGACAAAGACTACTGTACAGATGGACAAACAGGAATTACTGGGAAGAGTTAACCTCTCTTTGTGAATCTCTGTGCAGTTCTGGTCTCTTGCCTCCAAAAGGCTGTTGCAAATCTGGGAGAGGCCAAAGAACTGTGAGCAGCCTGAGCAAAGATCTACGATGGCTTCTACACAAGGAGTGACTCCATAACCAAAGCATCCTCAGCCTGGGAGGAAAAAACTGGGAGACAGCAGAGATCTGTGAAACCAGGGGTAGGACTGAGAAGATCAGTAGTGATCTGCTGTTCACAGGCTCTCCAACTACAGGAACTGGGTGGTGTAAAATGAAGTAGGGGGAGGGTTTGCTCACAACAGAGAAAAGGAGGTATTTCATATTGGTAAGGAAGCTGCAAAATTCTCCCCATCTGATGTTGTGGAAAGGAAAGTTTACATGAGCTTAAAAAGCCACAGAACAAACTCAAGGCAGAAACCTCTCCACTGAGAGCCATTAAGTACAACAGATGACAAATCTGACTCAAAGAGGACTCAAAAAATAACACCTGACTCAAGGTGCTCCTACTGGAAGAACTCCTCTTGCAGCTCCAAGAGTCACTTTTTACTTTCCGCATCTACCTTGATGTATGAAAAAAATATATCAACTTGTACCCGTGCCAACATTGTCTCGCACTTCTGTTAATTTGGGGCTTTCTTGATGCTTAGTCCCATCTCTGTCTCCAGTTCTTCAGGATAAACAAGCCTATTTTCCAGTGCTTTTGTATTAGTTAACCTTGGGGCAGGGACATGGGGATTAATACAAGGAGGAAAAGCCGTTTCGATGAGCTATGGGATGTTATGAATGGCAGTAGCAGAGACGACTTCAAAAAGGGCTTAGACAAGTTCATGAAGGACAATCCACCGCTGGTTAATGAAAATGATAATCCATAGGCAGCCCTTGTCTCAGGGAGCCTGCTGACTGCAGATCACCAGTTACGGGCAAATGTGTTGTGGGAGTCGCTCCTGGGCATTTGCTCTGATTTGTGACTTTTCCCTGCGCACGCACTACCCGCTGTCACTGGGGACAGGATCTGGGGTGCCAGGAGGCATGGTCCCAGGATGGTCACCCCCATGTCCCATGGCCCTACCGGCAGCCACCCTCTGTTCTAGCTTCTGTTCATCTTTTTCTGAACATCTGTAATGACGAACAGTGCATAGTACTTTAAATAAGGTCTTACGGGATGTTGTACAACTATGGTAGCACTTGCCTTCACGTTACAACAGACGCTGGCATCATCTTCTGATTAATATTCCCAAACATTTTTCTCTATTGCTTCTAACAGATAAGACAACTATGAACTCATAGTAGAAATTTTTGCTATCTTTTAAATACAGCTTGCTTACTGTTTTATCTTACTTCTAGTTTTCCCGTCCTTTAAATTCTTCCTAATATTCCAGTCCTCCTAAGCACTGACTTTATATCATCAGTGAAGTTCAAGAGTGTGCTTCTCATGTCAAGGACACTAGAGAAAACACTAAAGACCATTCACAAGACCAACGCTTGATTTTTCCTCCTAACCTGCTCCCACCCCGGCACTTCCCCTTTCAGCAACCCACTGCTCTTGCACATTTAGATCACTGCTTATTTACATTACACCTCTGCACTACGCCGTGTTCTCCATGAGAACAAACCATTTAACACAGGGCGTTACAGCAAATGTCCGCTGTCACCCAGACAGATTTGATCTGCTGTGTTCACCTTTGCTGGGGAACTGCACATGTAGCAAGTATAAATCTAAGAGAACTGGATTTCATTATGACAGAAAAGGATGCACGCACTCCCTAAAACCTGAATCACAGAATATAGCGACAAAGGGCAAGCCACAAGAAATCATTTATATACATTATATATGCATATATAAACACATGTGCATCTCCACAGCACTGTAAAACATGAATTCAGCCTCCATGTACGCTGGCCAGGCAGGAGGAGGTTCCATCTGTCCTCAGTCCCTGCGTGACCACGGGCCAACTCCTGCCCGCATTTTCCACGACTGCCCTCTGCGGAGGGGGTGAGCAAGGCTGCCCTGCGCTGCTCCGAGGCTCCAGCTGCAGAGAACCACTGGCAATGGAAACAGCAGTGACCGTGTGGGTCAGGGCTGCTGTCAGCGGGGTGGTGAAGCTGCCGACACAACCTGGGGAAGCTGCTGTAACCCCGAGGCTCTCCGAATCAACACCAGCCTCCATGGGCACCTGTCCCAGAAACACTTCTTCGTGGGGTGCGGCGTTTCCCCTCATTGCCTGAACCTTTGTGGAGCTACTTCCCAAAGGTCCAGCTCTTCCATAGTGTGTTTTCTCCTGCTGTCAGGCAGGGCATCATCCCCTCCCCACCGCGCTGCCTCGCCCCCCAACCCCCCAACACCCACATGTCACTGCCCTGGCTTTCCCTACAGCTCTTTTTGCAGACTGGAAATGTTTACACCCATATGCATCCCCTCCTCGCCCATGCCAGACTGGATCCCTGGGGTTCAGCAGCCTCCATCCCTGACCAAAGCACCTGGGGCAGTTCTCCCACCCTGGTGACACTCTCGCAATGCTGTGGCAGCAGCTGAAACACCCCGGTGCTGGCACAGCCCCAGTCCCTGTGGTCTGGCCCCGGGCAATGGCCCTGCTACCACAAACCCACCAGCGGCCCCCTCTTGGACAGGAGAGCTGCCTCCTCTGACTTACCTGCTTGGACAGTAAACATAGGTTTCATTATTTTTACTGCTTTTCTCCAAAGACAAACACACATCTGGTGCTCTGCAGGTACCCCAGCTCTTGGCGAGCTGCAGGAGACTGTCCCCCTGACAGGTGTCCGTAGCCCAGCTCTGTCACAGGGAGAGCGCAGAATCCCAGAATGGCGGGGGTTGGAAGGGACATCTGGAGCTGACCCCGTCCCACCCCTGCTGGAGCAGGCACCCCCAGAGCAGGGGCACAGGGCCGCGTCCAGGCGGGGGGTGAATGTCTCCAGGGAAGGGACCCCACAGCCTCTCTGGGCAGCCTGTGCCCCTGCTCTGGCACCCGCACAGTAACAGATGGCCCGTTGTGTGCAGGAAGAGCCTTCCTCCCCATCTCCTGCTGCTCCCAGCACCCTGCAGGTGCCTTCGCACCTCGAGACCTCCTCAACAGCTTTCACACCTTCTCTCAAACCACCATCTCGCTGCTGCCTTTCACATGTGTCATCGCTGTCCTCTCAAACACAAACACTGCTGATCACCATCTCCTGCTCTGTCCTCAGCCACAGGCTCTGCGAGACTCTCAGGACAGAAGCCAGGTATGCTAATTTCTATAAAAAATGAGGTTGTGTGATATCGTATTTACAGCAGCTCCCATGAAAGGGTGATCTCTACCGCCACCCAACATGCACCTCGCCTAGCATGGGTCTCCATGCTAGTCAGTCTCTCCCACCAACTGCAAATTGCAAAGAGACAAAAGGCAACATGGAAAACTCAAGTGTGCTTGCCGTGTTTGCCATTCCTGGGTGGCAGAAGGCACATGGGACTCCCTCTCAGCTGCCCACCTGCCCACCTGGCTAACCAAGGCTTTTGGGACGGTGCCATGGGCTGGGCTGACCCCAGTGCTCAACAATGTGCCCCACTGCTTGCACGCCACCCAGCTGCCAGCACCCCGAGCCATGGCAGAGCTCTTTGCTGCAGTAGCGCAGACGCGTCACCCCAGAAGACCTCGGGCACATCAGTCAAGGATTGGGAAGCCACAGCTCCCAGAGCAATGTGGTCCCTACCTGTACCCTGACGCAGCAAGGTAAAGCCCATCCTGACATTACCAGCACGATTTCGGGGAGCCCTCCCATTGCCTGCAGCCGGCCCACGGCACCCTGGTGAGCCCTCCTGGGCTGGCAATCGCTGCGGTCCAGCACCTGGAGGCAGCCTGCACTTGCATCGACTCCTTCAGGCACCAGTAAGTGGGACTCGTGTTCCCTCTCAGGTAAAGGCTGAGGGACAATAATTTCACCGATCAAAGAACTTTCACCCCATCTGGAGTGAATGACAAGAGCTGGTTTGCTGTGCATGGCAATGCTACAAATCTGTTTAATACAGGACATGAAGCAGAATGCCATACTCAATTGAAAGCACATAGGGAATTTAGATAAGCAGATTATAAATACACAAACTGGAATTTAACTGAGGGGAAGACATTGCTTATCAGTAGCAGTAATTCTTCAAGTAGATTGTCGCCATAGTATCTATTCTTTGTCTTTGACTAAGCCTTCAGATTTTGATGGTGATAAAACCCTCCGGCAGCAGTGACTGCCAAGGCTCCTTTCCTTGCCCGAACACCGTGGGCTGCAAGTGTACAAATGACTTCAGCCCCAGCCATCCTCTGGGCCTTTCCTCCCCACAAGATCACCCCCCCAAAACTGGGGAAGCTGGTGCATAGACTGCGCCTGCATCTAAACAGCAACGCTGGAATTGCCAAAGGTACCAGCAAGTTATCTGCCAGCACAATTGATATTGTCTGAATTTTGCCTGCACCCTAGCAGACAAATTAGCCAGCAGCAAAATAACTGGATTTAAGGATGTCACAAAGCATCACTTCATTGAACTGCCTTAGCCAAAAAGCCTGTCAGACCATACACTCTATGGGGACAGTGAATGAAAAAACCTACTGAGTTCCGTTCACTGCAGTCCTGTGTATGTGGTTTTGCAGGATATGTGGTTTTTCATTTCAGGGGGAAAAAGGGAAGCTGGAACTGCAGCTTTAAGAAATGTGAAAGGAACAACATAATTTAATCTATTTCAATAATAAAAACTCTACTGGAGTATATTAGGCAACTGGAAAAGGGATCTGATTGAATTTTAGAACTGGTTCTTGAATATGTGAATCAGATTAGGAGGAAGAGCTGATGGAAGGAGTGGGATGTGCCTGGTAGTCAGTGTGCAAGAGGATCTCTAGAGCATGAAAATACCTTAAACAAAACTCTAGGAGGAAGAAAAAGGGAACTTGCAGAGTTTCCATTTCATTTTCCTCCTTATGAAGCAGTCCAGAACAACCCCAGATGACCATAAGCTGCTGAAGTTATGTTTCACCTAGAAGAGGGACTTAGTTGAGCCATGAAGCACCATGACAGCAGACTCTGGTCACGGGGATGGAAGAAACCATAACACACCAGAGGACCCAGGGGCAGTTCCCAAAGAGCTCCGGTGGTCACCTGACCAAGATGGAGTCAGTCTGGAGACAGCACTGGGTCTGAGGGTGAGGACAGCAGCGTTTATAGAGACGATCTTCAGCTCGTCCGTTTAACACATGATTCTCAGGCCCTCGATAAAAATCTGATCAACTTTGTGCAAGAACTCTGCAGGGCCAACTAACTTCTAAATTGCCACTATTACCACAAGCTGCAAGCTATGACACAGGCAGGACCTGACCAGGAGAGGTAACTCCCTTCTCTGTAAGTCTCCAAGCTTGCACGGAGGGACATGCTCTCAGCTCTCTTAAGCTTCAGGACACCTCCAGCCTCTTAGAGGTGGGTTGGGAAAGGGCTGTCCAACACTAAGCCAACCTCTGCCCCTAGCAGGCTTCAGCTGCTGGGTGAACATGACTTGGTGGGAGCCAGGAGAACAGGCAGGCTCGCATGGCACTGTACTGACACTCACCAGGGCCAGCTTCAATTTCGAGCTTGCCCAAAGACCCCTGAGAGCGGCAGCTTCTCAGGGCCCAGATCTCAGCTAGCCTCAGCTGATTCATTCCCACCTCGCAATGAGACACGTCAGTCAGAGCCAGCATGACAGAAGTGGCCAAGTGCCCCAGGAACGAGGTCTGTGCCAGGACCTGGGCAGCCTGTTGAGAGCTATTCTTCCTCTTTAAGGCATCTTCCAAACTGTCACAACTGAGATGAGAGAGAAAAAACTTCAGGGATGTGGTTTGAGAAGTTCCACTCAACCAAAGTTGCAGACTCAGCCCCAACAAAGCAAGCAGCAGGTCTGCCAGCACATCTAAAACATCGATGGATGCATTGCCCCAGGCAGGGTTCCCACACACAGGAACACTACAGCAACACTGGAGCAAAGCTGTGTCAGCACTAACACCGAGGGAGATAAGGCCTGAGGATAGAAATCATACCTAACCTAAACAGATCTTACAAATGACAAACCTAATGCAATCAGACATGCATGCTGCTTGCAACTTCCAGCAGATACTAAAAGCCAAAAGCTTTCCATCATAGTTTCAACATCCAGGGTGGGAACTGAAACACTCTCTACAAAGTTCAGGTGAAAGAAATACAACACAACAATAACAGTCTCACTCTAACCTAATTAACCAATTGCTAAATACTTCATTAAATGTTCCACAGGACCAGACTGACGGTCCATTAGCCCAGTTCCCTGTCCTTGACAGTGGCGTTACAAGACGCCACACAATTAAGGAGAGCTCGTGTGCCTGGCCGGTTTGGGCGGTCCATTCCCCTCGCGCCTTCCAGCAGCCAGTGGCGTCACACTGGGCACGTCAGCGGGAACCACCCTGCGCAGGCCCGTTACAATCTGTGCGAGGACCTGCTCTCCAGGAATTCATCTCACCTCTCTCTGAATCTGCCACTGCTGTCCACCTCCGCGGCCTCCCGCGGCAGCCAGCTCCAGACGACCATTGCCTGCGGCAGAGAGGAGTCTTGCTCTTGTCTGGTTTGATCTGAGGTGCCGCTGGTGTCGTGGAGAGCCCTCTCCTCCTAATGCTGCAGGATTTGGTGAACAGCAGCTCGACCTTCACCGTCTCCGCTGCCTTGGGGAGTTTCGTACGCCTTGGCCACGCGTCTCCCTGAGCCTTCTCTTCTCCAAACGGGAGAGGCCCGGCCTTCTCAGTCTGTCTTCGCCGGGCAGTTGCTCCAACGCCTGGACCATTTTAGCTGCCCTCCTCTGGCCCCTCTCTGGCTCCATCGCGGCCTCCTGGAGATGCTGAGCCAGGCCTGCAGACAGCACTGAAGGCGTGCGCGCGCAGGATCAGCACAGCCCCAAACGGCGCTGCTCGTCTTGCTTTCCCTCTCTTCCCTGATACGTTTTGCTGGATTTTTTGGCTGCTGTTGTGCACTGAACCCATGGTTTTGAGAGCGCCAGGACCCATCTGGAGCTGTACCCACTGGGTCCATGGTCAGCATCATGTAGCATGTTCAGGTGACTTCCCCAGCAGCGTTGCTCAGCATGTACCTACACGGCGGCCCATCTGCCACCGTTTGCCCTCTCAGCTGGGAGTCCTCCTGGAGTTCATCAGCATCGATGCCTCACGTGGCTACTCAAAAAACATTCTATCATCCACAGACTTGGAGGTTTCATACACACTCCCTTCTCCACTGATGGAAACAGAGAAGGAAGCAGGTCCATCCCTGGGTACCCCCACTGCTGACTGTTCACCATCCGGAAAAGTGACATTTAAGTCCCACTCTTTGCTTTCTCCCTTTAACAAACTTTCAACTCATAAGGAAGTCTTTCAATTTTTAGTTTCATCAATAGCCTTGATTTGAAAACTTACCTAAAGCTTTTCTGAAAATCTAAATATATTTTGTTCACCAGATCCCCTCCATCCAGAGGTTTGCTGACACCCTGTACAGCTCCTCTATTAGGTCAGCAAGGCAAGTGTCTCTTCACAACAACGATGCTGATTCCTTCCCAACAGGCTGTCCTCCACATGCTCAGTGACCTTATGCTTTAGTGATTGCAGACACCACCATCATAGAAAGGATTTCAACACCTTCCTTGATCCCCTCTGCAGCCCTTCTGGTGGATGGGGATCACGTTGGCACCCCCAGTTCTCTGGCACAGTGGCAGTTTGCAATGACAGGTTTCACACCTCAGCAAGAAATTCTGCAATTCACATTTAAACGCCCTCAGGCTTTTCTGTAAATGTTAGTTTAAATAGTCCCCATGACCTGTCACTTCTCAGTACCAGCAGGCTGGCTCTGTGTCTCCTGCCCAGGTCCCTCCTGCTCACAAATGCTCCCCCCTTCTTCCCATGCCCAAATCCCCCCCTCTCTGCACCACCACGATCCATGGACCACATGCCAGACCTGTGCCTGCCTTCAGCCTTGTATGCACCAGGGGAGGCATGGCTGGCATGCCACCACCAATGCCCCGGGCTCTGTCATTTCACCCAGAATAATGCTGGTGTGAAGCTCTTGGTCAACCTTGTCCCTCTGCGATACTAGGAAAACAGCAGAAGCCCTATAACAACATGCCCACACACTATCCTGCTGGAAAAGGCTTCCTTCAGCTGCTTTCAGTGCAGACACCCGCCACCTCATTAGAAAAGGATGAAGGCATCTGTCAGGACACCATGGAGAATGACAAGCAAAGGTTGCAGCTGAGAGAAGCATGATAAAACTGAGAAGAGAATGGAGAGCTTCAGTGGTGAGAGATGACCTAGAAGAGAAAGCATGATGCTAGCATGCGGAGCAAGCAAAAACCTAGCCCCACACTGGGAAGTCTCATCTCACATGTATGTGTTTCAGTAACGAGGGCTTCTGATGCCAGAGGAAGCAGAGAGCCTAAGCTGAGATGATGGCTAAAAATGGCTCCTAAAATTTCAGGTAAGATCATTGCAGTCACCTAATCTAACCTTCCTCTAACACAGACCACAGAAATTACTTTCAGAATGATGCTTCCTGGCTAGAGCATGGCACCACGTCATCCCTCCGCTAGCCCTCCACCACACAACTGGACTAGAACAGCAGCAGTTCTTGTATCTCCCTTCCAACGTGTCTCCAAATTCCTCTTGAAAACATGGACAGCACATCAAGACACAAAAGTCGGCGATGCTCAGCCAGTGCTCTGTGCAGGAACCATGCTGCTCACGCTTGCTGGTCCCTTACGAGGCACACCTGGCTTTTGCAGGCCGGGATCATATTCAGGAGGGTTGGTGTTGGGTTTTGCTATGAATGCTGTGAATGATGACGGTTCCGCTTCCTGAAATGTGTGTCCAGAGAAATCTTCTCCCAAGCCCATTGCTGCTAGTCGTGAGCTCTGCAAGCTCAGGGGATCCTCCGGTAAGCCAGGCATCAATTCTGGTGTGCCAACACAGTTTAACCTAGCGCTTTCTAGTTAGTTTAGTTTAGTGCCCAACGCCAGGCCAAGGGGCAACGGGCACAAGCTGGAACACGGGAAGCTCCCCCTGAACATGAGGACAAACCCCTTCCCTGTGCGGGTGCCAGAGCAGGGGCACAGGCTGCCCAGAGAGGCTGTGGGGTCCCTTCCCTGGGGACATTCACCCCCCGCCTGGACGCGGCCCTGTGCCCCTGCTCTGGGGGTGCCTGCTCCAGCAGGGGTGGGACAGGGTGAGCTCCAGAGGGTCCTTCCAGCCCCCGCCAGTCTGGGATTCTGTGATTTCTTTCTCATCAAGGAGAAGTTCAGAGCCATCCTTGTTCTCAGCACAAGACTCAGGGGATCCTTCTGTATGCAAAATAATTTCACAGCCCACTCAGCTGTCAAAGACAGAAGCACAGGCTCCCAGTCCCCCACCGGCTCAGCAGTCCTTTGAATCCTGTAGTGACCAGTATTGTCTTCTTCCAGGAAAACAGAACAAAACATCAGGTGGACCATCCACCAGGGGAGGTTCATCTAACTTCTCATAGACAGAAGCTGGTCTGTGCCTAAGAGGGCACTTCAAATCCCTTCCTAAACTGATGGATATACTCGCCTGCAGCTTCCTTCTTCTTGCTGGATGACTCCAGTCTGAGACCCCAAGTGACTTGGTGCGCCCACATGTGTAATTCACTTCTGGCAGGGGAGTTTAGGTCTGTTTCTCTCAATAGATGCAACAAGTTGATACTGGTAGGGTTCAGAAATACGCAGCTAAAATTCTGGAAAGACTCCCATGTGAGACGACAGCAAAAAGACGAGGACTGTGCAACTGCAGCAGTCAGAAAACCTTGCAAAGGAAATTAAAGCAAACAGGAAAAAGCTCTTCAGGCACTCAGAAATGAAGAACACAGACAAAAGAGGTGAGGTGCTATGTGGTGAAAGTGGTATAATCTAAAAATTAAATTCATGCTTTGCCTTGGCTTTTGATAAGAATATAATGCAAAGCTTGACTGGCTAATATAGATGAGACTATGGAAATCAACACATACGAAGTGCAGGCAAACCCTAGAGCGTGTGTGTATTCAGACAGGACACTGGGTAATCTTCATCTGAGATTTCTAGAGGAGCTGGTACATGACAGCAGTGGACCAGTAACACCTATTTTTAATGAAGTTATCAAGTCAGGGAAGGATACTATATCGCTTTGAGAGCAGCAAGTACAACCGTGTCTATTCTACGGAGGGGAAAACTGATACGGGCAACAGCCTACTTAAATAACACGCACAGCACTAAAGCAGCCAGAGTGGGACCCAGCACCGTCCACAGGCACAAACGACACAAGAAACTTTCTCCCAACAAGTACAAGAGGTAATTCTACAATTACAGGAACCCCAAACAGAGTCGGAGAAGGCAATGGCTTGCAGCGAGGCGGGCAGACATCACTGTGTCTGCTGTGTTCGTTCAGGAAGGCTTTGCACAGAAAAGTGGCACGGTGCCAGAGATTCCAGATTGAAGATGAGCCATTTTGCTCCAGTGATCCTGGAATTAAAGGAGGTGTGAAAGATCATGCAGAAGAAGGCGTGGAGGAGGACTGGAGAGTCACACATTAGGCGTATATGTCTGAGCGCAATCTGGGCAAACCTCAGCTCAAAAGGCAATGCTGTCCATGGCCACCTGAACTCACATGCTCATCCACGGGGGCAGGAAACAGCTGAAGCCCTCCTGACAGGAGCTCTGCGGTGCGCAGGTGGGAGCGAGAAACCACCACAGCCTCAGGTTTCTGCTACCATTTGCAAGCCAAATGCTCAGCTCCGCACTGGGTTTGTGCACAGCGCTCACTCTCACCGTCGTGCGGAGCACTGACACATGAACACCAGCAATGTCCCAAACAGGCACTCCTCAAAGGAGAGCGCACGTTAAAGTCAGAGGCTTTTACAAATCCCACCCCTAGAAGCACCTCTAGAAGCACCAGAAGATGAGGCTGCATGCCCGCACCTCAGGCCGCAAGCTCTACAGCCACCTCTGTCCTTGTCCAGCACTGGGGATCCCAAGGAGCCCCAGCACGGAGGCAAAAGCGTGCCAAACTGCACGCATCCGCCGCCTGCCTGCGTCGCAGCCACACCAGTCCCTCGCCAGGGCTGGCTCTGTGGCATGCCCCAGGGAAACCAGCATGCACTTTGACCAAGGGACACCCAAGGTGGCCTCTCCAGGGCTCATCAAACCGTCTCTGCCCAACTGCTCATCTGTCATCCTCTTCACATCGACACGGTCAGCTGTGCTATGAGAAATGCAAGAGAAGTGCTGCAGGAAAGGCCTCCCCACCCTGCTCTAGGGCAGATATTTATATAGGCTGTGAATTTTAGGGTCTATTTCAGGATTCTGAGCAAGAAGTGTCACCGCTGGCTCACGTGCTTGGTGCAAAGGCATGAATGTCCATCACCATCTCATGGCACACCTGGGAGACAAGGACCTGCACTTGGCTTTCTAATCTGCACACTCTATTAGGCGTCCGTGTAGTTTTGTTGGGGCAAGGATCAGTAAGTGACTGCAGGAAAGGGGAAATGAAGCCAAGGTAAATCTCTTTGTAGAGATATGACCTAGACTATGACAGCATTTATGGGACCCTGATTTAGTTATCTACCATTTATAAATAAATATACAACTACAAAACCTGATTTTTCTAATCCCTACTACCATGCAAAATCAGAATTTATTTCCTATGAAGCATTAACTGTCACCCATTTGCTCCACTGCTAATACTCATATAAAATATTAGCTTTCTACCACGCTGGGTTTCTTTCAAAGCATCATGTCTACTCAAAGAATAAATTGCAACCATTTTTCCTTCACCTTGCCTCATTTTAAAAATTCCAGTCCATTATAACTGAAACTGAGCCAAGAAGCAATGAAAAACCTAAGAAATTTCAGATTGGAAGATATTTGAACAGAAAGATTAAACCTGACTAAAAAAATTCTTCACTACGAGCAGTCTAGCTCGGTAAATGCCACTGGCGAGACTTCTACCCGCCGTAAAGTAATAGCTCCATAAATGGGAAACAACACCACTTTACAACAGCTGAGATTGCTACCCACTGTCAGCAATGCTGAATTCCAGGCAATATGAGCAATTTCATGCCAAGCCATAAAGTGCGGTCTTATTTGGGGTGCAGATACCATAGGTAGGGAGCCTTATAAAAATGTGTAATAAATACCACATCATTGAAATGGCAATGATGATACGTCCATCGCTTCAGCACAGGGTCACTCCATATGGCTCACACCAGAAAGCTCCAGGGGTCCTGGGTGCCTCTGGCAGTCTTACAGGGTGACTCCTGAACACTGGTTATGAGCCACATAAACATTAAAACAAGACATAAAACTCTTAAAATATCAGCTGTTTTGGGCTGAAGCCCAGCCTCATAATGGGGGCATGTCTTTATCACTCTCAGGTGCCTGGTCCCTCACTGTGAGCCCACCTGGCTGAACTTCCCATGGAGGCAGCAGAGGTGCCTGGGGCATGGGTGCACAGCCCCAGCACCCGTGCGAGCCCAGCTAGGCGGCCGCACGTGCCCTGGGGCAGCAGGCAGGCCCGGGAAGCTGCAGCCTTACGCCCTGGAGGTATAGCCTAATGCCACTCCCAAGATAGCATGTCAGCCAAGAGGTTGCCGGACCAAACTCTTGCCAAACTCAGGCCGCTCTCTAGGCAGGCAGAACACAATTGTAATGCCAAAATTAGCCTACAAAGGAGGAGGTGCTTAATCATTCCGGCCTTCATTAGGGCTCTTGTTTGAGAGGTAAAGCAGGTAAAAACTGGTATTATGGCCCAGCCTTCCAGATTTAGTGTGTATCTCAAAGTTGGCCATCTTTAGATAAAATTAAAAGCTGTCCTGGAGCCAAAATCTCTGCTGAACAAGGTGCCATGAGCACTGCTCCCTCCTCTCCTTCTGGCCTCGTGCATGGCGTGCAGGCGGCTCGCACCAGGGTATGCGGTGTCGGGGTTATTGCATTCCCTTCTATGCTTAGAAAACGCCTGGCACTGGCGTCTGTTTTCTGCTCTGAGACTTTGGAGATGCAGGCAGCTGTGCTGAAGGTGAGCACCGCTTCTGCAGCATCAGATGATGCAAACACCCAACAGCACACCGGAAAATGTACAGACACTTTATGAACGTTGGTACACACAACTTAGCTGAGTTTAGGCACACAGGACCCATCCTCGCCTGCAGGAGCCTAAGTCACCTCCCTGCAGCTGGCCATGCTCTTTTCTGGACCAGAGCAGTGTTTGCTGCCAGACACCAGGGCTGGATGTCTCACGCTGCTGCACAGAGCACTAGGAGGACTCAGCCCTGAGGGGACGGGTGCTTTCCCAGAACACGGCCCGTGCCTTAGCACTGCAAGGCAGCGCTGCCAGCCCGGCCCCGCGGCTGGCACGGCCACACAGCAAGGAACGACAGCCGCTGCCATGCACCGTCCTGCATAACTGAGATGGTGAAACAACAGAATAACCCTAGAAATGGCAATCTGGATTCAGACTGAAGTCCAGCCCGCACGATCACCTGTGGGAGGCAGGGTTAATTCATAAGGAAGAAGGTATAAAAACTCGTATTAGCAAGCCAGGAATAACCTGCCCCAACACAGGCCGTTTTCTGCCCCCAGTTAGAAACTCCCACAAGACCTGACAGGAGCTGTGATACCCCTGCCATAACTCCTGTGAGCAGCAGTCCTTGTGCCTTGGCCAGAAGCATCACTCCTCTGTGCCCCCCCGGGTGCTGGGCACATGCTGCACCTGCACAGGGAGTTCCCCAGGTTCGTTACCTAATGGGCAGTAATGACTTCCTTTACAGTTCATCATTTCATTGCTTGGACCCTGCTTCTTTCTGCTGTTGAGTCAGCCCTGCAGCCAATATCAGTTTTAAATACTCTGGACTAGCAAAATGGAAATCATCTACCGATTCACTGCACCACAGCATCCTCGTGCCTTGCCAGGGCACCCGGCTCTGCAGCATCTCCGGAGCAGAGCGCGCTCCCTGCTGAGGAGCGCAGTCAGTATTGACCAGCCACCGCTCTGCCTGCCTGCTCATCTATCATCTATAAATAAATGTGAACCTGCTCACATCTACAGAAACAGCGACGCTGTGAGAAATGCGAGTGAATCACTACGGGGAGGGCATCGTTATGAATGGGTGCCTCCACCCTCCTCAGAAAAGTCTACCAGTTTTATGGCTCCTCCAAACCAACCATTACATTAAATCACATCCTCCTTGTTTGATCCCATTCTTTCCAACACCTCCGCATACAAGAGAACATCTCCAGGCCCCCAGTAATTCGCAGCATTCATCTCTGCCTTCACCCCACACAGCTCTGTTCAACGCAGGTTGCCCAATAATGCTCAAAATATTCAGACTAGCCTGTGTCACTGATGGATACAAAGGCACCGGGATATCTTCACTGCTACTCACAATGCTGTCTCTGGTGTTGCCAAACTGCCTGTTTAATTTCTGACAGTACCTCCGCAGCAGGCAAAGCCTCCCCCGAGGCGGCTGCAGTGGCATCTCAGCTGCCCGGCACTCACACGGGCACGTCAGGCAGCAGGTGAAGCACCGAGAAACAGTGCTGAAACGGCACAGAGACGGTGCGAAGGGTGGTGGGCAACACAGCAGGTAAATACACAGAGACAGGCAGCAGGAGGCTGAAGATGAAGGAGAGAAGTTACTGCAGCAGGGCCGAGGGACATCACCTATAGCTCCTCAGGAATTGGAGCAAAGCACAGAGATTCAGCTGTCTCCTATAACTCAAGGACTGAAGACAAGAGTGTTAACTCACTCCCCAATATGGCACACTCAGAGATCACAGCAGGATGATGCTGGAGAGGAAAAAACTTGTTTTACTAACGTATTTGGGAAAAGCAGCCGGATGCACAGAGAACATGTAGGTAGCCACAAGTAGAGAGATGTGACACATTGCTATCCAGAAAATATATTGCTGGAACTAGCCCAGCACACACCGGGGCAGTACATCAGAGAATACAGCTATGCTATCTGAGCATCTACTGCAACGCAGATTCCTTCCTGGCAAAGCTTGCCTTGGGACAGCTTCGCCCACCTGCTCGATCCGCTTTGCACTGCTGTCTGCTTTCCAGGTGCCAGCCAGGAGGTGCAGGTTGCGCGCACCTGCAGAGCCTCGCAACGCTCCTCCGCACGCTGGGCACTGCCTTCGCTCCCAGCCCGCTGCTCCGAGCCATGCGGCGGCTCGCACCCTACCAGGAGCACACATCACGATGCCAAAATCTGCCCTGGGTCTTTTGAGGACATCCCCTCCCCAACCTCCTGCACAGGGACAGAACAATGCCCAAGTGTGCCCTGTGGGCATGGGGAAGGGAGCGGGGGCTGTTGTCTTAACAAGATGCGCAAATGACAAGTGAGGGACAAGAAACACAGCAAGATCCTGCAGCTCCTGCAGGCAGACACCCCTTTAATAAAAAAAAAAAAAAGCTAAAAAATTAAGAAAGGAAAGAAAGTGCCTCAAGCAGAAATGTTCTCTGGATTGAAAAGCTGGTCTGGGAAAGCCACATCACAGCGATGGGCTGGGAGCAGTGCACCAAGAAGGATGCCAGGAGTCCTCTGGCCCAGCCAGGACAGCCGCAGGACTCACCAGCCCACGGACTGGCACGGGCAACAAGCAGCCACCCCCGTTCAGACCTTACCAGGTACCCCGTGCCGAGGGGGAGCTGGACACCCTGGAGAGGCCTGCGGAGGCAAGCTGGTCCTGAGAAAACATCCTCCTCACCAGCAAACCGATGGTCGAATGACAAGTATAAATGACAGGCAGTAATTCTCAGCAAGCGTAGATCACAATGAACTATCGCAGTATCACAGAATGGTGGGGGCTGGAAGGGCCCTCTGGAGCTCACCCCGTCCCACCCCTGCTGGAGCAGGCACCCCCAGAGCAGGGGCACAGGGCCGCGTCCAGGCGGGGGGTGAATGTCTCCAGGGAAGGGACCCCACAGCCTCTCTGGGCAGCCTGTGCCCCTGCTCTGGCACCCGCACAGGGAAGGGGTTTGTCCTCATGTTCAGGGGGAGCTTCCCGTGTTCCAGCTTGTGCCCGTGGCCCCTTGGCCTGGCGTTGGGCACCGCTGGAAAGAGCCCGGCCCCATCCCCCTGACACCCACCCTTCAGATATTTATAAGCAGTGATGAGATCCCCCCTCAGCCTTCTCTTCTCCAGGCTGAACAGACCCAGGTCTCTCAGCCTTTCCTCACCAGGGAGATGCTCCAGCCCCTGATCCCCTTGGCAGCTCTGCGCTGGCCTTGCTCCAGCAGCTCCCTGCCCTTCTTGCACTGGGGGTCCCAAAAGCTGCACGCAGCCCTGCAGGTGTGGCCTCACTGGGGCAGAGCAGAGGGGGAGGAGAACCTCCCTCGCCCTGCTGCCCACACTCCTTTCCATGCACCCCAGGGCACCGCTGGCCCCCTTGGCCCCAAGGGCCCGGTGCTGGCTCAGGGTCACCTCGCTGCCCCCCAGCACCCCCAGGGCCTCTCAGCAGAGCCGCTCTCCAGCAGGTCACCCCCAGCCTGTGCTGGTGCGGGGGGCTGTTCCTCCCCAGGGGCAGGACCTGGCACTGGCTCTTGTTGAATTCCATGAGGTTCCCCTGGGCCCAGCTCTCCAGCCTGGCCAGGGCTCGCTGGATGGCAGCAGGGCCTTCTGGTGTATCAGCCACTCCTCCCAGCTTGGGATCGTCAGCGAACTTGCTGAGGGGACGCTCTGTCCCTTCGTCCAGGTCATTGATGCATATGTTGAACAGGACAGGACCCAGCACAGACCCCTGGGGAACACCACCAGTGACAGGCCTCCATCCAGACTCTGCCCCATTGATCACAACTCCCTGAGCTCTGCCATTCAGCCAGTTCTCAATTCACCTCACTGTCCTCTCATGTAACCCACACTTTCTTCCTAAGCTCACTTGTGAGGATGTTATATGGGAGACAGTGTCAAATGCCTTGCTTGAAGTCAGGATAGACATCATCCCCTTCTTTCCCTTCATCTCCCCAGATAGTCATGCCATCATAGAAGGCTGTCAGGTTGGTCAAGCATGGTCTTCCCTTGGTCGACACACGTTGACTGCTTCTGAGAACCTTCTTTTCCTCTGCATGCCTGGAGATGACCTCCAGGATGAGCTGTTCCATCACCTTTCTGGGGTTCGTTTATGAGAAATGAAGCCACAGGAGTTGTGTGGTGCAGCTGGGTGCAAAGGAAATCATGTTTCCTTCTGGTAGCTTTAAATGTCACCTCCCCATTTCACTGACACTTCCCCTCCTCCAGACAAACCGGGCCGCCCTGGCCTGTTGCTGCTCCACTGGCAGACCCCTCCTCAGCAGTGCTGCTGCCCACCCCAGGGCACTGCCTGTGTCCTCTGCTCAGCAGGGGCAGCCAGGACTGCACTCCAGCCCAGTAGAATGTCCCACCGAGTGACAGAACAGCATTGTCATGTCATTGACATTATTTTCCATCTCATTTTATACATTCTGATATATTTTGTTCTGTATTTTAATGAGTGAGTCCTCATAAAAAAGCAGAGATTTTTCATGGCAGTGCTGACAAGGAAGCCTGTGGGACTGCAGTTAATTTAAAATCCAGCAAAATGTAGAAGTTGTCTGAATTTCCTCCTTGCAGTACGCATTGCCTCTATTTATCAACAAACTCCATCGGCCTTTGAAGTTTCACAGCTTCCTCTAGTACAAAATAACGAAGCCAGGGACCAGCAATGCAGAGATGCCGAGCGAGGGCGGCACAAAGACCAGCTCTGGAGGGTTTGCAGGTGCCCCAGAGTCCCAGGCTGTCCTGAATTAGGATTCTGGGAGGCAGGGAGAGCTGCTGCCCGGTCACAGGCTGTCTGCCAGTGCCGGGGGCAATGGCTCTGCCTCCCACCAAGCCTGCTGCAGGGCAGGAGTCAGAAACCAACACCAAGAGCAGCCTCCAGCCCGGGTAAAAGTAGGGACTGGCACACCACCCTGAAAGGCTGTCAGCGGACAGGAACAACGGCGGGTGTGTTTGCTGTATTGTTCTCATTGTAGTAGCCATTTTTAAATGTGGATAATTTATTTTCTCTTAGATAAGGTTCATGGTGTTGCTCTGCACCATACCCGTAAGTGCCTAGTTTCCATATTAACCTCACACAAGCGGAAACCTAATGAAAGCTCTCAAAACCCTTGAGTGTTAGCACCAGTCAGTGGTCCTCTTTGCTTTACTCTCTCCCTCCGTTTCCTCACTTCCATCTCCCATTTGGCCTTTGCTCCTCATCTCCATCATTCATCCTGTTGTTCCTAGCCCTCTAGTATCAAAAAGATCAAAATGCTATATGGGAGAAAAAAACCCCACTCTAATGCGTTATTTGTACTTCATGGTAAGATTTATAATGTAATGTTTTAATGTTTTGAACAGGTGAAACTGAAATCCCCTGCTAAAAAATCCCATTACAGTTTAAGCCCTTCTCCCCTCATGTAGCCGCCACCTGCTAAACATAAATACGTTGTGTAATCCCGTTGGCACGTGCCATCACAGCACTCTGCTCAGGGTGACACGGTTTCTCTTCCCAAACCCCAGTTTGCCCTGCCAGCTCAGGGGGAGAGGACAGTAAAGGAATTCTCCTCTGTGACACTCTCCATCCTGCCTGTTGCGCCACCTCACCTTGGCTGAAGACGTCAGATCCCACCACAGTCCATGCAAATTCCTCCTTGGGAAGACACCATCACTTTGCTCTTGGTGGCTCACGCTGTTTTCCCCAAACCCAGATTCCCACTCCCAGAAGTCCCATTACTCTTGGATAGTCTCCTAGACCAGCTGTGCGGCCTTATCTATGGCCTCTTCCAAAGGTCCTGTCTTGTGCAGCTCTGCCTGCATCATGCCAGCGCTTCCCGTACTGCCCTTACAGATATTGTTACGGCTTTTGATTTTTCAGGCCTTTCTGACAGATTTCTGTTATCTTTCTGAAACTCCCCTTCGGAAGCCGGCAAGGCAAGTTTTCAGTGACTGTCCTTCCTCAAGACGCTGAGCCCAGTAAAACTGTTGCCGTTCACTACTCCACATTTTCTGGAAGGCGGCTATTCCCGTAACTCCGTGCACAGGCAGCAGCAGCGCGATGTGCAGGTACTCGCAGCACAGCTGCTCCTCCGATGCACTCGCAGGCAGCAGTCCCCAGGGATCGCTGGCGGAGCGCGAGACGCCCCCCAGAGCTCCTGGCCTGGGACACAGGGCCACGGGGCCTCACCGTGAAGCCCTTCCCCACCAAGAAGCCACCCCACCGCTGGGCTCTGGCAGCCCTCCCATTCCCACACCCCCAGGCTTTGGGCTTTGTCTCCACGGCAGCTCTGGATTGCGTCAGCCATTCGAACTTCAACTCCTCAGACTCTGCCAAACCTTCCCAAATACTGCTCCGACTGTCCCGGACCTGATCTCCTCTTCTGAACGTCAGTTCAGATCTAATGCTAGCCAGTCATGTCTCCTCACTCTACCATCTTGCCAAGACCTTCCTCCACTGCGGGACACTCCGTTCACCTGGAACAAAACAGCTCTCCAGGAGAGTCCTCCAAACTCTGCCGCACTTCAGAAATCCTGCAGTATAGTTTTCTGACACAAAATTCAATGTTTTAACTGACAGAATACGTGAAAGCCTGTCCAAATGCTCTGCCATCCATTCAGGTGTTAAGTTATATTTATTGTACGAGCTGCGTGCGCCGCTCACTCTCTTCGAACTGCTGCAGATTTTTGCCCCAGCTAAAAGCCAGGACTAGTGCCACGAGGGCTGGACCTTCGGTGGTCCTGGAGGCAGGGCAGGCACCTGCACCCCAGCAGAGGAGAGTGCTCTGCTGGGCACCTCCACTCCTCTGATCTAGTTCCATTTTAATTTTGCCCAACTGAAATAAATATTCCTGAAGCTTTGCTGGTATCCCAAACTGACAGCGTATATTCTTATGGGAACTTTGAAGCAAACAGAAAAAGCTATTACAGAGACAAACATGCCTGGCATGGAGGTAATCTCACTTGAATATTGCTCAGATTCCCTTTTGGTTTATCAAAACTTAAAAGGCATTTGTCCTAGTTACTTCAGGCGCATTTTGGTGTGCATCAAGGGGGGCAGCACGTCTCAGAGACGCGTTGCGGTGCGGGCATTTACTGGCACGTTTAAGGTGAGACTCAGTCCTGAGAAGACATTCTGCCGAAGCAGGTTTCTCTCCTGCAGCTGACGGATGGCAGAGGGGAGCTGGCTCCAGGGGCATACGGGGTCTGCAGCGGGGCCGGCCGGGAGCAGCCACCCTGCAAGGGCCGGTGCACCGGGAGCCGGGGGCGCAGGCAGGGCACTGCCCCACGGACAGGGGCGCAGCCCTGGGAGGCAAAGGGGACAGGCCAGCAGGACCGAGAGCGGGGAATACGGGGCAAGCGCTGGGCACAAGGTGGGTCCCAGAGCCCCCAGGCACAGGCACCCCATGGCACAGCGTGACAGCAGCAATGATGTCCTGAGCTCAGAGGCAGCTCCCCAGCCGAGAAGCTGCCCTCCATGAGGCTTCCCACACCCTCCTGACTGAGCCCCATCCCAGAGCCCGACCCCAGCTGCAGCTGGGGCAGCTGGAGCCCTCAGCAAGTGGCAGGAGCACACCCAGGGTGGGAGAGATGAGGCCCTGCCAGCTGCTTTACCGACAAGTTTTTGGAGCCCGCTTTTCTAGATTAGAGGGCTGGACCAGATGACCTCCAGATGTCCCTCCCAAATTAAATTACTCTGCAAGGCTGTAAGTCCTCTGCAAACACCCCGTATTTCCTGCACAAGGTCTCCAGCTGACAGCTGGGGACTCAGTCTCCCCCCTGCACGTTTCTCCACAAAGCACTGTCCATCTAATTGCTTACTGGTGGAGTTGTCTTGGACTATGGTGTCACACTAGGAGCAAGAGCCCCCCCACCTACGCTCTTCGCCCTCCCACCCTAAACTAAAACATGACACCCAAAGCGCTGGGCACGGCCCTGGCGCTGCTGCGCTGCTCAGCGCTACCAGCTGAGCTGCCGGCAGTGCAGAAGGACCGTAGGCAGCCTGGCGACCCCAGGAGCATCCGGAGAAGTGAATGGCCTGCGCATCACCCACCTCCAGGCTCCCCCACCACCACCCCAGGGATTTATTTCTGAGAAGCTGCTGTAGGGGAAACTCAGGCTACAGCTGAGACGCAGAGGGGACTCAAATCAGCAGCTGGTGCCAAGCTGAAAACTGAGACACAGAGATGAAAATGAAACAGATTGTGGTAATTTCTTCTCAAATCCCTGATGCAGGTAGAACAAATCAAACGGATCTAACCCTTTCAAAAGCCAGGAAGGGAAAACAAATCATCTAAGGCTTTTAATAAATAAATAAATAAACCAGTGACTTAGTATTTAGGGCAAAGATCTCATTCACATTGCTGAGGAAAAAAAGGGATTGGGAATAGTGAATCAGTTCATATTGTTCCATGTAATAATATAAAAAAAGAGATTGGGACAAGGTATTTGTTTTATTAAACTCCCCAAGGAGAGGTCAAGAATATTAGAAATAAAGTCCCCAGGTTCCAGTTGATGCAATAACTGCAGTTTTAGCAATTTCAGAAGAAGGATGTTTCTTCAAGGTGGCAAAGTGCCAAGAATCTTCAGGGGAGGCACTAGAAAAGGATGCTCTGTATTTCCTTGCCACGGAAGAGCACTGAGCTCAGTGCAGTTTTTATGGAGAGTGGCTGTCTGAACAGGACATCGGCAATTCACATTCCCTTTCACAGAGATACTCACAGATCGGACCAAAGGAGGAGATATTTCAGAGAGTGGGGAGGATAATCCCCAGTTTCTTCAGCACACGTCCTGCTCTTTACGCACGTGCCAGGGCAGGCGTCAGGCAAGACACCAGGCTTGCCAGGTATCCATTCTGATCCAGACGAGTGTCTTATGCCATGCCCCTCTGATGCTACCTTATGGGTCTTAGGGATAGGAAGAGACTGGCGAAGGATCAGAACACTGTCTGGCAAGCTCCTGGAGTATGTTCATGATCATTTATTTTTACAGAGAAGATGCAGAAAACAGCCATAGAAACTCTTCTAGCACTTTGATTCCAAGTGGCTGAAAACATGAAGGCAGAGGTAACGTTGGCAGGAATGATCATGAAATGATAAGTGTTTGGCACTTCTTAGGAAGAAAGTGAGAAAGACCAACAAAATATGAGCAATGCATTGTAAAGCCAACCTCTATATGTTCTTGAATATTGGAGGCAAGGTTTCATGAAAGGCCAGCCCAGGGTGGGACGGATGGCCTCCAGAGATCCCTTTTAATCCAAACTATTACATGATCCCATGATGGGGAAGGCGAAGGATAACAGACTTCAGACCTATCCCAACATGGAGGATGCATAAGCAGTGAAGTAAGAAACCAGCTAAATCATAAGACAATCATTGACTTCAAACACACTACATGAACTGGAAAACCAGAGGGATTGCTATAGACAGATGGAAAGGAAAAGCACAAGCATGAGAGGAAATGATACCATGGTGAGAAGCAAGTATTCATTCTGTAAATACACTGAGACCAAGGAAAAGATCCCAGGAATTGCTGGCAGTTGTTGGTGCTCCTTTGGCTAACTGCAGAGAGGGAAAGCCTTCAATGGCTGAAACTGAGAAGACCAATGTGCTTAACACTTGTTTTTTCTTTAAATCAGAAATCAACCATGAGATTTCAGAGGCAAAGAGTTAAGATCCTACCTGGAAACCAGAGGGAGAATTAATTAAGAATATTTGGATGTGCCTGACTACACATGTGGTGGGAACTTTTAGAACAGATTGAAGCAATCTTGGAATACCTAAGGTCATCTGTGCGGGTGCCAGAGCAGGGGCACAGGCTGCCCAGAGAGGCTGTGGGGTCCCTTCCCTGGAGACATTCACCCCCCGCCTGGACGCGGCCCTGTGCCCCTGCTCTGGGGGTGCCTGCTCCAGCAGGGGTGGGACGGGGTGAGCTCCAGAGGCCCCTTCCAACCCCCGCCAGCCTGGGATTCTGTGATCTTTGAAAGCTCATGTTACATAGTGTGTCCAAAAGAGTGGAAAATAGCAAATGGCCAAAAAAGGGGGAAAAAAAAAGCTAAATAAATACCATCACTTCACTTCTTGGAAAAAAATATTGGAACAAATAACAAGCCAAGGTATTTGCGCTTGCCTTGAAGGAAGCAATGCGGTAACAGTCAGAAGGGATTTGTCAAGGACAGACTGCGAGAGGAGCCGGCTGCCGAGCAGCAGCCGCACACCTCAGCCTTTGCTGGGCTCCTCACAGCCCCACAGCTGCCCTGAGAACGCCCAGCCGCAGGGTGGGAGAACAACCCTCCGATGCCTCCCCGTCAAAGAGTGGAGGTACCCAGGGGCTGACCTGGGTCAGCGTCCCCTTTAGTAAAGCGAACAACGCATTGGAGATGATCTTTGCCAAACCTACAGGCAGTACAAAGGGGCTGCAAAATACTGCAAAGAACAGGATTAGGGTTTAAATGGATCCTGATAAACTGAAGGTACTAAAACTACGCAGGGATCACCAACTGCACAAGGAATCAGATAGGGAAACACTGGTTATGTAGTGGGTTTTGAGGGGGAAAAAACATGGAGGCTATCACACGCTGAATATGAGTCACACATCACACCATTTCCTAAAACGCAATATGATGAGCTATCAAAACTACAGCCTGAAAACCATGCAACACAATGCTGCTGCTGCACTCCTCTGCTGCCGCGTGCCTGCTCTGGGCACCACACTGCCGGGAAGGAGTGGGACGGTGGGAGCCTGGAGGGGAGCCTGGAGAGCAGCCAGGGCAGGAGCTCGGTGAAAATGGACCTTTGGGAAGGGCAAGGCAATGGGGGCAAACAGCCAACAGAAGAGACGACACCAAGGAAAACATAGCAAGCAGCCTTCAGGTGTGCGAGACTGCTACGAGGGGGAAGCGAGCGAGCTCTTCACCGTGCCTAAGCAGAGTAAATGTGGCATAACAAACTAGTGGAAGAAATATTCAGATCAGACATTAGAAAACTTCCTAGTGGTGAGGACAGAGGGAGGCAGGAGTGAGGAAAAAGGCCAGGGCACATCCGTCACCGGGGTTTCCCAAGAACAGTCAGATGAGCACAGTCAGCGTTCTGTGGGTTGGACCCTCGCTGGACCACCGATCACACAGCCAGGGGGGTTCAGAGCCAACTGCATCAGCAACAGCCTCCCCCAGGGCTCGCTCCCAGGAGCGGGTTATTAGCACAAATGCAGTTGATCACCAAAAGGCATTTGGGGACACGCCATGCGAGGCTTACCCAAGCCACGCTGGGATGGATTAACCTCAGGCGTCACTCAGGTCCTCTGCTCCAGGCTCCTTGTCGCCCTGCCCATCCCACTCGAGACAGGCTCCTGGCCACGAGCCACCCCTCACCACAAGGACAGTCGACCCCAGGCTAGCACCCACCACCCCTGCCCCAGGGCCAGACCTGGGCTCCCACGCTCGGCCTCCCCTGGCCAGTGGACCTGCCGCTCAGCCTCCATGGAGGTCGGAGAGCTGCAGACCACGGGAGGACTCCAGCACCACAACCACTGGTGGGGCTGAAGTTGTGAGAGCAACACGGACAAGTAACTGCTCCTGCTGTTGGTGCAGCTGAGCGCCAGCGCCGAGGCTACCGCCAGCCAGCCCACAGGCGCACGAGGTGCTTCTGGAAAAAATGGAACGCTAATGCTAAACTAGTTTTCATTTAAATCCTCTTTGTCATCCTGAATATATTTGCAAAACAATCAGAATTTTGCTGGGAGTCTTCACCCTCAAAATAAAGAATTTTTGGGCAAAATTGCCGATACTAAATTTTCTTGATATTTACTCTAATAAAAATCTGACCCAGAATCAATTTTTCTGCAAGACTTTTCAAGGAAGATGTGAGAGGACTCTGCATGTTTATGGATGCTTTGTCGCTTACCACAAAGCAAAGGCTTTCTTGTTTGAAAACAAACATGCCTGGGAACAGAGTATTCAGATGAGACAGGGATCACCGCACCGCTCTTCCCCAGCCCAGAGTAAATAAAAGCTCTGTCAGACCAACACAAACACACTGCGAACGGCCCAGGAGAGCAAGAAGGGCAAAAAACAAGTGAAAGAAATACCAGGTCAAATAAAATACCACTATTAATTAGCTGGTCTAAGCAGTTGTTAGGACACAGCGTCATGCTGAACAGCAATGGTGTGTGCATACAGCTGTGTAATTTAAGAGAATATCAGCCCGTGCGACTTGGAGAGCGTGACAGGAGGGGACACGGGGCAGTGGCTATTGGGCTCAAACCCTACTGCCTGATCGACAGCCTCTGCTTCTCCTCCCCTCTGACTTACCGCCTCTCTTTTTCTCACATCACTAAGACCACCTCTGTATGATCCTGAACTTGCCAGCATGTACCAGCCACTGAACACACAGGTTGCACACATGTGTCTTTCACCTGTCCCAAACTCAGCGTAATGAATTTCACAATCCCCCAATCCCTGCAAAAATATGCAAGTTTATGAAAATAATGGAGTAAAACGCACTTTCATATGCATTTTATAAAATGCATACGGCTAGGAATAATTAAGTCATCTCCAGCAATGCTTTAGAAGTTTGCACAAGCAGGAGACAGAAGAACACGGGGTGGGCACGCACTCTAGCAGCGCTTGGCAGCAGGACGAAGAGAAAACTGCCTTCCTCTGCCCTTTCTGGGCAGAGCTGTGATGGACGGCACGGCGAGCAGCCTTCCCACTGGCTCCAACGCAGAGCCGGTCAGCCCAGGCACCAACACTCAGCAGGTCATTCGGAGGCCTGTGCACCAAAAGCCAAAGAGGAGCGCCAAGCCTGCGGCAGCATCCCACCCCTCCTGCACTCGGCGGGGAGCATAGGGGAGACGTGGGGCCAGCAGGCAGGGCAGCAGCTACGCAGGTCGAAGCCCACAGTGCAGCACATCACCTGCCGGCCACTGGCTCTTCCAGTAGCACTAGAGACCCACTTTTACAAGCTCCCCTCGTGCTGCTGCCCATGGCAGACCCCAAATCCCCCAGCACCTCCATGTCCAGCCATGCTCCTGCTCTCTCCCCACCACGAACTGCCTGGCTGGGTACGGCTTGACCATTCCCTAGCTGCCTTCCTCCTGCCTTGCCATCAGGAGCTCCAGGTAATTTTGAGAATACCTCCAAAACCTTATTAATTATAAAAGCCCACAGTATTCTTTTTTACACACCCCAACCTCCTAATGCTTTTATAATCATACTGTGCTTCTGGCTTCAGCAAGTCCCAAGGCGGTGAATTCCTGAGCTAACTGCAGGGTGGAGAAAAACCACTGTTTCGTACTGCTCTTGCGTGTGCTCGCCATTAATTTCATTGCATGCTCCTTTCTCCTTGTGCCGTGAAACAGGCAGAGGTTCCCTTTTTCCCCTCTGATAAGCCATTCAGTATTTTCAATATTTTTAACATATTTCCTCCTATTCATCTCGTTTCTAAGGTAACAATCCTGTTGTTCTTCATCTCTCTCCAAAGATGATATTTTTTTTCCTCATTCCTGATCATTTTCACTGCATCTCTGAAACCCTTTAGCTCACCCTCTTCTTGCTGACTGGTAGTGCCCAGCTTGGTATGCAGCGCTCCGAGGTGCCATCATTGATTTTGACCAAGGCACTAAACGGTTTTCCATATTACCATCCATCACACTGTTAGGTCATCTAATATCACTGCATTTTGTAGTGAAGTTGCACATTGAGCAGAGCCCTCCGTTGAGCTGTTTAGAAAACACCCTGCAACTTCTCTTGAGTTAAACTATTAATTAATAATCCTACTAAGGTACATGAGTGGTTCAATTTTTTTTCCCCCCTAGTAGCTATTTTACATTTATTTTCATTATTTTTTATTCACTGACATGTTTCTTTTTTCCCCAAATTCTTTAGATTGCCTCAAAGGGCCTCAGAGCTGTTTCTGCTATGGAGTTAATGTAAATAGCTACCACCTAGATTAGTTCTTCAATGCTCAAATCCATTTGTTGGTCATGAGTGAACACAGCTATATCCCAGACCTGGTACACACTCGTCAAACTCCTGCTCTGGCCTCACGGTATCAGAGTTTCTCGTTAGCCCTTTCTGAGCAGACGCTGCTTTACATCAGCCATGGCTGCAGTCGCTCTCGCCTCTCCACTAACAGAGGGCTTCCAAAGGCAAAGCCTGACCCCAGTGGTCGCCGAAGGGACCCTTGGCCACGGAGGCTCTCCAGCAGCACTTCTGCTGTCTGAGGGGGGCAGCAGCCGTCCTCCTGGATCAGAACGGGTGCCCATGCCTGGCTTCCAGCCGAAGGCAAGCACCAGCTGTGGTGAGCAGTGTCAGAGCCGATGTTTGCGTCGCACGTGGCCAGCGAGGGACGGGGAGCAGCAGGAGAACACAAGGTCCACGTCGCAGCCTATGGGCTGCAGAAACCACCCGAAGCACAAGGAAGGCCTCCCCATGCTGCTCAGCGGGTCGGGCAAGGGTGTCCATCAGCCGCTCCCGGGCCCCGGAGGGTTCAGCCGAGCAATGCCACCACCGGGGCCCGCAGACAGAATAACCCAAATAACCACGGGTCAGTTGGGACGCGTTAAGTGTTGGCTTATCTGCAATGTGCCACCTCGGAGTATCAGTTTTCAAGATGCATTCATTGTCATAGCAACGACAAGCGCAACGCGGCATTGATGTACTTACCGTTTTTCTGAGACGCAAGATTAGACTGAGGGCTGGGGAGAAGATCGAGGCAAACACCCCTCGGTGCTTGCTCCAGGCCCCGGGCAGCCCCGCTCCCTGCGGCGCACCGACAGGGAGACACAGGGCCGCATCGGGCTCCACCGACCTTCCCTCTCCCCACCTGCCGCCCGGGGTCCCGCGGGTGCCCGGCCCCGTGCAGGCATGGGGGCTCCGCTGGGCGCCGAGGCACGTGCCGGCTGTGGCACGGGGCAGCCCTGCTCTGCCTCCCCCCGGCCCCTTACCTGGCCTTGCCGCGGCTGCTCCTCCGGAGCGTGGGCAGGTCGGCCTCCTTCTCCTCCTGAACCCGCTGCAGGGATGGGGAGCGGCTGTGGGCACTGCGGGCGCTGCCAGAGCTTGCCAGGCTGCCATCCCCCGCCCCGGCCCCCGCTGCTGCCTCCTGCATCTGCGCCAGCAGCTGCGGGGGCAGGCTGCGGAGCGAGGGCACCGGCGAGTAGGACGCCCGGCTCTCGGCCTTCAGGTTGTTGTCGCTGGCCGAGCGCTGCAGCATTCGCGGGGAGGAGAGGCCGCCGGCGCCGAGGATCCGTCTCCGCTTCGTGTAGCTGGGAGTTTCTCTGAAAGGCACTGCAAAAGAGCCAGGGAAATCAGCATTAGCTACCAGGTGCACGGTGCAAAGCCAGCGTTGGCCAGCCACGCTTGGGCTGGAAGATGGCGGCAATGCTGGACGGCTGGGAAGCCGGGAACGGCCGGGGCAGAGGAGGACGCAGCTCCACCTGCTACCAGCACCACCCCAGGGAAACCACCCTGGGAGCACGTGGGGCAGGCGAGCCCGACCGCAGCGCACAGGCACGGGGAGGACTTGGACATGGCATCTCAGGAAGCATCGAGGAGCGCTGCCAGAGGCAGAGCCGGCGCCGGCAAGGGCACGCGGGGAGGGCACACGGCGCCACCGGTGGGACCCCTGCCAGCCCCTCTCCAACTGCCGCCCCCCGGTTCAGAGGTGGCGACACAAGCATGGGACGTTGATGCTGGCAGTAACCCCAGCCACTGCTTACTCTTCTTTTTCAGAGGCAAGGAAGGCCTAAATCTACAGGTTCAGGCATGTGCCAAGTGCAAGCCTAGAAAATACAATGCACAGACTAAAATACCAGCTACTCCCTGCCCTACCTGACACTCTGCCTAACCCTCGGGAGTGTGTGGAGGAAATGGGCCTCACAAAGGCACCTGAGGATGTAAACCCCCGCCTCTGCCTGAAGCTCTGCAGAAGGAGGAGGAGTGAAACGGGGAACCCGACATGGTCACAGAAGAATAGGGCTCTGCTGCTGAGCCACAGCACTGCAGACCTCAGGTCAGGAAAGACATATTTCCTAAATTTTAATGAACCCACTTCCATCCTGAAGCTTAATGTGCTTGAAGTTTGCCTGACAAGTGTGGCAACATCCAGCCCATTTCTGGTGCAAACGTAGTGGCAGAAGCAAGGGGACAGGGAAAAGCACGCAGAGGTCTCCTGTGCTCCTGCTCAAAGGCACGCTCAGGAGCGGTGTGATCCTGCTCACAGGGGACCTCCCACCCCATCGGCATTCGAGACTCCCCTGGCTTCACCCCTCCGAGGCCACCCCTCCCACAGCAACTTGCACAAAGGCGTGTGAGCCCTGAACACAGTCCGATGGCCACCGCCAAGGGGCTGCAGATCGGGAGCAGCCGGGGAGCTGGCAGAAAGCTGCCCAATGTTGAGCGAGGCCGCAGACCTGTGTCACCCTTGACCGAACACCCTGAAGGCATTTCCCAGCTGTGCCGTGTGGCCCCACTCAGAATATTTTTCCGAGGAATATTTTAGGTCCAAAGTACAAGACTTTCAGGCTCCTGTAAATCTTCCTGTTGTCATAGCAACGCGATGCATTTGTTCCCTGATGAGTTTCAACCACGTGGTGTGGGCATTTCTGCTGGCAGCATCTGTGATCCCCTTGGCAGCTCAGCCCGGCTCCCCGGCCTCCTGCCCGCAGCCTCGGTGCAGCCACTGCCCCACGTCCAGGCCACCCAGACAGGAAAAATGGGTCAAAATGGTCACCCAGAGGCCACAGGCAAGGAGGGATGTCAGAGGGAAGGAAGCAAGGCCTGGGCCGTGGGGTAAAATGTGCTGTGGATTCAACATCTGGTAGTTCGCAGGACTGTAGCATGGAGGATGCTGACGCCTGTCCTACCAACACAGCACACTGGAGAGGAAGCCACAGTCAGGGCTAACTACAGCCATGCCACAGGCAGTGCTGAACAGGTTTGGTTGACAAGGACTGCCAACCTGAGTTCATGTGTCATCCAGACGTATGACAGATCACCAGGAGACATTTAATTTTGTACTACATCACTTCTCATAGAAAAACCACTTTAAAAAAATCAGAGAAGCAAACATTAAATGGATGCATGTCATGGTAACTGGCAGATCTAAAAATTATTAGAAATTGAATAGTCGCTGGAAACACATGGAATTTTCTTGCTAGCGTCAAAGAGCTGTCTTCAAACCACGCCAAGTCAGTAACTTTAAGCACGGTTCTTGGAAAAGAAAAGTACAGAATTACTTTTAGTAAAAGTGCCAAATGCTGCCTACTGATAAAGGCACATCAGTCAGTGCCTGAACACTTTCCAAACCAAAGGCCAATGCACATACTGGTCAAGTGAGTACACCCATGGCGTACTTCCAGGGACCAACACCAAAGGTGAAACCAAGTGATGAGGGGTTTGTAATCTGAGAATGGCCGTGAGCTCATAGCATCAGCCAAGCAAACACGAGCTCAGTGCCAGTGTGCCAGAACAATGTGAGCCTGTTACACCCAAGCTGGGGAACAGCGATGCTCCAGAGAGGTGGTCTCAGCAGTGCTCCGTCAGCGGGCAGTGTCACTGCTGGAGAAATGCCAGGTTTGGATCAACACCGTATAAGAACTTTTGTAAACGGGAAATATTCAGCTAGAAAAAAATCGAATCTAGAAAAAACTGCTTAGACCATTTTTCCTCCGTCCTGGGAGAAGCCAGGAGCAGCGGACAGCCCTTTGCAGATGACCAGTGCCACCCGTGCTCCGCACCAGCTGTTCAGGCAGAGTCCACGCTGCGCTCCCCACTGCGCGGGTCCATTACTACGAGGAGGCAAAATGGGCCACTCAGAGCACCAGAACTACAGCCAAACCCATGCTGAGGTACTGGCCCGGTCCATCGCCCTTCCGTGCATGACTGGGCTCAGCATCATTGGTCTTGACACCAAACCAAGAGGGAAAGAAAGAGAAAAACAAGAGTGCAACGATCAAAACTTCAGACAGCAGGAAGTGGCCTGGATTCGCTGTAGTGTGTTTTATAAATTAATTATTATTTTCTTGATATTAATTGCTTAGGAAAAAATCATAACTGTACGTCGAACCGATCATATGCAAGCTTACTGTAAAATAATCCTATTGGCACACTGCTTTTACCAAGTTGACAAAAGGAAAAAAAAAAAAAAGAAAAAAAAATTCAGAGATTTATCTTGCAAGGGAAGAAAGAAGATCCTCTTGGTCTGTGCTAGATCTCCTCTGCTCCTGGTTGTCCTAGCTTAACTGAAAAGCAGTAAACCTGTCCTAGTCCCTGCTTTCCCCCACTGCACAGATTTCACACGAGGGAGATGTCGAGTGGGTCAGGGCCAGGTTCAGAGGGGGAAGATCAGCACAGTTCATGGAAAGACATTCACAGCAAGCACCAATTATTGGGCAGTGAGACACGAACGGGTTGCCCAAGCACTCACTGGTAAAAGGGAAGGTACTTTATAATTCTTGACACAGGTCAGGGCAACTGGTTTAATTTAGCCTGTCAAATAAATCACCTGGTCACCCATTTCCACGCTCTACGAAAGAGAAGTCATCACCTTATATATTCAAAGTGCTCCCTCCCAACATCAAAATTATAGCGTCCACCATAGAAACAAAGGAAAACACAACCTTTCTCTCAGATTCACATCAGAGAGGAAAAGCAGAGTGGGTGGAGAAAGCAGCCCCAGACTGCTCTGCTACTCCCTAATCCATTCATCATACCATGCAGTATAATGTCCCTGAAGCACAACATAACATAGCATTTACAGGAGTAAACGAGAAGGTATCCAGGTCACATAACAGGTTGTAAAGCCAAAGTTTCCCAAGTATTTAATTCCAGAAGCATATTAAGAGGACAGTATTAGAGCTGCAAAGGCAGTCTCCTAAAAGACAGGACGTACCTACAGTAACTGTGCAATTCTAATTTGGCCCCTAGCACACAGGAACCACAAGCGAGGAAGGATTCAGACAGCCTGTTTCATTTGCCAAAGTGGGGTTTAGGGGCAAGGGCATCACGAGTCCCAGAAATGTGACAAAGCCTGCTTTCCAGCACTATCATAGGAGCACAGATTTTTCAGACGATATCTATTTAGATTGCAAAGATCCCTAGGCTCTCAGGTGTCCAGAGATGCTCTGATGTTTCCTGACCCAAGAAGCTGCAGCCAAGGACCCAGACTGTCTACTCTGGCACAAAGACGAGAGCTCAGGGGGACTCGGCAAAGCCCTTGGGAGCCTCAAAAAGGTACAGATGAGGGAAGCCTCACCTGCCCTACTTCAGTGCTTAGCTTCTGGCGCCTGGACTGCCTCGAGGCCCGTTTCAGGCCACTGTGCAGCCAGGAAGGCAACTGGACCTAGATCAGCAGTTCCTTCAGAGGTTAGAGATCTAGAAATGACAGTACATGCCTGGGAAAGCCTGGCTTTCACTGACAACGCTGATGATCAGCCATCCAGACAGCTTCACAGGAGGAGGGCTCTCAGAGGAATACAGCTATTGCTTGTGGAAGCGATACTTCCCTCTCCAGATGCTCCAGAGCTTCTCCAGACCCCTCACCTAAGCCCAGGCTTAAGTCCAGCCAATCTGGAAGCTCTGCCATGCAGATACAGTGCAAGCCTGGGCCTTTCTGGACAAAAATTAGATATTCAGAGAGATACAACCATGTTCTTAGCTGTGACGTGTAATGAGATGAAGACAGCAAGGAAGACAAAATCTGTTGCACGTGGCAGAAATGTGGAAGATTGTCTGCCACGGCCAGGTGGCAAAGGACAGGAGATACCCAAACTGCATGGGATGTGGGCTGGGGCAAATCCGTAAAGCAGATCCTGAAGCAAAAGAGGAACCAGTGGAAGCAGTTTGATGTTGAAGGGTGCTATGAGTGCACTTATTTGCACGAGGAAGTCCACCAGATCAGCATTTAGCACAGTCACAGGACAGCAAAGGCATCAGGAACACAGCCGGGGGCTGCAGCAGACAGAAAATCAAGTCTACCACATACACAGGGCAGCGATGCGAGCCAAGGACAACCGCAGTCTGCACTGAGCCTGGCTCAGTGCTGGAGCCCTCTAGGCATCCTTTTATTGCTGTTTTTAAATTAGCCTTTCTTGGAGAGGCAAGCAAGAGACCAACAACCCTAACGTGATTTGCTGTTTACTTCTCTCCCTGGGGAAACACCATGTGTTCAAAAGCAAAAGTCTTGGGGAAACTCTCTGCTGTTCTGAGGAAGATGAGTGAAAGATGAGAACTTCCTACTAGGGTTGGAAGTGCCGAATTAACTGTATCTTATAGCATCCTTCAGAGGCCCCGGCTCCCTAACAGAACAGCGCACAGACCAGCCACTTGCTCTCAACAGCCAAATTACATTGCGTAGCTACATCCAGGTCTCCAGAATGTGCAATAATCCCAGCCCCACGTAATGTCTTAAAAACACAGGAGGATCCCACCTCTGCCTGCACTGTCCTGTGGGACAGCCAGCGCTGAGCTTCTGCACCATTCCAGTGAGGATGCCATGGTCCTGCCTGCTCCCCTGGCTCTAACTCTGAAGGCCAACCTCCTCCAGCACAGCAGTGGCTTCATTCAGTCAAAAATTAGGTCACCCTGAGCTTTAGAGAAAGCTTAGTCCTCTTCTGTTCAGAAGGACATTGAGCAAGGTTCCTTCATGCCACTCTCCCCTCTGTATCCTCTGTGTGAGCCCTACCTTGTCACCGAGATGGGACCCTGCCCCATCCCTTGCTGGCCACTGTCACAGCAGTACGAAGGACTGAAATCATGCTCCTCACCAGAAAGAGGGTAGCCAAAAGGGAGGGCTGGAGAGGGCTCCTGGCAGGCTGGGGATCTGCTGCAGGACGCGAGATGTGTCCCATCCAACAGCTTCCCGGTGCCAGAAGGCAGAGGCACCCGCCCCATCCTCATCCCTTCCCCTGCTCCCGCCCGCACTGGGACGCTGACGCCCCAGGCATCAGAGCAGCCTGCCGGCTCAACTCATCAGCCTCCTGGAAAGCACACGCAGCAAAATGAAACCAATGAATAACCACGCGGGAGTAGTTTTCTTCTGGGTCAGTGAAAACCAGAGCCACGCAGAGCTAGGGGCAGGAAAGCATGCAGGAGCAAGGCAGACCAGTGGACAAGACCCCCCCTTACGCTGGGAGCTGAGACCGGCACAGCCCTGTCCTAGTGCCAGGTAACCACAGGAGCAACTGCAGGAACGTGCCTCTGGCCGGCCGAGATACAGCAGCAGCTGGAAGCAGCTTCATACACCGTCCTCGCAGGGCCGGGGAGGGGTCTGGGCCACCAGGGCAGGAGCCAGCAAGGGAAGAGCGGGAGCGGGCGTGCACAGTGGGGCATCCAAGGAAGGCCCACAAGCTAAGACTGGACCGGGAAGCAGCCCGGTCTGGCTACCTGTGTCCTCAGGCCCCTCGCAGAGGCAGTAGAGAGATTTGGGAGCAAGGCTCAGAGGGGGTGGGTTTCCCCCCCGGGAGCACAGTTCCCAGCCAGAACCAGGGCAGCCAGCCCAGTGAGGGCAGGGGGACATGGCCATCATCCCCCACAGCCTGGGGGAGTGGAGCACCCAGCCAGGACACAGCTCCGATTCCCCAAGCCTCAGAGCAGGGACAGGGTAGCAGGAAGAGACCTTGGACCTGATATGAGACCTGAGGAGCTGCTCCCCAGCCAGGGTCTGATGTGCCAGACCTCAGCGCAGAGACTCAGGCTTTGTACAGGCAGCTTACTCATAACGCCAACTTATAACAGGAAGAGCTGATTTGCCTTGGTCTGGCACATGCACTCCTTGCCAGGAGGCTCCGAGGTGCCCCGGTGTGCTGTGGTGCCCCAAATCACCCTATCAGTCCCAAGGCAGGCTTCAGCCAGCCCCAGGGGCTGCACGGCCGGCTTCTCCCTGCTCCTCAACCTGCCTGAAGCTGGTAATAACAACAATGAAGCACTGAGCCTGAACGCCAGCCACCAGGTGCCAGAAACAGGATAGTTTCAGGCTGCTGCCAGGCAGCCAATTCT
This sequence comes from Phalacrocorax carbo, assembly GCF_963921805.1. Classification (NCBI taxonomy): domain Eukaryota; kingdom Metazoa; phylum Chordata; class Aves; order Suliformes; family Phalacrocoracidae; genus Phalacrocorax; species Phalacrocorax carbo. The sequence continues at coordinate 341,026 of NC_087513.1, read as the reverse complement.
GACGAAGGTTCCCCTCCCCATCCCCCAAACCCACTGTCCCTGGTGGGGAAGGGAGGGAAGTGAAAGCAATAAAGAAAAAAAACTTTGTGCAGTTCATACAATCAGCTTTGAAGATTCTTTTCTATACCTTCTCAAGAGTTTAATCAAAGTATGTTTACTGGGTTTCTCGCAGCAAAATGAATCACTTCAGTTACCATGACAGCGCTGCTCGAAGCAGCACAACCATGCCCCAGCCAGCCTAGTTCATCTGATGCTCCCATGTTTGCTTTCTGCCCTCCAGAAGGGGAAATGCACAGCTCTTGACTCGAAAATGCCTCTCGCCACTCAGGTGTGGTGGGAGCAGGACGCAGCCAGGGCTCCCCAAGGAGCTCCCAGCCCCGAGATGCTGCGCTGGCACCTGGGTGGCACCTGGACCACACTCCAAACAAGCCCGAGCTGCAGCCTAACGAGCCAAAGTGTAATCAACACTCGGAGGTTATTTAGATTTGCTGGCTCAATGTTAAATATTCATGTAAAAAAGCAAAAGCGCACGGAGTGCAAATGTCTCCACAGTTCCAAGCTGAGAGGCCACATTTACATTTTAATAGTGGAAAATTACAAAGCAAACTGGAGAAGGCGCATAGCATCTCCCCTCATGCGGCACAGCGCAGACTGTGCCCAGGCTTCTCCCCCATGCGGGAGAGAGAGGCTACTCCAAGAGACCTTCCAGGCATTTTTTTTTTTCTAGGAATGAAAACTAAAGGAAAAGGACAAGATGATGAGGCACACCAGAACCTCTCAGCTCCAAAGAGTGAGCTGGCCGTTTCCCTCAGTACTGAGAAGCAGTCCACTGAAAGGAATTATAGCCTCGTTATATTTTTAATAAAAACAAAATATCATCCTCCAACCACTTCTCCAGCCATCTCCATTTGCCTCCGAGCTACTGAATTTCACACCTGATGCTGCACCCCTGGACGCAGCCCCTCAGAGCCTCAGAGCCACCCCTCCTCTCCCACCTGCCCCTCCTCACTCCTCCACCTGAACATAGGTCTCTCACCTCGTCCTGCTCATGCCAGCCCTTCACAGCTGGAAACACGTTTTGCTCTGCATTTGTAAAATTTAAATTGAAACTGCTAAAAATACAAGTGAATTAAACTTGCTAGTTTTCCCTTACAAGCAATTCTTGAATGTGCTGGCAATTCACCTGTGAGTGGTACTCTGATATGAGATTTTCAGCCTTTCTCTTCAGATAAAATCCATCAGTCTGATGCATCTCAACATTGCACATTTTCCCTTGCAAGAGGTTTGTGCATTTTTCATTCCTCTGTTTCGCCTTGTTACATTCAGCACATCAAGGGTTCTGCTCGGACTATCAGGCCGTTGCTAAAGCCCCCCCCAGAGGAAGTCCTAACTGCTCAGACCTGTCAGAGGCAGCACACAATTCAATTAACAGTGATGATAACAGAAAATCAGAAAAATCTAACACATGTTTCTGACCTGTCTTTGAAAATAATTCCCATACATACTCCTGTACTGGCAAAAAGAAATGCACCCAAGACCAAAATGGAGCACAATTCCAAGTACAGCAGTAACCGATGCTTGTTCTGTTATGTACTTTTAAATTAGCAGGTCAAAAGCTTCTGCAGCAAAGTTCAAAAGAATTTGCAATAGAGCTCACTGAGTTGCTGGCCTATATTTATAATACTCCTTCAAAAGCTCCAGAGATGGGGAGGCAGCTGTGAAAGGGCCAGTGGGATGATTCCATACAGATCACCACACAGAGCTTAGCTTCATATCATTTCTAGGAAAAGCTTAGAAAAACTGAAACAGGACACTTACCGTGTAATAAAAAGGAATGAGAATATCAGCGGGGATGGCTTTAAGAGCTCAAATCTCACTAACAAAAATACCTGCTGATGTCATAAGCTTGGGTGAAACTGTCGGCCCCATGATATTCTGGTTACGTGCTACTACCGGACAGGTTACCAGAGCACACATTAACACACACAACACTGAATTGTTAGTGGAGGATTACAGGTGGGAATATCTCCAATACTGTTCAGTAAGTCAGTTATTGTTACAGTAGTATTTATATTTTTGTCTTTATTGATGACTTAGAAAAAATGCAGATCATTGTCAATAAAAGTACAGGTGATGCAATGACTGATGCAATGACATTGGCCAAGCGTCACTGGTGAAAGTGCGTAGATTTAGATTGGACATAAGTAAGAAATCTTTTATGATGAAGGTGGTGAGACACTGGAATAGGTTGCCCAGAGAAGCTGTGGATGCCGCTTCCCTGGGAGTGTTCAAGGTCAGGTTGGACAGAGCTCTGAGCAACCTGATCTGGTGAGAGATAGCCCTATCCAAGGCCCCTGCCATGGGCTAGATGATTTTTAAAGGTCTCTTCCAACCCAAACCATTCTGTGATTCTATGACATATAAGAAAGAGTATCAACACAATGAAATCTCGGGCATTTGTTAAGACAGCATCATCTCAACATGCTTCATCACAGCCTGATGCAAAATGAAGCTTCTGGGAAACACGAATGGAGGTTGCACAACATAGGACTGCTCCCTGAAAAGCAGCGAGACTGAAACAAGCCCATGAGTGCTGACAGAAACCACCTCCAAGACCAATGGTGAGAGCAGAAGAGCTAACATAACTAACAGATATATCAACCCCTGGAAAGGGTGGTATCAGCTGTTCACCCCTAAGGTTATTATGGGAAAAATGCACGTAAATTCAGTCTACGCTTCTAAAAATAATGTTAAAAACCCAAAAGCATTCAAAATAAAGCCATGCAATGGTTCAGAAGCTGGACAACCTGATCTATATTTTAGGAGCATTGGTAGTGTGGCGTTTACAGTTGGACTTGATGATCTTGGAGGTCTTTTCCACCTTAATGGTGCTATGAATCTAGGATTCTGTATCAAGAAAACAATGAAAGAGAATCTATTCATGATTTGCCAAGGTGACAGTCAGAGTCACAGTCATATTTGTACACTGGAAAGAGTTCTTGCCTAAGTTTGCATAGACTTGTGCGAGCATTACTGTTTCCATCACAAGATGACAATACTGGTCACTCCAGTCTTAAAAATGTATTGTTCCATCAGTAGCTTTTTCTGAGGAATTTTTCAAACTCACGATGAAAAAATAGATTTCTCTCGTGAGGTCACTCTTGCGCAGGCCTGTGGTCACTGGTGGACTGGCCACATCCCCCGCAGAAGGGGTGACAAAGAGCTTTCAGAGACATGAGGACAGGAGGAGTGTCCTGGGGGCAGGCTCACAGCACCCGGCACAGGTCCCCTGGCCGGCCTTGGGTGAAAACAAAGGATCAAGCACAGTCAACATTTCACCGTGGAGAAACAAGTCTCCCATAGTGAGGTGCAGATGTCTAGGCACCACCACAAGGCGCAGGTGACCCCTTTGGAGGGGGGGAACCACAGCTTGAGGAGCTGCTGTTCTCAACTACATGCCTAATATACAAATAAACTCTAAAATTCAAAGTTACCCAGCAGATTTTAACTCAGTTTCCAGACAAGTACTGCCACCAAATGTGACTCAGCTCAGCCTTCCCAGCCAGGAGTGATTTTCTACAGAATATCTATGTGCTATGACTGCTCTATGACTTCTGCTGTGGAACATCCCTAGTCCAGACCACTGAATTTGCTATGCCAAGAAGTGTATGAAACCTGTCTCTACCCTGCTATAATTGAAGACCAACTTCTGGCAGGACCCAGGAGCTGTTCCAGTTGTCCCACCATATTTTACTACATTTTATGCAGAGAACCACACCCTTTCTTAGGAACTGCTGGACTGATCAGACTAAGGCCTCATGTAGCTTAATATTCTGTCTGACAACAGTGAGAAAAAAGTCTTTGTAGAAGGCACACAAGAAAGAAGGGCACATAGAAAGCTATCGTTCTCCATCCTATCTCTTCACCACTGCCAGCTGACAGATACCCAACTATCCTTACAAAGAGTAAGCTCATCAAGCACATCCATATTTGTTACGCACTCCTGGAAATGGAACATAAATAGGCAAAAAAGAAATAAAGCTTTCCATAGTACAAGAACTCATTTATGGCTTCCATACAAAGTTTTTCGACATCTACCTCATTTAGCACTTTCCAAAAGTTTCTCTGAGAAGCGATCCAGAGGAAAGGTTAGAAAGGAAGAAGTAGTATCATAACCTCTACTTCTGCTTCTCATACACGTCTGTCTGAGACGTTCTATGCCATTCTACAGCAAAGCTCCAAGAAAAAGTTCTCTCTGAGCTTGGTAGTGGTTAGAAATACCATTCAAACACAGGGTACCATTACAAAAATAGAGAAAGCAAAACACTCTCACACCACAGTAGAAAACCCCCATCTCAAAAGACATAGTAGAGCTGGAAGAGGTTCAGACCTGGGAACATGGATGGTCAAAGATCCAAAGTAGCATTACGTTTCCTTCATAAAAGGGAAAAGGTTTCACCAACAGTGAATATTATGAACAAGTTATTGGATCTTAGCAAAAAGTGATACGAAGTCACGGTGTCCTAAGGAAGCAAAACACTTTAAATCTTTCAGGGTGGATTTCACCTCTTTATAGGGGAGAATTTGAAGAATCAGTAGCACTGGAAAATGTTAGATTTTTCGCATGCTGGGCAGTTCCAGGCTGGGCTCTCACAGTCTCTGACAGATAGCTTCACAGTGCATGGACACACCTGGGATGGGCTTCAGATAAGGAGGGCATCTGAAGGACAAGGAGATCTTGGATTGTCTCCAGGACACCCTCATAAATGAGAAATAACTTATACTTTGGTTTGAGCTATAAAACATCATAAAGCTGAGATTTCTGGCAACAACTAATTCAATGCCCAAAGCTTCATGTAATCTTCCTAGCGTGTTGTACTCTAAATTAATACCCTGGTGTCAGCTCACGCAGAGAAGGGACTAGGGAACAGGGCCATGTGCATCTGGATATGCATTGCTTATCGTCTTTGCACCTGGAATGGACTCCTCATGAGGAGTTAGGCGACCAGGTCATTTTCTGACCTTTGCGATGTCCAACCTTCAAATGCCTAAATACATTGAAAAAATCCACCCCAAAGCAGCAGGAGAGAGGAAGGTTCTGCCAGCAACGCTGCCCATGTAGAGCTAACAGCAGGCCGGGGCTGTAGGATCCCGAGCACAAGTGGGCAAGAGGCTAACGCATCCCAAAAGCACGGACCACCGCGGAGCCGCTGAGGGATGAGTTACTCCCCGCCCCTCCCTGTACACGTAAGGAAAACAAGCGTTGTTATGGTGCGCTTCAGTTTGGCAAATGCCTGCGGCCTCACCCAGAGCTGCAGATCACCGTTCTCCAACAAAAAGGTATTTCACGTAATACCGGGTAACTGCTTTGGGCCTCATTATGACTGACAGTGAGTTAATTCCTTTGACTTGAAGTTGGTCGTTGCTTAGTGACCATCAAACATGACCTGATTGTATTCAGCGTAAGAAAAGGGAGGACAGCCCCAACCGGTCTTATGTACATGTAACAAGGCTAATTTCTCAGTATTGGGCTAATGTCATGCTATTCCTCCAGGTCTACTTTCAGAGAGAAAATATGAATAAAAATCAGGATTTTTTTTAAAAAGTAGCAAAGTTATAAAACCACAATTATGAAATAGAGCAACTATGGTTAAATGCCTGTTTGGACAGGAGTGGCAAAATGAAGACATCAATTGGTGCTGCAGAATATATTTATTCTGTAATTATGGAAAAATAATTGAAATCAATATTAAGTTACAATATACTCAAAATCCAGAAGGGGAGCTAAAAACAATAAAGAAAAACAAGTGGTTTGAAGAAGGCAGAAAACTTCAAAAAAAGCTTTTGGGTTGTTTTGTAGATGCAGAAGTATATTCTAAAAGAAGCAAGAAGAGGCATTTGTGTCACCACGATGACAAAGCAGAGACAGCTACTAATTAGCCAAAACAAATACTTTTAACACTTGCAGGCTGAGAAAACTTACCAGAAAGATGGACCATGAAAATTATTGAGCAGTTGGCACAGGATCCAACTGATAAAAACCCATGTGCAATTAACACCACTGCAAATGTTTTAATAAAAGACAGGTAACGTGGTGCACATCTGATTTTATTGAGTGGAATTACACATTAGACTGATAAATGTTGATGTGGGTTTAAGACTCGAACAGCAATGGGAGAAGCAAATGGACACGGCGGGAGGTTGGCAGTGGCACTCCAGAGAGCCCCCAAGGTTCAGACACCATCCGTTTGCATTGTTTCCCATCGACCAGCTCCTGGTGTCCCTGCTCAACACGCAGCCTTTCTCCATGGCCGCCTCCTGGGCTGTGCTGGGAACTAGACACACGGCTCAGGGCCACCTTGGTGTGAGCTCTCCCTTTACAGCCCCCACAAACCAACTCAAGGCTGCTAGAGCAGGTGGCCTAGGTATTTCCCTGTGCTGGTTTTGGCTGGGATAGAGTGAATTTTCTTCACTGTAGCTGGTGTAGTGCTGTGTTTTGGATTTGGTATGAGAATAGTGCTGATGGCACATTGATGTTTTAGTTGTTATTAAGTAGCAGCTAAGTGTCCCTAAGTAGTGCCTATACTAGTCAAGGACTTTTCCAGCTTCTCATGCTCTGCTAGGGGCACAAGAAGCAGGGACGGGAGGGGATACAGCCAAGGCAGCTGATCCAAACTGTCCAAAGGGTATTCCATACCATACAACAGTATATAAAGCTGGGTGAAGAAGAAGGAAGGGGGAACATTCAGAGTGATGGTGTTTGTCTTCCCAAGTCACCGTCACGCATGATGGAGCCCTGCTTTCCTGGAGATGGCTGAACACGTGCGCCGATGGGAAGCTGTCAACGAATTCCTTGTTTTATTTTGCTCGTGCGCACAGCTTTTGCTTCTCCTTTTCATTATATTATTATTATTACTGTTACTGATTTGCTTTACCTATTAAACTGTTCTTATCTCTACCCACGAGTTTTCTCACTTTTACCCTTCTGATTCTCTCCCCCGTCCCACCAAGGGGGAGTGAGCGAGCGGCCGTGTGGTGCTTGGCTGCTGACTGGGGCTAAACCACGACATCCCCAAGGCATTACCAGTAAATGCACTTAACTGAGAACATCTCCAAATCTGCCTGGAGAGGTCAGAGACAAGGCTCTGCAGCCATACCCTAGGAAACACTCCTGCTGCTCAGGAGGAGGGTTAGGGTTGCCCTCACCACTCCACAGAAACTATTCCCATACGGGCAACAGCAGAGGCTGCACTGACCAGCAAGCACTGGAATATGCCACAGAGGGTCTGTGGTGGCATTGACAAGTCCTCGGGATCCAACCTCTCAGGTCCCACCAAGAAAATAAAGCGCAGCAGTTGCCATTCACGGCATTCTCTGTCTGCAGATCCTTAAAACATGAGAATAAGGAATAAAACCCAGAAGTGCTAGAACTGCCCAATTCCTGAGTCACCACAAACATTTTCTACTTGTAAGGACACATTCTCCCCTCCTCAGATTTGCAGCCTTCCACTCTGGCCCTTCTTTGGCCCCAGTGCTGGTGGCTGTGATGGAATAAGCAGCTCTTGGACTCTGCACCGACTGAAGGGATGGAGACCTGTGCACAGGGAACCACAGGAAGCTGCACAAGAAGTCCTGCAGCCCAGTGGGCTGTAAAGAGCTGTCACTGACCACCCAGTGTCCACACTGGGCATCTTGCTTCAGAGTGTGTTGACCCTGGCTAGACCCATGGGCTGAATGCCTCTCAGCAGATGGAACACATCGGGTGTTTTTCTGGAACAGTTTCTGGGTTATTTTCACCTGAAAGAAATTAAGTTCACACTCTCTGGGCTCGCTCTACATTGTAAGACAAAGCACAGCAAGTGGGGAGAGCCAGCTCAGAAGAGCGCTCCAGATCCAGGCGGAAACACGGACGAACGCTCTAAGAGCCTGGAAGTAGAGCTACATGCTCAGGGCTGTCCTGCAGAACGGAGCGAAAGCTCCTGATAACCATCCTTCCTCCTACAGCCTTAACACAACCGGTCCTCTCCGAACATTTCTGATGGTGGGGGCTACCAATTCTTGTCTCGCAGCCAGACAGGCGCAGCCTAATACTGGGAGCTTGAGAAGATTTCTCCAAGAACTATCACCTACAAGGCTGCCTTATGCTGTCCTTTCCTACCAGATTCCTGGCTTCAGTGTTTCTGTGACTGTTCCGATAGAACTGCCAGAGGAACGGGCAGACCAAGCCCTGCCCCTGCCTCATCCCAAGCAATGCCAGTCTGCTCTCTTCCAGCCAGACACTCACACTTCTCCGTTCTTAATGAACTTCAAAAAAACAATTCCTCCTTGCTCGGGAAGTTCATCTGCCAGTTCCCCTGACCCCAGGCGGATACCATCTGGACCTGCTGGTTTGCGTGAGATTAGTTTGCAACTGTTACCTGACCTATTTTGTATAAACAGCCATAGCTAAAACATGAACAATTCATTCTACCTGACATGTTTTCATGCCCTTTTTCCTTATACTTTTTCAATGAAAATAATTGAGCCAGTCAATCACAGATTCAGATTCTGTCACAGAAGAATTTAGGCTGGAAGGGACCTTCGGAGGTCATCTAGCCCAAAACCCCTCTCACAGCACACAGCCGCTTTCCTCTTGAATTAACAGGGTGGCTTTCTTGCGAGCACTGTTCACTGACAGAGTTAAAAGGAATTTTCAGGCTTTTCTCCATGCCTTTTCTGACTCCTACGTCTTCCTACAAATTCTCAGCAGCTGTTTATAACTATCAGCGGTACCTAGGTGAGAAAAGAAGTAATAAAGAATGTCTGGGGGCTAGGTTTCCAGATTCACAGCCACTTCCAAGAACTGAGCCCAGTACTTGCTGGCTGTTTCCAACTCCACAAGTCTGTTTTCAGCTGATGACCTGATGACTCTGTACCTTCTGTGGAGGCACACACACTAAGAATTAACTCTTTGCACCAGTTCCTCCATTGCTCTAGCGAGTCCTAGACCAACAACCTTTTCAGAATAATTAAATAAAACTCAATAAATGTTGATTTTATATCTGACCTAAAACTCAGTTTTGCATGGCATATTATATATCACATGACAATATCTACCCCACAGAAGGGTAGAAGAGATGCCACAAAGAAAAGAAAAAGGCTGACCAGAAAATCCAGAAATATTCATCCTTAAAGAAGAAAGTACAACCAGAATGGCTGCTACTTCAATTCTTTTACTTATAGGAGCTTCAGTGGGGGGCAGCTCTGTAGCCATAATCAACTCCTAAGACAGAGGTTGTCTTCTCCTTTCACCAAGCCCAGTTAGTAGCCTTAGCAGGAGAGGATCCCTAGTATGAAATGACCTCAAGGATGCAAAGAGAGAGAAAAAGATAAGGGATTTTACAGAAGAGCTTTTCAGAGCTACTCCAGACTAATGGTTTGGCTAATCCTTTAGCTTGGCAATCTCAGCAATCATAAGCAAACACTGGACTGAATAAACAAACTGGATACTGATGGCCCCGGAGGAAAGCAGAGATGTCCTGCCACTCCCAGGACCCAAAACTGGCTGCAAGCTGCAGCTTCCACCAACCACTGCACGCAGCGCCAGGAAACTACCCGTTAACACACCCACACCAACATAGCCCTGGATTCCACAAGATTTAAAAGGGAGAAAAGGGGGTAGAAGAAAGATCAAACTCACCAACATCGGACTCTTTGTGGGTTTTGATGATTTCAGCCAATTCAAAATTTCCTGCAATGATGGCCACCTGAAAAGAGAGGGAGGGAAGACAGTTGAGTGGCTCTGAACAGCACCGATCCTGTGCTCGCTTGCACAGATTATGCCATATGGACTAGTAACAGCTGCTTTCCATGGGGGACGCAGAGCCAACAATTGTTCTGCCTCAGCTCACCCAGTCAGTAACCCCACAGTGAAAATACACTCCCAGTACCGCAGGGAGAGCGTATGTCGATGGCTTGTGCAGCGAGAGGGTGGCAAACAGCTTGGAGATAATCGCTCCTCTCTCCTCAGAGCCTGGTGGTGACTAACACCTAACACCAGCTAGGAATTAATCTCAGGTCTTGCAGGTGATGGCCAGATGTTCTCCAGCCTGAAGCTCTTCAGTGAATCCTAGTTAGCTGATGAAAGGCGAATCACCAGCAACCAAGCTCCCTGCACATCCCACCTGGAAGGTCCACAGGACTATTTCATGCTCGTTCCAGACTGCACTGGCCAAGGAACCACTTCCACTTAGAAAGCTGCAGCAGCGGCTTGCCCCAGTAAAGCCACAGCATTTTAGACCAACATTAAATGCTGCTTTGCCCACCACCCATCCCATGGTGTCTCTCCACAGGAAGAACTGTGGAGAACTCAAAGGATTAAGGAAAGCTGGGAGGCCGAACGTGGGACTGCCAGCAACACACACAGACAAAACTGGCGTGTCTTATTCCAGGAACTGCTCCTACAGGTGCTCCCACCCTGGGGAACTGCAGAACAGCAGCAGTCTACACAAAGGTAGGTCAACTCACAAGACAGACACTGAAGTATGACTCTCCTGAAGCAAGACTTCAGCCAACAGACTAGCAACATCAGTTGAACTTTGTTGACTTCTTACATAATTAGGAAAAAAACCCCAACACAGCACTGCATCACAGCTAGTAAGGCAGATCAATATTTTCAGAACATGGTCCAAAAGTACAAACATGTGCAAGAACCACAGTGAGATGCATAGAAGTACATGAAATCCATTGCTGGTCCTCAAGAAGATAAACTAGAACTGCTCTGGACTGAGCTCCTTGAGTCCTGTTTTCGATGCCACCTTTGCCCTTCCCACCCCCCCCAGCACACCCACAGAATCACAGACCGGCAGGGGTTGGAAGGACCCTCTGGAGCTCACCCCGTCCCACCCCTGCTGGAGCAGGCACCCCCAGAGCAGGGGCACAGGGCCGCGTCCAGGCGGGGGGTGAATGTCTCCAGGGAAGGGACCCCACAGCCTCTCTGGGCAGCCTGTGCCCCTGCTCTGGCACCCGCACAGGGAAGGGGTTTGTCCTCATGTTCAGGGGGAGCTTCCCGTGTTCCAGCTTGTGCCCGTGGCCCCTTGGCCTGGCGCTGGGCACCGCTGAAAAGAGCCCGGCCCCATCCCCCTGACACCCACCCTTCAGATATTTATAAGCATTGATGAGATCCCCCCTCAGCCTTCTCTTCTCCAGGCTGAACAAGCCCAGGTCTCTCAGCCTTTCCTCACAAGGGAGATGCTCCAGCCCCTGACCCCCTTGGCAGCTCTGCGCTGGCCTTGCTCCAGCAGTTCCCTGCCCTTCTGGAACTGGGGGGCCCAGAACTGGCCGCAGCCCCCCAGATGTGGCCTCACCAGGGCAGAGCAGAGGGGGAGGAGAACCTCCCTCGCCCTGCTGGCCACACGCCTTTCCATGCACCCCAGGGCACTGTCGGCCCAGGACACCCAGTCCCACCAGTCACTGCTGAGCCTCTTAGGACAGTGCTCTCACTCAGCAGCACCTACAGCTGATTTGGGAACAAGAAGGCACCCAGATCAAGCTGATTCTGGGTGAAAACAAAGTGCTGCTGCTCAGAGCGTGAAAAACCATGTAAGAACAGGCTGAGATACAGCTGCTGGTTTTGCCTGTCCCCCCCACCCCCCTTTTTCTTTTTAAGTTAGAGTTGGAATTTGAGACAAACGTATTTGATCAGGCAGGCAGTAGAAACCAAACCCCCCCCAGACACTGACAAAGTCAAGAGCGATACTGGCAGCTCCAGCTGTTAAATGTTTCCCTGCCCTCCTACAAGAACAGCTTTTAGAAATACGAGGTTCATTTGCATTTTACCACTAACTTGTGACGAAGTGATATATTTAACTTGGTGACTCAGTACAGCATGCACACCTCTCTACTATGATCCTTTATCAGCAGAAATAGTCTTACTATCCTCAGCTCTGCAATGTTGATGTGATTTTTTTTTTTTTTTTTCATTTTCTGAGGCCCAGAATTCATATTCCACCTCCTCACCTGGAGCTGGGAGGAATCAGTGATGGCTGGAAGAAACAAAACCTTCTTTCTGCATTTGGGAAATCAGGCCACCATAGCAGAGAAAATCAAGTAAGAATCTCTGGTTTTCCCCAGGCTTACTACAAATTGTGATTTTTCTCTGCCTCCCCTTATATATATATTTATAATGTCTGCTCTCCCAAAGGTCACAGTCTTTGAGCAGGCAAAAAAAGCTTTTGTACAGCAGGGCAAATGACCTGAATTGGGGGGAATTTGAAACAAAAATAACCAAACTGGCAAAAGACTGGAATGGAGAATTTAGAAAAATCATTTGGACTTCAAAGTTCCTCAAACAAAGAATTAATATATGGTCCACTGTCTCTGAAAAATCCAAATTCAAAGCACAAATTTTAAGTGTCATTAGATGTACATCTCGGGAATAACTGCTCAAATGTATGGCGAAGGTATGTGCTGCACCAGGAGCAGCTTCCGCCATCGCACGTAGCCCAGGCGTCCCTCCTGCTCTGGCTGCAGGAGGCGGAGGTCTCCCACCGCTGCACCCACCACCCCGCTGGAGCTCTCCGCACCAGGACAGCTAGCACCGCAGGCAACCGGAGCGCCCTCCCTCCCTGCCTTGGAAGCGTTATGACTTCTGGGAAAGGCGAGAAGAAACATGCTGGATAAGAAGTCTGTTAAGAACATAATCTCATATAAATCCCTAGGAAGGGAGAAGAGTCCTGCTGGTTACATTTTTCTATCCAACTTGGAAAAAGCAAAGGAGATGAAAGGATTTCGTATACTGCATTGCCACCTCAGCTGGTGCTTCCCGGCACGCCGGCTTCCCCAGCCGACAGCGTTCCCAGCCTGCCTGCTCGCTCCTGCCCCAGCACCACTTTGCTGCATGCAATCGTGGTGATGAAACCGTTTAAGAGACCGCATGATAGACCATACCAGTGACCTCCTCTGAGTTAAAAACAATAGCTTTGTAGGGACAGGTAAACGAGAAAAGAAAGTCTCAAGGATAGAAACGCCGGAAAACAGATATTTTTTTCCCCAATATGTCACAGCTAGCAACTTCAGTGCTGGTACATGAAAGTGGGAGGAATTGGTGACTATCAGAAAAAATAGTCTGACTTCCTCGCAGAAAATAAATGGCCTAATTTCAAGCAATAAGCCAGGTGTCCCACATAGGAATGCCATCTTAATATCACAGCCAAGCTACTTCTGGTGATGTCATGGAGATAGCAGGCATCGTGCAAAGGCATTTATCGTCGCATCTTGCCCCGATGCTACGGATGTAGACTCTGTCCTTCCACATGCCACAGGCTGAACTATGAAAACCTGCGCTCAGGTTGCACAAGACATACAACAATATTACGGTTCTGGCACAGGGTTATTTTCCAAAGTGCTGTAACACCTTGAGTCATTCCAGAGCGTGATATCAAAGTGACAACGCTTTTTAATCTAACAGCAATTTGCCTATTTTTGTCTTTTTAGGCACACTCAGTAACGTCTAAAAGAAAGAAGGAGGGACATCCGAACAGGCTGTGCAGCTTGCAGCGTCAGTGTGCTTATAAGGTCTTAACAGCAGAAAACTGAAAGATCAAATATTCCTGGTAAGAGTCATCACTCTGAGACCTAACCCAGCATCTGTGGATAACAGTACTCTGCAAACATCCCAAGGGGGGAAAAAAAAAAGCCCACAACACTGCATGAAACCATGAGAAGATCCCCCCAGCCCCTCCCACCCCCTTGGCAACACAGGCTGGCACAGAGCTCGGGTGGCAACCGGCGTGGATTCACCATGAACACAGCAACAGCGCGCCACGGTGCAACAGCGCGGAGGGGCCATCTGCAAACGGCCGCTGCACATCACGTCAGTGGAAGCAGCATCATGCCAGCCACCCGCTCACCCAGTCCCCACGCCACAGCGGGAGTGTCCAGTCTCTGCAGAAGAGAAGCCAGAGGAACTCTTCCCCACACTGTCAAGGCCCTTGGCAAAGCGGGCCAGGGCTGCTGCCTCCTCACTCCACCTAGCACAGGTTTCTCAGAGGTGTGCGATCACCGGTTCACCACCAACCGTCAATTGAAGATGCACAGAGACTGGCTAAACAAATTTAAACCATGGCACTTAACTGGGTTTTCATCCGGGGCCTGCTTTTATAACAATATTTAATGTTTCTTGTTCTGAATTGTCAATGTATATTCATATTAAATGATGTTATGTCCTTGCACCGAGTTGTGATATTTGATGGAGAGCGAAGATGGATCTTGGATGGATGTATTTTGCTAGGGGAAAACATCATGTTTTCCAGCGCCAAAGGGTATCTCAAAGTAGCACAGTGCTCAGACAGGGAAGAAGACACACTTACGTTACATGAAAAACTGATCCACTGAGAGCAGGAGCACAGATGAGGCACCTCCAGGCTCCCGGCAGATGGGAAAGGAACCCTGCAGACCCAACCCTGCGGCCCCTCTGCGCCTGCTGTCACCAGCCTGCCCCCTCCACACACCGCAGACGTGGATCTGAAGAGGCCCAGGGCATGGAAACCACCTCCAGGAGAGACCATGCTTGCCCCAGGCCCAGGCGGGCAGCCCCTCTGGCAGGGGTAACAAACCCTGCAGCTGCCGAGGACAGCACACCCGCTCAGACCATCCGACAGGCACCACGGGAGCCCCAGCTCCCAGTTCTGCAGCTTGTCTGAGGAAGGAAGAACGACAGCGCAGAGGGACATGATCTATTTTGGCAATCCTGCCGCCATGGCCAGGATCTCAGCGGTCCTGTGGAGCGCTCAGGCAGGAACATCTCCAGGGACAAGAGTGCTGGCCAACATGCAACACGGTATTTTACATGGGAAATATGAAGAATAGGTATCCTGATGATTTTAATTTTAAAAAAAAAAAAAAAAAAATGGAGCCACTTCCCCAGTGCAATGACAGTACAACAGTGGGTAGAATGACCTTGACCTTGTGCTCATGAGTATGGATACTGCTGAGTCCAAGGTGGATTTCCACCATTATCTGCTCTTCGGTCCCTAAAAATAGCCATGGTAAAGCACCATTTCCCCTGCGATGAGGAAGAGACAGGTCCTACAACATACAAAGGTCACAGACAGGCTGCCACCACTGGAGATACCACCTTGTAAAGGTCTAAGAGAAGACTGGGGAATTGGGAGACAGAAGAGTAGCAAAACACAACCAGCCATGAGTCAGACTCCTAACCATATGCGTCTGAGGGAAGCATCCAGCTGACATTAACAGCTGATAAGGATCTCCAAGAAGTGGGAAGAAAAAGGAAGAGAGAGAGGCAAAGAGATCAAGTTCAGTGGCAGGAGTTTATGTTTTTGATGGTATCTTCAAAAGGGAGGTACCTGGATGAAGGTCAGCAGAACACTGAGTAGATACCACAGTGGCTCTGAAAACGCTGGTATTTTCATGTATTTTCATACCTGAAAGAGTACATATCCCCATCCGCCGGAACCTCTAGCTTGAGAGGTGAACGACTCTGAATCAAAGCAACCTCCATGTTGCTCGCTCCATATGAAAGCGCACCATGCTCTCAGAGGTGTTTCTCGGTTGCAGACTGCAACAATTAGTCCAGAGATGATGGGGCAAGAAGGAAGCAATCATCAGCAGTGCTGCCGGGCAAAAAGGGAACCTTCTTTGGAAGAGGAATGTGAAAAGGCTTACTAGGTAGGGTGCAGGCAGCCAGTTCAGTGTCATAACACATTCAAGCTACTCAGCTCTCTTCAGACCCTGAGAAGCATCTGTAAACATGCCAGACTCTGTTGTCAACTATTTTTGTATCACTTTACCCAAGACTTCTCCACTTACTGAAGCTTTCCATTGCTGATAGTTTTCTACCCCTGCATTATCCCAGATAACAGAGAGCAGAACGATTCTTTTTAACCATCACGCTTTATTTAATCAGGTGGCACTGCTATATGTCTGGACTTTTTTCAGAGTTGTCTACCTTTACTTGGCCAGGCAGACTTCAAGCATGTTCTATATTTGTTCTAGATTTCCAGAAATCTGGCAGCCCTACTAGGTCGATCCTACTGCTCACATATGGCAGCTCCATCTGGGCTGCCATACGAGCAGAAGCTCTAGATACGTTCACAGCAATGTGTGCTGCCATTATATTGCACAGATGCAGCTAGTCTGATGCTTTCAGGAGGTGTCACTGGGGTCAGTCACTGTATGACTACGCTGTAGACACAACACTTCCTGGAGGCAACAGACAGACCTCCTGTGCATGAGCTACACAGCTGATCTGGGACAAACGCAGCTCAGATGCCCTCCGCGCCTGTGCATGCAGTAGAGCCAATACTCCCTGGGAACACCCAACTTGCAGTCCATGGTCTACACAGCAAACCAGTATTTATTTTCCCCTACGGACCACACTGAGCCCTTGATTCAGAAGCAACACTTCAGCCAGGCAGCTAGACTAACATTCTGCCACTAAGCCTACAAGGTATATCTCCGAATGGTCTGCATCAATCAGTCCATGTAAACATACATGAGGAACAAAAAATGTCCTAAGCTGCAACCATTCAGCTCCAGGCTAAGAGAGGGAGAGAACTTTCTCAGTATTTTCACATGAGGCATGTGGAGCTACTGGAAAGCAAGACGATTCTCCTAATGAGATGCATCACAAAACTATCCTAAAGAGAGGCAGGCGATGCTGTGATCTCCTCCATCAAGGGGGGCAGGGTGTTCTGAACTCTGAATGCTTCTGGGAACAAACCTTAAGGCAGCACCTTGGAGCCGTTATGCTCAGGAAGCCTTTAAGCTGGAGGAGGAGAAATGTGACCTCCAGACTCCAAGGAGTGAATCTCACCTCTAACAGGACCGATGACATTTCCATCAGGGCTGATGGCCATCAGTACAGGCTATAAGGAGAACAGTGGTGTGTTATTCAAGAAGTACCAGTACGAGCACCACCAGCAGCCTTGGCACGGGGGTGTCACCTCCCCTACACGCTGCTCTGACACGCGCAGGCCACAGCAGCAGTGTGCTGGGCAGCCATGCAGGCTAAGTGCGATGTCCTGGAGGTCACAATATCCATGAATTTGTTGTGCTGCAGAAAGGCTCTGGAAATGAGCTTCAGCTCAAAAACCAAAGGTGGGTTGGTAGCATCTCCTGAAAGTTCAGAACAAGATTCTGCAAGGGAAGAATGACAGATTTGCCCAGAGGCATTATGGCATCTGCACAGAAACCCCCAGTGCCACAAAGCAGGCCTTAAAAAAAATCAAGTCATGGTTACTTGTCATGGGGAGCTGATTGCAAGGTCCATGGGTGGTCAGTGCCTGGGAAAAGAGTACCTCAGGCACAGGAGAGAGGGGAGACGTGTCAATGGGGATATTTCTTCTCTGCCTGTTCAGATGGAATCACAATGGACAGTGCTATCTAGAGCAGGCAGAACAGGACAGAAAGGACAGGCTGGTCTTCTTGGGGAAGGGTTGGTCAGTCTGGTCTCTGGTCTGGCCAGCACTGAAGGATGCTCTCAAGGGACCAGACAGAGTGCAGATCTGTGTCAGGATGGTCCTTACCACCAGAGTTAGAGATGGGACTGACAGGCCACCCAACTCAGCCTGAAGGGTGGGGAAACGCAGGGCCTCCTGTGCAAAGCAGAGACTTCTGCGTAACATCTGTAACAGGAGTGTGACTGCTGCGGGTCAGGGAGGATTTCAAGTCAGGAACATCATCTGAATAATCGAAGCTGAGAAGGCATCTGACTCAGAATTAGATCAGTCTCACACTGAAGACTGGGGGAGGAGTGGGAGGGAGCCAGGAGGCCAGAAACCTGATCAATTTTTACAAGACAAACTTCAAATGAAAAGAGAGAGAGAAAACAAATCGAATAAAATAAGGATAAGAAAGCCTTGAGAGAGTAGGTAAATTAAGAAGAAGAAAAAAAAAAATATAGACATTTATCAAGCAAATGAAAGCTGCCCCTTGGTAAGCAGACTGCCTTGTGCCTGGAGCAGCACAGGCACGTCCCTCCAGATGCCCAGAGAGGCGGCACGTGGGAGAGGCACCGCACATCCCACGCAGGGCAGCAAGGCTGGGCACCCCTCTCTCGGCACACGCGCTCGCTCTGTGAGCGGGCCCAGCACATCACCCAATGACAGGAAATCCCTCATGGCCAGGTAGTCTTCTCATGGTCTGCAATCTTCTACTCCAGCGATGGGAAGCCCAGAGTTCAACTATTTTATGACTGATAAGAGAAGTTAAATAAACCAGGAGTTGAATAAACCACAAGTAATCTACCAGGAGAAAACCTTTGACGTCTATCACAAAGACAAGGCACAGGTCTGTCCTTTGTCCATCACGGACACAGATGACACGACTGTAGATGAGAAAGCTGATTAGCTTTCTTGCCGCTTGAAACATTTTCAAAGGTATCACAATATTTTATAAATAATATAGCATAAGAAGCATTACCTCCACACACAATATCTAGTTCATTTTGTAAAATCCTCACAGAGGCCACGTACAGCACATTAAGAATACTGATGCATATTTAGCATTTAGAATGCTTTTCTGAATTATTTTCACCTGCCAGTTTTGACACCATAAACTCTTGTGGTGGGTTGACCCTTGCTGGGACACCAGTTACCCACCAAAGCCACTCTATCGCTCGCCCTCCTCAGCTGGACAGGGGAAAGAAAATATAATGAAAGGCTCGTGGGTCAAGATAAGGACAGCGGGAGATCACTCAGCAATTACCATCACAGGCAAAACAGACTCAGCTTGGGGAAATGAGTTTAATTTATTACTAATCAAATCAGAGTAGGATAACGAGAAATAAAAAACTAAATCTTAAAAACACCTTCCTCTCATCCCTCCCTTCTTCCTAGGCTCAGCTTTACTCCCAGTTTCTCTACCTCCTCCCACCAGCAGTGCAGGGGGACGGGGCATGGGGATTCTGCTCAGTTCATCACACATTGTCTCTGCCGCTCCTTCCTCCCCAGGGGAAGGGCTCCTCATGCTCTTCCCCCGCCCCAGGGTGGGGTCCCTCCCACGGGAGACAGCCCTCCATGAACTCCTCCAACATGGGTCCTTCCCATGGGCTGCAGTTCTTAAACTGCTCCAGTTTGGGTCCCCCGTGGGGTCACAAGTCCTGCCAGCAAACCTGCCCCGGCGTGGGCTCCTCTCTCCACGGGGCCACAGGTCCTGCCGGGAGCCTACTCCAGAACAGGCTTCCCACAGGGTCACAGCTTCTTTCAGGCACATCCACCTGCTCTGGCGTGGGGTCCTCCACGGGCGGCAGGGGCACAGCCTGCCTCACCATGGTCTTTAACCAGGGGCTGCAGGGGAACCTCTGCTCTGGTGCCTGGCGCACCTCCTCCCCTCCTTCACTGACCCTGGTGTCTGCAGGGTTGCTCCTCTCACATATTCTCACTTTCTCACTCCCCTCTCCAGCTGCTGTTGCCCAGCAACTTTTTCCCCTTCTTAAATATGTTATCACAGAGGTGCTACCACCACTGGCGATGGGCTCAGCCTTGGCCAGCGGCAGGTCCGTCTTGGAGCCGACTGGCATTGGCTCTATCGGACACAGGGGAAGCTTCTAGCAGCTTCTCAGAGAAGCTGTCTCTGTAGACCCCCCCGCTACCAAAACCTTGCCATGCAAACCCAATACAACTCTAATTAGACTTTATTCTTGTTTCACTGATAATTTCCCTAGTTTGGGCAAAGTAAATCTTGTTTAAAAAAAGCATAATATTAAAGTTCGATTGACAAGTTTATGAGTCCAGCTTACAGAAGCAACTATGTCTGAAATCAGAAAGGTGAAATCCAGTAAGGTCCAGTACTAACTGTTACACTTGGAATGGAGAAATCAAGTGCTTAATTACATGGTGGAGAATAACTGGCTAGGCATCGTAAAGCAGAAAACGTGTGGTAACAGTGGTAACCCCAAACTAAACACAAGTCAAGAAAAGGGTGACATTGCATAAAGACAGATTTGATTCTAGGAGGTATTACCAAGACGGTGAGGATCCATCTGGACTGATATGTCCAGTTTTGAGACAAAGGTTTTTAAGAAGGAGGTAAACAAATTGAAAGCACTAAGTTGGAAGAAACACTTGGAAATCTTAACCACTGAGGAAGGACCGACAGAAGTGGGTTTTGCTCACCTTAAATCTTAGAAGAGAATTACAAGAAGGTTGGTGATCAGCTATCCCACCAGTCCACTGCTGGAAGGACAAAGAAATAGGCTTACTCTGTAAGAAAATTCATTAAAACCTAGGAACAAATTTGTGAGCATTTCCTCAGCATAGAGGAACACCAAGAAAAATCTACTTTGACTGAATGTAGGGTTTGACAAACATTTCCAGGCCTGACTGCTTGCTCAAAGTAAGTAGAAAAAGTGGTTTCTTGACCTCCATTCAAGACATTTGTGCCCAGAAGTGTATGATACAACACATTTACCTTTCTCCATGACAGTATATCTAGACTGCATCCAGTAGAGAGATGTATATGTGTGTATAATTTGTTATATGTAATTTACCTTGCTCAGAATTTACCATCAAGCAGGTCATTACTCCATGGTATTGCTCAGGTTCTTGGTCCAAACCATCCATGTGCTAGCAACGACCACCTAGCCTAAGGTACCGACGCTGAGGGAAAAACCGAAGGTGCACAAAGCCTGGTGGGACAACAGACAGGCCGCTGCTGCAGCAGAATCTGAGCCACAGAGCAGCCAGGCTCTGTGCGAGGGCACAGCACACGGCTGCAGGAGGTGAAACAGGTCAGAAAGCAGTATGAACCCTCAGAATAACAACTGTAGCCAAAGACTAACTGAAAGAATCCATTAAAAATATGCACAAATTTAGCGACAAGCTCTATGCCCTAGTAGTGGGACCTGTGCTAACGCACTGGGTCACTCCTAGAGCTAAGGAGGAAGAGCCACATGATGAATACAAAAGCAATCCAGTAGCTGCAAAAGCCTTTAAAATGTGAATGTTAGAGGAGATCAAACTATTCCACTTCCCGGTGGAGATGAAGTGACCACTGTGCGTAGGTGCTAAGGTGTGGGGAAGAAGTCCAACTGCAAGGCCTTCCAATTACTGCACCACACACAAGAGCTAATAACAAGATGATTAAATTAGGCAGAGTAACACTGAGGTAAAAGATGACTTCCAGCAGCAGGGGTAATTAAACAGCCTACAAAGAGAGGGAGCACAGCCCCAGCAGCCCTGCTGAGCCCGTGGAGCCACGTGTCCCAGCCCTGGGACCGGTTTTTGCCTCCACCCCCCATTGGTATTTCCAGCCCTGAGTCAAGATGGAGTTTGCACTCCAGAGGGTTAATGAATATTTATTTTCAGGAGGAAGAGAAGGAGGTCGCTTTACCTGTAATGTCCAATAGGTCTAAAGAGACATGACAATTAAAAAAAAAAAAAAACCAAAACAAACAAATGAGAGAAGTCACCCATACATGAGCAAGGCTTGTTATATATTTGGCACATCATAAAAGCTGAGCACTGCAGAGCCAACACCTCTTCTGCCTCTGGAGAAGCAAGGTGGTGGGAACCATCACTGAGCACCCCAAAAGGTGTTGAGCCCTGCTCAGCTCCAGAGTCAAACCTGGAGGTGCCAATCCCGCCTGTGGAAAACGTCGTCCCTCTGAAAAAAGCAAACAGGCATTGCAATCACTAATACTTCATTTTCATTGCAAACTACACTTTTAAAATCTGGATTATGAGCAAGCTTTTAATTGATCTGAAGTATAAGAAAGGTTAGAAGAAGCTGGGTTACCGTGTTACCTGATCATTAAGGACAACGAAGAGCCTAAGCACAGGTAATAGATTTCTCAGAGGTCCCAAACTTTAACTAATAGTAATGTTAAAAGTTGACAAACATACTTTAAAATCCTAAAAAGAAAACAAAATGTTTTCCCAGTCAGATAGCAAACGCAGAAAGTTTGAGGAAGATGTGCTGCATTTTTAATACGTAACAGGTTGAATAACCACTCCAAGTGCCAACAGGAACTCCACACCTCCATAAATTATTTTAATTTCTACTATAGTAGAGCTAGAAAGCAAAATCAGTAGGCTCTGCGCATAGTTACAAAAATCCACAACCCTTACAATCCAAACGTTTGGCAAGAGAGAACAGATGGAGGAGGACAAGGTTACTGTTGTAGTGACGACAAGAAAAATATGGAGCTTATTAATAAAAATAATGCTATAGACATTCTCACATCAGCTAAAATTTTTGGCATTAGTTAGGACTAAGTCTCATGTTGAAGAACAACAGCAGCTAGCTAGGAAGAGTTACAGCTAAGCTAAACTAGAATATCAACTAGCTTTATCATTTCCTTCCAAGTATTCTGAACACTGAACACTTATAATCTACGTAAGGAAAATTAAATTCATTCATTTCTATGACATCACAAGATATGTCGTCATTAATAAGCTAGAAATCCAAACACTGTCACCTAAAATTTAATTTAAATTAGAAAAATCACAGTTAACTAAAGACATTCTTTAACAAAATCTCTCCATTTAGAATATTCTGTTGCCTGGGCAACATGACTGCAAATTGCAGAGTTCAGATCACGATGTCTATTTTAAAGCAACAAGATACAAATCTTTGAAGAAAATACATCTATCAACCTGTTTGTATTGTACCAAATAGCTGATACAAACGTTATGTTAAGATAACATCAAAGTGTAAATCTCTAAGGATTTAAGGAGGACCATTCAAAGTGTTATAAGGCCCAATTATATGTGTGACAGATGCAAGAGGGGTTGAGAAGGGTCCAGGTACAAAGAGGGATGCAACAAGGAAGGTGTGCAAAGGGCAGCGGGGCCGCAGGAAAGCACGTTACAACGCGCTCTCAGCAAGAGCCGGTCGAGCAGTGCGTTGGCGGGGCAGGAAAGCTTTGGTACCACGGACGCCAGAGGGTTTGCTGTCTTTTCCCTTGAGCTTTTTACTCCACACTTGGCTGCGATCATGCAGCAAATATCACCAAATCAGCAGATCAGCTGGGCCTCATAAAACTGACACCAAGTATTTGGGGCGTTATCTGCCTTCGTGCCTGGTTCTGCAATCAATTTATGAATTGCCTTTACTTTTTGACAAAGTGCCAGAGATCTGCAGACCACGGGCTGAGTCACACTGCCGAAACACTGCTAGGAGCAATCTCAGGCATTAGTGGTGAACTCTGGTCACCTGTGACAGTTCTCAGATGCCTGGAAGAGAAGTTACAACCAGCTCTAAACACATGGCATTTAGGAGAGGAGCATTGAACTACAGACCAGGCAACTTAATTTTACATCCAGAAAAACACTGGGCAAAGCAGATAGTTTGTAAACAAAGATGACCAACAACGGCAATTTGTAAAAAGCAAACCAAATTTAAGGGATCCAAGTTACTTCTACGAGAGGGTAGCAGGCCAGGCTTTGTGAAGAGTGACAAAACTGATTATATAGCTATCTTCTGAAAAATTTTGACAGCCTTGTATGACATTCTCGGAAACAACAGAAATTAAATCTAGCTGAAACTTCTGCCAAGTGATGAAAAACTGATCAGAAAACTAATTCGTGACTAACTGTCAGACTAAAAATGTATGCTAAACGGATTTCTCAGGACCCTACCGCAGGTTCAGTAGTATTCAATTTTTTTCATTAGCAACCTGGATGATGGAATGCAGAATATGCTCATTAAATTCCTAGATGAGACCAAGCTGGAAGAAGATGCAAAGTCATTAGAGGATTAGAATTGAAGTGATTGTTGGAAACTCAAGGAATAGGTGGGAGGGAAGATTTAGTCAGTAGGGACAAATGAAATGACAGTTTATACACAGGGATTACAGAAGATGGAGCCAGCCTCTTTTCCGAGGTGTACAAAGAACGGCAGTCAAAGGGCACACGGTGCAATGGAGGAAATTTTGCTTGGACATAATGGAAAGGTTCTTCACCAAGCGAACAGCTGAGTATGGCATCAAGCCCCAACGTGGGAGCGCTGCAGGCACGGGGGCTTTCCAAGCCTGGCCGGGAAAGGCCCTGAGCGCCCTCAGCAGCTGTGGAGCTGGCCCATCTGAGCAGCGGGGCTGGGGGAGAGACATCCTCAGGCCTCCCCAGCCCGGATGGCTCCGCGAGCCTGCGACACCAGGCACAAACGCAAGCTAGGACACAGCAGGCAGCAGTCCTGCTGAAGAAGATCTGAGGACTGCAGGATCACAAGCTGCAAATGAGTCAACAAAGCCACACTGTCGCAGAAACAGGAAAGCATCCCAGGGCTTACAATTAGCAGCCTCACCTCCAGCACGTGTGGTGTAACCCCTCCGCTCTGTGCGGAACAGGTTGGGTTTTCAGCTGGAGAAGGCTACTTTTAGGAACAGTTAAATAAAAGATATGAGGAAAATCCAGAGTAAATCAATAGTAATGACTGGATTATGCTTTCAAGGTCTCTGCAGGAAAGCCTGTGTGCTCTGGGATATTCAGCCCAGAGAACAGAAGATCGGGTGGGGAAGGGGTGATGTGACTATAAAAACAGAAAGAAGGCAGCTGCAGCAAGGACAAAAATAATCTGTTCTCAATAACCATAGAAAAGTAATGGGCTTAAAATTCAATAAGAAAGATTCAGGTTAGATGTCAGAAAATGCTTTCTGAGGCTGCAGAGAGCTGTAAGCACAGGAGCAGATCATCTCGGGAGGCTGCAGCCAGCACCCAGCACAGAGGGGTTCACAAGAAGCTTTGGCAAACACCAGTCATAAAACGTTCAGACAGAGCCAGTCCTGGGGGTGAGCAGAAGAGCCCAAAAAATGACCTCTCAGGTTCCTCCTCAGTCCTAGCTTTCTGCTGCCTTCTCCAGTAGGGTGGCTGTCTCTGAACAGGGCGAGCGTAGCAAATGGTGTCACCCTGATCTCAGGGGGGCGTTCACTGTGGTCTCCCATAGCATCCTTATTGCAAAACAGGACAAGGATGGTTTGGGCAGGTGGACAACAAGGTGGGAGGAAAGCTGACTGGACCACCGGCTCGAAGGGTGGTGTGGGCCAGATGGAGTCCAGCTGGTGGCTGCTTACGAGCCCATTCCTCAGCGATGGACACGGAGCCGGTCCCTTTCGGTACCTCCACTGACTGCCAGGACGATGGGAGGGGGACGCCGGTCACCAGCCTTGGGAGCAGCCGACGGGCGGGAGGACAGGGCTGCTCGTCCGTGGGACCACCCCAGGCTGGTGAAACGGGCCCACGGGGACTGGCGGGGCTCTGCCGGGACACGCACCAGGTCCCGCCGTGGGCTGCAGCAGCCCCACGCGGCAGGACAGGACGGGGCAACCAGCCTCTCCGAAAAGGCCTGGGGGACCCCGGGGCGTCTCCCCTGCACCACGGACCCGTAGTGCCGGCAGCGGAGGGTGAGCACGTCCTGGGCGTGACGGCCCGAGGGCAGCCGGCGGGGCGAGGGCAGGGATTGCTGCCCTCTGCTCAGCGCCGGCGAGACCCGTCAGAGTACGGGGGCCAGGCTGGGCTCACCGGCGCGGGACGGACATTGCAGTAGTGGGGCGGCTCCCAGAGGGGCCTCGGGACGGTTGGGGCTGGCGCGTGGGGGGCCAGCGGAGAGGCCGAGCGTGGCGTTTGCTCAGCCTGGAGAGGAGAAGGCAAAGGGGCGACGTTACTGCGGTCTGCGGCTGCCTGGCAGGGTGGGGAGAGGGGACGGGCCCGGGCTCCTCTCGGTGGTGCTGGGACGGGACAAGAGGCACAAGCTGCGGACGGGGACATCCTCCCTCCATGGCAGGAAGAGCCCTTTGCTGGAGGGAGGTGGGACCCTGACCGGGGCCCCAAGAGGCTGTGGGGTCTCTGGCCTTGCAGATGCTCAGCGCTGGCTCTGCCACAGCCCTGAGCGGCCCCCGCTGATGGGTGCTGCTCCCCACAGGGCTGGTTCTGGACACCTCAGCAGCCCCTCCCCACGTCTCCGATTCTGCCGTTTTATGATGCTATTAATTTTACATGTGAAACTATCATAGCTACCCATGAGCTGGGAGAGAAATCAAGCTGTGATAGTGAGACGTATGTCCTGCCCTGCAATGTATTTGAGGGATGACTTGCACCCATGCCCAGAGGATTTAACCTGGGGAGGAGGAGGGACGGGGGGAAACCCACACAAAGATGCAGCAATCAAAAGAACAGACAACTTTTTGACAGAAAAGTAGCAGCTGATTGTTAAATTTCAGTGAAATTATAAGAAATTTGAAGCAACTAGTTGCATACTGTTTTTATATTCTGCATATGATAACCCTGTATATGTAGGAATGGAAAAGTTCAATGATGGGTATCATGAGGACAAAGAAATTTGTACAAAATTGATATTTACTGGTCATTTAGAAATTTGCCTGCCCTTCTAAAACCTACCTCAGACATGTTTGGGATGAGCTAACACAAGCGATCCCATAGCTCCATTTGTATACAAACTTGACAGGAAAGAAGTCACGATCTGTGTTTAGTTTCAGCTTGGTACCAGAGTCACCTGCTCGCATACATAAGCAAACCTTTAGATCAATATGAAAGAAAATTATGAGGGTTTGGAATTTGTTTTTTTTTTTCCCAAGTAAATAACATTGAATTATTATCTTTTTATAATTAAAACTTCCAGTGCTGAGTTCTCATTTTGATAGGTTCTCTTAGCCACTTCTATTGGCTGTAAAAGCTACATTTATAACAAGCTCACACATTTATAATAATTTTCCAGTATGTACCTTGGGTAAGTAAGTGGTCCAAAGCAGAGTGGGAATCAGAGACAAATGGTTACACCATGCAACCAAGCCATGTTTTACAGGTATTTTTTCTTACATGGCACGGTTTTGGTACTATAAACAGCACTCAGGCACCAACAGCACTGGGGCCTTGGATGGCTCATCCATGAAGGCCACAGTCTGGACATCAGAAACATTGCTGAGGAGACGGGAGAAGCCACCTTTGACTTTGGCCAAGCAATGGCATTTGTGGAAAACACAGGTGAGAAGCCTCTATCCAGAAAGGCATGTCCAAGGGGCGGTATCTTCCATTACTGCTGGGAAAGGAGGATTGGAAGAACACATGCAGAAAGAAAGATGACTTACCAGTGACCGTGCACCCCTGTAAACACAGGTGTGAACTAGAAACATCCCAATACCCCATTTGTTTACCTTTGAGCTACCACAGGGGCTCAAGCTCATCACCATCACTCCTCTCCTTCCAAGACTGAACACAAAAGGTACAGCATGCCAGTTGTCATTTCAGACCCTCTTCAACCTCAGAGGAAGAAGTCAGCGCCTCAGCAGGCTCTGGGAAAGGCAGGGGCACAATAAGCCGGCATGAGGACAAGGCTGCTTGAGAAACTGAAACTTGTCACCCAGCCTGCATGTACATGTGCGCTGCAGATGACACTGAGGCAGCTGTACCCTTGTGCAGAGAGCTTCTGAGGTTCATCCTGCACACACCAGCTCCAAACTGCCCCACCAACACCACTTCAGCTCTGAGATGCTGCAGAAAACACTACCTAGGGAACACGGGGCCAAGCTTCAGGTGTCCACACCAGAAACATCAAGGGTGGAGATATTCATCGAGCAATTGTGAAGTCACTTGGGTACTGAAAGCACTCCTCTGATTAGGACTGGAGCCTCACCATAGCCAGTTACAGCAAGGACTGGGCCATCATGGTTGACCCACAGACATTCCAGGAACAGCTGGGGCTAATGGGGAAACAGATGCACAGGTAGCAGAAACAAACTGTTTTGTACAGCTACTGAACAGCAGCATTTTAGGATTCTCCTGCTGTTTACAGGGAAAGCTCTATGCAGAGGAGAGCAGCATTCCTGCGGTGGCAGCAAGTCTCCAGCCCCACACAAGGCAGACTGCTGAGAGACAGGAGTGGCACAGATGGCCCAACGTATTTGATACAGAAGTAGGAAAACTAGCAGCTATCTCAGAGGACACAGGGAAGTAAAGACAGATGGAACCTTCCATGTCTCATCTCTATCTGTATAGAAATTAGGACATTAGAGTATGGATGGGTGGACAGCTAGATGGGAAAAAACTGCCTGGATAGTTAGAGGAAAAGAAGGTTATCAGAAGTAGTCAACACAGATCGACCAAGGGGACATCATGCTTGACCAACCTGACAGCCTTCTATGATGGCATGACTATCTGGGGAGATGAAGGGAGAGCAGGGGATGTTGTTTACCTTGGCTTCAGCAAGGCATTTGACACTGCCCCCCATAACATCCTCACAAGTGAGCTTAGGAAGAAAGTGTGGGTTACATGAGAGGACAGTGAGGTGGACAGAGAAATGGCTCAACAACAGAACTCAGAGGGTCATGATCAATGGAGCAGAGTCTGGATGGAGGCCTGTCACTAGTGGTGTTCCCCAGGGGTCTGTGCTGGGTCCTGTCCTGTTCAACATATTCATCAATGACCTGGACGATGGCACAGAGCGTCCCCTCAGCAAGTTCGCTGACGATCCCAAGCTGGGAGGAGCGGCTGATACACCAGAAGGCTGTGCTGCCGTCCAGTGAGACCTGGACAGGCTGGAAAGCTGGGCCAAGTATATCCAGGGATGCATGAAAATGACTGTGGCCAGCAACTTGAGGGAGGTTATCCTCATGAAATGAGGTTTAACCTCATGGAATTCAACAAGAGCAAGTGCAAGGTCCTGCCCCTGGGGAGGAACAACCCCATGCACCGGTACAGGCTGGGGGCTGAAGTACTGGAAAGCGGCTCTGCTGAGAAGGGCCTGGCAGTGCTGCTGGACAACAAGCTGACCCTGAGCCAGCACCGTGCCTTTGTGGCTAAGTCCACCGATGCATGAAAAGGAGTGTGGGCAGCAGGGCGAGGGAGGTTCTCCTCCCCCTCTGCTCTGCCCCAGTGAGGCCACATCTGCAGGGCTGCGTCCAGTTCTGGGCCCCCCAGTTTAATAAGGGCAGGGAACTGCTGGAGCAAGGCCAGCGCAGAGCTGCCAAGGGGATCAGGGGCTGGAGCATCTCCCTTGGGAGGAAAGGCTGAGAGACCTGGGCTTGTTCAGCCTGGAGAAGAGAAGCCTGAGGGGGGATCTCATCAGTGCTTATAAATATCTGAAGGGCGGGTGTCAGGGGGATGGGCCGGGCTCTTTTCAGCGGTGCCCAACGCCAGGCCAAGGGGCAACGGGCACAAGCTGGAACACGGGAAGTTCCCCCTGAACATGAGGCCAAACCCCTTCCCTGTGCGGGTGCCAGAGCAGGGGCACAGGCTGCCCAGAGAGGCTGTGGGGTCCCTTCCCTGGGGACATTCACCCCCCGCCTGGCCGCGGCCCTGTGCCCCTGCTCTGGGGGTGCCTGCTCCAGCAGGGGTGGGACGGGGTGAGCTCCAGGGGGCCGTTCCAACCCCCGCCATTCTGGGATTCTGTTAGGCTCAGAAGCGGTTGTTAATGGGTCATTATCTACATGATGACCAGTAACAGGTGAGGCATCACAGAGGTCAAGTTTGCAGGTAACACCAAACTGGGAGGAATGGCCAATACACACAAGGGCAGGTCTGCCATCCAGAGGGACCTGGATGGGCTGGGTGAATAGGCCAGCAGGGCCCGTATGAAACCGAAAAAGCACAAATGCAGAGTCCCACACCTGGGAAAGAAGCAGCTTTGGCAATGACACAGACTGAGGAGCAGTTCAGCAGAAATGGCCCTGGAGGTCTTGGTAGATAGCAAGCTGGATTAGAGCCAGAGGGACAGGGACTTTTGCAAGAGTAGAGGGTATCTCCTTCCCTCTTGCACGCTTGTTAATAAAGACCCCATCAAACCATTTCTCATCAGCTGGATGTCAAACTGTAGTGTGACACAGGAAGATTGTTTCACTTGGCCTGTCTGTAACACCACGTGTGGATCATCATTCTGATGAAGTTCAGCTTGCAAAGGTAAATGATTTAATTTCCAAGTCAAATCATGTGATTTGCATGCTCAGAGAGGGACGCTGACATTCACAGAATTTAAAAGGTTTTCTCTTTTACAGTCACTCTGTCAACCTGGCATTTAGGAAAGGGAAAACCCAAAATACTGCAGCTGAACAGCAGCTAGCACTTAGTACTTTTGTAAAAACCACAAGAACCTCTAGACAGGCTGACCTGGAGGACTTTGAGCTATCGATAGTCCCATGCAAGACGACGACTGAAGTAGTGAGGATGGGTAACCTTATCACAATATAAAAAAGCACCTCTTGAAGAACAATACTTAAAGACAAGTCTTCACCCTCCTAAGAGACAAGACATTGCCTAACATTGCCATCCTGAACTTAAACTTATGAATGCAGAATTTCAGTTCCCTGGGATCCAGCACAAATCACCAGTGGGAAGGACACCACTGACTGACTCAGCCACCATTCATGATGTTGGCACAACTGCCTACCCATGCACCTGTCCACATGTTCCAGGCCTCCGCTGGGTACCTTTCTGCTGTTTAGATAGGATGGTGGATTCACCACATCAGCAACAGCAACTGCTGGTTTTAACAGGCTCAGCTTGAGGGCTTGTCCTTCCCATCACAGGCTCCCAGCCCAGGGCATGCTCCAGTGGCCAACATCGCAAGCCCAGTCAGTGAGTACCTCAAGGCACATGGGAGGTTTGAGACAACTAGCGCTTTGGCAGCACTTCAGTTCTGATCAATGATACTGCTAAAGCAGCTGGAAGGAAAAAAATAAAAAGACCAAACAAAAAAACCCACACTTTTCAACCAGCACATTCTGAGTATGCAATATTCTACCTGAAAAATGATGTCTCCATCCTTCTGTAAGAACATACTTGGATGAGGTAGGGGAGCTTTGGGAAGGACTGCATCTGCACAGGGGACTCTCTCAGACAATTTAGGGGTGAAAAGCCAGCTAAGAGCAATTGAAGACAGATGTAGGTACAAACTTGGCTCAGGAAAACAGAGAGATGCAGATTGACAGAAGCTGGAAAGATACTCTGGGAGAACTCTCACCCTAAACACACCCTGCTCTTGCACTCCTCCCTGAAGCCTGCTACCAGCCACAAAGAGGTGAGACTGCTCCCTGCACTCCTGCCCCACCACACAAGCCGTGCACTGCACTCCACAAGTGGGGGTCAGGCCCCTTTGCAGCAGGAGGAACTCAACACAGCGAGAGGGGGCATGCCACCGCAGGCAGTGAGCATGCTGATTTGCCTTGGGGAAGATAACCAAGCAGATTACAACTTCTAAACCCTCTAAATTACTCACTGCTATCTCAAGTCATCTCAGGCCACTAACATCAGGCTATCTGATTAACAGTAGCAATCAAGTTAACAGGAGGTATGTGCAGTAAACTGACTAAATAGCCGTGCAGCAGCACAGGTATTTACATGAGCTCCCAGCAGCCACAGAACCAAAGGGTAGCACACACTCCCTCGTTCAGGCTCGGCTCTCCTCTCCTGTGCTGAAACTCCATAGTAGAAAGGCAGCACCCCACTACCATGGCCACGTGAAGACAATATGCAAGAAAGCGCCAGACTTTGCAGCTGGCAGTGACTTAATGACATGCTGAAGTCTTGAGCAAGCAATCCAAGCAGGGAGTTGGAGAGTTTCTCTTTGAAAGCTGGGAACTGAAGTGAGCACATCCCACCAATATAAAATTCTGGTTTGGATTTGTCAATAAACAAACTGATTGGATTAGCAACCACAGTTTTCATTCTCTGCAACAGAAACTTCCAATTAGAGGCACTACTTCAAAAAGGAAAAGACAAAAGCTGTTTTTTCCTCATTAAGACCCACTAGGACTCTTCAGGACACGAGCAAAATCACAGCAGGAGCCCTTTGCCTCCTTCCACCACCTGCTACACCACCCTGTGTCCTGCAAATGCCTGAAGCAAAAAGATTGCCCTTACTCCATCTCTTGATTCCAAAAGCTCAGCTCAGCTCAAAAAGGAGGCAGCAGCTTCCTGCAAGAAGCCCTTCCTTAGAAATAAATATTTGCACATTAAATCAGAGAGTACTCAGATGGGACTATCCTTGGTTCCTAGAGCAAAGCTCCCCAGAGAGCAGCGGTCTCTGAGCAAAGCAGATCTTGCCACATGAAGCCCTTTCACGACCCACCTCCCAAGGTGGGAGGTAACACAGAGCAGACAGAGGAAGGTCTGAGCTAAGGTGGATTCACAGAGAACGGAGCTGCCCACCAAGGGCTGAGCTCAAGCATCCTTCAGCATTTGCTGTGGTTAGCAAGGTCACACCAGTCACTCAGAGCAAAGCTGCGGTGGCACTCACGCTCATGTGCACAAGCACTGCACCAGAACAAGTCACCCCGCGCTGCCCAGGCCATCGTGGAGGGGAGGAGAAGCATCCCCTTCTCCGCAGACAGGTACCCATACTTCGTCACACAAACGACACTCCCGACTACGGAGCTCCACCAGCTACGGCCAGACAACTATCACTTAATAGGCAAATTAGTTGTATGGTGTAAATCTCAAGTTCCTGCACGTGACAAAATACCAGACCACCTGTAAGGATGCTCTATTTGACCTTCAAGGACCTTTTTCTCTCAGCATCCAAGCCAACATGTAGCACAGCTTGCAAGGAATGTGGTCTCAGTCCTAATAAAGAAATTACTTTTAAAGAAGACTATAAGCTATGTATCCATTTCCTGAAACTACATAAGCATTTTTAGTTCCTTACACCATCCACACAAGTGATTCACAGCAGGTTATCTCCGCACGGCTGCCTGATTCCTCTTTACAACCTGGTAAGTACACACGCAAGTTCTGCGTGCTCCTTTCAGGACAGTATGCTTAATTTGCAGTGAAATATACTTAAATTTTAAATGAAGTATCCTCTGCAGAACAGAGCACCATTGCAGCAGCTCATGGCGGGGGGTTCAGGAGAACCACAGCAGGTTTGTTGTGGCTGCCAGTGAGCGGCCAGGTCAGGTCACAGGACGCTTTGGCTCCCTGGTGTGCTCATGGCACACGCTGCACAGGGATTTGGTGCCTTTTCAGTAAAGTTGGTCACCCGGGACACACGACGTTCACTAGACATACCTGCTTCTTCTGCATGGGAGGCGACACTGGTGCAGCATGACCTAGTGTGGCCAGTTTCCAGCACGTGCAGAGCATCTGCCCAGCAATTCCCTGCCTGCCTCCCCCAGGACATGCTGCCGCTCCAACAGCAGCCACAGTCACACACACGCAACGAGAGCAGTTACGTCTGTAATAAGGCTTCTTTCTCACAGGGGCCCCATATGATGTTTGTGGGGACCGTATGACATCATCACAGTCACACTTAAAAGACTCTGGCCTAAAGCAGCTATAAACAACATTGAAAGAATTGCAAGAAAAAGCATTTCTAAAGGGCTAATAATTAGCAAGCTCATCTGCAGCCACCTGAGCTGGTATATGAGTAAGATGCTGACAGATACTCTCTGCTCTCAAGGGACACCTGAAGATTAGTATTAGCTGGACATTGAGTCACAACATTTCTGAAAGGTCCTCAGGCAAATGACTGTGCTTCAATGAGAGCAAAGAGAAAATGGCTATTACAAGTTCAAAAACTTTAAAAAAAAAAAAAGTGCAAAGCAGACCTTGGATGGGAAGGGACCTCCTGCATCATGAACTACAGCTGGCAGGCTGTCACTTCCCACAATTAGCAAACTTATGGAAAGAGACACACTGCAAAATGACCGAGTTGCCCTTTTCCACCTGTGTTACCCAGCACATTTACTAGAAAGCTATTCCAGAGTTTCACTCCTCTTGTGGCTAGAGGTCTTCTAACTTTCAGTTTAAATTCATTAACAGCAAGTTTAGGTGCACTCATTTCTGTGGCAACACTGTCCTTTATTTCTAAGGATTCTGCTCCTTCTCTAACATTTACTGCGACATTTCTACAGACAGCAATAACTTCTCCTTTCCACCTCCATTACACATGACCAGACGAGCCAAGCTCTTTCGGTCTCCTACCATAAGATACCACCTTCACAGCCCTTTCACATGTACCACATATTCCCTTTGCTCCCTCCTCCTCCAGAAATTACGCCAGTGTCACAACAGACATCCTGAATCAACGTTTTTTTCCAGTAAGCTTTACCCCACACGTGCCCAAGACATGTTGCAGAGGCTGCCCTCGGGGCGGGGGCCACGAGATGCTCTGCGGGAGGAACGGGCCCCGGAGCTCGCTGCCTCACCTGGAACGCCGTCTGGCTGTTGTAGTTGCGAATCTCTTTGCTTGCACCGCGGAAGAGGAGAACCCGAGCGCAGCTCTCCTGTGAAAGCAAGCAAGGGGGAAAGGGAAGAGACCAATTAGGACTGCAGACTGGTGACAACGAAGGAGCAAACCACATGGTTTCATTGCACTCAGAAAGCCTCCTTTGGCTAAAGCAAGGGAGGATGCTCAGCCCCTGAGAACTGACCACCCCCAACCCCAAGCTGATCAAGACCACCCACCTGTGTGCAGCTCTGGGGCACCGGCACCATGGCTATGCCCAAACATCAGCCCAAGAGCACAGCTACGGGCACAGCAGCCACCACACATTCCCAGGTATTGCTGTTTCCCTAAGCCTTTTATTCTTGTTTTGAATGCTCTGTGCTTCTAAGTTATGGTAATTTAACATGTTTATGAGCCCCTGTACTCTTTAATGCCGCTCTACCCACCCACCCCAGTGGGCGGGCACCTGGGTTCAAGAGTCCTTGACGTACAGAACGCACCTACCACCTAACAAGCCCCAAATCAGCCCCCATGTGCCACTGTCTACTGCAAAACATAATGGTTCCATTTTTAAAGCATGGACACCTCAGAAACTGAGAATTCCCATTATAATAAAAAAGCACATAATACAATGCATAAAAATCTCTAGGAAGGAACAAAACCTACAGGAGAAATCCTTAGCTACTGACCTCTACATCTCAGAAAGAGAACAGCAGGTGTGTAAGATCAGAGAGGGCACTTCCACTACCCTCAATTTCACCTGACCTGAGGTTAGTGACCACACAGTAAATAAAACAAATAGTGCCCTATGTTGCCTGGGCAGTCTTCTTCAAAATTCAGAGATTATCAATAAGAATTTAGGGCCATTTGTGAGAAAGGCAGGACCCCAGTCCACATGCCTTGCCCAGAGCAGGGTAAAAGCCACAGGACATGCCCAACAAGGCCTGCCGGGGGCATGTGCCTGCCTCAAATTAAATGTGAGCACCTGGGCCAAATTAGCACTCTCCACCCAGGCAAACTGCTCCCTCCCAGCCAGTAGTGGGGGCTTGCTGTGAAGCAGGAATAGGAACCAGAGGAAAAACTACAGAATTTTAGGCAGTAAATGAGCAAAAACATCTTGGGAATGGGACATGTTAAACCATGGACCCTTCCCTCTGGCCACCTGCCTCCTGAGAAATCCAAAATCAGGCTGGTGCTACAAACAGAAACAGCCTCATCCCAGGTCAGAGCATGGACACAACTCAGAAGAACCTTTCTGGGTCTGGGAAGAGTAATAGCAATGAGAAGGTGCCCCAGCCCAATGCTGTGCTCTCTCTTTCTCAGGCAGACTGGTGCCCCATCTACACTTTCTTGTTCTCATGCCCCAAATCACGGAGATGTACCTGGTTATAGAGAGCACAAATATGAAGAGCGGTGTTTCCTGAGGCATTCTGTGCAGTCATATCAGCTCCATAGAAGAGAAGATGCTCCAGGTGCTGAACGTGGCCATAGCGACATGCCTGCTCAGAATGCAAAAACAGAAAAAAGAAACAGAAAAAGAAAATCAGGGAGCAGCAGGAAGATGATAAATCCTGTAACATCCTCTGCTGGATTCATCCATGCTGGAAAAGTGGAATCAGGCTGGACCTGTAACTTGAGAAGTCCCATTAACGTGCACACAGAAACACTGCTGCTCCTTACAGCAACACACACCTGAATACTTATTGGACAAATTACCTCTAGATCAATTGCAAGTTTTGGATCACTGGTGTCAGGGCCTCCTCCAGACCATTTGCTCTCTCAGTATCATTATCTGGTGACAAGAAGCCCTGAAGCACAAGCAGGCAAAGAGGAGGACAGTGGCCCCACATCTCTAGTTAACTGGTGTAGTATTTTCATCTACGTTTGGTCCATCCTGGGACCAGCAGTTCTCAAAGATCTGCCAAGGCAATGTAGGGTGGAGGCAGGAAGGAAGACAGTCAAATCCAGTAAATCAAGATCACAAACACATATTTCTTGTTCTTTTCATTCTAACCCTTAGCTGTGCCAATACTTGTCCACCTTGCACGGGGCTGAGGGCTGGGTGCTTCAGGAGGCCACGGGCCCAAAGACAACCTGCCCTCCTGATGGTCTGAGACAAGGGGACTCTAGGCAGAGCCCGTACATCCTCCCTTCTCTCAAAGGGTCTCAGTCTGGAAGCACAAAGCCAGCTCAGGTCCCCTAACCCCTAGCCCATGTCTTCTCTACCCCAAATCCACTTTTCAATGTGTAAAACAGGGACAGATACAACTGTGGTTTGGAACCAGGATGTCTCAGGCATTGGTCCGAGATCCCAAAGCACTATCTTATGAGCCAGTCATAATCGGGGGAGGATTCTAGATGCTACTGACCGAGGTCAGAAGAAAACAGCCTGAGCATTGGCCTGGGATGCGAGCCAGAGCTAGCGCACCACATGCAAGTCCTGCACACAGGACCCTGGCCCGCTGTGCTGGCCACCGCTGCTGAGCAGTGCCTCCGCTGCCTGCAGCACCCAAGGCGATGGGACAACCCCTGCCATCAGCAGCAGGACATTGGTTACCCCAGCCAGATCCCATCCTGCCGTCCATCCCACCTGGTGGATCTCCTGCCAGCCGTTCTCATCCACGCAGCCGAGCCGGGCATAGTCGTGCAGCAGGAGCTCGCAGCAGTAGGGATCCCCCCCAACCATGGCACTGTGGTACAGGGGCGTCAGCCCCCGGCTGTCCTTGTAGTCTGGAGAGGCACCCAGGTCCAGCAGCGTCTGTAAGAGAAGCACCTGCCTCGCTCTGCGGCTTCAGGTGGATGCCCAGGAGGAAAAGCAGCCCTGCAGAGGGTCCGGGGATGCTCTGGCTATGCCAGCAGGCAGTGCTCACCCCACATTCCCCCCAAGGCTCACGTTATCAGTGCCACGCTTTTGTAATGGGCTGTGCTCCCTGACAGCAATGCAAGAGATGCTTTGGCCCCGGGGTGGGCACAACCCTGCCGGCAGCCTGGATGGGGTGAGAGGAGGAGCTGGTGCTGGGGTGCAGGGCAGAGGGGAGGGAGAGCCCCCCACGGCAGCTCCCCCCAACTCACCAGTAGCGCTGTGTGGTTGCGGCACCGGACGGCCTTGTGAAGAGCTGTCATTCCCTCACGCGTCCGGAAATCCAGGTGTGCTCCCCCGTTGCGCAGTGCCTTGATCATCTCGGCGCTGAGCTCCAGCTGAGCGGCCGCCGTCAGGGGACACTCTGCAGAGTCCCGGGAGAGAGATGGGTGAGAACCACAGGGGCGCCCACCCCCTCAACAGGCACTGCGGCACCACCGGCCTCTCGCTCGGGCATCTCCTGCCTGGCTGCAGCAACGCAGGGTGCTCCCCGCTCCCGCAGAGGTTGCTGCACCAAACCCCACGTTCGCTCCCAGCGCTGCTGAGACATCGGCGGTTTTCCCAAACACCATGCGTGCACGGTCTGAGCGGGTTAGAGTCCGTCCATCGGTTTCTGTTGGGTGCAGATGGGAGCCCCGAGAGGAGAGGGGAAAGGAAAGTGCTGGCAGTTCAACAAATGGCAGAAAAGCCGTTGCTGGCCGTGCTGCCTCTGCAGGAAAGCACTCATCTGGACACACCATTTATACAAACGGGAGAAGAAGGGGGTGAAAATCGGTATCCTCATTCAGTTTCTCCCTGCAGCAAGGCATGGAGAAGGGGCTGTTGTTCTGGGGGGACAGCTATGTATCCCAGCACCACCACCACCATCCACAGAGCTGTCCAGAGCTCCTCCGCACACGGCTGTCCTGCAGCTGGTCCTCACTGCCTCCCGTCACCAGCAGCAAGCTCCAAACGTGAAATGCTCGCCCCAAACAGGAGGAAGGTCCCTCCAGCTGTGCGACCCACCCCGTCGCCTCTGAGGATGCTGGCTTTGTCGCACAGTGGAGCCTGCACAAACTCACCAGCTGGTTCAGTCCCAGCTCCAACCAAGACCAGTCCTGACTCCCAGGACTACCCAGCGCATAGGATTTGCTTCACTTAGGGATATAATTTGAGCAGGCAACAGAAGAACCACGGAAATCCCCTTCAACAGCCCTCCCTCACCAAGTGCACCCCCACCGGCCCCCAGCCACGCTCTGCTTTCGTTTTGCAGGTCAGAGAAGGAGCCCCGAGAGCACCTGTGGCTCTCTGCTGGTGCGTGCAGCTCCAAAATGTAAAGTGCCTCTGTGCCAGGCAGGCAGAGCCTCTTCCAACAGGAACTGCTACACCCTTCCCTCAAAGGCCGGATTTCAGCATCCGACTGTCAGCTGAAGGCTACCTTGACAGGTACAGCTTGCCCGCCCGCACCTGCGGGGCCCCACCATAGTCCTCGCATGCACAAGCGCGGAGGACCTCTCCTTGGGCAGGGGCCGCAGCGCCAACACACGATGGGGGTTTCTGTCCCACCCTGACGGTGTCAGGGAGATCTGAGCTGCAAAAGGACCGCGCTCGCCTATCCACAGGCTGATTTGAGAGCACAAAGGAAGAAAAATACCCTTTGATATAAAATGAGTAAAGTCTCCTTAGGAGACAGAACATTTTTCTGAACATTTTCATTGTAATTAAATAAATTTGTTTTCTTCAGAGTGCAATATTACAAAAAAAAAGGTACACTTTCATTCTCAAACAAATCCCTAGGTCTTTCCATCCAAATCCCCATACCACAAATGGAGTGAAATAAGACGCCATCAGCTAGAAATAGTTGTGTATTTTTTAGAAAGGTAGCTAATTTGCACATAAATTAAAATCTCTCTGTTTAGTAGAAATAATTATTTAAGTGAGAATAATAAAATGGTTTGAGATACAAATAAAAAAGAATACCAATATTAATTTTAGAGCATTGCTGTTAACCAAATTTTTTAAATGAGCCAGGTAGAGGTCAGACAAGGTTTTGCGGCTCTGCTAAAATTATCCGGGTTTTGTGCTACAAGACACTAATATAAAAAATGAAGGTTATGAAGACTGTTGTCAAGAGGATTAAAGATGAGTTCACCAATAAGAGGAATCACCAGTAAATGAGAAAGTTACAGCTGGGTCTTCTAAGTACCTGTTCTCAGCTCAAAACTGTCAATCATTTTTAACAACAATCTGGAAGAAAATAGAAGGTAATCTCTACGAAATTTCATACACACAGACACTATGTTGTTATATATGACAAAGTCAATGGTACAATGAATAAAATGGCTTCATGCATTCGTTGCCAATGTCAAACCTCGGCAGAGGACAGCTGCAATGCTTCATAGCTAGAAAATAAGGGATGCATTTTGAGCATGAAGGTAATTACCATTGTAACAACATATGTATTGCATGGGAACGTAACGGTGCCCACACAACTAGCAACATCACCCCAGAAAAAGCAGTGGAAGTGTTTCCTTAGCTCAGCAATGGTTGTGAAGACACAGGTTTGGTGGGGTTTATTGGTAACGATCTGCAACCCCTCTCGCACCCGGTGCGGCCACCAGGAGAGCGCAGAGCCAGATGCAGCACAAGGAACCGTGGAAAACGCCACCACTTGTCACACCTAACAGAGGGATGCGCTGTGACATGGTGCCAGGGGAGGCTCTCGGAAGGCCTCGGAGGGGTCTGCAGAGACATCGCTGTGGTTTCTGTGGTTCAGAACAGCTGGGCAGCCGCAGTGGAAGCACAGCTTGCTCTTCCACCGCAGCAGGCTGGAGATGGGAAGTCCTGACCCACACACCCACCACACACCAAGGGAGATGAAGAGCAGGTGACCGTGGGTTAGCTCCTGGGGCAGGAGAGCCTTCCTCCTCCCCTCCACCAACACCAAAATCACCTGCTATGCAGCTCCCCAGCTCTCATACCCCAGTTTTTTTGTTAGGGCCACCTCCAGCTAAAGGCAAAGGGAAGCTAGAGAGGAGACCTTAGTGAAGTTATGGCCTTTCAAGGACCATCACTTGTCTTCTGTGCCAAATACCATTGCTTTAATTTCTGTTATCACCGATTTTCAGTTACCGCTTTTTCACCATAATGTCTATAAAATCTTTTCCTTATTTATGGTTAATTTTAATTATTTTGAAATAACGTATTTGTCCCTCGCAGTGCGATAAGAACTCAGTCTGCTACAAGCTTCAGGTCGTGCATATGAACTGAAGTATCCTCATCAGTCCCTGCTGCATGCGTCTAATTCCATTTCCACATGCAGTTAAATAACCAGTCTTTTTTCAATATCTCAGTTTAAATGAGACAAACTCTTCAAAGAGGCAGAAGACACATAAAACAAGGCTGCAAATATTTCTTTAGTCTCAGTTATTAACATGCCAAATTCAATTGCAAAATCTATCACGTTACCTTGAATCCTGAAGACTGAGAAAGGTCCAAATAGGACATTTCAAGATGCACTGAATGAACCGCAGCTAGCAACTTGTTCACTAAATCCAACCTAACCACTATCTAATCTAGGATTTTAGTGATTGCACTCTGCTAATTCTTGGACACGTGCGTATCCAAATATATGCTTGAAGTAATTAACTAGTAAGTGCACAAGATCTGTTGCAGCCAGCGAGAACCAGCAAGACAACACATTGCACGTTGCACAGTGTAAGCAACTGATGAATGGAGGCAAGAAGGAGCTGCAGGTTGGCCTCTGCCTGAGGGCTATCGGGCAGCCGAGCTCCACAGGGTGGGTCTGACACCGGTGCGCCCTCTGACACTGCACTGCTCTGATGGGAAGAGCCTGCATGGCAAAGCCAGCACCCAGCTGTACATGGTGGCTGCTCCAGGGCACCTGATCCCTGACGGGGTTGAGATTAAATTATGCACTCAAAATCTGCAGAATCTGCAAATCGGGGCCAGCAGACAAGAGCTGTACTCGAGAGCACCAGCTGTGCTCAGAGGACCAGAGCCTGGGGAAGGAGCAGGTGACATGGTCTGGGTCTAAAAAGCTGCAAGTGGGACTGTTCCGTTAATCAATGGGTTGTAGGGAAGCAGAGGTGGGGACTGGAACAGCTTCTCAGAGGATTTCTTTGTGCAAAGGGCACCCTTGCCATCCAAAAAGCCTGACTGGTGAGAGCAGCAGAGGACTGGGGCACCGCTGGGACAGGGCACTGCCAAGACAGCACTTGGCTCTGGCAGCTAGAGCACGAAGCAGGTCTGGGTCCAGGAGAGCTCGCAGGAGTTAATTTCTGCTCCACTTAAAGGAGTAATTTCTCTATGTTTTTGTCTTGTAACTATGCTTAGGATGAAAAGCATTGCTAATGTTTTAATTGCAAACAAGGTATGCTGGCAATCCTCAGGCTGGTCACTTCTGTGAAAGCAATGAATCCAAGCAAGGCTGAGCTCCCAAACCCAGAACCAGACCAAGGTCCCCCACTCCTGCCAACCGCAGCTGTCTCTACTCTGGATCAGGTGTTATCCACACACCCCCCAGAAGCCGGCAGCAAAGAGACAACTTGAAAGGACAGCCACCTTGTCACACAGCGTGGATGCTCCTCTACAGCCCTGCAGAAGAAACTAACTGCAGAGGCTCCTCACATTTGGGGGGTGTCACGAGAACTGGAATTCACGTGGCAAGGGAAGGTGAGAAACCCCAGAGAGAGCTCCAGCATGAGCTGGAACAACATGCCCACTCTGATACCAAAATTAAAAAAAAAAAAAATTTAAAAAAATCTGTGTTACTCCAGGACTTAATTTATCATTTAGGAAAAGGGAGGATCTCTGTTCAAGTTGAGATGATGAGATGACAACAGGCTTGATATGAAAGTTTTTGTACAAGCTGCTGAAGAGGAGGGTTACAGTGTTCCTATACAGACCTATAGTACACATTAACAGAAAGTATCTGTCTATGACAAATACCACCTGTAAGTTAGTGTTTTTCAGCTGTAGGTGAGGACATTACAAGAGGACATTTCATCTCCAATTTCAGCTGGATGAAAACATACCGTTTTTCATTAATCTCCACTTGCACATTCAATTAAAAAAGATGCGACCAGTTTGCTTTAAAAGAAAAGGTTGAAAGCAACTTCTCTAAACTGAGAAGGACGATAACTTCACAAACCACAAGCCATTCAAGTCTCATCCAGTGTCTCCCCCATCTAACCAGAACTGCTGGCTGAACCAAAGTGTAACTTTTAGCTACTTAAATCTAAAGCAAGAGAAAACATATCATGTATGAAGGACAGTTAGTCAGGTCGCTAATGAAGTAACTGCATGTACCCTGAGTGCACGATGCCACAGCTAGCAGAGAGTCTGGGTACAGTGCAGCCAAAGCAGGAGAGGAGCAAGCTCCCTGCACCTGGGAAAGAGGGTTTTTTCCTAACAGTAAACAGAAGGTTGAGAAAGCACTGTCATGCTCAGCAAGTATCGCTCCCCAGTCACTTACTCCTGCTGCTGTTTGTCCTCACATCGTGCTGGGGCCCAGTCTGTAATGCTGCACACAGTCAAGAATACTTCTTGTAAATGCAATTATTTCCTCTCATTCTCCCGCTGTTCCCCAGTTGCCATCCTATGTTAAATACTGAGGATTGCCTTTCTCTTTTCTGCATGCTAAACTATCACTCAGGCTTGGGTCTAATTTTAGAATAACAGTAACTTCTCAGGTGTTTTTTTTACACACTGAAAACATACCTACAGGAAGCAACTGTGATATTTTTCTTTTAATCTCTTTCAAAGACTGTTAATCTTTCCTAGAATATCTTCCCAGCAATCCCGCAGCACTGAAACGTGAATGATGGCAAATTGGGCTGCGTTGGTTTAAGATGTGGCTCTTCTCTGCCTTCTCACCCCAGCAGAGTCAGGGGAAGGGGAACACATGCTGCACTTCAGCTGCCTCAGTGCACCTTAAAACCACTCCCAAAAGCAGCTTAAATAAAGATACCAGGCTTCAGGCTGAGGAGGCTGGGATGACACCGTATCTTCCTGTTGGCTCTGCTGTGAGGATGGCAGCGCAAAGCACAGACTATTTTACGGTGCAGCCAGTGTTATTTGAGTCCATTAACCGGATTTAATGCGGCCGAAGAACATTTCTCCAAGTAGGGATGTCCAGCTCGCCCTGGGGAGCTCCCCACACGCACCGCCTGCGCACAGGGAACCGCTCTGTCCAGAATTCAGCACATGACAAACATGCAAGACATGCAAGAATTCAGCACACGACCCGGACAGACGAGGCATGAGGGACCCTGGTGTGACCAGGCTGCAAACCCCACCGTGTCTCCAGCAAACC
The DNA here is from genome assembly GCF_963921805.1 of Phalacrocorax carbo. Lineage (NCBI taxonomy): Eukaryota > Metazoa > Chordata > Aves > Suliformes > Phalacrocoracidae > Phalacrocorax > Phalacrocorax carbo. The sequence continues at coordinate 297,737 of NC_087513.1, read as the reverse complement.
TGGCACTGACATCAGAAATACAAACGAGCTGTGCTAACAGCAGAAGAAGGGAAATGTTCCCCTCCCAGTGGGCACAACTTGGATGACAAGTCCCGGACTGTGGCTGCTGTGTGTCCTGGGAAAAGAAAGAACAGCACACACTGGAAAGAGAAACCAAAAGTAAGTGCAGGTTTTTGGTGGCCCAGATGAACTGGGCAGATGTGCATCACCCTTCCCATCTACAACACAGATACATCCTCTTCTGAACTGCTAGAATTTAAGCCTCAGGCAGGGTTATATGACTTCTCTCCTTTAAAAGAAATAGTTTATAAGCAAGGGAAGACCTAGGCTTTCTGGAAAACCTAGCAGGCTGCAGATAAGACTATTCATTTCCCTGTGTGAATAGGATCATGGATAATGACCCACAAAGAATTTCTGCAGGGACATTTTTTTCCCCAGGTCAAGAGGGGAAGAAGAAAAGACTACAGAAACTGAGAAGAGGATGAATCATTTTTATCAGGGCTTTATACCGCAAAGTCTTTTGAGACGGTAATGTAAAAAGCTAAAGGGTTAAAATTGCAGCTTGACCTAAAACCACATCCTGAGAAATACAAATGACACAATGAGCCAACTTGTGAAAGGAATTCAAGGTTCACAAGCTGAGAAACTTCAAGGACCAATAACAGAAAAAAACATTCTCCCACAAGGAAGACAGAGGGACGCCACAACCATGAAACAATGAAACCAGTGAGGGTCACAGGAACTGGGGGAGAGGTAATTCTGGCAGGGGGAGATTGCGACCACTGACTCAACTGAGGGATGAAAGGACTACCCCACGCCCCACGCCTTTTGAGTACATGCAGTGAATTAAAATCACACTGTAGCTTTAAACTTATGCAAAGAAGATACAGACCAATGGAGGAAGAGGATGCTCAGTGAGGTCAGTGATTATGTATTAGGTAGGCATGGTGTGCTAACTTTCATGTATAAATGTCAAAAATGAACTCCAGTAGGTGTGCACATTAGGCGGAGAGATCCCCCATGCGTGCAGCGCCGAATAAAGTAATGCCTGCTCTTTAACACACCCAGCATTAAGGAGTTTTATTCCTGGTTTTCGGTGACAGTAACGCTGCATTCACTGACTCAAAAACCAGCAGAGCAGTCACAAAATGCCTTCGGACTGGGATGAAGGGAACACTTGTGTTGCACAGGAGTGGATGAAGAAGAAAGCTTTAGCTGCTGAAGGGCTGAATTTCTAAAACCTCAAGGGTTTGGGTTCCTCCCCTCCACTTTTGTACAAGGCAGGAGAATAAATGGTGTTTGTAATTATCCAAGCTGCTGAAGACCTGACCACACAGAAAGGAGCATTTGGTGTCAGGGCCTATTTGCAATATGCCTGGTAGACTCATCCCTAGAGACAGAGTGGATAAAAGAGCATTGCTAATAGCAATGCTGCTTTGCCTAAAAGGAGAGTAGATTTACTACAGTGATTTTGTAAAGGACGGCTGAGAAATTAAGAATAGCACTTATGCACTGCAGCTTTTTCTATCTTGGCTGAATACCAAGCACTGGAAATACCATAATTTATTTATTCCTTCTCTTGAAATCTTAGTTGGACATCTGCCCACAGTTCCATCACTGTACTGATAAACCTGAAAGCTCCAGGTTAAAAATTCAGTACAGAAGTATTCCCAACCAAGGAAAGACTAAGTTTTTCAAACAATCTAGGAGAGAGAAGGCTTGACTTGGCAGCAAAGTGGCCTTTTCTCTCTCCATGCACAGAACCCTGCAGGTCCTTAAAGGAGATATAGAGTGGTATGCAAGAAGAGTCTAAGACTTTTTGGAAAAAGAGTATCTCCTCCCTGTATTTGTATCCTCTCTAGTTTCAGGTTTTACCAGTTTCCCACATCTGAGAGCCCTGGCTGATGGGCCAAGTGGGCATCTCCTGGCAAAGATGGAGAGGAGCACTGTTTCAGAACGACTTGGGATGAAGATATTCAAAAAGTCGCTGAGAGAAGTCAAAGCCAAAAACCAGAAACCACAAGATCTAAAAGATTTTGGATTCCTGGAGATGGTGCAATGAGGGGTGGCTCCTGAATGGAGAACACTGATGGAAGTTTGTGGCATTGTTGTCTTCAGAGCGTGGAGGGCCAGAGGAGGATTTATTACTGCTTTAGCTGTTATGCTCTAATATCGCTATGGGCTAGAGGGATGGAGCAAAGGCACTGTTAGTTCAGTATTTACCACTGGCCACATCATCATCTGACCCGGCATTCACAGAGGCAGAAAACCTCCTGCCCCACAGGCTTTGGAGGCAAACAGCCTCCCTGTGCTTTGCCAAGCCCTCCCAGCTGCCCTGGGGATGGGTTACGAGCTCTTTGCCTCTGCCTGCCAGGCAGCACAGCCTGCGCCTCTGTCCCTAAACGTCTGCTGGCATGCTTCTGCTGAGTTCAGTGGGGAAAAGATGGTTTCTGTGATTGCTGGCTGGCCAGGCAGCAGGGACATCAGAGCAATGATTATTACCCCCATTGCACGGTGCCTGCGCAGCCTTCCGCTGGCTCAGGGCTGTCCCCTGCACACAGGGAGTGCTCAGCAGCCTGGTCTTCAACAGCTCCCTGCTTCCCAGAGGAAGAAAAAAACACATTCACGGCATTACTCCTCATCTCGGAGACCAGGTCGCAACACCGCTGGCCCCCATGCCATGCAGCTTTGCCATGGGAAGCTTGGCCTCATCTGTAGACCTCCCTGGCCAGCTGGCGGGAACGTGGAGTCCCAGTGGATAATTCCCAGACACCTGTAGATTCACAGATGGGTTTGGAGGCAATAACCATATTGAAGGCTTCTGTGCTTCAACCGGAAGGCTTCCCCACAGCTTGCAAGTAAGCTTTAAGGGCAAATGTAATGAAAGAGGCAGCTCTTACAAACCCAGTCAGGTTCTGTCCAGAACCATAGGCAACAGAAGCCAGTTCCTGAACTAGCTCATCCTTGGCATAATCGAAGTCCAAATCACCAAGGGTCTGCCCCATTCTGGAAGAGGATATTAAGTATTTACTTAATTCTCTGCTGTCTCTCTACACCCTTTCTCTGCTTCCACAGGGACTGACAAGGAGATGGTGTCCTGCAACAAGGCTTCACTGGCTTCATCCTCAGCAACTCCCTCCATTCCCAGGTTTCCTGTGTCCGGCAAGTCCCGGTGCCCTTCTCAGTTTGGGCAAGCCATCGGCCTCCTCCTTTGACTAACCTCGAGGGCTGCACACGCTCATTTTAGCAGACCTCCTGCATTGCAGAGCGAGACTTGGTTAAGCCACTTGAATATAAAACTACAAGACAAAATATTCTTCCACCCGTCACCTTTGCTAGCTAACATAAAGTCAGAGCAGGAAGGACACAGAACAATTCCCTCTTTACCATTCACCAAAATAAAACGCTTTCCTGCACATATGTATATTTATTTTCTCCCAGGACAAGATTGTACAAAAAAGGATCACAAGTGACACGCATCAATCATATGGCTTAACATACTCCCATAAAGGGCAGTATGAAAACTTGTAGTGGAAAACAAAAAATCTGAGAAAAATAATTTTCCTTCTCTCTGCCTGGTACCCTGAAGTCCAGAAAAAAGGGACTGGGCTCTTAACAACAGCAAAAAAAGCATAAAAAGCATTGGTAGGAAACAGGGAAAGGCCTCTAGTTAAAGGAGTTGGGCACTACAAAGATGCAGTACTTGTACACCACGTACTGCTGTTGCGTTTTAAACATTGAGCGTACCACTGTTGACTTCTTGTAATGATCAGCATTACAAAACAGGCATCACTGATAATAATAAGACCTTTGCCACGAGGTAGAGAGGCAAGTGTCCTTTCTAAGCTTGATTTTCCACATGGGTTTGCACACAGAGCTCTAACCTAAGGCTCCATCCATATGTGCTGCCATGGTACAGACGTTTACTTTAAAAAAAGAAAAAAAAATGCTAAAATTAAGAAAAATAGCCCAAAGACATTGATTTTTGTAAAAGAGCTATTTGTTAAGCCTTTTCCAAACCAACTTTAAGATATTCATATTAAAATAACTGCCTTTGCTGCTTTGTGCAGCCTTTAAAATTCATGCCATAAATTACATCAGTGCAATTTTATATGGGAACGCTCTGAAGGCTTGTTAAAATATCCTCTTCCAACAGCAATTGTGATGGTTGAAGAGGCTGCCTCCCCCGGCCTTCCTCCACTGTTTGTTCACTACCCTACACTTGGGCCCCCATCCCGGCGTGCTAGCTCAGCTCTTTGCAGGAGTCTTGCCTAACATTTTTCAGTAAAAATGAGCCCTTTTTTTTTCTCCCAAAACTTGGGTTAATTGAATGACCAGGTACTTGAGATAACTCATTTGTTCTTGCAGAGGAACTGAAGTGAGGCAGGTTGGAACCAAAAGTCCACAATAAATTCCAGAAACTTCTCCTTGATGGGAATTGCTATGTGCCTTTGCCTGAGCTCCACCTCATCAGAAAGGCAGTGCAACCACACACAATGCCGCCAAATTCAGTGTCTTAGTTATATGTCCAAAGAAGCCCTACAGGTGATGAAACAATAAACAGAGCTAGAGAGGACCACATTACAGCAGGGCGCCTGTGCTTTGAAGAGTCCTTGTTTAAGGAGTCTGAGGTCCTACCACTATCAGAAAGGCCACGCACATGATTTCCTCCCAAGCACTGCAAAAGTGGCAAGCAACAACAGTGACACCTGCCAAGCTGCAGGCCCACGAAGAGACCACTGAGAAGAGAGCTCCTTGCGTTTCGCTCAGGGGTGGGCAACGCACTCACAGTACCGCAGTGTCACAGCCCTGCACACATGCAGCACCAGACTGTACCAGCATGAGTGACTGCTGATACTGTCACGAGACCACACGGTCCACAATGCTGCTCTGATGCTCTGCCACATAGGGTCCCTGGCTCCTCTTCACCTTTCCTCCAGCAGTTCAGGAAATTCTAGTTTAGTACACAAATCCATTGCTAATAGGACTGCCAAAGAGGAGTTTCATAGGATATATGGTTTCTTCTTTTCAGGCACGGACATCTTGCCACAGGAACCATGCAGCGGCACTTGCACTTGCATGTCTGAACATGGAAGCTGAGGACAGCCCACAATTTTCCTTTACTGCTGGATGAGCCTGTGAAATTAAAGGGCAGAAATCTCCTACTAATGGGGCATGAGGACATGAAAGGCAAGCTGAAAGACAGAAAAGTCCACGTGCTCATCCCAGAGGTCCCTGCGGTCCTAAAGCAAGACAAGGCATCGGGCAAAAAACACTAGCAGTGACTCACCAGCCACATGATGGGAGCAAAACCAAGATATTCTGGAGGACTCTCAGTGAATGACCCAACAGAGGTGAGATAATGGACTTGGCTGAGAAAGAGGTAGAGCAATTAGGAAGATGTTAAACTGAGAACACAAGTAAAATGATTCCAAAGATGGAAACACAGCACAAATGCACCGTGTCAGAAGTAATTAAACCCATTTGACAATGAATGTGAGGAAAATTTTTTCTTCCTTTTTTGCTCACTGCAAAATGCTGGGAGGCTGGTTAACAAGAAAAAGGATGTGGACTGCTTTTACTGGTATCAAGAATTGTGATATAATTGTCAGTACCAAAATCTACCGACAATTACATCACTTTAGAATATTAAGGATACCCGATTGTTACAAGAATGAGAAAGTACTGAGTGGGCAAGGAGGACCAGAGAGTTTACATTCAATTCCCATCACCTATCATATAGCCACCGATTATTCAGAACAGGACTTTGAATGCGTGTGGATTAGCACCTGAAGTAATAAGTTAAAACGTCCTTCATAAGATTTTGTTGTAGACCACTAAACAAAAAAAAGAAAAAGCATTAACTTCTAAGTGTTTATCTCCAAGCTGTAGAAATTAACATTTGCACTATCAGGGCAACTTCAGCTTGGAGGAAAATACTGGGTGTCCTATCCAACAAGCAATAAAATATAATTTCATTTTCTGAAAAGGGGAAAGCTAATCACTTTTCTATAGATGCTGCTTCACTCCAACATACGGGAATGCTACTTTGGATGTCATTGTAACGAATAAAAATCTGCTAAATACTTGACTGCTATCTAGTGAACTAGGGATGACATGGAAAGAAGAAAAGTCCCAACTAGCCAGGTAAATATTTGATGCCTCCTAAGGGAATCAACCAAGAGAAATTAGGTAATCAATCATAGGAAATGTGGGAGGTTTAGAATTAAGAAGGGAAAGTAAAAGGTGACTGGGAAGTCTTGAAGAACAATTTCTGTGTGACCCAGAACTACAACTCCATAAACCAGAGGCGAACCACTGCCACGTGCCCTTCCCAGGTCAGCAGCGAATTGACGGTGGCGGTTACAGAGACAACTGTTAACAATAAGACATGATGAAATAGCAGTCACTATGAACTGAAAATTAGAAAATTAAGAATAATAACAAGAACAAATGACATAGGAGTAAAGAAATCCACATTTCGCCTGGCAAAGGACTATCAGAGAGGGGTTTTGCTGCTGCTGTTTAAATTTGATAATACAGAAATGACTTCCCAGCATTGCTGGGTGGTGCAAGCCAGTCAGTCACTAGGCAGATAGCATATAATTGCTAATAAACACAGATAGCAAAACGACCAATCTTTTGTTTTTTATTTTGTTGCTGTGGAAATACATTATTTTCCTTTCCATTACCAAATAAGGATTTTTGGCATGAGCTACCTGATATCGAATAAATTGTTTACATCTAGCAAACGTTGTATATCATCCTCCTTATCTTCTCCCTGAAGATCTTCCTGGTCCGGAAAAAAAGTTAAATTTTAATACATTTTGAAATATTGGGACATCCAAAAGGACCAGAGGAAAAGCAGAGTCAGGCCAGTGCTCAAAAACGGGCAAGTAAAACAATCCATGAAACTACAAGTCAGAGCAGTAACACTGATCCTGGGAAAATGCTGGGAAATTGATTTGGAACTTAATTGACACAGCATTAAAGAATACCTGTATTGTTAACATCGCCCAATCAAACTTTACAGTAAATAGGTCTTCCTACTCAAGCATAATTCCTTTCCTTGGTAAATTACAAGTTTGACTGATGCAGGTAGCTACATTGATGTAAGAATCATGCTTGGCTGAGTCCTACGTAACACTAAAAATGAGCAGTATGAAGTTCAGCCAGGTACGTTCCAAATGAACAAAAATCCGGCTGAAGAGCGGCAGTCAGAGCAGTCACTGGGGAACGTGGTCAACCACAACGGTGCTGAAGAGGGTCTTCAGGATGTTGGGCCTGACACTATTCTAGATCCTTATCAATTACCGTGAAGTAAATGCAAATCTCTGATCAGATTTGTAGACACCACAAGGCTTGGAAGAGTGCTGGAAGCAATCAGGGCTGGGCAATCCCAGAACAGAAAGAGGCATGGAACCCCTGCGGGATGCATCTGAGACGTGTAGCACATGAGATGTGTAGATGTGTAGCACATATGGGAGATGTGCTGCCCTGGGCAGCTGCCGCAGCTGTGCCCTGTGCTCACGACTCTGCAAAATGCTCCTGCCCAGGGGCCAAGCCGGACCTCCCCAGCTGCGCTGCTGCTGTCAGCGGCCGGGGGGAGCAGCACGCTCCCAGCATGCTCCTTCCATCGCCCAGCCTGGGAACTCAACCTCCCCAACACAAAGCTCCCAAGCAAGGAACTACTCAGTGGTTCCGCATCGTTCAGCCAAAGTAAACCCCAGGTTAGGGTGGGGGCAGGACACAACACAGGAACAGGAGGAACAGGAAGGGAAACCCCCCCAGCCCCTCTGTCTAGCAGGACATAACGTGGGGTCCCATCCCAGAGGTGCATGGTCATCCCCATCCTCCCAAACACGGCCCCAGGAGGCCAGGGAGCAGGGACCTGCAGGAAGAGCTGCGCCTGCCCGTGGCGAGTGGCATGGGCAGGCAGCAGGCTGTCTGGTACCTGCATTCTTAAAAACATCTTAAAAATGGAGTAGTGACATACAAGCCACAAAAACGACAGGAAAACAGGAGAAAATACCTTCAAATGAAAGACTGGAGGAGTTTGGCCTCTCTTTAATTAAGGTAAGGAAGATTGGATGTTGACTTGATTACCATGTATAAATACCTTCATGCAAAGGCATACCAGGTACTAAAGTGCTCTTTAATCTAGAAGATAAACGACAGCTGGAAGCTGAAGCATACAAATTTAAATGAGAGATGAATTTTAAACCGTGAGGGTGATTAACCAAATAACGAAGGAAAGGCACAGATCTTCCGTTCCCTGAATCAAGATTGATGACTTTCTGGAAAACATGTTTAAGCTTTGCTTAGTGAACACACACACGGAGGGTGAAGAGTATCCTGCAAGATACAGGAGGTCAGGTCGGATGGTACGATAGCTCCATCTGGTCTTAAATTCCAGGAACCCATGAATACTGAAGAGCAGTTTTATGGTATCCTTTCATGTTCACAAAACAGATTGTAAAGCTAGCAGTAATGAAATGCTTTTGCACAAGAATTAGCACTCCAGAAGTGAGGTGTCCAAGCCTCCCTCTGCTCTAACAGTCTATTTTCACATCTCATAGCATCCACTGTGGTTTTGCCCTCTATTCTGAACCAGATCCAAACAACTATTTGTGTCAGGTGTTTTTCCTTCTTCCCCCTCTGTGTTTAACAGAGTCTTTTCAGTACTCAAGAGCCTGCTCCTAAAAGCCTCTACCCTTCTGTGAAATAACATCTGGGTCCAAACCATATCAGATCCAAAACTCTCACAGCATCTTTTCAAGTAGCACACTGCATTCTACAATACAACATACTCTGGAAAGCTGAATCAGCTTTAGAAGAGCAGAGGACTTTCTTTATAAGGAAAGAGCCATCAAAATGATTGTAAGGTCTTGGGCAAAAGTGAAAACCACATGGAGCTGAGCTGTTTGGACATGCTCCAGGGCAGGCTGTGATTGCACTCACATACTATCAGCTATTTTTCATATGAGCAGTTGTTCGTGACACTCTGGCAGGTCTGGACAGAGTGGCTACACCAGCAAATTAAACAGTATAAACATTCCTGGGTGCTGTTCAAATGGTTCTTGCCAGCATTTGGCTGCACCAGCTTTCACCTTCCCAGTTCAGGAGCTGGCAGAGGCCATTCCCAAAGGGTAGTTCGGGTGCAGCTGCATTATTTGAGAGGATAAGAGGGGTTAATAGTGTGAATGACACCACACTGCCACCTGATCTCGGTGCTGAAAAAAGGTCTGGAAACAATAAATTTCCAAGTACAGAGGTAGCCAGTGTTTCAGAAACAACCTGAAAAACCATCCAACTGAACCAGAAACACAGAAAATTAATCATCAGATTGGAGTCTGCTCATGGGTTGGAGATGTGCCCATCATTCACACACAGAAGTCCAACTCTATAATAAATATTAATAAGCTGCATTACTTTGAAAAAAGATCAACAAAAGCAGTATCTCCTCTCTCAGAACAAGACTACAAGACTTCACAGCAGGGGAAATGGGGAGAGGTCCTCCCTCAGTGTCCTATCAGTAAGGAAAACATGCTGGAGTCTGATTCTCACTTCTTACAGCCAGGAGCCTGCAGACAACCCAACAGCCAGTGCTCCAGCAACCAGACATCTCTGGGGTGAGTTTTGCTCACGTAGATGGAGGGGAAAAAAAAAAAAAAAAAAGAAAAGGAGAAAAAATAATTGAGGAAATCAGAGGCCAAGATTTTATTTTCTTGACCCTCAAAATACTTCTTAAATCTTCTGACTGCTTCATGAAGAGATCCTCGGGCAGCAATTCACATTCACCCAACTTGTTGGTCCCAGACACAGTCTCATCCTCCCCAGAATCCCACTGAAAGATGCATGGCCCCACAGCTCTTTCATTTTATGCTGTATTCCCAGACTCTGTATCTTTCCACACACACCATCTTCTCCTGTAACTTCATCCTCCCAAGACCAAAGCGTCATAAGAGGACACACTACTGAGAAATTCAGCTTACACCCCTTTGTTCCAAACTTTACGTTTCAGACAATATAACATTTGCTACATCCCCTCAGAAACAACCAGTCCCCCAGATTCCCACTGTGTCCCCTGAACACCTTCTCCCCCAACCCTGCTCTGTCATCCTCCCCTCTCTGGAGAAGGCAGTCTCACCTCCAGTATCCGGATCATGAAAGTTGGGGTCCAGTCCCTTCTCCAGCAGCCTGCAGACCTTCTCTGCATTTAGCATCTGCACGTACTCCATGAACTTCTTCAGATTTGCCTGCAGCCATGACACCACAGGAAAACACACAATACACAGCGTTAGAACCCAGTGTGGAGAAAGAAGCCACCAGAGGAATATCCCCAATCAGGACACCCATGGCAACCACCACGAATAATGGGGCAGCGCCCACCAGGAGCCAGGGCACATGAGGGTATGCCCCAGATCTACGCAGAACATGCTTCTTCCGTCCTTCTCAAGACTGGGATCACTGGATCACCTCATGGAAACTGTCCAGGGCTGCCCACCACCGCGCTCTGCCCCCACCGCAAGTCCCCTGCTAAGGCACTTTCTGTTCACACACACCGTGAGGGCAGGCACACGTGTTGCACACGCCTGTGACACGTAACTTTGTGCATTGACCAACGGTGCAGCACGGCACTGGCTACGGAAGGTGCTGCACCAGCTGAGCAGCATCCCAGCGACGGAGAACTGTACTGCCTGGGGGTTCACCCGTGTCTCCCTGCAGCGGGGTGTACACCGTCGTTTGTTGCAAACTCATTTTAAGGGAGCACCACCCATCTGCCTGCTGAGCTTAAAACACTTTGGAAAGAAAATCAAGCTACTCAAACACCGACTGTTATTGTATGGCGCAATGAGTCTGGCTGCCACAGTCTGCTCTGAAATTGTGCTTTATACCTGGTATAATTTTCTGTCTTTAGCCAAAGACTAAGTCTCGTTCTCCCGAGGGGACTGAGTGCCCAAAAGACTCTCCTTTAAGTCCGCCTGGCTGTTTGTGGGTCATTGGTTTCTTTCCTTATTTCTCTTTTGGATAGTTCTACTTGATGAATGCATTATTTTATTAAACTTCTAGACTCTAGAAATTGCAACTCTGCCAGGCAGGCAGGCAACACCTGGACAGACTACAGTGTGAAAACACCCATCTCGCACACATTTCCAGTCCAGATTTTCAGACCTTTAATTGCAGGTTGGCTGGGGTTTTTTGAGTTTATTTTAATCAAACCTTGCAGTAGCCAGCTTTAGGAAAGGCACTCTAGAAAGTGTCTGACTCAGCAGAAATACTGTGCAATTAGCTGAGGGGAGTCTTTGGGAAAAGCTCTAACAAACCGTTCAAGCTGCAGCCAACGGTCAGGGAAGTGCCCTTGCTCCTGTGAACCACTGCACAGCTGGCTGAACACATCTGAGCAAAGCAGGTTTTTCACCCAGTGAAAAAACTCAAGTTTCAACATTTTCCTCATGTAGATAAACATAGAGAAATATTTGATCTTTTATGAAGCAAAATGTAGTCCAAAAGTACTTCACTTAAAATTTCACTTTGAAGATTTCCAGTGGAAAATCGAAAAAAAAAATTTGGAAAACACCAAACAGATTGCAGAAACATGTCCAGTTCTTTTCAAAGGATTCCTAAACAAAATTTCATCACATATTATCTTGCATAATATTTTGATTTTGTCAAAATCTAATTATCAAGGGGGAAAAGTTAAGACTTTCAGAACCAATTCTACTGAAGAGCCTGCAAATCCCAAAACTTGGGACCCACAAATTCATCTGTGCTATTTCTCTGACATGCTGAGGAGACCATGGTAAGAGGTCAGACAGAAAATATCACCAAGATGAAACTTTCCAAGGATGAGACAAATTAATGCTGGCCTGTGAACCTGACTTAAACCAAATTCAGCCACTGTGTGGTTAGTCTGCAGAACCAAGCCTAAAACATATAGCACATTTTTATTAAAATCAGCACCATGGAGCCATGCCATAAAGAAGGCAGGCCGCGTATTTAAAGTTATATAGCCATTTTAGTGCACCCCTGCAACGTCACTCCGTCTCAGCAGAGCCAATTAGCTCAGTCAAAACCCTACGGTAACCCAGCTCCACTGCACCCATGCTGGCAGTTGACCTGCTCCCTCCACCTGCCCACAGCGATTCGCAGACACGTGCAGAGATGCCAGTGTCACAGGAATGCACGAGTTAATGCACAAAGCCACGAACACGCAATCCAGTTACAAGGTTCACTCCCTGTAGTGCCCCAGGGACAACAGTACAGTAAGGCAAGAGCCAAGCAGGGATTCACTGGGGATGGCCGATGCCACAGCTGATCCCTTCATGCAGAGCGTGGCCCCACTCCCTGTCCTGACCACCTTACCCATCCCAGGGTACTTCTTCACATCCCTCAAGACCACACCAGCCCAGCAGGGCCACCAGGGAAGACCCAACACAATCGCGGGACAGCGCACACAAGCAAGGGCAAACCACTCAGAGGGTAAAAATGGGTTGGGTCACCCACACCGGGAGGTGATGGAAATGTCTACATGCAGTATAAGCAACTCCCACAGCACCAACACTTATCATGTGCAACTGGCGTCAGCTGCAGCAGGGCACAAACACTGCCTTTTCCGGCGGCGTGACATGCCCTGACCCTCGCTGCTCAGTGTTACTTCTCCCCCAGATCTCCTCTCGCCTCACAAATAACTGAAAGCAAAATCTGCCTCCTGCTTCAGTATCCCTTCAGCTACTGCAGAAGTACAGAAACACTGAAGGAAATCACAGCTGCCTGCCAGCAATAGCACAGACGGGACTTGACAACTCCAGCTACCGCCTCCAGGATGCCATCCCAAAATGCCTCTTTGCAACCATCACCCGATGGCGCATATTTAACCCTGTTCCTTCCACTCCCGTTTGTCCATACGCCTCTTCTCCTTCCAGCAGCTGCTCAGCAGACGATGCTAACCTAACCAAACAGATGATGCTCCATGCATGGCCCCACTAAACCCATGGCCAAGAATGGCACTGCCAGTCCCACCAAGAACCACGCCAGTGGCTGGGGGACACACGGAGGCATGAGCCGAGGAAGGGACGCCCCACCCCATGGCCCATCCCCTTCACGCTGGCAGCCTCTACCCACACGGGCCCCAGCACCAGCAGCCTTCCTGGGGCCTCCAGGGACAGAAAGGCACTTGTGGGTGCTCCCTGCAAAGGCAAACACCGTACCTCTGCATATGCGAGAGAGGCTTGCGGCAGTTTCGCTTTTATGCTGCTACCAGGCGCATCCCAAGCACTAACCTGAAGTTCTGCTCCTGAGGTTCTGCCAGCAACTCTCATTTACAGCCCCAGAAATGCATCCTACCCAGACCATCAGCTCCCAGCAGCAGTGTGGTCATTTATATTTCTTGTTTTCTAGGTGTTCAGGAATTGAAAACATTTTTTGACAGTAGGAAGTTGATGCACTATGTCAACTTTTAGTGGTACGTTTTACAATTAGCAGAGAAACTGAGGAGAAAGTGCATGAGCAAAAGGAGAATGCAGAGAGAGGCATACTCAGTTCTGGGATCTGCATTCTCCCACTGTAGATGCTTGTTTGTCATCGCAGTCCCGTGCACCACACAGGCATTAATGGGTCTACGCGTGGAATTTCCCTTTGGGGGAAATCAATTACCACCCTGCATTTCCAGATGAAGAACACAGAAGGTTCATCTATCCAAGGTCTCGGACCAAATCCACAGCAGTACTTCAGAAATAATTTCTAAAGTCCAGAGACTTAACCAAGTAATTTTTACACAGAAAAGTATTCTTTTTCCATCCGTTCATAGCTGCTTATCTGCTCTGCAGCATGCTCCAGACATGCAGCTCGGTGCCCACGTTAAGAGGTTGCTGCAATTCACAAACTTAACACTATGGGGAGAGGGATGGACACCAGCACAGTGAAGTCTGATCCCTCTTGCCTCAGTTCTGTTCTTCCAGTTTGGTCCTAGACCTCAGGGAACAATGAAAATACCTAAGAAAACTGAGAATATAGTTAATGAAAAAGACCATTCACCAGAGGTGTAATGTTACGGCGTTACAAGAATCCCATGCCTAGAGTTTAGGTGACATCCTTGCTCCACTTATAAACAAACACGAATTAAGGCATAACAAAGAAAAAGACCAAAAAGGGGGGGAAAAATAAAAAGATCGCAACCTAGCTGGTGTCCCTGATCAGGCTTACAGCCCAGCCTTATCAGGAGCTCTGTTTGTGCAACGGAGGCAGCGAGCTGTGGTGGGAGGCATGGCCAAGCAGCAGGAGCAGAGTCACCGTACACCTTTCACCTGCCGAAAGATGGCAGGTTTGGAACCACACGTTTGGGCAACACGGCGGCAATTGGAGCGACCACAGCAACTGACCCGCAGGCACCAGGAGCAGCATGTACGAGCAGAGCGGCCCATCACTTCCCATTATTAGACAGTTTTCGGTTTCTTGTTCTTTACCAACAGAAAGGTATATATAATCAGCTCACTTAAGCTGTTTTCCAGAATAAAGTCAGGGGGAACTATGTTGTTTCATTCGAGTGCAAAATTTGTATGACCACAGAGGAAGACCACCGTTTCTGTCGACACATTCTGGGAGGCAGCCTGCTACTTCCCAGATAGCTGTACGGTGCTACACCAATAGCCAGATTTGGGAAATAACAGAAATTGGATTAGGTAAAAGAAGACAAAATTGCTAATTGAGACACCCTGGTCACTATATGCTTGAAACCACTGCATCAAGATCCAGGGACTCTCTTCCTTGGAGACCTCTCGTGCATCTTGCTTTTGCAGCCCAATAACTGGAGAACTGAAACCCTCTGCCATGCTCCCTGCTCACTCCCAGCACGTCCTGGGCGTCCTTCAGGGTCCCTGGAGAGAAGCTGGGGCAGGTCTGGGGAGCCTCCACAGAGGAACCCCAGCTCTGCCAACAAGCGGGGTGTGCAGTCCCCGCTCGACCTGCCTGCAGTCCCCAGGTGCCATTTCAGCTGGTTTGGTCAAAGCATCGCATTCACAGCGAGTGCAGCCAGACCTGAGGCACCCAATGTTTGAACCACCACCAAAGCACGGCACAGGTCCGACCAAAGAGCTTAACCAAAATCAGACCAGTGCTGCATGGTACAGCCAAAACCACACGGCAATCCCCGTGGTATGCCCGTGGCATGGCCAACCCTACCAGTCCCCTCCTCGCAGAGGGGACACAGGGGCTCCCAGGGAGCTCCTCCCCACCCAGCTGCAACCGTGGTCATCGCAGCAGACCCAGGTGCTCTGGCACACAGAGCAGTGCCAAACCAACAACAATGTGATCCTGGCTTTAATGTTTTCACTCAAGTAAGATTTCCGTTACACTGAAGGTATCTCCCATCTTAAAAATGCACCTGTTCAACTTGAGTTTGCAGTGTGACAGCTGATGCAGAGGTCTGTATTTACAAGCATTTATAAAAATGTATTGGTTAAATGGCCCTTCTGCCAATAGTCATGAATTCAAGCATGCTTTTTTCATTCAGAATCAGAAGCAAAACATACTTAGCTTTTGAAATCAACGCAAACACTAGAAACATGTCACAGCCATGTCCCTTGCTGGGCACATTACAACCACTGCTCACAATGAAGCAAACGCTGGTATTTACATTCTTCCATGTCGTTTTTTCAGCTTATGCCATGTAGAAAAGCTTTTCTATCTGATTGTGTTCCATTTCAATTTAGCTAGGAACACAGAATATTTTCCTTATTATTTGGACTGATTCACTCAAAGCTGAAAGGAGATTTGAGAACTGAGAAAGTAAGGAAGCTTGTTTTCCTCCCCCAATCTATGAATAAAGCCCTGGTGGGAAAGGCATGAGATCTCATTATTCTAAGAACTTGAGGGATTTGGGGCCAGGTTTTCAAATGTATTAAGGTGACTAGACATGAAGAGAGAGAGCAAATGTCAGACTTCCACTGAAATCAAGGGGAGTTAAGCAGATGCCTAAACTGCTTAGGCAAGTTTGAAATTTCACTAGATACTTGCTTTTTTTCTGGCACTTAAATACCTTTGAGAATTTTTGATGAGAACCACTCATACAAACCAAATCTTCCTTTGTTTAAAAGATCAGTGAGCTTTAAATACAAAAGATAGGTACTGATAAATTTACTTTTTGTATTCTGTGTCCAGTACATTCAGGCAACATTTATTTAAGTGATAAAGACACAATTTAAAATGTTATTTTGCTTTAATTTTAATTGAATTTCAGCTTTCAACCAAATGCAATCTGATACAAATTAAAAGAATTAAAAAAAATCAGAAGCCAGTAAAGGCACGGCATCCCATTGACTATATGCAAAAATTAAAACCTAAATGTGTTTATATAAAGCTATCTAACTGCTTAAACAAACACTCATAATGGATCTTCCTGTCAGCAAAAGCACTGTATTTAGTGTGAAGATTACAGTGATTTGCAAATCGATATGTTTGAAAGGCTACGCTAACTAGAGCGAAGCAAGCTTTCTCTGGGGAGGAAAAGAACCCCAAGACCAAACAAAAACTCATGCAAATAAAATTAAAGCTCAGATTAAGACCCCACCTTGCTTTTTTAAGGGGTGTTTTAAGTCTCTCACTGCCCAGGTGCCTTCACAGAAGCAGCAGCAGATGGCACCGCCTGGGCAGCGGTCGGGGCCCATGGGCTGTGGGCAGGGGGGACCCCTCTCACTCCCACACTGGGACCAACAAGGTCTTTAAGGAAATGGTGACAGAGCTGAGCTCACACCTCCCGTATCTCCTGCCTGCCACCTGGAAACCCCTTGGGAAGCAATCCCTGTCGTTGGGATCTTTCTTACGGGTAAGGCTGCACTGCCCCCCACTGAGGAGCCTCGTAAGGAGACAGGAACCAAAGCCTGGGTCTGCCCCGACCCTTTCGGCTACGGCCTGAACCTCGGCTCCGGTTCACGTATTGCTACCCAAAACACCCGCCTCAGCAGCCAGCTCCTCAGCAAGTTTGAGGCACTTTTGTTTGGTTACAAGAGTGAGAAGGAGGTTCACGCTGGGAGAACGCCTGGGGACAGGGCACAGCTCCAGCCACCCAGCTGGCAGCCGCGCTGCAGTCCATTATCCTCCGCTAGCACCAAACTGCAAGAAAAATCAACACCCTCCAGAAAAGAAAAGCTCATTGAGAGGAAACTGGTGCGAGGGAACAAGCTTCTCTCTCTTGAATTGAAATGAAAGAAAATAAATGAGATATTCTTCTTGCGGAGAAATTATTCTGTCACTCGCTATTCACTGCAGGCTGGGTGCTGGGGGAAGCCAACCGCAGGCACCCAGCTTGGGCGCTCTGCAAGAGCAGAAAGACAACACATCCCCTTCACGCCAAGCACATGCTGATATTTCCAGCAATTTCAGTATCAAGGAAAGACTAATCTGTTCTCAGGGTCCAGTTTGCTCCAAACAGCAATTAATTAAGACAAACCAGCCGCTTTCCGGAGCGTGGCATCTGCCATGGGGTCACAGGGCCTGGAAGAGGCTGGAGAAGCCTGACCTCCTCCCTCACGCCAGCTGCGTGACAAGCTCCCACGCAGGCCATTAGGCAGCGGCAAACAGACCCCTCACTGATCCCCACAGAAACATCAAACGATTGATTTCATGACACACCACAAGAATGTTTAACTGCTGCTTTGGAGGCTGGCTCGGTGTGCCTCCACGCCTGCCTGGAGCACCTGCAAGGCGAGCGGGGCAGAGGCCCTGCAGAGGCCCACGCGCGGAGGAGGCCGAGCCCTCGCGGAGGAGCGGGGCAGCCCCCGCCATCCTGCCGGCAGCACCTGCCCTGCAGGGACACCTCCTCCGCACGGGATGCTGCCGGGATGCACCAGCTTTGGCCAGGTTACAGCTAAATTTCTTCACAGTAGCTGGTATGGGGCTATGTTTTATATTTGTGCTGAAAACAATGATGATAACACAGAGATGTATGCGTTATTGCTGAGCAGTGCTTGCACAGCATCACAGGCTTTTCTGCTCCTCACCCTGCCCCGCCAGTGAGCAGGCGGCGGGGGCACAAGGAGCTGGCAGGGGACACAACCGGGACAGCTGACCCCCACTGACCCAAGGGATGTCCCAGACCACAGGACATTGTGCTCAGCAATAAAAGCTGGGGGAAGGCGGAGAAAGTTTGGAGTGATGCTGTTTGTCCCAGTCACCATCACGTGCGATGGAGCCCTGCTGTCCTGGAGATGGCTGAACACCCACCCGCCTGTGGGAAGCAGTGAATTAATTCCTGATTTTGTTTTGTGTGCACACACAGCCTTTGCTTTACCTGTTAAGCTGTCTTTATCTCAACCTGCTAGTTTTTTCACTTTTACCCTTCTGTTTCTCTCCAAAGACACACTGAAATCCAGGTCAGCTGATACCAGAGGAGGATGGTGGGCCAGATGGGCTGTGGTCACCCAGAGCAGCCTTCGCATGCTCTCAGCCATTAGGTCCTGCTGTCCTGCACTTTGTTCATTGGTTTGTCTGGGTAGAGAAGTCATCAGAGACAAGCGAGAGGCCTCCTGCAGAAGAGAGGCAGGACAGGCCTCATTTGCACCCAGCTTTGATATGCCAGTTGATGAAGCCTGATGTGTTTCTTGCTGGGGGGTGGGCCAGGGATGCGGGTGGCACTGATGGCAGTGCAAAACAGCAAACAGCAAGACACCACTCTGCTCACCATCCTCAACTCTTGAATCCTTGTCCCAGCCTTGATCACCTTCAGCCACCGTTAATGCAAAACCTTCCTCTGGCCCAGGTGAGTGCAAACCCTCCATCCCGAAGGTGGGTGCGGCCGCCCCCCGCCCCCGCTGCCTCTGCCGGTGCACGCCACACCAGCACACATGGTCGCTCACGCATCAGCTCCAGTGGCCCGTCTCTTTCCAAGGTCCTTCACCACCTGCGCCAGCTCCTTTCTGCTCTTCCCAGCACTGCCGTGGCATTCGCTCCCCTCACCCAGGTGTGCCTCAGGCGAAGCCGTCCCCCATGTCCCGCTGCTGTGCAAAGCGGTGCCACCATCCCCTCCCTGCTACAACCACCCCTCTCACACAGTAATCCCAACAGGAAAGGTGGTGACAGTCATGCTGAGGACCTTCCGCGGGTGTCACCCACCAAGCTGACGCTTTCTCCTTGCTTCGTTACCGTTGGTCTGGCTGCAGCCCCTGCCTGCGCCCATCCCAGCCCCAAGCCAGGGCTGCCGTTCCTCTGTAACTGTGCAGTTGGAAGCACGAGAGATCGCCCTCTGTGGCCAGCACTTGCGGCTCTGTACTAACATGAGTCACCTACAACAGCAATGGCATACGTGCTCCTAGTAATTGCTTTAAGTGTTTTAAGTGTGTTGTTTCTTTCCCCTTTCAGGCGGTAATATCCCAAGCCTCTTGGTAGCAGAATGTCCTTTGTGGACATTTTGGTAAATGCCAAGATTTTTCTGCGCAGATTTTCATTTATAAGCACAATGGGATTGCCCTTTTCTAACATGCTTTTTTTTTTTTTTTTGCACTCCCATTTCTAAATGGTCTGCTGCAATTCAGTGGGAAAAATATCTATAAGAAATGTCACTGCCTGCAGATCCCAAGAGGCACAAGGGACTGAGGCTGATTGACTGATTTTACCAAGTCACTTCATTATTACTAGCAGTACAAGGAATCAGTTTCCCCACTCTCAGAACAAGTCCACTGGCACTCAAAAAAAAGGAGTTATTTTCATTTTTCTTATTTTTTTTTTTAATGGCAGTTACGAATTGTGTTTCAAGGCCATTAAAAGATACAAGTAGTGTATCCTGCCACTAAAAGGCAGACTTTAAATTCTGAACGTTTTCATACTTTGCTCTCATTCAGATAAGACCATCAAACCACAGGCCTGAAGATTTCATACGTACCACAGCCTCAGGAGCAGTCCCACCATCCTGTTAGACCTAAAGCTAATCCTTCACAGCCCTTTAAATTACCCTTTAAATAAAATTTAAATTTAAATTCAAATTATCTCAGAAAAAAAAGTGTTTCACTGCTCAAGCAATTAGGCATCGTTACAAATAACAGGGAAGCCTCACACCTCAAGTGACACGTACGGTCTGCACCACACCAGAGAGGCATCGCCTTCGTGCACCTGTTTTCCCAGAAGAAAACACCAAGCCCTAAATGCACAGACAGAATCAGAAACCCCCACAGCAGCCGACCCAACGCGCAAGTCTGTACAAGCCTGCAGTGGTGGAGGAGCCAGCCGTTCCCCGAGTCGGCCCAGAGACACCTCCTCACTGTGCGTTCGATGTGGGGAATGAACCCCCCACACGGTCCCGTCGTGCCGCCAGCCACCGCAGCATCCCTTCGTGGGGTCGGCAGCTCAGCAGGAGGACTGTCACCCCGCGGCCCCTCGCCCAGCGGTGCCTGGCACAGCTGCAGCAGAGGCAGCACAGCAGACGGGGCAGAAGCAGGCAGTACCATGCTCTTCACTTGGGATCTGCGGTCCCCAGCTTGCCGGTTTTCTCTCTGCTCAGCCAGCCACCGTCCCAGAGAGGAGCCCATGTCTCTCTGCGCTCCATCCCCCTCAGGCAGGCTGCTGGGAGGCTGCACACGCACGCTCCGCTCTCACCCTCTCCCAGCGAAACAGCGTCGATCTGTGCCGGGCGGGTAAGCGACACTGCCGCTGGCTCTCAGCACCAGCACCGCTCCAACGAGTGGCCAGCACAAGCACATCTCCTGCTCGCGCCCCGCCTGGCACTAGCCCCTGCAGCTGCCTCCGCTGCCTCCCTCCCATCACACCCCTGCAGGAGCAGCCCCAGGGCAGGACGGGGGCTCCTCTTCCACCCCACAAGCACTGCAGCCCATGGTGCCCAGGGCCGCTGGGAAAGCACCAGCCAAAGGAAACACTCATCAGCATCCTCTTGATGGAGGCAAAAGGGATGCAGGATCTCGCTCGGGCACCATATTTTGTTGGCAAGGGATGGTTTAAAAATAAAGAAACAACCTGATGGGAATTTGTTTTTTAGTAGAAATTAAAGCATGGAGATTAAGAGAAGATTTAATAAAGTGCATTTATGGCTACTACATGCTCATAGAGGAAGTCCTCCGGTGCTGCTGCTCAGGTCTCCCTGCGGCAGGCACCTCCAGCCCTCCCTCCAGCAGGCTCGGTCTCTCACTGGCAAGGCTCAGGAGGACCATGATTCACGCGTCCTGGCACCAGGAAGATGCTGAGAGCTTTCCAGATTTGCTGCCTGGATATTCTTATGCCACCAGACAGAAGCCTCATTACTTTAGTTTTCGTGAGTCAAATCTGAACCCTAACAGATTTTGTTTCTTGTTTCTGCAGCTCTGCAAACAGAAGACAGAGGACCTGCTTCACCCTACGAGATTTTCACTTTTAGGGTAGGCTGAGACCTTTGGGAGGTTTTCTTCCCTTCTCCTTTATGTTTGTGGCTCCACCTGGGTCAGCTCTTGTTGTTGTACCTGTTAACTGAAAATTTAGAACCCTTGCCCGCCTGTCTCTTAGGGAGCGGATGTGACCAGAAGCCACGCAGCACCCTGCAGACCCGCGGCAGGAGCCGTGCACAGGCGCCCTGTGCCCAGCAGCGATGCAGGCTGAGGCCAAGGAGGCCGAGGAGGAGGCACAGCGCCCACGTGCGCCTCCGCAGTCGCCTGGTCCCGGGCACCTCCTGCACATGTCTCGGAGCCGCTGACCGTTGGGCGAGAGCGGCCGAGCAGCTGAGAAGGGCCAAGGCAGAGGATGGCACCCATCTCATCAGAGGGCAAAAGGAAAATAGCCAAGGGGCTGCCCAGCCCTTGGTGGGAAGCAGTCGCTCTGCACAGGGGGTTTCTGAGGGAGCTTATGATACACAGCAACAAGGGAGCTAGCAGGGAGCCCTGGGGTCCCAGCCAGTCCCACGTCCTTCCTAAACAAGAACCTCCAAAGCCTCTCTACACGGGCTTCCCCAGCACAGTGCCCTCCACACACGAGCCATTCCCATGAGCCTCTCCGTGCCACTGCTCCCTGCCTCAGCCCTTCGCCACGGACTCCCAGTAAATTAATTTGATGGGGGCTGCAGGTGTCCTCATGCCACCCAGCAGTTCGAACACTGCCCAGGGCATTAGAGGCACCCAGCTGTGCAATGGCCACCACGCTGCTGGAGACCACCTCCTTCCTCCTGTCTCACAGTTCCCACATTCCACTGGCCTCGGCCTCCCAGGGCCATCAAAGTCCCCACAGGGCCACATGCCATCTCAAGGCACAATCATCAGTGGCAGCAGAAATCTGATGGTTCCAGACCTCTCTACAATTATTCTTAATTTCTCAGGCAAGAAGTGATATTGAATGCTGGGCTCAGGTTTGGGCCCCTCGGGACAAGAAGGCCCTTGAGGGGCTGGAGCGTGTCCAGAGAAGGGCAGCGGGGCTGGGGCAGGGTCTGGAGCACAAGTGTGCTGGGGGGCGGCTGAGGGAGCTGGGGGGGTTTAGCCGGGAGAAGAGGAGGCTGAGGGGAGCCCTTCTCGCTCTCTGCAGCTGCCTGAAAGGGGCTGGAGTGAGGGGGGGGTGGACTCTTCTCCCTAGTAACAAGCGATAGGATGAGAGGAAATGGCCTCAAGCTGCACCAGGGGAAGGTTAGGTTGGATATTAGGTAAAATTTCTTCACCAAAAGGCTTATCAAGCACTGGAACAGGCTGCCCAAGAAAGTGGTTGCATCACCACCCCTGGCGGTATTTAAAAGCTGTGTAGATGTGGTGCTTAGGGACATGGTACAGTGATGGACTTGGCAGTGCTGGGTTAACGGTTAGACTTGATCGTCTTAAAGGTCTTCTCTAACCTAAAAAATTCTATGATTATATGATCACAGGACCACCGCAGCTGTCCAGAGGAAGAGCAATGTGAGAGGGCATCCAGCTAACATGTGCACAAGGCTGGTCACCATTAGCATCCCTGACCCTCCAGCTGTGCCAACCGAGGTGTCCCTGGCCGCAGAGCCTGGTGGTTTTGGTCAGGCATCTCTCCTTCCAGGAAACACCCATGCACGCAAAAGGACCATTCCTGCCACACTCCCTGTTCTCCAAACACCCAGTGCTGGCGCTGTTAATCTTGACACAATCTTTGATCACCGCCCACGACACGTGGGGGCCGAAGCAGACCAAGAGCTCTTTCCACTTCACATGTGGATCCTACCAGTGAAATCCTGACCCAAACACATGGGTTAAAGCCGGAGACAAAGCAATGAGCCCGCGTGCAAGGCAGAGGCGTGCTGCAGCCTCTCGCTGGGGGAAGGGAAGGCACGCTCCTCACTGTGCACCATTGTGCTCTCCAGGCATTTTGTGACTCCTCCATTCCAGCGAATAAAGCTTCTCTTCAGCTGGCCCATCATGTGGTCCTCTGCCTCACCACCCCACAGAAAGCTGACGCCACGCTCTCCTGCAGAGCCTAGTCCAACCACACATCCACCCGCTAGCACATGTAAGCAGTGCCAAGTCTATACCCATGTGGGTACCCTACCATGGTTCAATGGGGTCCTTCAGCTTGGGCCCTCACCTAAACCACCCCAGGCTTCAGCAAGCACCATCCATCTCCCATGAGTGCTCTGCAGTCTGGCAAGCAGGGAAGACCAAAACATCCCAAAATCTGGTATCGTCTCTGTGATAGGCCACCATCAGTGCGGAACACGCTACAAGGGCTTTGAGCTTGCCAGCTAGTCTCCAACCTTACCTTTGTATGGAGCTTGGCAAACTGCTTGTCATCCAGCAACGTCTGGGTGTACACACGCCTTTTGTACCGGAACTGCAAGAGGGAAGAATGTCAGATATGAGATGAACAAAACCCACTCAGCACCAAACCGCTCTGAAGCAGCTCAAGTAAACGTCATATTGCATGAAAACACTCAGTCTTGATCTGAAAACAACAGATACAGAATACAGTCCTCCTTCATAATTTGCTCTAATAGTTAATTTCTTTCCTCGCTAAAGAAAGTCTGACCAGTTTTTCATCTGAATCTGTCTGGCTTCAGCTTCCAGACTGTGTGGGCTTTGTTCTGCTTCTTCCCTTTAATTAGGGATCTCTCTAACGACAGAATGGTTTTCCCCAGGATGGCTCTTACGCAGGTGGTCTAGAGCTGACTTTCCTGTAAGCAGGCTGAGCTCTAAATCTCCCATTGAGGGATCTTATCTTCTGTTCTCAGATAATTTCTGCTGCTCTTTTCTGTGCCATGCCTCTTCCCAAGGTCCTTTCAAGTACACTGACTGTTGCCCACACACTGCTCCAATACCAACCACTACCACCCCTACCACTCCTAAAACCAACTCCCTACTCGTCAGGGTACACACCGAAGGATTACAGGGTCACACTGTGCCACAGCATCACACTGGGAATTGCTGTTAGGTTTCTTGACCAAAAGGCTCAGAAAATTTCTTCAGAAACTTTGTTTTCCACAACGGTAGTCCTTCCTTTGCAAGCAATCTTTGTCCCTGTATATTTGTCATTTGGCTGACTTAGAGCATACTTTGATGGGACCCTCACTTACCAAATGACCTAGACAGCACACTTGACATTGCTATATTCTCTGCCAAACTCTGTGTAATCAGGCTTTATCAGCAGTGATTTTACACTTACACCCAGATCCCTGGGGTAACCACATCAAGCTTAACAATGGTCTCTAAGAAACCCCACTAGAAATATATCTGTGCAGTGATGATCGCAGTGACAACTGCTTTTAATCATTGATTAGCTAGCCAGTTGTTTTAGAGTGCTAATCCTGAACTTGAATATCATGTAGAACAAAATCAAGTACCCCCAAGTGGCTGTTACTTTTCTATAGTTATCTTTATCAAGCAGAATTACAATTTCCTTAAAGAATGGAATTGGATTTGTTTGACTGGATCTTTTTTCAATGCATGAATTGTATTCTGAGATTTTGAATTGCTATGAACTTAATCCTCCATCAACATTTCGTTATTTCAGCTGGAACTGACACCAAGTTATCTTTGGACTGCAGTTACTAAGCTCATCCCACTTACTCTTCAATACTGGCAAAATATTAGCACATTTTCAGTCTATCACAAACTTGTATTACTGGGGAGATGTTTTCTCACACTTTTTTTTGTTTAATCATTCAAAGGTAAAAATTGTCTGGCCCACTGATTTATAGACGTCGAGCCTTTGCAGATGCTGCCAGTGTCAGGGCTCTTCTGTGCATGCCTACAGAGTCATGCAAGCATTCTTCAGTGGCTCCTCTTCAAGCCCAGCACCATATTAGAGGGTCTGTAAATGAGCTCCGCTCCCAGCCTCCACCTCCGAGCCCTGGGCAGTGCTCTGGATGAGCTGGGGCAGCACTGCTCTGTGGACCACTTGCTTTTGGCTTCCTGCCTGAACGTGCCAGCTCCGGTGGACTCGCCCACCACCGCTCTCCCAGCACTCAACCTTGGGGAAGGTCCTTCAGGGCTCCCAGCTGCCCCACAGTACAGAGACAGGGGCCAGGGCACTGCATCAGCGAGGCAGGTCTGAGAGAGGGAAGCCAGGCTACGTCGACTTTGATGCAAGAGCAATGCACGCTGCCACCCAGGTGCAAGGCAAAAACCTCATCCGAGAGGAGTTAAGTTGTACAACACGTAGTCAGCTCCTCAAAAGTGAGCAGCAAAACTTCTGAAGAAGCAACTGAAGTGGACAGCCAACCCTAAGCTAGTCACATCCCAATGGTTTTGCTCCAACAGCTCATTTGCAGACCGGACTTGCACAGGGAGGACCTACAAGCAGAAGAATTTCCAAATCTCATTCAAATTTACAAGGTACATGAACTGAATGCAATTAATAATGGTGAGAACACAACCATGTGTTTGGCACGCCAACAAAATAACTACCTCATTAAGAAGGACATGATAAGCTTCTGACAGTAGATAACAACTAGTAAGATAGGTTGGGACATTGTCAATACTCCCAGTCGCAGATGAGGGTAACTGGATCTTAGCAGATGGGCAGGTAGACCCCACTGCATGTTGCCTGACCACCAGCACACCGCTCTGCAGCTGCTACTTTACCCCAATAAAGGAGTCTGGAGTACCTACAACTCTCCCTGGCACAGAACAGAGCCAGCGTCCCACCTCTCCAGGGAACTACTGCAGATACCTGCTTCTTAATGGAATTTTTCTGACAAGATGCAAAACCCCCTCATTCATCTGAATATCTTAATATGTGGGCCTGAGGGCTAATTTATCTTTGGGGTTCATAAAACCTCAGTGGTATCAGTATAGGATTTATGTCTTGTAAATAGATTCTGGATTTTTGGTTTTCCATAGGATTCTCCAGTGCTGAGCTGCTATTCTTACCAAGTTATGAAGAATCAAAATGACACACAACAAATATCCATGTCAAGTCTGCATTTAAATGTGTGTGCTAAGACATTAAGCGTGGACATTATGCTGAATTATACAAAAACAAAGCATAAGGAACATTAAGGAATTCACTGCTTCAAAGGTTTATTTGCAAGCATTCTTAATGTTGCTCCAAATGTTTTTGCCTACATTAAATATTAGTTTGCTAAGAAATTGTGCTGCACTTTCTTTCCAAATTAGTCAGGATTAGTTATAATAACAGTATTCATGCTTGCATTTATAAGAGCTCGTGCAGCTTAAGCGTGTAATGCTTTCTAAATAGACTTTGTGGGTAAAATATAGCACAAAACCCCGAAATTTAGAAGCCCACATGCAGGTAACTATAGTCCCATTTACAGCCAGTGGAGATGTCCACAGTGACAGTCGATGGAGCCCAAGAACTGTGGCAGGTCACCTTAGAATGAACACCTACATGTGATCACCAGAATCGCAGCCCAAGGCAAAACCCACAGTGAATTTAAAGAGAGAGCTAATTCAGGTCATTTCTGCTCTAGTTAATTTTCTGGAACAGAAGAGAGTATAGATTATCCCCCATGCTCATCACACAAATGAGGTCCACACCGGGACAGTCATTTGCTGTCAAACCACACAGTTGCGTTCCAGTCTCTACAGTAACTCTAAATTAAATATCAAACTTAAGGCCTTCAGCCTCACTTTCAAAGATGTCCCTGTGATTTTCCCTCTGTACCTATGAGACTGGCTTTCCTTATGATATTGCAGTTT
Organism: Phalacrocorax carbo; assembly: GCF_963921805.1. Lineage (NCBI taxonomy): Eukaryota > Metazoa > Chordata > Aves > Suliformes > Phalacrocoracidae > Phalacrocorax > Phalacrocorax carbo. Next base: position 270,666 of record NC_087513.1, on the reverse strand, counting down.
CCCATGACAATTACACACCACTAGAAAAAAAAGAAATTTTGTTCAACAGGGTCAGAAAACAGGGACAGGGCTGTGACAGATATTATGGAGCTCTTGAGCAGACAGAGTCATCAGTAACTAAAACTCAGAGGCATTTGCCTCAGATTTCCCTCAACAAATTCTTCATGAGTAAACATACACCCACACATATATCTATGCTTTCACTCCTGGAAGGGAAATGGGGGAAAAAAGGGGAGGGGAACAGGGGGCATTAAGATCTGTGGTGCCTACAGAGACTACAGTGGAAAGCATCATAGATGTCTTACATACTCATGTACATATATGTTTTCATATATATATTTCTCACACAGAATCCCAGACTGGTGGGGGCTGGAAGGGCCCTCTGGAGCTCACCCCGTCCCACCCCTGCTGGAGCAGGCACCCCCAGAGCAGGGGCACAGGGCCGCGTCCAGGCGGGGTGTGAATGTCTCCAGGGAAGGGACCCCACAGCCTCTCTGGGCAGCCTGTGCCCCTGCTCTGGCACCCGCACAGGGAAGGGGTTTGTCCTCATGTTCAGGGGGAGCTTCCCGTGTTCCAGCTTGTGCCCGTGGCCCCTCGGCCTGGCGTTGGGCACCGCTGAAAAGAGCCCGGCCCCATCCCCCTGACACCCACCCTTCAGATATTTATAAGCACTGATGAGATCCCCCCTCAGCCTTCTCTTCTCCAGGCTGAACAAGCCCAGGTCTCTCAGCCTTTCCTCCCCAGGGAGATGCTCCAGCCCCTGATCCCCTTGGCAGCTCTGCGCTGGCCTTGCTCCAGCAGTTCCCTGTCCTTATTAAACTGGGGGGCCCAGAACTGGCCGCAGCCCTGCAGGTGTGGCCTCACTGGGGCAGAGCAGAGGGGGAGGAGAACCTCCCTCGCCCTGCTGCCCACACTCCTTTTCATGCATCGGTGGACTTAGCCACAAAGGCACGGTGCTGGCTCAGGGTCAGCTTGTTGTCCAGCAGCACTCCCAGGCCCTTCTCAGCAGAGCCGCTTTCCAGTACTTCAGCCCCCAGCCTGTACCGGTGCATGGGGCTGTTCCTCCCCAGGGGCAGGACCTTGCACTTGCTCTTGTTGAATTCCATGAGGTTAAACCTCATTTCATGAGGATAACCTCCCTCAAGTTGCTGGCCACAGTCATTTTCATGCATCCCTGGATATACTTGGCCCAGCTCTCCAGCCTGTCCAGGTCTCACTGGACGGCAGCACAACCTTCTGGTGTATCAGCCGCTCCTCCCAGCTTGGGATCGTCAGCGAACTTGCTGAGGGGACGCTCTGTCCCTTCGTCCAGGTCATTGATGAATATGTTGAACAGGACTGGCCCCAGCACAGACCCCTGGGGAACACCACTAGTGACAGGCCTCCATCCAGACTCTGCCCCGTTGATCACAACTCTCTGGGCTCTGCTGTTCAGCCAGTTCTCTGTCCACCTCACTGTCCTCTCATGTAACCCACACTTTCTTCCTAAGCTCACTTATGAGGATGCTATGGGAGACAGTGACAAAAGCCTTGCTGGAGTCGAGGTAAAAAATATCCGCTGCTCTCCCTTCATCTCCCCAGAGAGTCATGGGCTATCAGGTTGGTTGGTCAAGCATGATCTCCCCTTGGTGAATCCATGTTCACTACTTCTGAGAACCTTCTTGTCCTCTACATGCCTGGAGATGACCTCCAGGATGAACTGTTCCATCACCTTTCCGTGGGTAGGGGTGAGGCTGACTGGCCTATAGCTCCACAGGTCCTCCTTCGTGCCCTTTGGGACCCATGGATTTGTGAGGATCCAGTTTGCATAGGTGATCTCTGACCCAACCCTCCTCAACCAAAGGGAAGCCTTCCTTTCTCCAGATTTTCTCTCTCACCTCTGGGGGCTGGGCTGCCTGAGGGCCAGCCTGAGCGGTAAAGACCAAGGCCAAGGAGGCATTCAGTAACTCCACCTTCTCTGCATCCTGTGTCACCAGGGCCCCAACCTTGTTCAGCACTGGGCCCACTGGGTCCTCAGTCTTCCTTGTACTGCTGATGTATTTGAAGAAGCCCTTCTTGTTACCTTTGATATCCCTCGCCAGATTTAATTCCAAGTGGGCCTTGGCCTTCCTCTTTGCATCTCTGCATACCCTGACAACATTCCTATATTCCTCCCAAGTGGCCAGTCCCTTTTCCACGTACTGTGAACCTCCCTTTCCCGTTTGAGTTTCTCTAGAAGCTCTTTGCTCATCCATGCAGGTCTCCTGGCTCCTCTGCTGACTTCTTCCTCATAGAGGTGCACTAATCTTGAGCTTGGAGGAAGTGGTCCTTAAATATTGACCAGCTCTCTTCTACCCTCCTACCTTCTAGAGCCCTAGCCCATGTGATTCCTCCAGGCAGGTCTCTGAAGAGGCCAAAGTTGGCCCTCTTGAAGTCCAACGTTGTAACCCGACTCATAGCCCTGCTTCTACCTTGTGGTACCCTAAACTTGACCATGTCATGGTCACTGCAGCCAAGGCTACCCCCAACTCTCACATCCTCAACTCAACCTTCTTTGTTAGCACAAGATCCAACAGCACATCTCGCCTCGTTGGCTCCTCCACCACCTGCATCAAAAAGTTGTCCTCGATGCTCTGCAGGAACCTCCTGGATCATGCATGGCTCGCCGTATTACTTTTCCAGCAAATATCATCTCTATATATATACACAGACATTTTTTAAAAAATAAAAGAAAAAAAAGAAAAGAAGATGGCTACCTCCAAGTAGGGGACAGGAGTGTCTGGGTTCAGGGGGTACTCCCTCAGCAGGCGCTCCTCATCGAGAAACTTCCCAGCCCTGCCGTTGAAGGCTGGCTGGAAGAGCCCATAGTTCAGAACATCCTTCAAGCTGTGGTTCAAAGTGCAGAGGATGCGCTGCTTAGAAACCCACACAGGAACATCTGGATTCAACCGTAGACACTTCTGTGGAAAGACACAGAGGGCAGTTAGAGCTGAGCATCACCAAGCTCCTGTACCCCACAGCTGAACTCAGGAACAAGTAAGAACAAGGAGAAGCATAAAACGGGAAAGCCACAATCCTTCCCGTGTCAGTGGATTACGGGAAGGGGGAAAAAAGGGGTTGGAGAAGTGAGAGACTTAGCAGATCCCCCCTAAAGCATTTTGTGTGGCTCAGGGCAGACTCAAACCCTGTACGTTGTAACATCCTATAAAATGTAAGAAGTGCCAAAGAATATTTTACAGCCTAATAACCGTATTAATAGCAAAATTTCACTTTAAAATCCCTGATAAGGTGTAATTAGTCGACTTCTCCACCATGGACTTCATAGGTGTGCAGACAAAGGAAGAATGAACAGCAGCACTGTAAGTCCTGCCAGGAGCTGAGGAATCCAGCAAGGTCTTCCCATCCAGAGGAGTGGAGGAGAAGAGCTCTCCGCATCCCAGCATAGAAAGTCATAGAATCCCAGACTGGTGGAGGTTGGAAGGGACATCTGGAGCTGACCCTGTCCCACCCCCTGCTTAAGCAGGCACACCCAGAGCAGGGAGCACAGGACCGTGTCCAGGCAGGGTGTGAATGTCTCCAGGGAAGGGACCCCACAGCCTCTCTGGGCAGCCTGTGGCACTGCTCTGGCACCCTCAAGGAGAAGTCACACTTCCCCATCTCACCCTGTGACTGCAGCGGGTTTCCCTGGTACTGTACGCAGTTTCCATCTCTCCTCAGGACCCAAGTCATTAAATATTTAGAGCCCATCATCTTCAGGCTCTATCTCCTACAGCTGTGGCCCCTGCTGCCACACTTCTGGCTGGCTGCAGGGCTGGGGCTGCAGTGCTGGTGGAGCAGGCTGGCCATGGGAACCTGCCTTTGCCAGACTCTGCCGAGCACCATCGCCGCATCCCCTCTGCTGGGGTGCTGGCGCAGCAGGCTCTTCACAGGCGAAGAGTGGGACGGCAAGAGGATGCCGTGCTGGCAGCACCAGAGGTCAGTCTCGCAACAGCCTGTCCCCATGGGCAGCCACTGTTTCCCATCCCAGATCCCTGGTTTTGCATTTTGGCCCTCAACCTTTCCTTGTTTCTGTCACTTTGTTTTCCTTCGTGTTTGTTTCTCCTCCCTCTCCACACTTTCTGCTCCTGATTTTTGTGCTGGAAGGCAAAGTAAACAACCACCCTCCCTCCGCAGTGCTCCCCCAGGAGCTGCTGCTTTGCCAGGCTGCGTCCTGCTCCACCTGTTACATGGAGGCACTCCACGCTTCTGCCCACCCTTGTTATTCCCCTGGATCACATCATCACCCTTGCAACAGGACACTGGAGGTGGATGCCGTGTCCAAGGGATAGGTGCAGCATGGATCCACAGAGTGACATAAGCACATTTTGTCCATGAAGGTGTTTAAGAGGTGAGGCCTCAACACAGACATCTATTTGGATTTCCGAACACACCGACCAACCCAAACCCCACTTTCCCCACATGGTCAGCAGCACTTCCAGTGGCTACAACAGACCCAGAGCGCTGGAGCTCCTGCCACCACCGCACCCTGTCCCCACCACACCAGGAGAAGGACACTCACCCCCCAGGCATCAGAAGTTACCGCACATCCTCACTCACCCTTTCACTTCCAACTTCAAGATTTAACTCTAGAGCCTGTCTCGGTCTCTTGTCCCCTTAATAGCATCTTTTTGGTTCTGTGAATTAAATGGGCACTGTTTTGAAAAAATTGAACAGCTTTGCCCAGAGAGAAGCAAATGACCCTGCTGGGCACAGGGCAGGAGCCAGCGGAGCACCCGCGCTGCCCTGCACCGTGCCAGCCCGCCCGCCTGTGCACCACCACCTGGAAAGGTCACCGTGTGAGACAGAAAGCCACTGAGATGATGTTACAGCTCATTTTTCTCAGGCACGGATAACTTGCACTTCGCAGTGTGCATATGTACCGCAAACGGAGGTCAGCATTATCTATTTCATCGCTGACCGTATGAGCGAGTCAGTGTGCTTATCAACTATGGCTTATCCGGCAGCAGGTACTGAGGAAGAGGTGGCTGGCTGCTGGTATGAGAAATCAGGAGTTTTAAAACCTTTGAGAAATGCCAGCTCTGTTCTCTTTCAGTCCTCAAAGAGAAGCAGAATATGCATCATTCTTTCAGGGACCCATAAATAAAAAATAAACAATGTTTTTAGGATTCTTCCTCACTGTCAAATCATGCCATTCAATATTAAAACATGTGGCTAAAGGAAAAAAAAAAGCACTGACAGGCATGCACACATGCACGAGCACTGGCTGAAGGAAGGTCAGAAGAAAGCCACTGAATTTTATACCAAACTTTATACTGCAGAGACATACTCTGGCAAGTAATAACACTTCATATTTAAGAGAGAAAACAACTTCCACCCCACAGTGTGTCTCTTTGTCTTTAACCTGCCTCAGAAATCAGAAAGAAGAAAATGCCTACTTCAGCTGTGAGGTCAAAATGCTGCACAGCCCATTGTGGGCATAATCCAGCTACTTAAATGTCTCTTATGACTCTGCTTCTCCAAATACCATCGCATATATTAATGACTTTCTCATATCGGAGATCGTGCAACTGAACTTGCTTATTCCACTCCGTGATGTAGCACAGGCACTCCCGGAGCAATCCAAAAACATGAGGCTAATCCCACACACCCCTGCCAGAAGGGCAGCAAGGGATATCTTTGTGCAGGAGAAGGCTGCTCTGTGCACGGGGGACCTGGGCTTGCTTTGCTCCAGGAGCCGCAGCAGGGAGGGCTCCTCGCTTTCTGTCTCACGGAGGGGCACGTTGCTCTCCTCCAGCCCCCCACACCGGCAGGACAGCCCCGGCAGCTCCCGCACCAGCGCTGGGCTGATCCCGGCCAGAGCAGGGCTCGGCTGCCTGAACGCAGATGCTGTGCCAGGCACCGATCCCATCTCCACCAGGAGGAGGGGCTGAGCTCCGACAGTGTGGGGCACCTGCCACCACCGCCCCATGGAGAGACCCAGCCCAGAGACAGCACTTCCCAGCAGCTTACAGCGGGTGTGAGTAACTTCCAGCCCTGAGGGTTTGGACACTCAAGACAACACTAATTTTAAAAGGAACCAAATTGCCTTGTATGGTCCCGAGCCCGCAGGGGAAGGAAAGGTCTCTGCCCCTTCCTCCCGACGCTCTCCTGAACAGAGAGGCTCGGCGCTGTTGCCGGCATCATTCCCCAGAAGGCCCAGGAGGGACCCAGGGGAGCCAAAGGCGGCAGCTCCGCGGGGAGCACACCGCAGCAGCGCCAGTCCCGTGTGCCAGTCGGCACAGCGAAGAGCCCACCCTGCAGCCAGGCACGTCCCAGAGCCCGGCAGGCTGGGAGCAGCGTTCAGAACAAGTTGCTTGCTCTGGTTTGCACTTACAAGTGATAATTTCTTCCATACAATTATAAGCTCTGATCACAACAACCGAAGCCTTAGGAACAATTCCTGAAAGAAAACAGTACAGCTTCTCAACTTTTAGACAGCATGGATGGCTCCTTCCTGAAGGAAGAAAGAGCTCAGAGCTTCAGATTCAATCCTCACCAATGCACAGGATGACAGACAAGATCTATTCAAGAGTCACCCTGCAATAATGACAATAAAGAACTTACATTCAACAATCCCTTAAGAGCAAAAAAGCCAAAAATTCTTCACTGAAGAGCGCACAAATGAGAACAGGTTGAAAGGAAATTAAAAGGAGCAGCTGAAAAGGTAACGTGCTTGCAGGCAGCAGGGAGTATATTTCATAATATCACATTAGAAGCTCTGAGCAAATGTATGGCAAAAATGAAAAAAACAGCCTCTAAGAGGACCCTACAGAAAGACGGAGCAGCCAGACCAACAGAGCAGAGGAATCTACCAAAAGTAAAAGATTTTCTTTAGAAAATGGGAGTTGCCTCTGAATGGGAACAGAAAAGAGCACAATCCTGCCGCACTGCATGCAAAATGACAATGCTATTGAAGTCATAAAAACTAACAAATGCGGAGGAAGAGGGGAGCCTGATGGAAAGTGGAGGAGGCTGGCAAGCAACAGAGGCATGAGAGTCATCCTCCCATGAGGACTGACGGCAGGATGGGCTCCTCACTGGTCACTGTCGCAACTGATGCCAATGCAAACGGTCTTGCAGACAAGGAGTAAAAGCTCCCCAGTAAATGCACAAGCATGGCAGATTTGAGAGCACAACTGCAAGCAGTGCCAGTCACTCATGCACGGTGCTGGCTGTGCTCCGCACCGCGTTGTGCAAACCCTCCCAGGAGCTGAAGCAGAGCACAGGCAGGAGACACCAATACTCAGGAGGGGCTCCGTGACTCTGCCATGATCTGGGCCCAAAGGCTTGGCCTCCGTCCTGGGAACACAGACAGGAACTGCGAGAAACATTTACATCGCTGAAAAATCTGCTTGTTTTCTGTGGAGTCATGCCTCACACCTGCGAGGAGAGCCTGGAGGAAACCCACGCCTACCAGAATAAGGCTGGCCTGCTTACCAGTCCACATGCACATTTCCAGAAAGGTCCCTTGCTGCCATAAACTAAAGTGCCAGAAGCAAGAAAGCACTCTTTTGGATCCCTAACTGACAAGGAAGATGGTCAAGAAAGGTGAAGGTCAACAAGGCAGGTTTCCTGACACCGGAGTTCACCAGCAGTCACGTGGGGCCTGTGCTGGGATCTGGGCTCAAGCGATGTAGAAAGAGCTGCTACGACACTCACGAGCTGGCAGCACACCCAGATCTTGTGTGTCACGTGCAGGTCTGGTGGCGCTGTCTTTTCAGGAAACAACAGAAACAGGAAATCGCTAAAGGGAAAGAAGACAAAGGTGGCCAGAGGCACAGAGCAGACTGCAGAGGACAGATGCATCATATCTGAACCTGGAGCTGGAGCGGAGTGTCCCAGAGGAGCGTGCAGCGCTCCGCAGCGTTGAGCCAGGTGCCTGCACCGAGCAAGAGTGGCTCCTGGTAACACCGGGACTGGGACAAGGTTACAGGAACAGGTGCTAGGTATAAAACAAACAAGCCCAGGTAACTTTTTCACCTTTCCTTAAAATATTATGTTTGGTTTTTTCCAGTTATACTTTTTTCTTCCCAATTACTTGTTAAAAGCCTGTCCCCTTAAGCAGCAGTTTCAGCAGCAAGCTCTTCCTGCGATCTGGGGCAGATGTCACTGGTCCCCTTCAGTGTGTGAAATCCCACAGGACCCTCCTGGCCAGTCGCATGCCGGTGGGAGAAGGGACCAGAGCCACAAATCATCCAGAGCACTCCCACCAGCAACCCGTCAAACCCCCCACCAGCCCTGCGGGGCAGAGGCTGGGGAGCCAGCAGCAGCCCCTGCGTGCGGACAGCCCCAGGCCAGGGACCATGGGATGGGTCAACCATCACCACTGCAGCTTGTTTCCCTTCATGACCATGGTCCAGGGAAGGAGCTGGGCTCTGCAGGGACCAGGGCAGAGCAACCACCACTCTCTTTTAGTGGAGCAGAGGAGAAATCAGCGTAAGCTTTCTGAGCACTGGATGCTGGCAAAAGGCAAACTGGAACCAGCTTAGAGAGCAAGTTGTGGATGCTTGCAAAACAACAGGAATTTCTGGGCTTAGATCACCTCCTCAGGAAAGCTCTGTCCCTGCCATCCACTGTGCTAAACGCCACGCTGGGAGAAACTGCCTCCACCAAAAGGAAACAAGATAAAGAGCAGGAGGGAGGTTCTCAGCTCCCAGCAGGAAAGCACCCGGTGCATGAGCCCTCCTTGCAGAGTTATGTGCTGTAGATAAAGTATTTTGGCTCTATGGGTTTTCCAGTGAAACGGTTGCTGCTTATGAGCCAGTCTGGAAGGATGTTGCTGACTGTTGTATCATCCCTCAGAATCCATCGCCTAAGACAGGAAGCCATCCAGTTACTTCTATTTAAAAAATAAGAGTCCAAGAGCCCCTTATTACAACTCTTCAGTAGTACTGACAGTGACAACCAGCCCCATGCTATAGTCCCACCAGTCAGCGCTTTCAGAGGAGCAGCTGCCTCTGATACAAACGCAGCTTGAAATGAATGTTTAAAGAGATTCAGCTCCTGATTAACTCTGAGTGACTGGTTCAGGCAAAACCTCCCTCTTACACAGAGCTACAACAGCTTTATTATTAGCCACCTGCATGGAAAGGGCTGCTGAAGAGCAAAATCGCCAGTTGGTTTCATCCAACTGCTTAACTCTTCATACAGAAAAGACAGCACAGCGGAAAATGCAAAAATGTTGGACCTGCAAATCAAGCTGGCCCCAGCAAATAGCCCAAGACAGGTTAAACAGATGAATCCTACCTTCAGAGACCTCGGAATGTTTCCTGCTTGGCCCATTGCAACACCACAACTACAACCACCTGTCTAACTTGTGATCAGCTGGAAAATGAGGACCTGGGAAGCACTGGTTCTATCTAGGGCTGAAAAAAGGCCACGTAGAGCAAAGCTTTTTCTGGAGAAGAGGGATTAAGATCTTCTCTTCATCCAGCATCATGACTGAGACATGCTAGTTGGATAGATAGGTCCTAATAAACACATGCAAAAGAGATACAGAACTTCTTGGTATAAAGGAGCAAATGAAATCAAGTTTGACTAAAGAATGGTAGAAACCAGTGCAAAGACCAAACTGTAGTTGCCTTCACAGCACATATTCAGCATGCCCTCTGATTCAGCAAATTCAAAGCTGACATGGCCCATAAGACCATCTCGCCTGAGCAATGTATATCACTGCCTTGTAAGTTTCAACCAGTAACTCCCATAATGAGCTGAATTAATTGATTTTGGCTAACAGTTTCCTGAAAAGCATCCAACTTGAGTCTAAAAACATCACATGATGAAAACCATGCTCCCTCCTTGGATAAATTAATAAGCAAACACTCATCCTCAATGAAAAAGGTATGTCTTGGTTCTCATTTGATTTCCCTTGTTGAAACTTCCAATACAATCATTATTTCTTGTTATGTCTTTCCCTGTGATACTGAATAGCTCTTTAGTACTCAGTTTCTTGCTACACTGGTAGCCCCCATTTAACAGTCACCTCTCAGTCTTATTTAGGGTGAGCAGAAGAAGCTGATGTTCATAAATTGTAGCGCATTTCTCCAGATCTCAAATAACTTCTGTTGCTCTTTTCAGCGCCCTCTTTAATTTTAAATACACTTTTCAAGTGCAGAATCAGAGCCAGAGGCAATATTCCAGCATCTGTCTCCCAGCTGTCATATACAGCTATAAAATATTGTCCTCACCTCAACTCACTATCCCCTTGCCTCCATCTCCAGGCATCACATTAGCGCTTTTCACTAAAGCATGTGTCACTTTGGGTTCAGTTTACTTTGACCACTCCATTCCTTTCAGATGGCCAAACCCCAAGTCCTTTCCAGGACACAGCTCCCTGTTTTCTAGATCTGGCATTACTCCTTAGTTACCCGCAAAACTCTGCATTTGAATTAAAAGATAATTTACGCTGATGGGCCCAGGTCTAAGTTGCTCTACATGTATAGAATGAAAAAGAGATGAGAAAAGATGGGGACGCAGCCTCTAACAACCCTACACCAGCAGCTGTTGAAATGGGAGGAGCATTTGGGGAATGGACTGCAGAAAGCGGCCAGACTTTGTGCATTCCCTGAACAGCACATCCTTTGGCCAGTGCTAGAGAGATACTGGGTCAGACAGACCACTGGTTTGGTCCAGTGAGGTTTTTTTGTGCTCTTATTATGGCACCTATGCACACATCTTCATTCATAACCCCACTACTGCTTTTAGTTATATGAAAAGATTGTCAACGCCTGCTTCTGTATTTTTATACTTGGCACACTGCAAAACAGCAATTTCTAACATATCCTTACCACCTGATCTATAAAGATGTTATGGACCTGGTTGTTAATGAAAGAACTCAGGGGTTAATGTAAGTTTAGGTCCTAAAGTGTTTACACTAACTCCTAAGTCCCTTTCTGGTGTTGACGCCTTCAGCTTAGCCTATGGCATAGGCATTAAGGGACTTCATGTTTCTCTCTTTAATGCACCTTATTTTGCATCATCAGCACTGATCCTTATCCGTTGGGCCTTTTATGCTTGTGTTATTGATTAGGTCCCTCTGAACTCCCTTGCTGGGCTTGACCTGTTACAGATGGCTTTGTACTGGCCAGGGAGGAGAGGGAAGGCCCTCACCTGCACGGGCAGCTGATCAAGAGATGTGCCACGGAGGGTAGGCAGGCACAGCCAGGCAGTTTTCATGGAAGAGTCCCACAGGATTCATGCCGGTGCCTGTGCTGCTCACAGGTCTGGGGTGGTCTGGGAAGAGGCAGCGAACTGTGAGCCAACAACTAAGGTACCTGGCGTAGTAAAACTGAAAGCCAACTGTACAACCAACAGAAGGACCTCACAGAGCCAAACAGCTGAGGAGTACAGCAGATCAACCCCACGCAAGTAAAATGCTAACGACGACAGGCTCTGAGCCGGCTGTTGCCTGGCTGTGGCTGGCAGCCCTGCGACCCCACCACAGCAATGCTCAGCAGGTGCCTGACAGAATAGCAGGGATCAAAGGAACAGACAGCGTCACTCGATCACTGCATGAGCCCCTGGTATGCCTCTGTCCTCAAGGCCACCTGTGGTCCCGGCTCCCCTTTCAGAAAGGCCGCTCCAGAAGTGGAAAAGGTACAGACAAGGCAGAAAAGATCAGTCACCTGGAGTGGCATCTGTACGAGGCTCAGCTAAACAGACGAGACTCTTCAGTGTGGCAAAAAGACGACTGAGAAGGAATATGACAAAAGCAAAAGTGGCATGGAAAAGATAAACAGGTATTATCTCCTTGGGAACTGATGCAAACACCACAAGACAAGGTGACAGATAGGACATCTTCATTAGACACGCTCGTACTGATCTGCTCAACAGCATGCCGCTGGGCTCTGGCAATCAACTCTAAATTGGTCTCCCAGGTACCTTCACTTGCATAGTCATAACCACAAATCAGCACGGTGTGCATCATCGGGCATTTGGCTTAACCCAGTCAGAGCACCCTACCCAGATCCGACTCTAATTGCAGCAATAACTCTTGGGCTACAGTTTACTACCACTCTTTTCTTCAAAGATACAGCTTCTCCCATCTTACATTAACCTACACCCGCTCTGCCTCGAGGTCTCAACAACCAGTCTAATTTTCTGGCTGGATCCTTTTTCTTCATATTTAAGACTCCAGGATTTCGCACATACACCTTGTTTGTTACAATCACATCATTTCTGTTAAATTACACTAACTCCTACCAACCAGCAATAAAGTCTCTTTCAAAACAGAACTCAGGAGGGTATTAAGTGAAACTAGCAGAGTCAAAGCAGGACAAAGAATTGGTATTTCGTTACTACCCAGCATGTGTTCACTGTGGAGTTCCAAACCAGCAGGTCACAGGCTCACGCCAGGGGAAGGGTCCTGGAGAAAGCTGGTTTGTATCAGGGCTGGCAGCTGCTCAGGGCTGTGGCAGAGCCAGCGCTGAGCATCTGCAAGGCCAGAGACCCCACAGCCTCTTGGGGCCCCGGTCAGGGTCCCACCTCCCTCCAGCAAAGGGCTCTTCCTGCCATGGAGGGAGGATGTCCCCGTCCGCAGCTTGTGCCTCTTGTCCCGTCCCAGCACCACCGAGAGGAGCCCGGGCCCGTCCCCTCTCCCCACCCTGCCAGGCAGCCGCCGACCGCAGTAACGTCGCCCCTTTGCCTTCTCCTCTCCAGGCTGAGCAAACGCCACGCTCGGCCTCTCCGCTGGCCCCCCACGCGCCAGCCCCAACCGTCCCGAGGCCCCTCTGGGAGCCGCCCCACTACTGCAATGTCCGTCCCGCGCCGGTGAGCCCAGCCTGGCCCCCGTACTCTGACGGGTCTCGCCGGCGCTGAGCAGAGGGCAGCAATCCCTGCCCTCGCCCCGCCGGCTGCCCTCGGGCCGTCACGCCCAGGACGTGCTCACCCTCCGCTGCCGGCACTACGGGTCCGTGGTGCAGGGGAGACGCCCCGGGGTCCCCCAGGCCTTTTCGGAGAGGCTGGTTGCCCCGTCCTGTCCTGCCGCGTGGGGCTGCTGCAGCCCACGGCAGGACCTGGTGCGTGTCCCGGCAGAGCCCCGCCAGTCCCCGTGGGCCCGTTTCACCAGCCTGGGGTGGTCCCACGGACGAGCAGCCCTGTCCTCCCGCCCGTCGGCTGCTCCCAAGGCTGGTGACCGGCGTCCCCCTCCCATCGTCCTGGCAGTCAGTGGAGGTACCGAAAGGGACCGGCTCCGTGTCCATCGCTGAGGAATGGGCTCGTAAGCAGCCACCAGCTGGACTCCATCTGGCCCACACCACCCTTCGAGCCGGTGGTCCAGTCAGCTTTCCTCCCACCTTGTTGTCCACCTGCCCAAACCATCCTTGTCCTGTTTTGCAATAAGGATGCTATGGGAGACCACAGTGAACGCCCCCCTGAGATCAGGGTGACACCATTTGCTACGCTCCCCCTGTTCAGAGACAGCCACCCTACTGGAGAAAGCAATCAGGTTGGTTGGGTACAATTTAACCTTGATAGATCCACACTGGCTATTCCTAATCACCTTCTGTCCTTTGTGTGTCTGGCCAGGGCTTCCAGGGGGATTTGCTTCATCACCTTCCCAGAGACCAAGGTGAGGCTGACAAGCCACTAGTTCCCCACAGCTTCTTTCTCCCCACCCTTGATGTGAGCTCTAAAAGCTGATACGCATTCAAAATATAATACTACAATTTCGGAAAACACATCACTGGGGGTTATCAGGCAACCGACCTCTGGCCCAGGGAGCCCCTAAGCCAACTGCTGATTTAGGGTGGAAGGGTTCCCTGGGGAGGTGTCACTCTGTCTGTGTCCCTTGCCTCCCCCTGCCAGGGTTTGTCCTTACCCCTCACGAAGCAACAGCTCTGCAGGGACCCTGCTGGACCCCTGTGGTCTGAGCTGGTGTCATTGCACTCACATCTACCTGCTTGCTGTGTTCCTCTTCAAATCATTAATACTCTGAACAAAGTTACAAACTCTGCGGTGTTTTCTCTCCTGCCTCTCAGCACCCTGCCAATCTCTTCTGGAGACAGGAATTCATTTGTTCGTGCCTTCCCATGCTGATCTCTTTGGCTGGCACTCAGTGCATTGCAGCTCTTCTGCTCTCCACATGTAAATTCTGCTGCCCTTTCAGAAGCATTTCCATCAAGATATTTTGAAGTTTTGATAAATCCTGTCAGTCAGCTTTCTTATATCCATTCTCTCTTATTATAGAATTAAAATAGACTAGGTAGACATGGTTCTCTGAAAATGCAATGGTTAAATCTCACCAGAAATTATTTTCCAGCTGATAAATATTCCTGTTTTACATTAATGGTATAACAACTATACCACATGTAAGTTAATTGGTCTTTAGGTCTCCACATAGATACTAAGGCTTTTGCTAAAGATGGTTTCAACAGCTCCTTCTTGCTAATCTCTTTCCCTGATATAATAACTGTTTTGGGTGAAAAGAAAATGCACGTTATTACTGCCTACTCATCTGCTCCATACTTAAAATTCCTGCAGTAATTGCCTATTGTTTTGTTTTTTTAAAATTGGTTTGCTTCAGCGCTCACCTGCTGATCCCTTCTTTTGTGAAACTTCCTCAACACTTTATGCTGTTAATTCCATTTCTTTCTTCATCTCACTTACTGCCTCCGTGTGTGGCTCTGCTCCGAGCTCCAGATGTTTAAACAGGATCGTGTTCACAGAATCCCAGACTGGCGGGGGCTGGAAGGGCCCCCTGGAGCTCACCCTGTCCCACCCCCTGCGTGAGCAGGCACCCCCAGAGCAGGGGCACAGGGCCGCGTCCAGGCGGGGGGTGAATGTCTCCAGGGAAGGGACCCCACAGCCTCTCTGGGCAGCCTGTGCCCCTGCTCTGGCACCCGCACAGGGAAGGGGTTTGTCCTCATGTTCAGGGGGAGCTTCCCATGTTCCAGCTTGTGCCCGTGGCCCCTTGGCCTGGCGTCGGGCACCGCTGAAAAGAGCCCGGCCCCATCCTCCTGACACCCACCCTTCAGATATTTATAAGCACCGATGAGATCCCCCCTCAGCCTTCTCTTCTCCCGGCTGAACAAGCCCAGGTCTCTCAGCCTTTCCTCACAAGGGAGATGCTCCAGCCCCTGATCCCCTTGGCAGCTCTGCGCTGGCCTTGCTCCAGCAGTTCCCTGCCCTTATTAAACTGGGGAGTCCAGAACTGGATGCAGCCCTGCAGGTGTGGCCTCACTGGGGCAGAGCAGAGGGGGAGGAGAACCTCCCTCGCCCTGCTGCCCACACTCCTTTTCATGCATCGGTGGACTTAGCCACAAAGGCACGGTGCTGGCTCAGGGTCAGCTTGTTGTCCAGCAGCACTCCCAGGCCCTTCTCAGCAGAGCCGCTTTCCAGTACTTCAGCCCCCAGCCTGTACCGGTGCATGGGGTTGTTCCTCCCCAGGGGCAGGACCTTGCACTTGCTCTTGTTGAATTCCATGAGGTTAAACCTCATTTCATGAGGATAACCTCCCTCAAGTTGCTGGCCACAGTCATTTTCATGCATCCCTGGATATACTTGGCCCAGCTTTCCAGCCTGTCCAGGTCTCACTGGACGGCAGCACAGCCTTCTGGTGTATCAGCCGCTCCTCCCAGCTTGGGATCGTCAGCGAACTTGCTGAGGGGACGCTCTGTCCCTTCGTCCAGGTCATTGATGAATATGTTGAACAGGACAGGACCCAGCACAGACCCCTGGGGAACACCACCAGTGACAGGCCTCCATCCAGACTCTGCCCCGTTGATCACAACTCTCTGGGCTCTGCTGTTCAGCCAGTTCTCTGTCCACCTCACTGTCCTCTCATGTAACCCACACTTTCTTCCTAAGCTCACTTATGAGGATGCTATGGGAGACAGTGACAAAAGCCTTGCTGGAGTCGAGGTAAAAAATATCCGCTGCTCTCCCTTCATCTCCCCAGAGAGTCATGGGCTATCAGGTTGGTTGGTCAAGCATGATCTCCCCTTGGTGAATCCATGTTCACTACTTCTGAGAACCTTCTTGTCCTCTACATGCCTGGAGATGACCTCCAGGATGAACTGTTCCATCACCTTTCCGTGGGTAGGGGTGAGGCTGACTGGCCTATAGCTCCACAGGTCCTCCTTCGTGCCCTTTGGGACCCATGGATTTGTGAGGATCCAGTTTGCATAGGTGATCTCTGACCCAACCCTCCTCAACCAAAGGGAAGCCTTCCTTTCTCCAGATTTTCTCTCTCACCTCTGGGGGCTGGGCTGCCTGAGGGCCAGCCTGAGCGGTAAAGACCAAGGCCAAGGAGGCATTCAGTAACTCCACCTTCTCTGCATCCTGTGTCACCAGGGCCCCAACCTTGTTCAGCACTGGGCCCACTGGGTCCTCAGTCTTCCTTGTACTGCTGATGTATTTGAAGAAGCCCTTCTTGTTACCTTTGATATCCCTCGCCAGATTTAATTCCAAGTGGGCCTTGGCCTTCCTCTTTGCATCTCTGCATACCCTGACAACATTCCTATATTCCTCCCAAGTGGCCAGTCCCTTTTCCACATACTGTGAACCTCCCTCTCCCATCTGAGTTTCTCTAGAAGCTCTTTGCTCGTCCATGCAGGTCTCCTGGCTCCTCTGCTGACATCTTCCTCATAGAGGTGCACTAATCTTGAGCTCAGAGTTAGTGGTTCTTGAATACTGACCAGCTCTCTTGGACCCCTCTGCCTTCTAGAGCCCTAGCCCATGGGATTCCTCCAGGCAGGTCTCTGAAGAGGCCAAAGTTGGCCCTCTTGAAGTCCAACGTTGTAACCCGACTCATAGCCCTGCTTCTACCTTGTGGTACCCTAAACTTGACCATGTCATGGTCACTGCAGCCAAGGCTACCCCCAACTCTCACATCCTCAACTCAACCTTCTTTGTTAGCACAAGATCCAACAGCACATCTCGCCTCGTTGGCTCCTCCACCACCTGCATCAAAAAGTTGTCCTCGATGCTCTGCAGGAACCTCCTGGATTGCGCACACCTCACCATGTTGCTTTTCCAGAAAATATCAAGGTGGTTGAAGTCCCCCATGAGAACCAGACCTTGCAACTGTGAGGCTACTTCCAGCTGGCTGTAGAAGGCTTCATCAACTTCCTCTTCCTGATCAAGCGGCCTGTAGCAAATGCCCACAACAGTGTCATCCGTATTTGCCCGTCCCTTAATTTTTACACATAAACTCTTGACTCGTTCTTCCTCCACCCCTCGCAGAGCTCGATACATTCCAGTTGCTCTCTTGCATAAAGAGCAACTCCCCCACCTCACCCTGCTTGGCTCTCTTTCCTAAAAAGCCTGTAACCATTCATGACCGCATTCCAGTCATGCAAGCTATCCCACCACGTCTCTGACTGCAATGAGATCGTGGCCCCGCGACCACACACAGACCTCTAGTCCTCCTGTTTATTCCCCGTGCTACGTGCATTGGTGTGCAGGCATTTCAGAGAGCTAATCGAGCACGCAGGTTTCCCTGGAGGGGTGCATGTGGACGCACTATAGCCATGCACAGTGCGTGGTCTTCTGATTGTCATCGTGTGAGGCAGCTAAGGCTTTTTGTCGCTGCTCTCGTTGGCCTGGCTTACTCCCGCATTGGATGTGATGGCATGCACATTGCCACTTTGGATCCCACCCCCCAAGGCACATGGCTGGCACGATCCCACTCTCCACCACCACTGAGGCCTCAGATAAGGGGCTGTCGTGGCCAGGGGTCCCAGCACCGGCGACCCTGCAGCTGCCCTCACGCGACCGCTTTGGCTGAGCTGTGCTGTCAAGGGGCTGCTGGCCCAGCTGCCTTCCAGCCCCCTCGCAAGGAAGCATCCCAACAGCCAGGTGAGCAGTGAGGTTTGCAACAGTGCCAGCTGGCGAGCCAAAAGAGACACTGGAAGAGGTGTGCTCCTCTAGTCAGTGGCTGTTAATTAAAAAAAAAAAAAAAAGACAATGTTGATAAATATATTAACCACTTCCCTGGTGATCAATTCAGCCAGTATTTGTCCAACATGCAGAGTCTTGGCAGCCTCCCAACAGCAACCTGAAAGCTTGACAGCCTCCAGGTTCACACAGGGCAACTTTACAATATTATCATGTTTTCAATAAAAATTCTGCCATACAAAGGAATTTCAAGTTGTCATATAAACTAAAGTTAATAGTAAGTTAAATAGTATTAGGAGGTCCAATATTGACTGCCTTTCTTCCATATTTTACCCAGCTGAAAAAATTAGCATTTTTCTTCTATTAGCAACTGCAGAGTTTGCAGGCTGCTGCATTTAAATTTTGCAAATTCCTTTGGGTCAATATGGAAATGTATATCATGCTTCCCACAGCAACATCCTGAGGCAGGATGCAATTACTTTGGTCAGAATGGCACAAAAAGCAGGTAAGACTCTAAACCAGCCCAGTGAAGAAAAAGACTACTGAATTGGGGGAAATATAGTGGACTAAAAATGGTCTAATAACCATATAAAAATTACAACTTCTTGGTGTTAAGATAGGCTTCTCAGCAAGAAAAAAATGGTCACTAACCATGAAAAAAATCTTATCCATACGTTTGCCTTAGTCTAATGCAAACTAGAACAAGGATATCAATTAAATGAACACTGCTGAAACTCCAAGATGCAGAGCTTTCATCAACATCACTAAGAAGGAAAAGGAGGACTTCAACACAAGTATGAACATTAACAAACACACAGAAAGAAAGTACTAAAAAGATTAGTTACTTTACTTCTAAGGCTTTTTGTTATAAAATAAAACATTTCACAAATCATTTTACATTGCTACAAACATCCATAATTTGCAATGCCAAGTCCATCCTGAAGCATGTGCCTTAATTCCAGCTACCTAGTATATATTAGTATTTTGCTCAAAATACTTAGTGGTACCGGCAGAAGATAACAGTTCAGTGAAAAGGTGGTAGCAGAGGTACGTGTGCTCTCCAAAAGAAGGTGATCTCAGTTGCTACCATTATACTTATCATCTGTGCCTCGCTGCAGAGGCCTCAGCCTCCGGCCACGCTGGAGACAGCCCAAGCGCTCCTGGCCCAGCGTCCAGGCCCCACCAAGTGCCACCAGCGCAGCATCCAGATCCGCCATGTTCACCCCAACATTGCCCCCGACGGCTTGTGGCACAGCCTTGACTCTGCTTTCCCTGCAGCAACTACAACACCTCATTACATGGAAAACAACTGCCAAGCCATTACTAAGGGAAAAGAATGAAAATGCCTTTGCCGTGCGGAAGCAGGCACTGCTGCTCTAACAACCTTCCATTTTGCATTTGGGCTACAATCTCTTCCTACTCATTAGCGGGCGCTGTGCCCTGTCCCCTCCAGCCCTCCCCACCCGCCCTGTTCCTAGCGCGTGTCGGCGCTCTGCTCCCGACACCCTTCGCGGCACACAGCCCGCGCGAGCACGCACTGCGGCCGGTGCCTTCCGCCTCCAGGCCCTTGCTGCCTTCCCCTGGTCACCGCTCGAGACCGCCCCTGCTCCAGCGGCTCGCTGCTCCTTACAGAAGTCAATTCTGTAAAACAACGGGTATAAAAAGTATGAATTTCCATCGATTAACCAGTAACAACAAAGAGCCAATCGGAAGCAGGGAGAAGGATTTTGTTAGGTTAGCTGGCTGTTTAATTAATCAACCAAGCCTTTAACGATGCCAATGACCTGTGAATGTCAGGACGCATTTAGAGAAAGAGTGGTCTACAGCAAAACTGAGCTCTAAGCCAAAAGCAGTTATGGACTGCTTTATTAAAACTAGCCTCATCAGGAAATGCATGACTTTTAACAGACTGGCAGTAGTTTTCTTTCTACTGAGAACTGTAAAATTACTGGACCATCAGAATGGACTAGATGCCATGTTTCAGAGGCATTGTTTAATATTACTTCATGACATCTGGTTTGCATGATTTTAATTAATCAAAATTATCATGGATAAGATGCCATCATACCAGCTGAGGGCTGAAGAAACGTATAGTAGCAACAATAAATAACGCCAAAGACTTGAATGGAGGAATGAGGTTGGATGGCATCTGGGGTCAATCAAACAGTGAAGATATTAAAAGCAAATAAGATGACACTAATAAAGTCGGCACCCTAAGCAAGCAGGATGTTATACCATCAAGCATACACTATTACAAGTTATACCACAAAATGCAGCATGTTTCTAGGCAATGAGACTCAGCAAAAACAAATCCTGTTTTGTAAAATTTCCCACACATGCACACACACTCAGCAGAGGAGAGAAAATATGCAAGTTGTAAGGCCGGATAATGACCTACACATGAGACGGCAAATTAGAAGTATATTTACCAGCAAGGGGCAGGGAGAAAAAAAAGAAACGTTGTGGAGAACTACACTGTCAGATTACAGAAAAGGGAAGCTGAACTGGATGGGGGTAATTTCTCTTCATTTGGAGCATTAGTCCCTAAATTCATCTGTACCTTGATAAACAAGCACTAATAGCGGGAAGAAACACCATTTAGTTTTAGTTGCTGGTAAATACCCACAGGGTTCTCGGGGGAAAAACCCAGCCTGCACAAACAGGTTTAGGCTGGGGCAAGGCTAACGCCAAGGCAAAAGGCGTGAAGATAAAGCACCGTTGCAGCTCCATGATTATGATCCCCTAGCAGACAACATCCACAGGAGAAAGGACACCACTGCTTCATCCCCTCCACCAACACAACACTTGTTTCTGGTACAAGTCAACATAGAATCAGAGAATCACAGAATCATTAAGGTCGGAAAAGACCCTTAAGATCATCGAGTCCAACCACTAACCTATCACTGCCGAGTCCACGACTAAACCATATCCTCAAGCACCACGTCTACCCTTCTTTTAAATACCTCCAGGGATGGAGACTCTTCCACTTCCCTGGGCAGCCTGTTCCAATGTTTGACAACCCTTTCAGTGAAGAAGTTTTTCCTAATATCCAACCTAAACTTCCCCTGGCACAGCTTGAGGCCATTTCCTCTCGTCCTATTGCTTGTTACTAGGAAGAAAAGACCAACCCCCACCTCGCTACAACCTCCTGTCAGGTAGTTGTAGAGAGCGATAAGGTCTCCCCCCAGCCTCCTCTTCTCCAGGCTAAACCCCCCCAGCTCCCCCAGCCACTCCCCAGCACACTTGTGCTCCAGACCCTTCACCAGCTTCACTGCCCTTCTCTGGACACGCTCCAGCCCCTCCAGGCCCTTCTTGTCCCGAGGGGCCCAGACCTGAGCCCAGCACTCGAGGTGGGGCCTCCCCAGTGCCGAGTACAGGGGCACTATCACCTCCCTGCTCCTGCTGGCCGCACTATTCCTGATACAAGCCAGGATGCCGTTGGCCTTGGGGAGCAGCTCTGCAATCCTCCATCATGCTTTACACTGCCCTGTGGAATGGCCAGGCTCCCCAGGGGAATTCCTGCAGCAGAGAGGTAAGATAACGTGCAACGTCCTGCCCAGCATCATCAAAGAGAAGGGGCATTTCTAAGTGCCCCACTCCCTTTTTGCCCAAGGGCAGGGGAGCAGGGCATGCCCCCTGGCCAAAGAGGCGTGAGGCACTCAGAGCCAGAGCATGGGAGAGAGAGGTACACCTCCATACACACAGCCCAATATTGTCAGGAAGCACCACCACGTTAATGGGAACCATAAGTGGCTCCAAGATTGGGATTGAGCCCTTACAGCTTGGGATCAGCGATCTGGCTCTCTGCAAAGAGGGGCACATTCAGGGCTACTCAGATTTGCCTTGCAGGATGGTGTGGCTGCCAAGACCATCTAAGGAGTGGGAAGGTAGCATGGAGCCCTTTTGCTCCTCATTTCCCAGCTCCTTCTGCTTTGTTGGTTTTTTCTAAACAAGCCCAGCCCAGCATCCCTACTTCACATGCACAAGGAGAGAAACAGTTCTCCCATAGGAATGCTGCAAGCACCCAGAGGAAACACTGAGGACCGAGATGGCTCCGCTCTGCATCAGCAACCCTGAGGCCACTGCAGCAGCTGCAGGAGCAGGGCACAGCACGTCCTCTCCAGAGAGCTGAGCGTGCAGCACTGCCATGAGCTGCTCCCCACGGGCAGCTGCAGGACACCCATCTGCAGCCCAAGCCTCTGACCCACCAGGGCCACCGTGGGCAGCTCAAACCTCTGGGGATGGGCAGTGGGACAGCAGACCCTACCCACCAGCAAAGGCAGCTCAGTGCCCACAGTCCCGTACTTTGTGGTAACAGGGCCAACAGGCTTTTCCAGGTCATCCCAGGGAAGGACACAAGCTGGAAGGAGATCCAAACTGAGCTCCATGATGCTTAATGCTCTCTGATATGAATGAAGTTCATTTCTGCACAGCATGTTGTGCTGGAACAAGAGAGCCCAGGGCCCAGATCTACTCTTGGACTGAGAAATGCTGCGTACCCGCCGCTGTACAAATTTCCTTACTGACATACCACAGTGACTGGCACCGCACAAAAACCTCGTACAGAGAGCGAGCAGATGATAAGAAAAAGACAGCATCAGAAATCACATCTTCCCAACAGCTAGGGACAGTAAACCACTCTGTAATCTCCCATAGAAGCAAATTACCTGCTTTCTTGGGATACCTGGGTGAAGAGTAAGTATCAAGGTGACAAGTATCAATCAGGAAAATGCTTACTTGATCTTTTAATTGTTTTGGTTCTTGGACTTGGAGCTACATCGCAAAGGCATTACACCACAGAACGACTGACGTAAATGCATTTAAGATGATGCATTAATGTTACGACTCTTCAGTGCCAGGAAAGTACCAAAAAGACCAAAAGGAATTCAGAAAACAGTTCATACTTATCAGTTCATCTGAAGTGACCGACAGTAAAACAAATATTAAAACACAACAATTACTTTAATGGATCACTACTGTGTTATATAGTTATATAGGCAGACAAATGAGGTATGGTTTTTAGTAAAACTAAATCAGTGTTCCTGCACACCCTTTTTTATGCAACATATTAACTTTTTTTTTTAAAAAAAGCATATACTAATGTAATTTAAACAGGAAAATAGAAAAAGAAATAAGAATATTTGCAGGCTGGAAAATTTGTCTTTGTCCGTGTTTATACAACACCTACTATACTGACAGTGTCATCACAAATGAGAACCTGGGTATTGCCATAAATACATATCGGTATCTGTACCAATTATGAATCCATAAGCCAGCAGGACCAATTAACATTGCTGCAAAGCTACAGGAAAAGGCAGTAAGGTCCCTTGGACTCAAATACCAGCAGCAAGTGTGCACTGTGCAGTCCCACGTTTCATTCCCTACTGGAGCAGCCATTAGCTCTGCCTCCCCACCAGAGTCCCCTGGGTCACGGCCAGCTCTGCAGCAAGACCACGTACACCAAACGTGCACAGCCCCCATCCCAAAGCAACACGATATCTCATATCTTGTTTGACTCTTCGCTGAGTGCAAACATGAGCCAGCAGCAGAGACTAAAGAGCACCCATCCACTTATTTAACCCTGTTCCCAAGGGTTGGTGTGACCCATCCGTTTTCCTCCCCAGCAGGGTTCCCTTGATTGCTGCCCCAGGTGCAGACAGTGTGACTGGCACAGGTGAGCTGCATCCCTCCCCTAGGGCCAAGCCATCACAGGCTTCTCAGCCCACCAGCCAGCCCCAGCTCCCATTCCAGCCACCGTCACAGGGTCACTGCAGGCCTTGTTCCTCATCCTACAGGCAATCGATTGACCAAACCCAATGAAACAAAGGATGAAATTTTAGTCTGTGAATGGCTGAGAAGGGAATACTGCTCTGAGGCAAAGCCAATGGTGTGCACTGTCCCTGGGACCAACAGCATGTAACATCACGTAATACCAAAGCTTCATACACTGCTAGTAAGCTGAAAGCCAAACTGAAAACAATGCCAAAAACTTTTTACTATGTAGTTTGCAATATAAGTTTATGGACCTAATTCCAGTTACTTTTTGAAAGAAGAAATTAACAGAGTGGAGACAAAGCAGGTTAATCTCT
The DNA here is from genome assembly GCF_963921805.1 of Phalacrocorax carbo. Classification (NCBI taxonomy): domain Eukaryota; kingdom Metazoa; phylum Chordata; class Aves; order Suliformes; family Phalacrocoracidae; genus Phalacrocorax; species Phalacrocorax carbo. The sequence continues at coordinate 246,724 of NC_087513.1, read as the reverse complement.
GATATCAAAGAGATGTTTTCTCTCAAACATGCTTATATGTTCTGCTGAGCTTCTCTTCAAAGAAGCAAGCAACTAAACACATGGTCACAATACCAAGAGATCCCACCAGCGGCCGGGGTGGGGGGGGGGGCAGCCAATGGGATAAGCTTTGAAATTCTGTATATATAAGCTAATTTGGAAATAAAAAGCATAAACTGGAGATCAACATTTCTGCATCAGAAAGTACTCCAAATGAGTAACTTGGATGCAGAACACTGCCAGGCAGAAAATTCAGCTTCCTGTAGCTGAAAGAAAAAAAAATGAAATGAAAGATATATTCTAAAACTGTGCTGTTACCTCTTTTGTAACTGCACTGCTGACTTTGTAATCCGGGATTTAACATTTTCTTTTCGTAGCGTAAAGCTCATGTTCTCACTCTGAGCTTGCCTGCTGTGTAAAGTGGATTTGGGCAAACCAGAACCACTCTATTCTTTCACGAGTGGTGGCTCCCCATAAACCGTGTTGAGAACAAATCCCCTGGGGCCTCTGCAAATTTAGGAGCCCATGAACAGGGGAATGCTTGCTGTCAAGGTACAAAGATCACTGGAGCTGGCCCATGGTCTCAGGAGCATAGAAGACCGTCGTGGGAGACCTGGGACCACGGAGGAATGGGCAGTCGGTGTGCCCTGGGCACTGTCCCGACACCCAGCTGCACTGCAGCAATAACTAACAAACTGGATTTTCGTACTTAAAACTCACTCGCAGCTTGATCCCTACAGCTCTTGCCACATCCTAGCCAGGTGCCATAGGCCAGGGTGAGCAAAGACATCTCCCCAAAGGCTTGCTACCCACACTCTCCCAGCAAAGGCAGCACTGCCATTGCCATCTATGGCTGTATGACCACGCAGGTATAAAGCAAGAGGTACTGCCTACTGTCAACTCAGCTGATACAGCTAAAGAAAACAGACACCACTCATTCCTCAGGTTGGGAGAGCTTTGTCTGCTTTTTCCCAGATATATCAGTACGTCTAATGAAGGATAGTGCTGCTCCACAACCCTCTCATGTCTCTGACAAGAAGCAGCCAGTAGACAAGTGGCCCAAAGTTCTAGAAAAAAAGCCCATGTTGCCATAAAAATATCTGGGACAAGACATAATGAGAGATAGGAAAAAAGAAGGGAACCCACTGCAGAAGCAGCTTCTATGGGATACTTGGCAAGTCCAAGTTTGAACATCTTCAGATTTGCAATTACAACCTACTGCCGAATCACAGAATGGTTTGGGTTGGGAGGGATCTTTCGAGGCCATCTAGTCCAACCCCTCCGCCATGAGCAGGGACATCTTCAACCAGATCAGGTTGCTCAAAGCCCCATCCAACCTGACCTTGAATGTTTCCAGGGATGGGGCATCGACCACCTCTCTGGGCAACCTGGGCCAGTGTCTCACCACCCTCGCCGTAGAATTTTTTCCTTATATCCAGTCTAAATCTCCCCTCCTTTAGTTTAAAACCATCACCCCTTGTCCTGTCACAATAGGCCTTGCTAAAGAGGTCGCCCCATCCTTCCTAGAGTCCCCCTTCAAGCACTGGAAGGTCGCAATAAGGTCTCCCCGCAGCCTTCTCTTCCCCAGGCTGAACAACCCCAACCCTTCCAGCCTGGCCTCGCAGCAGAGGGGCTCCAGCTCTCAGAGCATTTCTGTGGCCCAAACTCTCACCTTCGATGTAATCTCACACACTACAGCAAGAAGTACCTTCACACATTTGGCTTGCACAGTCCATCCATCCACACACCCATACACAACGTTTTACATTTTTTAAAATATACTAACTAAATGCATAAAAGATTTCCTGACACAGCTAGAGACAGTCAGAGTGGTGCTGGGCAGCAAACTCATCTCCACAGCTGTACACGACACGCACTCCGATTCCTCCCTCTTAAAGCCTTTTTCTGTTAACTTCTTGTACTGTGTTTGGTCCCTGCATGACACTAAGAAAGAAATAATTTCAATTACATTTCTCCAGCGCTTGTGTAGGCATTCATTTTTAAGGCATATGATTCACGAACTCTAACTGCAGGCTGAGAAATGCTGGGGACAGCAGAAAAACAATTTAGAGGTGCATGCTGAATAGCACGGCAGGGTGGTGAATTCAGACCAAGCCCATGGACAGCCCTCTCTGCATGCACAGGTCCCAGCCTTCCTCCAAAACCCAGGAAGAACACATCATGAGTCACCTCACCCATGCTTGATAAAACTGTAGTCTGAAAACAAGCAGCATGCTGTAACTTATTACACTGAATCTCTGAGAAACGTGGGCAACAAAGAACTCTAATAGCGTGTACTTTATGAAAGCTTACCTCACAAATTTATTATTACAGTTCAATTAACTTACTGAGGGAGGGCATGAACAGTAGAGAGGGAGCTGAGGCTGTGCTATGGGGTGAGCGGAACCCAGCGCAAGCAAAGCGAGCTCCACTCTTCATCCCACGAGTGCAGCATCTGCAGACGATGAGTGGGATCAGGGAACTGGTCCAACAGTAACAAACCCAAGTTGCCATCACTCCAGACGTATGCTCAGATAAACCCAGAAGTAATCCATTAGCAGATCAGATCCATAGTCATCCACAGCCACTGCCAAGCCATTAGCAGAGAAAAACCATGTGAAAGCACATCAGGAAATTTTTCAGACATAATTTAAAAATTCAGGGACACTCCTGAGGTCCCTGCAGACACCACGTGGGCACTGAGGAGCTCCGGCCAGCCAGAGCACATGTCAACCGCGGAAGGCAGGGGCAGGACCAGAGCCGCAGCACTGGCTCCAACGTGTGACCAGGAGCGCTGTGTCCCCAGTCGCTGCTGGGTGGTTGCACCTCAAAGGGCTCCATGGTACGGTGCAACTGCTGATTCCTCCCGAGAGCCACCAGAAGGACACTGCACGGGTTTCAAGGACAGTGCCTGCACCCTGATGGGGTGCAAGTCTCCACCCTGGCCAGACATGGGCAAGGGCAGTCGGCAGACTTCATCGGCAGCACGCACCCTCCAGGCAGCGTCGCAGTGGGGAGCCACTGAGACCTTCTTGCAGGTGTGGAGACCAGCTCACCGCTGGCAGCCTGCAGTGGGACCCTGGGTGCCCTGGGGCAGATGCCCATCACGTTACAGCATATTAGTACTGGCCCTCCAAGGCTGTATCTACACAAGCTGTTACCTCCACAGCACATGGTGCAGCCAGCCCTGACCTCCTCCCTCCCAGGGCTGGCCTGGGGTGCTCTTCCAAAACCCACTGCTGGCAGGCAGGGGAATGCAGTAACTTCAGCCCTTACTTGCGCATCAGTTCATACCAATGCCACTAAAAGAGCACCTCTTAGACCAAAGTATCAAACGGGACAGCACGTGCAGCCCCCGTGAGTGCAGATGTTGGTGCGTGCCAACGCTGGTCCAGCACGACGCTTTCACCTTTGTTACCATGCCTGCATGGGAGCACGCATCTCGGCACGAGTGTACCCCACCAAGGAGCGTTGGGTCCTGCTCTCCCATGGCACTGGCTCAGTGGCAGTCGCTGGGCACCATGTACAGCAGCCATCAGGATGGAGCCAGGCTGCTTGGTGACACAAGCCCTCTTGGGTCACCGGCTGGGCTGCCATGGGAAGAAGGGAGCATGACACGTGGGGAGGGGGCTGCCCGCCTGCCATGGACATGGGATGCTACCAGCAAGGAGGCCCTGCACTCCTTGCAACAGGGTGCTTTTCTCCCCGCCGCACAGTATCATAACAAACCCCTACGGGCAGAGATGCTCCTTCCTTTTGCTCACACTTCCAGACCTGACATCGCACATTTTCCTTGCATGCCAATAGAGTTGGCGGAGGTTTTGTGAAGAAGTGGGTCTGCAGCACTGTTCATTTTTGCTGTAAATTTCCAATAATTTATGTGGGTTTTTTCACCTAAAATTTCATATCCACCTTTTTTTTTTGGAAATGCTGATAAATAACTTCGGACATTCATTTCAATCTGGGCATCTTCAGCACATCGGGTGTCCCATCACAGTGCTGCCGGGCACAGGAACGCCAACAGCTTGGCAGCTGGAGACAGCAGGAAGCCTCTTTTTGGGCTGATCCACAGAGAACCTTACATTAAAAATGAAGCTAATCTCAGAATTTTCCACCAACCCAGATTTTAATAAAAATAATCTCCCCTGGAGATAGCTGTAATATAAAGCTCTAATACTGCTTCTCATACTGCGGCCCATGCTTTCTTTCCAGTAACTGTGAATTATGGCTCAATTATGTTCACTTTGTCCTCTAAGCACAGACAAGGAAAGAGAGGGAGGGCTGCCCTCATGTCTTCTTTCCAAAAAAAAAAATTAAGTACATAGCACAAGATTGTGCCTGCTTCTGAGCTCCTCACTGCACACACAAGCAGGACCTCATGCTGTAGATTTTCAAGCACTTTCCCTCTGAGGATCTGTGAAACCCACCCTGCACTGTCTGTGCCAGCTGCAGACAAACCTTCAGCTCCCAGCGTGGTTCAGTAGTTGAACCTTTGAGCTTCAAAAGCTCTGGCAACTACAGGTCTTCAACTGCTTAGGGGACAGAGCTCAGAAAGATGAGAGAAATGCCCATTTTGACACTTTAGCCCAAGGAAAATGTGTCAGCTATATTCTTCATGCCTTGCTTACACTTTAGTTTTTCCTCTGTCCATTTCACTAGCAGTTTCGTACTCCCTGTGCCCCACAGAGCCACCCATTCTCCTGGCCCCCGACCCTACCACCAGCAGCACGGTCACCTCCCTCACGGCAGGTCCACCCCGCGGGGCTCTGGTGGCACCTCCTGCCTTGACCACCTTCTGCCCTGAAAGCTGGCTCGTGGGACGGGGAGCCAGCAAGGCAGCAACTGTCAGGCAGATTCACAGTAGAGACTTCTCAAGAAAAGAGACTTTCTCTTTTTAAGTAGAAAAAGCAACAGCAAGGAAAATTTCTACTTTGGTCAGTGCAGCCGGTCTGTGATCAGCACACAGGTCAACCCCGGGCAGAGCCCCTCACTGACACCGGCCACAGCACCTCACGCCACCGTGCAGGCACCCTCCCCTCCTCCAGCTGGGCTTGAGGAGAGCAAGCTTTCATAGCCCCTGCACTGGGCAGCCAGGAAAGGAGAAGCCGCAACAGGTGAGGTGTCCAACAGCTCACCTCATGAAGCTGAAAGCACAGAACAATTATTCCAGAGCACAGGAGACAGAAATGCTGCAGGAGGAAGCTCCCATGGGGACCCGAGGTCCATTGTGCAGGCTATGTCCAGCATCCCCTACCACAAAGCTGGCTCTGCATCAGACAGGGATGGACAGAAGCATCAGCAAATTATCCAGAGATGCTGGAGGCCCCAGAGTGAACCTGACAGTCAAATGAAATGTGGATCCCATTTATATGTTAAATGCTTTTATGAGCATATCCAGGTGGAAGTCAGGGAAGCAAAAGCATAACCCATGTTAATGAGAAAAATTCTAGCTCAGATGTGTGGTCATCATGGGTGAAACCCCTTTCTTCTCATTTCTCTCTCATCACTTAAAACCTCTACCACTGCTGTTTTTGAGCCTCCAGGGGGGAACCATGACTCTTCGCCTCAGCTCTTGCACTGATGATGCTCAATGCTGCTTTTGGCGCCTGCCCTTAAACAGTGAAGGGCACATCCTAAACATTCGGGTGAGGTAACTGCTATTGACCCACTTTAGAAGCTCTCTGTGAGGCTGAACAGCGTCACTGAAACCAGCAATGAGATGGGAAGGCTCAGCTCCAGGAGAACGTTTCACCCCTGCTCTCACACCCTCTCCCAGCAAAAGATGACAAACAGGGTGTTGCAATGACCTGCGATGCTCAGCACTGATCAACAGCACAGCTATGGGAGCTCCAACCTCCCACCTTCGCCCCCGCCTCCTCGGCCCTGTGCCCTGTCACTCTCACGCCCTTGCACCAGGACTGCCCGTGCGTCAGCCCAACGCACTTGCAATGGCAGTGCCAGGGACCCTCCAGCGCCGTTCCCGTGTGGGAATTCCGCTCCATCCAAAGGGAAAGATGCAAACTCAGAACAAATCTACCAGAGGGAGGCATGTGTCTCATTAGTCAGAGTCATGTTCAAATCTTCTCAGAGCAGTTCTACAAGGAAGCAATTAACTGGAGAGCAAGATGGGCTCAGAGCAGTGCCCGCCTGCGCGGCAGGGACGGTGCCGGGGAGCCACCTGAGCCAGTCCCAGGACCCACAGGCTCCTCCCAAGCTGTCTTGGATGCCTTGAGGAAGGGTCCTCAGCTCCCGACTGCCCCAGGACTAGACAGACCCTGCTGCCGGAGACAGCCTGTCCTTTTTCAGCCCCTAAACCAGAGGAAGGTTTGGGCACCCGCAGCTGCACCCCCGGCTCAAGCGTTCTCGCTCCAGGGGCTGAGCCCAGCCAGCCCTTGCCATACGCAAACAGCCACACCAGCCACCCTACTGCTGGGGACAAAATGCAGGAAAGCCGGCGTCACACCACACTGCGAGGTCTTCCTGCCCTCCCTGTGGAAAGGACCTGGCTGCAGGAGTCCTGCAGCCTGTGCACTGAAGCACCAGCCTTCGCAATAATTATGGGGCCTCAGAGCCTGAAATACCCTCTCTGCTCTGAAGGAGTTCCCTTTCCCCACCTGGTTTCCAATAGAGCTATGAAGCGCTTGCAGAGCAGGACCTAGGCAGAGCTGACTGCCTTGCCCTGTTGATAAGCAGAGGGCTGATTCTGCTACGCTAGCGCACACATGCATATTTACGTGGCTTTCTTTAAATCAAGTTTGAGCGGTTTTATGCAAATAAATCGCATTTATTCAAAACAACTCATTAAATAATTCACCCACAGTGTCCCAAAGGATGTTGCACAACACTTGCCAGCTAAACTTCCCAGTCCCCAAAATAATCAACCACAGCCACAGATCCAACGCAGTGACCCACAGCCCTCCCACTTCAGGCAAAAGCCTCCTTCCACGCACATAATAAAGCAAAGTGGATTGATTTAAGTCAAAGTGATCACCAATTTTAACCATGATAAATTAGCTGGCAGAAAAGCTGGATATAAACAATCGACTCTGATGTTGTTGTGTATTGGTAGTCCTTAGCTATTTTCCTAAAGAACGGCTGAGTCGGATCGATTCGTAACCATTACATCAGATTAATTTGCAATTTAATATAGACTTTACAAACAAAAGTGCTTTTTCCTAAGCAGATACACTGTATGTATGCATCTATTTAAGCAATTATAATGTAAAACATTAATTCAATTTTTTAATTTAACCTGAATATTTTAGAAAAGAGGGAGTAGCATATTTCTTACTTAATAGAGGATGAGCAGTTTTTGACTCGTGATTTAAGACAAAGTGGACTAAGATAAAAATTGCCAGTAAAATACGTTCATTTAGGATGTTAAAATATTTCTCAGTACTAACAAACCAAACACAATTTCTCTAAGCTACCTGTGCTGGATTCATAGGAAATGTGTAAGCAACAAAAATATGTCTTGCACCTACAAGCAACAAACATAACAACGGACTTTTATCAATAGTTACTTAAATTAACTGTTTCTTCACAGCCATCAAGATCTTAGAGCTGGTGGGTCTCACGCTCTTGAAATTGCCTTTTATGGCTGGAGTGGAAGAGGAAAGCAAGTTTTTTGCAGCTTCCTCAGCTTCCACCTGCCTCCTTACTTCTGGATCCGCTCACCTGTGAGATGAACCGACTGAAATGAAGGAAATGCTTGCACTGATACGGTTAAAAGTTGGGCTAATATCTGAACTAGTTTCACACACGCAACCAAAGGAATCTTTGAGGTCATTCATTTCATTTGCACTGATTGATTGCCCCATGGGTCGCGGGACCCCAAGCCAGCACTGTGGGGCTGCTCCACGAGTCCCTCCTGCCGGCTGCGCCCTCTCAGGACCCTCCAGCTGAAGTCACTGGGGGACAGATGCATTACTTCTAACGCAGCCCGTCCCACGGTCCAGGGCACAACACACCTGACAGACGTGCTGCAGGCAGGACCCGGCAGCGCTGTGCGGGCGAGGGCAGGGAGGGGCAGAGCGCACCCGGTCCCTCACTGCTCCGGCCCCTCCACGCAGCAGCGCAGCCTTCAGTCCCCACACCAGGCTTTGGGGTTGCCATCCGCGGACCCACTGCCCAGACGCCCAACGCGAGGGGCCCTGCGTGCCCAGCAAGCCCGGTGAGCTGTGCTTAGTACCAGCTCACAGCACGCGGCCCAGAGTTCATGGCAGTCCTTGGTGGTCCCCTGGTGCCAGGCAGTGCCAGCAGAGGGCCCAGGGCTGCAGAGCCTGCTGGTATGGCCCACCACACACCTGAACACCGGACCAGCGCTTTGCATCTTGCAACCAGACATGGCGCTCCCATCCCAGCCCTCGTGTGGGGTCCCCCGAGCACCTCATGCCGCGTCCCCCGAGCACGGGATGTGCTGCTCTCCCGTGGCCAGGCACGACCATCCCGCGGGCTCTGGCACCTCAGGCAAAGCAGGGGAGGCCATGGGGCACCATGCTCTGCCCTGTTCCCCATGCAGGCTTCAGGGGTAACTCCAGCAAGACTGGCCAACGGGTTTAGCATTAACTGTTAAACTGCAGCCTAAGTTGCAGTGCCTTTGCTGAGGAATTTGACCGTCGGTTTGCTCACCTGTTAATGACTGGTGTGCAAACATCGGCTGCCACCTCTCTGCTCCTCACCTGCCTTCGTGCAAGGAGCAGACTGACACACTGCTGCAGACTCACTCCCCCGGGAGTGGGTGGGCTCCTTGGCTCACACCACTCTGCACCGGCACGCTGTGCTGGCCAGGTGCTATGCTGCAGCTAACCCCAACCTGCTCAGCTTGGTGTAAGGGATGCTGGATAAAATGTAGTGGTTTGTTATACTGAGGATCCCGGCCCACTCTCCTATGGAGCCTACCGTCTGGATGCTGATAGAGTGCTCAAACATTTGCATTAGGAAAACAGACACAAAAAAAAGCTACAAAAGGACTTTCAAATATGTCACGCTTGGTACTGCATTCAACAGCACACAGTAATGAAGCATGGGGCTGCACAGTGAATGAGAAAGATAAAAAAAAGCGGAACAGCTGCCTCATTCATTGAGCATTATTAATCTGATCTGAAAGAGCCCGGGTTCCTATGGAAAAACAATGTGCAGCTTGTAATCTAAAAGCATTGCAAAGCATGTGCATAAGTGGTTTGATTCCCCCCTAAAAGGGGTGAAAAATCCAATACAACTATCAACAGCTAGAGATTTTTACAGCAGCAGAAAGGAGATGCTTTGGCCAAGGATCAAAGTTTTTAGCACAGGTTTAGGCCATTTCAGAGGTCAATTCCTGACCTCCAGATATTCCCTTTGCAGCAATAAAGTTCTGCTGATTTCCTTTTGCTTTTTTTTTTCCACTGCTCACATACCTGAGACAAAACAGAGCCTGGAAAAAGGGATTTTAGGATCTACATGGCACGGGGAAACCAAAGGGAGGCAAAGCCTGGGACAGAGGAGAGGAGCCTGTGCACCCAGGAGTGGAATGCTGGTGCCACGGCCAGCGGCCACGCTCCTGCCCCTCGGGAAGCTGTCACGCTGGAAAGGCTGCAGTGTGAGCCCCGCACACCTCACCCCTCTCTTTTCTGTGGGGCTCCCTTCCCTCTCTGGGCACAGAAAACAGCTGGCTGCACAGGCTGGTTCCTGCCTCTTCCTCCTCCTGAAGGAAGCCACAGGAGTGGCATTCCCACACGGCCTCAGGCACAGGGCGATGTCCTCCTCGGCCCTTGGGGAAAGACCTTTGTGATAGGAGCAAGGCTTTTCATTCCTCAAGGTAAAAATTATCTCGGAGAAGATAAAATGCAAGAGCATGATTTTGAGCTTTTTATTCCTGATTTGTGATAGCAGATAAGGACCTAAGTAGAGCATGGTGTGGGTGGGTGTATATTTAAACCATGGGCTCTATCCACGCCATCAGGAGCTCACAACTCTTCCCTGGTGTTGCTCAGTGTAAACACCTGGAATAAAGCTAGACACCACCAGATCTGCCCTGCAGCCCTGGGGCAGTGCGAGTGACCGAGCTGACTCCTGCAGGGCAGTAACAGGCAGTGACCACTCCTGCCAGCGGCAACACCTGTGGACGCTGCTTAACACCAGATCCAGCTGAACGCAGTCCAGAAGGGGAGAAAGTCCTGTGTTCCCCACAAAGGAGGGAGCTCTCAGACATGTCAGGCAGTGGTGGTGGCTGCTGCTGCTGCTGCTGCTGCTGCTGCAGTGGGCCCACCTCCTCCCTGGGCTCCACCAGCACACGCTGACCTGGCACAGGGAGCTGCTGCAGGTTAAAGCTAATGGGGAAAAAAGTTACTTTAATCTACAGCAGCTCCTCAGTCTGGCTTTAACACAATTTAAAAGGGAAAAGAAAAAAGAGAGAGTTGCCAGCACACAATGGAGAAAAAAAGCCCTTGGAAATCTCTGGGAGGAAGTCTCATCAGCTGTACATCAACCATTCCTCTAGATCTTTCCAAGCTATTTAAATAAGCTCCAGCTCTCTGATAGCAGCTTCCTAAGTACCACTCATCTGCAAGAGGCTCTTATCTCTCTACATATACATTTTTTACGCGATGTGCTGAGCGGTGATTCCTTGGAACAAGTTTTCCCTGCTTCCACTGAAACAGTAAATAGAAAACCTGCACCTCGCCGCTCCGTAATTGCAACCATGGTGGCAAGTGGCCATATGGAGGGCAGCCAGTGCTGCCCACTGGCTGCTGCAGAAAGCGTTTTCCCATGGGCTACATCCCAGGTTTGGTCAGACACCTTGCAGGATTTCAGTGCTAGCACACGCTGCAGACAGAGGACTCTGATGACCACTGGAGGCACTTCTGCACTCCTAGGATTATTTCTGAATTGCCACCTTCTCCTACCATCGGGCCTCAAACAGGTTGTGACTCACTTCCAAAGCACTCCTGCTGCAAGACTCTGGGAATCGGTTTTCAAATGTGTTTTAATAATACAGACCCACAATTCGTAACTATTTCAGAGAAGCAAACCTTAGCTTGGGTATGTTTCTGTCTCCTTAAAAAACAGACTATAATCTCATAAATCTCGTGGGTGTTTTGGATAATTTTATCCTGGGTCTCCACCACCCCCTCCCACATAGCAATGTACATCCAAAAGCAGAGCTGAAATGGCTCTTCCTGGAGCATAAGCAGCCGCGTGCCGAATGCAGGAGCGGGCAGGTGAGACAGAGAAGCTCTGCCAGTGTTAGGAAGGATCCTCAGGGCCTTGCACATCAGCCTCCTCTTTCCTTTGCCCGGGCTCACACTCCCTCCTGTGCAAGGGCCAGCACCAGTGTGTACCAGCAGCTTGCACACACCAGGGTTTAAGGAGGAGGAGAGGTTCCCAGGTTATCAAACTCCATATAAATTGCTATCCTGGGAGCTGCTACAGAGCCCAGGCTGTCAAAACAGATCAATTCCCTGCCCTACAGCCATGGTACAGAATGGGTCCATGGAGCAAAACGCTAGCACAGCTCTGATGGTGGGTACACAGAGCTCCACACTGGACACAGCTGCTGCCCACGATGAGCCCAGCTCCCATGTCGCTGCTTCCCCAGCACAGCTGAGCGGGGAGCGGGATGGTGGCCGGAGGCTTGCGCTGGGAGTGGTGAAAAGCTCAGGCTCCCCACGCCACAGGCAAGCCGGACCCTGGGCTGCAGCCCTGCTCTCCTGCAAAGGGTCTGCTCAGCCCTGTTTGGTCACAGCACACTGCTCACCCCTGCCCACCGACGCTATTTTGCACAGCCATCGAGCAGGGTTACTCCCCAGATTCAGCCCTGCAGTGCACTGACACACACAAGAGCAGCCGGGAGCATCCGAGGTTTCCCAGCAAGTGTTAGATCCTGAGGGAGATGCTCCCTGAAGCCAGAGAGGAGAGTGGCACTTGCCAGCCACACTGTCTGCAGGCAGTTGTTGAACGCAGAGCACTCTGGCTCTGCCCCTTTGTGAGCTCAGCACCACGCTGTCCTTAATTACACCACCACACGCCGTTGTTCAAAGACTACTCTGCCAACCAGACAATTTTTCTTCCTCCTTCAGTACAACAGCAGCCTCTCACATTTTTCTGTGCAGCAGCAGCTGATGGTGATGAGGGATTCTGTGCAACCAAGGGGTCCCTGTGTTGATTCCCATCAACATATATTGCATATACCCAAAGTCTGCATGTTAACTACATCAGCCCTGGTGCCGGGAGTTCTGTGGGCAGCTGGGACGCACAGTGCTGCCCCATGCCTCTGCCACCATGGCTCCAGGAAGCCCTTCCTATTCTGCCAGCACCTGAAGCCACCCAGGGAATGACATGGATTTGGGACAGCAATTTATACACAGATGCAGAATACACACAGAATCATATAGGTTGGAAAGGACCTTTAAGATCATCAAGTCCAACCGTAAATCTAACACTGCCAGTTCACTAAACCATGTTCCCAAGTACCACATCCAAACCCCTTTTAAATACCTGCAGCAATGGTGACGCAACCACTTCCCTGGGCAGCCTGTGCCAAAGCCTGACCACTCTGTCAGTGATGTAATATTTCCTCATCTCCAACCTAAACCTCCCCTGACGCAGCCTGAGGCTGTTTCCTCTCGTCCCATCACTGGTGACCTGGGAGAAGAGACCAGCCCCCCCCTCACTCCAGCCCCTCTCAGGCAGCTGCAGAGAGCGAGAAGGGCTCCCCTCAGCCCCCTCTTCTCCAGGCTAAACCCCCCCAGCCCCCTCAGCCGCCCCCCAGCACACTTGTGCTCCAGACCCTGCCCCAGCTCCATTGCTCTTCTTTGGACATGCTCCGGCACTTCAATGTCTGTCTTGTAGTGAAGGGCCCAAAACTGAACACAAAATCATACGTATAAAGCATACATGCCAGCAGATTTTCACTACTATTTTTACTATTGGATTTTTAACACACAACAGATTTTAAGACTAGTTTCATTCATCCTTTTCGTATCAATTGCTCCCATGAGCTCAGCATTTCTGTCTGCTGAGGCGTCTACAGTCAGCACCATGTTACTTAGCACGTGGCATCTGTACAGCCATGCAGAACAAAACTCTCCGTATCTGCAGGAAAGCAGCCAGTGTGAAGGACTGCACCTTGCCCAGGAAACCAGAGTGGGCTGTGGGCAAGTCTGCTGCCATGCCCACCAGCACAGTGCTGCGGTGGCACCCCCAGCTGCTTCATAAGGCTGCCAAGCATCTGCAGCTGCCAGGCTGGCACAGACAAACTGACTGCACCTCTTCACATACTTTTCATATTTAAAGTCCGTCCTGCGTCATGGGCAATCACCAGGAGACAGAGCACACAGCAGCAAAGCAAGAGCCTTTGGCACTCCCTGGCTCAGAAGAGACATGTCCACTGGCATTCCCTATATCCCCCCGTCTTTTTCTCTGCTTTTTCTTTTAGGGAGAGGAAACAGTGCAGCATGTAGCATGTTTCATAGAAAGGGCCTTTCATTTACAGCCACAACAACCCTCCTTTGCAAACCGGCCGGTCAGAACCAGCGTCCCTTGTCACACACCCCTCTGCAGCACCCAGGGCCACATCAGCAAAGGCACCGCAGCCCCCCTGCCCACGCACCCTGCACTGAGCGCACCACACCATCCCTCTGGCTGCCGGCAAAGCTGCGCGTGGTGCCCGCGCCTCCATTGCCAGTGGGCAGCTCGCTCAGCCACAGCTCGCGGCCGCTGCACCCCTGCCTCACCGGGCTGCAGAGATGCAGCATTGGTATTGCTTGCAGGGTGGAGTGCAGCCATGCTCATGGGCTTGCGGCACAGTAAATTCAAATCAAATCCCAAATGAAAGGCATGCCACACCATCTCTTAGCAGACTGTCTTCCCGCCATCAGTCCTTGCTAAGCAGAAGTTCAGGAAAACTTTGCCTATCTCTCTTCTATAATAGGAAAATTTATTTCTTCGTTTCCCTTGGCTTAACAGAAAAATCAATGCTTTGTGCACTGGCTTTCAGGCTCTTCTTTCATTTGCATTAAGGAGATAACAAGCCAGAAAATATTAACCTGAAGTATCAGGTGACTGAGAAAAGGGATGGGGGCAAAGCCTTTTCTGCAGCCACAGATGGAAATGAGCAGCTCCATCCCACAGCAAAGGGAAGCCCTGGTCTCAGCAGAGACCTCAAAGAGCCTCTGGAGCTGGGTGGTTCCATGCCTCCAAGGCCCTTGGTCATGAGGCGTTTCCTCACCAGTCCCCAACATATCACCAAAGCCCTGTGTGGGGGAGGAGCCCTCCTGCAGGACAGATGCCAGCAGAGGAAAGACGTCAGGCCCTGATGCCTGGACACCACAGGACATCCTTTCACAGGATGCAGATCCTTCAGCATCACCCAGGCTTTCCCGGCTGCAACACAGCTAACAGGCTGTGCTTTAGCATGATTCCCTTTGCATATGAGACAAAATTCCCTCCAGGGCTGTAAATCTATCTTACTGACTGCGATCCTGCCAGCTTGGGAACCAACGATCTGCCCTGAAACCTCCAAGGCTGTCACCACAGGGCTGCACCCAAACAGACGCCATGAAAGACAGTGGCTCCCTCTCAGCACTGCCCGCTCTGCCAGTGCTGAGGTGCAGAGTCCGCGTTCCCAGCATCACCAAGCAGCTGTGCTCACACGCCTCCCATAGATGGACAGTCCCTCCAACCGGCGTCCTCGCACACCCAGCTGCCCTGTGCAGCCCAGGCGTTCCTGAATGGCACCGCCGCAAGAAACCCATCCATGGCGCCGTGCCTCTCCACAAACAGCTTGCTGTTTCTCATCCCAAATATGCATCTGCGCCTCATAGGGTCTCTTTGCTCTCAACATCAGTCTTCCCCTCCACTGCAGCACGAATTGTCCTTCCTCCTGCCAGGTCACCAACGTGACCTGCTAACATGACAACTTCACTCCACCTCAGGGCTCCAGCAGCCAGGCCACCCCCCTTGCACCCACCATCCCCCAAAACCTTCTTGCAGGAGCACAGCGCCCACAGCCCAGGTGGGATGAGCAGGAGCCGGGGTCCCATCATGGTAGACCCCACAGCAGGCTGGGCAGGCCCAGGCACCTCCCAAAGAGCTCAGCCCCTAAACACACAGGACACTGCTATTTAGAGTCCTTCAAAAACAGCTAGTGGGAAAGGAGGGGAGGAGAGGAGACAAGGAACCAAAACTGAAGCAACAAGATGTACCCATCTTGCGACACCTTACTTTCCCCAGACACTTGCCTTGAGCGCCTCAGCTGCCATACAGAGACCTCACAGGGGGCAACAGGGGACAGCAAATCTTGGGCACCATGAAAAATATCCAGCTAAGTAGTGGAGTCGCCTGCCAGGGGCCATGCAGGACAGAGGACCCTTTGGGCTGTAGGGTATCATGTGGCTCCTGACCACGGTCCCAGGTACTCCCCAGCACAGAAGCAGAGTGTGCCAGCACGTGCCAAGCACTGCTGATCTCCCCCAGCCCCAGCCCCTGCCCCTGCCCAGGACAGGCCATGGCTCCCATCACCTGCAAGGCTGCCCCATGCCCATGGGCTTTGGGAACTGCGCAACTCGCTGGGCAACTTTGCCTGTCAGAACGGAGGGCCATTCGCAAGCTCTGTCATCCAGTACTTTGAGGGGTTTATAGCCTGCTTATGTCCCCAGCAGAGCTCTTCACGTACACAGCAAGGAACACCACTGGCTACTTCTGCACTGTGACAAAGGGAGGCTCCTTTTGGCAATTAAGATGTGCTCCCTTCCCATCCAAGCACACCCCTCCCTGGTTTCTGCACTGCAGAAGGGCCCATCCTCCTGTCCCGTCTCCACTTGCCTCTCTGCATCTCCTGTGTCTGTGCGCAGTAGGAGACGTGTCCTGATCCTCCTGCACTCCGGGCTCCATTTCTCAAGCTGTCTGCATGGGTGTAGGGCAGCTTAGCCTCTCTCCCCCGAGCTCAGAGTCGTGCAGGTTGCTCAGACTGCTTAACGTGAAAGTGCTGGCCCATCATTAGGATGTAAATAGTGATGTGCCTGAAGAGACTGCCTTTTCAGAGACAAGGTCACAGCCCCTGGTGGAGATTTGCTCCTAACAATGGAAACCACTAACGGCAAATTCAAAGGCTTTCAGCTGAATAAAGGCAGTGATGGAGAGTTGCAAAGGAACCTAAAAGAGGCTTGGAGACAACTCCAAGACAGCTGGGAAACTTGACTTTTCACAGTCTAAAAACCCACCTGAAGGCTCCAACCCTGACAGAAGACATGAAATTGAATAAACTGAACTTCGCCCAGCTGAAGTCCTGATCTCTGAAGCTCTGGCAGCTAATGGAGTCTGGCTTGTTACTGAAAACCTACCTGTCAACCCTGTGCCTGAAGATCCCAAAAGAGACAATCCCCGACTTCAAGCTTGCTATAGCAAAGCCCATGGCACATCAGCCATGTGCTGCAGCTGCCAAGCCAGACCCCGAGCCCCAGAGGCACCCGTGGGAGGAGGGCAGGGGGTCACTTCAGACTGTGCAAGGGCTGGAGTTCAGTGAGCAAAACCCCTTAGGCACACCAACCCCTTGCCAGCACCACACAGTCTTGTGTAGGCCAGTGATCCCTGTTGGGGTCCCATCCCTTCTCCTTATGTTTGTGCTCTCCCTAGAGCAATCAGGGAAGAAAGCCTCTTTTCTTGGATGATCCCTGATGCATGCTCCACACCCCTCAGAGCAACTCAGCCTCTGGGCAGGTCCAGGAAGGAGAGGCAGAGTCAGGTCAGAGGAGGTGAGGATTGGTCCCATTACAAGGCAGGCATTTGACTACCTTTCTTGCAGGCAGCATCAGGGTCCTGTGCCTTATCCCTTTCCTCAGCCCGCCTGAGTCCCACTTCACACCCACAGGCTGTGAGATCCCTCCCAGGGTGCAGACACTAAGCCTGGCCAGGAGCAAAAGCCACACACAGACCCACAGAGCAGCCAAAGTGTCAGCCTCCCTCTGCCAGCTGTCCTCCAGGGAGGACCACCACCGCAGCAAAGCCAGAGAAGCAGAGCAGCAAAAGCAGGACACCTCCAGGAAAACGCCTGAGCCTCAGGGTCTTCTCTGCCCTGCAGACGCAGGCTGAGGTGAAGAACAGCTCAACAGCAGCTCCTCTGAAGTACAAAGGCCTATCCAAACCCAGGGAAAAGGGTCTGAGCAGCAAGAGACCACTCCAGGAGAGGGGTCTCCACCTGGCCTGAGAGACTGTGCCACAGCCCTGCTGAGCCACAGCAGCCCTGGGAAAGAGAGCTGGGCTCTGGTCAGACAGGTGCCAGCACAAAGACCACTAACTGCAGGGAGAATCAGTACCTGTATGGGCCAGGAGCTGGAGCAGGGAGGAGGCCTAGGATGCTGGCTGCTCTTGAGCTGGGTGAGGCCAAGACCCAATGCTCTGTAAGAGGGAAGGAGGAGGAGGCAGGGAACGCACACAGCTCTAGAGCATCTGTCCTGTGAGCTTCTCCAAAACACACCAAACATCCTCCAACACATCCCAGAGCACCTCATGGAGGAGGCGGGATTGCGGCGGCAACCCCAGCAGTGGCAGATGGAACAGGCTTAGTTGCTCATTTTCGCCTTGCCCCCTTTCACCCTGGTCAGGCCCCCATCTGCTTGGATGTCACCTTGCAGACAGGGACCAAGCCTGTCTGCTCAAGGTGCAAGGAATGAGCACTGTGAGTGCCTGGATCAGAGAGCTGATCCATGGGGATAATGCACAGGAGCCTAGGGAAGTTCAGGGCCAGTCACAGGACACTGTATAGCTCTTAGGTGTGCATACGGTTAAGTCAGCTGGGATTTTCCTGCCTCCCTTTATTTAAGTGAAGGTACCTCAGCTAGCACAGAAGAGGAGCTTGCAAAACAGGCAGTTTCTATTTGGGAAGTCAGCCCCCACCTGAGCTGTAAATTCAACAGCCCTCTGCAGATACTGCCTTGGTCTGAAAAAAAGGGATGCCCCTGACACCAGCCTGAGCACAGCTGTGGGCTGATGACAGCACAGGACTACTGTGCAGGGAGCAGCACAGGGTGTCTGGCTCCCCTTGCCCAGCCTGCAGGGCAGCAGAGGGTCTGACAGTGCAGCCATCACACCGTCCTGCCTCCCACGGCTCCCCAGGGCAAACTGCTCTGCAGGCAGCCTGCACCCAAATCTGCCTTAATCCTGCCTCTCTCTGCCCGGGACAGCAGGTGCCACAGCACAGCCTCCGACTCTCATCAGCATCCCATGAAATTCAGAGCATGCTTACCGTGGGATGGGCAGCAGGGACAGGGCTGGTCGGGCCGCGCTGCCCCTCCACGGGTGCTGTGCAGGACCTGTGAGCGCCCGCCACTCGCACTGCAAAGCCAGAGCCCTGGTCTGCGGCTGCAGTGGGTTCCTCCGCACGTTAACCGGGCTCGCGGTGCGCAGGCTGTGCTTGCCGGGGCGCGAGTGCTGTGGTGCTCCTTTCTGCACCCGGCAGGCAGCCCCACGGCCCCAGCACTCCCCACTGCGCCTCTGCCAGCACCAGAAGTGCTGCCTGCCCGCCTCGCTCGGCCATCCGAGGGGAGCAACGCCCCCAGTCCCAGGCAGCCCGCAGGGCTCCCCAGGGGCTCCAACTCTGCTGGCTCCCACCCCTAGCCCACGGAGGCTGCACCAGAAACACTTCCACTCTTCAGCTCTCTGATAGCATCTGCCCCTCGGGGAAGGCAGATCTGGGAGGGAAATTCCTACTTTATACATGCAAAGATGCTGTGCTTTGCGTGAAGTGCCCCATTCCCTCCACTGCCTCAGGTGATCTTCGGTCTGGCAAGGCTGAGTTGCTTCACTCAGACTCCAGCACTATCCCCTGGTTGCAGTGGAGGACTTGTAAGGAGGTAGGTGGGGCGTTGTTACAACACACCATCACTCAGACTCCAGCATCACTGCTTCCTCCAATGCCCACACACACTCCCAAAACAAATTAAGACGGGGAAGGGAGGTGCGGAGCAGTGCCCAAGGAACAGCAAAGCAGAGAGGTGAATGCCATGGCAATGTGCAGAGCAAGGACCCTCACTGACGGTCCTTGGACCCTGCTGCCATGGGACCCTGCCCTATGCTGCATCACACAATGGGATCTGGGGTGAGGGCTGGGGCAGGATGAGACCCGGGTCTGTGCATCAGCTCCGGGATGGATGTGCACAGAGATGGCAGAGGAGGAGCTGATGTGCTGGGGGTAAAAGAGCAGTGAAGGGGAAAAGCAGACACTGTGTCCCCAAGAGCCTTGCTCACAACCCCAGCAGGGGTTGGGGTGGTAGCAAGCGGGTGTAAAGCCCTTCCTGCAGCACAAGGTCAGTCCTCACTAGAGCAGAGCGTCTGTCCAATTCTTCGACAGCAAAGGCAGCACCGTCTCGCCTGCCTCTACCGTTCTCCAGCACTTGGCAGCTGAGCCTGCAGAGCTATGTCAGCAAGCATGCCAGCACTTCAGCCCCAAGTGCTTTGCCATCAGCCCCAGTGCCACTGTCCTCTAACAAGCTCTCTGGCCCCAGCTTCTAGCTCCAGGACCCCCACACCAGTCTCCAAAAGAGAACGCTTACCCCACCAAAGTTCCCTCCACTCCCAGCAACACTATACTTACCCCAAGTCTCTCTGTCTCCTCATCTATCTCCTTCACCCCTCATCCCCAAGGGGTACCCCCACTCCTGCCCACAATGCCTCATCCAGGACTACAGGCTCCCTCGCAGCCCACCCATCCCCAGGCAAGTCACTGCTCCCTGCGCTCCACCTCTAATTGGAGCACCCTTCATTAGGGCCACAGTTACCCCGGGCCTTCAGTGAACTTTTTCCCTGCACTGACCAGGCTCAGTTTCCAAGCTCTTGCTCCCCAGAAGCACCCAATACCCGAGGTGACCCCCAGCACCGCCCCATTCTGTAACAGCCACCCCACACCCTCCGTGGTTCAGTGCACCCTGCCTGCCAGACACCCGCTGTGCCCGGGGGAAACCACCTGCCATGCCACCCTTGGTCCCTCCATGCCACAAGTGCTGCCCCATGCCACGGCCGCCCTGGCTGGCACACCATGATGCCCGTGCCCTCCTGTGTCACACCTCGGCCCCCAGCAGGTCCCATCCGCACGTCCTGCCTGCTGCGCCGTGGCCCGGCACACCACACCCCAGTGTGGTGTACAGTGGTGCACAGTCGTGCACCCAGCACACACCAGCTGGGCTGAACCCGGGCCCGACACCTTGAACCCACTCTGGTCGCATCGCCTTCCACGCGCAGCCCACGCACGCCCACGCCCGGCTCAGTGCAGCCCTGCTGCCCGCACACCCTGCCCAGGATTGCCTGCCCACGCCGCCAGCGAGCAGGCGGCCGTCAGCTCCCCGTGCTGCGCTGCGGCTCCGCGCTCCCGCACCTCGGCCCAGCCGGTACTGGTGCCGAAGCCAGTGCTGGAGCAGAACTGGTACCGGTACCGTGCTAGTGCAGGAGCCTCCTGAGCTGCGCCCACTCTCCGCGCCCGCCCCGCCGTCCCCTGTGCTCAGGGCAAGTGGCGGAGCGCAGCCCGGTCCCGGCCCGGTGCGGGCCCCCGGCGGCGGGAGCGGCCCCTGGTTGCGGCCGCACCGGGGGACCCGGAGCGCCCCGGCCGGGCTGCGCCCCGGGAAGGCAGGGCTGCAGCCGGGGCTGCCCAGCCCGCTCCGCCCGCATCCCCGCCGGGCTCTGCGGAGAAGAGGGGAGCGGGGCACCGAGGAGCGGGGGCAATGGGGAGCGGGGGCCGTGGAGAGCCGGGGCAATGGGGAGCGGGGGCAATGGGGAGCCGGGTCGCCGGGGGGCCGTACTGCCGGGCCCGTGGCCAGCCGCCCGCGGCGGTGCGAAGTTTGGCGGGTGGTGCCGGGACTGCAGGTGTCAGGGAGGAGGGCCGGGGTGCGGGTCGGGGCCGGGGCCGGGGTGCGGGTCGGGGCCGGGGCCGGGGCCGGGGCCGGGGCGCGGGTCGGGGCCGGGGCCGGGGCGCGGGTCGGGGCCGGGGCCGGGGCGCGGGTCGGGGCCGGGGCCGGGGCGGGCACTCACCGTCTGCTGGAGGTCGGGGATGCCGATGCGGACGACGATGGCGCCGGGCGCGGGCTCCTCCATGCGCGCCGGGGACGCCAGCTTGGGGGAGCGGGGCCCGCCGGGGCCCCGGGCCGGGTCGAGCCGCGTCTCCTCCCGCAGGCCGGCGCCTGGCTCCCCGGCGGCGGCGGCGCGGGGCTGTCGCTCCGGCGGCGGTGGCTCTGGCGGCGGCGACTCCGGGCTCTCATGTTTGCTGCCGGCGGGGCTCAGAGGCATGCTCCGTGCGGCGCGGCGGGGCGGCCGGCACCGGGGGCCGCGCTCACAGCCCGCCCGGGGGCCCTGCGGGGTGAGGAGAGGCGGTGAGCGCGGCCGCGGCGACCCGCGGGGGCACCCCGGCTGGGACCCCGCGGGGGGACGCCGGCGGGGACCATCCTCTGGCAGGGGCCCGGTGGAAAACCCCACTCTGCCCACGGGCACCCCTGCAGGGACCCCGCGGGACCCGCACCCCCACCCCCGGCAGGGACCATCCCCTGGCACCGCCCCGGTGGAGGACCCACACACTGCACACGGGCACCCCGCAGGGATCCCACAGGGGGATCCTGGCAAGGACCCACCGGAGGATACCCAAACTCCACTCAGGGACCTGGTGGAGACCCATGGGAGGGGCCCAGTGGAGGACCCCCACACTCCACCCAGGCCACCTCTCATACAGGACCCCTAACTGCCCCACAAATAGACCCCCATCTTGGGGCCCTCACCCAGGAACTCCCAACCAACCATGCAGGAATCTCACAGAGGCACCCACACACAGTTCCCCATGGTAGGGACCCTGTGGGGACACCCGACCTGCCCAGGGATCCTCATGTTGAGGGCCTTGCAGAGGACCACCCCCACCCGACATGGGAATCCCCAGGTCAGAGACCTCACCGAGAAGCCCCACAATATGCAGGGATCCTCACAAGTGCCCCCCCACACCCTGTAAGGGCCAACTGCCACTGCATGCCCTCCCCCCTGACCCCCCCAGTATCTCCCACCAGCCACCCGAAAGGCACCCTTCCTCATCCTAGCAGCAAAGCATGGACCTGTCCTGGGTTTTCCCCATCCCAGGCACACGGACACCCAGAGCCTCTGCTCACCCAGGGAGGGCTCAGAGCACAGTGCATGCGCCAGAGCCGGCACAGAGGGTCTGGACACAGTGCCTTGGGGCAGAGGACAGGTCTTCCCAGCTTCTGGGGCCTGCTCTGCTCCTTTGATCAACTGTCTTCCCTCCATACCACCAATGCCTGCAGTTAGTCCCAGTGGTCCTGTCCCCCATCTGCAACCGTGATCCTCCATCTCCACATCAGCACCAGCCTATCTGGAGGGCTTGCTTGGCTCCTTCCCCAGCTGCCAGGGGGCACTCATGAGGGAGGCTGGACATCAGCAGGACAAGCAGGTGTGATTTGGGGGAGCTCAGCACCCTGCCTGTCTCTGGGTTTTACAGGGAAAGGTCTTGGTTCTGGCCCTGGAAACTGTTCGTCCTGCAGTTGCTGGAGTGCTGCCCACTGTGAGGTCCCCGATACCCCCGCTCAGTGGCAGTCACCACCCAGCACATGTCTGCACACACCTGCAAACAGCCGGACTGGCCCCTGGGCTGCAGGCTCCCTCAGCACCTCCACCGGCCCATCAGGCAAGGAGCTGGGGCTGTCTGCCAGGGGTTTCCCGAACTGGCTCATACTTGGACAACAGGATGCAGCAGTGCCCTTGTGCCAAAGTTTTGGAAGTGGGAGGATGGTTGACCTGTATTTCCACCCCAGAGACCTGTCTCAGTCAGAGAAGCCACATGCGTGCAGAGCACACTGGATTGGTGGCAGGCGCAGCTACCATTAGCTCCAGTATAGAGCAGAGACGCTAGCAGCCACCACCATGAGCTGCTATTTCTGCCAGTCCCCCCACAGGTGAGGACTAATTAAAGCCAGGAGGACCCTGCCTGCCCAGCAGGTCAAGCCCTTGCTCCCAGGCAGGGACAAGCCAGCAATTGCCCTGCCAAGAGCAGATGGGATGCTGGGCTGAGCCCTGCAGGACTGTGCATGGGACTGCGTCCGGTCCATCACTGGCTGGGATTCAAGGCTTTAATCTACGTGACAATCCTCAAACAGAAATAGCCCCCAAACCACTGAGAGCTGGAGAGATTTACGGTATGGCCTGGATCTGTCCAGGAAATGACTAATGGCTCTTCCTTCAGCCCTCCCACCCTGAGGCTGAAGGACTGCACAAGGCAGGCATCACTGAGAGCCCTGACTCTGCCAGGGTGGCCGGCCCTAAGCAACTCTCCCAGCTGGAGCAGCATCTGCTGCAAATGCCTTGCACTGGCAGAACAGGCAAGATAGCTGGAGAAGGCTGCATCCTCAGACGTGGAAGATCGGGGTCACAGGTGGAGTCTAATGGCTCCTGGAGCACAAGCTCTGCAACTCTGTGGCACTAGCCCCAGAACAGAAATCATGGCTTGATCATGACAGACAATGATACCAGCCCAGGAGCAACCGGCTGGTCTCTGGGCTCCTCCTTTCCTTCGATGCACACCTACACCCCTGTGCTGGAGAGCTGCAGGTCCTGTCTGTCTGCTGCTGCTTGACAGGTGCAAGAACTAAGGGGTCTCCAGCTTCCCCTGCACCCTGGACTCTGGTTGCCCCGGTCTCTCAGTGCCGCCCTGGCACAGGGTCAAGCCTTTGTGCCCAGACGGGAGGACAGAGTGCCATGACAGTTTGAGTCATCCCCAACCAGTCCCTTTTTAAGGTATGAGAAAACATGCTTGCCCAGCAGCAAAGAAAGCCAAATCCATGCCTTTCTAGGGTGTCTGGCCAGCAGCAGCTCTCCTGCTGTGTCTCCCCGGGGTCTGAGAACAGCTCTCTGGCAGTGCACTGGGGTGAGAGGAGACAAGACTGGTGGCGTTAGAAAGCCTCCTGCTCCAAGAAGCACACCGCATGCCCCATCCCATGTCTGTCCAGGCCCCAGGCAGAGATGCGTCAGAACGGCAGCTCCGCAGAGCACGTCCTGGGGCCGAGCAGCTCACAGGTCTCAGGCGAAGGGATGCAGGCTTTGAAGCAGACAAGGCCACCTGGCAAAAGTGAGGCCTGCAGGGAATAGGCTGGGCTCCGCAGCTTTAAGTCAGGGACACCAGGGACGAGGTGGGGCTGGTGAGGGGAAGTGGATGAAATGGCCATGAGTCACAAACAGCCAGAAAGAGCCACTGGCTGAGGTCGCTCACAGCACAAAAGACAAAGGAGCAAGAGTGGTCAGGAAGAGAGAGACAGCAAAAATATCTGTTGCACAAAGGGCGACACGGGAAGTCTGAACTGGGAAGCCAGCAGCCGTGGCCTGCACATGGCCAAATGGCTCGAGACCGAGAGAAGAAACCTGCAGCCACACAAGCACAGGTCCACAGGGCCTCTCCCAGTCTGCCACCAGCAGTGCGCCAGGGTCCCAGGGGACAGGCGAGGGTGGCACAGCGTTCAGGGAGTCTGGCCCATCCTCGCATGTGCACTGAGGCACGGCAAGACCAGGAGGCACAGCATACGGCTGGGCCCTGAGGAGTGCCCAGCACCCTGCAGCAAGGGGCTGAGGGCAGGACAGGGACTGCATGGACTCTTGGCAGGACCTGCCACGACCCACGTACGACCCTGAGACCCTGTGGTATAAAATCTCGACAGCTGATACCCTGGCAGAGGAAGCAGGGCTGAGGGAAGTCGGATCTGTATGGAGGACTCTGGGCACGCACCAGCCACCCAGCAAGGCCAGGAGACAGCCCAGCAAAGGGCAGGTGTCAGAAGTCCCTGGCCTGGGATTCCTCCCTGAGGCTGGCAGCTGCTGTGGGACAGGCAGAGCCTCGCCAGGCATGGCAGCGTGGGAGACCAGCTCTACCTGCCTCTCGGTCAGGCCTGAAAGTAGCTGAAGGCTGGACACAAAACAAGCTGTCATCTCTACCGTTCAGCTACTGCCACAGGCTCAGGGTGAGGACTGGGACTGATTTTTATTAGTTACTTAGATGAAGGGATCAAACAGGACCTTAATGAAATGCAGTGTGAAAGTGGGAGTGGGCAAGTAAAAAAGGGCCTGAAGAGATTAGAAAGAAGAGCAGAAGGAACACAAAGTTCTGCTTGGAAAAATACACGTAGCAAAGAGATAAATCATCAGAAATACAAGTGACACGTGGTCTGACTGCATCCCGTGGGCATGCATCCACATAGAGGCGGGCAGACCCTGGAACAGATGGGACAACAGCAGCGCACACTTGCGTACGCCCTCGCAAGAAGCAGAGCAGGAAGACCTCCTGCAGCTGGGGCATGCGTGTATACCTGCACCTTCACGGAGCTGGTGAGGACCCATGAGCTGCAGGAAGCCTGGAGCCAACACGGAGGAATACTTTGGATGCCAACCCATCTGCCCGAAGGCATTGGGGAAGGATCCCGAGCTCTGCCTGTCACCTCTCCAGAGCCACATCCACGCTGTGCAGGCGGGGGCACACCTCGCTCACAGCAGGCACCATTCGGCACAAGACCTCCCAAATGCTATAGCTTTCCTCTGAACGTGTGCTAACGCAGATGGGCCCGGCTCCCACCTGCTGCCTCCCTCGCTCTGACACACGGCCCCACAGGGAATTAAGCAAGAGTAATGCCACAGTGGTCCCTTCACAGAATCCCAGACTGGTGGGGGCTGGAAGGGACCTCTGGAGCTCACCCCGTCCCACCCCTGCGTGAGCAGGCACCCCCAGAGCAGGGGCACAGGGCCGCGTCCAGGCGGGGGGTGAATGTCTCCAGGGAAGGGACCCCACAGCCTCTCTGGGCAGCCTGTGCCCCTGCTCTGGCACCCGCACAGCAAAGGGGTTTGTCCCCATGTTCAGGGGGAACTTCCCGTGTTCCAGCTTGTGCCCGTGGCCCCTTGGCCTGGCGTTGGGCACCGCTGAAAAGAGCCCGGCCCCGGCCCCCTGACACCCACCCTTCAGATATTTATAAGCACTGATGAGATCCCCCCTCAGCCTTCTCCTCTCCAGGCTGAACAAGCCCAGGTCTCTCAGCCTTTCCTCACCAGGGAGATGCTCCAGCCCCTGATCCCCTTGGCAGCTCTGCGCTGGCCTTGCTCCAGCAGCTCCCTGCCCTTCTTGAACTGGGGGGCCCAGAACTGGATGCAGCACTCCAGATGTGGCCTCACTGGGGCAGAGCAGAGGGGGAGGAGAACCTCCCTCGCCCTGCTGCCCACACTCCTTTTCATGCAGTCCAGGACACCGTTGGCCTTCTTGGCCCCAAGGGCCCGGTGCTGGCTCAGGGTCACCTTGTTGCCTCAGCCAACACAGCTTCACCCACCCTTAGATACCACCCTGCAGCAACAAACCAAGCAGGCCAGGATCTATACCCTAAAGAAGTCCTGCAACCAGGGTGTCCCAACAAACAGAGGTGGCTCTGGCTCATGGCCTCTCAGGGGCAAATCTCCATCTGCCCAGCCTGGCAGCAGCACCCATCTGAGCCTGTGCCTCCAGTCTGCTGCCTGTAGTTCTGTTCAACTATTGTCATTCATTGATTTTATTTCTTCCCTTTTTTTTCTGTCTTGTTATTTCACTAGGGGGAGAAATGAAACGCTCCAGATGGTAATTGTCAGGATTATCCTTGCTTTTTTCCTC
Source organism: Phalacrocorax carbo (assembly GCF_963921805.1). Taxonomy (NCBI): domain Eukaryota; kingdom Metazoa; phylum Chordata; class Aves; order Suliformes; family Phalacrocoracidae; genus Phalacrocorax; species Phalacrocorax carbo. Next base: position 220,077 of record NC_087513.1, on the reverse strand, counting down.
AATCTTCTGGTACCTCATTAGTTCCCAATAATGTTCAAGATACAACTGTGAATGGTTGGAAAAGCGCACTGGCCACCCCCACCCCTGAACTCCATTACAGACTTGCAGAGTCATTCACATTCATTTTCTCTTATTAAATCAACTTCTCTGCTGAGGAAAAAAAAATCACTTATCTTGAAAAAAAGATATAAATTGAGTATCTTATAAATTATAATCCAATGAGTCTTATTCTAACATCAGGAAAAACAGATGAAAAAATCATCAAAGAGAGTTATAAAATCTTTCAAGATTTCATAGTGAGAGGAACAAATCAGTAATGCTTCCATCAAAGAAAGTCACGCCTCACTAATCTAGTAGAGCTCCCTGCATGTGCCACCAGGAGCACCAATAAGTGAAACCCAGAGCAGAGCAGTTTATTTAGATTTCCAAATGCTCTTTGCAATAGCCCTCACAAGAGGTTGTAAAGTCCAGCCACCTTTACCTCTTATGCTGTGAGAAACAGCGTTCCCCGATGGCCTGCTCCACTCCCCGCCATTCCCAGTGTTAGAGTCTAAGCCACCTTCCCTGACATCTCTCACAACCTCCTCCGTCAAGGGCAGCCATGCCATAGGGATCATCTCACCCTACGCTGTTGAACATTGCCCTGGCATCTTCAGGTTTCGCCACTGGGACTCCAGGTCCCCGCTGGGTTAGAGATAATGCAGAACCACGGCCATCACTTGGTGTATCACTGAATTGCTCTTCTCTGGAGAGAAGGCATCTGGCTGTGAAAATCCTGGGAAGTGCTAGTGCTGTGATGGTGGGACTTAGAAAGGTGCAACAGGCAAGATCTGAAGAAGACAAGCAGCCCCAGGGCATGATAAGAGCAGGAAGAAGAAATCAAGGCACTCATCAGCAGGGGTGCCAGCTGGAACTGCTCCTGAGACGGGGGAAGCTGGCGTCTCTCCAGGGAGAAGGTGCTGCCACTCTGTCCTGTGGCAGGGTGAGAACAGGTTGGCGCAGCCGATGGCAGCCCAGAGAGGGGTGCAAAGACCTGTGGCTGTTGTCAGCATCGGCACAGGGTCCTGCAGCCTGTGGTGAGAGGCCAGCGCTGTGCGGAGCCAGAGCAGGGCTGCAGGAGGCTGGGAGGTTGCTCTTTCCATCCTCGGGGACAGGGCTGCTGGCACCCCAGGTGCCATGTCTGAAATCCTCTTACAAAACTCTTTCTTCCAGGTCTCTTCTTGCTCTCTCCTCTTCCTGGAAAGCTGTTTCAGACCCTTCTTTGCTGTGATGGTTAGAAATGGCCTAATTTCTAGCCCACACATTCATGGCTAGTTTACCCTACTCTTGCATCAGCTTTGTCTGTTAGCTTGTGCAGCTCTTCTCCTTTGTGTGCGTAAGTATTTATATACAGGCAGCAATTAGATCCACACTCAGACTTCACTTTGCAGGCTAAACAAGTGCCACTTATGTGCTCTCCTCTTGCATGGCAGACCCCTTCACCCAGGGACATACATAGAGGGACTGACTTACTCAGGAGGAGCCCTGATCGCAGGGACCGGTTGCAGTTTGGATTCATACTTAGGGACACAAAATAACACACTTCCAAAGGAGCCCTGCGTGTGGCTCGTGCCTTTCAAACCCCTTGTCACCCAGAGTGCACATCGCAGGTGGGTATCAGCTCCTGCCCCAGCAGCAGTCCCACAGATGCTAACAGTCTGTTAGGGAGCATTGGAGATGAAACCAGGGTAATAGCAGCTAGCACCTCAACAGCAACAGCGACAATCTTTGCAGAATCAAGGGAGATCTTACAAGTCTCAGCATGGGGGCAAAGCAGAACAGCACACCTTCTATATCTTCCTCTGCAGGGGCTGTTGGCCACCCAGGCATCATGGCCACAAACTCCTGAGTGGGGTTAACCTGCACCCAGCCACAATGTCTTGCAGAAACCTCCAAGCACTGGTCTACTACAGCAAGCAATGCAGCCTGCCTGGGACTGGCAGTTTTTCCTGTCTGAATAAGGGTTAAATTCCCTCCCCTTTCCAGCACCTGCTTTCCCACACACAGTAAGCCTGCTAGTACACTACCTAGGGCTTCATTCCCCCACTCATATGCCGAGTGACTCTGTCACTCCTGAAAGGCCTGGCCCTTTGAGGAATAGGGTCTCTCAGGACACACAAGCATGGTAGCAACTGGCTCACCACATCCCCAGGTGCACCTGCACAGTGAAGGCTGGTACTTTGGCATGGTACAGGACACTGCAGGCAGCTGCTCTCTCGCACAAGTGCTGCTTTCCTGGGAGAGATGGCACGGAGTAAAAGCTAGTGCAGCACCGGCTCAGAGGGTACCAGGTACCTGGGTCATGATGGCGCATGGGAGAAGCACACACACTGCAGCTCTCCCCCATGGCCTCACACTGGCAGGGTACAAGCTGCACCAGGGTTGTGCTCCAGAGTTCCTTGTGCCACAACAGGGTTGTGGGTGAATACAGCAGCATCACAAGTGGGGGCCAAGGGGAGATCCAGCATCCTGCTGGGGTGCCACGTCTTGGGTGGGTGTGGAGAGTAGCACACAGGGCTGTCACTACTGGGATCACTAGGAACAGCAATGTATGCTGGGGCTGTCATGGTTGCAGCAGCTATTGGGGTACCACCTCTTCCTCGCTGTTAGTGAGAGGACCAACCAGGACAGACTTCACCTGACTTACTCCAGATCAGCACCCAGGCTGCTGCACCAGGGACAAGGCAGCACATCCACCCACTTGCACCAGCATCACCCCTGCCCTGCCAGACCCTGCAGACATGGCCACAGAGTCTCAGGCAATGCTTGCCCTGCCAGAGACCAGATCCAACACCTGCTCCGGTGGCTCCCACAGCACCCCAGGCTCTGCTCCTGCAACAGCACTGAGCCTGGGCCCGGCTCTATGTTCAGGTGCTGTGAAAGCTCCTCGTCACCCCTAAGTCCTCCTCCCAGGACCAGAGGGCCCTGGGTCACATTTAACAGCCCTGCCCAGAGTCCCCAGCCATCCCACACTGCTGCAGGGAGTCAAGCCCTCACCTCAAAGGATTGGGGAGTGTCCGCTTTCACTTGGCTGGCAATGCCCACAGGACAAGCAGAGGCATCCTCTTGCAGAGGCCACACGTTACTGATTTACCAGGGGCAGCTACAGCTGCCGCTGGAATGCATGGTCGACGTTTGCAGGCACTGTAGAAGGCACAGTAGCCTCCGTGGACGGGGGATGGAGAGCAGGAGGGACTGTGCCGCTCTGCTCCCACCACCGGGCCTGAGCTCAGTGCCCCACACAGTGTGTCGGAAGTCTGGGGCTCCCACAGACCACCTTCCCACTGACCCAGGGCTGGTCCTTGGTATCCTGCCAGTTCCATGCCTGGGGCTCCCAGGCAGGGCCCTGCCCAGAGCTAGGGCTCTGCAACGCCAGAGCTGTCCTCATTGCTTATCTGGGCACAAGCAAGTCAGTCAGCCCTGCTGTTTGCCATGGCTCCATCCCAGCCCCACGTGACAGGTAGCACAAAGCAGTCTGTACCAGCCCAACCTTGTCCTTTGCCATCACTGCCCGTGTCCTCCAGAGCTGATCTATGCAGGCATGGGCAGGCACAGGACTGTGCTTAAGGTGACCCCAGACTGAGTGTCAGGATGCACAGAGCTGATGAGCGAAGGGAGAGGGAGCAGTGCTCATTGATCAGCACGCACGTGGCTGCAGTGTCCTGCAGGGCCTGACGGGTAATCCTCCTGCGAATTGATTTTCCCCTCTCTCTGTTGGCCAGGGTTAGTGGGTCACTGGGCATGTGTGCATGATTAAAGGGCAAGTCCCGCCATGCACCACGCTTGGGAGCAAACCCGCTGCAGCAGTGTTTGGCTTTCCTGGCATGACAGCAGAGCACTGCTGTCCCTAGTGAAGGGCAGCAGGATAAAGAGCAGCATCCTCTGCCCATACAGTGCAGGCCCAGGAACACCAGGGCTCTTCTGTGTCTCTGAGTGCTCAGCAAAGAGGCAGGGGCACCCCTGAACTCCGCCAGCACATGCACACGTGGAGGCAGCTGCAGTGCATGGCTAGTGGCAGTTTGCAGGGGACCCTGCCTGCAGAGTCCTGGGGCAATAGTCTTTGGCACAGGCATTCCCAAGAGCTGTCCTTAGCAGTCGCTATCTGACGCCAGGGCCACACAGCCCTGAGCGTGGCTTGGGGCAGCACAGCCGCTGCCAGGCTCAGCCCTGCACATTGCCTGGCCACATACCCCCTTCCCTTGGCAGGCTGGGAAGGTAGTGTGGTGGTGTGGCAGGCAGGACAGCACATGCATGCTGAGGCTGCAACACACAGGCATTCAGTGGCAATGTTGGGACACAGTGGCTTGGTCTCTGTCCCCATCCCTGTGCACTCACTGCCACCCCTGGGCTGGACATGCAGACACACAGGCAGCCCACGCCACCAGCTGGCCCAGGGAGCTCACCCAGGTTAAAAACAAGCCCATTTTGTCCTGCTGGCTTTTAGTAGGAGCAGCTCAGAGCTCTAGCTGTTCCTGTAAAGCAGAAGCAGTGATGAACAATGACACAAAAGCAGGAATGGGGGGCTGGAGTGAAAAGTCTGCAACCCAGCCCTATCAGACTGCACACACAGCCCCGGCCATATGTCTGGGGTCTTAAATCCAGGCTTCTGTCACACACACACACCCCTCCCCTGGGTCTGCTGCATGCACTCTGCCTGCTTCCTCACCCTCTTTGAGATAGCCAGCTCCTGGTCTTGCACAGGAATGGCTAACTCTCAGGCAGTTTGGGGTTTGTAGCATCCCAGCCTCATTCCTTGGGCTCTGTGCATCCTTGACTGCCCCCAGGGAGAACAACTCTTTGGGGCTCCAGGCTCCCACAGCAGCAGCAAGATGCAAGCAGCTGCCCTGGCCATGTGAAGACAGTCCCTCAAGCCTCCCAGCCTGGCTCACTCCAGTACAAATCCAGAGCGGAGAACCACTTCCCAGGCATCCTCTCTCCCTCTCCAACTGACATATGTCTCAGCTCTCCCCAAGCTCTTCTCCATCAGAGATGGAGCAAGTCTCCATTGCTTCCTGCTCCATGGCCCCCTCTGTATATGTCCCGGTTCCTGGCGAAGCATCAGTGACCATGGTTGCTCCTCCCAGGTTGCCCTCACAGTTCCCTGTGCAGCATGTGCTCAGAGTCAGCCCACAGGCCACACAGCACCCCAGCCTGTCCCCACAGGACCCCACCTCAGGGTGCACCTGGCGGAAGGGAGGAACGGAGCCTGGGGAAAGGCAGAGGTAGCAGAGACTTTGAAGCTTGCAGGACCTACTTCCCTGCAATGCAGCTGGGACCCATGGGCTCCGTGTGCTGTGAGGGCACCTCACAGGAGCTGGCACCACTAATGCAGGACCCCAGGGATGTGGTGACAGCTGCTCTAGTGGGGAGGGGTCCTCAGAGTCCCATCACCACACAGGGCCTGCCCCAAGCCTCTTGCAACAGGGGTGTCTGCAAACCGCAGGTCCTTCCCTGCTAGGCATGGAGACCCAGCGGGGGCAGTGTACGGCTGGCCCAGCCTCGGGCACTCAGGGTCTGCAGAGCCCAGCAGAGCCCACAGCCCACGGGGCAGCTCAGCACTGAGAGCTGCCCATGCAGCCTCCCCCACCCCAGGAAGGCGTCTCCAGAGCAGGAGCCAGGGGATGCCTGCAGTGAGAACAGCCTCACTGGGAGGCACCGGGGATCCTGGGGCCTTTGCACACTCTCCCGGCAGTAACTCTGCGCGCGAGTGGTGCGTAGCCATAGGAACATCACTTAACACAGTCACCTTGGTAACGACAGCTACACGCTCTCATGGAGCACGTGTGAGGCCCTGTGCACCCCCAGCTGGGGTCCCCCAATCCTGCACCTGCGATCCTGCACCCATGTTGCAGCCTGCTGCCTGCCCAGTCAGCAGGTCACACTGCCTTGCAGAACCAGGGGGGACAGAGACAGACCTCTCCTGGCTGTGGCACTGCACCATCCACAGTACTACAAGAGCAGTTCACCACCAAGACCAGAGCAGGGAGTCAGATCCTTCCAGAGTCCCATGGACCAGCCAGGCCGCAGACACCTCTGTCCAGAGCTATGCACTGGATGGACTGGTATCTCCTCCTGTCCCACAGGCTACTGAACCCCCATCAGCTCCTCACATGGAGCCAGAGCATAAGGACCACACACACACTCCCAGTCCACGGACGCAGGAGACAAACATGCCTGGGTCAGACACAAATGAGGACACAGCCAGGAGGAACAAGACCCTGGAGCCTGCCCCACCATGGACAAGCTGGCAGAAAGCACATCTGCTCCCTCCATCTCCCCACACCACCACTGGGCAAAACTGTAGGTAAGCACAGCCCAGGAAGATGGTAAAGCCCAAGGACAAGTAAACCCAAGCATTAGGTTCCCACAACTCCCACCTTCATCTCTGCAAGCACCTCTGTGTCCTTGCACAGTGGGCAGCAGGCACAGACCCACAGCAGCACAGCCATGTAAACACCCAGCCCCTCGATGTGTGGGCAATGCCACGACCCAGGCTGATCCAGCTTGCCATTCTGCATAGCTGTAGGGCTGCACAGACTTGAGGATTGCCCTATACCTATTGCAATCCTGCACCATTCCTCTGCCCTCCTGGCTCCAGCTTAGGAGGAGCATGACACAGCAAGAAGCAAGAAACCCAAGGACCTCCAGGAATTATACAATCTGCAAAGCAACCTGGACAGCCCTGCTGCTGCCAGGACCTACCGCCCCCTCATCATCATCACCAGCAAAGTCCCATCACCATCCCCTCGCTCAACCTCACTTGTGATGGTCTTGGCCCTGCCCCACGCCAGCATCCCAACCTTGCCAGCGCCCTGGCCTCCCTGCCAAAGCTCTGGGCCCCAGCAGCAGAGAACAGGGTACAGTGCTGCCAGTACTGACCCCGTGTCTAGGAGTGTATATCTGACCTGTTCCCAGGGACTCGGTGCTGCCCAGGTGCAGACACTATCCAGAGCTGGTGTCAGGGTGGCTGCCACCCCAGAAAAACATCCTGCTGCTGCAGGAGCCCAGAGCACCCACTGATCAGCCAGCCTGAACACACCTCTCAGCTTCTCCCGCTTAGCCCTTAGGTAATAGGATAACGCTGCCTCCATCTGTTTGTCTGGGACTGAGTTGCTAATCGCCTCTCTGGCATCCCTCCTCTCCCTGCGCCCCTGCCCAGCCCTGCCTCCAGCCCTGTCCCACCTCGCAGAGGCAGCACAGGGCCAGCACAAGGCAGAGCTGCTGCACTGGCAGGAGTTGGGGAAGAGGTTCCAGGCAGCAGCCATCCAGGCAGCCATGGCAGGGACAGAGAGGGGCAGGACTGAGCCAGGCTCCTGACTTGGCCACAGCCTCCTGCAGATACCGAGAAACCTCCCCATGTCCCACAGACTTGAGCTCCTGCTGTAGAAGGGAAGGACGGTCCTTCCCCATCAGGGCTAGGAACAAAGCCCTGCAACAGGGCTTGCCTTCGCCAAGCCCAGCTCTACGGGGTCCTGCCCCCACTGGGGTCTGCTGTTCTGCTGCAGAACAAGGGGGCCAGAGCGCCGTCTTCTGTGGAGTGATCTGCTGCAAGTGTTCAGAAATTATGCTGCCACAGCAATCAGATTTGGGCCCTGTAAGCCATGGATGTGCTCTGGGACCAGGCAGGACTGACTTCATTGAACACACAAGCCAGTAGAAGAATAGTCTGGATAAATGCCCACATCTCAGTACAAACATAATTCATCCCCACTGCACATATTCCAAGACTGCACCTGCTCTGCATCGGCAGCCAGTGCTTAGACAACTGGCACGGCCCTGCAGCCCTGCGGGAAAGCACCCCTCGCAGCGCAGCAGCTCCCCAGCCCTGAACTGCCTGGCACAGCAAGGCACAGCACGGTGACTTCCCTGTACGGAAACACGCAGCACAGCCCACACACCACAGCCCACGCAGCGCAGCCAGCCCCTGCACGGAAACACGTAGCACAGCCCACGTGGCTTGGCCCACGCAGCACAGCCAGCCCTGCATGGGCAGCTGAATTATCTGGAGGATTTAAAGGGTGAAGTGGCAACACATTTCAGGGTCCTGGAACAAAGCTGCAAGCTCTGAAAAGAGCCTGCTGAAGCCAGAAAAAGCACCCACTATTCTTGTGCTTTAGCATTTTATGTTTCCTTTGTTTCATCATCTGGTTTCCAAGACTTCATCCCGAAGCTTGACATACACTGCTTGCTGCACACCACAGCTCAGCCTGCCTAGCGCACTGGGAGAATGGGCTGGGTGAGGCTGGGACTTTCTGAGCCCCAGTCCCACAGAGGTGTCCATATGGTGCAGACGTGCACAGGGGTCCCTTGCTTCTCAGCTCATCCCAACCCTGGGGTGGGGCGTGACAATGTCTGCAGTGAATGGGGTTGGCAGGTCAGCCTGGGAACACAGGCAGAAGCTGGAGAACTGCTCCTCTGCAAGCTCCAGCACTGGTTGCACTGGTGCACGCTAAGCAGTAGGTGGGAACACACCCTCAGGGGCAAACTCCAGGTGTGCACACCTGGAGCGGGAACAGCATCAGCCAGACCCTCCACTGGCAGGAACCAGCTGGTAGTGTGCCAGGTAGGGGCTGGCGTCCTTGCTAGGCACCCAGAAACCTCTGTGGAGAGGGAAGAGAGAAGGCTGTTCCAAGGAGCATGCAGAGGCCAGGGCAGTGCACAACTCAGGGCAGGAGACTGGGCCTACCACCAAGCAAAGAACGTAAGGCAGGCAGGGGACAGACCAGTCCCACTCCCACAGAACATCTACCCTACCTTTCCCCAGCTGTGTCTTATAGCTCAAGCTACTTCTCTGCCAGCTGTCGGCAGTAGTTTCCCCGCTCCTCTCTCCTGTGTGGTCCCTCATGCTTCCCTGTCCCCAGTGTGGCTCTGGCTGCCCTTTCCTCCTTCTGTGCCAGGCCCTGGCCCTACCACAGTCACAGCAAGCAACTGCTGCATCCCTCCCCTGCCCACATCCATTCAGTGCCCTGGGAGGAAGAATGTGCCACCCGTGCCCTTGGCCTGGCGTCCTGGGGTAGGGGCATACACCATTGCTTTTCTTCCCTTTGTGGGTCATGAGGTCTGGCACCCGCCATTAATGGTGCTGCAAGTTTACTGTGCACATATGGAGCCGGCTGGCCTCACACCATGGCACTGCAACTCCCCTCTGCCAGCCTGACAGCAGCCACAGAGACCACCAAAAGCCTAAATAGCTCAGCGCGGCCAAAGAAAATGTGCATATGCTGCACATTTGCACTCAGCTCCCATCAAGACCTTGCCCTGGTCTGTAGGGCAGCATGCATGTAGCACCCAGCCCATCAGTACAGCTGTGGGGTGACATGCCCACCAGCCACACCAGTTCTGGGGATGGGCAGTGCTTGCAAAGGGTCCGGCGTCCTCAGGCAGGACAGTAAAAAGCCCCACTGCATGAGGCAGCATCTGAGTAGCCAGGGTTGGAAGAAGCACCCACACCTGTGTGATGTGCAGGAACCCTCCTGTCCTCTGACACCAGTGGTACTTGTCCCAGACAGAGATTCTGGATCCCAGCTGGATAGGCCTGGGGGATCCCGTCAGAGAGGGCACCCTGGATCCCAGCTGGATGGGCCCAGGCAGACCTGGCTAGCCAGTCTCCCCCAGAACCCTTCCTCCTGATGCATCCTCAAAGCACGTCATGTAGTAATGACCTACCCCTGCCTCACAACTGCTTCTGCATCACCTGCAGCCTACCTAAAGACATCCTGTGCCCTCCAGCCTGAGCCCTGCCATCCTTTCCAGCCCTCACAAGCCCTGTTCCTGTCCTCAGCCCTCCATGAGGCTGCCCCCAAGCACCACAGCCAGGGTCCCTGTCCCCCCTGCCCCAGATAGACCATCCCCTCCCTGGACAAGGCTGCAGGGCTCTCACCAGCCTGTGCTTTCTCCCCACCACATCCTATTGGGAAGCCCATGGCATTTCTGAAGGCAGAAAGGGAAGGACAGAACAGTGCTTACCTGAAATGACAGTCACGGGCACAGGGTCACAGCACTCCCTTTTCATCAACCTGCGGACAACAGAGAGCAAGGACAGCATCAGTGCAGCACTACCTGCATGGCCCCCAGGCACGCTGCACCCATGCAGACAGCAGATACAGCCTCAGGACCGCAGGGAAGTGTGGAACTTGCAGGGCTGGGAACCAGAGCATCCCCAGGGCAAACCTTCTGCAGGTCACCAGGGAGAGAGGCAAGGTCACCTACAGCTTGCACCACCACCTGCTGCCCCGGCACAGCAGAGCATCCCTGGCCTTCTTACACATCAGGAGCAATGCACTCCAAGCCCTCCCGCCCACACAAGCCCATCCTCACCCCGTGGACAGGGTGCACACCTGCTGCTCCCCAAGGAGAGCCACAGGGGCTCTGCCCCTTGCCCAGGCAGGCTGGAGGACTGGCAGACCCCTGCCTCCACTGGCCCCATAGCATGGCTCAGTGGGGCCACTCATGAGGGCAATGCAGCTTCCCAAGGTAACAGCCCAGGCCAAAGTGCCAGGGAAGGTAGACACAGCTGTCCTGGGCTGGCAGGGCTCCTCGAGCACCTCTCCCACGCTGGGGCAGCAGGGGTCCTTGAGCACCTCTCCCACGCTGGGGCAGCGGGGGCTCTCAAGCACCTCTCCCACCCTGGCTCATGTGCTCCCAGGCAGAGTCTTGAGACTCAGAGCAGGAAGCAGAGCATCTCTGATGCAGCTTGAGAGCAGAAGCAGGCTCAAGCTGAAATGCCAGCAATGCTAAGGGTCAGATCCTCCACAGGGTCAACCCTCTCATTCTTTTTTTCTGGACGAGCAACAGAGGATCAGGGCCCAGCTGAGCCCACCTCCAGAATACAACAGGGCATGTGCCGCAGGCTAAAATCAGGAGCAGCTATGGGCAGTCAGGAAAAGAGAAAAGTGGATCCATAATGCCTCTGCTCTCTTATGTGCTGAAATGTGCATGCTCTCTCCTTACTTCTCATTAAAGATGCTTTCTGGGTGAGTGGCTGAAATGGCTGCTATGTTGTAGAAAATTAAAAATGTATGACTTGGGATTTCTCGGAGCACGCCTGTTGTGCTGCAGCTGGTGTCAGCAAGTACAAGGTACTACAGGGGGAAGGGGACACTGTAAGGATCCTGTTTTTGCAGAGAGCTCGTGGTGCGCCACATGGGCATCTGGGGTGCCACGAGGCTTTAAACATTTTATAATATATACTCCAGCCTCCACTGGTAGAGGGATCACAGGTACTGTGATGCACCTGGAAAACCCAGTAGCTATTGTGTGCCTCTGGAAAATGACATCCCAGTGAGGCCGTAGCAGGATGCTCCGGACACAGCTGCCACTGCCCCACTGACTCCTCTCCTGAGAAAAGCTCACAGGACACCTGTGCCATGAAAACAGAAGAAACCTACCACAGCTGTTTATGTGGGACCTAAACAAAATAGCACAGGGCATGTGTGTGTCCTCCTTGGACATTTAGTGACCATAGTGAACAGAGTATCTCTCCTGTCCCTTAGCACTGGGCATACCAAGACTGAGCAGGGCAGGCAGTGGGGCAGGGGACTGCTGTGCCTGCAGGAACATCAAACTTCAGTGACCACAGCCTTGCAAAGCTTAGAGCCTGCAAGGTAACAGCCCTGGGCACAGGGAGGCACAGGCTGGGACACTTACACAGCCTCCCTCCCACCCATGTGCCATCCAAAATCCCTCGCTGCAGCACAGAGCATGGTCCCAAAGCCAGGGAAGGGCACAGACCAGCCCCAGCCCTCCCACCCCACCACTTTTTTGCTGCAATTAGAAGGCTTGGATAAGGGGGTGGGTTGTGTGGTACTGCGGAGCAGGAACTCCCCGTCCACCAAAGGCATCTCCATCCACCAAAGGCATCTCTGGCAGCTCATGCTCCCAGGTCACCCCGCCACCTGCAGGCAGCCTCAGCCCAGGGACACGGTGGGTTTGGGCTGGAACTACGCAACGTGGATACAGCTACATGTCACCAAAGGCAGCATAACCCGAACACCCCATCATGCCTCGTGGCCCAGCTCTACACCCTCTGAGCCTCCACACAGGCTTCAGATGGACAGCTAACCAAACCACATACATGCAGCAGTCATCTGGAGCACAGGAGCCTTCCTGAAATACACACCAAGGCCTCAGGTTGTGACAGCTGCTGTCACAGCCACAGCACAAGCCTGGAAAGCTGAGCTGCGAGCCCCCAGCAGCACCTCATCCCGACCCAGCCAAGCACAGGCTGCACTTTACCACCATCCCCCCAGGCATGGGAGGGCTGGGGGAGCGCAGGGAGCAAAATGGGCAAGAGAGCACATGAGGAATACCTGCCTGCACAGCCATCATCCTGGGCCCAGTCCCACGTGTCTAATAGGTGCAGGACTGGGCACCAGGTTCCCTGGGAAAATGCAAAACCAAGGGGGACTCAGAAACAGGAAGCAAGAATGACCAACGGGCAAAAAAAAACTTTCATAAAAAGAGAAAGGGAAGAACAGAGATTGCTGCCTTAGAAGGAGGCAAATAAGAGGGGACACAGATAAAAGGCTGTAACATCCTGAAGAGTCTGCAGAAAGGAGACGACGCTTCTGCTCTTCTCATCTCACAGCACGAGGGCAGCAAAAATGTCGTGGGATCTCACACTAAGAAAAGGAAATAATTCTCCACATCAGCGTACCTAGATGGTGTAGCTCAATGCCACAGGAAGCCCTTGAGGCTCAGAAAAGTGCAAGTTCCCAGACAGATCTAAAGGTTTCTTGGGAGAGGATACCAACCAAAGTTACTAGCGGCAGCAATGTGGCAAGGCTGTGCAGCCCTCTCCTACCAGCTCCACTGCAGCCTGTGACAGCCAGCAGGATCACCCCTCAGTGCAGGCAGCTGGTCCCCAGCTCCCACAACAGCCACTGCCCCTCTGCAGCCCCAGGGCAGTGCCAGAGGCAGGCCAGGCAGCAAGACAGTCCCAAAGGGTGGCTCTGAACTGCAGAGCAGCACCCAGCACTGGCAGCAGCCCTGCTCCATCTCCAGCAGGATGGCTCTTCCTCCTGGCTCTCACCCACACTCCCTCCATCCCACCCTGACCTCCAGGGCAGATCAGGACCAGCACAACCACCTCCTGGGTCCCTCCTGACCTGGGCCTCTCAAGCACCATCTTTTATGTCCTCAGGTGGTGAGGGCCCCATGGAACATCAATGATGGGAATATACATCCAGTAATGTCAAAGGCACTGATCTGCACGGGAAGCAGCTCAGGAGATAAATTAAATGCTTATAATATGAGCATCTTCTCCCAACCCTGATAACAGGCAAAAGAGACTTATGAGTTTATTATTGGACCTGATAAATTAAACTCTTCACAGAAGAATAAATTATGCAGATGATCTGCGATGTATTTAGACTGCAGCTTGCACACTGCCAGGATCCTAGTCCTCACAGTCCCTGAGGATCCTGCTGTCTGTGGAGCCAGAGGGCCCTTGTTCAGGCTAGCAGGGAGAGCTCCAGGGAGGCTGTTATTCCTCTTGCTCATGGATGGCAATTCTGCCTTTTCCTTGTCTAAGTCTGACTCTTTTATCACGAATGTCCAGACTCCCTGCTTTTCGTTCAGCTTCTTCCCTTTCCGGGATAAGAGGCAAGGACTGCAGACTCACAGTAAGTACAGAAGCTGGTTCCCAACAGTCCAACAAACACAACATGATCAGAAATGACAAGGCAGTGGAAGTAAAACTGTCCCCAAGACAGAACTGGGAGCTGGGAAGCATCTGGAAACTCCTCTCTCAGGAGGGTTGTGGGAATGCCTCTCTGCACAGAGAGTTGTCCATGATGTTATGATACACAGGGGACGTGCCCGTTTCTGCCTCCTGACGCCTCCGGGCTCTGACCCCACAAAGGGACAATGCCACTTGGTCCCTCTCACAAGCATCGTTAAGGAATCCATTCCAGCTGCTCCAGACAAGAAATGCAGACAAAGCCTTCCCCAGCAATAGGGCAGCCACAAACCCGGGCCAAGGGCTGCGGTGCCACAGGCAGACACAGCTGCACATCCCTGCACAAGACCAAGCTCACACACTGGTCTGGCCACACCACTGCTAAATTGCCACCGTAGCGTGGCACTGCCTGGCACAGCCTGGTCAGGCACAGCTGCTCGACATGGCCCCCATGGGCCTGTGGGACTCAGGCTGGAGGTGAGCAGACAGTCAGGGCAAGCCTAAGTATGTCCATTATGTCCCAGCAGGCTCCTGCCACAGCTCCAGGGATCTGTGACCCTGCAGTGAAGCAGAAGACATCGAGGAAGGGGTACAGCCTGCAGGCCCCGAGCCCTAGCATGCAGTGTGCTGTATCCCCACGCACGCTGGGAGCTGTAGTCCCTTTCTGCCAAGGCCAGGAAACATTACATCACACTGTAAGGACATGGCTGAGCCTCCGCTGAGCCTCCTCTGGGCAGCGGAAGGTCCCCGTGGCCAGCTTCCGCCAGTGCCGAACAATAGCGTCCAGGGCTGAGCACTTGCGGGGCCGCTGCGTTTCCTGCCATTCATTGCACTCCCCTGAGAATGCCTATAAAAAGCAGAAGAATGCAGACCTGGAAGTCTAAACCACCCCTTAAATAAGGCAAGAATGCCGGCATCTCCTGGGGGAGGGAGCCTTGCAGTCCCCAAGTGGGGGAGCAGGTGTAGGGAGGTGGGCCCAGGAACCATCAGTTCTTTCCTGGGGAGAAGTGCAGCCCTGAACCAAATTGCACCCTCAGGTTTCTCAGTACAAACAAGGCCCAGCTAATCACCAAACCCACACCTGCCCACCAAGAGCTCTCTGCTGTTCTGGAGCTTGCAAAGTCAGCCACCTTGGCATGAAAGAGCAATCCAAATAACCAGCTCCTTCCAAATGAGCAGCCCCTCAAAGTAGGGGCTGTGCTGGAGCACAACCGCCCGGCCCCACCATGGAGGGCTCATGGCAAGTTGAGGCTGCAGGAGGCTGCTTGTGGAGAACACATCCTGCATAGGTCCCGGGGGCTCAGCTCTGCTTGGGGAGGGGCTCAGTGTGGTGAGAAGCTGGCTCTGATGGTCCCCTGGCACCACTCAAGGCTCTGCGCAGCCCCATTCCCACCTAAAGTCCCCTGTGCTGTCACAGCTGAGTCCATACCACATCCAGAATCACAAACTCACAGAGCTGCTGTCAGGGAGGGGAGAACATGCTGCCAGCAGAGATCTTTCAATATTTAATGATAGAAGAATCTCCTGATCAACCTGCTTCTTGGGTTACGAAAGTCCCCATTCATTCTGCTCCCCATAACAAGGTGGGCAGCCTGACTGCTGTTAGTGGCACAGGCACCCCATCCCCTGAGAGTTTGGGTTGATCCTTGAGAGACTTCCACAAAGCCAGCGCTGCCTCCCCTTCCCACGCTGCCAACTGGAGCCAAGACACTCATGAACCAGAGCTTTTGCCTGTTGTCACAGTTACAGCAGCTCAGCTGCATTTAGGAGTGGGATGGCAATTTACTCTTTGTACTCGTTTTAGCTGCACGGCCTCCCCCTGCTCCAGGTCTGCCATGGCAGAGGGGATTCCCGCTCCACAGCACTGCCAGCCCCACGAGGCTGCCGAGCCCCACCAGCACCCCGCAGCTCCTGCTGCTTGTGTCCCTGATGCCAAGGGCAGAGCCAGGCCACCAGATTGCACCTCCCGGGCTAGCACTTTCCAGTCACCACTGAGCTGGGGAAGGAGGCATGCACAGCAGGCTGGAGGGGGGCAGGGCACAGCTGGTCCCCCTTGCTGACTGGGAGGGGACCCTCTCCCTTCGCCAAGGCTCTGCTCACCTCAGCTTCTCTGCCTCCCCTCGCAGCTAATCCTGGTCTCCTGCACAAAGGGAGAACAGGGCAGGAGCCAGGAGCACTGCTGGGCAGCTGGCCCTCCTGACTGGCCTCCCAGTTGTAGCCCATCACTGGAATACTCCTCGGTCCCAAAGGCAGCTGCCAGGAGCAGCCTCCCTCCCACGTCTCCACCGCACACATGTCCCTGTCCCGGTTCTCATGGGAGAGCTCAGCTCTACCCCAAACTCTATTGCCAGCCTCTGGCCCAGCTCTGCAAAGCCCCACTGCAGCCACGCGCTCTGTGCTGCGCCCCAGGGCAGGACCAGCTTGCCATCGCCCTGGGCTCCTGTGGTGCCTCCATCGGGGAGCCTCACCCCACTGGGATGCCCCAGCTTCACAAATGCCTTGCCATGCTCTGCGAGATGGGAAGGGGAGCCCAGCCTGCCACTCCGGTCCCGCTTCCACCCCACAGCCCCATACTCTGCTCCTCACCACTTGCACACACGTGCCTCATAATTTGCATATGCACTTATGCACTCCTGTGCGGAGGCAGCAGCAATAATTTTTAGCTGGTGGAAAACTCAACAGAATATTCTGTAGTGGGCTGCTGTGTGTCTGTTTGTGTGCACCTTCGGAACACAATAATTGTTTAAGTGAACAACGGAGTACAAAACACAAATAGTACAGATATGCATTATTCATATCATAATACTAAGAATATTAAGAGTACTTATATGTTATATGAATATTCAGGTGTTATATGCTGTACAACAGAAAAAAATCCAGTTGTTATCTGAAAAAAAGGACCTTGTAATATTCTCCTTTGTGCTCTTTTTTTGCTGTCAGCCCCTTTTGCCACGTACCTTGTAAGTTTGGCACAGTCAGCAAAATCTCCACAGAGGGCTACTGTGCAGGTGCAAAATGCACAAGAATGTTGTAATGCGTTTAAGTGTCAGTATTTAAAAAATTACGGAAACTTATTATGGTTTGTCTCCATTACCTACATGTCACTATTAAGACAGGATGACAACGAAAGTTTTTAGTGAAGTTTATAAAGTTCTGGGGGGAAAGACCCTACCGTGCCCTGGGTAGGAGCCATCCCTGCCCCACACTGTTCCCAGCAAGTCGAGCCCCAAGCCTCGTCACCTGCATGCAAGCAATGCACACACCAGTCCCACAGTCCAAGGGTCTCTAGCTCCCACTCTCAGAGCATGGGGTCTTGTGCAACATCCACATCTGCGAGGGCTGCAGCAAATGTCGTTTGGCCAGCCCAGCAGACATTCACCACGAGCGATTGCACACCCTGCGCAAAGGCACCCTCTGGGAAGCCTAGGCCATGAGAAGACCAGAGCCCTACAGAGGTCAGTGCCCAAGCCCTCAGCTCCTCTTCTTACAACCCAAGACTCTGCCACACACACAACACACAACAGCTTAAAGAACACCTTGCATGCTAACGCTGCAAGATATTTTCCCACCATGCCTTGCTATAGGTACAGTTGCAAAGCTAGTCTCATGTTTGACTATGTTTCTCACGGATGCCTGACAGATGTAACCCTTACATCGCTGAAGGCTTTGAGGATCCCTGTCCGTAGACATCAAGGCAAGAAACAGCAGGCTCAGTTCCTGTTTAAATCCTATTTGCTTAAATCCATTGCTCCCTTCATGATTTACAGAAGCATCCAGAGGGTACCAACCAGTACCTGTGCAGTCAAACCCAGCTCTGGAGTTTCCAGCTGCCTTGACCCAGTTTTGTAAAAGTAAGAGAGTGGCAGGCTCTCTCTTTTCTAGCAGTTCCCTGAGACATCAGGGACAGGCAAAACTGCAAGCTGAGGCCCAAACACAAGAACATAACCACACAAATCCCATGCACAGGACTGTTGAGCACACCCCAAGCCCAGAGAACAGCTCATTATCCATGACAGCCTGGAGTGGAGATCACTTACTACACAAATTGTGCTTTATACACAGACAACAGAGCACACAGAAAAATGGTGCACTGAGCATCACACACAGGTATGTGCAAAGCCAGGAGGGTAGATATACCCAATTACGCACCAGTACACAAGGACCACAAACATAAGTTACAAAAGCAATGGTACATGCTTCTGGATCATACCACAGGTGTCATGGTCCCCATCCTCTAATGCATGCTCTGCCTGCCTGCATGCTACTGAAAAGCAGGGCTTCTGTTCCACAGCACATACCCCCAGCCACAAACCACAGCCCCTACTTCCCAGCATGCATGTGCCGCTGCAAACCACAGCAGCTACCCCCAAGCGCATTCAGCTTACTGCAAATCTCAGCCCTTAGCCCCCAAAATAAACTCCCGCTACAGCCACAGCCCCTACTTTCCAGTCCACATGCCCCAAAGCACCTCACAGTCCAGCACAGGCACCCCAGTTCCGACCGCTGCTCCTGTCCTGAAGTGCCGACATCTCAACACAAGCCATGGCCCCTATCCCCCAAGACAACCCACCACAAACCACAGCTACGGCCACACCACATAGACATCCCAATGCAAGCCACTGCCCCGCTCCCCACACCACACACCCAACCGTGCACCACAGCCCCTAACTCCCGGGATGGGCACCCAACCACAAACCACGGCCCAAATTCCCTGGCACAAGCGCACCGGGCTGCACGCCACAGCCCTATGCCCAGCACATACATCCCGCTGCGAACTACAGCCCCCACCCGGTAGCACACCAACGCGAACCAGAGCCCCTGCTCCCCTGCACGCCCCACGGCGCCGCGCCCGAGAGCCCCTGCCCCGCGCAGCTGCCCCACGGCCCCCACCCACCCGGACGCTCCCTACACGGCAGCGCACAGCCCCCAGCCCCAGCCGGCAAACCCGCCGCGGCTCCACCCGCGCGGGGGGCTGCTGCAGCTGCCTCTCCGACCCGCCGCGGCACCAGCCCTCGGCAGCCACGCGTCCGGCCCGCCGGCGGGCAGAGCCCTCCCGCCTGTGCCCCTGCGACCCGCCGCCCCTCCGCCCGAACGCGCACCTGCGCGCCCGGAGCTGGACCCGGAGCCGGACCCTCGGCGGTCGCCCGGGGTGCGACCCCCGGGGCAGCGCAGCCGCCCGCTCCCCCGCGCAGAGCTGACCCCGCCGCCGCGGGCGTCCGGCTCGGCACCGCGCACGGCGCTCCCCGCCCCGGCCCCGCCACCGCCCCCGCCCCCGCCCCCGCCCCCGCCGCGCGGGGCAGTCCGGCCCCGGAGCCGCTCGTTACCTGCGGGGCGGCGGGCGGCGGGGCCCGAGCCACCATAGCCGCGGCGCGCCCGGGGGCAGCGGCGGCCGCCGGCTGCGGGAGAGGCGGGGGCGGCGGGGCCGGGGCGGGGAGCGGTTCGGTGCGCGCGGCGGATCCTCCGCGAACTCGGCCCCCGCCGCCGGCAGCGGGTGTTAGTTTAAGGAGTTGTCATGGCAACGGGGAGCCGGTGCGCGCGGGAAGGGGCGGGCAGAGGGAAACTTCAGAGGCGGCCGCTCCGGCCCCGGCCCCGCACCGGCCCCGGGGGTCTCCGCCCCGCAGCCGCCACCGCCACCGCGGGCTCTCCGCTGCCCGGCGCGCCGCGCCCCCGCTGCTTCCTCGGCGCTTCGGCCCCCCGGGCTCTCCCCGTTCCCCTGGGCTCCCCCCCCCCC
The DNA here is from genome assembly GCF_963921805.1 of Phalacrocorax carbo. Classification (NCBI taxonomy): domain Eukaryota; kingdom Metazoa; phylum Chordata; class Aves; order Suliformes; family Phalacrocoracidae; genus Phalacrocorax; species Phalacrocorax carbo. Next base: position 200,629 of record NC_087513.1, on the reverse strand, counting down.
CGCTCCCCGGTGCCCTCCAGCCCCCTTCGCCCGCGGGGACGTGATCGGCCTTCCCCCGCCGGCGGCCCCGCCAGCGGAAGCCCCGGGAAGAGCCGGCGGGTGGCGGCCTGCGGACGGGGGCAGGGGGCAGTGCTGGCCTCCAGCGCACCCCCGCGTGGGGCACCCCACGGCCGCGCAGGCAGGTCCTGCGCTCATGGGGCCGGGCCGTGTCAGCGGGACGCCGCGAGAGCAGGGCAGGGCTCCTCACCCTGGGGTCCCGGCACAGCCACCGCCTATGGCCCAGCCCCACGGCCCTGCGCCCTGCTGCCCCACAGACCTGCCCCGTGGCGTAGCCACAGCCAAGAGCTGTGCTCCAGCCCTGCGCTGCCAGTCCGGCCCCACTGAGCCCACAGCAAAGCACCGGGGCCAGCCCACCCCGCTGACCCCAGAGTGAGGTACCAGAACAGTCCCAGCCCTGCTGGCCCCAGCAGGGGAACCGCCTGCCCCCCCACAGGGGTCTTCCATCCACACAGCCCCGCAGGGAGCAGAGGTGCCCCAGCCCCATGCTGCTCGGGGGTGGTAGGGTTCCCCCAGCCCCAGTGTCCCTACCTGGCACAGGCCCACGTGCTCCTGCACAGGCTGCTCTGGCTCCTGGCGCCTGCTACGCTGGAGCCTACAGGAAACCCGAGGCCGCCAGCTCAGCCCCTTTCCTGCCAGGAAGGGGACACTCCTGGCCCCTGCCAGGCTACCGCCCCTCTGTATGCCCGGCGTCCTGCCACAACCACACTGAGGCAGCAGCCCAGGACGTGCAGACGTCCTGTGACAGGGTCTGGCCACAGGGTCCCATGTGCACACACGCAGCTGCATATGCACGTGTTTGGGGTGCTATGGGGTGCTGTGCATCATATGGGGTAGGTGTCATGCACAGCTGTGGGGTCTGTGTGCATCTGCAGGGGTCAGGATGTGCCTCTGCATCTTATCTGTGGAGCCAGGAAACACCTTGCCAGAGCAGAGATTCTCCTTTCCTGTGGGAGCACCGCAGGCCTGGAGGAAACCCTGCTACAAGGCCGGAGCAGAGCGCCACAGCACTGTCCGCAGCAGTGCTGGATGGACAGACAGGCAGATGGAGAGACAGACAGCGCCCTGGCCTGAGACGCTTGCTGGGGCACACAGTCTGCCCTGGCCAGGCGTGGATGGGGCAAGCTTGGGCAGAGCCAGAGCAGCCAAGGCAGGGTGCAGAGCCGAGCCAGGGAGCACATGCCCAGGCCACAGCACTGTTTGCACAGCTGTGGCAGGAAAGAGGCACCCTGCCCAGCCCAGCTGCATCTGCGCACCCTGTGGGGACACCCCTTCCCACCCTGCTGCCCTCCCTGGTGTGCCCCCATACCCGTTCCACCTACCCTCCCTGGCGTGCCCCCATACCGCCTCTGGCTGCCCAGCCTGGTGTGCCCCATCTGCTGCTCCACTCTGCAGTCTCCATGCATGCAGCAGCAGCATGCAGCCGCGGTGCAGCTCAGGGATGTGTGTCTGAGTGGGGTCCACTGGAAGGAGGTCAGGCATGCCTTCAACAGTCTGACTGAGCTGCATAGGGACCCACGTCTGGCAGCTGTAGGGCCCCATGTGCCAGTTCTGAATGCCACGTCCTCCTCCAGGAACAGGCTGCCTCACCCCAGGCAGTATCTTTGTCCCTGCCTGACAATTGTCCCACCTTTGGGCAGTGGGAATCACTCTGCAGCAGGCACACCTGGCTTGGGAGAGCCGCAGGGGAGATAGACCTGTCTAGCCAGCTGCAGGACCTCGCAAGGATCCTTTCCCCACCCGTGGGACAGCTTTTCAGCAACCCCTGGGACCTGCACTGACCATAGCTCCTACACATCCCTGCTCCACTCTCTGAGGGGAGTGCAGCCACCAAGGGATGTCTTCCTATGACTTTCCAGGTCAGTGTTGCCACCTCAGAGGCTCGAAATAGCGTCCAGGCTCTGCCTGTGCCTTTGGCCTGGTTTTGATCATGAGATGTTTAGTTACAATTCTTTGGGCATTTTTTAGCTCATGAAGGCAAACTTCCCGGATTTCCCTCATGAGCCTGGAGAGCCGAGAACGTACTGTTCCCATAAAGCTGACACGTTCCCCCAGACCCATGACTCCAAGCATTTTCTGAGTACTGCAGTGCTCACACCAGCAGTTCAGAGCTGGTGCTGTGATAACGCCTGCAGTCCCACGGTGTTAGGAACAAGTCCCAGCTGCACAGGAGGGAAACAGGTCCTGGGGTCATAGGAATGGGACTGGACCCTAGACACAGGAGTGGGATGGGTACTGGGCTCACAGCCCTAAAAACCCCTCCTAGGCAAAACAACACATGAACAGGTCCTGGTAGAGATTAAGCAACCAGATCCTGGCTGCACAGCATAGGGAGCAATGAAACTGTTAGGGATGGGCCTCAGTGGGGTGAGTGGGGCAAAAACTCATCCTTTTGGCCAGCAGGCCCCAGGGAAGGCAGAGTGGGAGACCTTTTCCCAGGCCTCCCTGAGCTGTGGTGGGGCAGCCCACTCCTGAGCTCCTTCACATTACAGCCCAGGCACGGGGCAGCTCAATATGAGCAGCATCTGACATATTGAATGTGGCAGCTCCCCTTGAGACCAACCAAGTGTGAAATAGAGCCAGTATGAGCTGGGAGAAGAGACATTGCTCAGGGGAGAACAGCCAAAAGTGTGCTCAGCTTAGAGGATTTCTGCAGCGGTCAGCGCATGTAGTGTGGAAAATGAGGAACCCCATGCCAATGTCTGTACATCCAAATGACCCACAACATGCACACAGCCAAAGGAGGTGAGCACCTCTGAGCCAGGGCAAGCGCAAGGAACAGGAAGCCATCCCTTCTTCTGCCCCTTAGGGAAGTCCCAGTGCAGTCCTGTGGAGTGGACCCATGCTTGTGTCCATGCAGAGATGAGAAGCTTATGAACACGACCCTGAATGACCACAGGCCATGCTAGTCCTGGCTGAGCCTCAGCCTGCAAAGAGATGCATAGGTATGACACCACGTGTGCAAGCACATAAGGCAGGTCGGTCTGTTGGTGTGCAGTCCAGGAGGCTGAACCAGCACAAAATGACAGTCTCTGGCTCAGTGAAGCAGGAGTCCCAACTGGGGGTGCTCTGCAATGGGCAGGTCAATGGTGGTACACACACTCCTGGGGGATAGGGGCACACCAGCCCCAGGGAGCAGGCAGGGGGTTCAACAGAGCCGTGGGGGGTCCCCACCTGGGGCTGGCACAGGTCAGGGACTTCAGACAAGTGCTGTGCCTTGGAGCATGGGGCATCTGTGCAGAACAAAGCTTGCTGCCTGCGTTGCTTTCTCCAAAGGTCAGAGAACAAGTGCAATGCAAATGCTGGCGAGTGGGAAGCAGCAGGAAGCTGTGTCTCCCAGACAGGAGTGCAGAGCCAGGCGGAGGCAGGGCCCATCTGGTCCCTCCCGTCTGACAGCCAAGAGGATAGTAGAGACCATGCAGGGGACCCACAGGAGGCAGGGGAAGGGGGCAGATGTGGAGGGCAGCCGGAGCTGCCCAGCTCTAGCAGAGTTTGCTCCCAGGCATGCCAGGGCACCCCACAGTGCAGGCCTGGGAAACCAAGTCCTGCAAAGGAGCTGAGGAGACTCCACAGGCAGGCAGTTTCTGCGTGGTGATGTGCCCTCCACAAGGAAGGAGCTTGGATGATGACCGTGGAAAGGCCAGAGGACCAGACAGCTAGGCGGACCTCAGGGGCTGCAGCGGGGATCCAGGCATCCCAGCTTCCTGCCTACCATTGGGCAGTCTTGGCTGCTGTGGCTTCACGTGGGGATGCTGTGCAATGCCCAAGGTGCAGGTCTCACTGCAGGGAAGCAGAGGCAGGTGGTATCTCTTTTTCACACTCAGTGCGTGAGCTGTGCTGCATCTGGAGCGGGGAGCTGCCTTCCCCATGTGCAGACTTCTATAAATGTGCTTTGCTGAGATCCTCCAGGCCCTGACAGGGGCAAGTATTAGGGCAACAGGGCCCAGTATCAGAGGGACAGCTCAGCTCCCCCTCCTCCTTTGAGCCTCCCTGCTTCACACTTGCTCTTCCCAGCACTAATTGGCCCAAGGCACAGCATGGGATGGCAGGGAGGTGGGAGGCTGGCTGAAACCCCTTCTGTTGCTGCCTTTGGAGCGAAGGACATGGCAGCAGAGGGTGCTTCTACTCTCCAGTGCACTGCACAGTGAAAGAGCTCTGCACACGAAAGCAGAGGGGCTGGGCTGGAGCTAGCTGGGGTCAGAGGCAGGCTGGCAATTGCTGCAGGGCCAGCAGCGTGCCCAGCACTCCTGGCGGCACAGAGGGGATTGTGCCTGCTCCTTCAGCCTGCATCCAAATCCAGTCCCCAGGAAGGCCAGGACATGGGCAGGGAACTTCTTAGGCAGCTCTGGAAGAGGCTTTTGCTCTGGCATAGGTTAGAATGAAAACACAGCTGTGGATGCCCCAACCCTGGAAGTGTTCAAGGTCAGATTGGACAGGGCTTTCAGCAACCTGATCTAGTGAAAGATGCCCTTGCTCATGGCAGGGGGGTTGGACTAGATGATCTTTAAGGGTCCCTTACAACCCAAACAATTCTGTGAGCCAGCAAATTCTATGATTCTGTGTGCTAGCAAAAACCTCTCTCACCATATAGTGACACCACTTCTCCTGAGGCACTCTGAGAGCTTAGGGACTGGCTCCAAGGAGAGTAGCAATTGGCTTCAGCTGAGCACAGGCAAGGACAGGGCTAATGCCTTGGGCAGAGTGTGCCAACAGACCTGTGCACCGGACAGCACTCCAGCCATGGGTTCACCACTGCTCTCTGCAGCTCTTGGTGGGTGAGTCTTGCTGAACTCAATGCTCAGAGCTCCATTAGAGTCACACTGCTGAAAGCTCTGGATGGAGATGATGCATCACCCACAAATGGTGATGATACAGGACCATTGCAGTGTGGCTTCTCAGCGGCACTGGCTATCTCAAGCAAAGCTTCAGGTCACTGCTGTACTCCAAGTCCCACAGACTGGCAAGCAAATTCAAGGTCTGGGCCCTTACCTGCAGGGTGCACCATGACACCATTCCAGCCCAAGGATCCTGAAGCTCTGGGCGAAGGCCATGACTGACCACATTGCTCCTCAAGCACAACAGCACTGTCCCCAGCCAGGGTGAGCTGTGTCAGTTTAGGGACAGCTTGCTGAGAGCTCACAAGGCTTCCCTTCTAGCCTCACTGCCTCCTGCTCTGAGCACCGCCACTCCTCGCTGGGCCACCTCTGCAACCATGGGTACAGAGCAGCCAAGACACCAACAGAAGGCATACAGTATTTATCCCCCACATTGCCCTTCCCAAGGCAAATGCCCAGTGGCTGCATTCGCCCACCAGCACTGCTGGTGTATGTGCAATAGTTGCATTTGGGGTCTGCTTGGACCCGGTATCTCTGGGCTGCATTCTGCCTCTGCACTGAGTTACCTGGCTGCTCATAGAATAAACTGGATATTTTCTGGGACTCCTTCTTTGTTCCATGTCCCATATGCTGGATCCCATGCTGCCCCCTTCATGGACATTCCTAGGTGTTTGGTACAAAGCTGGTGGTCCAAGGACAGCTCTAAACGGTGGACAAATACAGGACAAGGTCTTGTGTTTTCCATCTCTTGGTGATAGCAGAAGGTGCAGCTGTCTCTTTTCCCTGAGCTCATGGTTTAGGAGCAGCTGCTGTGGGACTCTGAAATGTCAGATCTTCCTAGCTGACACAGATAAGCCTTGGGCTCTGCCAGCAGCAACCTCTGAGCATGCCATTAAGGGCACACCATAGTCATCCCTCTGCTTCCTGCAGCAGAGGCTTTGATGAGTGCATGTGTCCCACTGCGCATCTGTCTGATTCAGGCTGTAATCTACCTGGGCAGAAAGCACGGGCATATGGTGAGGGGGAGTGAGGTGGCAGCCCTAGGCCACTGGTTGCAGCCTATCCTTTCTCAAAAACTATGTCATGCAGCACTACTACATTGTAGCAACATATAAAGCACCTTGTATCTTACCATATCTTCTGCCCTTGCCACTTGTGCGGTGCAGGGAGGCAGCTCCAGAACATCACCGCCTACAGCCTATGCACAGCTTTGGGCAGCATTACCCAGCTCTGGAAACCTCCCGTGCTGAGGTTTGGACACAGTCCCTGTAGACCTGCTGCTAAGGACTCTGGCTAACTATCGTTAGTGAAACGGCTTCTTCTGTACCAATGTCCTGTGTTACCATCTCCTTCTCTAGCCCCTCCTGCTGCATGGCAAATGCCTTGTCTCTTGGGCGCCTGACTGTTGCAGTGGGCTGCTCTCAGCACACACCTGTTGAATGTGAAGTCTTGGCATGCGCCTTAGATAACCCTCAACACAAGACAAATGTTATAGCAAGAGTTAAGAATGCTTTGACTAGGATGCAACCATCCACAATGCTGTGCCTAGGATCAGGCAGGTAGGTAACATGAAAAGCTTTACTTACAGCTTCCTGTGCTGTAATGCAGAGTTCTCTCTCTCCTTCTAACCAGATCACACCCATCAGGATGCTGATACAGTCTTTGGCCACAGTCCTTACTCCAAACCTCTACCCTAGCTTTTGTTTTCCTGTAGAGGAATTTGCTTTGGTGCTACAGACACCTTGGTGCACTGAACTCTCCCTTGGCCTCTTTTCAGGTTCACACTTTGACTCTCTGAATGCCAGTATTTGTGCTTCTCCCAGGAATTGCAGACCACCTTACCTAGTGTGCAGAAATGCTGCAGGCCCCCAAGCATGGCAACGTGCAGCTGCCTTGTGCCCAAGGTTCATGTAGAGCCTCTCAGCCTCTTTGGTGCTTCATGAAGTACAGTTAACCTCCCATGGTAGAAGACTTTATTCCACCCCACTAGGCATATGGCCCAGCCCTTTCTGTGCTCAGCCTTCTGAGCCTATTTTTCATATAAACATATTTTCAAAGTATTCTCTCTACCAGCTTGCAAAGAATGCCAAATTCAAGTCCTGACGAGCTTTACACCAAGAAACAACTACAACTGCACTGGGGTGGCATCACCAGCACCAAGGCATAAAATTTATGTACTCCCAAGATTCACAAACAAGCCAAACTCTTGCAGTCCCTGCTGGGAAAACAGATGCTGGTCTCCCAGACCATACCAGCCAGCTTCTCTGCCTACAGACTGGGGCCATGTCTCTATACTGCCCGCAGTTGGCAGCACCCACCCCATCTGGTGCAGACCAGAAAGGCTGGGCTGAGGCAGGGCTCAGCCTGAATGAAGTGCAGACATCTGGTACCTGCCTGTGGTCCTTCTGTGGGTGGCTCCAAGCCCTCTTGGTCGCTCCTAGTCCTGAGGCTGGGTGTGCCACTGTGCCCTGTATGGGCGCTGAGGCACACTGATCTTCTGCAGCCAGGCCACCAGCCAGCCTAAGCACCATTTGTGCTTGACTCTGCATCATATCCGAGAAGTCATGGCAGTCAGGCAAAGTCCTCAGTGACTGGAAAAAAGGAAACACAATGCCCATTTTTAAAGAGGGTAAAAAGGAGGACCCTGGGAGCTGCCAACCAGTCAGCCTTGCCACTGTGCCTGGTAAAATCATGGAGCAGTTTCTCCTGGAAGACATGTTGAAACATATGGAAAACAGGGAGGTGATTAGAGACAGCCAAGATGGCTTACAAAGGGCAAATCATGCCTAACTAATCTAGTGGCCTTCTACACTGGAGTAACTGCATCAGTGGACACAGGAAGAACTATGGATGTCATCTACCTAGACTTCTATAAGGTCTTTGATATGGTCCCTCACAATGTTCTTGATGATCAGTTGGAGAGATATGGGTTAGAGGGATGGACTGTTAGATGGATCAGGAATTATCTGGATGGCCATATACAAAGAGTTTCAGTCAATGACCAGCAGGTCGAGGGAGGTGATTCTCCCCCTCTGCTCTGCTCTAATGAGACCCCACCTGAAGTACTGCATCCAGCTCTGGGATCCCCAGTACAAGACATGGACCTGTTAGAGCAGGTCCAGAGGAAGCCACAGAACCAATCATGGGGCTGGAACACCTCTCCCATGAAGAAAGGCTGAGAGAGTTGGGGTTGTTCAGCGTGGGGAAGAGAAGGCTCCAGGGAGATACTACTGCAGCCTTTCAATACTTAAAGGGGGCTTGTAAGAAAGATGGAGAAAGACTTTTTACCAAGTGCTGCAGTGACAAGAGAAGGGGAAATGGTTTTAAACTGAAAGATGGTAGGCTTAGATTGGACATAAGGAAGAAATGTTTTACACTGAGGGCAGTGAGACACCAGAACAGGTTTCCCAGAGAAGTTGGGGTTGCCCCATCCCTGGAAGTGTTCAAGGTCAGGTTGGACAAGGCTTTGAGCAACTTGATCTAGTGAAAGATGTCTCTGCGCACAGCAGTGGGGTTGGACTAAATTGTCTTTAAAGGTCCCTTCCAACCCAACCCAACCCATTCCGTGATTTTATGATTCTACAATTTTATGACCAGTTTCCTCCAGCCCTGCTCCAGACAGGCTGGCACGCTCTGCACCCAGCCTGGCTGCCCTGAAGTGGCCAGAAGCTGTGTCCAGGTGGGAGAGCTGCAGCCCCTCAGTCTAGAAAATGGACATGACTGCAGGAAGAGATGTCAGGCTAGCTCAGTGTGATCTTTGTTTGGTGAGATGTGCTGTGGTTTCTGTACATCTCCATGGCCCACGTTTTTTTTTCCTACATAGCTTGTCCCAAGGCCTTGCCCTCTGTTACAGTCACCCTAGGAGGTATGCTGCCTCCTGTAAGTCCTCTCCCCTTGCTGAGGGGTGCAGCAGCACCAGGCCAGCATGACCCAGGCACTTTGACCTTCATCACCTCCCTGGAGGTCCTGCAGCACTGGCTGGAGTGGCCACAGTCCCTGTGGGGGTACCCATTCCTACATCTGACCAGGCCACCCTCTACTGAAGGTTGTTGTTCAGCGGTCGTCATTTGATTGCATCCCCACTTGTGCCCAGAGGCAGGCCCTGGGCAGAGCCTTGCTGGTGATGGCTGTCCTGACTCTGGCAGCTCTGGGCTGGAGGTTGCTGTGTCCTGCCAGATCCCCAGAAGACCCTATGTCATCCTTGGGGAAGGGGAAGGCGAAGAGGAAAGGGAAAGGGAAGGGAGCCTTGCAGCACCTGGCCACACACGCTGCAGTAGTCTGGCTTCCCCAGAGAATTAACTTCTGCAGGGAGCATGTGGCACAGGCCTTTCTGGACGTTTAGTTAACCAGGTCTCACAGGGGCCAGCATCTGTCTGCGATATCATTGTGCATACTTGGCCCTGTTTGGGCACCACAGATTCCCTGGGCTCCTCTCACAGCAACATCCCCCAGCAGCACTGCAGGGTGGGTGAGCCATCCTCCACATTCCATACCATAGCTACCCTGTCCCCATGTGCTGTGCCAGGAAATCCTCCTGGGGACAGGCTTGTAAATGGAAACCATCTGCCCTTGGAAAGGGGAGCTTGTAGGGAGACAACTGAGCTGGGTAGAGCAAGATGTTCAGGGCAGGACTGGCTTGGGATGGAGTGGAGAGACAAGGAGGCTGGCAGAGGAGGATGGAGTCAGACCTGGATGTGTCGGACACATTCACTGCCCTGCAACAGGAATGAGCACTTGCTGCCTGCCTCCCCGGGGTTCTGCTGGCAGCACCTGCCCCTTCCCGCTGCTTAATCACCATTCTCTATGATAATGAGTCGACAGCTCCTTAAGGGAAACACGCCTGCTAATTAAGCCCTTAATTTGGTGACACTGCACATTTCCAGAGGCTGTCTGCCTGCTTGCCTGCAAGGACATCCTGTCCCAGCCTGGCCATGACACAGCCCTCTGACATGAGGCACAGACCCCCACTGCCCAGGCTTTCGCCACAGAGGGTGGTGAAAAACAGCCAGTACCACACCCCTGCACCTCAGCCATCATGGTGCTGTCTGCAGAGCAAGGACATGCAGGGCCACACGCATGTGTGCACAGGGAGGGCTCATCTGGGCCATGCACACACACAGACAGTGCTCACCACAGGCAGCATTCACTGTGGGCAGCACTCCACATGCCCATGCACATGCATGGGCAGTGCTCACCACAGGCAGTACACACACGGAAGGTGCTCGCTGCCGGCTGTGCACGCACACAGGCAGCGCTCACCACATGCTACATGCGGTTGTGGACACTGCTCATTTGGACAGTATGTCTTTTCACTTTTCACTCTGCTATGTGTGTCACTGGTTCACATTAAGTTTTACTCTGCTTGGGAAGGACTAGCTGATGTCTCTGGTATGTGTTCATTAGCTTTGGGGCTGTGGTGGTTGGGGCCAGGTAAGGGAAGAACTGGCTGGCCAGGAAAGAGTGGATGAGTGCCACAACATACTGTGAGGGCTGTCTGTAAGTAGTGAGAAGAGGCAGCAGCTTCGGACCCACTGCAGGTGGGCCATCACTTTATGGCAGGTCTCTGGGTATGATGGAAGTCCTGAGGTCTACGGGCTGAGCTGGTGGGTGTCTCTGCCCCCTTGGATGGTGGAGTTAACAGATGCAGGCAGTGGTGGTTCATTGCACCCCATGAGAGCTTTGCACAGGCAGCACTCTCAGCCTGTTCCTCTTGGTGCTCAGGGAGGAGTACTTTGGATGGCACAGGCACAGATCGTGGCAGAGGTTTCCACTCCCAGGTCCTTGCTCTGTCACACTTGACTATGGCAGAAGAGCCTCCTGTTCCCTTTGGGTCCACGAAACTAATGGTGCTGATGTACTGGGGGATATTTCTGCAGGGACTGGCTTTGGCCAGGATGACTATGGTTTGTCACCTCTATGCTGCACCAAAGCACTCTGCCTCACTGGTGCAGGCTGGAAGAGACCAGCAGGTAGACACAGGGCTGCATGTGAGCCAGCAGCTTTGCCAACCAAAGGACCAGGAACATCTCCCTTGGGTGCCCACCTGCATGTCAGCACAGCGTAGCATGGCATGACCTGGTGTGTTCACACTGCACCGGTGTCCCACAGCCATCATGGGGGACACAGGGCTCAGCGGATGGTGCCCTGCCACCATGTCCTCCATGAGCACACAGGGCCAAGTGGGGCACGTCTGCTGCCTGGAGCACAGGCAGCTGGGGACCTCACAGCAGAACAGGAGTCACTGCATGTCATGGGACAATTTCCCAGCCACAGCTGGGCTGTGGCGTACGAGAGTCCCCGTTGGGCTGGAGGGTCAGGGACTACATGTGTGCTGTCTGGCAGCATGTGTGGGGCCTCTGGAGCAGGGGCAGTTGGTAACTCCACTCATGTCCTGAGAGGATGAGGGTTGTTGCCCCTCCCCACAGCAGAGCCTGGCCGAAGATGGATCGGACCTGCTGCAGAAAGCTGACAGCAGCCTTTCCCCTCCCAGCAGCATGCTAATTAGTGAGGTGCTAAGCCCTGAATATTATTCATTGCTGTGATTACACATTCAGATAAGCACGAGTCGTGCAGTTATTGCCATGTGATTACAGCTCACTCTGGGATTAATCAGGTATCTCTCTCCCTCAAAAACCCTGGAAGTCAGTTACAGTGATCTGCAGGAATAGCCAGTGAGTGGGGAGGGAGCTGCTGGGATGGAGACAGAGATGGACCGGGGTGAGGGAAGGTGTGGGGAACATGCTGGTGACAGGGGTAGGAACAGGGATTGGGATGGGGACAGGGATGGTGCTGGCACCAGGACAGGGAATGGGTCTTGGGCTGTGGACAGGGATAGAGATGATAATTTTGGAAAGGGCATGTGAGTGGGGGAGGGAGGGAGATAAATCAGGGGAGGCCAAGCACAGTTAAGCTGCAAGGGGTGATTTCACAGAGACATATTAACACAGCAGGCTGCTATGAGACCACATCAGGGTTTGCTCGGTGTGCCAGTGCTCAGTTCAGGATGCAGCTCTGAGGGTTGCAGGGCAGGCACCTGGACATGGAGGAGCCCTTCTGAGCCAGCAGAGAGTGACCCACCACAGACCGCACCAGAGAGAGTAGTTTGCCCACAGCCAAGGGAGGAGCCTGTGGTGGGTGCTCAGGACATGCTTGGAGGGAGCTGTCTGGAGCGAGGTGGGGGTTGCATCTTACTCATGTAAACACTTGAGAAGTGACGTACCTGGGCACATCAGTGCTGCGGACACACGAGGCAGGATCCTCAGCATCCCTCCCCAGGGGCCAGAGGTCCCTGCCTGCTGGGTTGCGCTGCCAAGGGGCAGCAGGGTACAAGGCAGGCAGCTGGGGAGCAGGCGTGGCTCATGCCAGAAGATGAGCTGTTGCCCCAGACCCCACTGGCACAAAGGCACTGCCTTACATCTGTAGGCCTGTCCAGGGAGGATGTAGCTGCTGCATTCATAAGCCCAGGGCTCTCTACAACTACTTGAAAGGAGGTTGTAACGAGATGGGTGTTGATCTGTTCTCCCAAGTTACTAGTGATAGGACAAGACAAAATGGCCTCGAGCTGCATCAGGGGAGGTTTAGATTGGATATTAGGAAAAAAATTTTTACTGAAAGAGGGATCAGGCATTGGAACAGGCTGCCCAGAGAGGTGGGGGAGTCACCATCCCTGGGGGTGTTCAAAAAACGTGTAGATGTGGCACTTCAGGGCATGGTTTAGGAAGCATAGTAGTGTTGGGTTGATGGTTGGACTTGATGATCTTAGAGGTCTTTTCCAACCTTAATGATTCTATGAAGTGCCTCAGGAACCTAAGCTCTTCTGGGCTGTGGGGCAAGGGCCACAGCTGTCTACCTCTGCGTAACAGCCACGGAAAGAATGTGTCCAAAGGAGCTGCTCAGTTTACCCCAGAAACAGAGACTGCAGAAAAGGGGCAATATGCCGCAGCATTGCTGAATGTGATGTAACTGCCCAAGATCTGCTTGGACTGAGCTCCAGGGACAGCATGCACACTAGAGTCTCCTGTACATACATCAGATTGCATCTGGGCAAAGTGTTCCCCTTCTCACCATCTCTGGTTTAGGCACATCCTGGCATGCTCACATGGATATTGAGTACAAAGGAGACTCAGGCAGGGCACGCTGCCAAGCCTGCCTGCCTGGCTTCCTAATCCAGCAGCGCTGGGCAATCATGCCTCCCTCAGTCTCTGCCACAACTAAAGATGTACATGGCACCTGCTTTCAGTAAGACATAGGCAGACCCATGGCACCACCAGGCAGAGCAGCCAGTGAGCACAACGCTGTGACACGGGACCGTCCTGGGCACAGGCTGTGGCATACAAACCCATGAAACAATTGGGAACACTATCCTAATGTGCAGCACTCACAGGCAGAGGAGGACCCTGAGCCCAAGGCACCAGGAGTGCACACTGTGCACTCACACCAGCCCAACCCTGGTATCATGACACAGTGACAATGTTGTGATGCAGAAAGGATGCACTACCACAGCCAGATCACACCAGTCTTCCTTGTCCCCATCCCCACGAACTGGTTCCTCAGGAACTACTCTGGTAGCTTCAGGGTCTCATCCTTGTCTCATGTACAATCTGTTACATGGGCCAAAAGCCTGGTTGTGATGACTCTTGTCAGCAGACTTCACCTTTGGTACCAAGGGCATCTGTTCAGCAATAAAGCTTATAGGCAAGGCTCCCCCAGGGCAGTCGTACCCATTCCTCTGGGAGCTGAAGTCACTCCACACTACCTCGCTGCCTGCTCCAGGCACAAGCACATCTATAAACTGCCTTTGCAGTAATGGCCATAGAAGAGCAGGAACATGAGGAGAAAACCAGACCCTGGGAAAGTCACACACTGTTTCACTGCACAGAGAGCCACCCTGCAGCAGGCACAAGGGCACAAGCCCCACACAGTGGTCCTGTCACCCAGCTCCTGGCCAGTGGGTCTCAGTCACCACAGAGGGTGGCATGGGACCAGTGCTGAGCAAAAGGAGCAGCTTGGACATGGAAGCTAGTCTGCTGAGTACCCCACGGACTGTGCCCCAGTGAGCCTCACAGGAGTGAGTTGCACAGTCGCACTTTGAAGCACACTCCAGCTGCACACTTGCTTTTGCTGGTTTCGTAGCTGCTTGTTCCTAAACAACACATAAGCAAGCACTTTTTCTGGCTACTGGTCCTTCACTGAGAGATGGGGTAAATCAGGCTGCAGCCACTGGCTGCGGAGATCTGCCTCCACAGGACACTGACCAGGGTGAAGGGATAGCAGCCAGTGCCCATGCGGGAAGCCCCACAGCCACTGATCTGTGTTACAGCTAGTACCCATGAGCTGAGCACAGGAAAGCAGCCCTGGTGCTCCACAGGCCTCATGCCACAGCACATACCAGTCCCAGCACAGGAGTGAACTGCTGCACCACAGCCACCCTTACACTGCACCATCCATTGTGGGCATGGCTCATTGTGGGAGATGCAGCACTTCTGCTGTGGTTGCAGCTACTCCTCAGATGGCTGGGAAGATCATATCCCCAGCTCTCTTCTCCTGCTCATCACAGGGCTCTGAGACTGCAGCACTGGCTATGCTGGGCTGCTCCTGCAGGCCTGGGAAACAATGGGGGGAGCAAAGAGAATCTCAGGGCTCGGCAGCAGCAGATGCCTGCAGCTCAGACCCAAGGAGGAAGGGAGACTTTGCACCTCAGAAGGAAGAACTTGCATGTGTGGGGATGGTTCCCACTGCAGTTCAGAGTGCAGATGAGAAATGTGGGTCTTTCACACCCCAGACCCTTCTTGCATGGAGCCATGTTCTCAGGAACTGGCTCATACGGACAGAACTACTGAAACTGCTCTCAAAACCAGACTTTGGGGTTCACCTTTTCTGCAAAAGAGGACAGAGGCCCCAGGAACCAGAACAATCCCCATGGGTACTGAAACCTTTGCAGCACCGTTAGCTAGCACGTGCAAACTCACTGAAGTGCACACACAAATACAGTGCAGGGAGAGACCACGTGCACCTAAACTGGGAGATGAGTGGCTAGAGCGCAGCCCTTGAGAAAGGGATTGGCGGTGCTGGTTAACAGCAGCCTCAATAGAAGCAGGCAGTATGCCCTGGCAGTCCCTTTTGAGAGGGACGTGAAGGTCCTCCAGAGAGTCCAGAGGAGGGCAACAAAGCTGGTGGCAGGGCTGGAAGGCATGTCCTACGAGGCGCGGCTGAGGACTCTGGGTTTGTCTAGTTGGGAGGAAGGAGGCTGAGGGGCGACCTCATTGCTCTCTGCAGAGTCCTGAGGATGGGACGTGGAGAGGGAGGAGCTGATCTCCCTGGGATCCAGGGACAGGACACCTGGGAATGGTTCAAAGCTGCACCAGGGGAGGGTCAGACTTGACATTAGGAAGCATTTCTTTACCGACAAGGTGGTCAAACACTGGAACAGGCTTCCCAGAGAGGTGGTCAATGCCCAATGCATGTCAGTGTTTAAGAGGCATTTGGACAATGCCCTTAATAACGTGCTTTAACTTGTGGTCAGCCCCAAAGTGGTCAGGTGGTTGGACTAGATGATCGGTGTAGGTCCCTTCCAACCGAAATGTCATGTCTCTTTCTTTTCTTTTCTTTTTTCTTTTCTTTTCTTTTCTTTTCTTTTCTTTTCTTTTCTTTTCTTTTCTTTTCTTTTCTTTTCTTTTCTTTTCTTTTCTTTTCTTTTCTTTTCTTTTCTTTTCTTTTCTTTTCTTTTCTTTTCTTTTCTTTTCTTTTCTTTTCTTTTCTTTTCTTTTCTTTTCTTTTCTTTTCTTTTCTTTTCTTTTCTTTTCTTTTCTTTTCTTTTCTTTTCTTTTCTTTTCTTTTCTTTTCTTTTCTTTTCTTTTCTTTTCTTTTCTTTTCTTTTCTTTTCTTTTCTTTTCTTTTCTTTTCTTTTCTTTTCTTTTCTTTTCTTTTCTTTTCTTTTCTTTTCTTTTCTTTTCTTTTCTTTCCTTTCCTTTCCTTTCCTTTTCTTTTCTCTTCTCTTCTCTTCTCCTCTCCTCTCCTCTCCTCTCCTCTCCTCTCCTCTCCTCTCCTCTCCTCTCCTCTCCTCTCCTCTCCTCTCCTCTCCTCTCCTCTCCTCTCCTCTCCTCTCCTCTCCTCTCCTCTCCTCTCCTCTCCTCTCCTCTCCTCTCCTCTCCTCTCCTCTCCTCTCCTCTTCCCTTCCCTTCCCTTCCCTTCCCTTCCCTTCCCTTCCCTTCCCTTCCCTTCCCTTCCCTTCCCTTCCCTTCCCTTCCCTTCCCTTCCCTTCCCTTCCCTTCCCTTCCCTTCCCTTCCCTTCCCTTCCCTTCCCTTCCCTTCCCTTCCCTTCCCTTCCCTTCCCTTCCCTTCCCTTCCCTTCCCTTCCCTTCCTTTCCCTTCCCTTTCCCTTCCCTTCCCTTCCCTTCTCTTTCCCTTCCCTTCCTTTCCCTTCCCTTCCCTTTCCCTTCCCTTCCCTTCCCTTTCCCTTCTCTTTCCCTTTCCTTCCTTTTCCCTTTCCTTCCTTTTCCCTTTCCTTTTCCCTTTCCTTTTCCCTTTTCCTTTCCGTTTTCTTTTCCCTCTTCCTTTCCCTTTTCTTGTCATCCTGCACGCCAGCGCAGCCACCTGGCTCAGTGGGGAGAGGGCTGTGGGAGAGGGAAGGGGGTGCCAGTCAAAGGCTGTCCTGCTCCACCGGCCCCTGCTGGGTCTGTGCTCTTCACCAGTCCCGTGGCCTGTCCCTGTCACCCCACAGTTCATGTCCCAGTGCTCTCAGGGATACATGGCTCATGGCGCTGCTCTCCTGGCTCCTGTCTGTGCTGGCTGCAGCCCTGGGGGAGGCAGTAGCAGGGACAGCAGGGACAGAGGAACGCCCTGCAGTCATGTCCAAGCGTCCAGAGGTCTTGATGCAGCCCCTATGGTGTGACAGCCACGGTGGGGCTGCCTGGTCATGAGAGCCAACCAGCAGGTTGGAGACCAGCTCAGCAGCTGTGGGCAGATGCTCAGTGTGGGATGGCAGCGTGGGTTGAGGACAGGGTGTCACTGTGCAGCGAGTGTAACAGGCTGCCTGGAGCTGCTCCCAGCCCACAGTTCCCCATCCTGCCAGTGCAAGCTCAGCAGCAGGATGCCAGGACCTCATTCCCAGCCAGCACAGACAAGCCCCAGCATCTACTGCACCACTGAGAAGAGTCAGGCATCAGAGAGGCAGAAAGCTCATGGCGCAGAGATAACCTGCCATCCATGCAAAAGGTGTCATGGAGCAGATCCCCCAGCCTACCTGTGCTAAATCCTCTCCTGCAGCACGCCTCTTCCCATGCCCAGGGTGATGGACCAGCACTCACTGTGATACATGGGATTATTACACTGAACACCGAGGCATTAAATATTGAACAGCAGTTAAATGCTCATTAGATAGATTTAAACATTGAGACCCAAAGAGCCATTAAATATGCAGTGTGCAGGGTGGGGGGATCTGATGATTGACTGCACATCACCTCCTTTGTGCAGAACTGCTGCAAGCTTCCCAACCCATTTGAAGTCTCTGCTGTAGACGTGTCTGCTCCATCTTCTGAAATTTTATCTCACAGCAGCCTCTCACAGCTGCAAGAGGTGGGGAAGAGACAAGCTCTAGGAAGCAGCAGGGTGTGGAAAAGCAGCTCAGCACAATGAATAAAAGAACATGGCTCCAGCACAAGGTGGCCCCAAGCACAGCGCTATCTCCTGGCATATGGTTGGCCTCACTGCAGCCAGCTGTGGTGGCCTCAGCAGCAGTGCTGGAGCTCTGCAGCCAGCTGTGGTGCTGTGCAGGGCCAGAGCCTTTCCCTTGGGCCAGGAAGTACAGGGGGCACAGAATGGCACAGGACAGGTGGACTTCTGGGCTCTAGGGCACCCTGCAAACTTTCCTCTCTTGCCACCCCACCTTGTTCTGCCCTTACAAGCACCCTGCCCTCCTCACTCCCAGTGCCCCCTGCACAATTCTCAGTTCCTCAAATGCACTCCAGCAGTCATACAAGCTCCTCCCCAACTCCACAGCCACTGCCTCAGCACCCAGGTCCAAGCATCTACTGCCCCAGCCCTGACCCCCAAGGACACAGGGGCTCTCACAGCCTGTTCCCTGGGAGTTTGCTCCAGGGAGCAATGCAGAGGGCTTTCTGGATGCCCCTGACTGCAGCCCTGGAGCTGTTTGAGGCCTTACATGTCCCCAAGCCCACTGCAGGATGCACTGTCTGGGGCACAGCTCACCTTCCTGCTCCAGGCAGAGCACCAAGCAGCACCAAGCAACATTTTAGGAGGCATGGTAGTGTTGGGTTGATGGTTGGACCTGATGGTCCTGGAGGTCTTTTCCAATCTTAATGATTTTATGATTCTATCCCCAGTCCTACCACCAAGCCTGGAGAGTGGCTAGGAGAGGGCCTTGCATGGCCTGGCCAGCTTGGGGGCTGGCTGCAGACAGGGGGACATCAGTGGGTTTTGGAAAGAGTGGTTAGCAAAGGAGAAAAGGTGGGCTGCCAGAACTAGTTTCTTCCTGTGTAAACACCTTTCCCTGAATGCATTGTCCTTCAGCCTGCTATCTCCAAGGTATTCTCAGTCTGCCACACTTCCCAAGCCCATTCCTCTCCCCTCAGTCTGCTTTCTTCCCTGCTCACTGCTTGGATCACCCACTGGGCGTAATCTCAGCCCAGAGGGCCCCAGTTGCCTCCTGTGGAACAACACTGCACTTGGCTCCCATTTGGGAAAAATACCAATTTCCCACATCACTTTGGCTGGCACGGAGAATATCCTGCTCTGTTCCTGACAGGCCATGGCACAGCTTTGGTGCTGTGAGCAGCCAGCATCATCATGCGGTCTGCTTCCTCCCTCTGCTCCTACTCACTCGGCTACACTCCTAGTCTGCTTTGCAGGAAAAATATCTTCTTGCATGAAATGCAACCTGCTTTATTTAAAGACCAGTCACAAATTGTTTCTGCTGGAGCCCTAGTCCCAGCCTGTGCTTGCACTTCATGTTCAAAGGCCTGCCTGCAGCAAGTCTTCCCCATTGCCTGGCAATGGGGCCACTTATTCCAGGGAGCAAACGGCAGCACAGAGCTGCATGGGTGCAGGCAGGGTGGCAGGAAAGGGTAAGGAGGGATTGTGGGACAGCAGCTGAGCTTGGTTTACACACCCACAAGAATGTAAATTATGGAGGTAGGAACAAAGTGGGGGGGTAGAGGGACCTCTTGAGATTGCAAAATAGTGGTGTTCCTTCAATGCTGTGAGTACAGGGGAAAGTGGGGCAGGTCTTGGGCAATGGGACTGTTTTGCATGGGAAAAGTGACCAGCTAATCCCGTTCTATCCTTTGGTCCAGGGAAGGGCACCTGGGTGCTCTCTGCTGTGGCACAGCCCTCTAGGAGTCTAGCTGCAGCTCATGGCTGAGCTTCCCTGGCCCTTTCTGCCACTCACTTCCCAGCTCCTGGCCAGCAAGAACCATGCAGGAACAAGTGTCTGTCACCCTCCTTAAGGCAGCCCAGAGGGGTGGTGGGGCAGGGCTGATGCTGCAGCACCCAGGGCAGAGGAAACGTCACCTACCTCCCTGTGAGCTGGCAGGCAGGCCAGCCGCAGCCCTGCTGGGTGCCAAGTCGCGGGCCAGGCACAGGACAGGCAAACAGATGCTCCAAGCAGCTCTTGCGGGCCCTGGTCCCTTGGGATATGGCAGTGCCCACCAGGCAGCTGTGGCGGGAGGAGGCAGGTACCTACACACTGAGCCGGGTGCTGCTGCCCTGTGTTGGGAAGGGAGAGGCCAGAATGTGGCCAGAGCCTCCTGCTGCTCCACAGCTCCTGGCCAGCATGACTGTGCTGGTGCAGGGCAGCAGCCTCTGAGAGCGGGCAGGTGTGGGCTCGGGGAGCACAGCCTGGCCTCTGGCAACCTGGCCTCAGCTTCCCCCTCACCGCACCGGGCTGGACCCAGCTGCAGTGCCACAGGACTGGCAGCACCTCGGCTTCCCAGCCCACAGCTGGAGGAACAGCAGAGGAAGCAGTTCTGAGAGGGCTGCAAAAGCCGTGATAGCCTGAGTGGCCTGCTGTGATCGAGTCTCTGCCACACTCTGTCCTGCACCATTCCCTCAGACTACATGGCCCTGACTCACACATCCAGGTCAGCATCTGCACAACCTAGGAAGTCTCTGAACATCCAGGGAGAAACTTGTCCCCAAAGCTGGGACAACCCAATGCCTGCTTCTGGGCACCACCCTGCCTGTCCCACAGTGCTGGGTGGCTTGCTGTCTCTCATCCACACCAGAGGCATGGGCACAGTGTGTGCAGTGAAATGGTATGAGAGGCAGCAAAGCATGAGGCCCTGTGCCATCTGCATGCTCTCTGGGGTGGGCAGGTGAGTGCGAGAGTGCAGATGGTGAAGTGGGAGCAGCTAGCCAGCTCTGCATGGGAAGGCAGGTCAGGGAGGCTTGCAGCAGGGGCACAGTGCAGGACCCCAGGGTGGCAGGGCACTCTGTAGGCAGTGCCTACACACATAGCTTGAGCCTGAGACATATGGAGTGACTTGGGCTGGGAGAAGAACTTTCTCTTGTGCTCAAACAGAATGACACTGTAAGTTCATTTCACTTTAACCTTTCATTTTCAGGCTGCTGTGTGGGTGAGATGATGACCCAGGCACTAGTTTTGTGCAGCAAAATGGGTGTTCAGTTTCTCTGAGGAGACCTACCCAGACACAAGGGGTGCCAAAGGCTGCATGCATCAGTGTATACTTATGGCGGAGGGCAGGGCCGCTCTGTGAAAGCTCTTGAGGAAAGGAAAAACGCTTCTGCAGGGAGCAAATGAACCCGCCACAGCCCTGGCTCTAGGCAGGAAAGACACCAGAGCCAAGTCCCAGCAGCAAGACACGCCAACCCATTTCCATGCCACAGCCAGCTCCAGAGTTAGGTCCGTCCACAGCTCCAGCAGCCTGTTCCTCCTCTCTGCTCAGGTCTGCCCTTTGGACATCACTCCGCACTGCCTGAGAAGAAAGCCCAGCCTAGCAGGGTCTGGGCAGGCTGCTACACAGCCGTGCAGGGCTCAGGCTCTCTCCATGCAGCTTGGCCTGCACCAGGCCACACACAGCTGGTGGCAGACCCCTTCACACTGTCACAGCCATCCCCACATTGGTCTGCAGCCTGGGATAACCGCAGCCAGCTGCACCCTGCTTGTCAGCTGTGGCAGGCACCGGCTCCCCAACACAGCTTATGCACAAACTCAGCCATGAAATGGGTGCAGATGGCAGGGGTGGGTGCCAGGGAAGGATGGGACAGCATGGGTTTATGAAGGGGAAATTGTGCTCAACCAGCCTGATATCCTTACAGTAGGATAAGATAACTGGCTTGGTGGATGAGGGGTAGCAGCGGATGTTTTTTACTTCAATGTTAGTAATGCTTTTCATACTGTCTCCTGTAACATCCTCATAGCCAAGCTGATAAGCTATGGGTTAGGTAACTGAACAGAGAGGTGGACTGAAAATTTGCTGAATGGCTGGGTCCAGAGGGTTGTGGTCAGTGGTACAAAGTCCAGATGGGGGCCGGTCACTAGTGGAATACCCCAGGGGCCAGTGCCAGGGCCAATATTGCTCAACATCTTCAATAATAACTTGGATGATGGGAGCAGAGGCACACTGTCAGCAAGTTTGCAGATGACTCAAAGCTGGGAGGAATGGCTGATACACCAGATGGGCATGCTGCCATCCAGAGAGGAAAAATGAGCTGGAATCTCATGAAGTACAACCAAGGGAATGCAAAGTCCTGCACCTGGGGAAGAATGACCTCATAGCACCAGTATATGCTGTGTGTTGTCTGGCCAGAAACTAGCTCTGCCAAGAAGGACCTGGGGGTTCTGGTTGACACCAAGCTCGCCATACACAAGCCATGTACCCTTGTGGCAAAGAAAGACAACAGTATCCTGGGCTGTTAGGGTGTTGCCAGGAGGGAGGTGATCCTTCCTCTCTACTCAGCACTGGTGAGACCCCAGGTGGAGTGCTGTGTCCAGTTCTGGGCCCCCCTGTACAAGGACGACATGAACATACTGGACAGAGTCCACCAAAGGGCCATTCTGATGCTTAAGATTGTATAGAACTTAGCAATTCTGATGATAAGGTCACCAGCATATGGGTAAGGATAACAGGGAAGACCAACAAGGCAAATATCCTGATGGGGGTCTGCTGTAGGCTACCCAACCAGGATGAAGAGGTAGATGAAGTGTTCTACAAGTGGCTGGTGGAAGTATCACAATCACTAGCCCTTGTTCTCGTGGGGGACTTCAATTTACTATGTCTGCTGGAAATACAACACAGCAGAGAGGAAACAGTGTAGGAGGTTCCTGGAGTGTGTGGAAGATAACTTCCTGACACAGCTGGTAAGTGAGCCCACCGGGGAGGTGCCCCGCTTGATCTGTTCACAAACAGAGAAGGACTGGTGGGAGATGTGGTGGTCAGAGGCCGTCTTGGGCTTAGTGACCATGATACGGTTGAGTTCTTGATTCTTGGTGAAGGAAGGAGGGGGGTCAGCAGAACCACTACCATGGACTTCTGGAGCGCAGACTTTGGCCTCTTTAGGGCTCTGGTTGGTAGAGTCCCTTGGGAGGCAGTCCTGAAGGGCAAAGGAGTCCAGGAAGGCTGGGCATTCTTCAAGCCAGAAGTTTTAAAGGATCAGGAGCAGGCTGTCCCCATGTGCCACAAGACAAACCAGCAGGGAAAATGACCGGCCTGGCTGAACAGGGAGCTTTTGCTGGCACTCAGGGAAAAAAGGAGAGTTTACCTCTTTTGGAGGAAGGGGCAGGCAACTCAAGAAGAGTATAGGGATCTTGTTAGGTCTTGCAGAGAGAAAACTAAGAAGGCAAAAGCCCAGCTAGAACTAAATCTGATCACTGTTGTAAGGGATAACAGAAAATGTTTTTACAAATATGTAAACAAAAAGAGAGCCAAGGAGAATCTCCATCCTCTATTGGGTGTGGAGGGGAACATCACCACTGAGGATGAGGAGAAGGCTGAGGTACTTGATGCCTTCTTAGCCTCAGTCTTTAACAGTAAGACCAGTTATCCCCAGGGTATTCAGCCCCCTGAGATGGAAGGCAGGGACAGAAAGCAAACTAAACCCCCCATAATCCAGGAGGAAGCAGTTACAACCTGCTGCTCCACCTGGACACTCACAAGTCTATGGGGCCAGATGGGATCTACCCAAGAGTACTGAGGGAGCTGGCAGAGGCCATTGCCAAGCCACTCCCCATCATTTATCAGCAGACCTGGGTAACAGGAGAGCTCCCCAATGACTGGAGGCTTGCCAATGTGATGCCCATCTACAAGAAGGGCCAGAAGGAGGATCCGGAGGACTACGGGCCTGTCAGCCTGACCTCAGTACCGGGGAAGGTTATGGAGCAATACATCTTGAGTGAGCTTACCAGGCAAGTGCAGGACAACCAGGGGATCAGGCCCAGCCAGCATGGCTTCATGAAAGGCAGGTCCTGCCTGACCAACCTGATCTCCTTCTATGACCAGGTGACCCACCTGGTGGATGAGGGAAAGGCTGTGCATGTTATCTAGCTGGACTTTAGCAAAGCCTTTGACACTGTCTCCCACAGCATTCTCCTGAAGAAACCGGCTGCTCATGGCTTGGACGGGTGTACTCTTTGCTGGGTAAAAAACTGGCTGGATGGCCGAGCCCAGAGGGTTGTGACGAAAGGAGTTAAATCTAGTTGGCAGCAGTGTTCCCCAGGACTCAGTTTTGGGGCCAGTCTTGTTTAACGTCTTTATCAATGATCTGGATGAGGGGATTGAGTGCGCCCTCAGTAAGTCTGCAGATGACACCAAACTGGGTGGGAGTGTTGATCTGCTTGAGGGTAGGAAGGCTCTGCAGAGGGACCTGGACAGGCTGGATCAATGGGCCAAGGCTGATGGGATAATAGGAAAAATTTTTTACTGAAAGAGTGGTCAGACATTGGCCCAGGCTGCCCAGAGAGGTGGTGGAGTCACCATCCCTGGAGGTGTTCAAAAAACATATAAACTTGGCACTTTCAGGGCATGGTTTAGGAGGCCTGGGGGTGTTGGGTTGATGGTTGGACTTGATGATCTTAGAGGTCTTTTCCAACCTTAATGATTCTATGGCTCTAATTAAGTGACCGGAGCATCCCTCAAATGAGAGGCTGAGAGATCTGGGACTGTTTAGCCTGCAAATGAGAAGGCTTGGGGGGAGTCTCATTAATGTGTATCAATACCTGATGGGAGGGAATGAAGAGGGAGCCAGATTCTTCTCAGTGCTGTCCAGTGACAGGACAAGCGGCAATGGGCACAAATTAAAAAAACATTAAATGCTCCCTGAACACAAGAAAACACTTTTGTTACTGTGAAGGTGACTGAGCACTGGCCCTGGTTGCCCAGAGAGGTTGTGGAGTCTCCATCCTTGGAGATATTTGAAATCCAACTAGTCATGGCCCTGAGCAACCTGCTGTAGCTGACCCTGCTTGAGCAGGGGGTTACACCAGATGACCTCCAGAGGTCTCTTCCAACCTCAGTCACCTTGTGATTCTGTGACAGTTCCTCACAGCACACTTGGCCACCATTCCTTCCTGCACAAGCTGAGCCAGCCACTCCCCGACTCCTGGTGTCATACATACCCATACATCATCCTCCACCACACAGACCATCTCTGCCATCCCCTGGCACACAGCCTACAGCCCAAGCATGCAGATGGAAAGAAGCAGACAAGGCCTATGGAAAATAATGTCACGAACAGGATCACAGAAAGCCCATCAGGAGACTCCAGCTGGCATGTGAGGGGTGGTACTGGGCTGCAGAGGGACATCCCAGATCCATCTGCCACCAGGAAGCTGCAGGATATCTGCCCAGAACCACCCCCAGCCCAAGAACACCAAGGCCTTCCGCTGGGGGCAATCGCCTGCTGTAGCTCCTCACACTGAGATGGCAGTGCCTTGGTCTGGGACCAGGTCTCCCCACATCATGAAGCAGAAGTGACTCTGACCCTTCTCCTGGAAGGGAGACAGATTCTCTCTTGTACTTCAATCCCCTTTCTGTGCCCCCTGCTGATAGTCCCTCCATGCCTGCACCTCCCTGGTTCAATCCAGCATCCCTGCTGCTCAGGCAAGCATTGTCCACATGCCCTAGTCCTGCATGCCAGGCTATGGCTGCATGTGCTGCTGGCACATTGGTCCCTCTCCTGGGTACTCACTAAGCTTCACACTTACCTCCAGGGCCTGGCCTCATGGGGACAGAAACCTTTGCTTGCTTCCATCTCTGCCTGTTGTCACTGGGTTGTTGCAGTGGTCTGTATAACCAGCACGCCAAGGCAACACATATGAGCTCTCTACATACCCAGAGCTAGCCAATGTCCCTGGGACCCCATTTCACAGCACCGATCCCTCTGCTAGTTGTAGCAGCTTGAACATTACCCCAGCCTACAAACACCCCTGCATCCCATCCACCACCCCACAGCATCCTCTCCTTGCTGCTCTGCCCCACCAGCAAAAGAACCCTAGACCCACAGTGAGAGGCTGCTACAAGCACAATGCAGAGACCAGGCTGCTATGCAAGAAATTTGGTAGTGCTTGCTTGAGAAATAGGTCTCTGCATGGAGCTGCACTCAGCATCACAACAGTGCCACACAGATGACGCTGCTTGGGGCGGAGAAGGGTCCACAGCCTGCCCTTGGTAGGGCAGCTGCGCTGCAGCCACCCTGTGGAATCCCACACTCTCCTGTGCCCTGCAGCTCTGCCCTGCAGACCCTTGTCCTTGTGGTTTGCAGCCCTCAAACTCCAGGGTGAGCTCTTCCCCCAGAGCCTCAGCCCTTCTCAGCCCTCAGGCACCAGACAGCCCCAAGCTGCTCCAGCTCCCTCCCCTCAGCACCAAGCGGCATCCTGGAAATGCCACCTGTGCCATCAGTGCAGTGTGGGTGAGACTCAGATACCACGGGAGCAGCACAGAGCTGGCTCAGAGGCAGCTTTGTGCAGAGGGAGGCACAGGCAAGGGGTGAAACAGCTCTGCAGGGGCGCAACGCAGCCTCAGCACAGCCCTGCTCTGGCTGCAGGACCCAGCTCCCAGCCTCAGTGGGTGGAGGACAAGGGAAATGCAAGAACGTTGCTCCCCAGGGGACAACCCAGGCTCCGGGGTTGTTCCCCAGCGCACGTAGAATGGGTGCTGCGCCCTCACCCCACACTGACCCCAGGGTCATCCTCCCCACTCTTCCATGCCAGCCACCACCTCCCACCACAAGCTCTGTCCTTCTCTCCCACCCCTCTTCTGTCTTCTTAGCAGCCACAAATCCTGGGAAGCAGCATTATTGAAACTGGGTTGTCCAGAGCTCCTTGGGTGATCACGCTGCCCTGGAGAGCAGAAGAGTGGGCACTCCGCTCCTGCAGCGCAGCCCCTGCCTCTGCCCTGCCCTCAGCACTGGCCCCCGCTGCCCCTCCAGCCCAGCCCTGCCCTCCTGCGCCAGCTCCAGCGCAGCCTGCAGCGCAGCCCTCCAGCTCCAGTGCAGCCCTCCAGCTCCAGCACAGTCCTGCAGTGCAGCCCTCCAGCTCCAGCCCTGCCCTCCAGCACTGCCCTCCAGCTCCAGCACAGCCCCCTCCAGCTCCAGCGCAGCCCCCTCCAGCTCCAGCCCAGCCCTCCAGCGCTGCCCTCCAGCTCCAGCCCAGCCCTCCAGCGCTGCCCTCCAGCTCCAGCGCAGCCCCCTCCAGCTCCAGTGCAGCCCTGCAGCCCAGCCCTGCCCTCCTGCGCCAGCTCCAGTGCAGCCCTGCAGCGCTGCCCTCCAGCTCCAGTGCAGCCCTGCAGCCCAGCCCAGCCCTCCTGCGCCAGCTCCAGCACAGCCCTCCAGCGCCAGCGCAGCCCCCTCCAGCTCCAGCCCAGCCCTGCAACGCAGCCCTGCCTTCCTGAGCCAGCTCCAGCGCTGCCCTCCAGCTCCAGCGCTGCCCTCCAGCGCTGCCCTCCAGCTCCAGCCCAGCCCTCCAGCGCTGCCCTCCAGCTCCAGCGCTGCCCTCCAGCTCCAGCGCTGCCCTCCAGCTCCAGCCCAGCCCTCCAGCGCTGCCCTCCAGCTCCAGCGCATCCCTCCAGCTCCAGCGCATCCCTCCAGCGCCAGCGCAGCCCTCCAGCTCCAGCCCAGCCCTGCAACGCAGCCCTGCCTTCCTGAGCCAGCTCCAGCGCATCCCTCCAGCGCCAGCGCTGCCCTCCAGCTCCAGCCCAGCCCTCCAGCGCTGCCCTCCAGCTCCAGCCCAGCCCTCCAGCGCTGCCCTCCAGCTCCAGCGCTGCCCTCCAGCTCCAGCCCAGCCCTCCAGCGCTGCCCTCCAGCTCCAGCGCTGCCCTCCAGCTCCAGCGCTGCCCTCCAGCGCAGCCCGACGAAGCCGTCGGCTGGTCCGCGGGCCCGGAGCGCGGCGCTGGCCAAGCGGCAATGCGGTGGTCCAGGACCGCCGCTCGTATTCATGCCCGCGAGTGCGGCGGCCTGTCCCGGGGGCCCGGCCGCGGCCAGGCCAGCGATCGCGACCCACATTGGCCGCTTCCCGCAGAGCTCCGCACGCCCGCACCGCCGGGGGCGGCCCCAGCGCGACGGCTCCGCAGTCCCCTCACATCCCGCCCCGCCCGGCCACGGGCGCCGCCGCCCACCGGTGGGGACCCGCGCGGCACGGGGCTCCCGGGAGGACAGACCCCCCTCGGCGGAGCCCGGAGCTTGCGGGGGGACCCACGGGGGCCGCCGGCGACGGGCGACGGCGTCTCCTTGCGGCGGCGGCGGGGAACGGCACGGGGGGCGGAAGCGGGCAGGTCTGCACAGCGCCACGCACACGCTGACGCTGGCTGCACACCGGCACGCGCACCCCCAACACACTGCACGCGCACCCCCAACACGCTGCACACGCCGACACGCGCACACACCCCCAACACACTGCACGCGCACCCCCAACACACCGGCACGCGCACCCCCAACACGCTGCACACACCGACATGCGCACACACCCCCAACACACTGCACGCGCACCCCCAACACGCTGCACACGCCGACACGCGCACACACCCCCAACACACTGCACGCGCACCCCCAACACACCGGCACGCGCACCCCCAACACGCTGCACACGCCGACACGCGCACACACCCCCAACACACTGCACGCACACCCCCAACACACTGCACACGCCGACACGCGCACACACCCCCAACACACTGCACGCACACCCCCAACACGCTGCACACGCCGACACGCGCACACACCCCCAACACACTGCACGCACACCCCCAACACACTGCACACGCCGACACGCGCACACACCCCCAACACACTGCACGCACACCCCCAACACGCTGCACACGCCGACACGCGCACACACCCCCAACACACTGCACGCACACCCCCAACACGCTGCACACGCCGACACGCGCACACACCCCCAACACGCTGCACGCACACCCCCAACACGCTGCACACACCGACACGCGCACACACCCCCAACACACTGCACGCACACCCCCAACACGCTGCACACGCCGACACGCGCACACACCCCCAACACACCGGCACGCGCACCCCCAACACGCTGCACACGCCGACACGCGCACACACCCCCAACACACTGCACGCACACCCCCAACACGCTGCACACGCCGACACGCGCACACACCCCCAACACACCGCACGCACACCCCCAACACGCTGCACACACCAACACGCGCACACACCCGCAACACACCGCACACGCTGACCGCACCCCCCCCCAAAACACTGCACACACCGACTGCACACCGACACGTGCACACCCGTCTAACACACTGCACATTAACACACACACACTGACACTGCACACCAACACGTGCACAGGCCAACACACTGACTCACACCAACGCGCACACATGTGTGTGCACACACACACTTTGCACCAACACACATGCACACACACAGGCATACCAACACACGTGCACGCACACACAGAGACTACATACAAATACTACATACCAACACACGCTCACATGCATGCACACAGCACACATGAACACACCGAGTAATGCCCACACAGCACACATGCACGTCATGCACAGAGTGGAAGGCATGCACACACGATCACACAAAGTGCACGCACACACAGCCTATCTGCATACACACAACATGCCAACACACACACTCTACCGTGTGAATACATACGTATGGTGTGCTCGCTCACAGGCTCACCTACACCACACTGTGTGTGCACAGTGTTCATCCACAGTATGCGTACATAGATGTAGAGCGCACCAAGACACTTTGTGCCCCCACACAGAGTGCACAAATGGCGTGTGCACCTAGAGTGCACCACACAAATCGACATGCCAGCACGTGCACACCCAGCTGTGCACATACATACAGTGTGCACCACGTGGGTATGCTGGACTCAACCCACTCACACATCACTGCTTGCCTGCCATGGCTGTAACCAGATTAGCTCTTCAACACCCAAACATGTGCAGAGAGCTACCAAGATGATCAGGAGACAGGAGCAACTACCTTGTGAGGAAAGGCTGAGAGACCTGGGCTTGTTCAGCCTGGAGAAGGGAAGGCTGAGGGGGGGTCTCATCAGTGCTTATAAATACCCGAAGGGTGGGTGTCAGGGGGATGGGGCCGGGCTCTTTTCAGCGGTGCCCAACGCCAGGCCAAGGGGCCACGGGCACAAGCTGGAACACGGGAAGCTCCCCCTGAACATGAGGCCAAACCCCTTCCCTGTGCGGGTGCCAGAGCAGGGGCACAGGCTGCCCAGAGGGGCTGTGGGGTCCCTTCCCTGGAGACATTCACCCCCCGCCTGGACGCGGCCCTGTGCCCCTGCTCTGGGGGTGCCTGCTCAAGCACAGGTTGGACAGGATGATCTCCAGAGGTTGCTTACAACCTCTACCAGTCTGTGATTCTGTGATACTGCCTGGAGTAATGTTCTCTGGTGTATGTCTCTTGGGAAGGACCTGGCAGCAAATGGCTACAGAGCGCAGGGTGGCAGTGAACTTCCCAAAAAGGCTATGATGCCACACTTGGTTTTTTCCTGCTAGCTGTTAGCAGGCAGTGCTCAGAGCCAGGTGCTGCTGCCTGCCATGGGGCCTGCACCCCCTCATCGCGCAAGCAGAGCATTCGGCGGGCATCTGACAGGGGTGTCCAGTCCCACCTTCTGCCTCCTTGCCTGCTTGGAACCCTCCACGGTTCCCCCCCCAACCCAAGAGACCACCGTGCACAGCACCTGGAACCAGCAACTGTGTGACATCAGCCCTGGGGCCAAGGGCACCACAGGCGACATGAGTACTGCAGGCACTACGTTGGCTGCTGCACTGGTGGCAACAAGACCTTGGTTCCTGCAGCTGCCACATGCCACTGGCAGTGATGAATTTTCTCCCCCTCCTTGTCCTGCTGGCCGTGTGCTGACCTGTGCATGGCACATGGGGCAACTGTGGGTAAGTGGACCAAGGCTCTTGAGCAACCCTTATGGGGTTCACTGCAGGGTGCCTGCTTGTCCCCCACAGCCACACCACAGCTTCCCAAAGCCCATGTGGGAGCCTTGGTTCCTCGCCAGCAGCCAGGCTGCTTGCACAACTCATCTATGGGGTGAAAGCACAAATGGGTGGACAGATGCATGCCCCGCGGCATTCCTAGCCCTGCTGTCCATGCAACCAACGCCTTGTGGGGAGGGAAGATGGCTGACCTTCAGCCCGAACAGCCGTGAGCCATTCAGCAGGACAGTGATGAGTTTCTGCTTACAGAGGGACCTGCAGGCTCTGGCCCATGGCTTCTCACTACGGCACATTGCACATCGTGGGTGTCACGGGTGCCCAGCCAGCGGCCTGTCCCTGATGGTCAGCATCCAGGATCCCTGGAAAATAGGCATGGGGCATATGTGCGGACAGTCCCTCATCAGCCCACAGTGGGTCCTCACAGCAGCCCACTGCTTCACTGAGGCCAGCTATGGAGGTCCAGGGAACAGGGATATCCCCACAATGCTAGCAGGTGCCCTGTGCCCAGCACCACGTGCTACTCACATCCTGTTTCCTTGCACTATACCCAGTGCCTGGGCAGTCCCAAGCCCAGCTGAAAGGCTGCTCAGGAGAAGGGTGGGCTCATGCTGCTACTTCCTAGCAGCTTCCAGCTCAACATTTCTTGAGTCTAAGGCATACGATGGCAGTCACATCCTCCGTAGCGCTGCTTTCCTCTCTCCCCTCTGAAGCAGAAGGTAGGGAGCTGCTGGGCTGCTGCAGCACATGGCTCTGCTCCCTCTGACCCCTCTCTCCACCTGCCACCTAGGCATATCACAATGTGGCGTGTGGTCACTGGGGCCACCCAGTTGACCCAGTGGCGCCCTGAGGCCCAAGTGCACAATATTAAGTGGCTACTGGTTAAAAAATGCTACAGTAATATCTCGGAGAAGAATGACATTGCCTTGCTGCAATTGGACCAGCCTGTCCAGTGCAGCTAACACATATAGCTTGCCTGTGTGCCCGAGGCCCGGCTCAGCGTGTCGGAGCTGACAACCTGCTGCGTCAGTCGCTGGAGTTCCATGACTGCAAGATGTGAGTTCCCAGCAAGTACTCATGTCCTGAGTGCAAGCTTGGCACACTGGGTGGATGGCTTGGTCTTCCGGCCAGCAGAGGCAAAAGCCAGAATCAGGCTGTGGGGACATATGCCTGTAGAGAGATGGGACCCAAAGCAAGACAGAAGGGAAACACTGGTACAGTGCCTCTCGAGATGCAAAGCCAAGCCCTAGGGAAGGGGCTTGCCCAGAGACAACTGGCAATGAGCTGCTGGGTGTTAACTCCTCTCTGTGCTCACAGACGGAGGATCAACTGATGTCCTGCAGGAGGTCAAGGTCTGCCTCATTAACGTCAACCTCTGTAACAGCAGCTGGTGGTACAGACAGGCCATCCACACCCACAACTTGGCAGCCCATATGTCCAGATCCCAACCCTAGAACATCTGTCTTCCACACATCCAGGATCACTGTGCACAGACGAGAGAGAGCCCTACCTTTCAGGCCCACCAACCCCTCCCAGACAAGGTTCTGTAGGCTCCAGCCTCTGAACAGAGCCTTTCTGTGCAGTGAATATAGCTCTGGCAGGTGCTGTGAGAAAGAAGCAAGCCATAGTGCTGAAGTGACTACCCAACACAACCTTAATCGTCTCACCTCTATTGCAGGGTGACAGCGGTGGTCCTCTCATGTGCAAAGACAATGGTGACAACTTCTGGCTTGTTGGAGTGACCAGCTGGTGGAAAGGCTGTGCAAGAGTAAAACAGCCCAGAGTCTACACCTCCACTCAGCACTTTTATGACTGGATCTCGGCACAGATGGGATTGTGCCCAGCAGTAAGGGCGACTCCAACATCGCAGGCATGGAGTCATCTTCTCACCGCCTCAAGCCCCTTTCAGAGGCCAAGGCCAATACCAACGCAATTGAGCAGGTTTATACCCTGCCCATTTCCACACCAGAAGCTGGTGGAATTCTTTAATCTGCTGCAGGAGCTCCTGCAGGTCCTAAGGGAGGAAAAAGGCTTGAGCTGCAGGACAAACAGGATCCAAGGTATGCTGCAAGCAGGCTGCAGAGTACCACGACCATTCCTTCTGGGGCAATGCCTGCTGATCCACAGGCAGCCTTAGTGTCTACGGCCTGCTCTGTCCTGCCCATGCTTCTCTGAGTGCGCACAAATGCTGAAGTTGACTTAGTTCTTGAAATAGAGTTGCTAATTTTCACAGCTAACCATGCTTCAGTCCAGTTCAGTTTCCTGTGTAGTGCAAGTCTGTCCATGCCCAGCACCTAGAAAATGAGGCTCCAGGCAGACAGTAGCACCCAAAAGGAGTCACTCAAAAGGGCTAAAACTGTGCCAGGTCAGTGAGGAGGGTGCTCAGAGCCACCAAGGGATGGAGAAGACTGGCACATTGAGACTAGAAAGAGGATAGGAGTAAATTATGTGATGTGCAGACAACTTTGAGGAATGAATTAAGGCACACAAGCTGATGATTAAGGCCTGATGTAAGCTTCAACTAACTGAACAGACCATGGGAAACTCCTGAGAATGAGAAATTACTGACCATAGCAAAGAGGGTGAGAAGCTGACAGGAGTTACAGTGCCAGGAAGAAGAGCCCTATTTCATGGGTAGTTAAGGGGGACTGATGTGAGAGGTGGCCACACTGCACTGATAATTGAAGGAAGAGTTGGGGTCATTTTGGGGAGAGGAATCTGGCAGGGACAGCAGTACCCATGAAACTGCATCAGTAATGCCATGGAAGTCCAAGATGACCTAGCTAACAGCACCTGTAACACCAAATCTATTCACAGGCGTGGCAAACCTGTGAACAAGGGAGAAAAAACTACCAGGGATATGTCCCTTTGTTTAGGAGGAGACAACAGAGAAAGGGAGGAGTCAAGGAAGATGAGGGGGATGTATAAGCATGGAAAATGGGGAGAAGGAGGGATAAAGGAGCTAGTCATACATAAGCAAACTGCTGGTTAGTTTGCTTGTTTGACTGAGCCCTGCACCTAATTGCCACAGTCTGTCCTACCTTCTTTTTCAGAGCTATTCCAAATCCATTTCTGTGTGGTCCCACTGTGTACCCAGTGCGGGGACAGGTCCAGAGGCCTGGCTGCTAGCAATGGCAGAACAGGATACAGGTCATAGGGACCCAGCAGCTAGAAACACTGAGTGTCTAGGGCCAGCTACTGGTGGGAGTGCAGTGTGCATGTGCAACTCACTACAAGTGAAGTTGAAGCTGGACTAGCTCACAACCAAGAGGAGATAAAGACCTAGAAAGACTCAAGGTCCATGCCAATGCCTAGGTAAGTAGCTTGACATCCAGCCACGGGT
Organism: Phalacrocorax carbo; assembly: GCF_963921805.1. Taxonomy (NCBI): domain Eukaryota; kingdom Metazoa; phylum Chordata; class Aves; order Suliformes; family Phalacrocoracidae; genus Phalacrocorax; species Phalacrocorax carbo. Next base: position 166,964 of record NC_087513.1, on the reverse strand, counting down.
TTTAATTGAACTTAATTCCCATGCTAATATTTAAGGCACCTGTGAACATGCTGTGCTTGCGAATCTAGGGAGTGGGGTGTGTGTGGTTTTTTGACTACTGATCATCAGTCCTGATCAGGTGAAAAGGAAGACAAGGACTGAGTTGTGGTTTTTTTGTGCTAAGTGGGTGCTGGTAAAGGTACTGTTCTGTCTATGTTTATCCGTTTCGCCAGTCATGCCAGTGAAGTATGTGTGCATGTTCTTGAATGTGATCCGGCTCTTTGGAAGACAAACTAAGTCTCCGGTACCTGTGCATGGAACAGCAGTCACACGATCCATTGAGCTGAGATGGGAGAAACCTCCTGGGAACAAGAGTCCTCCCAGTTCAGCTCCAGCTCTTCTGCAAGGAGACGTTCTCTGGGAGGAACGTGGGCTGGAAAGAGCGTGCACACACAGAGTATATGCACAAAAATGCTGTTCATGCACACACTGCATTCACACACAGGGTGCATGGAGACACACATGGGGTACGAACAGAAGGTGCAATGCACACCGAGAGTGTGTGCACTCCCATACTCCAAAGCACATGTCCTGAACACAGAGTACAATGCGCAGTGTTCACATACACAGAGAGTGCATGCCTATGATCAGAAGATGGAACACCTCTCCCATGAAGAAAGGCTGAGAGAGTTGGGGTTGTTCAGCGTGGGGAAGAGAAGGCTCCAGGGAGATCTTATTGCAGCCTTTCAGTACTTAAAGGGGGCTTGTAAGCAAGATGTGGACATACTCTTTGGTAGGTCATGTTGTGATAGGGCAAAGGGTAATGGTTTTAAAGTAAAAGGTGGTAGATTTAGACTAGATGTAAGGAAGAAATGTTTTACAGTGAGGGTGATGAAACACTGGAGCAGAATGCCTAGAGATGCCTCACCCCTGGAAACATTCAAGGTCAAGTTGGACTCTGAGCAACCTGATCTAGTGAAGATGTCCCTGCTCACTGCAAGGGGGTTGGACTGGATGACCTTTAAAGGTCCCTTCCAACCCAAACTATTCTATGATTCTATGATATGCATACCTGGCTGGTGCGCACGCCCACACAGTGTGCGCACACATACACAGAACATGCACATGGGCAGTGCATGCACACCCTACAGTATGCATGCATATGAAATGCACCCACCCCCACATCCTGCATACATGCACACAGTGCACACCCACCCATCTGCCCACAGGCATGCTCACAGCATACACCCAGTGCACATGTAGAATGCACCTCCCACGGGTGCACATGCAAACTCACTTGTCCATACCTGCACATATACATGTCCATGCATACATACACACATGCAAGCATAAACACGCGTGCACGCACACACACAAAGTGTTGCACCCACACAAACATACAGCCCACTAACACCCTACATGCTCATGAGCCGCTCACAGGGACACAGCCTATCACACCCACCCCTGCCTCTTCCCACCTGCGCCTGGCCCAAACACATCTTTCAGCATGTGCTCCCACAGCACTGCAGCAGTCACTTGGGCCTCTCCTCCCATGCCCGGCCGTGTGGACACTGTTGATCCACATGTCCTACCTATGCCCACAGGTGCCTCTGCATGTTGGGACAGTCACGCTATGCTTTGCTCAGTTTTCTGCAGCCGAGTTACCTGCACACAGTGCACATGGACCCATACCTCCTGCCCTGTTCCTCGTCTGATCCCTGAAACTGTCCACACTCCATGCACCCCCGTCCCCCCAGATCTCCGAGCTGCAGCTCTTCTCCCCTCAGCATCCTGACTGCCAGCCACCAGTGCTGATTCCTGTGGCCAGACATTGCACAGCAAGCACTGCCATGCCCTATGAACGAAGTGGGCTCCATGAATTATGCATCAGTTTCGCCTCCTGCTGCAGTACCAGCCTCTTCACTCTGCCTCTTGGCCCTGAATAATTGATGGCAGTGAGTACAGCAGCAGCAGCAGCGCCAGCATCCTTCGTGTGCCAGGGGCCAGGCCATCAGGAAGCATGGGGCTAGACATGCAAGAAGGCCAGGGGCTATGGGGACAGTCTGAACTATGGGGGACAGGGACCAATGGAAAGCAGAGTTCACTGGCACATTAGGAAGTGGTTGTAAAAGTGGGATAGGTCTTAAGAAATGCTGACTAGTAATAACAGGAAAATCCAGAACAGTTTGATCACAGAGGCTGCGTGCAAAAAACAGGCACATCTACATGAGAACATCCAGAGTAGGACGTAAGCTAGCCTTACCCCTGCTTTGTCTTTGGGCTGAAACTCCTCACCTCTGCCTGCTGTGTGATTAATCCTAGACCACCGCCACTGTGCCTGTGCTTGTACACAACCTCTGGTCTTGCCTTACTCTTATTTTGGATAAACTGAACAAACTGAGGTCTTCAGGACATTAGACCTTTCCTTTCTGTGCCTGTCTTCCAGACTTACTCTGGTTTTCACAAGCAGACATAGCAATAGGGTACAGCCTTCCCCGGGGTAGGACCTCCCGTTTTTCTCCTCATTCTGCTTATCACCCCCTTCCACCAGAGAATTGCTTTTGCTCTTTGCACTGTCCCTTTCTCACTCTGGTTAGAAGTCACTGATCTGCAGGATATGGGCTCCTATGTTCAGGAACAACGAGCAGTCCTTGAGCCTGAACGTGAAACTCTGCCATTGCTGTATGAAAACATACTGTGCTTGCAAAGTGCCCAGGCTCCCATAGGACCTGACCTGCCCCAAACGATGCCACGTTCCCTGCCTGTCCCACAGGATTTTGTACTCTGTGTGCATCTGGAGAAAAGCAGCTTCGTTTGTGCTTCCAGCAGCTGGGAAGCTAGGAGCGGTGGCTTGAGCTGGTGGTGGGTGCCAGCCACAGGAGAGGGGCAGGGGATGTCCGGCCAGGCCACCTAGCGCCTAGCAGAGCAGACATCTGCTCGCAGCCACACGCCCAGGTGCCCGTCTCCTCCCAGGGCAGCCTCACGGTTTCCCAGTCTCAGCCCCAGTGTGGCTGGGAGTAGGCTGCGTGCCGGCAGCCGCGAGGCCTCTCCCCGCAGAGCCCCGGGACTGGATGCACGGGTGGAGTCCGCAGCCCCCGGGCCCGGGCAATGCCGAGGGCGGTTCTGTAGGAGACCCCTGTTGTTAATAAACCGCCCTCGCCCGCCGCACCCCGGGGCAGGCCCGGATCCCAGGAGGCCGCCTGCACCGAGCACAGCGGCCCGGGAGCCGAGAGGGACCGACACCACCACCAGGTACGAGCCGGCGCGGCTTTCAATTGCCGCCCCGCCACGGACTACAACTCCCGGCATGCCCCGCGGCAGTTCTGGGTCACGTGGCTGTCCGCGCGGGTCAGGTGGTCGCCCGCGGCGGCTTGGCGGAGAGTTGCCGGCCCTGCGCGGCTGGAGCCGTGACGGGGCTGTGGGGGCGCCGCCGCCGCGCCGCACTCGGAGCGGAGCGGAACGGAACGGAACGGAGCGGAACGGAACGGAACGGAACGGAACGCACGGCGGGCGGGCGGCGCTGTACCCCGTGCTGAGCGCTTGTATCGGCGGGCCGCAGGGCCTCCCCGGGCGGCAGCGCCATCGCCATGGGGCCGCGGGGCCGGGGCCTGCCGTGGGCCCTGGTGCTGCTGGCCTTGCGTGGAGCAGCTGGCGCCCCCCCCAGCTTCGTCCTGTTGCTGGCGGACGACTTGGGCTTCGGGGACCTGGGCAGCTACGGGCATCCTTCTTCGGCCACGCCCAACCTGGACCGAATGGCTTCCCGAGGGCTGCGGTTCACCAACTTCTACAGCAGCTCCCCCGTGTGCAGCCCATCCCGGTATGTGCCCCACTGCTCCCGCACCGCTGGCTGGCCACTGCTGCAGGGCCCCGGGGCGGGGACGGAGGAAGCGTCGAGACAGTGCTTGGCACCCAGCTAGGGAGCTGTAGTGCTGGGAGGAACGGGTGGTTGATAAACCTGCCGTGTCTCAGGAGGCCCAAAGGTCCGGCTGTTTTATGAGGGGACTGACTGTGTGTTGCAGCAGGCAGAGGAGGTGGCAGTGGCAGCTGTGAGCCAAGCTGCCAGGTCCTGAGGAATGAGGCACCCTCTGTGGAGACTGAGCACCACAACCTGCGCTGCGTCCAGTGTGATGCCTTTCTCCTCTCTCTCTTTCAACTCTCACCTGTAGGGCTGCCCTGCTGACTGGCCGTTTCCAGATGCGCTCTGGGGTTTACCCCGGTGTGTTCAACCCAGACTCACGGGGAGGCCTGCCACTGTCTGAGGTCACCATTGCAGAGGTGCTGAAGGCTGAGGGCTATGCCACAGCCATGGTTGGCAAGTGGCACCTTGGCTTGGGGATTAATGGCTCCTTCCTGCCCATCCACCAGGGCTTTGACCACTTCTTGGGGGTGCCTTACTCCCATGACCAGGTGAGAGGCCTGTCAAACCCTGAAGGGTCTCCCACTGCTGGCTAGGGAGAGTGGCTGAAAGATGAAGCTTGCTTGAGAGCACATAGGCTGGGTTCATGCTGGGCAGATGGGTGTGGGTGGCTGCAGGCTGGGGAGACAGATGCTGGTGGGGAAGGTCTATCTCTGAGGTGCTCCTATGATAGGGCAGTTTTGTGGAACGTGTGGCAGCTGTGTGTGGAGACATACACTCTTTGTCGAGGGAGGGAGGGTCACCTTCTGGGCGACAAAGAAACATCTGAATTGCTGCCAGGAGAAAATTATGTTGGGGTAGCATGGTCCTTGGACAGTTCTAGGGTGGGCACAGACCCCTGGGCCTCTGGGAGTGGCTGCCCAAAGGGTGCCTGTAGGACCCAGTGGTGGGCTGTTGTGAGACTCTCTGCTCCCTTCCCCTCACTGCTCTGCAACATGGGTAAAGACAAAGTGTTACTTGTTCTCTCCAGGGCCCCTGCCAGAATCTCACCTGCTTCCCACCCGACATCAAGTGTTTTGGGACTTGTGACCAAGGCTTAGTGCCCGTCCCGCTGCTCTGGAACCAGAGCATCGTGCAGCAGCCGGTCTCTTTCCCTGATCTGGTGCCACTCTACAACAAATTCTGCCGGGACTTCATCGCTGACTGTGCCCGACGAGGCCTCCCCTTCCTGCTCTACTATGCCTCCCATGTAGGAGGGGGGGAGGGCTGTTCTGGGCCCAAGGGTGGGGAAGGGACCCTTTGCCCTGCAGGGAGAGCAGGGAGGCATATCAGGTCCTGCAGCCCCAGGACTACGCTGAGCATTCAATACCTGCCCCTGCATGACCTGGGATTGCTGTTCCCACACCCAGGTCTTGTGGCAGCACCATTCTGATGTCCTTGTGCTGCTTCTTTTCTGGAGCTTTGCCTGCTTCTCTGGGCCAGGAGTCCACCTAGGAGAACTTCCCACTCTGCACTACATCCTCTCCTGGGACTCAGCTCCTTTATGCCATTTCTGAGAGATGTTTCTGAAGCTTGGGGACAAGCCTCCTCTCATCTCATGAGTATTGTCACATATCTCCAAGTCCTAGCTGGGGTGCTTACTGTCCCTGGGTGATCTGTCAACCAGATGCAGCTCTGGGAGTTTCTGTAGCAGTCTTATCTGCCCTTTCTGCAGCATACACACTACCCCCAATTTGCAAGCCAGGAATATGCAGGGCAGTCACGGCGTGGACCATTTGGTGATGCACTCTTGGAGTTTGATGGCTCGGTGGGACAGCTGCTGCAGGCACTGCAGGAAAATGGTCTTGCAAACACGACCTTGGTGTTTTTCACCTCTGACAATGGGTGAGTGGGCTCAGCAGGGGGAACTTTGCCTCTGATAAGATTCTGCTGCCATGGTATAGGGGAGCTGGCATGAGGCATTGGTTGGCTGGGGCAAAAAGGACGTGATGGGCATTGGCAGGTGAGACTCCAGTGACCTGAAGTGAGGCAAGAGGTGGACGCTGCTCTGGAGAGGGCCCAGTGCATGATCTGCTCCTTGTTCCCGTGACTCACCTGTGCCCCTCCTCGAGGGCAGAACCCTCACAGGTTCAGGCCATGAGCGTGCAGTAGCCCAAATATACCCTGATTCCTTTCATGTGTGAGTGGCATTGGTCTCTGGTGCCCTGCTTAGGCATCTCACACACCTTAGCTTCTTCACCTGCCCCAGGCCTCCTGCCTCACAAGGCTGAGAAGGATGGCAGTGTCACTTGCTAGCTCCATGTCTCTCTTGTCATGGTCCTGCTGGCAGCTTCAGGGAAGGGGTAGTGTGAACCTGTGAAACTGATGGTAGGTGGTTCTCTCTTACAGCCCTTCCACCATGCGTATGGCACGTGGAGGCAGCTCTGGCCTTCTGAAGTGTGGAAAGGGCACGACATACGAAGGTGGCATGCGGGAACCAGCAGTGGCTTATTGGCCAGGCCGTATCGCTCCAGGTGAGACTTGGCACTGCTTATGCCCTTTGCATGCCAATGCCAGCCAAGACGGGGTGTCATGGCAGCTTGGATGCCCTGGGACAAACAGAGGGTAGGAGAGTAGTGAGAATGGCAGGGGTGGGAGTGGGATCAGGTGCTTGAACCTCTCCTTGTGCCTTGCTGTGGTGGGTGACAGGAGTGACGCATGAGCTGGCAAGCACCCTGGACATCCTGCCAACCCTGACTACCCTGGCTGGAGCAGCTCTTCCCAAAGTTGCCCTGGATGGCTATGACCTGACTCCAGTGCTGTTTGGGTCAGGGAAGGTGAGTGCTGTGGGCTGGTTTGGCTGGCATTGTGCATGAAGGCTGGGTGTGGGGCTGGAGCTGTGTGCCTGATGAATAGAACCAGCAGGGTTCAGAGGGAGATCCATGAGGTGGGACCTTTTGTCTGGCCTGGATCATGCCGTGGAGTTCCTGGGCTTCACCAGGCTGCTCAGCTCTAACACCTGCAACATGTTGCTAAGCCAAACTCTGATGGCTGAAGTGGATGGAAAGAGACCCAGTAGCTTTGAGTAGGGAGCAAACAGGGTGCTGCTGCTCATCAGCTTCCCCCCTCTCTGGCCATGTTCTGGCTGTATCAGGGCTCCTGTGTGACCCTCTGGAGTGTCTGCCTGGTCCGTTCCAGGCTCTTCTTCAGCCCTGTGGCTGCACAGGTGAGCTGTACTCTGCTGCTTCCCACAGAGTCCCCGTCAGATGATGTTCTTCTACCCACCATCTCCTGATCCGCTGCACGGTCCCTTTGCTGTCAGGCTTGGGAAATATAAGGCCCATTACTTCACACAAGGTTAGTGTTGCCTCCTCTCCTCTGTGTGGGCAGCTTTGTTGAGGTTCTGTATGGTTTTGCTGTCTAAAGCTCAAAGAGAAGAAACTGAGCTACACCTGGGGATTTCTTTTGCAGGTTCCTTTCACAGTGATACGACCCCAGACCAGGCCTGCCATGGTCTGACCCCACTGACTCCTCACTTGCCCCCACTGCTCTTTGACCTGGAGTCAGACCCAGCCGAGAACTATGATCTGCTGCAGAGCGGCGCAGGGCCGGAGGTTCTGCAAGTACTGAAGGAGATCAAACTACAGAAAATGCTTTTTGAACAGCGCATGGAGTTTGGGGAGAGCCAGATCAGGAAGGGCAGGGATCCAGCTCTGCAGCCCTGCTGTGTACCAAACTGCACTCCTAAGCCTTCCTGCTGCCACTGCTCCTAGCCTCTTACTGCTCCATCCCCTTCAGTTACTCCACACTGGAACCTTACCCCATACTCACCAGACCTCCCCTGCCCCCAACTAACCAAGCTCAGCCTTAGAGCTACCCTGCAGTGGTGGCTCAGTGATGCCTCTGACTAATGGAGTGCTGGGGTAGCAAACTGTGGGTTTGGGAGATTACCAACCCTGCTAGGAGTGCAGGTCAATGGACCCTGTGCTCTGTGTTGGATGTTCAAGCTGAGGCCTCTTAACAGAAACCCTGACTTGCTCAGGGAGGGACCATGATACAGCATCATTTCCAGAGCCAGAACAGCTCCTTTCAAACCATGATCAAGATGAAGCAAAGGGTATGCTCCCATGTCCAGAGATCCCAACTCAACTGGAGGCATGCTGTGCATCCTGGTGGGAATAGAGCAGGAGCTGCAGCACCATCACTTGTCAGGGGCCAAGAGCACAGCAAGATAAGATTGGGATGGATAGTCCTGGCAGCTTCAGAGACAGGACCTTGTGCAGCTCGTGCAGGGGGGATGTGCCTAGATGGGAAGCAGCTCAAGCACCTCCAAGTCCTTTGTGACTCCAGGAGGTGGAGATGTGGCCAGTGTGGCTAGTGGCACGTGTGGCCCCCTTGTAAGGTCTGTGGCTGCTGGGGATGATCAATCAGGTGGGCTGCAACCACATGCCATCCACATGACTGAAAGGGTCTCTCTTTACTTGCCTGTGAGCTAGTCAAGCTTCACCTTGACTTGTAGGGAATTGCACATGCACACAGCACTCCTACCAGTAGCTGGCCCTAGGCACTCAGTGTTTCCTACTGGGGGACTTAAACCACCCTGACATCTAGAAAAGTAGCATGGCAAGCTGTAGGCGATCAGGAGATTCCTAGAATGGGTTGAGGATAACTTCTTGAGCCAGGTAATAGACAGCCCTACCCAAGAGGATGCGATACTAGACCTGATCGTCACCAATGCAAGCGAGCTCATTGGTGACATGAAGGTTGGAGGCTGCCTGGGCTGCAATGATCACGTATCCCTCAAGAGTTCACGCTCTTGAGGAATATGGGGAAAGTGAGGAGTATAGTCAGGACCCTAAATTTTAAGAAAGCAGACTTCAAGCTCTTCAAGGAGTTAGTCAGCAGGACCCCTGGGAAATGGTCCTCTGGGACAAGGGAGCAGAAGAGAGCTGGCAGATCTCTAAGGCACGTGTTCCGTACAGCACAAGAGCTCTCAATTCCCAGGTGTAAGGAATCAGGCAAGGAAAGAAAGAGTCCAGCATGGCTGAGTTGAGACATGCTGGTCAAACTAAAGAGCAAGAGGGAACTGCACAGGCAGTGGAAGCAGGGACAGGTATCCTGGGAAGAGGATAGGGACACTGCCTGGTTGTGTAGGGATTGGGTCAGGAGGGCCAAGGCGAGTCTGGAGCTGAATTTGGCAAGGGATGCAAAAAATAACAAGAAGGGCTTCTACAGGTACGTCAACCAGAAAAGGAAAGTTAAAGAAAGTGTACCCTCCATAATGAACAAGAATAGTGGCCTAGTATCGAGAGATGAGCAGGCTGAGGTACTCAACAACTTTTTTGCCTCAGTCTTCACTGATAACCTCTCTCCTCACCCCTCCCAAGCTGATGGACCACAAGATGGGGACAAGGGGGGTAAAGCCCCTCCCACTGTAAGGGAAGATCATGTTTGTGACTGCCTGAGGAACCTGGATATACACAAGTCTATGGGACCTGGTGAAATGCATCCCAGAGTCCTGAGGGAACTGGCTGATGTAGTTAAGTCACTCTCCATGACATTTGAAAAGTCATGGCAGTCAGGTGGAGTCCCTGGGGACTGGAAAAAGGGAAACATTGTGCCCATCTTTAAGAAGGGTGGAAAGGAGGACCTGGAGAACTACCATCAAGTCAGCCTCACCTCTGTTCCCAGAAAGATCATGGAACAGATCTTTCTAGAAGCTAGGGCTGCTGTGAGGACCCACTGTGGGCTGATGAGGGACTGTCCGCACATATACTCCGTGCTTGTTTTTCAGGGATCTTGAATGCTGACCATCCAGGGACAGGCCGCTGGCTGGGCACCCGTGACACCCACGATGTACAATGTGCCGTAGTGAGAAGCCATGGGCCAGAGCCTGCAGGTCCCTCTGTAAGCAGAAACTCATCACTGTCCTGCTGAATGGCTCACGGCTGTTCGGGCTGAAGGTCAGCCATCTTCCCTCCCCACAAGGCGTTGGTTGCATGGACAGCAGGGCTAGGAATGCCGCGGGGCATGCATCTGTCCACCCATTTGTGCTTTCACCCCATAGATGAGTTGTGCAAGCAGCCTGGTCAGTGAGGGTGCAGTGGAAGGGAACATAGATCACAGGAGGCTAGAGGTCTTTGGGACAGAAGTTGTCACAGAGTGTCTTCAGCCAGCTACTGGTGGGACCCGTTTGTTTGTACAATGCATGGGTGAGCTTGAAACTGGACTCTTTCTTGACCCAGGAGACACAAATCTAGAAAGACCCAAGGTTTGCACCAATGACTGGGTAAGGTGCTTGACATCCAGCCACAGGTATTGCATGGACATAATTTCCATACTGTTATTTGAGGCATCTATGAACATGCTGTGTTTAAGACTCTGGGGAGTGAAGGTGTGTTTATGTTTCACTAGTAACCATCCAAAACTGATCATCTGGAAAAGCAGAAGACGACTGGATTGTGGTCATGATTATGTAACTGGTACTTATACTGTAACATATACTTGGGTGCTGGTAAAGGCATTGCTCAGTCTATGTCAATCTGGTTTGCCTTTCACATTAATTGTGTAAGTATGTGTGTCTGTGTATGCAGCATAACTCTCTTGAACACATACATGGGAACAGTGGCAGCACCATCCATCAGGCTAGGATAGGACAAGCCTCCTGGGTGTGAGAGTCTACCTGATTCAGCTCTAGTGGACCTGAAAGGAGAAATCCCCCATGTTCAGAAGACTACCAGATCTGGCTGCTCCATAACAGAGTGGGGAAGGAAACCCAGAGAAACCCTGTAGCAGAGATCATGGGGTGGACAGAGAGGCAGCACTGGCTAGGCTGTGAAAGCAATGGGAAGGGCTCACAGTTGGACTTGTGTAGGGTAACTGGACTGCCTTATAACAAAAGTGCGGGAAGAATGCAAGCTCAAAGCTTTATAAAAAAAAATTCTTTAGTGTTTGTTTTCTCCAATAGGTACCATTAAAGCATCTGGGCAGGACCTTTCCCTGCAGGTACAAGAGTGGCTTAGCTCTCCTGGCAAGCTTTGCCTTGAAGAAGCAGCCAGTAACCAGCAACTGTGTGGATACTCTCACCCTTTCCTTGACTGTGATGTGCAGTGGCTGGGGCCAAACCAAGGAAGGTCCTGCCCAGACAGTCTCCCACAAGAAGGGCAGAGGCCCAGCTGCCCATCACCAGAGCTCGCAGGGCACAAGAAAAATCACTTTCCTCTGTGAAGGTCGTCTCTATCTAGCCCCAGAAATCTAGAGCAAAGGGAAAAACTGACTCAGGGTCCAGGGCTTAGGCAGATGGGGGCTTCTCTTCAGGGCAGCTCTCCTCTTTATCCGACAAATTCTCACTCTTCTTCTGCAGGTCAAAGCTCTGGAAAGGAGCAGGACAAAGAACTACTGAGGAGCATGACAGCAAGTTACACTCTGCTGTGGTTCTTTCAAATTCTGTCTAGGGCACTGTGGGCTCTTCAGAGGGTCACCACCTCACCCCTTCCAACCTAGACACCATCAGCACACAAACCCATGGTGTCACCAGCATAAGGCAAATCTTGCCATGCCTGCAAAGTTTCACCTTTTGCCACAGGCTCTGCTTGCCCTGAGGGAAACAAGAGTGGAGCTGCTAATCACTTAGGAGGAGTGCAGTAAGTAGAGCCTTTCTTACCTCCAGTTCTCGCATGACCTCATCCATGAAATCTCCTGAATTCTGTTTGTAAGCAACTGCCAGTTTGATAGCGTCGTTGAAGAGCTGATGAGGAGAATGCTTGTCACTCAAAGTAAGGAGCACTGGGTTTCTGTAACATGGAAACTGTTCCCACATCCCAAGGTAAAAAAAAAAACAAACAAAACTAACCTCTGCAACTGCCTATAGCTACCGGACCTCACAAGTAGTCAAACAGATGTACTAGCCCATTTTCTGCTCTCTGTGCCTACAGCAGTCTCCATGTCCTTGGTCTCTACAGAGGTCTCACGAATGCTGAGCCAAATAGCTATGTTTTACCTTCACTACATTGGTGCCATCTGCAGCAGACACAAAGTAAAAGGGCAAACTGAACTTCCGGGCAAAGTTGAAGCTTTTCTGGGTCACCTTCATATCCGCTGGGGACAAAAAAGGAGAAGTGGTGAGTAAGACATCACTGTAGGCAGAATGCCAACATTTGCAGGAGTGGTGGAACAGATGGAGACCAGGGCCCGATTTAGCTGTCAAGGCCTCCTCACTGTAGTACAAGGCTAGGAGAGTCCTCCCCAAAAGCTAGAGGGTTTTAAAAGCAACAGCACCAGCAAACTGTTGACAAGAAGACACAAAAATAAAAGAGTTCTTGTTGGTTTATCCATGGTGCTCGACTAAATTATAGATTCTGATGTACTACAAATACATAATGGTTTGCAGCTTAGAACATGTCAGTTCACTTTCTGTGTGACAACTATGACTGTTTTCCAGGCACATCCCTGACTTCTGCTGTGTGTCCACATGACTTGAACACCGTTGCCAGTACTGGTCATGCCTCTCCCTCCAGTCTGGCCTTTCTAACCAGAACTTCCCACTGCCCTTATGCCATGTTACCTATATTCCTGTGAGTCAAGGGCACACCCACAGTGTACAAATGACTCAACTGTTACATATATTCACTTAACAGGCAGTTAGGTCCAACTACCCCAACCTCAGTAGGCCAGAGCTTTATTTCACAAATCTACTGCATATTTACAGGATGTGCTGACACAGCAGCAGCAACTCAAAAGTTTTGATAGACAGCCTGTAGGCCAGCACAGGAGGATGATTCCAGATGATCCTCCTTTCCTCCTTTTCTCACAGAAGCAACAGCTGAAGTAGTTCAGACTCCAAATGCTTGCCAGTGAGCGCTGCCCAGGCAGCCGCTCCCTACCTCTTTGCAGGAAGCCGGATCAACTGTTCTGCAGACTGGGCCTGCATTAAGAGCTGTGGGCTGATCATTTCCTAGTGCGCATGGAAGACAGCAAATGAAGGCAAGGCAGGAGACTCTCTTGGAGCAGTGTCCACTCACACATAGAAAACTATGAGCAGGACTCATCTACACAGAGGTTCTGTCTACAACATGGCTGTCAACACCAAGTCCATTTGCCTCAGACTTCCCATATGGTCCGTGCAATCAGCAGATTCAAGGCTGGCTTGACACATCCTACAGGAAAGGCTTTTATTAGGTACAATCAATCATGCCCTAACCACACCACCGAGCCAAATGAACTTCCATAGACTCCAGTGGGAGCCCACACACCTTATTCAGGTGCAGGCACCTATTCATAGCTGCAGTGATTTCTGCCATGAATGTCAGCAAGGAAGCCCATGTCTGACAATGTACCTGACAGAGAATAGCAGGAGGCTGTGGTCCTAAGGGTATGTGTTCTCTAGCTGATGCTGTGCCAAAACCTGATGCAACATGCTCTCTCACAGGATGTAGGAGACAGATCACAACCCAAATGATAGCAATAATGAATGCCTAGCTGGCATTCCTAAGAGGAGGGAATCATCCAGTCATCTGTAGAGGAAGGTGAACAGTTTTGCCAGCAAGTGTACTTACATACTTTAGCACAGAGGAGTCCCACAGAAACCTGCAGACTGAATTAGCAAGACAAAGGCAGTTACTGACTGTATCAGGGGAAGCCTCAAAATAGGTTATGCTCTTTTTCCAGCAAGACATCCTGCAATTTTTGACTAGGTACTGATCCAATCAGCTTTTGGGTTCTTGCTGGATGAAATGGGCAGTGTGGTAAGGACAGAATTGGAAGGGCATCACTTGAATAAACTTTAACTGGATCAAATTTGTATTTTTAATTGCTAGTAAAACAAGGACAAGAACCTACAAGATGGTATGCAAGGTCAGTAGAGAAGCCAGCTATTCGTTTGCTAAAATACAGGCCTGAGGGACTAATACTCAAGAACTCATCTGGACCTAACAGATGAATGACATTCTTTCTCAGCCAGGTCAGAAGAGAATCACATCACAATCCTAAGAGACTGAAAGAAGACATACTCACCATCAATTTTGTTAGCCACCACAATGCAAGGAATCTCTGGGCGGAATTCTCTCAGCTCCTTGTACCAGCTGTTTAAGTTCTTGTAGGTGACCTTCCGCTGCACATCAAACACCTTCCAAAAAAGAACAAGCTAGCATGGGGCCAACAGCAGGACAGCTCCTGATCAACCCACTGCACTAAACACAAGTACAGAATCCAGAATTTCCCCAGGAGGACATCAACAAAGGAAACTGGCCTTCATTAGAAAGGATGAAAGAGAAAAGGAAGAATATCCAGCAAGCCTTGAAACATGCAGCCAGCCCATTTCTTTGCATGATACAGGAAACACTCCCTCATTTTCCTTTACATTCTTATTTTGTACTATGATGAGCACTCTATCATGCATGACAGTGAACAAGCACTGGGAAAGATCTGGGAGGGTCAGATGTGAGGCTTCTCTATTTTAACAATTAAAATATTGATTCAGTTGACTGATGCTCACAAGTGATGAGAAATAGTGGAAAGTTAGAGCAACAGTACAAACCAAGAAACCTAAGCAGTTTGGAAGTCAGGAAACACAACTGATTTGAGCTAATAAATGGGAAGTGCAAAGTATAGGAAAATAGAAAGGCCAGAAGACCAGAGAATGTCTTACGCAGTACCCCTGCAGAACATGTCAGAAGAGTTTTGGACTAAGTAATCCAATAGTCACATCACAGAACAAGAAAGGAATGCCCTCTTCCTTGCATCACCTCTGACAGGACTGCTTCTAAATAAGTACCTTCAGTTGTACATATCACCTTACTGGAAGCACAGTGACAAAAGTAAGGAAAATTAGAAGACAGCAAAGCCAGGGAATACAGTAAGAGTGCTATCAGGAAAGAAAGGAGGGAGTTAAACATACCCAACTACACTGGTTTTATCTGGTGAGAGAAGAAAGAGCAATATAAGAAAGTTTTGTAAACCACTGGAAGAGTCAAGAAATATAAGGCAGCATAATCATAAAAAGTAACATACAGGCCACGTGTCAACTGGGACTGTTATTAGTCAAAATTCCATCAGATCACAGCTGAGACACTACCCTTACCATGATACAAGCATGAGCCTTATGGTAGTAGGATGCATGCATGCTCTGGAACCTCTCCTGTCCAGCTGTGTCCCAGAAATCTGTAAGACACAAAAAACCCCAAGCTTAGAATGACACAACTTTCCAAGTTCTGTTTTCCTCACAACTTAAACCCAGGATGCAAAGCCCAGTCCATCTACTCAGGGTCACAAATTAGGTTTTATCTCACTAATCTGAAACATTCCAGGGCTAAGAGATTATGCAAAACTAGCACCTTTTCTGAGCTAGGATTAGCTATGAGTTGTGCTGACATTGAACATTGCTATATACATATTAGCAAAAGAGAAGTCATCAGTAGACAAGACTTATAAAAGACAGTAAGGCAAAGCTAGTCAATAGTGCAAAGAGTGATAACAACGTATGGTACTTTGTCACTAGATATGACAACAGGAAACAAAATCTAAATGTCTTCAAACAGCTTGATTTCTGACGCAGCGATAAATAGCCAGGTGCCTGCCATAGGAAATGTTTCGCCTCCTTTCACAGACTGTCTAACTCTGCTCTTTCCAGGGGCACAACGTGTTCTAAAATTATGAAGGCTAAGTTAGCCTGAGACAGACTGGTCCCAATTCGTTAAGTGCTTTGTAGACTAGGAATCATGAAGCATACCTGAACAATCATCATCTTTTTCTGCTTGTGTGTCTCAGGTAGAGATCTCCCCTCCTCCTCTTACTAGATTCATAGGTTAATATTTGTGTCTTATTTGTTGTATAAATTTACACAGCTTCAATTAAGAACCACCAGATGTAGTTATACTTTTGTCAGCTAGACCTAAGCATGCCACTCCACCTAAAGCCAAATAAGCCACTTTACCTAGTGTTTACTTGGCATTGCAATTAGTTTCTGACTGGATACTGTATCAGACTTGCAGGAGGGTGACTTCTTAAACTGCCCAAAGTACAGACAAGTACTCATCAGACCACATTTGTGTTCATTTTGAGTAGTTTTGCTTAGCTTCTAAAATTGCCTGATCCTTTTAATGTGCCATTTCAGAATCCTCACTTACAAGGCAAAAAGGTGCCAGTGACCACAGCCTACTGAACATCCCTAAATTAACTTCCCAAACAATGTGGTAGCTGTCATGAGAGAACTTGCCATGGCTTATTGAAAACACTGCTGCTTTTATGACTAAATCCTCCAGATCTTGCCTTTCATAGTCCACGTCACTCCAGAAAATAAGAATTTATCAACTTTAAAATCCTTGGGAAAAATAAGAATCACAGAGTAAATAAATACACCACATTTTAATGCAATCCTAACTCTACCACATGGAATTTGGCAATGGCCACTAAGAATAGCTCAGCAGAGTAAAAATTAAACTAGAAGGGAAGTGGTAATTCCACACAGTTTAAAGTCTTCAGATCAAACTATCTGCCTTTACAAATCACACTTCATGACAAGTCTCTGCAAGGTAGCTTATGTTCATAACAGGTGAAGAGAGAAGACACTATAAGCTCTTGTGTAACATAGGCCAGATGAATTACTTAAACTAGAGCAAGTTACTTAATAAAGTACTAAATCCATGTTAAGAATAAGGCCCTGACATATGAATCCACGCTTCTGCAAGTTGCCTTAATAGGAATTTCTGTAGATTTAGGAGTGAAGTTGAAGCTTGGAATAAAGGAGATATGATGGAGGGAAGGTGGCTTTATTTTTTTTTACTTGTCACGATCCTACTCTGTTACAATTAATTGTCAATAAATTAAATGAATTTCCTCAAGTCAAGTCTGTTTTGCCCATGATGGTAACTGGTAAGTAACCTCCCTGTCCTTACCTCAACCCACAAGCTTTTTCATCATATTTTCTCCCACTGTCCTTTTGAGAAGGGGGAGCGAGAGTGGCTTGGTGGGCACCTGGTGGTCAGCCAAGGTCAACCTACCACAAAGCTCCACCATTTTTCAATGCTTTCACTGAATCACAGAAAGAAGAATTGGACACAGGCTTGCTGCAGTGGCTTTAAAAAGGAGTCTTAGTGTAATGTTTCAAATTTGGGATGGCTATAAAATCTCTGAAATTAATATTGTAGTTTTATATCCAAAGATCACCTTAGCTGTTTGGAATACAGCCCTCTTCAAAGCTCACATTCAGCTAAACACTGTTCATCATCTTTCTTGCCTCCCAGGATGGTTTCTAATTCTTCCTATGAACTTATGTGGAACCATGTTATAAAACATCCCAGTTTACCCGCATTAGTTTACTATTGAAACCATCGTTACTAACCAGGTTAGGAACAATGCAACCAGCAAAATAGGTGGGTGACGGCTGAGCCCAGAGAGTAGTAGTGAATGGAGTCAAATCCAGTTGGTGGCCAGTCACGAGTGGTGTTACCCAGGGCTCAGTGTTGGGGCCGGTCCTGTTCAATATCTTCATTGATGATCTGGATGAGGGGGTCGAGTGCACCCTCAGTAAGTTTGCAGATGACACCAAGCTGGGTGGAAGTGTCGATCTGCTGGAGGGCAGGAAGGCCCTACAGAGGGACCTGGACAGGCTGGATCATTGGGCTGGAGCCAACGGTATGAGATTCAACAAGGCCAAGTACCGGGTCCTGCACTTGGGTCACAACAACCCCATGCAACGCTACAGGCTTGGGGAGGAGTGGCTGGAGAGCTGCTTGGAGGAAAAGGACCTGGGGGCGTTGGTTGACAGCTGGCTGAGCATGAGCTAGCAGTGTGCTCAGGCGGCCAAGGCCAACGGCATCCTGGCTTGTGTCAGGAATAGTGTGGCCAGCAGGAGCAGGGAGGTGATAGTGCCCCTGTACTCGGCACTGGTGAGGCCGCACCTCGAGTACTGTGTTCAGTTTTGGGCCCCTCACTTCAAGAAGGACATTGAGGTGCTGGAGCATGTCCAGAGAAGGGCAACGAAGGTGGTGAAGGGTCTGGAGGACAAGTCTTATGAGGAGTGGCTGAGGGAGCTGGGGGTGTTTAGTCTGGAGAAGAGGAGGCTGAGGGGAGCCCTTATTGCTGTCTACAACTACCTGAAAGGAGGTTGTAGCGAGGCAGGGGTCGGTCTCTTCTCCATAGTAACAAGTGATAGGGCGATAGGAAATGGCCTCAAGCTGTGCCAGGGGAAGGTTAAGTTGGATATTAGGAAAAACTTATTCACTGAAAGGGTTGTTAGGCATTGGAACAGGCTGCCCAGGGAAGTGGTGGAGTCTCCATCCCTGGAGGTATTTAAAAGAAGGGTAGATGTGGTGCTTGAGGATATGGTTTAGTGGTGGACTTGGCAGTGATAGGTTAGCGGTTGGACTCGATGATCTTAAGGGTCTTTTCCAACCTTAACGATTCTATGATTCTATGATACTTCACTATATTACAGATATAAATTAAGAATTGCAGCATTTCCTCACTCAAAGTGATGATGTACACTGATAAGACTGATGAAGAACCATCTTTATCTTTGTATAATGTAGTTCAAACATGAACCAACTGAAAAGAATTCAGAAGAGCCATAAAGAATGACAAGACATCTAGAAAACATGCCCTATGAGAAGAGGCAGAATAAAGTGAGGTTGTTTACCCTGAAAGAGAGAAGAAATAGAATCACAGAATCTCAGAGTCACAGAATGGTTTGGGTTGGAAGGGACCTTTAAAGATCATTTAGTCCAACCCCACTGCCATGGGCAGGGACATCTTTCACTAGATCAAGTTGCTCAAAGCCTTGTCCAACCTGACCTTGAACACTTCCAGGGATGGGGCATCGACCACCTCTCTGGGCAACGTGTGCCAGTGTCTCACTGCCCTCGGTGTAGAACATTTCTTCCTTATGTCCAATCTAAGCCTACCTTCTGTCAGTTTAAAACCATTGCACCTTCTCTTGTCACTGCAGCACTTGGTAAAAAGTCTTTCTCCATCTTTCTTACAAGCCCCCTTTAAGTATTGAAAGGCTGCAGTAGTATCTCCCTGGAGCCTTCTCTTCCCCAGGCTGAACAACCCCAACTCTCTCAGCCTTTCTCCATAGCAGAGGTGTTCAAGCCCTCTGATAATTTTGTGAACCTGCTCTAACAGGTCCATGTCTTGTACTGGGGATCCCAGAGCTGGATGCAGTATTCTGGGTGTGGTCTTGAGCAGAGCAGAGTGGGAGAATTGCCTCCCTTGACCTGCTGGCCATGTTTCTTTTTACGCAGCCCAAGATCAATTGGCTTTCTGGGCTGCAAGCGCACATTGCCAGCTCATGTCCAATTTTTCATTCACCAATAAATGGGTGTTCAAAAAATAAAAGAGTGTACAGTGTTCAAACATGTAGAAAGCTGGTGCAAATAGGAAGGGGAAAAAACACAGAAATAATTGGTTTACCTTGAATAAAGATTTGCATTAAGTATTAAAAAAGAAAGACTTCCAAGCAGTAAGAACCCTGGTATGTTGGAACAGACGGCCTAAGCAGTCTTTGTCCCTGGAAGTCTTTAAATACATAAAATACATATATATGAGTGAAGAGTATTATTAAGTAAAGAGTTTCCACTGTGCAGATGTTCAAGATGACCTCTCACAGTCCCTTTCAGAGCTGCAATACTCTGAAAACACAGAAACTGTAGCGATAAAGGCAGCAGTACAGAATACCAACTCAAACCACAGAATAAGATAATGTTTTTTTTGATCTTCCATCTGTAATACACGTTGAACAACACTCTGCTGTCAGAAGCTAGTTTACATAGGTTAAAGCGATAGTGGCATGAAAAAATAGAAAGTTAGCACTTGTGGTAAAACTGAAATTACAGGATACTTGAGCACATGACTGATAAACAGATGACTGATAAAGCTAGGATGCTTGCAGTCTATCAAAAAAACTAACAAAGGTTGAGATAAAACAGGTGGTATTTTATGATGAGATCATACAGGATGGACATATCCAAAGAAATAATTTAAATATTCTATAAACTTGAAATATAGCAATTAGTACATACACCCAAAGTAATTAACCAATCAAAAACACCCAATAAAAGGATGTCCAATGATAGGAAGGTTGTGTTAAAATATATTTTAAAAACAGCAGGTAAAATAGTAGATCTGCTAAAGTAATCTATGGCATGGATTTTTAGAATTGGTGCTGACAGGCAGCTAATCCCACTGTAGACTATTTTTTAATTAGCATATATTTCTTCTCACTGATTTACTATATTGACAGAGTAAAGGTGTCTGAAGACAGTTTCATACTGCAGCTAAACTGATAAAATACCTAACTCATAAGAAAGAGCAAGCCTGCTCTCTGCTCTTCCTTCCTCTGCCTGTGCGTTCCCACCTGCCCCTTTCACCAGCACTGGCGTGTATGAGCCTCCACGGTGAAATGTTTTAGGAGCTAAATGAGTAGACACCCATTCTCTTATTTTGTGAGGGGTTAATGTGCGTGGTTAGCTCCCTGAACTGGCTTGACAATAGACAGGACTAGGCCCATAAGTGAACACTTGTGCTAGATAGGGCTAAAGGACTGCAACTTTCAGGGACAGCTAAGTTAGCTTCATGATAAAATTTAAATCTTAGTTAGCTTAGTTCCATCATGACGCTGCATCCTTTGACTAACAGCAATGAACACAGCTAAATCGGGATTCTTCCAGCAATTACTTTGGCAGGTATTCGATTCCTTGAAAAAAGCACAGGTGATCTTTGACTTAGATATCCCCTTGCCTGGAAGTCAACTGTAAGATTAGTGGCATAGCTGAAGAACCTAACGACCGAACAGTGGTTTGGCCTTGCAGATGAGGGTAGGGCAGTGGCTATTGTCTACCTTTAGCACGGCTTTCGGCACTGTCTCCCGTGCGAGCCTCACAGAGGCCGCTTCCCTCTGTGCACATCGCCCTGTCCCCGGGGCCCCCGGAACACCTAGCAGGGCACTCCCCACTCACCCACGAGGACCGCCTGCCCGTCCACCCGAGCGCGGTGCTTGTAGAGCGTCAGGGCGAAGGTGGAGAGTTGCTGGGGGCGGCTGCGCCCGTGTTAAGGAGCCGACGGAGGAACACGTCCCCCCACTCCGCAGCGACCGCCGGCGCCGGGCCGGCCCTCGCTCCCCGGGCCGGGCCGAGCCGGGCCGCCCGCTCGCCCCGGCCGAGCCTCCCTCCAGCTCAGGGCGCAGGCCCCGGAGTACGGCCGGGAGCTAAGGGCCGCGGGCAGCGCACCACAAGGATACAAGCCGTCGAGCAGGAACCTCTCCAGCAGCCTGCGGGAAGAGCACCACACAGCCGTTAGGCCGCGGGACCGAGCCACCCCTCCCCTCCCCGCGGCGAACCGGCGGCGTGCTCGCGCGGCCACGCACTTGGACTTGCCCACGGCGCTGTCGCCCAGGCAGATGATCTTCACGGTCTCCTCAGCTCCGGCCGCGGCCTCATCCCGGGCCGGCTCCGCCGCCGCATCCGCCATAGCACCGCCCCTGCGTCGCCGCTGCTACGCGACACGGCGGCCCGCGCCTCCGGCCCCGCCTCCTCTCAGGCCCCGCCCCAGACCCTGCCTCGGGCCCCACGTCAGCCCCGCCTCCTCTCAGGCCCCACCTCATCTCAGGCCACGCCCCAGCCCCGCCTCCTCTCAGGCCCCGCCTCGGGCCCGCCTCGGGCCCCACCTCAGCCCCGCCTCCTCTCAGGCCCCACCTCGGGCCCCGCCTCGGGCCCCACCTCCTCTCAGACCCCTCCTCACGCTCCGCCTCAGGCCCCGCCTTCCCTCAGGCCCCGCCTTGCGACTCGGCCCCGTCCCCGCCTCTTGTCCCACGGCCCCTCTGTGCGTCACCGAGTGTTCTGCCCCGCACTTTCCTCCCTTGCAGTCTGTCACGCGCGCGACGTCCCGCCCACTTGTCGTCACCAGCGCGACACCGCCCGGCGAGGCGGACGCCATGGCGGCTGTGACGCGCTCCGGGCGGCAGCTGCAGCTGACGCTGGCGTTGCTGAAGCCGGACGCTGTGGCCCACCCGCTGGTGCTAGAGGTGAGGGCTGGGAGAACCGGACCGGACCGGACGGCCTCGCCGGCGCCGGACGGCCTCGCCCGGCCTGAGCCGGCCTATCGGTCCGGCCCGGGGCGTCCTGGCGGTGCGTGTCGCCCGCCCAGCCGCTGCGCCTCTGCCCGCAGGCCGTGCACGAAACCATCCTCAGCAACCGGTTCCTCATCGTGCGCGCCAAGAAGCTGCGCTGCGGACGGGAGGAGAGCCGCCGCTTCTACCGGGAGCACGCGGGTAGGCGGGCCGGGGCTCCCGGGCGGGCGAGGCCGCCGCTGCCACCAGGAGCACACCGGCCGGCGCTGCGGGTGGACGAGCTTGGCCGCCGGGCGGGGCCGGTGCCGGCGGAACTGGGCTGTGTGACTCGGCCGTCTTTCTCCCGCAGGGCGGTTCTTCTACCAGCGGCTGGTGGAGTTCATGGCCAGGTACCTGCTGTGCCTGCAGCCGGGCTGTGCAGGAAACTCGCTTTGCTTTGCAGGTGGATCCTTGTCTTGCCTGAGCAACACTTCTGCATCTGGATGGGTCCACCTGGGTGTGGGAAGCGTCTCATCAGGAGTTGGTGCTTATGGTGTACCGAGGGGAATGCTCTGGGCTTGGGGGTGGAGAAATGTTGGGAACTGATTCTGCTGTGACAACAGTAGTGCTTGGTGGCGTGGCATCCCCAAAGGTTGTGGGTTCCGTCACTTAGGAAGAGGTCATTTGTGCAAATGTTTTGATGCTTTGCTTCTGAGCCATGGTCTCAGTGTCTAGTGACATGGTAGGTCCGTATCTCCTCCCAGAAAGCACTGCATGACAGCTGCACCTCCTTGCTTCTTTGCACTTGCTGTATCTATAAGAATGAAGGAGCTATGCCCTTTTGTAACCTTATCTACTTCTGCTCTTTCCTGGTCATTTTCTCAGTGGTCCCATGTGGGCTTATATCTTGGCCCATGAGAATGCTGTCACCCTCTGGAGATCCCTGATGGGACCCACCAAAGTATTCCGAGCACGAAACAATGTCCCGGACTCCATTCGAGGAGCTTATGGCCTCACTGACACCAGGAATACCACTCATGGCTCAGGTAGACCTGTCCTTCTTGACTCCGTATTGGGCAAAGACTGGAGCTCAGGGGGGTGTGAATGATGGTATTTTGCCTGCATGTGCGCGCTTTCCATTCTGGGAGTCAAACTTAATGGCTTGCTTACTTCTGCAGACTCCACTCACACCTGTCCCGGTGCAGTCGAGCCTGATGCTTTTCTTTAGGCCTTCTGCCCTTCCGTTTGAAACATAACACATACTTGTGGTGCCAGACTAGTATCTCTCACCTTTTCCTCTGTTTTCTAACAGATTCACCAGCATCAGCCAGCAGAGAAATTGCCTTTTTCTTCCCAGAGTTCAATGAACAGCTCTGGTACCAGCAGGAAGAGCCACGTCTGCGCTGTGGGCAGGTGTATTACAACGCAGAGGAGCGTGTCCACTGTGTGTTCAGGGATGAAGAAGCAGAGTTGACCTGAGTTGCCTGGGGGTATGGTTTGCTGAGCTGGAAGTAGCTGCTAGGCACGCTGTTTGGGGTCAGCCCCATAACAAGACATAAAGCCATGGCATGTTTTAAGGAGTGTAGTGGTGGGAGAGACCTAACGCACATTATGTTGTGCTACCTGGGATTATGTTGTTCATGCAGCATACAAGTACCGGGGCATTTTAGGAAAAACTTCTCAAGTAGCAGTACTCCCAACCTGATATCAAGGTCTAGCTGTGCAGTTCACTTTTTCCTCATGTTTGTTTGGATATGAGCAGTTCAGGTGAGTTCATCAAAGGGCTAGGTGGAAAGGGGGTTGCTAGTTCCAGTTAGGATGATAGGTTTTGCTGATAGTAGGCCTCAGATGGTTGATATTTGCTCTGTTCCCACAGTCCATTAAGGAGAAAAGAAGGGGAAAGAATACAAAAAAATGCAGTGGTAAGCAGGGCAATATTAACTCTCCTGTCCTTGCTTTCCTGCTGAGAAACAAGGTTGTCTTCAGTTTTGTATCATGGTTTGTATCTTAAGGATCTGGTGGAGGGTGCAGTTAGAAGCCATTCTCAAGAGGAAAGCAGCATATCCTGTTGGTTCAGTTTGGTCTGGGCTGACAGAAGTTCTAGGGGAAGTTGCAGAAAGGTGTGCAGTAGTCCAGTGCCTGTGAGGGATCTTTTGTCTTGTGCTTTTAGATTGCCTGGGGCATGAGATCAGTAGTTCTGATTAAACTCGATAGTGGCTATTAGACCTATGGATTTCTTGAATCCATAATAAAAGGCCAGCGAAGTTAATTTGAATGTTGGTATGCAGAGACTAGAATTTCTGGCAGGAGCTCTTTACATTAAGCCTTGTAACAAAATGCCTAATGGCAACTCAAAGACTTCATTGCCTATAGACTTACTGGGCGTTGAAGCACTGAATTCCATATCCTTTGTAAATTTTTATGGATGAAGTAGTTTAATTCAAAAAACATATATACATGGAACTTTGGGACACGGTTTAGGAAGCAGATGGTGTTGGGTTGATGGTTGGACTTGAAGATCTTAGAGGTCTTTTCCAACCTCGATGATTCTATGATTATCCAGAAAATTGATGAAGTTGTTATATGGTGGTGCATGAGGACTTGGTTTTAAGGTGCAATGCAAGGTTCTGACATGCTTATTTATGTTTTCCTGTTTGATGCATATTGAGATCTGTTCCTGTATGAGTTTTTAATCTGTTTAAGCTGTCCCCCTAATAGCTTCTTACAATGCTGATTTTCTTAATTAAGGTGTTGCGTTGTACTGAGTGAATTTCTTTCGGATAATTTCAAATACACTGTATTGGTGAAGGTACCTTTTGTAATGTACTTGGGACAAGAAGTTTGTTAGCTTGTCTCCCTTTTCTGAAGTTATTCATTGATACTAGTCACTAAAGCTGCTGACTGAGCTGTTGATTGAGTCACAAATTTACTAGTGCATTATTGTATCACAGGTCAAAGGCAAGCTACTCTTTGACTAGTTCAAGACATTGATGTGAAACATTGGGCGTTTGATTGAAAAATGTTTAATTGTAGGAAGTGCTGTGTAGAGCTTCCTTGATTAAATACCTCGACATTTTTGTTCCTTCCTTACTTTTATGAGAGATTAAATGCAGTCATTGTTTTGTTCCAGGTACAGATCAAAAGGATCTGCGGAATATTTCTGCATTTTTGCATTGCTGCTTTTATTTTCACCAGCAGTATCCAATGGTGGATCTGCTCATGATCAAGTATGTGTTTATACAGGTCTGAAATCTTGCTGTCCTTAATGCTGCTGTCAATTGCTATTTTACTGATTTCCTGAGTTTCTCTTAAGTTACGTGTGTTTTTCTTGTCACTATTAACCCTTCTACTTTTATTATCCTTCTTCTTTATATTGTGCTTTCTTTTTTGCATATTAATTTGGGATGTTATTCAATCATAATTTCTAGCTTACACCTCTTATTTTAAATGCTTTTTTTTTTTTAGTCACTTGCCATTATTACATTTTGGGAAACTGACCCTTTTAAAACTTCAAGTACAAATAATCCTGGCTTAGTAGCCTAGTAGCATAGATCACAATCACCATTACTTAGATAGCTATCTGTTGTTATGTCCATATTAACATTTCTTTGGTCCACCAAGACTACCTGAGTAGAGGTTGGCAAAACTGTGCAGTCCCATTTCCCTAGACAGAGTGTTTATTTTGCATATCTAAAGATGTTCTTGGAACTTTATCAGGAGATTTAATACTGAAATATTTGGTGTTAGATGTAGGAGATAGTGTCAAAAATTATTTTAATATCAAAGGAAGCCTTTGGATTTATGAGATGATAACAGATACTCTCTGTTTTGAGGACTCTTATGAAAGTCTTTATTTTCCCCTTCCTTGTAAATGCTGAATAGATTTTTTTTTTACTTTTCTAGAGATGTTTAGCATCTGTTTTGTATACCCCCTGGTGCCTCTTGGTCCTATGGTGAATCACTTTTGCCTGTGTAAATTCCAATGTCTTTAACTGAAAATAACCTCCTGTACCCTTTCTCACTTTCTTCTTCTTGCTGCCCCTTCCCTGTCCCTAATCTGTCCTTACAGAACAAATTGAAACCTCTGATTTTTTTTAACACCTGAGTCAAAACCATTCTTAAGAAATCTTGGCTATGCCTAGCATGTGCAATTTCTTTTCTTTCATAAAGATATTTGGTTGCTTTATTTGAGCCCCAAACATGATGTTGTAAACCAATAAAGGCAAATTATCTGAATACTGGTTTAGCTTCAATTTGTAATGTCTGATGCTGCAACAATCTCATGCACAGTAGACATTTGTATTTTGGTTGTTGTCCTCTTACTAATGCTTAATGCCTTCTGCCTGCTGTTTATTCGCACAGAGCATGGTAGCTGAACGAGGGATGAATGATGAATCTGAATGAAGTGACTGAAGGATCTTAAACCATACAGTTTCTGCTTTCTAGAGGAAGTGCTCCAGTATTTCACAGCAATGCTATAGTCCTGTTAACATAATTTAGCCTCCCAATTGCTTAGCTTCCAGACCTCTCCTTGTGCTCAGGAGATGGGACAGATTTCTGAAGAATTTCTCTAGAACATCTTTTCCCTAGAAAAGATAAACACAGTCCCATTTTAAATTTAAGTACTCACCTTCAGCAGCAGCTTGCATAACTGACTACTTCCCCCTGCATACCCCCGGGTGTTGTGTGAAAATATGGAAGACAGATTTTGTTTATCTGGGATATTTTGGAAGGAAGGGGAGCAAATAAAGAGGAAATTTGGCTAATGAAAGTACTAAATAGTCAGTGGGGAACTTAATGTGAAGGTGTTTGAATGCAAGGGCAGTCCAAGTCCTGGACATGTTAGTAACTGGGATCAGGATCTGATAAAGAGAAATGAAAACTGTTTCTGCCTGGAATCTACCAGGGCTTTGAACTGTGTATCATGTAGTTGTGGTTGTCTTGCTTCTGGACCTAAGCAAGCCCATGAAGCAAGTGTAGATAACTAGGTAGGCATGAGTACAGTCTGTCATGTGGGTTTTTTTTTTTGTTGTTGGTTGGTTGGTTTTGCCTGTACTTTTACCTTGTCAAGCCCAAGATTAAGTTTGGTTAACAAGTCCAAATCTAGCCCCTACTTGACCTGTCTTGGGCATAAGGTAGGAGATTGTTCATTTTCTGTGATATGGAGAAAATAGTTATGGTCTATTTTTTTCTGCAGTTTGATGTTCCTCTTGCTCTTTGGTCTTCCTGTTCTGTATATACAGAGTTTAGGTTCATGAGGACTGAAATTCTTGGAGCTGATGGAAAGCTTTGGGCTGAATTCATAATAAACCAGGATATTTATGGGCCACGATGCAAGTACAGACAGACTGTGAAGTATAGTGGTGTCTCCTGCCATTACGCTTTTTCCATTACTGAGAATGGAGCTGCATGTTATTTTTTTTCAATGGTGAATTGGTCCTCTTGCAAAAGAGACTTGCTTTAGAGTCAGTCCTGTGACACAGGTAATACAAATGTTGCAGCAATCATCCGTCTTGGGATTTTGCTGCCGGAAAACTTATACCACCGTGTAGAGGGAGGCATTTACAAGCAGCAGGTGAAGGGCAAGCATGGCAGCTGCAGGTGCAGTTTGGTGCAGTCACCTCAAGTTTCATGTAGCTGTTGTGTACTGCAGGTGTCTCAGATGCAACAGCAGATTCTGGAGAATCCTTGCACCAGCAGCTTCTTAGTGGCATATTTTTCTTCAGCAGATAGATCCATAGTCACAGTATTGATATAGGAAATAGCATGACCAACAAATGCAGTCCAAGGGTTCACTTACTATTGTTTTGAATCTGCTGGTACTGTCCACCTCTGCAACCTCCCATGGCAGCCAATTTCAAAAGTCCATTGCCTGCAGCATGGGAAAAAAAATGCTTATTTTTGTCTGTTTTAATCTGATCTGCCACTATTTCCATAGAGTGTCCCCTCTTCCTAGTGCTGCTGGATTTCATGGAATCATAGAATAGTTTGGGTTGGAAGGGACCTTTAAAGGTCATCTAGCCCAAACCCTGCCCACCCGCCCTGCAATAAGCAGGGACATCTTCAGCTAGGTCGGGTTGCTCAGAGCCCTGTCCAACCTGACCTTGAATGTTTCCAGGGATGGGGCATCGACCACCTCTCTGGGCCACCTGTTCCTGATTTGGGGAATAACAGTACTGTGTTCATCGTAACCACTGCCTTTGTTATTGACTTACCTTGGTCAAACTCCACCTCTAGCCTTCAAGCACTAATTCAAATGTTGATACAAGTTTAGTTCAAACTCAGACAAGATGTTACTGCGTTCTACCATGTGATTTGAACTTCTGTGAGGTCCCATTCTGGACCTCAGGCCCTGTCCAACCTGACCTTGAATGTTCCTGGGGATGGGGCATCTACCACCTCTCTGGGCAACCTGTGCCAGTGTTTCACCACCCTGATTGTAAAGAAATTCTTCCTTTTCTAGTCTGAATCTACCCTCTTTTAGTTTAACACTATTACCCCTTGTCCAGTAGCAACAGGCTCTACTAAAAAGTCTGTCCCCATCTTTTTATAAGCCCCCTTTAAGTACTGAAACGCTGCAGTAAGGCCTTCCTGGAGCTTTCTCTTCTCCAGGCTGAACAATCCCAACTCTCTCAGCCTTTCCTCATAGGATAGGTGTTCCATCTGTCTGATCATTTTTGTGGCTTTCCTCTGGACACACTTCAGCAGGTCTATGTCTTTCCTGAACTCAGGACCCCAAAGCTGGATGCAGCACTCCAGGTGGAGTCTCACTAGAGCAGAGGGGCAGAGACACCTCCCTTAACCTGCTGGCCATGCTTCTTGTTACACAGCCCAAGATCAATTGGCTTTCTGTGCTGCAAGCTGGCTCATGTCCAGCTTTTCCTCCACCAGTGACCCCAAGTCCTCCGCAGGGCTCCTCTCAATCCCTTCATTCCCCAGCCTGTTCCCAGTGAGACTGGAACAGGTTGCCCAGAGAAGCTGTGGATGTCCCATCCCTGGAAACATTCAAGGCCAGACTGGACAGGGCTTTGAGCAACCAGGTCTAGTGAAAGACATCTCTGCTCATGGCAGGGGGGTTGGACTAAATGATCTCTAAAGGTCCCTTCCAACCCAAACCATTCTATGATTCTGTAAAAAGAATAATTCCAACTGTGACTTTCATCCTGTGCTAAGCTTGGAGATAGCTGGGCTACCTCAAAGCCTGGCGTCCTGGTACAGTGTGTCAGGCATACTTGCTGCAGGGATTCTCGCTTGCTGACAGGACCCAGATTCACCACTGACAGAGGAGTACACCAGGACAGAGACTGAAAAAATGCGGTGAGCGCAGAACTGCCTTCAGATCATACTGCTATCTGTTTTTCTCTGCAGAATGTTTTCCATTCTTCTTGAGCCGGCAGTCACAAATTGTGTCATGTCAGAGTGCCACCATGTAAATTACAGTGCAGTATCACCAAGTATCTATTGTCTCTTTATGTGAAGTGTTGCAGGTGGGGGCTCACATCCAGTGGTGAATTACTTTAACAGAACCTGCTAAAAGTGTATAAGACTCTATTTTCCTAGAGGCATGTGCCAGAACACAAATGAAGCACCCAGTGTGGAAAGATACCTAGTAGTTGCCATCTTGCACCATGGTTAGTTTGTATTTTGTATAGGAAGCCTTTTCTTTGGAAAAAAAATCGTAATGTCTTAGGATTATTATCCTAGGCAAAGGGATCCCTTTTCTGCAGTTAGAAGGGAATAAACTCATTCTGCCACTTTTGTTCAAAGTTAATGGAGCTGTTGTATTCCTCTCTTAGCTTTCTGATCAGAGGAATGATATTTGTAGGTCCACAGGTGGAAGAAGTTAATTTTGTCAACTTAATTTCATGTTTATTTGGCAGTTTTCATATGCCCTTATGGGCTCCTTTCCCTCCACAAGATGCACTTCTATGTGATGTGTTTTCAGTAAAACAGTCAGGAGTGGTCAAAAGGCAACTGCATGTTAGGAATAATGAAGAAAGAGACTGAGAACACACTTCAGAGACTCGCACATATCCCAGCACCACTTGACTCCCTCACTGGCAGCAATTGGACATCTATTGACACCTCAACCATCTGTTACCTGGCATCAGCTCACTTCAGCACATAACAACTTGGTTTCTTAGCTATTTGCTCTGGATTTCATAACTTTTCTGTTATTTTACTGACAGGTGTGAAGAATAGATGAAATGCAGAATGGAAATACTAAATAGCAATAGGGCCTCTGAGGTGGGTATGGTCTGAATTATGGCCGTGCTGGGAGGAAGGAGAGGACTGACTTGCCACTCATGTACCCCACCCCCCCAGACCGCGCCCCCCCGTGCGCCCTCTGCAGCTGTGCTCTTGTGCAGCAACGCCCTGGAGTCTTCACCCGTGATATACAGGCTCCACCACATGTGCCACATGTACCTGAGTCACAGAATCATAGAAAGCTGGAGATTGGACAGGACCTCTAGAGATTGTCTAGACCAAAACCCCTGTCTCAAAGCAGGGTCCCCTACAGTGGGTTTAAAAGACCTCGTTTTATCACCCTTACAGTTAAAAAAAAAAAAAGTTTTCTTACGTTGAAGTGAAATTTCTAGTATTTCAGTTTGTGCCTGTTGCCTCGTCTATTCACTGTATACCAGAGGTTTTCCTTACTGCCTTGCATCAGATATTTATAAACATTGATAAATCCCTCTGAGCCTCCTCCTTTCAAGGCTAAACAGTCCCAGCTCTCATCCTCACCCCACAGGTCAGATGCTTAAATCTCTTAATTATATTCATGCTGGACTCCGGTTTTGCCTAGGCTTTCTTGTATTGGGGAGCCTAGAACCAATCACAGTACTCTAGATGTGGTCTCACCAGTGCTGAACAGAGGGGAAAAGATCTCCCTCGACCTGTTGGCAGTGCTCTTACTAATGCAACTGAGGATGCTGTTGGCCACCTTTGCTACAAAGGTTCATTGCTGGCTCATGGTTAACTTGTTGCACTTCCCAAAAAATAAGTGTACTGTTGTAAAACCAGAAACTTCTCCAAGTCATGTTTCCCTACTTGTTTTGAGAGATGCGTTCTTCCAGCTCAGGGATTCTTTCTCAAGCAAAAACCACCATCGTTTGTATCACAGCTCACTACAGCAATACTGCCAGCTCACTGTTAATGGTCTTCATTTGTGCACAAATGCTTACTTTGGACACAGAGACAGGGAAAACAGTGCAGTTCAGGGTGGCAGGAATCTGCTTGCTGGATCCAACCCCTACCCAAAGCATAGCTAGCTCCATAGTCAGGCAAAGCTGCTTTGGGCTGTATCCAGTCAGGTCTGGAAAACCTCTAAGGCCAGAGATCCCACAGCCTCTCTGAGACCCTGCTCCACTACTTATTCATCCTTGGAGTGACTGTTGTTCTTTGCATCCAGGTGGAAGAAAACCTCTTGAACTTCCAACTCTGAAACTTCTGAGGGTTTTGGTTCATGGTAAGCTCAATATGAGTCAACAATGTGTCCTGGTGGCCAGAAGGGCCAACTGTATCCTGGGGTGTGTTAGGTACAGTATAGCTAACTGGTCGAAAGAAGTGATTGTCCCATGGTACTTAACTGTACCTCAAGTCCTGTGTGCAGTTTTGGGCTCCACAATGTAAGAAGGATATAGAAATATTAGAATGTGTCCAAAGGAATGCAACAAAGATGGTGAAAGGAATAGAGGGCATGACTTATGAGGAGCAGGTGAGGATACTAGGTTTGTGCAGCTTAGAGGAGACTGAGATGACCTCATTGCTGTCTACAACTTCCTCATGAGGAGGAGTGGAGAGGGAGATGCTGATTTATCTCTGGTGTCAGTGGTAAAACACAAGAGAATGGCTTAAGTCTGTGCCAGGGGAAGTTCAGATTGGATATAAGGGAAAAGTTCTTCACTGAGAGGGTGGTCAAGCACTTGAACAAGCTCCCCAGGGAAATGGTCATGGCTCCAAGCCTGTCAGTGTTCAAGAAGCATTTGGACAATACCTATATATATGGTTTAACTTTTAGGTTGCCCTGTGTGGAGTCAGTAGTTGGACTCGATCCTTGTGGGTCCCTTCCCACTGAGAATATTCTATGATTCTTTGAACTTGAAACCTCCTGTCCAAATTTTGCCTGTTGCCTCTCATCCTCCCTCTGTGCCCCACTGTGATGAGCCTGGCATTGTTTTCTTGATAACTTCCCCATAGATGCTGGAAGGCTGCTATTTGGTCCCCCAAAGCCATTCCTTCTGCAGGCTGAACAAGCCCAGCTCCTTCAGTTGTCATTCACAGTGCAAGCGCTCCAGCCCCGACCATCTTGGTGGCTTCTCCACTGACTCTTCTGAGTTTGTTGGTACATTCCTTGTTTTGGGGAACCCAGCACTGGTTGCAGTACCTGGATATGATCTCAGTAGTAGTGAGTAGAGGGCCATAACCACTTCCCTCAATCTACTCTCTTTGGTCTCATTTACACAGCCCAGGATGCTGCTGTCCACCTTTGCTGCCAGGGCATGCAGCTCACTCATGTCCGGCTTTCTCCCCACCAAGAGCCCCCAGGGCCTTTTCCACAGAGCTGCTGCCTGGTCAGGCATCCCTGGACTGTCTTGTTGCCAGGGGCTCTTCCTTCGCAGGTGCAGGACTTGGCGTTTGTCCTTCTTGAATTTCATGAGGTTCCCTCTGGCTCATTCTTCCAGTCTGTCCAGGTCCCTCTGGATGGCAGCCCTGCCCTTAAGCATATTGACTGATCCCCTTGATTTGTTGTCACCCACAAATTTGACAACAGTGCATTCTGTTGTGTCTTTCATATCACTAATGAAGACGTCAAAAAGGACAGGTCCCAGGACAGATACCTGTGATGCTCTACTTGTCACTGGCCTCCAGGTAGAGCATGACCCATTAACCACCACTCTAAACCTGATGATCCAGACAGTTCTACACCACTGCTTTCATTGATGTTTCTGTTGCTTTGACATATACAAGCTGAATGCACTTTTCATCCTGCATTTTCTGCACACACTTCTACTGGCTGGGCATCCTGATTTGCCCTGGCTTTCTGTGGCCCTATCTGGCTCAGGAGCTTAGTGGGTTTTTTAATGGCAATGGTTCTCCCTGCTGGCTGCAATGGGCTTGTGCTCTGTTTTTTCCCTCTGTGATTTTGACCGTCACTGATGCAGTTTCAATGGTACTAAAGCTGTACTGTCCACTGCAGATGTCATCCAAACAGTAGTTCAAACACATATAGTACAAACTGTAGCTCGGGCTTGTGTGTTCTCTTTTTCCTCTGAACATCCTTTTTAAAAGTCTCCATGAGCAATGTTCTGTATGATTTTCTTATAAATACTACAGTTGTAACACTCAGACTTATTTAACAGAGATAATAGTAAAACACCCTGTGTTTACTATGTTTTTCTACAACAATGCAGTCAAGTGTCTTGAGGTTCCTTTGTACCAGCCAGATGTTGCCATACCAGAGTAGGTCTTGTGGAGTTTGTAGACATGGTTGGGGCTGGAGCACAGGACATACAAGGAGAGGCTGAGACTGCTTTGTTCAGCCTGGAAAGGAGAAGGTGAGAGACCTTATTGTGGTCTGCAGCTGCCTAATGGGAGTGGGGAGAGGTGATGGGCACAGACTCTTCTCACAGTTGCATGCTGATGAGAAGAAGCAATAGGCACAAGCTGTAACAGGAGACATCCTTGCTGGATGTCAGAGAAAAAAAATCCTTCAGGCACTGAATGAAAGTCCTGAGAGGCCATGGACAGTCTGTCCTTGGAGATACTCAGCACTCACCTGGCCACAGCCCTCAGCAACCTGTGCTAATTGTTCCTGCTCTGAGCAGGGCTTGGACCAGGGGCTCCTTTCCACCAGTATTTCTGGAATGAAATTCTCATCAGGTTTTATAAGAACAATATTTCATTTTTTCCCCATTGATTTCCTCAGGGAAAGGGTTTCCTCTGGGAATTTTTTTTTTTTGGCAGGTGAGTTGCCCTGTTATCCAGGCCAGGCAAGAAAGGAGAATAAGCAAAATTTGGCATTTGCAGTTTAGCCTATCCAAGATAGGACAAAAGCCTCACACTGCATCTTGTGAGAGGATTACTGCCTGACCTTTTTTTTGTCTAACACTTGACAAGGAGGTTATTTGGCTGAAGAAAATTGCATTGTCTCAAGCTTTTGTTCAGTTTAATAGACCACTTATGTTCATATGTCAGAAAAAAAGGCAATGAGGTTTGCACATATATGATCCAACTATAAAACTGGCCAAAGCTGACCTGATTTACTTGTGTTTGCATGGGCTAAGAGCATGCACAAACTCAAACACCATGATCAGACAAACGTAAAGTGACCCTGTGCTATCATCCCTGCATTGCAAGGTTTTGGGGCACACCTAAAACCTACACAGAGTCCTGGAAAATGGAAAGTGGAGTCCTGGCACCAGGCCCAGGGTCACCGTTTCTCCTGGCCAACTGGTACTCAGAAAGCGATAAGGAAAGTCTTTCCTGTCACCACTGAGCAGCACTTTTGCCTAATGATTGCTACCTGGTACTTCCTGGACAGCTATGGCACCTGTTGCACCATCTCCGTTCCTCCCTATTCCTATGGCCACCTCCATCCTCCTGCTGCACAGAGCCAGCCCTCCCAGGCTTCTTACTCAGGCGTTGCCCAGGCTTGGGCATCAAGTCTGCCCCAGGGGCCAATTAGTGCACTTTAAGCAAGATGCTTTAAATAGAAGTCTGAACTTTGAGAGAGTTTTCTTGTTTCCAGTTTGTCCGCTTGGTACCCATTCCCCACAGATTTCCCTCCACAGAGGAAATGTCACTAGGGTTTCAGTGCCAATTACTAAAAGCCTAGAGCACTTGACTTCCTCACCTAGCATGTTTCTGTGAGACTTGTAAACAAGACACAAAGCGGGCTATTAAAAGTTTGAGGCAGTCACTCATGCAATAACTTTGAAGCTGTTTACATCTGCTGTAATCAATTGCATCATAATGTAGAAGAAGCAGAATGAGACATGTAGAAAGAATGTCTTTGTTCTATATAGACTTCCCATCTTTGAAATGTTCACACTCTAGGCAAAAAAATACAAAGTTGTTCAAGTATTAAAAGGAGAAAAAGGTAAATAATTTAACAGTGCTTTTGCAGTCAATATGAAATACCTGAATGACAGGAAGCCTTATGGAAGACATAAGTTACTGCAGCAGGAAATGCAAAGCTGAAGTTCCACGGCCATTTGTAATGCTGATTGTGCCTTCTTGCCCAAATTCCTGCTCTACTCTGAGCCAGTATATCTACACCATATATGAATACTAGAGCCATTTCAGATAGGTATGACAGATTGTTGTAGGTATGAAGGGCAGTTTGATATCCCTGGCTTTTACTGGGAGCTGCAGGTTCCTGACCCATTTGTGGAGTGGATGCATAGGGAGATATAGGTCCGTATTTAGTGCAAGACCCACTCCATGACTGACGTGGACCAGGTCACAGCTACACGTCTGGAGCAGGTACCACAACAGGTGCTGCAGCAAAAGCACATTGGCTAGGGCCACAGTGGCTGATCTAAGCACTGGAGAGACCTCTCGCAATGTGAAGCTGGGCCAGAGTTTTTCACAGAAATGTATGTGTTACAGTTTTAGATATGAACTTGATTTACTGTTGGAGGAATTTAGCAGGACTGTTTGTGGCAACACTGGAGGTCAGGACGTAGCATGCCTTGAGCAAATAGAGGGAGCACAGCACAAGCCCTTGAGAAAGGTTTTACAGGGAAAGACAGTGCTGCTGATTTGATAGCCAGGATTCAACAGAGACACCAGCACTGACTTCTTGACCTGGTTAGTTATACGTAATGTAACACAAGGACGATACAGACTCGCCTGTACTAGTCATTCTGTGCTCTCTTTCATCAGTGGAGAGTGGTGGGTTTTGGGCAATTTGCCCGCTCTATCAGACTAGGGCATCTTAGCCTCATGATCCCTCTGAAGACCAGTGCCAGGCCTGAGACAGTCTGAGCATCCCTGGAGTCTGCTTCCAACATCCAGCATTTTCAAGCCTATTTTGCAGATATGCAGGTGTGCACCACTTCTGTTGTCAAGTAGGGCTCAAGCAATCCAGGAGGTTTCTGGGTATGGGGAGACACTCTGCTGGACATGGTACTCACAAGAAAGAACTGGCCAGGCATGTAAAGGCTGAGGATAGCCTTAGATGCAGTGACCACAAGATGGAGGAGTTCAGAATCCTGAGAGGCAGGAGAAAGGCAAAAAGAGTGAGTGCCTGAGGGCACTAATATGCCTTAAGGGTCCTGACCGGTCTCGCCCGGGACTTCCACGCACACTCTGCCCATGGGCTCAAGAGCTCCATTTCAGCTCAGGCCTAGACCTTAATCCCTGCTTTCATGGGCAAAACAATCTCAGCTGTAGGAATTTCAGTTAGTTTACTGCCAGTTAACATAAACTTTTAATTACTGATCCAGACACTGCAGAAAAAACAAGATGACAAATAATTAAAGAAACACTTAGGGAAATATCTTTCCTCTCCTTTCCCAGACTCAGCTTAAGTCCAACACCTTTCTCCCCCCTCTTCCTAGCCTCAGCTCCCTTTGTTGTCCCTGCATGTTATGTTCCATTCCTCCCAGTACCTTTGGTGAGGTGATGAGCAGCACAGGAGGTTGGTGTCAGTGTGTTGTGCTTCCTTTTGCCACTCATTGCTTCTTAATCTTTTCTTTTGCTACTCTTTTCTTCTTGTTTACTCTGCTCAGTCATGGCATGCCCATGGGCTGCAGTCCCCTCAGGGCAGTGCTTGCTCCAGTGTGGGTCCTCCACAGTCTGCGGTTCCCCAGAAGTGTCCCTGATCTGGCATAGTTCCTCCCTGGGCTACAGTCCCTTCAAGAAGAAATGGGCCAATTGGAATTTCATGAAGTTCACTGGTGGGAAATGCGAAGTCCTGCACCTGGGCAGGAATAATTCTGTGTGCAAATACTCAGCTGGGGAGCCAAAGCAACTTTGGAAAGAAGTACCTGGGTGTCCTGATGGACACTATGCACTCAAATTTGGGCATTTTGTTTAAAAATCTACTCCCTTAACACTTCACAAATTCATGGAGATTTGATTTCTCACTGGACCCCCCCCAAGGGTAGGTGTGATATGTCTCAGTAGACCAGAGGAGGACAGAAACATTAATATTTCTTCTCATAAAGGCTGTCCTGAAGACATTACCACATAAGATGGACTTGGATTAACCAGAACTAAATACCAAATTTCTGGCATCTGGCAAGATTTCAGTATATTTTAATATTTGTGCCAAGTGTTGATGGTCTCAGCAAAGCCCTATTTCAAATATCAGTGTGGGAGCGGGTTTCTCTGGGTGCTGCCAGCCTATGCCTTCAGCTAAAATCCTCGAGAGTAGCCAGGCTATACTGTGCCACTGAGTTTCTGTATGAAACAAGGAACTGTTCATCATTGCCATAAGAGAAAGGTGTAATTTTGTAAACTCACAAAGTCCTGTTGTCATGGTCCTGTCAGCCCAGTTTCCCTGAAAACATGCCCTTAGACTTATAGGGCTTGTAATTACTGCTATTCATCTTTTACAACCTCAGACAACCTCTCCGACACGAATTTTCCTCTCATTGAGGTCGTAGCTCCCTCTAGTGTCTATGCTGAATATCCACGCAGGGTGTTGCTTGTGCTTTTCCTACTTTCCAAATGATGTTACTGCTCAGCTCCTCAGCTCTTGACATTTCAGACAGAGCTCATTTCAGGATCTGCGCCTATTGCCTGATCATCAGGAAGCAGAGGTTGCAAAAAGACTGCAATAAAGCAATGCTGTGTTCCTCCTGCAGAAACAATCATGTCTCAGTCTTGACCTCCAGAATCACTCCCTGTTGCAGCCTTCACATTTCCTGGGTTTCCCTCTTTACATTTCCATGGCACTATGTGGTGAACTCCAGCTAAACCTGCTGTTCCTATTGGGAATGGCTCCAGGCTCAGAGCAGGCAGCATTTACCGTGTGTAAGTCCATGTAATCCTGCTGCCTAGCTCTTCAAAAATCACAGGACTCTACTTGGTGCCTTAGGTAAGTCCAAACAGAGCTGCTGCCAGATCACAGTCCCACCATGGCCATGTTCCCTCCTAGGCCCCTGGACCACCGCACTCTCCACTGCAGAGAGCCCTGCACAGCCTGGGATATGTGGGCACGGTTATTGTAGATGGTGGGAGCACAGATGTGGTGCAGAAGCCATGCGGTCACCTTATGGCTGTTACCCACAGGTTTGTTGCTGCAAGTGTGGCCAATGGCCAGCACTCCTCATTGCTACCTCACTGCTGGCGTTGGCCAGTGTAGGCACCTCATAGTCCTGCAACAGCTAAAATGGGGTCATAAACAAGGACTTAGGGCACAGGGACTGCAGCTTTCAGCCTCCCCAGCCAGCCAACCACCGTCCCATGGCCCAGGGTGCCTGGCACTGTCAGTAGTGCTGCAGCCCAGGCACCCAAGAGCTGCCACAGGGCTGCAGCAGGAGTCCAGGGCTAGAGAACTCTGGCTGCTAGTCTGCACTTGGCACACCGTGGAACAGAACAGGCGATCAAGGTGGGTCCTGTGCCTGTCCTGTGGGCTCACATCCCACTTGTGCAGGCTGATTGGGGGAATGCTCCTCTGCTCCTGCCACTGAACAAGAGCTACCTCTGAAAGCCTCTCCCCCAGGGCCCTCGCAGGGTTAAAAGCCTCTCCTCCACTCGCAAGCCTCGAGGACACACAGGCTTTTCCTCATGCAGGTAAGACAAGCTGGACAGCAGCTGGGGACATTGCTAGTTTTTCCCTCTTACCAAGCACTGGATGCCATTCATTGTTTGCCCTTGGACATGGAGGTAAGGGAGGGCTGGGAGGGCAGGACTGCTGCGCATGGTGGGGCAGGGCCTCACTCATGGTGGGACCCTCACAGGTCCTAGCGGCACTCTACCTGGGGGGCAAACCCAGTACTGGCACCCAGAGCTCCTGGGTGGCCTGGGCATGCAAGCAAGCTGTGGCTGCTGGTGATGTCTCAAACAAAATGATCCAGTCCTTCACAGGAGAAATTAATCCTGCGTTGTTGCTGGCTCCCTCAGTCCAGCCATCACCTCAAACTGGGAGTGGACTGTTTGGTAACAGTCCTCGCCTCCTACATTACCTCCCATGGCTATATGCTCCAGGCTATCTTGTCGGCTCACCTGAGTGCAAATGGGATATGGTGGCTTGTCGAGGAAAGCCACATCCTTCTGCAGGAGCAGCTGTCTTCCCTGGGTGGGGACGGAGCACTTCTGGCCTCCTGTAGGACAAAAGGTGACATAATGCACCCCAAAATGCTGGAGCTATGCAGAAGTGCACAGTGGCAACGTAAGGCACCCTGCTTCAGGGACTACACCAGAGCGGAGCTGGGTCTTATAGTGCATCACCATCAGAATGGTCAGGGGTGCCTTCCTTCTCCCAGGGGGAAATGACAGAAACCAGCTGCCTCCCTAGCACTGATGGCATCAGTCCCCCCTCTTTGCTCCCCTATCCAGCCTTTCTGGACTGGTCAGCAGTGGGCAAAGGTGTAGCTGCACTGGGAAATACTTGGTATGTCATTAGTTACCACAAGAAATTTCCTTCAGTGTAAGTGAGAGAGAGGAAAAAAGGAGAGGAGCTGAGGCAAGGTGGAAACTCTTTCAAGGCTCATTCCCATGCAATCCAAGGGAGAGTTTTCCTATCTGATGATATCTGAGAGCAAAGGGTATAAATCTGGCATTTCTTGTCATGTGGCTGTGTCCACTGACTGCTGCATTGCTCCAGAGCATGGTGAAAAATTAGGATCATTCCTCTGCACGATTCTTGCAGCTGTACTGCAGCCCTGTAGCTCCATGCCTAATCCAGCCTGAATTTGTCAGTATGGGGAGACCATCATCTGCAGCTCTCCAGAACTCACTGTCCCTCCTGCAGTAGAACTAACAATTCCCTGCTGCTGCTGCAAATATGATAACTTACATGTCATCACTGTGTACCTACATCAAACCAAGGGCTCGTTGGTAGCATGCGATGTGTTCACACACTCCTTGCTCGCCTGCTCTTATTTCCAAGTGTTGAGTCCCAGTTCGGAGCATAAACAGGTGGCTAACCCTTGCATGCCTAACATCCTACTATTAAATTTATTCTTATTTTTAAGCACTCTGCTACTGAGGTCCCTATGCCTCCTATGTAACAGGCAGGTCCCCACCTTCACTGGTGCTGGCTTCACCATAACTTGTCAGCAGACTCCTGCTGCTAGCGAACAGGTCAGTAGTAAAAGCAGCCAACAAGGTACTGGACAGAGCCTTCCCTTCTCACACTGATACCATGGAGGCACTTGCGCCCTAACAAAACCACCAGCTGCCTTAGTGCTCTTAAAGTTCACATATATGTAATTTTGAATTTATACAGGTCGATGTGCAGATTATACAGCTTTGCAGGTAAGGACAGCTGGACACAGGAGGCAATTCCTAGGGAAGACTGCTGCAGTCTCTCCCTTCTCAGGCATCTGCTCCTGGATGCAACACTGGGCCAAACAAGTTTGGCCATTCTTGCATCACAATGCATGCAGCTTTGTCTGGGGGCTGGCTGGAGGAAGAGTGAGATATGAGAGTTCCAGAATATTGGATGATATAGGCTTATGTATCTGTCCAATGTATGCAAAATGAGTAATAATAATAGTAGTAGTAATAATAATAATAATAAAGCAGCCTATTAAAGAATATGTTGATCTGCGAGACTGCCAGAGAGCTCGGCCAGGCAGTGGTCTCTCAGCCTGGTAGCACCCACATCCAAGATGGAGTAATAATTTTGGATGTCTTTATGCTAGACAAAGAAGAATTAATCCTTTGGCTGAAAATTTTCCACTCAATATTAAAATAAAAAAAATTTTAAAAGTGGAAAGTAAAAAAGAAATTAATCAGAACTTAGCTCTCCTATTTAGCAAACACCGATACTGATCACAGTGCATAAGCCGAAGCAAAGAGAAAATACTATTAGAATAAAGGGTCCTTTACCTGGAAGAGAAAGATCTGAGAATTATGAATGAGACAGAGCTGACACTTGAGCAATTCCAACAGAAAAAAAACCTACACAATTTTTAACAGCACTTTGACAGTTTCTTGCAGTAAGTAGCTATGAGAAAAACTTCCAACAGAAGCCGTGAATTCTCCATTGCTCCACATTTTAAAATCATGAGTGAAATGTAGATACATGCTTTGGACAGAGAAATTAAAAACAGATTAATGGGTATAAAGCAAGGGTACCAATGTTTTGTTCTGTTCTGTTTTGTTTTGTTTTTTTGGGGGGGAGGTGTCATATTCACTTTGGTCTTATATAATGGCAATGGGACCCTCCATAGCCATCAGGTGACATCTTTGATGTTTAGTAACTGGAGAGTGACATGAATTGATAGCTTGTCTGGGAACACTGTCGAATCCTGACCACAGGAGGTTTGTTTGAGTTACCTGTAAGGAAAAGCTGCTCACAACTGCCCAGTACTGAGGCAGGCAGGCTTTGTTTGTCAAGAACTTGGTCCTTGAGTTCAGTGATGTGCAATCCTCCATCGTCCCTCAGCCATATCCCAGTGCTGTCAGTGAGAGAAGCCAGCACTGGTCCCGCCACAGCTCCTGGCAAACACTTGCTCACCGATGGCCAGTACACTGTCCAGTTACCTTATTCTCTGATTCAGGAATAGTTTAGAGTGTTAACATCTACCGAGGCAATCAAATGGAGCCAAAGAGAAAGCTGCATAGGGAGAACAAGATTTTATTATGCATGGCCCTAAGATCACCCATGGTTCCCTGAGGTGCCCTGTATTGTCATGCAGCCACAGTCTGCCCTAGTCCTTTCCAGCCCTGTTTGCCCCCTTATCATCATATTTGTGATCTTAACCCTCTCTGGATCCTTTTCCTCACCCAGCTGAGAGCAGCCTTTCGTTTCAGACTGGCTGAGTGCAGTGCCTGTGTTGAGTGCTGGCTGGGACAGATCTGCACCCAAGACAGGGTGATTACAGGTGGTTTTTAACCTTTCTCTCAGCCCATTTCTTCAGCAGCCTCGCAGAGGCTGTTGCACCAGGCAATATTTTTGCACCAAAGCACCTGGCCTACGTCTGCTGGGATTTGTAGTACTGTCATGGTGGCCAGCACCAGCTTTGGCCACGAGCACCCAGCAAGCACCACCTTCAACAGGCCTTGGCTGAGGTTTATGAGCAAAAACTGCTTCCCCATGCCTTGCCCATCATGCGGACATGGTCATCATAGTTTCACATGCCAGTTGGCAAAACCCTTGTGTTGGGGTGAAAATTGAAATAGGATGATGGACGGAAAGGTCAGGAGGACCAGGCCAGTGGAGATCCCTGATGGCTTAAATTAGCCTGTGGCTTGACAAAACAGTGTGGTGAGTCACCCTCAGTTAGAACCCGTGCTTTTTAAAGTGCTGATTATCACTGAGAAAAGCACCCCAAAAATGACAGAGCAGAAGACAGGATAAAGAAAACAAAATTTTTTAACTGGTGCAGGGTGATGCCACATCCCCAACCCAGTGACTGGGGAAGAGGAAGCTTAGTGTGGCTGTGGCATCTAAGGAATGAGGTGACCATGTCTGGGGGTAGGGAAGCACTTAGCCTCCATAAGTGCAACCAGGAGGAAAAAGAGAGACATGCTTGGTATACTCATCAAGACA